>NC_092137.1:89394278-90644278 GCF_043159975.1 Macaca nemestrina | reverse complement strand
TCTTTGTTATCGGAAGATATTTCCTTTGGCCCTATAGTCTTCCAAGGGATCCGAAATATCTGTTCTCAGATTCCACAGAAATAAGGCTAGCAAAGAGATCCACGAAATACAGATGTAACACTGTGAGATGAATAACAGAACACTAAGCAGTTTCTCAGAAAGCTTCTTTCCAGATTTCATCTGAGGATATTTCCTTTTTCACCATAGCCCTCTATGGGCTTCCAAGTATCACTTTGCCAATTCCACAAGAACTGTCTTAGCGAAAGGCTTCTTGAGGGGACGGCTGTATCTCTGTGAGATGATTTCACAGAACACAAAGAAGTTTCTCAGAAAGCTTTTTTCCCTTTGTTATCGGAGGATATTTCCTTTGGCCCTATAGTCTTCCAAGGGATCCGAAATATCTGTTCTCAGATTCCACAGAAATAAGGCTAACAAAGAGATCCACGAAATACAGATGTAAATCTGTGAGATGAATTAACAGAACACTAAGCAGTTTCTCAGAAAACTTCTTTCCAGATTTCATCTGAGGATATTTCCTCTTTCACCATAACCCTCTATGGGCTTCCAAATATCACTTTTCCAATTCCACAAGAACTGTCTTAGCGAAAGGCTTCCTGAGGGGAAAGCTGTAACTCTGTGAGATAATTTCACAGAACACTAAGAAGTTTCTCAGAAAGCTTCTTTCTCTTTGTTATCGGAGGATATTTCCTTTGGCCCTATAGTCTTCCAAGGGATCCGAAATATCTGTTCTCAGATTCCACAGAAATAAGGCTAGCAAAGAGATCCACGAAATACAGATGTAACTCTGTGAGATGAATTGACAGAACACTAAGCAGTTTCTCAGAAAGCTTCTTTGCAGATTTCATCTGAGGATATTTCCTTTTTCACCATAGCCCTCTATGGGCTTCCAAATGTCACTTTGCCAATTCCACAAGAACTTTCTTGGCGAAAGGCTTCTTGAGGGGAAAGCTGTAACTCTGTGAGATGATTTCACAGAATAGAAAGAAGTTTCTCAGAAAGCTTCTTTCTCTTGGTTGTCCGAGCATATTTCCTTTGGCCCTATAGTGTTCCAAGGGATCCGAAATATCTGTTCTCAGATTCCACAGAAATAAGGCTAGCAAAGAGATCCACGAAATACAGACGTAACTCTGTGAGATGAATTAACAGAACACTAAGCAGTTTCTCAGAAAGCTTCTTTCCAGATTTCATGTGAGGATATTTCCTTTTTCACCATTGCCCTCTATGGGCTTCCAAATATCACTTTGCCAATTCCACAACAACTGTCTCAGCGAAAGGCTTCTTGAGGGGAAAGCTGTAACTCTGTGAGATGATTTCACAGAACACAAAGAAGTTTCTCAGAAAGCTTCTTTCTCTTTGTTATCAGAGGAATTTCCTTTGGCCCTATAGTATTCCAAGGGATCCGAAATATCTGTTCTCAGATTCCACAGAAATAAGGCTAGCAAAGACATCCACGAAATACAGATGTAACTGTGTGAGATGAATTAACAGAACATTAAGCAGTTTCTCAGAAATCTTCTTTCCAGATTTCATGTGAGGATATTTCCTTTTTCACCATAGCCCTCTAGGGGTTTCCAAATATCACTTTGCCAATTCCACAAGAACTGTCTTAGCGAAAGGCTTCTTGAGGGGAAAGCTGTAACTCTGTGAGATGATTTCAAAGAACACAAAGAAGTTTCTGAGAAAGCTTCTTTCTCTTTGTTATCGGAGGATATTTTCTTCGGCCCTATAGTCTTCCACGGGATCCGAAATATCTGTTCTCAGATTCCACAGAAATAAGGCTAGCAAAGAGATCCACGAAATACAGATGTAACTCTGTGAGATGAATTAACAGAGCACTAAGCAGTTTCTCAGAAAGCTTCTTTCCAGATTTCATCTGAGGATATATCCTTTTTCACCATAGCCCTCTGTGGGCTTCCAAATATCACTTTGCCCATTCCACAAGAACTGTCTCAGCGAAAGGCTTCTTGAGGGGAATGCTGTAACTCTGTGAGATGATTTCACAGAACACAAAGAAGTTTCTGAGAAATCTTCTTTCTCTTTGTTATCGGAGGATATTTCCTTTGGCCCTATAGTCACCCAAGGGATCCGAAATATCTGTTCTCAGATTCCACAGAAATAAGGCTAGCAAAGAGATCCACGAAATACAGATGTAACTCTGTGAGATGAATTAACAGAACACTAAGCAGTTTCTCAGAAACCTTCTTTCCAGATTTCATCTGAGGATATTTCCTTTTTCACCATAGCCCTCTATGGGCTTCCAAATATCACTTTGCCAATTCCACAAGAACTGTCTTAGCGAAGAGCTTCTTGAGGGGAATGCTGTAACTCTGTGAGATGATTTCACAGAACACAAAGAAGTTTCTCAGAAAGCTTCTTTCTATTTGTTATCCGAGGATATTTCCTTTGGCCCTATAGTCTTCCAAGGGATCCGAAATATCTGTTCTCAGATTCCACAGAAGTAAGGCTAGCAAAGAGATCCACGAAATACAGATGTAACTCTGTGAGAAGAATTAACAGAACATTAAGAGTTTCTCAGAAAGCTTCTTTCCAGATTTCATGTGAGGATATTTCCTTTTTCACCGTAGCCTTCTATGGGCTTCCAATTATCACTTTGCCAATTCCACAAGAATGTCTTAGCGAAAGGTTTCTTGAGGGGAAAGCTGTAACTCTGTGAGATGATTTCACAAAACACAAAGAAGTTTCTCAGAAAGCTTCTTTCTGTTTGTTATCGTAGCATATTTCCTTTTCCCTAATGTCTTCCATGGGATCCGAAATATCTGTTCTCAGATTCCACAGAAATAAGGCTAGAAAAGAGATCCACGAAATACAGATGTAACTCTGTGAGATGAATTAACAGAACACTAAGCAGTTTCTCAGAACGCTTCTTTCCAGATTTCATGTGAGGATATTTCCTTTTTCACAATAGCCCTCTATGGGCTTCCAAATATCACTTTGCCAATTCCACAAGAACTGTCTTAGCGAAAGGCTTCTAGAGGGGAAAGCTGTAACTCTGTGAGATGATTCCACAGAACACAAAGAAGTTTCTCAGAAAGCTTCTTTCTCTTTGTTATCGGAAGATATTTCCTTTGGCCCTACAGTCTTCCAAGGGATCCGAAATATCTGTTCTCAGATTCCACAGAAATAAGGCTAGCAAAGAGATCCACGAAATACAGATGTAACTCTGTGAGATGAATTAACAGAACACTAAGCAGTTTCTCAGAAATCTTCTTTCCAGATTTCATCTGAGGATATTTCCTTTTTCACCATAGCCCTCTATGGGCTTCCAAGAATCACTTTGCCAATTCCACAAGAACTGTCTTAGCGAAAGGCTTCTTGAAGGGACAGCTGTATCTCTGTGAGATGATTTCACAGAACACAAAGAAGTTTCTCAGAAAGCTTCTTTCTCTTTGTTATCGGAGGATATTTCCTTTGGCCCTATAGTCTTCCAAGGGATCCGAAATATCTGTTCTCAGATTCCACAGAAATAAGGCTAGCAAAGAGATCCACGAAATACAGATGTAACTCTGTGAGATGAATTGACAGAACACTAAGCAGTTTCTCAGAAAGCTTCTTTGCAGATTTCATCTGAGGATATTTCCTTTTTCACCATAGCCCTCTATGGGCTTCCAAATATCACTTTGCCAATTCCACAAGAACTGTCTTAGGGAAAGGTTCTTGAGAGGAAAGCTGTAACTCTGTGAGATGATTTCACAGAACACAAAGAAGTTTCTCAGAAAGCTTCTTTCTCTTTGTTATCGGAGGATATTTCCTTTGGCCCTATAGTCTTCCAAGGGATCCGAAATAACTGTTCTCAGATTCCACAGAAATAAGGCTAGCAAAGAGATCCACGAAATACAGATGTAACTCTGTGAGATGAATTAACAGAACACTAAGCAGTTTATCAGAAAGCTACTTTCCAGATTTCATCTGAGGATATTTCCTTTTTCACCATAGCCCTCTATGGGCTTCCAAATATCACTTTGCCAATTCCAAAAGAACTGTCTTAGCGAAGAGCTTCTGGAGGGGAATGCTGTAACTCTGTGAGATGATTTCACAGAACACAAAGAAGTTTCTCAGAAAGCTTCTTTCTATTTGTTATCCGAGGATATTTCCTTTGGCCCTAAAGTCTTCCACGGGATCCGAAATATCTGTTCTCAGATTCCACAGAAATAAGGCTAGCAAAGAGATCCACGAAATACAGATGTAACTCTGTGAGAAGAATTAACAGAACATTAAGCGTTTCTCAGAAAGCTTCTTTCCAGATTTCATGTGAGGATATTTCCTTTTTCACCGTAGCCCTCTATGGGCTTCGAAATATCACTTTGCCAATTCCACAAGAATGTCTTAGCGAAAGGCTTCTTGAGGGGAAAGCTGTAACTCTGTGAGATGATTTCACAAAACACAAAGAAGTTTCTCAGAAAGCTTCTTTCTGTTTGTTATCGGAGCATATTTCCTTTGGCCCTAGTGTCTTCCAAGGGATCAGAAATATCTGTTCTCAGATTCCACAGAAATAA
Organism: Macaca nemestrina; assembly: GCF_043159975.1. NCBI lineage: Eukaryota > Metazoa > Chordata > Mammalia > Primates > Cercopithecidae > Macaca > Macaca nemestrina. The sequence continues at coordinate 90,639,743 of NC_092137.1, read as the reverse complement.
GGCTAGAAAAGAGATCCACGAAATACAGATGTAACTCTGTGAGATGAATTAACAGAACACTACGCAGTTTCTCAGAAAGCTTCTTTGCAGATTTCATCCGAGGATATTTCCTTTTTCACCATAGCCCTCTATGGGCTTCCAAATATCACTTTGCCAATTCCACAAGAACTGTCTTAGCGAAAGACTTCTAGAGGGTAAAGCTGTAACTCTGTGAGATGATTTCACAGAACACAAAGAAGTTTCTCAGAAAGCTTCTTTCTCTTTGTTATCGGAAGATATTTCCTTTGGCCCTATAGTCTTCCAAGGGATCCGAAATATCTGTTCTCAGATTCCACAGAAATAAGGCTAGCAAAGAGATCCACGAAATACAGATGTAACACTGTGAGATGAATAACAGAACACTAAGCAGTTTCTCAGAAAGCTTCTTTCCAGATTTCATCTGAGGATATTTCCTTTTTCACCATAGCCCTCTATGGGCTTCCAAGTATCACTTTGCCAATTCCACAAGAACTGTCTTAGCGAAAGGCTTCTTGAGGGGACGGCTGTATCTCTGTGAGATGATTTCACAGAACACAAAGAAGTTTCTCAGAAAGCTTTTTTCCCTTTGTTATCGGAGGATATTTCCTTTGGCCCTATAGTCTTCCAAGGGATCCGAAATATCTGTTCTCAGATTCCACAGAAATAAGGCTAACAAAGAGATCCACGAAATACAGATGTAAATCTGTGAGATGAATTAACAGAACACTAAGCAGTTTCTCAGAAAACTTCTTTCCAGATTTCATCTGAGGATATTTCCTCTTTCACCATAACCCTCTATGGGCTTCCAAATATCACTTTTCCAATTCCACAAGAACTGTCTTAGCGAAAGGCTTCCTGAGGGGAAAGCTGTAACTCTGTGAGATAATTTCACAGAACACTAAGAAGTTTCTCAGAAAGCTTCTTTCTCTTTGTTATCGGAGGATATTTCCTTTGGCCCTATAGTCTTCCAAGGGATCCGAAATATCTGTTCTCAGATTCCACAGAAATAAGGCTAGCAAAGAGATCCACGAAATACAGATGTAACTCTGTGAGATGAATTGACAGAACACTAAGCAGTTTCTCAGAAAGCTTCTTTGCAGATTTCATCTGAGGATATTTCCTTTTTCACCATAGCCCTCTATGGGCTTCCAAATGTCACTTTGCCAATTCCACAAGAACTTTCTTGGCGAAAGGCTTCTTGAGGGGAAAGCTGTAACTCTGTGAGATGATTTCACAGAATAGAAAGAAGTTTCTCAGAAAGCTTCTTTCTCTTGGTTGTCCGAGCATATTTCCTTTGGCCCTATAGTGTTCCAAGGGATCCGAAATATCTGTTCTCAGATTCCACAGAAATAAGGCTAGCAAAGAGATCCACGAAATACAGACGTAACTCTGTGAGATGAATTAACAGAACACTAAGCAGTTTCTCAGAAAGCTTCTTTCCAGATTTCATGTGAGGATATTTCCTTTTTCACCATTGCCCTCTATGGGCTTCCAAATATCACTTTGCCAATTCCACAACAACTGTCTCAGCGAAAGGCTTCTTGAGGGGAAAGCTGTAACTCTGTGAGATGATTTCACAGAACACAAAGAAGTTTCTCAGAAAGCTTCTTTCTCTTTGTTATCAGAGGAATTTCCTTTGGCCCTATAGTATTCCAAGGGATCCGAAATATCTGTTCTCATATTCCACAGAAATAAGGCTAGCAAAGACATCCACGAAATACAGATGTAACTGTGTGAGATGAATTAACAGAACATTAAGCAGTTTCTCAGAAATCTTCTTTCCAGATTTCATGTGAGGATATTTCCTTTTTCACCATAGCCCTCTAGGGGTTTCCAAATATCACTTTGCCAATTCCACAAGAACTGTCTTAGCGAAAGGCTTCTTGAGGGGAAAGCTGTAACTCTGTGAGATGATTTCAAAGAACACAAAGAAGTTTCTGAGAAAGCTTCTTTCTCTTTGTTATCGGAGGATATTTCCTTTGGCCCTATAGTCACCCAAGGGATCCGAAATATCTGTTCTCAGATTCCACAGAAATAAGGCTAGCAAAGAGATCCACGAAATACAGATGTAACTCTGTGAGATGAATTAACAGAACACTAAGCAGTTTCTCAGAAACCTTCTTTCCAGATTTCATCTGAGGATATTTCCTTTTTCACCATAGCCCTCTATGGGCTTCCAAATATCACTTTGCCAATTCCACAAGAACTGTCTTAGCGAAGAGCTTCTTGAGGGGAATGCTGTAACTCTGTGAGATGATTTCACAGAACACAAAGAAGTTTCTCAGAAAGCTTCTTTCTCTTTGTTATCGGAGGATATTTCCTTTGGCCCTATAGTCTTCCAAGGGATCCGAAATATCTGTTCTCAGATTCCACAGAAGTAAGGCTAGCAAAGAGATCCACGAAATACAGATGTAACTCTGTGAGAAGAATTAACAGAACATTAAGAGTTTCTCAGAAAGCTTCTTTCCAGATTTCATGTGAGGATATTTCCTTTTTCACCGTAGCCTTCTATGGGCTTCCAATTATCACTTTGCCAATTCCACAAGAATGTCTTAGCGAAAGGTTTCTTGAGGGGAAAGCTGTAACTCTGTGAGATGATTTCACAAAACACAAAGAAGTTTCTCAGAAAGCTTCTTTCTGTTTGTTATCGTAGCATATTTCCTTTTCCCTAATGTCTTCCATGGGATCCGAAATATCTGTTCTCAGATTCCACAGAAATAAGGCTAGAAAAGAGATCCACGAAATACAGATGTAACTCTGTGAGATGAATTAACTGAACACTAAGCAGTTTCTCAGAACGCTTCTTTCCAGATTTCATGTGAGGATATTTCCTTTTTCACAATAGCCCTCTATGGGCTTCCAAATATCACTTTGCCAATTCCACAAGAACTGTCTTAGCGAAAGGCTTCTAGAGGGGAAAGCTGTAACTCTGTGAGATGATTTCACAGAACACAAAGAAGTTTCTCAGAAAGCTTCTTTCTCTTTGTTATCGGAGGATATTTCCTTTGTTCCTATAGACTTCCAAGGGATTCGAAATATCTGTTCTCAGATTCCACAGAAATAAGGCTAGCAAAGACATCCACGAAATACAGATGTAACTCTGTGAGATGAATTAACAGAACACTAAGCAGTTTCTCAGAAAGCTTCTTTCCAGATTTCACCTGAGGATATTTCCGTTTTCACCATAGCCCTCTATGGGCTCCAAATGTCACTTTGCCAATTCCACAAGAACCGTCTTGGCGAAAGGCTTCTTGAGGGGAAAGCTGTAACTCTGTGAGACGATTTCACAGAACACAAAGAAGTTTCTCAGAAAGCTTCTTTCTCTTTGTTATCGGAGGATATTTCTTTTGGCCCTATAGTCTTCAAAGAGATCCGAAATATCTGTTCTCAAATTCCACAGAAATAAGGCTAGCAAAGAGATCCACGAAATACAGATGTATGTCTGTGAGATGAATTAACAGAACACTAGGAAGTTTCTCAGAAAGCTTCTTTCCAGATTTCATCTGAGGATATTTCCATTTTCACCACAGCCCTCTATGGGCTTCCAAATGTCACTTTGCCAATTCCACAAGAACTGTCTTGGCGAAAGGCTTCTTGTTGGGAAAGCTGTAACTCTGTGAGATGATTTCACAGAATACAAAGAAGTTTCTCAGAAAGCTTCTTTCTCTTGGTTATAGGAGCATATTTCCTTTGGCCCTATAGCCTTCCAAGGGATCCGAAATATCTGTTCTCAGATTCCACAGAAATAAGGCTAGCAAAGAGATCCACGAAATACAGATGTAACTCTGTGAGATGAATTAACAGAACACTAAGCAGTTTCTCAGAAAGCTTCCTTCCAGATTCCATCTTAGGATATTTCCTTTTTCACCATAGCCCTCTATGGGCTTCCAAATATCACTTTGCCAATTCCACAAGAAGTGTCTTAGCGAAAGGCTTCCTGAGGGGAAAGCTGTAACTCTGTGAGATGATTTCACAGAACACAAAGAAGTTTCTCAGAAAGCTTCTTTCTGTTTGTTATCGGAGCATATTTCCTTTGGCCTTGTGTCTTCCAAGGGATCAGAAATATCTGTTCTCAGATTCCACAGAAATAAGGCTTACAAAGAGATCCACGAAATACAGATGTAACTCTGTGAGATGAATTAACAGAACACTAAGCAGTTTCTCAGAAAGCTTCTTTCCAGATTTCATCTGAGGATATTTCCTTTTTCACCATAGCCCTCTATGGGCTTCCAAATATCACTTTGCCAATTCCACAAGAACTGTCTTAGCGAAAGGCTTCTAGAGGAGAAAGCTGTAACTCTGTGAGATGATTTCACAGAACACAAAGAAGTTTCTCAGAAGGCTTCTTTCTGTTTGTTATCGGAGGATATTTCCTTTGGCCCTATAGTCTTCCAAGGGATCCGAAATATCTGTTCTCAGATTCCACAGAAATAAGGCTAGCAAAGAGATCCACGAAATACAGATGTAACTCTGTGAGATGAATTAACAGAACACTAAGCAGTTTCTCAGAAAGCTTCTTTCCAGATTTCATCCGAGGATATTTCCTTTTTCACCATAGCCCTCTATGGGCTTCCAAATATCACTTTGCCAATTCCACAAAAACTGTCTTAGCGAAAGGCTTCTTGAGGGGAAAGCTGTAACTCTGTGAGATGATTTCACAGAACACAAAGAAGTTTCTCAGAAAGCTTCTTTCTCTTTGTTATCGGAGGATATTCCCTTTGGCCCTATAGTCTTTCAAGGGATCCGAAATATCTGTTCTCAGATTCCACAGAAATAAGGCTAGCAAAGAGATCCACGAAACACAGATGTAACTCTGTGAGATGAATTGAGAGAACACTAAGCAGTTTGTCACAAAGCTTCTTTGCAGATTTCATCTGATTATATTTCCTTTTTCACCGTAGCCCTCTATGGGATTCCAAATGTCACTTTGCCTATTCCACAAGAACTTTCTTGGTGAAAGGCTTCTTGAGGGGAAAGCTGTAACTCTGTGAGATGATTTCACAGAACACAAAGAAGTTTCTGAGAAAGCTTCTTTCTCTTTGTTATCGGAGGATATTTGCTTTGGCTCTATAGTCTTCCAAGGGATCCGAAATATCTCTTCTCAGACTCCACAGAAATAAGGCTAGCAAAGAGATCCACGAAATACACATGTAACTCTGTGAGATGAATTAACAGAACACTAAGCAGTTTCTCAGAAAGCTTCTTTCCAGATTTCATCTGAGGAAATTTCCTTTTTCACCATAGCCCTCTATGGGCTTCCAAATATCACTTTGCCAATTCCACAACAACTGTCTTAGCGAAAGGCTTCCTGAGGGGAAAGCTGTAACTCGGTGAGATGATTTCACAGAACACAAAGAAGTTTCTCAGAAAGCTTCTTTCTCTTTGTTATCGGAGGATATATCCTTTGGCCCTACAGTCTTCCAAGGGATCCCAAATATCTCTTCTCAGATTCCACAGAAATAAGGCTAGCAAAGAGATCCACGAAATACAGATGTAACTCTGTGAGATGAATTAACAGAACACTAAGCAGTGTCTCAGAAAGCTTCTTTCCAGATTTCATCTGAGGATATTTCCTTTTTCACCATAGCCCTCTATGGGCTTCCAAATATCACCTTGCCAATTCCACAAGAACTGTCTTAGCGAAAGGCTTCTAGAGGAGAAAGCTGTAACTCTGTGAGATGATTTCACAGAACGCAAAGAAGTTTCTCAGAAGGCTTCTTTCTCTTTGTTATCGGAGGATATTTCCTTTGGCCCTATAGTCTTCCAAGGGATCCGAAATATCTGTTCTCAGATTCCACAGAAATAAGGCTAGCAAAGAGATCCACGAAACACAGATGTAACTCTGTGAGATGAATTGAGAGAACACTAAGCAGTTTGTCACTAAGCTTCTTTGCAGATTTCATCTGATTATATTTCCTTTTTCACCATAGCCCTCTATGGGATTCCAAATGTCGCTTTGCCTATTCCACAAGAACTTTCTTGGTGAAAGGCTTCTTGAGGGAAAAGCTGTAACTCTGTGAGATGATTTCACAGAACACAAAGAAGTTTCTCAGAAAGCTTCTTTCTCTTTGTTATCGGAGGATATTTGCTTTGGCTCTATAGTCTTCCAAGGGATCCGAAATATCTGTTCTCAGACTCCACAGAAATAAGGCTAGCAAAGAGATCCACGAAATACACATGTAACTCTGTGAGATGAATTAACAGAACACTAAGCAGTTTCTCAGAAAGCTTCTTTCCAGATTTCATCTGAGGATATTTCCTTTTTCACCATAGCCCTCTATGGGCTTCCAAATATCACTTTGCCAATTCCACAACAACTGTCTTAGCGAAAGGCTTCCTGAGGGGAAAGCTGTAACTCTGTGAGATGATTTCACAGAACACAAAGAAGTTTCTCAGAAAGCTTCTTTCTCTTTGTTATCGGAGGATATTTCCTTTGGCCCTATTGTCTTCCAAGGGATCCGAAATATTTGTTCTCAGATTCCACAGAAATAAGGCTAGCAAAGAGATCCACGAAATACAGATGTAACTCTGTGAGATGAATTAACAGAACACTAAGCAGTTTCTAAGAAAGCTTCTTTCCAGATTTAATCAGAGGATATTTCCTTTTTCACCATAGCCCTCTATGGGCTTCCAAATATCACTTTGCCAATTCCACAACAACTGTCTTAGCGAAATGCTTCTTGAGGGGAAAGCTGTAACTCTGTGAGATGATTTCACAGAACACAAAGAAGTTTCTCAGAAAGCTTCTTTCTCTTTGTTATCGGAGGATATTTCCTTCGGCCCTATAGTCTTCCAAGGGATCCGAAATATCTATTCTCAGATTCCACAGAAATAAGGCTAGCAAAGAGATCCACGAAAAACAGATGTAACTCTTTGAGATGAATTAACAGAACACTATGCAGTTTCTCAGAAATCTTCTTTCCAGATTTCATCTGAGGATATTTCCTTTTTCACATAGCCCTCTAGGGGCTTCCAAATATCACTTTGCCAATTCCACAAGAACTGTCTTAGCGAAAGGCTTCTTGAGGGGAAAGGTGTAACTCTGTGAGATGATTTCACAGAACACAGAGAATTTTCTGAGAAAGCTTCTTTCTCTTTGTTATCGGAGGATATTTCCTTTGGCCCTATAGTCTTCCAAGGGATCCGAAATATCAGTTCTCAGATTCCACAGAAATAAGGCTAGCAAAGAGATCCACGAAAAACAGATGTAACTCTGTGAGATGAATTAACAGAACACTACGCAGTTTCTCAGAAAGATTCTTTCCTGATTTCATCTGAGGATATTTCCTTTTTCACCATAGCCCTCTATGGGCTTCCAAATATCACTTTGACAATTCCACAAGAACTGTCTTAGCGAAAGGCTTCTTGAGGGGATAGCTGTAACTCTGTGAGATGATTTCACAGAACACAAAGAAGTTTCTCAGAAAGCTTCTTTCTCTTCGTTATCGGAGGATATTTGCTTTGCCTGTATAGTCTTCCAAGGGATCCGAAATATCTGTTCTCAGACTCCACAGAAATAAGGCTAGCAAAGAGATCCACGAAATACAGATGTAACTCTGTGAGATGAATTAACAGAACACTAAGCAGTTTCTCAGAAAGCTTCTTTCCAGATTTCATCTGAGGATATTTCCTTTTTCACCATAGCCCTCTATGGGCTTCCAAATATCACTTTGCCAATTCCACAAGAACTGTCTTAGCGAAAGGCTTCTTGAAGGGAAAGCTGTAACTCAGTGAGATGATTTCACAGAACACAAAGAAGATTCTCAGAAAGCTTCTTTCTCTTTGTGATCGGATGATATTTCCTTTGGCCCTATAGTCTTCCAAGGGATCCGAAATATCTGTTCTCAGATTCCACAGAAATAAGGCTCGCAAAGTGATCCACGAAATACACATGTAACTCTGTGAGATGAATTCACAGAACACTAAGCAGTTTCTCAGAAAGCTTCTTTCCAGATTTCATCTGAGGATATTTCCTTTTTCACCATAGCCCTCTATGGGCTTCCAAATATCACTTTACCAATTCCACAAGAACTGTCTTAGCGAAAGGCTTCTTGAGGGGAAAGCTGTAACTCTGTGAGATGATTTCAAAGAACACAAAGAAGTTTCTCAGAAAGCTTCTTTCTCTTTGTTATCGGAGCATATTTCCTTTGGCCCTATAGTCTTCCAAGGGATCCGAAATATCTGTTCTCAGATTCCACAGAAATAAGGCTAGCAAAGAGATCCACGAAATACAGATGTAACTCTGTGAGATGAATTAACAGAACACTAAGCAGTTTCTCAGAAAGCTTCATTCCGTTTTTCATCCGAGGATATTTCCGTTTTCCCCATAGCCCTCTATGGGCTCCAAATGTCACTTTGCCAATTCCACAAGAACTGTCTTGGCGAAAGGCTTCTTGAGGGGAATGCTGTAACTCTGTGAGATGATTTCACAGAACACAAAGAAGTTTCTCAGAAAGCTTCTTTCTATTTTTTATCCGAGGATGTTTCCTTTGGCCCTATAGTCTTCCAAGGGATCCGAAATATCTGTTCTCAGATTCCACAGAAATAAGGCTAGCAAAGAGATCCACGAAATACAGATGTAACTCTGTTAGATGAATTAACAGAACACTAAGCAGGTTCTCAGAAAGCTTCTTTCCAGATTTCATCTGAGGATATTTCCTTTTTCACCATAGCCCTTTATAGGCTTCCAAATATCACTTTGCCAATTCCACAAGAACTGTCTTAGCGAAAGGCTTCTTGAGGGGAAAGCTGTAACTCTGTGAGATGATTTCACAGAACACAAAGAAGTTTCTCAGAAAGCTTCTTTCTCTTTGTTATCGGAGGATATTTCCTTTGGCCCTATAGTCTTCCAAGGGATCCGAAATATCTGTTCTCAGATTCCACAGAAATAAGGCTAGCAAAGAGATCCACGAAATACAGATGTTACTCTGTGAGACAAATTAACAGAACACGAAGCAGTTTCTCAGAAAGCTTCTTTCCAGATTTCATCTGTGGATATTTCCTTTTTCACCATAGCCCTCTATGGGCTTCCAAATATCACTTTGCCAATTCCACAAGAACTGTCTTAGCGAAAGGCTTCTTGAGGGGAAAGCTGTAACTCTGTGAGATGATTTCACAGAACACAAAGAAGTTTCTCAGAAAGCTTCTTTCTGTTTGTTATCGGAGCATATTTCCTTTGGCCTTGTGTCTTCCAAGGGATCAGAAATATCTGTTCTCAGATTCCACAGAAATAAGGCTTACAAAGAGATCCACGAAATACAGATGTAACTCTGTGAGATGAATTAACAGAACACTAAGCAGTTTCTCAGAAAGCTTCTTTCCAGATTTCATCTGAGGATATTTCCTTTTTCACCATAGCCCTCTATGGGCTTCCAAATATCACTTTGCCAATTCCACAAGAACTGTCTTAGCGAAAGGCTTCTAGAGGAGAAAGCTGTAACTCTGTGAGATGATTTCACAGAACGCAAAGAAGTTTCTCAGAAGACTTCTTTCTGTTTGTTACCGGAGGATATTTCCTTTGGCCCTATAGTCTTCCAAGGGATCCGAAATATCTGTTCTCAGATTCCACAGAAATAAGGCTAGCAAAGAGATCCACGAAATACAGATGTAACTCTGTGAGATGAATTAACAGAACACTAAGCAGTTTCTCAGAAAGCTTCTTTCCAGATTTCATCCGAGGATATTTCCTTTTTCACCATAGCCCTCTATGGGCTTCCAAATATCACTTTGCCAATTCCACAAAAACTGTCTTAGCGAAAGGCTTCTTGAGGGGAAAGCTGTAACTCTGTGAGATGATTTCAAAGAACACAAAGAAGTTTCTCAGAAAGCTTCTTTCTTTTTGTTATCGGAGCATATTTCCTTTGGCCCTATACTCTTCCAAGGGATCCGAAATATCTGTTCTCAGATTCCACAGAAATAAGGCTAGCAAAGAGATCCACGAAATACAGATGTAACTCTGTGAGATGAATTAACAGAACATTAAGCAGTTTCTCAGAAAGCTTCATTCCATTTTTCATCCGAGGATATTTCCGTTTTCCCCATAGCCCTCTATGGGCTCCAAATGTCACTTTGCCAATTCCACAAGAACTGTCTTGGCGAAACGCTTCTAGAGGGGAAAGCTGTAACTCTGTGAGATGATTTCACAGAACACAAAGAAGTTTCTCAGAAAGCTTCTTTCTCTTTGTTATCGGAGGATGTTTCCTTAGGCCCCATAGTCTTCCAAGGGATCCGAAATATCTGTTCTCAGATTCCACAGAAATAAGGCTAGCAAAGAGATCCACGAAATACAGATGTTACTCTGTGAGACGAATTAACAGAACACGAAGCAGTTTCTCAGAAAGCTTCTTTCCAGATTTCATCTGAGGATATTTCCTTTTTCACCATAGCCCTCTATGGGCTTCCAAATATCACTTTGCCAATTCCACAAGAACTGTCATAGCGAAAGGCTTCTTGAGGGGAAAGCTGTAACTCTGTGAGATGATTTCACAAAACACAAAGAAGTTTCTCAGAAAGCTTCTTTCTGTTTGTTATCGTAGCATATTTCCTTTTCCCTAATGTCTTCCATGGGATCAGAAATATCTGTTCTCAGATTCCACAGAAATAAGGCTAGAAAAGAGATCCACGAAATACAGATGTAACTCTGTGAGATGAATTAACAGAACACTAAGCAGTTTCTCAGAACGCTTCTTTCCAGATTTCATGTGAGGATATTTCCTTTTTCACAATAGCCCTCTATGGGCTTCCAAATATCACTTTGCCAATTCCACAAGAACTGTCTTAGCGAAAGGCTTCTAGAGGGGAAAGCTGTAACTCTGTGAGATGATTTCACAGAACACAAAGAAGTTTCTCAGAAAGCTTCTTTCTCTTTGTTATCGGAGGATATTTCCTTTGTTCCTATAGACTTCCAAGGGATTCGAAATATCTGTTCTCATATTCCACAGAAATAAGGCTAGCAAAGACATCCACGAAATACAGATGTAACTCTGTGAGATGAATTAACAGAACACTAAGCAGTTTCTCAGAAAGCTTCTTTCCAGATTTCACCTGAGGATATTTCCGTTTTCACCATAGCCCTCTATGGGCTCCAAATGTCACTTTGCCAATTCCACAAGAACCGTCTTGGCGAAAGGCTTCTTGAGGGGAAAGCTGTAACTCTGTGAGACGATTTCACAGAACACAAAGAAGTTTCTCAGAAAGCTTCTTTCTCTTTGTTATCGGAGGATATTTCTTTTGGCCCTATAGTCTTCAAAGAGATCCGAAATATCTGTTCTCAAATTCCACAGAAATAAGGCTAGCAAAGAGATCCACGAAATACAGATGTATGTCTGTGAGATGAATTAACAGAACACTAGGAAGTTTCTCAGAAAGCTTCTTTCCAGATTTCATCTGAGGATATTTCCATTTTCACCACAGCCCTCTATGGGCTTCCAAATGTCACTTTGCCAATTCCACAAGAACTGTCTTGGCGAAAGGCTTCTTGTTGGGAAAGCTGTAACTCTGTGAGATGATTTCACAGAATACAAAGAAGTTTCTCAGAAAGCTTCTTTCTCTTGGTTATAGGAGCATATTTCCTTTGGCCCTATAGTCTTCCAAGGGATCCGAAATATCTGTTCTCAGATTCCACAGAAATAAGGCTAGCAAAGAGATCCACGAAATACAGATGTAACTCTGTGAGATGAATTAACAGAACACTAAGCAGTTTCTCAGAAAGCTTCCTTCCAGATTCCATCTTAGGATATTTCCTTTTTCACCATAGCCCTCTATTGGCTTCCAAATATCACTTTGCCAATTCCACAAGAAGTGTCTTAGCGAAAGGCTTCCTGAGGGGAAAGCTGTAACTCTGTGAGATGATTTCACAGAACACAAAGAAGTTTCTCAGAAAGCTTCTTTCTGTTTGTTATCGGAGCATATTTCCTTTGGCCTTGTGTCTTCCAAGGGATCAGAAATATCTGTTCTCAGATTCCACAGAAATAAGGCTTACAAAGAGATCCACGAAATACAGATGTAACTCTGTGAGATGAATTAACAGAACACTAAGCAGTTTCTCAGAAAGCTTCTTTCCAGATTTCATCTGAGGATATTTCCTTTTTCACCATAGCCCTCTATGGGCTTCCAAATATCACTTTGCCAATTCCACAAGAACTGTCTTAGCGAAAGGCTTCTAGAGGAGAAAGCTGTAACTCTGTGAGATGATTTCACAGAACACAAAGAAGTTTCTCAGAAGGCTTCTTTCTGTTTGTTATCGGAGGATATTTCCTTTGGCCCTATAGTCTTCCAAGGGATCCGAAATATCTGTTCTCAGATTCCACAGAAATAAGGCTAGCAAAGAGATCCACGAAATACAGATGTAACTCTGTGAGATGAATTAACAGAACACTAAGCAGTTTCTCAGAAAGCTTCTTTCCAGATTTCATCCGAGGATATTTCCTTTTTCACCATAGCCCTCTATGGGCTTCCAAATATCACTTTGCCAATTCCACAAAAACTGTCTTAGCGAAAGGCTTCTTGAGGGGAAAGCTGTAACTCTGTGAGATGATTTCACAGAACACAAAGAAGTTTCTCAGAAAGCTTCTTTCTCTTTGTTATCGGAGGATATTCCCTTTGGCCCTATAGTCTTTCAAGGGATCCGAAATATCTGTTCTCAGATTCCACAGAAATAAGGCTAGCAAAGAGATCCACGAAACACAGATGTAACTCTGTGAGATGAATTGAGAGAACACTAAGCAGTTTGTCACAAAGCTTCTTTGCAGATTTCATCTGATTATATTTCCTTTTTCACCATAGCCCTCTATGGGATTCCAAATGTCACTTTGCCTATTCCACAAGAACTTTCTTGGTGAAAGGCTTCTTGAGGGGAAAGCTGTAACTCTGTGAGATGATTTCACAGAACACAAAGAAGTTTCTGAGAAAGCTTCTTTCTCTTTGTTATCGGAGGATATTTGCTTTGGCTCTATAGTCTTCCAAGGGATCCGAAATATCTCTTCTCAGACTCCACAGAAATAAGGCTAGCAAAGAGATCCACGAAATACACATGTAACTCTGTGAGATGAATTAACAGAACACTAAGCAGTTTCTCAGAAAGCTTCTTTCCAGATTTCATCTGAGGAAATTTCCTTTTTCACCATAGCCCTCTATGGGCTTCCAAATATCACTTTGCCAATTCCACAACAACTGTCTTAGCGAAAGGCTTCCTGAGGGGAAAGCTGTAACTCGGTGAGATGATTTCACAGAACACAAAGAAGTTTCTCAGAAAGCTTCTTTCTCTTTGTTATCGGAGGATATATCCTTTGGCCCTACAGTCTTCCAAGGGATCCCAAATATCTCTTCTCAGATTCCACAGAAATAAGGCTAGCAAAGAGATCCACGAAATACAGATGTAACTCTGTGAGATGAATTAACAGAACACTAAGCAGTGTCTCAGAAAGCTTCTTTCCAGATTTCATCTGAGGATATTTCCTTTTTCACCATAGCCCTCTATGGGCTTCCAAATATCACCTTGCCAATTCCACAAGAACTGTCTTAGCGAAAGGCTTCTAGAGGAGAAAGCTGTAACTCTGTGAGATGATTTCACAGAACGCAAAGAAGTTTCTCAGAAGGCTTCTTTCTCTTTGTTATCGGAGGATATTTCCTTTGGCCCTATAGTCTTCCAAGGGATCCGAAATATCTGTTCTCAGATTCCACAGAAATAAGGCTAGCAAAGAGATCCACGAAACACAGATGTAACTCTGTGAGATGAATTGAGAGAACACTAAGCAGTTTGTCACTAAGCTTCTTTGCAGATTTCATCTGATTATATTTCCTTTTTCACCATAGCCCTCTATGGGATTCCAAATGTCGCTTTGCCTATTCCACAAGAACTTTCTTGGTGAAAGGCTTCTTGAGGGAAAAGCTGTAACTCTGTGAGATGATTTCACAGAACACAAAGAAGTTTCTCAGAAAGCTTCTTTCTCTTTGTTATCGGAGGATATTTGCTTTGGCTCTATAGTCTTCCAAGGGATCCGAAATATCTGTTCTCAGACTCCACAGAAATAAGGCTAGCAAAGAGATCCACGAAATACACATGTAACTCTGTGAGATGAATTAACAGAACACTAAGCAGTTTCTCAGAAAGCTTCTTTCCAGATTTCATCTGAGGATATTTCCTTTTTCACCATAGCCCTCTATGGGCTTCCAAATATCACTTTGCCAATTCCACAACAACTGTCTTAGCGAAAGGCTTCCTGAGGGGAAAGCTGTAACTCTGTGAGATGATTTCACAGAACACAAAGAAGTTTCTCAGAAAGCTTCTTTCTCTTTGTTATCGGAGGATATTTCCTTTGGCCCTATTGTCTTCCAAGGGATCCGAAATATTTGTTCTCAGATTCCACAGAAATAAGGCTAGCAAAGAGATCCACGAAATACAGATGTAACTCTGTGAGATGAATTAACAGAACACTAAGCAGTTTCTCAGAAAGCTTCATTCCGTTTTTCATCCGAGGATATTTCCGTTTTCCCCATAGCCCTCTATGGGCTCCAAATGTCACTTTGCCAATTCCACAAGAACTGTCTTGGCGAAACGCTTCTTGAGGGGAAAGCTGTAACTCTGTGAGATGATTTCACAGAACACAAAGAAGTTTCTCAGAAAGCTTCTTTCTCTTTGTTATCGGAGGATGTTTCCTTAGGCCCCATAGTCTTCCAAGGGATCCGAAATATCTGTTCTCAGATTCCACAGAAATAAGGCTAGCAAAGAGATCCACGAAATACAGATGTAACTCTGTGAGATGAATTAACAGAACACTAAGCAGTTTCTCAGAAAGCTTCTTTCCAGATTTCATCTGAGGATATTTCCTTTTTCACCATAGCCCTCTATGGGCTTCCAAATGTCACATTGCCAATTCCACAAGAACTGTCTTGGCGAAAGGCTTCTTGTTGGGAATGCTGTAACTCTGTGAAATGATTTCACAGAACACAAAGAAGTTTCTCAGAAAGCTTCTTTCTATTTTTTATCCGAGGATGTTTCCTTTGGCCCTATAGTCTTCCAAGGGATCCGAAATATCTGTTCTCAGATTCCACAGAAATAAGGCTAGCAAAGAGATCCACGAAATACAGATGTAACTCTGTTAGATGAATTAACAGAACACTAAGCAGGTTCTCAGAAAGCTTCTTTCCAGATTTCATCTGAGGATATTTCCTTTTTCACCATAGCCCTTTATAGGCTTCCAAATATCACTTTGCCAATTCCACAAGAACTGTCTTAGCGAAAGGCTTCTTGAGGGGAAAGCTGTAACTCTGTGAGATGATTTCACAGAACACAAAGAAGTTTCTCAGAAAGCTTCTTTCTCTTTGTTATCGGAGGATATTTCCTTTGGCCCTATAGTCTTCCAAGGGATCCGAAATATCTGTTCTCAGATTCCACAGAAATAAGGCTAGCAAAGAGATCCACGAAATACAGATGTTACTCTGTGAGACAAATTAACAGAACACGAAGCAGTTTCTCAGAAAGCTTCTTTCCAGATTTCATCTGTGGATATTTCCTTTTTCACCATAGCCCTCTATGGGCTTCCAAATATCACTTTGTCAATTCCACAAGAACTGTCTTAGCGAAAGGCTTCTTGAGGGGAAAGCTGTAACTCTGTGAGATGATTTCACAGAACACAAAGAAGTTTCTCAGAAAGCTTCTTTCTGTTTGTTATCGGAGCATATTTCCTTTGGCCTTGTGTCTTCCAAGGGATCAGAAATATCTGTTCTCAGATTCCACAGAAATAAGGCTTACAAAGAGATCCACGAAATACAGATGTAACTCTGTGAGATGAATTAACAGAACACTAAGCAGTTTCTCAGAAAGCTTCTTTCCAGATTTCATCTGAGGATATTTCCTTTTTCACCATAGCCCTCTATGGGCTTCCAAATATCACTTTGCCAATTCCACAAGAACTGTCTTAGCGAAAGGCTTCTAGAGGAGAAAGCTGTAACTCTGTGAGATGATTTCACAGAACGCAAAGAAGTTTCTCAGAAGACTTCTTTCTGTTTGTTACCGGAGGATATTTCCTTTGGCCCTATAGTCTTCCAAGGGATCCGAAATATCTGTTCTCAGATTCCACAGAAATAAGGCTAGCAAAGAGATCCACGAAATACAGATGTAACTCTGTGAGATGAATTAACAGAACACTAAGCAGTTTCTCAGAAAGCTTCTTTCCAGATTTCATCCGAGGATATTTCCTTTTTCACCATAGCCCTCTATGGGCTTCCAAATATCACTTTGCCAATTCCACAAAAACTGTCTTAGCGAAAGGCTTCTTGAGGGGAAAGCTGTAACTCTGTGAGATGATTTCAAAGAACACAAAGAAGTTTCTCAGAAAGCTTCTTTCTCTTTGTTATCGGAGCATATTTCCTTTGGCCCTATACTCTTCCAAGGGATCCGAAATATCTGTTCTCAGATTCCACAGAAATAAGGCTAGCAAAGAGATCCACGAAATACAGATGTAACTCTGTGAGATGAATTAACAGAACATTAAGCAGTTTCTCAGAAAGCTTCATTCCATTTTTCATCCGAGGATATTTCCGTTTTCCCCATAGCCCTCTATGGGCTCCAAATGTCACTTTGCCAATTCCACAAGAACTGTCTTGGCGAAACGCTTCTTGAGGGGAAAGCTGTAACTCTGTGAGATGATTTCACAGAACACAAAGAAGTTTCTCAGAAAGCTTCTTTCTCTGTGTTATGGGATGATATTTCCTTTGGCCCTATAGTCTTCCAAGGGATCCGAAATATCTGTTCTCAGATTCCACAGAAATAAGGCTAGCAAAGAGATCCACGAAATACAGATGTAAGTCTGAGATGAATTAACAGAACACTAAGCAGTTTCTCAGAAAGCTTCTTTCCAGATTTCATCTGAGGATATTTCCTTTTTCACCATAGCCCTCTATGGGCTTCCAAATATCACTTTGCCAATTCCACAAGAACTGTCTTAGCGAAAGGCTTCTTGAGGGGAAAGCTGTAACTCTGTGAGATGATTTCACAGAACACCAAGAATTTTCTCAGAAAGCTTCTTTCTCTTTGTTATCGGAGGATATTTCCTTTGGCCCTATAGTCTTCCAAGGGATCCGAAATATCTGTTCTCAGATTCCACAGAAATAAGGCTAACAAAGAGATCCACGAAATACAGATGTAACTCTGTGAGATGAATTAACAGAATACTAAGCAGATTCTCAGAAATCTTCTTTCCAGATTTCATCTGAGGATATTTCCTTTTTCACCATAGCCCTCTATGGGCTTCCAAATATCACTTTGCCAATTCCACAAGAACTGTCTTAGCGAAAGGCTTCTTGAGGGGAAAGCTGTAACTCTGTGAGATGATTTCACAGAAAACAAAGAAGTTTCCTTGAAAGCTTCTTTCTCTTTGTTATCGGAGTATATTTCCTTTGGCCCTGTAGTCTTCCAAGGGATCCGAAATATCTGTTCTCAGATTCCACAGAAATAAGGCTAAGAAAGAGATCCACGAAATACAGATGTAACTCCGTGAGATGAATTAACAGAACACTAAGCAGTTTCTCAGAAAGCTTCTTTCCAGATTTCATCTGAGGATATTTCCTCTTTCACCATAACCCTCTATGGGCTTCCAAATATCACTTTGCCAATTCCACAAGAACTGTCTTAGCGAAAGGCTTCTTGAGGGGAAAGCTGTAACTCTGTGAGATAATTTCACAGAACACAAAGAAGTTTCTCAGAAAGCTTCTTTCTCCTTGTTATCGGAGGATATTTCCTTTGGCCCTATAGTCTTCCAAGGGATCCGAAATATCTGTTCTCAGATTCCACAGAAATAAGGCTAGCAAAGAGATCCACGAAATACAGATGTAACTCTGTGAGATGAATTGACAGAACACTAAGCAGTTTCTCAGAAAGCTTCTTTGCAGATTTCATCTGAGGATATTACCTTTTTCACCATAGCCCTCTATGGGCTTCCAAATGTCACTTTGCCAATTCCACAAGAACTTTCTTGGCGAAAGGCTTCTTGAGGGGAAAGCTGTAACTCTGTGAGATGATTTCACAGAATACAAAGAAGTTTCTCAGAAAGCTTCTTTCTCTTGGTTGTCGGAGCATATTTCCTTTGGCCCCATAGTCTTCCAAGGGATCCGAAATATCTGTTCTCTGATTCCACAGAAATAAGGCTAGCAAAGAGATCCACGAAATACAGATGTATCTCTGTGAGATGAATTAACAGAACACTAAGCAGTTTCTCAGAAAGCTTCTTTCCAGATTTCATCTGAGGATATTTCCTTTTTCACCATAGCCCTCTATGGGCTTCCAAATATCACTTTGCCAATTCCACAAGAACTGTCTTAGCGAAAGGCTTCTTGACGGGAAAGCTGTAACTCTGTGAGATGATTTCACAGAACACAAAGAAGTTTCTCAGAAAGCTTCTTTCTCTTTGTTATCGGAGGATATTTCCTTTGGCCCTATTGTCTTCCAAGGGATCCGAAATATTTGTTCTCAGATTCCACAGAAATAAGGCTAGCAAAGAGATCCACGAAATACAGATGTAACTCTGTGAGATGAATTAACAGAACACTAAGCAGTTTCTCAGAAAGCTTCATTCCGTTTTTCATCCGAGGATATTTCCGTTTTCCCCATAGCCCTCTATGGGCTCCAAATGTCACTTTGCCAATTCCACAAGAACTGTCTTGGCGAAACGCTTCTTGAGGGGAAAGCTGTAACTCTGTGAGATGATTTCACAGAACACAAAGAAGTTTCTCAGAAAGCTTCTTTCTCTTTGTTATCGGAGGATGTTTCCTTAGGCCCCATAGTCTTCCAAGGGATCCGAAATATCTGTTCTCAGATTCCACAGAAATAAGGCTAGCAAAGAGATCCACGAAATACAGATGTAACTCTGTGAGATGAATTAACAGAACACTAAGCAGTTTCTCAGAAAGCTTCTTTCCAGATTTCATCTGAGGATATTTCCTTTTTCACCATAGCCCTCTATGGGCTTCCAAATGTCACATTGCCAATTCCACAAGAACTGTCTTGGCGAAAGGCTTCTTGTTGGGAATGCTGTAACTCTGTGAAATGATTTCACAGAACACAAAGAAGTTTCTCAGAAAGCTTCTTTCTATTTTTTATCCGAGGATGTTTCCTTTGGCCCTATAGTCTTCCAAGGGATCCGAAATATCTGTTCTCAGATTCCACAGAAATAAGGCTAGCAAAGAGATCCACGAAATACAGATGTAACTCTGTTAGATGAATTAACAGAACACTAAGCAGGTTCTCAGAAAGCTTCTTTCCAGATTTCATCTGAGGATATTTCCTTTTTCACCATAGCCCTTTATAGGCTTCCAAATATCACTTTGCCAATTCCACAAGAACTGTCTTAGCGAAAGGCTTCTTGAGGGGAAAGCTGTAACTCTGTGAGATGATTTCACAGAACACAAAGAAGTTTCTCAGAAAGCTTCTTTCTCTTTGTTATCGGAGGATATTTCCTTTGGCCCTATAGTCTTCCAAGGGATCCGAAATATCTGTTCTCAGATTCCACAGAAATAAGGCTAGCAAAGAGATCCACGAAATACAGATGTTACTCTGTGAGACAAATTAACAGAACACGAAGCAGTTTCTCAGAAAGCTTCTTTCCAGATTTCATCTGTGGATATTTCCTTTTTCACCATAGCCCTCTATGGGCTTCCAAATATCACTTTGTCAATTCCACAAGAACTGTCTTAGCGAAAGGCTTCTTGAGGGGAAAGCTGTAACTCTGTGAGATGATTTCACAGAACACAAAGAAGTTTCTCAGAAAGCTTCTTTCTGTTTGTTATCGGAGCATATTTCCTTTGGCCTTGTGTCTTCCAAGGGATCAGAAATATCTGTTCTCAGATTCCACAGAAATAAGGCTTACAAAGAGATCCACGAAATACAGATGTAACTCTGTGAGATGAATTAACAGAACACTAAGCAGTTTCTCAGAAAGCTTCTTTCCAGATTTCATCTGAGGATATTTCCTTTTTCACCATAGCCCTCTATGGGCTTCCAAATATCACTTTGCCAATTCCACAAGAACTGTCTTAGCGAAAGGCTTCTAGAGGAGAAAGCTGTAACTCTGTGAGATGATTTCACAGAACGCAAAGAAGTTTCTCAGAAGACTTCTTTCTGTTTGTTACCGGAGGATATTTCCTTTGGCCCTATAGTCTTCCAAGGGATCCGAAATATCTGTTCTCAGATTCCACAGAAATAAGGCTAGCAAAGAGATCCACGAAATACAGATGTAACTCTGTGAGATGAATTAACAGAACACTAAGCAGTTTCTCAGAAAGCTTCTTTCCAGATTTCATCCGAGGATATTTCCTTTTTCACCATAGCCCTCTATGGGCTTCCAAATATCACTTTGCCAATTCCACAAAAACTGTCTTAGCGAAAGGCTTCTTGAGGGGAAAGCTGTAACTCTGTGAGATGATTTCAAAGAACACAAAGAAGTTTCTCAGAAAGCTTCTTTCTCTTTGTTATCGGAGCATATTTCCTTTGGCCCTATACTCTTCCAAGGGATCCGAAATATCTGTTCTCAGATTCCACAGAAATAAGGCTAGCAAAGAGATCCACGAAATACAGATGTAACTCTGTGAGATGAATTAACAGAACATTAAGCAGTTTCTCAGAAAGCTTCATTCCATTTTTCATCCGAGGATATTTCCGTTTTCCCCATAGCCCTCTATGGGCTCCAAATGTCACTTTGCCAATTCCACAAGAACTGTCTTGGCGAAACGCTTCTTGAGGGGAAAGCTGTAACTCTGTGAGATGATTTCACAGAACACAAAGAAGTTTCTCAGAAAGCTTCTTTCTCTGTGTTATGGGATGATATTTCCTTTGGCCCTATAGTCTTCCAAGGGATCCGAAATATCTGTTCTCAGATTCCACAGAAATAAGGCTAGCAAAGAGATCCACGAAATACAGATGTAAGTCTGAGATGAATTAACAGAACACTAAGCAGTTTCTCAGAAAGCTTCTTTCCAGATTTCATCTGAGGATATTTCCTTTTTCACCATAGCCCTCTATGGGCTTCCAAATATCACTTTGCCAATTCCACAAGAACTGTCTTAGCGAAAGGCTTCTTGAGGGGAAAGCTGTAACTCTGTGAGATGATTTCACAGAACACCAAGAATTTTCTCAGAAAGCTTCTTTCTCTTTGTTATCGGAGGATATTTCCTTTGGCCCTATAGTCTTCCAAGGGATCCGAAATATCTGTTCTCAGATTCCACAGAAATAAGGCTAACAAAGAGATCCACGAAATACAGATGTAACTCTGTGAGATGAATTAACAGAATACTAAGCAGATTCTCAGAAATCTTCTTTCCAGATTTCATCTGAGGATATTTCCTTTTTCACCATAGCCCTCTATGGGCTTCCAAATATCACTTTGCCAATTCCACAAGAACTGTCTTAGCGAAAGGCTTCTTGAGGGGAAAGCTGTAACTCTGTGAGATGATTTCACAGAAAACAAAGAAGTTTCCTTGAAAGCTTCTTTCTCTTTGTTATCGGAGTATATTTCCTTTGGCCCTGTAGTCTTCCAAGGGATCCGAAATATCTGTTCTCAGATTCCACAGAAATAAGGCTAAGAAAGAGATCCACGAAATACAGATGTAACTCCGTGAGATGAATTAACAGAACACTAAGCAGTTTCTCAGAAAGCTTCTTTCCAGATTTCATCTGAGGATATTTCCTCTTTCACCATAACCCTCTATGGGCTTCCAAATATCACTTTGCCAATTCCACAAGAACTGTCTTAGCGAAAGGCTTCTTGAGGGGAAAGCTGTAACTCTGTGAGATAATTTCACAGAACACAAAGAAGTTTCTCAGAAAGCTTCTTTCTCCTTGTTATCGGAGGATATTTCCTTTGGCCCTATAGTCTTCCAAGGGATCCGAAATATCTGTTCTCAGATTCCACAGAAATGAGGCTAGCAAAGAGATCCACGAAATACAGATGTAACTCTGTGAGATGAATTGACAGAACACTAAGCAGTTTCTCAGAAAGCTTCTTTGCAGATTTCATCTGAGGATATTTCCTTTTTCACCATAGCCCTCTATGGGCTTCCAAATGTCACTTTGCCAATTCCACAAGAACTTTCTTGGCGAAAGGCTTCTTGAGGGGAAAGCTGTAACTCTGTGAGATGATTTCACAGAATACAAAGAAGTTTCTCAGAAAGCTTCTTTCTCTTGGTTGTCGGAGCATATTTCCTTTGGCCCCATAGTCTTCCAAGGGATCCGAAATATCTGTTCTCTGATTCCACAGAAATAAGGCTAGCAAAGAGATCCACGAAATACAGATGTATCTCTGTGAGATGAATTAACAGAACACTAAGCAGTTTCTCAGAAAGCTTCTTTCCAGATTTCATCTGAGGATATTTCCTTTTTCACCATAGCCCTCTATGGGCTTCCAAATATCACTTTGCCAATTCCACAAGAACTGTCTTAGCGAAAGGCTTCTTGACGGGAAAGCTGTAACTCTGTGAGATGATTTCACAGAACACAAAGAAGTTTCTCAGAAAGCTTCTTTCTCTTTGTTATTTGAGGATATTTCCTTTGGCCCTATAGTCTTCCAAGGGATCCGAAATATCTGTTCTCAGATTCCACAGAAATAAGGCTAGCAAAGAGATCCACGAAATACAGATGTAACTCTGTGAGATGAATTAACAGAACACTGAGCAGTTTCTCAGAACGCTTCTTTCCAGATTTCATGTGTGGATATTTCCTTTTTCACCATAGCCCTCTATGGGCTTCCAAATCTCACTTTGCCAATTCCACAAGAACTGTCTTAGCGAAAGGCTTCTTGAGGGGAAAGCTGTAACTCTGTGAGATGATTTCACAGAACACAAAGAAGTTTCTCAGAAAGCTTCTATCTGTTTGTTATCGGAGGATATTTCCTTTGGCCCTATAGTCTTCCAAGGGATCCGAAATATCTGTTCTCAGATTCCACAGAAATAGGCTAGCAAAGAGATCCACGAAATACAGGTGTAACTCTGTGAGATGAATTGACAGAACACTAAGCAGTTTCTCAGAAAGCTTCTTTGCAGATTTCATCTGAGGATATTTCCTTTTTCACCATAGCCCTCTATGGGCTTCCAAATGTCACTTTGCCAATTCCACAACAACTGTCTTAGCGAAAGGCTTCTTGAGGGGAAAGCTGTAAGTCTGTGAGCTGATTTCACAGAACACAAAGAAGTTTCTGAGAAAGCTTCTTTCTCTTTGTTATCGGAGGATATTTCCTTCGGCCCTATAGTCTTCCAAGGGATCCGAAATATCTGTTCTCAGATTCCACAGAAATAAGGCTAACAAAGAGATCGACGAAATACAGATGTAACTCTGTGAGATGAATTAACAGGACACTAAGCAGTTTCTCAGAAAGCTTCTTTCCAGATTTCATCCGAGGATATTTCCGTTTTCCCCATAGCCCTCTATGGGCTCCAAATGTCACTTTGCCAATTCCACAAGAACTGTCTTGGCGAAACGCTTCTTGAGGGGAAAGCTGTAACTCTGTGAGATGATTTCACAGAACACAAAGAAGTTTCTGAGAAAGCTTCTTTCTCTTTGTTATCGAAGGATATTTAATTCGGCCCTATAGTCTTCCAAGGGATCCGAAATATCTGTTCTCAGATTCCACAGAAATAAGGCTAGCAAAGAGATCCAGGAAATACAGATGTAACTCTGTGAGATGAATTAACAGAACACTAAGCAGTTTCTCAGAAAGCTTCTTTCCAGATTTCATGTGAGGATATTTCCTTTTTCACCATAGCCCTCAATGGGCTTCCAAATATCACTTTGCCAATTCCACAAGAACTGTCTTAGCGAAAGACTTCTTGAGGGGAAAGCTGTACCTCTGTGAGATGATTTCACAGAACACAAAGAAGTTTCTCAGAAAGCTTCTTTCTCTTTGTTATCGGAGGATATTTCCTTTGGCCCTATAGTCTTCCAAGGGATCCGAAATATCTGTTCTCAGATTCCACAGAAATAAGGCGAGCAAAGAGATCCACGAAATACAGATGTATGTCTGTGAGATGAATTAACAGAACACTAAGCAGTTTCTCAGAAAGCTTCTTTCCAGATTTCATCTGAGGATATTTCCTTTTTCACCATAGCCCTCTATGGGCTTCCAAATATCACTTTACCAATTCCACAAGAACTGTCTTAGCGAAAGGCTTCTTGAGGGGAAAGCTGTAACTCTGTGAGATGATTTCAAAGAACACAAAGAAGTTTCTCAGAAAGCTTCTTTCTCTTTGTTATCGGAGCATATTTCCTTTGGCCCTATAGTCTTCCAAGGGATCCGAAATATCTGTTCTCAGATTCCACAGAAATAAGGCTAACAAAGAGATCCACGAAATACAGATGTAACTCTGTGAGATGAATTAACAGAACACTAAGCAGTTTCTCAGAAAGCTTCTTTCCAGATTTCATCCGAGGATATTTCCGTTTTCCCCATAGCCCTCTATGGGCTCCAAATGTCACTTTGCCAATTCCACAAGAACTGTCTTGGCGAAACGCTTCTTGAGGGGAAAGCTGTAACTCTGTGAGATGATTTCACAGAACACAAAGAAGTTTCTCAGAAAGCTTCTTTCTCTTTGTTATCGGAGGATATTTCCTTTGGCCCTATAGTCTTCCAGGGGATCCGAAATATCTGTTCTCAGATTCCACAGAAATAAGGCTAACAAAGAGATCCACGAAATACAGATGTAACTCTGTGAGATGAATTAACAGAACACTAAGCAGTTTCTCAGAAAGCTTCTTTCCACATTTCATCCGAGGATATTTCCGTTTTCCCCATAGCCCTCTATGGGCTCCAAATGTCACTTTGCCAATTCCACAAGAACTGTCTTGGCGAAACGCTTCTTGAGGGGAAAGCTGTAACTCTGTGAGATGAATTCACAGAACACAAAGAAGTTTCTCAGAAAGCTTCTTTCTGTTTGTTATCGGAGCATATTTCCTTTGGCCCTAGTGTCTTCCAAGGGATCAGAAATATCTGTTCTCAGATTCCACAGAAATAAGGCTAGCAAAGAGATCCACGAAATACAGATGTAACTCTGTAAGATGAATTAACAGAACACTCAGCAGTTTCTCAGAAAGCTTCTTTCCAGATTTCATCTGAGGATATTTCCTTTTTCACCATAGACCTCTATGGGCTTCCAAATACCACTTTGCCCATTCCACAACAACTGTCTTAGCGAAAGGCTTCTTGAGGGGAAAGCTGTAACTCTGTGAGATGATTTCGAAGAATACAAAGAAGTTTCTCAGAAAGCTTCTTTCTCTTTGTTATCGGAGCATATTTCCTTTGGCCCTATAGTCTTCCAAGGGATCCGAAATATCTGTTCTCAGATTCCACAGAAATAAGACTAGCAAAGACATCCACGAAAGACAGATGTAACTCTGTGAGATGAATTAACAGAACACTAAGCAGTTTCTCAGAAAGCTTCTTTCCAGATTTCATCTGAGGATATTTTCGTTTTCACGATAGCCCTCTATGGGCTCCAAATGTCATTTTGCCAATTCCACAAGAACCGTCCTGGCGAAAGGCTTCTTGAGGGGAAAACTGTAACTCTGTGAGATGATTTCACAGAACACAAAGAAGTTTCTCAGAAAGCTTCTTTCTCTTTGTTATCGGAGGATATTTCCTTTGGCCCTATACTTTTCAAAGGGACCCGAAATATCTGTTCTCAGATTCCACAGAAATAAGGCTAGCAAAGAGATCCACGAAATACAGATGTATGTCTGTGAGATGAATTAACAGAACACTAAGCAGTTTCTCAGAAAGCTTCTTTCCAGATTTCATCTGAGGATATTTCCTTTTTCACCGTAGCCCTCTATGGGCTTCCAAATATCACTTTACCAATTCCACAAGAACTGTCTTAGCGAAAGGCTTCTTGAGGGGAAAGCTGTAACTCTGTGAGATGATTTCAAAGAACACAAAGAAGTTTCTCAGAAAGCTTCTTTCTCTTTGTTATCGGAGCATATTTCCTTTGGCCCTATAGTCTTCCAAGGGATCCGAAATATCTGTTCTCAGATTCCACAGAAATAAGGCTAACAAAGAGATCCACGAAATACAGATGTAACTCTGTGAGATGAATTAACAGAACACTAAGCAGTTTCTCAGAAAGCTTCTTTCCAGATTTCATCCGAGGATATTTCCGTTTTCCCCATAGCCCTCTATGGGCTCCAAATGTCACTTTGCCAATTCCACAAGAACTGTCTTGGCGAAACGCTTCTTGAGGGGAAAGCTGTAACTCTGTGAGATGATTTCACAGAACACAAAGAAGTTTCTCAGAAGGCTTCTTTCTCTTTGTTATCGGAGGATATTTCCTTTGGCCCTATAGTCTTCCAAGGGATCCGAAATATCTGATCTCAGATTCCACAGAAATAAGGCTAGCAAAGAGATCCACGAAACACAGATGTAACTCTGTGAGATGAATTGAGAGAACACTAAGCAGTTTGTCACAAAGCTTCTTTGCAGATTTCATCTGATTATATTTCCTTTTTCACCATAGCCCTCTATGGGATTCCAAATGTCACTTTGCCTATTCCACAAGAACTTTCTTGGTGAAAGGCTTCTTGAGGGGCAAGCTGTAACTCTGTGAGATGATTTCACAGAACACAAAGAAGTTTCTCAGAAAGCTTCTTTCTCTTTGTTATCGGAGGATATTTGCTTTGGCTCTATAGTCTTCCAAGGGATCCGAAATATCTGTTCTCAGACTCCAGAGAAATAAGGCTAGCAAAGAGATCCACGAAATACACATGTAACTCTGTGAGATGAATTAACAGAACACTAAGCAGTTTCTCAGAAAGCTTCTTTCCAGATTTCATCTGAGGATATTTCCTTTTTCACCATAGCCCTCTATGGGCTTCCAAATATCACTTTGCCAATTCCACAAGAACTTTCTTGGTGAAAGGCTTCTTGAGGGGAAAGCTGTAACTCTGTGAGATGATTTCACAGATTACAAAGAAGTTTCTCAGAAAGCTTCTTTCTCTTGGTTGTCGGAGCATATTTCCTTTGGCCCTATAGTCTTCCAAGGGATCCGAAATATCTGTTCTCAGATTCCACAGAAATAAGGCTAGCAAAGAGATCCACGAAATACAGATGTAACTCTGTGAGATGAATTAAGAGAACACTAAGCAGTTTCTCAGAAAGCTTCTTTCCAGATTTCATCTGAGGATATTTCCTTTTTCACCATAGCCCTCTATGGGCTTCCAAATATCACTTTGCCAATTCCACAACAACTGTCTTAGCGAAAGGCTTCTTGAGGGGAAAGCTGTAACTCTGTGAGATGATTTCACAGAACACAAAGAAATTTCTCAGAAAGCTTCTTTCTCTTTGTTATCGGAGGATATTTCCTTCGGCCCTATAGTCTTCCAAGGGATCCGAAATATCTGTTCTCAGATTCCACAGAAATAAGGCTACCAAAGAGATCCACGAAAAACAGATGAAACTCTGTGAGATGAATTAACAGAACACTATGCAGTTTCTCAGAAATCTTCTTTCCAGATTTCATCTGAGGATATTTCCTTTTTCACCATAGCCCTCTAGGGGCTTCCAAATATCACTTTGCCAATTCCACAAGAACTGTCTTAGCGAAAGGCTTCTTGAGGGGAAAGGTGTAACTCTGTGAGATGATTTCACAGAACACAGAGAAGTTTCTCAGAAAGCTTCTTTCTCTTTGTTATCGGAGGATATTTCCTTTGGCCCTATAGTCTTCCAAGGGATCCGAAATATCAGTTCTCAGATTCCACAGAAATAAGGCTAGCAAAGAGATCCACGAAAAACAGATGTAACTCTGTGAGATGAATTAACAGAACACTACGCAGTTTCTCAGAAAGCTTCTTTCCTGATTTCATCTGAGGATATTTCCTTTTTCACCATAGCCCTCTATGGGCTTCCAAATATCACTTTGCCAATTCCACAAGAACTGTCTTAGCGAAAGGCTTCTTGAGGGGATAGCTGTAACTCTGTGAGATGATTTCACAGAACACAAAGAAGTTTCTCAGAAAGCTTCTTTCTCTTCGTTATCGGAGGATATTTGCTTTGCCTCTATAGTCTTCCAAGGGATCCGAAATATTTGTTCTCAGACTCCACAGAAATAAGGCTAGCAAAGAGATCCACGAAATACATATGTAACTCTGTGAGATGACTTAACAGAACACTAAGCAGTTTCTCAGAAAGCTTCTTTCCAGATTTCATCTGAGGATATTTCCTTTTTCACCATAGCCCTCTACGGGCTTCCAAATATCACTTTGCCAATTCCACAAGAACTGTCTTAGCGAAAGGCTTCTTGAAGGGAAAGCTGTAACTCAGTGAGATGATTTCACAGAACACAAAGAAGATTCTCAGAAAGCTTCTTTCTCTTTGTGATCGGATGATATTTCCTTTGGCCCTATATTCTTCCAAGGGATCCGAAATATCTGTTCTCAGATTCC
Source organism: Macaca nemestrina (assembly GCF_043159975.1). Taxonomy (NCBI): domain Eukaryota; kingdom Metazoa; phylum Chordata; class Mammalia; order Primates; family Cercopithecidae; genus Macaca; species Macaca nemestrina. The sequence goes on along the minus strand of NC_092137.1, from coordinate 90,611,314 downwards.
ACAGAAATAAGGCTCGCAAAGTGATCCACGAAATACACATGTAACTCTGTGAGATGAATTCACAGAACACTAAGCAGTTTCTCAGAAAGCTTCTTTCCAGATTTCATCTGAGGATATTTCCTTTTTCACCATAGACCTCTATGGGCTTCCAAATATCACTTTACCAATTCCACAAGAACTGTCTTAGCGAAAGGCTTCTTGAGGGGAAAGCTGTAACTCTGTGAGATGATTTCAAAGAACACAAAGAAGTTTCTCAGAAAGCTTCTTTCTCTTTGTTATCGGAGCATATTTCCTTTGGCCCTATACTCTTCCAAGGGATCCGAAATATCTGTTCTCAGATTCCACAGAAATAAGGCTAGCAAAGAGATCCACGAAATACAGATGTAACTCTGTGAGATGAATTAACAGAACACTAAGCAATTTCTCAGAAAGCTTCATTCCATTTTTCATCCGAGGATATTTCCGTTTTCCCCATAGCCCTCTATGGGCTCCAAATGTCACTTTGCCAATTCCACAAGAACTGTCTTGGCGAAACGCTTCTTGAGGGGAAAGCTGTAACTCTGTGAGATGATTTCACAGAACACAAAGAAGTTTCTCAGAAAGCTTCTTTCTCTTTGTTATCGGAGGATGTTTCCTTAGGCCCCATAGTCTTCCAAGGGATCCGAAATATCTGTTCTCAGATTCCACAGAAATAAGGCTAGCAAAGAGATCCACGAAATACAGATGTAACTCTGTGAGATGAATTAACAGAACACTAAGCAGTTTCTCAGAAAGCTTCTTTCCAGATTTCATCTGAGGATATTTCCTTTTTCACCATAGCCCTCTATGGGCTTCCAAATGTCACATTGCCAATTCCACAAGAACTGTCTTGGCGAAAGGCTTCTTGTTGGGAATGCTGTAACTCTGTGAAATGATTTCACAGAACACAAAGAAGTTTCTCAGAAAGCTTCTTTCTATTTTTTATCCGAGGATGTTTCCTTTGGCCCTATAGTCTTCCAAGGGATCCGAAATATCTGTTCTCAGATTCCACAGAAATAAGGTTAGCAAAGAGATCCACGAAATACAGATGTAACTCTGTGAGATGAATTAACAGAACACTAAGCAGGTTCTCAGAAAGCTTCTTTCCAGATTTCATCTGAGGATATTTCCTTTTTCACCATAGCCCTTTATGGGCTTCCAAATATCACTTTGCCAATTCCACAAGAACTGTCTTAGCGAAAGGCTTCTTGAGGGGAAAGCTGTAACTCTGTGAGATGATTTCACAGAACACAAAGAAGTTTCTCAGAAAGCTTCTTTCTCTTTGTTATCGGAGGATATTTCCTTCGGCCCTATAGTCTTCCAAGGGATCCGAAATATCTGTTCTCAGATTCCACAGAAATAAGGCTAGCAAAGAGATCCACGAAAAACAGATGAAACTCTGTGAGATGAATTAACAGAACACTATGCAGTTTCTCAGAAATCTTCTTTCCAGATTTCATCTGAGGATATTTCCTTTTTCACCATAGCCCTCTAGGGGCTTCCAAATATCACTTTGCCAATTCCACAAGAACTGTCTTAGCGAAAGGCTTCTTGAGGGGAAAGGTGTAACTCTGTGAGATGATTTCACAGAACACAGAGAAGTTTCTCAGAAAGCTTCTTTCTCTTTGTTATCGGAGGATATTTCCTTTGGCCCTATAGTCTTCCAAGGGATCCGAAATATCAGTTCTCAGATTCCACAGAAATAAGGCTAGCAAAGAGATCCACGAAAAACAGATGTAACTCTGTGAGATGAATTAACAGAACACTACGCAGTTTCTCAGAAAGCTTCTTTCCTGATTTCATCTGAGGATATTTCCTTTTTCACCATAGCCCTCTATGGGCTTCCAAATATCACTTTGCCAATTCCACAAGAACTGTCTTAGCGAAAGGCTTCTTGAGGGGATAGCTGTAACTCTGTGAGATGATTTCACAGAACACAAAGAAGTTTCTCAGAAAGCTTCTTTCTCTTCGTTATCGGAGGATATTTGCTTTGCCTCTATAGTCTTCCAAGGGATCCGAAATATCTGTTCTCAGACTCCACAGAAATAAGGCTAGCAAAGAGATCCACGAAATACAGATGTAACTCTGTGAGACGAATTAACAGAACACGAAGCAGTTTCTCAGAAAGCTTCTTTCCAGATTTCATCTGAGGATATTTCCTTTTTCACCATAGCCCTCTATGGGCTTCCAAATATCACTTTGCCAATTCCACAAGAACTGTCTTAGCGAAAGGCTTCTTGAGGGGAAAGCTGTAACTCTGTGAGATGATTTCACAGAACACAAAGAAGTTTCTCAGAAAGCTTCTTTCTCTTTGTTATCGGAGGATATTTCCTTTGGCCCTGTAGTCTTCCAAGGGATCAGAAATATCTGTTCTCAGATTCCACAGAAATAAGGCTAGCAAAGAGATCCACGAAATACAGGTGTAACTCTGTGAGATGAATTAACAGAACACTAAGCAGTTTCTCAGAGAGCTTCTTTCCTGATTTCATCTGAGGATATTTCCTTTTTCACCATAGCCCTCTACGGGCTTCCAAATATCACTTTGCCAATTCCACAAGAACTGTCTCAGCGAAAGGCTTCTTGAGGGGAAAGCTGTAACTCTGTGAGATGATTTCACAGAAAACAAAGAAGTTTCCTTGAAAGCTTCTTTCTCTTTGTTATCGGAGTATATTTCCTTTGGCCCTGTAGTCTACCAAGGGATCCGAAATATCTGTTCTCAGATTCCACAGAAATAAGGCTAACAAAGAGATCCACGAAATACAGATGTAACTCTGTGAGATGAATTAACAGAACACTAAACAGTTTCTCAGAAAGCTTCTTTCCAGATTTCATCTGAGGATATTTCCTCTTTCACCATAACCCTCTATGGGCTTCCAAATATCACTTTGCCAATTCCACAAGAACTGTCTTAGCGAAAGGCTTCTTTAGGGGAAAGCTGTAACTCTGTGAGATAATTTCACAGAACACAAAGAAGTTTCTCAGAAAGCTTCTTTCTCCTTGTTATCGGAGGATATTTCCTTTGGCCCTATAGTCTTCCAAGGGATCCGAAATATCTGTTCTCAGATTCCACAGAAATAAGGCTTGCAAAGAGATCCACGAAATACAGATGTAACTCTGTGAGATGAATTGACAGAACACTAAACAGTTTCTCAGAAAGCTTCTTTGCAGATTTCATGTGAGGATATTTCCTTTTTCACCATAGCCCTCTATGGGCTTCCAAACGTCACTTTGCCAATTTCACAAGAACTTTCTTGGCGAAAGGCTGCTTGAGGGGAAAGCTGTAACTCTGTGAGATGATTTCACAGAATACAAAGAAGTTTCTCCGAAAGCTTCTTTCTCTTGGTTGTCGGAGCATATTTCCTTTGGCCCTATAGTCTTCCAAGGGATCCGAAATATCTGTTCTCAGATTCCACAGAAATAAGGCTAGCAAAGAGATCCACGAAATACAGATGTAACTCTGTCAGATGAATTAACAGAACACTAAGCAGTTTCTCAGAAAGCTTCTTTCCAGATTTCTTCTGAGAATATTTCCTTTTTCACCATAGCCCTCTATGGGCTTCCAAATATCACTTTGTCAATTCCACAACAACTGTCTTAGCGAAAGGCTTCTTGAGGGGAAAACTGTAACTCTGTGAGATGATTTCACAGAACACAAAGAAGTTTCTCAGAAAGCTTCTTTCTCTTTGTTATCGGAGGATATTTCCTTTGGCCCTATAGTCTTCCAAGGGATCCGAAATATCTATTCTCAGATTCCACAGAAATAAGGCTAGCAAAGAGATCCACGAAATGCAGATGTAACTCTATAAGATGAATTAACAGAACACTAAGCAGTTTCTCAGAAAGCTTCTTTCCAGATTTCATGTGAGGATATTTCCTTTTTCACCATAGCCCTCTAGGGGCTTCCAAATATCACTTTGCCAATTCCACAACAACTGTCTTAGCGAAAGGCTTCTTGAGGGGAAAGCTGTAACTCTGTGAGATGATTTCACAGAACACAAAGAAGTTTCTGAGAAAACTTCTTTCTATTTGTTACCGGAGGATATTTCCTTCGGCCCTATAGTCTTCCAAGGGATCCGAAATATCTGTTCTCAGATTCCACAGAAATAAGGCTAGCAAAGAGATCCACGAAATACAGATGTAACTCTGTGAGATGAATTAACAGAACACTCAGCAGTTTCTCAGAAAGCTTCTTTCCAGATTTCATCTGAGGATATTTCCTTTTTCACCATAGCCCTCAAAGGGCTTCCAAATATCACTTTGCCAATTCCACAAGAACTGTCTTAGCGAAAGGCTTCTTGAGGGTAAAGCTTTAACTCTGTGAGATGATTTCACAGAACACAAAGAAGTTTCTCAGAAAGCTTCTTTCTCTTTGTTATCGGAGGATATTTCCTTTGGCCCTATAATCTTCCAATGTTTCCGAAATATCTGTTCTCAGATTCCACAGAAATAAGGCTAGCAAAGAGATCCAAGAAATACAGATGTAACTCTGTGAGATGAATTAACAGAACACTAAGCAGTTTCCCAGAAAGCTTCTTTCCAGATTTCATCTGAGGATATTTCCTTTTTCACCATAGCCCTCTATGGGCTTTCAAATATCACTTTGCCAATTCCACAAGAACTGTCTTAGCGAAAGGCTTCTTGAGGGGAAAGCTGTAACTCTGTGAGATGATTTCACAGAACACAAAGAAGTTTCTGAGAAAGCTTCTTTCTCTTTGTTATCGGAGGATATTTCCTTTGGCCCTATAGTCTTCTAAGGGATCCGAAATATCTGTTCTCAGATTCCACAGAAATAAGGCTAGCAAAGAGATCCACGAAATACAGGTGTAACCGTGTGAGATGAATTAACAGAACACTAAGCAGTTTCTCAGAAAGCTTCTTTCCTGATTTCATCTGAGGATATTTCCTTTTTCACCATAGCCCTCTATGGGCTTCCAAATATCACTTTGCCAATTCCACAAGAACTGTCTTAGTGAAAGGCTTCTTGAGGGGAAAGCTGTAACTCTGTGAGATGATTTCACAGAACACAAAGAAGTTTCTCAGAAAGCTTCTTTCTCTTTGTTATCGGAGGATATTTCCTATGGCCCAATAGTCATCCAAGGGATACGAAATATCTGTTCTCAGATTCCACCGGAATAAGGCTAGCAAAGAGATCCACGAAATACAGATGTAACTCTGTCAGATGAATTAACAGAACACTAAGCAGTTTCTCAGAAAGCTTCTTTCCAGATTTCATCTGAGGATATTTCCTTTTTCACCATAGCCCTCTATGGGCTTCCAAATATCACTTTGCCAATTCCACAAGAACTGTCTTAGCGAAAGGCTTCTTGAGGGGAAAGCTGTAACTCAGTGAGATGATTTCACAGAACACAAAGAAGATTCTCAGGAAGCTTCTTTCTCTTTGTTATCGGAGGATATTTCCTTTGGCCATATAGACTTCCAAGGGATCCGAAATATCTGTTCTCAGATTCCACAGAAATAAGGCTAGCAAAGAGATCCACGAAATACAGATGTAACTCTGTGAGATGAATTAACAGAACACTAAGCAGTTTCTCAGAAAGCTTCTTTCCAGATTTCATCTGAGGATATTTCCTTTTTCACCATAGCCCTCTATGGGCTTCCAAATATCACTTTGCCAATTCCACAAGAACTGTCTTAGTGAAAGGCTTCTTGAGGGGAAAGCTGTAACTCTGTGAGATGATTTCAAAGAACACAAAGAAGTTTCTCAGAAAGCTTCTTTCTCTTTGTTATCGTAGCATATTTCCTTTGGCCCTATAGTCTTCCAAGGGATCCGAAATATCTGTTCTCAGATTCCACAGAAATAAGACTAGCAAAGACATCCACGAAAGACAGATGTAACTCTGTGAGATGAATTAACAGAACACTAAGCAGTTTCTCAGAAAGCTTCTTTCCAGATTTCATCTGAGGATATTTTCGTTTTCACGATAGCCCTCTATGGGCTCCAAATGTCCTTTTGCCAATTCCAAAAGAACCGTCTTGGCGAAAGGCTTCTTGAGGGGAAAGCTGTAACTCTGTGAGATGATTTCACAGAACACAAAGAAGTTTCTCAGAAAGCTTCTTTCTCTTTGTTATCGGAGTTTATTTCCTTTGGCCCTATACTCTTCAAAGGGATCCGAAATATCTGTTCTCAGATTCCACAGAAATAAGGCTAGCAAAGAGATCCACGAAATACAGATGTATGTCTGTGAGATGAATTAACAGAACACTAAGAAGTTTCTCAGAAAGCTTCTTTCCAGATTTCATCTGAGGATATTTCCATTTTCACCATAGCCCTCTATGGGCTTCCAAATGTCACTTTGCCAATTCCACAAGAACTGTCTTGGCGAAAGGCTTCTTGTTGGGAAAGCTGTAACTCTGTGAGATGATTTCACAGAATACAAAGAACTTTCTCAGAAAGCTTCTTTCTCTTGGTTATCGGAGCATATTTCCTTTGGCCCTATAGTCTTCCAAGGGATCCGAAATATCTGTTCTCAGATTCCACAGAAATAAGGCTAGCAAAGAGATCCACGAAATACAGATGTAACTCTGTGAGATGAATTAACAGAACACTAAGCAGTTTCTCAGAAAGCTTCTTTCCAGATTTCATCTGAGGATATTTCCTTTTTCACCATAGCCCTCTATGGGCTTCCAAATATCACTTTGCCAATTCCACAAGAACTGTCTTAGCGAAAGGCTTCTTGAAGGGAAAGCTGTAACTCAGTGAGATGATTTCACAGAACACAAAGAAGATTCTCAGAAAGCTTCTTTCTCTTTGTGATCGGATGATATTTCCTTTGGCCCTATAGTCTTCCAAGGGATCCGAAATATCTGTTCTCAGATTCCACAGAAATAAGGCTCGCAAAGTGATCCACGAAATACACATGTAACTCTGTGAGATGAATTCACAGAACACTAAGCAGTTTCTCAGAAAGCTTCTTTCCAGATTTCATCTGAGGATATTTCCTTTTTCACCATAGCCCTCTATGGGCTTCCAAATATCACTTTACCAATTCCACAAGAACTGTCTTAGCGAAAGGCTTCTTGAGGGGAAAGCTGTAACTCTGTGAGATGATTTCAAAGAACACAAAGAAGTTTCTCAGAAAGCTTCTTTCTCTTTGTTATCGGAGCATATTTCCTTTGGCCCTATACTCTTCCAAGGGATCCGAAATATCTGTTCTCAGATTCCACAGAAATAAGGCTAGCAAAGAGATCCACGAAATACAGATGTAACTCTGTGAGATGAATTAACAGAACATTAAGCAGTTTCTCAGAAAGCTTCATTCCATTTTTCATCCGAGGATATTTCCGTTTTCCTCATAGCCCTCTATGGGCTCCAAATGTCACTTTGCCAATTCCACAAGAACTGTCTTGGCGAAACGCTTCTTGAGGGGAAAGCTGTAACTCTGTGAGATGATTTCACAGAACACAAAGAAGTTTCTCAGAAAGCTTCTTTCTCTTTGTTATCGGAGGATGTTTCCTTAGGCCCCATAGTCTTCCAAGGGATCCGAAATATCTGTTCTCAGATTCCACAGAAATAAGGCTAGCAAAGAGATCCACGAAATACAGATGTTACTCTGTGAGACGAATTAACAGAACACGAAGCAGTTTCTCAGAAAGCTTCTTTCCAGATTTCATCTGAGGATATTTCCTTTTTCACCATAGCCCTCTATGGGCTTCCAAATATCACTTTGCCAATTCCACAAGAACTGTCATAGCGAAAGGCTTCTTGAGGGGAAAGCTGTAACTCTGTGTGATTATTTCACAGAACACAAAGAAGTTTCTCAGAAAGCTTCCTTCTCTTTGTTATCGGAGCATATTTCCTTTGGCCCTATAGTCTTCCAAGGGATCCGAAATACCTGTACTCAGATTCCACAGAAATAAGGCCAGCAAAGAGACCAACGAAATACAGATGTAATTCTGTGACATGAATTAACAGAACACTAAGCAGTTTCTCAGAAAGCTTCTTTCCAGGTTTCATCTGAGGATATTTCCTTTTTCACCATAGCCCTCTGAGGGCTTCCAAATATCACTTTGCCAATTCCACAAGAACTGTCTTAGCGAAAGGCTTCCTGAGGGGAAAGCTGTAACTCTGTGAGATGATTGCACAGAACACAAATAAGTTTCTCAGAAAGCTTCTTTCTGTTTGTTATCGGAGCATATTTCCTTTGGCCTTGTGTCTTCCAAGGGGTCAGAAATATCTGTTCTCAGATTCCACAGAAATAAGGCTAGCAAAGAGATCCACGAAATACAGATGTAACTCTGCGAGATGAATTATAAGAACACTAAGCAGTTTCTCAGAAAGCTTCTTCCCAGATTTCATCTGCGGATATTTCCTTTTTCACCATAGCCCTCTATGGGCTTCCAAATATCACTTTGCCAATTCCACAACAACTGTCTTAGCGAAAGGCTTCTAGAGGGGAAAGCTGTAACTCTGTGAGAAGATTTCACAGAACACAAAGAAGTTTCTCAGAAAGCTTCTTTCTCTTTGTTATCGGAGGATATTTCCTTTGGCCCTATACTCTTCCAAGGGATACGAAATAACTGTTCTCAGATTCCACAGAAATAAGGCTAGCAAATAGATCCACGAAGTACAGATGTAACTCTGTGAGATGAATTAACAGAACACTAAGCAGTTTCTCAGAAAGCTACTTTCCAGATTTCATCTGAGGATATTTCCTTTTTCATCATAGCCCTCTATGGGCTTCCAAATGTCACTTTGCCAATTCCACAAGAAGTGTCTTAGCGAAAGGCTTCTTGAGGGGAATGCTGTAACTCTGTGAGATGATTTCACAGAACACAAAGAAGTTTCTCAGAAAGCTTCTTTCTATTTTTATCGGAGGATATTTCCTTTGGCCCTATAGTCTTCCAAGGGATCCGAAATATCTGTTCTCAGGTTACACAGAAACAAGGCTAGCAAAGAGATCCACGAAATACAGATGTAACTCTGTGAGATGAATTGACAGAACACTAAGCAGTTTCTCAGAAAGTTTCTTTACAGATTTCATCTGCGGATATTTCCTTTTTCACCATAGCCCTCTATGGGCTTCAAAATGTCACTATGCCAATTCCACAAGAACTGTCTTGGCGAAAGGCTTCTTGAGGGGAAAGCTGTAACTCTGTGAGATGATTTCACAGAATACAAAGAAGTTTCTCAGAAAGCTTCTTTCTCTTCGTTGTCGGAGCATATTTCATTTGGCCCTATAGTCTTCCAAGGGATCCGAAATATCTGTTCTCAGATTCCACAGAAATAAGGCTAGCAAAGAGATCCACGAAATACAGATGTAATTCTGTGAGATGAATTAACAGAACACTAAGCAGTTTCTCAGAAAGCTTCTTTCCATATTTCATCTGAGGATATTTCCTTTTTCACCATAGCCCGCTATGGGCTTCCAAATATCACTTTGCCAAATCCACAACAACTGTCTTAGCGAAAGGCTTCTTGAGGCGAAAGCTGTAACTCAGTGAGATGATTTCACAGAACACAAAGAAGTTTCTCAGAAAGCTTCTTTCTCTTGGTTGTCGGAGCATATTTCCTTTGGGCCTATAGTCTTCCAAGGGATCCGAAATATCTGTTCTCAGATTCCACAGATATAAGGCTAGCAAAGAGATCCACGAAATACAGATGTAACTCTGTGAGATGAATTAACAGAACACTAAGCAGTTTCTCAGAAAACTTCTTTCCAGATTTCATCTGAGGATATTTCCTTTTTCACCGTGGCCCTCTAAGGGCTTCCAACTATCACTTTGCCAATTCCACAACAACTGTCTTAGAGAAAGGCTTCTTGAGGGGTAAGCTGTAACTCTGTGAGATGATTTCACAGAACACAAAGAAGTTTCTCAGAAAGCTTCTTTCTCTTTGTTATCGGAGGATATTTCCTTTGGCCCTATAGTCTTCAAAGGGATCCGAAATATCTGTTCTCAGACTCCACAGAAATAAGGCTAGCAAAGAGATCCACGAAATACAGATGTAACACTGTGAGATGAATTAACAGAACACTAAGCAGTTTCTCAGAAAGCTTCTTTCCAGATTTCATCTGAGGATATTTCCTTTTTCACCATAACCCTCTATGGGCTTCCAAATATCACTTTGCCAATTCCACAACAACTGTCTTAGCGAAAGGCTTCTTGAGGGGAAAGCTGTAACTCTGTGAGATGATTTCAAAGAACACAAGGAAGTTTCTGAGAAAGCTTCTTTCTCTTTGTTATTGGAGGATATTTCCTTCGACCCTATAGTCTTCCAAGGGATCCGAAATATCCGTTCTCAGATTCCACAGAAATAAGGCTAGCAAAGAGATCCACGAAATACAGATGTAACTCTGTGAGATGAATTAACAGAACACTAAGCAGTTTCTCAGAAAGCTTCTTTCCAGATTTCATCTGAGGATATTTCGTTTTTCACCATAGCCCTCTATGGGCTTCCAAATATCACTTTGCCAATTCCACAAGAACTGTCTTAGCGAAAGGCTTCTTGAGGGGAAAGCTGTAACTCTGTGAGATGATTTCACAGAACACAAAGAAATTTCTCAGAAAGCTTCTTTCTCTTTGTTATCGGAGGATATTTCCTTTGGCCCTGTAGTCTTCCAAGGGATCAGAAATATCTGTTCTCAGATTCCACAGAAATAAGGCTAGCAAAGAGATCCACGAAATACAGGTGTAACTCTGTGAGATGAATTAACAGAACACTAAGCAGTTTCTCAGAGAGCTTCTTTCCTGATTTCATCTGAGGATATTTCCTTTTTCACCATAGCCCTCTACGGGCTTCCAAATATCACTTTGCCAATTCCACAAGAACTGTCTCAGCGAAAGGCTTCTTGAGGGGAAAGCTGTAACTCTGTGAGATGATTTCACAGAACACAAAGAAGTTTCTCAGAAAGCTTCTTTCTCTGTGTTATGGGGTGATATTTCCTTTGGCCCTATAGTCTTCCAAGGGATCCGAAATATCTGTTCTCAGATTCCACAGAAATAAGGCTAGCAAAGAGATCCACGAAATACAGATGTAAGTCTGAGATGAATTAACAGAACACTAAGCAGTTTCTCAGAAAGCTTCTTTCCAGATTTCATCTGAGGATATTTCCTTTTTCACCATAGCCCTCTATGGGCTTCCAAATATCACTTTGCCAATTCCACAAGAACTGTCTTAGCGAAAGGCTTCTTGAGGGGAAAGCTGTAACTCTGTGAGATGATTTCACAGAAAACAAAGAAGTTTCCTTGAAAGCTTCTTTCTCTTTGTTATCGGAGTATATTTCCTTTGGCCCTGTAGTCTTCCAAGGGATCCGAAATATCTGTTCTCAGATTCCACAGAAATAAGGCTAACAAAGAGATCCACGAAATACAGATGTAACTCTGTGAGATGAATTAACAGAACACTAAACAGTTTCTCAGAAAGCTTCTTTCCAGATTTCATCTGAGGATATTTCCTCTTTCACCATAACCCTCTATGGGCTTCCAAATATCACTTTGCCAATTCCACAAGAACTGTCTTAGCGAAAGGCTTCTTTAGGGGAAAGCTGTAACTCTGTGAGATAATTTCACAGAACACAAAGAAGTTTCTCAGAAAGCTTCTTTCTCCTTGTTATCGGAGGATATTTCCTTTGGCCCTATAGTCTTCCAAGGGATCCGAAATATCTGTTCTCAGATTCCACAGAAATAAGGCGAGCAAAGAGATCCACGAAATACAGATGTAACTCTGTGAGATGAATTGACAGAACACTAAACAGTTTCTCAGAAAGCTTCTTTGCAGATTTCATGTGAGGATATTTCCTTTTTCACCATAGCCCTCTATGGGCTTCCAAACGTCACTTTGCCAATTTCACAAGAACTTTCTTGGCGAAAGGCTGCTTGAGGGGAAAGCTGTAACTCTATGAGATGATTTCACAGAATACAAAGAAGTTTCTCCGAAATCTTCTTTCTCTTCGTTGTCGGAGCATATTTCCTTTGGCCCTATAGTCTTCCAAGGGATCCGAAATATCTGTTCTCAGATTCCACAGAAATAAGGCTAGCAAAGAGATCCACGAAATACAGATGTAACTCTATCAGATGAATTAACAGAACACTAAGCAGTTTCTCAGAAAGCTTCTTTCCAGATTTCTTCTGAGAATATTTCCTTTTTCACCATAGCCCTCTATGGGCTTCCAAATATCACTTTGTCAATTCCACAACAACTGTCTTAGCGAAAGGCTTCTTGAGGGGAAAACTGTAACTCTGTGAGATGATTTCACAGAACACAATGAAGTTTCTCAGAAAGCTTCTTTCTCTTTGTTATCGGAGGATATTTCCTTTGGCCCTATAGTCTTCCAAGGGATCCGAAATATCTATTCTCAGATTCCACAGAAATAAGGCTAGCAAAGAGATCCACGAAATGCAGATGTAACTCTATAAGATGAATTAACAGAACACTAAGCAGTTTCTCAGAAAGCTTCTTTCCAGATTTCATGTGAGGATATTTCCTTTTTCACCATAGCCCTCTAGGGGCTTCCAAATATCACTTTGCCAATTCCACAACAACTGTCTTAGCGAAAGGCTTCTTGAGGGGAAAGCTGTAACTCTGTGAGATGATTTCACAGAACACAAAGAAGTTTCTGAGAAAGCTTCTTTCTATTTGTTACCGGAGGATATTTCCTTCGGCCCTATAGTCTTCCAAGGGATCCGAAATATCTGTTCTCAGATTCCACAGAAATAAGGCTAGCAAAGAGATCCACGAAATACAGATGTAACTCTGTGAGATGAATTAACAGAACACTCAGCAGTTTCTCAGAAAGCTTCTTTCCAGATTTCATCTGAGGATATTTCCTTTTTCACCATAGCCCTCAAAGGGCTTCCAAATATCACTTTGCCAATTCCACAAGAACTGTCTTAGCGAAAGGCTTCTTGAGGGGAAAGCTTTAACTCTGTGAGATGATTTCACAGAACACAAAGAAGTTTCTCAGAAAGCTTCTTTCTCTTTGTTATCGGAGGATATTTCCTTTGGCCCTATAGTCTTCCAAGGTTTCCGAAATATCTGTTCTCAGATTCCACAGAAATAAGGCTAGCAAAGAGATCCAAGAAATACAGATGTAACTCTGTGAGATGAATTAACAGAACACTAAGCAGTTTCCCAGAAAGCTTCTTTCCAGATTTCATCTGAGGATATTTCCTTTTTCACCATAGCCCTCTATGGGCTTTCAAATATCACTTTGCCAATTCCACAAGAACTGTCTTAGCGAAAGGCGTCTTGAGGGGAAAGCTGTAACTCTGTGAGATGATTTCACAGAACACAAAGAAGTTTCTGAGAAAGCTTCTTTCTCTTTGTTATCGGAGGATATTTCCTTTGGCCCTATAGTCTTCCAAGGGATCCGAAATATCTGTTCTCAGATTCCACAGAAATAAGGCTAGCAAAGAGATCCACGAAATACAGGTGTAACCCTGTGAGATGAATTAACAGAACACTAAGCAGTTTCTCAGAAAGCTTCTTTCCTGATTTCATCTGAGGATATTTCCTTTTTCACCATAGCCCTCTATGGGCTTCCAAATATCACTTTGCCAATTCCACAAGAACTGTCTTAGTGAAAGGCTTCTTGAGGGGAAAGCTGTAACTCTGTGAGATGATTTCACAGAACACAAAGAAGTTTCTCAGAAAGCTTCTTTCTCTTTGTTATCGGAGGATATTTCCTATGGCCCAATAGTCATCCAAGGGATACGAAATATCTGTTCTCAGATTCCACAGAAATAAGGCTAGCAAAGAGATCCACGAAATACAGATGTAACTCTGTCAGATGAATTAACAGAACACTAAGCAGTTTCTCAGAAAGCTTCTTTCCAGATTTCATCTGAGGATATTTCCTTTTTCACCATAGCCCTCTATGGGCTTCCAAATATCACTTTGCCAATTCCACAAGAACTGTCTTAGCGAAAGGCTTCTTGAGGGGAAAGCTGTAACTCAGTGAGATGATTTCACAGAACACAAAGAAGATTCTCAGGAAGCTTCTTTCTCTTTGTTATCGGAGGATATTTCCTTTGGCCATATAGACTTCCAAGGGATCCGAAATATCTGTTCTCAGATTCCACAGAAATAAGGCTAGCAAAGAGATCCACGAAATACAGATGTAACTCTGTGAGATGAATTAACAGAACACTAAGCAGTTTCTCAGAAAGCTTCTTTCCAGATTTCATCTGAGGATATTTCCTTTTTCACCATAGCCCTCTATGGGCTTCCAAATATCACTTTGCCAATTCCACAAGAACTGTCTTAGCGAAAGGCTGCTTGAGGGGAAAGCTGTAACTCTGTGAGACGATTTCACAGAACACAAAGTAGTTTCTCCGAAAGCTTCTTTCTCTTGGTTGTCGGAGCATATTTCCTTTGGCCCTATAGTCTTCCAAGGGATCCGAAATATCTGTTCTCAGATTCCACAGAAATAAGGCTAGCAAAGAGATCCACGAAATACAGATGTAACTCTGTCAGATGAATTAACAGAACACTAAGCAGTTTCTCAGAAAGCTTCTTTCCAGATTTCTTCTGAGAATATTTCCTTTTTCACCATAGCCCTCTATGGGCTTCCAAATATCACTTTGTCAATTCCACAACAACTGTCTTAGCGAAAGGCTTCTTGAGGGGAAAACTGTAACTCTGTGAGATGATTTCACAGAACACAAAGAAGTTTCTCAGAAAGCTTCTTTCTCTTTGTTATCGGAGGATATTTCCTTTGGCCCTATAGTCTTCCAAGGGATCCGAAATATCTATTCTCAGATTCCACAGAAATAAGGCTAGCAAAGAGATCCACGAAATGCAGATGTAACTCTATAAGATGAATTAACAGAACACTAAGCAGTTTCTCAGAAAGCTTCTTTCCAGATTTCATGTGAGGATATTTCCTTTTTCACCATAGCCCTCTAGGGGCTTCCAAATATCACTTTGCCAATTCCACAACAACTGTCTTAGCGAAAGGCTTCTTGAGGGGAAAGCTGTAACTCTGTGAGATGATTTCACAGAACACAAAGAAGTTTCTGAGAAAGCTTCTTTCTATTCGTTACCGGAGGATATTTCCTTCGGCCCTATAGTCTTCCAAGGGATCCGAAATATCTGTTCTCAGATTCCACAGAAATAAGGCTAGCAAAGAGATCCACGAAATACAGATGTAACTCTGTGAGATGAATTAACAGAACACTCAGCAGTTTCTCAGAAAGCTTCTTTCCAGATTTCATCTGAGGATATTTCCTTTTTCACCATAGCCCTCTATGGGCTTCCAAATATCACTTTGCCAATTCCACAAGAACTGTCTTAGCGAAAGGCTTCTTGAGGGGAAAGCTGTAACTCTGTGAGATGATTTCACAGAACACAAAGAAGTTTCTCAGAAAGCTTCTTTCTCTTTGTTATCGGAGGATATTTCCTTTGGCCCTATAGTCTTCCAAGGTTTCCGAAATATCTGTTCTCAGATTCCACAGAAATAAGGCTAGCAAAGAGATCCAAGAAATACAGATGTAACTCTGTGAGATGAATTAACAGAACACTAAGCAGTTTCCCAGAAAGCTTCTTTCCAGATTTCATCTGAGGATATTTCCTTTTTCACCATAGCCCTCTATGGGCTTTCAAATATCACTTTGCCAATGCCACAAGAACTGTCTTAGCGAAAGGCTTCTTGAGGGGAAAGCTGTAACTCTGTGAGATGATTTCACAGAACACAAAGAAGTTTCTGAGAAAGCTTCTTTCTCTTTGTTATCGGAGGATATTTCCTTTGGCCCTATAGTCTTCCAAGGGATCCGAATTATCTGTTCTCAGATTCCACAGAAATAAGGCTAGCAAAGAGATCCACGAAATACAGGTGTAACCCTGTGAGATGAATTAACAGAACACTAAGCAGTTTCTCAGAAAGCTTCTTTCCTGATTTCATCTGAGGATATTTCCTTTTTCACCATAGCCCTCTATGGGCTTCCAAATATCACTTTGCCAATTCCACAAGAACTGTCTTAGTGAAAGGCTTCTTGAGGGGAAAGCTGTAACTCTGTGAGATGATTTCACAGAACACAAAGAAGTTTCTCAGAAAGCTTCTTTCTCTTTGTTATCGGAGGATATTTCCTATGGCCCAATAGTCATCCAAGGGATACGAAATATCTGTTCTCAGATTCCACAGAAATAAGGCTAGCAAAGAGATCCACGAAATACAGATGTAACTCTGTCAGATGAATTAACAGAACACTAAGCAGTTTCTCAGAAAGCTTCTTTCCAGATTTCATCTGAGGATATTTCCTTTTTCACCATAGCCCTCTATGGGCTTCCAAATATCACTTTGCCAATTCCACAAGAACTGTCTTAGCGAAAGGCTTCTTGAGGGGAAAGCTGTAACTCAGTGAGATGATTTCACAGAACACAAAGAAGATTCTCAGGAAGCTTCTTTCTCTTTGTTATCGGAGGATATTTCCTTTGGCCATATAGACTTCCAAGGGATCCGAAATATCTGTTCTCAGATTCCACAGAAATAAGGCTAGCAAAGAGATCCACGAAATACAGATGTAACTCTGTGAGATGAATTAACAGAACACTAAGCAGTTTCTCAGAAAGCTTCTTTCCAGATTTCATCTGAGGATATTTCCTTTTTCACCATAGCCCTCTATGGGCTTCCAAATATCACTTTGCCAATTCCACAAGAACTGTCTTAGCGAAAGGCTTCTTGAGGGGAAAGCTGTAACTCTGTGAGATGATTTCAAAGAACACAAAGAAGTTTCTCAGAAAGCTTCTTTCTCTTTGTTATCGGAGCATATTTCCTTTGGCCCTATAGTCTTCCAAGGGATCCGAAATATCTGTTCTCAGATTCCACAGAAATAAGACTAGCAAAGACATCCACGAAAGACAGATGTAACTCTGTGAGATGAATTAACAGAACACTAAGCAGTTTCTCAGAAAGCTTCTTTCCAGATTTCATCTGAGGATATTTTCGTTTTCACGATAGCCCTCTATGGGCTCCAAATGTCCTTTTGCCAATTCCAAAAGAACCGTCTTGGCGAAAGGCTTCTTGAGGGGAAAGCTGTAACTCTGTGAGATGATTTCACAGAACACAAAGAAGTTTCTCAGAAAGCTTCTTTCTCTTTGTTATCGGAGTTTATTTCCTTTGGCCCTATACTCTTCAAAGGGATCCGAAATATCTGTTCTCAGATTCCACAGAAATAAGGCTAGCAAAGAGATCCACGAAATACAGATGTATGTCTGTGAGATGAATTAACAGAACACTAAGAAGTTTCTCAGAAAGCTTCTTTCCAGATTTCATCTGAGGATATTTCCATTTTCACCATAGCCCTCTATGGGCTTCCAAATGTCACTTTGCCAATTCCACAAGAACTGTCTTGGCGAAAGGCTTCTTGTTGGGAAAGCTGTAACTCTGTGAGATGATTTCACAGAATACAAAGAACTTTCTCAGAAAGCTTCTTTCTCTTGGTTATCGGAGCATATTTCCTTTGGCCCTATAGTCTTCCAAGGGATCCGAAATATCTTTTCTCAGATTCCACAGAAATAAGGCTAGCAAAGAGATCCACGAAATACAGATGTAACTCTGTGAGATGAATTAACAGAACACTAAGCAGTTTCTCAGAAAGCTTCTTTCCAGATTTCATCTGAGGATATTTCCTTTTTCACCGTAGCCCTCTATGGGCTTCCAAATATCACTTTACCAATTCCACAAGAACTGTCTTAGCGAAAGGCTTCTTGAGGGGAAAGCTGTAACTCTGTGAGATGATTTCAAAGAACACAAAGAAGTTTCTCAGAAAGCTTCTTTCTCTTTGTTATCGGAGCATATTTCCTTTGGCCCTATAGTCTTCCTAGGAATCCGAAATATCTGTTCTCAGATTCCACAGAAATAAGGCTAGCAAAGAGATCCACGAAATACAGATGTAACTCTGTGAGATGAATTAACAGAACACTAAGCAGTTTCTCAGAAAGCTTCTTTCCAGATTTCATCCGAGGATATTTCCGTTTTCCCCATAGCCCTCTATGGGCTCCAAATGTCACTTTGCCAATTCCACAAGAACTGTCTTGGCGAAACGCTTCTTGAGGGGAAAGCTGTAACTCTGTGAGATGATTTCACAGAACACAAAGAAGTTTCTCAGAAAGCGTCTTTCTGTTTGTTATCGGAGCATATTTCCTTTGGCCCTAGTGTCTTCCAAGGGATCAGAAATATCTGTTCTCAGATTCCACAGAAATAAGGCTAGCAAAGAGATCCACGAAATACAGATGTAACTCTGTGAGATGAATTAACAGAACACTCAGCAGTTTCTCAGAAAGCTTCTTTCCAGATTTCATCTGAGGATATTTCCTTTTTCACCATAGCCCTCTATGGGATTCCAAATATCACTTTGCCAATTCCACGAGAACTGTCTTAGCGAAAGGCTTCTAGAGGGGAAGCTGTAACTCTGTGAGATGATTTCACAGAACACAAAGAAGTTTCTCAGAAAGCTTCTTTCTCTTTGTTATCGGAGGATATTTCCTTTGGCCCTATAGTCTTCCAAGGGATCCGAAATATCTGTTCTCAGATTCCACAGAATTAAGGCTAGCAAAGAGATCCACGAAATACAGATGTAACTCTGTGAGATGAATTGACAGAACACTAAACAGTTTCTCAGAAAGCTTCTTTGCAGATTTCATCTGAGGATATTTCCTTTTTCACCATAGCCCTCTATGGGCTTCCAAACGTCACTTTGCCAATTTCACAAGAACTTTCTTGGCGAAAGGCTTCTTGAGGGGAAGCTGTAACTCTGTGAGATGATTTCACAGAACACAAAGAAGTTTCTCAGAAAGCTTCTTTCTCTTTGTTATCGGAGGATATTTCTTTTGGCCCTATAGTCTTCCAAGGGATCCGAAATATCTGTTCTCAGATTCCACAGAAATAAGGCTAGCAAAGAGATCCACGAAATACAGATGTAACTCTGTGATATGAATTAACAGAACACTAAGCAGTTTCTCAGAAAGCTTCTTTCCAGATTTCATCTGAGGATATTTCCTTTTTCACCATAGCCCTCTATGGGCTTCCAAATATCACTTTGCCAATTCCACAAGAACTGTCTTAGCGAAAGGCTTCTTGAGGGGAAAGCTGTAACTCAGTGAGATGATTTCACAGAACACAAAGAAGATTCTCAGAAAGCTTCTTTCTCTTTGTTATCGGAGGATATTTCCTTTGACCCTATAGACTTCCAAGGGATCCGAAATATCTCTTCTCAGATTCCACAGAAATAAGGCTAGCAAAGAGATCCACGAAATACAGATGTAACTCTGTGAGATGAATTAACAGAACACTAAACAGTTTTTAGAAAGCTTCTTTCCAGATTTCATCTGAGGATATATCCTTTTTCACCGTAGCAGTCTATGGGCTTCCAAATATCACTTTGCCAAATCCACAAGAACTGTCTTAGGGAAAGGTTCTTGAGGGGAAAGCTGTACATCTGTGAGATGATTTCACAGAATACAAAGAAGTTTCTCAGAAAGCTTCTTTCTCTTGTTATCGGAGGATATTTCCTTTGGCCTATAGTCTCCCACGGGATCCGAAATATCTGTTCTCAGATTCCACAGAAATAAGGCTAGCAAAGAGATCCACGAAATACAGATGTAACTCTGTGAGATGAATTAAGAGAACACTAAGCAGTTTCTCAGAAAGCTTCTTCCCAGATTTCATCTGAGGATATTTCCTTTTTCACCATAGCCCTCTATGGGCTTCCAAATATCACTTTGCCCATTCCACAACAACTGTCTTAGCGAAAGGCTTCTTGAGGGGAATGCTGTAACACTGTGAGATGATTTCACAGGACACAAAGATGTTTCTGAGAAAGCTTCTTTCTCTTATTATCGGAGGATATTTCCTTTGGCCCTATAGTCTCCCAAGGGATCCGAAATAACTGTTCTCAGATTCCACAGAAATAAGGCTAGCAAAGAGATCCACGAAATACAGATGTAACTCTGTGAGATGAATTAACAGAACACTAAGCAGTTTCTCAGAAAGCTTCTTCCCAGATTTCATCTGAGGATATTTCCTTTTTCACCATAGCCCTCTAGGGGTTCCAAATATCACTTTGCCAGTTCCACAAGAACTGTCTTAGCGAAAGGCTTCTAGAGGGGAAAGCTGTAACTCTGTGAGATGATTTCACAGAACACAAAGAAGTTTCTCAGAAGGCTTCTTTCTCTTTGTTATCTGAGGATATTTCCTTTGGCCCTATAGTCTTCCAAGGGTTCCGAAATATCTGTTCTCAGATTCCACAGAAATAAGGCTAGCAAAGAGATCCACGAAATACAGATGTAACTCTGTGAGATGAATTAACAGAACACTAAGCAGTTTCTCAGAAAGCTTCTTTGCAGATTTCATCTGAGGATATTTCCTTTTTCACCATAGCCCTCTATGGGCTTCCAAATGTCACTATGCCAATTCCACAAGAACTGTCTTGGCGAGAGGCTTCTTGAGGGGAAAGCTGTATCTCTGTGAGATGATTTCACAGAATACAAAGAAGTTTCTCAGAAAGCTTCTTTCTCTTGGTTGTCGGAGCATATTTCCTTTGGCCCTATAGTCTTCCAAGGGATCCGAAATATCTGTTCTCAGATTCCACAGAAATAAGGCTAGCAAAGAGATCCACGAAATACAGATGTAACTCTGTGAGATGAATTAAGAGAACACTAAGCAGTTTCTCAGAAAGCTTCTTTCCAGATTTCATCTGAGGATATTTCCTTTTTCACCATAACCCTCTATGGGCTTCCAAATATCACCTTGCCAATTCCACAACAACTGTCTTAGCGAAAGGCTTCTTGAGGGGAAAGCTGTAACTCTGTGAGATGATTTCACAGAACACAAAGAAGTTTCTGAGAAAGCTTCCTTCTCTTTGTTATCGGAGGATATTTCCTTCGGCAATATAGTCTTCCAAGGGATCCGAAATATCTGTTCTCAGATTCCACAGAAATAAGGCTAGCAAAGAGATCCACGAAATACAGATGTAACTCTGTGAGATGAATTAACAGAACTCTAAGCAGTTTCTCAGAAAGCTTCTTTCCAGATTTCATCTGAGGATATTTCCGTTATCGCCATAGCCTTCTATGGGCTCCAAATGTCACTTTGTCAATTCCACAAGAACTGTCTAGGCGAAACGCTTCTTGAGGGGAAAGCTGTAACTCTGTGAGATGATTTCACAGAACACAAAGAAGTTTCTCAGAAAGCTTCTTTCTCTTTGTTATCGGAGGATATTTCCTTTGGCCCTATAGTCTTCAAAGGGATCCAAAATATCTGTTCTCAGATTCCACAGAAATAAGGCTAGCAAAGAGATCCACGAAAAACAGATGTATGTCTGTGAGATGAATTAACAGAACACTAAGAAGTTTCTCAGAAAGCTTCTTTCCAGATTTCATCTGAGGATATTTCCTTTTTCACCAAAGCCCTCTATGGGCTTCCAAATATCACTTTGCCAATTCCACAAGAACTGTCTTGGCGAAAGGCTCCTTGTTGGGAAATCTGTAACTCTGTGAGATGATTTCACAGAATACTAAGAATTTTCTCAGAAAGCTTCTTTCTCTTGGTTATCGGAGCATATTTCCTTTGGCCCTATATTCTTCCAAGGGATCAGAAATATCTGTTCTCAGATTCCACAGAAATAAGGCTCGCAAAGAGATCCACGAAATACAGATGTAACTCTGTGAGATGAATTAACAGAACACAAGCAGTTTCTCAGAAAGCTTCCTTCCAGATTCCATCTGAGGATATTTCCTTTTTCACCATAGCCCTCTATGGGCTTCCAAATATCACTTTGCCAATTCCACAAGAACTGTCTTAGCGAAAGGCTTCTTGAGGGGAAAGCTGTAACTCTGTGAGATGATTTCACAGAACACAAAGAAGTTTCTCAGAAAGCTTCTTTCTCTTTGTTATCGGAGGATATTTCCTTTGGCTCTATAGTCTTCCAAGGGATCCGAAATATCTGTTCTCAGATTCCACAGAAATAAGGCTAGCAAAGAGATCCACGAAATACAGATGTAACTATGTGAGATGAATTAACAGAACACTAAGCAGTTTCTCAGAAAGCTTCTTTCCAGATTTCATCTGAGGATATATCCTTTTTCACCATAGCCCTCTATGGGCTTCCAAATATCACTTTGCCTATTCCACAACAACTGTCTTAGCGAAAGTCTTCTTGAGGGGAATGCTGTAACTCTGTGAGATGATTTCACAGAACACAAAGAAGTTTCTCAGAAAGCTTCTTTCTCTTGTTATCGGAGGATATTTCCTTTGGCCTATAGTCTCCCAAGGGATCCGAAATATCTGTTCTCAGATTCCACAGAAATAAGGCTAGCAAAGAGATCCACGAAATACAGATGTAACTCTGTGAGATGAATTAAGAGAACACTAAGCAGTTTCTCAGAAAGCTTCTTCCCAGATTTCATCTGAGGATATTTCCTTTTTCACCATAGCCCTCTATGGGCTTCCAAATATCACTTTGCCCATTCCACAACAACTGTCTTAGCGAAAGGCTTCTTGAGGGGAATGCTGTAACTCTGTGAGATGATTTCACAGAACACAAAGAAGTTTCTGAGAAAGCTTCTTTCTCTTATTATCGGAGGATATTTCCTTTGGCCCTATAGTCTCCCAAGGGATCCGAAATAACTGTTCTCAGATTCCACAGAAATAAGGCTAGCAAAGAGATCCACGAAATACAGATGTAACTCTGTGAGATGAATTAACAGAACACTAAGCAGTTTCTCACAAAGATTCTTCCCAGATTTCATCTGAGGATATTTCCTTTTTCACCATAGCCCTCTAGGGGTTCCAAATATCACTTTGCCAGATCCACAAGAACTGTCTTAGCGAAAGGCTTCTAGAGGGGAAAGCTGTAACTCTGTGAGATGATTTCACAGAACACAAAGAAGTTTCTCAGAAGGCTTCTTTCTCTTTGTTATCTGAGGATATTTCCTTTGGCCCTATAGTCTTCCAAGGGTTCCGAAATATCTGTTCTCAGATTCCACAGAAATAAGGCTAGCAAAGAGATCCACGAAATACAGATGTAACTCTGTGAGATGAATTAAAAGAACACTAAGCAGTTTCTCAGAAAGCTTCTTTGCAGATTTCATCTGAGGATATTTCCTTATTCACCATAACCCTCTAGGGGCTTCCAAATATCACTTTGCCAATTCCACAACAACTGTCTTAGCGAAAGGCTTCTTGAGGGGAAAGCTGTAACTCTGTGAGATGATTTCACAGAACACAAAGAAGTTTCTCAGAAAGCTTCTTTCTCTTTGTTATCGGAGGATATTTCCTTCGGCAATATAGTCTTCCAAGGGATCCGAAATATCTGTTCTCAGATTCCACAGAAATAAGGCTAGCAAAGAGATCCACGAAATACAGATGTAACTCTGTGAGATGAATTAACAGAACACTAAGCAGTTTCTCAGAAAGCTTCTTTCCAGATTTCATGTGAGGATATTTCCTTTTTCACCATAGCCCTCTATGGGCTTCCAAATATCACTTTGCCAATTCCACAAGAACTGTCTTAGCGAAAGGCTTCTTGAGGGGAAAGCTGTAACTCTGTGAGATGATTTCACAGAACACAAAGAAGTTTCTGAGAAAGCTTCTTTCTCTTTGTTATCGGAGGATATTTCCTTTGGCCCTATAGTCTTCCAAGGGTTCCGAAATGTCTGTTCTCAGATTCCACAG
Source organism: Macaca nemestrina (assembly GCF_043159975.1). Taxonomy (NCBI): domain Eukaryota; kingdom Metazoa; phylum Chordata; class Mammalia; order Primates; family Cercopithecidae; genus Macaca; species Macaca nemestrina. The sequence continues at coordinate 90,587,666 of NC_092137.1, read as the reverse complement.
AAATAAGGCTAGCAAAGAGATCCACGAAATACAGGTGTAACTCTGTGAGATGAATTAACAAAACACTAAGCAGTTTCTCAGAAATCTTCTTTCCTGATTTCATCTGAGGATATTTCCTTTTTCACCATAGCCCTCTATGGGCTTCCAAATATCACTTTGCCAATTCCACAAGAATTGTCTTAGCGAAAGGCTTCTTGAGGGGAAAGCTGTAACTCTGTGAGATGATTTCACAGAACAAAAAGAAGTTTCTCAGAAAGCTTCTTTCTCTTTGTTATCGGAGGATATTTCCTTTGGCCCTATAGTCTTCCAAGGGATCCGAAATATCTGTTCTCAGCTTCCACAGAAATAAGGCTAGCAAAGAGATCCACGAAATACAGATGTAACTCTGTGAGATGAATTAACAGAACACTAAGCAGTTTCTCAAAAAGCTTCTTTCCAGATTTCATCTGAGGATATTTCCGTTATCGCCATAGCCTTCTATGGGCTCCTAATGTCACTTTGTCAATTCCACAAGAACTGTCTAGGCGAAACGCTTCTTGAGGGGAAAGCTGTAACTCTGTGAGATGATTTCACAGAACACAAAGAAGTTTCTCAGAAAGCTTCTTTCTCTTTGTTATCGGAGGATATTTCCTTTGGCCCTATAGTCTTCAAAGGGATCCAAAATATCTCTTCTCAGATTCCACAGAAATAAGGCTAGCAAAGAGATCCACGAAATACAGATGTATGTCTGTGAGATGAATTAACAGAACACTAAGAAGTTTCTCAGAAAGCTTCTTTCCAGATTTCATCTGAGGATATTTCCTTTTTCACCATAGCCCTCTATGGGCTTCCAAATGTCACTTTGCCAATTCCACAAGAACTGTCTTGGCGAAAGGCTCCTTGTTGGGAAATCTGTAACTCTGTGAGATGATTTCACAGAATACAAAGAATTTTCTCAGAAAGCTTCTTTCTCTTGGTTATCGGAGCATATTTCCTTTGGCCCTATATTCTTCCAAGGGATCAGAAATATCTGTTCTCAGATTCCACAGAAATAAGGCTAGCAAAGAGATCCACGAAATACAGATGTAACTCTGTGAGATGAATTAACAGAACACAAGCAGTTTCTCAGAAAGCTTCCTTCCAGATTCCATCTGAGGATATTTCCTTTTTCACCATAGCCCTCTATGGGCTTCCAAATATCACTTTGCCAATTCCACCAGAACTGTCTTAGCGAAAGGCTTCCTGAGGGGAAAGCTGTAACTCTGTGAGATGATTTCACAGAACACAAAGAAGTTTCTCAGAAAGCTTCTTTCTCTTTGTTATCAGAGGATATTTCCTTTGGCCCTATAGTCTTCCAAGGGATCCGAAATATCTGTTCTCAGATTCCACAGAAATAAGGCTAGCAAAGAGATCCACGAAATACAGATGTAACTCTGTGAGATGAATTAACAGAACACTCAGCAGTTTCTCAGAAAGCTTCTTTCCAGATTTCATCTGAGGATATTTCCTTTTTCACCATAGCCCTCTATGGGATTCCAAATATCACTTTGCCAATTCCACGAGAACTGTCTTAGCGAAAGGCTTCTAGAGGGGAAGCTGTAACTCTGTGAGATGATTTCACAGAACACAAAGAAGTTTCTCAGAAAGCTTCTTTCTCTTTGTTATCGGAGGATATTTCCTTTGGCCCTATAGTCTTCCAAGGGATCCGAAATATCTGTTCTCAGATTCCACAGAATTAAGGCTAGCAAAGAGATCCACGAAATACAGATGTAACTCTGTGAGATGAATTGACAGAACACTAAACAGTTTCTCAGAAAGCTTCTTTGCAGATTTCATCTGAGGATATTTCCTTTTTCACCATAGCCCTCTATGGGCTTCCAAACGTCACTTTGCCAATTTCACAAGAACTTTCTTGGCGAAAGGCTTCTTGAGGGGAAGCTGTAACTCTGTGAGATGATTTCACAGAACACAAAGAAGTTTCTCAGAAAGCTTCTTTCTCTTTGTTATCGGAGGATATTTCCTTTGGCCCTATAGTCTTCCAAGGGATCCGAAATATCTGTTCTCAGATTCCACAGAAATAAGGCTAGCAAAGAGATCCACGAAATACAGATGTAACTCTGTGATATGAATTAACAGAACACTAAGCAGTTTCTCAGAAAGCTTCTTTCCAGATTTCATCTGAGGATATTTCCTTTTTCACCATAGCCCTCTATGGGCTTCCAAATATCACTTTGCCAATTCCACAAGAACTGTCTTAGCGAAAGGCTTCTTGAGGGGAAAGCTGTAACTCAGTGAGATGATTTCACAGAACACAAAGAAGATTCTCAGAAAGCTTCTTTCTCTTTGTTATCGGAGGATATTTCCTTTGACCCTATAGACTTCCAAGGGATCCGAAATATCTCTTCTCAGATTCCACAGAAATAAGGCTAGCAAAGAGATCCACGAAATACAGATGTAACTCTGTGAGATGAATTAACAGAACACTAAACAGTTTTTAGAAAGCTTCTTTCCAGATTTCATCTGAGGATATATCCTTTTTCACCGTAGCAGTCTATGGGCTTCCAAATATCACTTTGCCAAATCCACAAGAACTGTCTTAGGGAAAGGTTCTTGAGGGGAAAGCTGTAAATCTGTGAGATGATTTCACAGAATACAAAGAAGTTTCTCAGAAAGCTTCTTTCTCTTGTTATCGGAGGATATTTCCTTTGGCCTATAGTCTCCCACGGGATCCGAAATATCTGTTCTCAGATTCCACAGAAATAAGGCTAGCAAAGAGATCCACGAAATACAGATGTAACTCTGTGAGATGAATTAAGAGAACACTAAGCAGTTTCTCAGAAAGCTTCTTCCCAGATTTCATCTGAGGATATTTCCTTTTTCACCATAGCCCTCTATGGGCTTCCAAATATCACTTTGCCCATTCCACAACAACTGTCTTAGCGAAAGGCTTCTTGAGGGGAATGCTGTAACACTGTGAGATGATTTCACAGGACACAAAGATGTTTCTGAGAAAGCTTCTTTCTCTTATTATCGGAGGATATTTCCTTTGGCCCTATAGTCTCCCAAGGGATCCGAAATAACTGTTCTCAGATTCCACAGAAATAAGGCTAGCAAAGAGATCCACGAAATACAGATGTAACTCTGTGAGATGAATTAACAGAACACTAAGCAGTTTCTCAGAAAGCTTCTTCCCAGATTTCATCTGAGGATATTTCCTTTTTCACCATAGCCCTCTAGGGGTTCCAAATATCACTTTGCCAGTTCCACAAGAACTGTCTTAGCGAAAGGCTTCTAGAGGGGAAAGCTGTAACTCTGTGAGATGATTTCACAGAACACAAAGAAGTTTCTCAGAAGGCTTCTTTCTCTTTGTTATCTGAGGATATTTCCTTTGGCCCTATAGTCTTCCAAGGGTTCCGAAATATCTGTTCTCAGATTCCACAGAAATAAGGCTAGCAAAGAGATCCACGAAATACAGATGTAACTCTGTGAGATGAATTAACAGAACACTAAGCAGTTTCTCAGAAAGCTTCTTTGCAGATTTCATCTGAGGATATTTCCTTTTTCACCATAGCCCTCTATGGGCTTCCAAATGTCACTATGCCAATTCCACAAGAACTGTCTTGGCGAGAGGCTTCTTGAGGGGAAAGCTGTATCTCTGTGAGATGATTTCACAGAATACAAAGAAGTTTCTCAGAAAGCTTCTTTCTCTTGGTTGTCGGAGCATATTTCCTTTGGCCCTATAGTCTTCCAAGGGATCCGAAATATCTGTTCTCAGATTCCACAGAAATAAGGCTAGCAAAGAGATCCACGAAATACAGATGTAACTCTGTGAGATGAATTAAGAGAACACTAAGCAGTTTCTCAGAAAGCTTCTTTCCAGATTTCATCTGAGGATATTTCCTTTTTCACCATAACCCTCTATGGGCTTCCAAATATCACCTTGCCAATTCCACAACAACTGTCTTAGCGAAAGGCTTCTTGAGGGGAAAGCTGTAACTCTGTGAGATGATTTCACAGAACACAAAGAAGTTTCTGAGAAAGCTTCCTTCTCTTTGTTATCGGAGGATATTTCCTTCGGCAATATAGTCTTCCAAGGGATCCGAAATATCTGTTCTCAGATTCCACAGAAATAAGGCTAGCAAAGAGATCCACGAAATACAGATGTAACTCTGTGAGATGAATTAACAGAACTCTAAGCAGTTTCTCAGAAAGCTTCTTTCCAGATTTCATCTGAGGATATTTCCGTTATCGCCATAGCCTTCTATGGGCTCCAAATGTCACTTTGTCAATTCCACAAGAACTGTCTAGGCGAAACGCTTCTTGAGGGGAAAGCTGTAACTCTGTGAGATGATTTCACAGAACACAAAGAAGTTTCTCAGAAAGCTTCTTTCTCTTTGTTATCGGAGGATATTTCCTTTGGCCCTATAGTCTTCAAAGGGATCCAAAATATCTGTTCTCAGATTCCACAGAAATAAGGCTAGCAAAGAGATCCACGAAAAACAGATGTATGTCTGTGAGATGAATTAACAGAACACTAAGAAGTTTCTCAGAAAGCTTCTTTCCAGATTTCATCTGAGGATATTTCCTTTTTCACCAAAGCCCTCTATGGGCTTCCAAATATCACTTTGCCAATTCCACAAGAACTGTCTTGGCGAAAGGCTCCTTGTTGGGAAATCTGTAACTCTGTGAGATGATTTCACAGAATACTAAGAATTTTCTCAGAAAGCTTCTTTCTCTTGGTTATCGGAGCATATTTCCTTTGGCCCTATATTCTTCCAAGGGATCAGAAATATCTGTTCTCAGATTCCACAGAAATAAGGCTCGCAAAGAGATCCACGAAATACAGATGTAACTCTGTGAGATGAATTAACAGAACACAAGCAGTTTCTCAGAAAGCTTCCTTCCAGATTCCATCTGAGGATATTTCCTTTTTCACCATAGCCCTCTATGGGCTTCCAAATATCACTTTGCCAATTCCACAAGAACTGTCTTAGCGAAAGGCTTCTTGAGGGGAAAGCTGTAACTCTGTGAGATGATTTCACAGAACACAAAGAAGTTTCTCAGAAAGCTTCTTTCTCTTTGTTATCGGAGGATATTTCCTTTGGCTCTATAGTCTTCCAAGGGATCCGAAATATCTGTTCTCAGATTCCACAGAAATAAGGCTAGCAAAGAGATCCACGAAATACAGATGTAACTATGTGAGATGAATTAACAGAACACTAAGCAGTTTCTCAGAAAGCTTCTTTCCAGATTTCATCTGAGGATATATCCTTTTTCACCATAGCCCTCTATGGGCTTCCAAATATCACTTTGCCTATTCCACAACAACTGTCTTAGCGAAAGTCTTCTTGAGGGGAATGCTGTAACTCTGTGAGATGATTTCACAGAACACAAAGAAGTTTCTCAGAAAGCTTCTTTCTCTTGTTATCGGAGGATATTTCCTTTGGCCTATAGTCTCCCAAGGGATCCGAAATATCTGTTCTCAGATTCCACAGAAATAAGGCTAGCAAAGAGATCCACGAAATACAGATGTAACTCTGTGAGATGAATTAAGAGAACACTAAGCAGTTTCTCAGAAAGCTTCTTCCCAGATTTCATCTGAGGATATTTCCTTTTTCACCATAGCCCTCTATGGGCTTCCAAATATCACTTTGCCCATTCCACAACAACTGTCTTAGCGAAAGGCTTCTTGAGGGGAATGCTGTAACTCTGTGAGATGATTTCACAGAACACAAAGAAGTTTCTGAGAAAGCTTCTTTCTCTTATTATCGGAGGATATTTCCTTTGGCCCTATAGTCTCCCAAGGGATCCGAAATAACTGTTCTCAGATTCCACAGAAATAAGGCTAGCAAAGAGATCCACGAAATACAGATGTAACTCTGTGAGATGAATTAACAGAACACTAAGCAGTTTCTCACAAAGATTCTTCCCAGATTTCATCTGAGGATATTTCCTTTTTCACCATAGCCCTCTAGGGGTTCCAAATATCACTTTGCCAGATCCACAAGAACTGTCTTAGCGAAAGGCTTCTAGAGGGGAAAGCTGTAACTCTGTGAGATGATTTCACAGAACACAAAGAAGTTTCTCAGAAGGCTTCTTTCTCTTTGTTATCTGAGGATATTTCCTTTGGCCCTATAGTCTTCCAAGGGTTCCGAAATATCTGTTCTCAGATTCCACAGAAATAAGGCTAGCAAAGAGATCCACGAAATACAGATGTAACTCTGTGAGATGAATTAAAAGAACACTAAGCAGTTTCTCAGAAAGCTTCTTTGCAGATTTCATCTGAGGATATTTCCTTATTCACCATAACCCTCTAGGGGCTTCCAAATATCACTTTGCCAATTCCACAACAACTGTCTTAGCGAAAGGCTTCTTGAGGGGAAAGCTGTAACTCTGTGAGATGATTTCACAGAACACAAAGAAGTTTCTCAGAAAGCTTCTTTCTCTTTGTTATCGGAGGATATTTCCTTCGGCAATATAGTCTTCCAAGGGATCCGAAATATCTGTTCTCAGATTCCACAGAAATAAGGCTAGCAAAGAGATCCACGAAATACAGATGTAACTCTGTGAGATGAATTAACAGAACACTAAGCAGTTTCTCAGAAAGCTTCTTTCCAGATTTCATGTGAGGATATTTCCTTTTTCACCATAGCCCTCTATGGGCTTCCAAATATCACTTTGCCAATTCCACAAGAACTGTCTTAGCGAAAGGCTTCTTGAGGGGAAAGCTGTAACTCTGTGAGATGATTTCACAGAACACAAAGAAGTTTCTGAGAAAGCTTCTTTCTCTTTGTTATCGGAGGATATTTCCTTTGGCCCTATAGTCTTCCAAGGGTTCCGAAATGTCTGTTCTCAGATTCCACAGAAATAAGGCTAGCAAAGAGATCCACGAAATACAGGTGTAACTCTGTGAGATGAATTAACAAAACACTAAGCAGTTTCTCAGAAATCTTCTTTCCTGATTTCATCTGAGGATATTTCCTTTTTCACCATAGCCCTCTATGGGCTTCCAAATATCACTTTGCCAATTCCACAAGAATTGTCTTAGCGAAAGGCTTCTTGAGGGGAAAGCTGTAACTCTGTGAGATGATTTCACAGAACAAAAAGAAGTTTCTCAGAAAGCTTCTTTCTCTTTGTTATCGGAGGATATTTCCTTTGGCCCTATAGTCTTCCAAGGGATCCGAAATATCTGTTCTCAGCTTCCACAGAAATAAGGCTAGCAAAGAGATCCACGAAATACAGATGTAACTCTGTGAGATGAATTAACAGAACACTAAGCAGTTTCTCAAAAAGCTTCTTTCCAGATTTCATCTGAGGATATTTCCGTTATCGCCATAGCCTTCTATGGGCTCCTAATGTCACTTTGTCAATTCCACAAGAACTGTCTAGGCGAAACGCTTCTTGAGGGGAAAGCTGTAACTCTGTGAGATGATTTCACAGAACACAAAGAAGTTTCTCAGAAAGCTTCTTTCTCTTTGTTATCGGAGGATATTTCCTTTGGCCCTATAGTCTTCAAAGGGATCCAAAATATCTCTTCTCAGATTCCACAGAAATAAGGCTAGCAAAGAGATCCACGAAATACAGATGTATGTCTGTGAGATGAATTAACAGAACACTAAGAAGTTTCTCAGAAAGCTTCTTTCCAGATTTCATCTGAGGATATTTCCTTTTTCACCATAGCCCTCTATGGGCTTCCAAATGTCACTTTGCCAATTCCACAAGAACTGTCTTGGCGAAAGGCTCCTTGTTGGGAAATCTGTAACTCTGTGAGATGATTTCACAGAATACAAAGAATTTTCTCAGAAAGCTTCTTTCTCTTGGTTATCGGAGCATATTTCCTTTGGCCCTATATTCTTCCAAGGGATCAGAAATATCTGTTCTCAGATTCCACAGAAATAAGGCTAGCAAAGAGATCCACGAAATACAGATGTAACTCTGTGAGATGAATTAACAGAACACAAGCAGTTTCTCAGAAAGCTTCCTTCCAGATTCCATCTGAGGATATTTCCTTTTTCACCATAGCCCTCTATGGGCTTCCAAATATCACTTTGCCAATTCCACCAGAACTGTCTTAGCGAAAGGCTTCCTGAGGGGAAAGCTGTAACTCTGTGAGATGATTTCACAGAACACAAAGAAGTTTCTCAGAAAGCTTCTTTCTCTTTGTTATCAGAGGATATTTCCTTTGGCCCTATAGTCTTCCAAGGGATCCGAAATATCTGTTCTCAGATTCCACAGAAATAAGGCTAGCAAAGAGATCCACGAAATACAGATGTAACTCGGTGAGATGAATTAACAGAACACTAAGCAGTTTCTCAGAAAGCTTCTTTCCAGATTTCATCTGAGGATATATCCTTTTTCACCTTAGCCCTCTATGGGCTTCCAAATATCACTTCACCAATTCCACAAGAACTGTCTTAGCGAAAGGCTTTTGAGAGGAAAGCTGTAACTCTGTGAGATGATTTCACAGAACACAAAGAAGTTTCTCAGAAAGCTTCTTTCTCTTTGTTATTGGAGGATATTTCCTTTGGCCCTATAGTCTTCCAAGGGATCCGAAATATCTGTTCTCAGATTCCACAGAAATAAGGCTAGCAAAGAGATCCACGAAATACAAATTTAATTCTGTGAAATGAAATAACAGAACACTAAGAAGTTTCTCAGAAAGCTTCTTTCCAGATTTCATCTGAGGATATTTCCTCTTTCACCGTAGCCCTCTATGGGCTTCCAAATATCACTTTGCCAATTACACAAGAACTCTCTTGGGGAAAGGATTCTTGAGGGGAAAGCTGTAACTGTGTGAGATGATTTCACAGAAAACAAAGAAGTTTCTCAGAAAGCTTCTTTCTCTTTGCTTTCGGAGGATATTTCATTTGGCCTTATAGTCTTCCAAGGGATCCGAAATATCTGTTCTCAGATTCCACAGAAATAAGGCTAGCAAAGAGATCCACGAAATACAGATATAACTCTGTGAGATGAATTAAAAGAACACTAAGTAGTTTCTCAGAAACCTTCTTTCCAGATTTCATGTGAGGATATTTCCTTTTTCACCATAGCCCTCTAAGGGCTTCCAAATATCACTTTGCCAATTCCACAACAACTGTCTTAGCGAAAGGCTTCTTGAGGGGAATGCTGTAACTCTGTGAGATGATTTCACAGAACACTAAGAAGTTTCTCAGAAAGCTTCTTTCTATTTTTTATCCGAGGATGTTTCCTTTGGCCCTATAGTCTTCCAAAGGATCCGAAATATCTGTTCTCAGATTCCACAGAAATAAGGCTAGCAAAGAGATCCACGAAATACAGATGTAACTCTGTGAGATGAATTAACAGAACACTAAGCAGGTTCTCAGAAAGCTTCTTTCCATATTTCATCTGAGGATATTTCCTTTTTCAACATAGCCCTCTATGGGCTTCCAAATATCACTTTGCCCATTCCACAACAACTGTCTTAGCGAAAGGCTTCTTGAGGGGAAAGCTGTAACTCTGTGTGATGATTTCACAGAACACAAAGAAGTTTCTCAGAAAGCTTCTTTCTCTTTGTTATCGGAGCATATTTCCTTTGGCCCTATAATCTTCCAAGGGATCCGAAATTTCTGTTCTCAGATTCCACAGAAATAAGGCCAGCAAAGAGATCCACGAAATACAGATGTAACTCTGTGAGATGAATTAAGAGAACACTAAGCAGTTTCTCAGAAAGCTTCTTTCCAGATTTCATCTGAGGATATTTCCTTTTTCACCATAGCCCTCTATGGGCTTCCAAATGTCACTTTGCCAATTCCACAAGAACTGTTTTAGCGAAAGGCTTCTTGTTGGGAAAGCTGTAACTCTGTGAGATGATTTCACAGAACACAAAGAAGTTTCTCAGAAAGCTTCTTTCTCTTTTTTATCGGAGGATATTTCCTTTGGCCCTATAGTCTTCCAAGGGATCCGAAATATCTGTTCTCAGATTCCACAGAAATAAGGCTAGTAAAGAGATCCACGAAATACAGATGTAACTCTGTGAGATGAATTAACAGAACACTAAGCAGTTTCTCAGAAAGCTTCTTTCCAGATTTCATGTGAGGATATTTGCTTTTTCACCATAGCCCTCTAAGGGCTTCCAAATATCACTTTGCCAATGCCACAAGAACTGTCTTAGCGAACGCTTCTTGAGGGGAATGCTGTAACTCTGTGAGATGATTTCACAGAACTCAAAGTAGTTTCTCAGAAAGCTTCTTTCTATTTTTTATCCGAGGATGTTTCCTTTGGCCCTATAGTCTTCCAAGGGATCCGAAATATCTGTTCTCAGATTCCACAGAAATAAGGCTAGCAAAGAGATCCAAGAAATACAGATGTAACTCTGTGAGATGAATTAACAGAACACTCAGCAGTTTCTCAGAAAGCTTCTTTCCAGATTTCATCTGAGGATATTTCCTTTTTCACCATAGCCCTCTATGGGCTTCCAAATATCACTTTGCCAAATCCACAAGAACAGTCTCAGCGAAAGGCTTCTTGAGGGGAAAGCTGTAACTCTGTGAGATGATTTCACAGAACACAAAGAAGTTTCACAGAAAGCTTCTTTCTGTTTGTTATCGGAGGATATTTCCTTTGGCCCTATAGTCTTCCAAGGGATCCGATATATCTGTTCTCAGATTCCACAGAAATAAGGCTAGCAAAGAGATCCACGAAATAAAGATGTAACTCTGCGAGATGAATTAACAGAACACTAAGCAGTTTCTCAGAAAGCTTCTTTCCAGATTTCAACTGAGGATATTTCGTTTTTCACCATAGCCCTCTAAGGGCTTCCAAATATCACTTTGCCAATTCCACAAGAACTGTCTTAGCGAAAGGCTTCTTGAGGGGAAAGCTGTAACTCTGTGAGGTGATTTCACAGAACACAAAGAAGTTTCTCAGAAAGCTTCTTTCGCTTTGTTATCGGAGGATATTTCCTTTGGCCCTATAGTCTTCCAAGGGATCCGAAATATCTGTTCTCAGATTCCACAGAAACAAGGCTAGCAAAGAGATTCACGAAATACAGATGTAACTCTGTGAGATGAATTAACAGAACACTAAGCAGTTTCTCAGAAAGCTTCTTTCCAGATTTCATCTGAGGATATTTCGTTTTTCACCATAGCCCTCTTAGGGTTTCCAAATATCACTTTACCAATTCCACAAGAACTGTCTTAGCGAAAGGCTTCTTGAGGGGAATGCTGTAACTCTGTGAGATGATTTCACAGAACACAAAGAAGTTTCTCAGAAAGCTTCTTTCTATTTTTCATCCGAGGATATTTCCTTTGACCCTATAGTCTTCCAAGGGATGCGAAATATCTGTTCTCAGATTCCACAGAAATAAGGCTAGCAAAGAGATCCACGAAATACAGATGTAACTCTGTTAGATGAATTAACAGAACACTAAGCAGGTTCTCAGAAAGCTTCTTTCCAGATTTCATGTGAGGATATTTCCTTTTTCACCATAGCCCTCTATGGGCTTCCAAATATCACTTTGCCAATTCCACAAGAACTGTCTTAGCGAAAGGCTTCTTGAGGGCAAAGGTGTAACTCTGTGAGATGATTTCACAGAACACAAAGAAGTTTCTCAGATATCTTCTTTCTCTTTGTTATCGGAGGATATTTCCTTTGGCCCTATAGTCTTCCAAGGGATCCGAAATATCTGTTCTCAGATTCCACAGAAATAAGGCCAGCAAAGAGATCCACGAAATACAGTTGTACCTCTGTGAGATGAATTAACAGAACACTAAGCAGTTTCTCAGAAAGCTTCTTTCCAGATTTCATCTGAGGATATTTCCTTTTTCACCATAGCCCTCTATGGGCTTCCAAATGTCACTTTCCCAATTCCACAAGAACTGTCTTGGGGAAAGGCTTCTTGAGTGGAAAGCTGTAATTCTGTGAGATGATTTCACAGAACACAAAGAAGTTTCTCAGAAAGCTTCTTTCTCTTTCTTATCGGAGGATATTTCCTTTGGCCCTATAGTCTTCCAAGGGATCCGAAATATCTGTTCTCAGATTCCACAGAAAAAAGGCTAGCAAAGAGATCCACGAAATACAGATGTAAGTCTGTGAGATGAATTAACAGAATACTAAGCAGTTTCTCAGAAAGCTTCTCTCCTGATTTCATCTGAGGATATTTCCTTTTTAACCATAGCCCTCTAGGGACTTCCAAATATCACTTTGCCAATTCCACAAAAACTGTTTTAGCGAAAGGCTTCTTGAGGGGAAAGCTGTAACTCTGTGAGATGATTTCAAAGAACACAAAGAAGTTTCCAAGAAAGCTTCTTTCTCTTTGTTATCGGAGGATATTTCCTTTGGCCCTATAGTCTTCCAAGGGATCCGAAATATCTGTTCTCAGATTCCACAGAAATAAGGCTAGCAAAGAGATCCACGAAATACAAATTTAATTCTGTGAGATGAATTAACAGAACACTAAGCAGTTTCTCAGAAAGCTTCTTTCCACATTTCATCTGAGGATATTTCCTTTTTCACCATAGCCCTCTATGGGCTTCCAAATATCACTTTGCCAATTCCACAAGAACTCTCTTGGGGAAAGGATTCTTGAGGGGAAAGCTGTAACTCTGTGAGATGATTTCACAGAAAACAAAGAAGTTTCTCAGAAAGCTTCTTTCTCTTTGCTTTCGGAGGATATTTCCTTTGGCCCTATAGTCTTCCAAGGGATCCGAAATATCTGTTCTCAGATTCCACAGAAATAAGTCTAGCAAAGAGATCCACGAAATACAGATGTAACTCTGTGAGATGAATTAACAGAACACTAAGCAGTTTCTCAGAAAGCTTCTTTTCAGATTTCATGTGAGGATATTTCGTTTTTCACCATAGCCCTCTAAGGGCTTCCAAATATCACTTTGCCAATTCCACAAGAACTGTCTTAGCGAAAGGCTTCTTGAGGGAAATGCTGTAACTCTGTTAGATGATTTCACAGAACACAAAGAAGTTTCTCAGAAAGCTTCTTTCTATTTTTCATCCGAGGATATTTCCTTTGGCCCTATAGTCTTCCAAGGGATGCGAAATATCTGTTCTCAGATTCCACAGAAATAAGGCTAGCAAAGAGATCCACGAAATACAGATGTAACTCTGTGAGATGAATTAACAGAACACTAAGCAGGTTCTCAGAAAGCTTCTTTCCAGATTTCATGTGAGGATATTTCCTTTTTCACCATAGCCCTCTATGGGCTTCCAAATATCACTTTGCCCATTCCACAAGAACTGTCTTAGCGAAAGGCTTCTTGAGGGCAAAGGTGTAACTCTGTGAGATGATTTCACAGAACACAAAGAAGTTTCTCAGAAAGCTTCTTTCTCTTTTTTATCGGAGGATATTTCCTTTGGCCCTATAGTCTTCCAAGGGATCCGAAATATCTGTTCTCAGATTCCACAGAAATAAAGCCAGCAAAGAGATCCACGAAATACAGTTGTACCTCCGTGAGATGAATTAACAGAACACTAAGCAGTTTCTCAGAAAGCTTCTTTCCAGATTTCATCTGAGGATATTTCCTTTTTCACCATAGCCCTCTATGGGCTTCCAAATGTCACTTTGCCAATTCCACAAGAACTGTCTTGGGGAAAGGCTTCTTGAGTGGAAAGCTGTAATTCTGTGAGATGATTTCACAGAACACAAAGAAGTTTCTCAGAAAGCTTCTTTCTCTTTGTTATCGGAGGATATTTCCTTTGGCCCTATAGTCTTCCAAGGGATCCGAAATATCTGTTCTCAGATTCCACAGAAATAAGGCTAGCAAAGAGATCCACGAAATACAGATGTAAGTCTGTGAGATGAATTAACAGAATACTAAGCAGTTTCTCAGAAAGCTTCTCTCCAGATTTCATGTGAGGATATTTCCTTTTTCACCATAGCCCTCTAGGGACTTCCAAATATCACTTTGCCAATTCCACAAGAACTGTTTTAGCGAAAGGCTTCTTGAGGGGAAAGCTGTAACTCTGTGAGATGATTTCAAAGAACACAAAGAAGTTTCCCAGAAAGCTTCTTTCTCTTTGTTATCGGAGGATATTTCCTTTGGCCCTATAGTCTTCCAAGGGATCCGAAATATCTGTTCTCAGATTCCACAGAAATAAGGCTAGCAAAGAGATCCACGAAATACAGATGTAACTCTGTGAGATGAATTAACAGAACACTAAGCAGTTTCTCAGAAAGCTTCTTTCCAGATTTCATCTGAGGATATTTCCTCTTTCACCTTTGCCCTCTATGGGCTTCCAAATATCACTTTGCCAATTCCACAAGAACTCTCTTGGGGAAAGGATTCTTGAATGGAAAGCTGTAACTGTGTGAGATGATTTCACAGAAAACAAAGAAGTTTCTCAGAAAGCTTCTTTCTCTTTGCTTTCGGAGGATATTTCCTTTGGCCCTATAGTCTTCCAAGGGATCCGAAATATCTGTTCTCAGATTCCACAGAAATAAGGCTAGCAAAGAGATCCACGAAATACAGATGTAACACTGTGAGATGAATTAACAGAACACTAAGCAGTTTCTCAGAAAGCTTCTTTCTAGATTTCATCTGAGGATATTTCGTTTTTCACCATAGCCCTCTAAGGGCTTCCAAATATCACTTTGCCAATTCCACAAGAACTCTCTTAGCGAAAGGCTTCTTGAGGGGAAAGGTGTAACTCTGTGAGATGATTTCACAGAACACAAAGAAGTTTCTCAGAAAGCTTCTTTCTCTTTGTTATCGGAGGATATTTCCTTTGGCCCTATAGTCTTCCAAGGGATCCGAAATATCTGTTCTCAGATTCCACAGAAATAAGGCTAGCAAAGAGATCCACGAAATACAGATGTAACTCTGTGAGATAAATTAACAGAACACTAAGCAGTTTCTCAGAAAGCTTCTTTCCAGATTTCATCTGAGGATATTTCCTTTTTCACCATAGCCCTCTAAGGGCTTCCAAATGTCACTTTGCCAATTCCACAAGAACTGTCTTGGGGAAAGGCTTCTTGAGGGGAAAGCTGTAATTCTGTGAGATGATTTCACAGAACACAAAGAAGTTTCTCAGAAAGCTTCTTTCTCTTTGTTATCGGAGGATATTTCCTTTGGCCCTATAGTCTTCCAAGGGATCCGAAATATCTGTTCTCACATTCCACAGAAATAAGGCTAGCAAAGAGATCCACGAAATACATATGTAACTCTGTGAGATGAATTAACAGAACACTAAGCAGTTTCTCAGAAAGCTTCTCTCCTGATTTCATCTGAGGATATTTCCTTTTTCACCATAGCCCTCTAGGGGCTTCCAAATATCACTTTTCCAATTCCACAAGAATTGTCTTAGCGAAATGCATCTTGAGGGGAAAGCTGTAACTCTGTGAGATGATTTCAAAGAACACAAAGAAGTTTCCCAGAAAGCTTCTTTCTCTTTGTTATCGGAGGATATTTCCTTTGGCCCTATAGTCTTCCAAGGGATCCGAAATATCTGTTCTCAGATTCCACAGAAATAAGGCTAGCAAGGAGATCCACGAAATACAGATGTAACTCTGTGAGATGAATTAACAGAACACTAAGCAGTTTCTCAGAAAGCTTCTTTCCAGATTTCATCTGAGGATATTTCCTTTTTCACCATAGCCCTCTATGAGCTTCCAAATATCACTTTGCCAATTCCACAAGAACTGTCTTAGCGAAAGGCTTCTTGAGGGGAAAGCTGTAACTCTGTGAGATGATTTCACAGAACACAAAGAAGTTTCTCAGAAGGCTTCTTTCTCTTTGTTATCGGAGGATATTTCCTTTGGCCCTATAGTCTTCCAAGGGATCAGAAATATCTGTTCTCAGATTCCACAGAAATAAGGCTAGCAAAGAGATCCACGAAATACAAATTTAATTCTGTGAGATGAAATAACAGAACACTAAGCAGTTTCTCAGAAAGCTTCTTTCCAGATTTCATCTGAGGATATTTCCTCTTTCACCGTAGCCCTCTATGGGCTTCCAAATATCACTTTGCCAATTCCACAAGAACTCTCTTGGGGAAAGGATTCTTGAGGGGAAAGCTGTAACTCTGTGAGATGATTTCACAAAAAACAAACAAGTTTCTCAGAAAGCTTCTTTCTCTTTGCTTTCAGAGGATATTTCCTTTGGCCCTATAGTCTTCCAAGGGATCCGAAATATCTGTTCTCAGATTCCACAGAAATAAGGCTAGCAAAGAGATCCACGAAATACAGATGTAACTCTGTGAGATGAATTAACAGAACACTAAGCAGTTTCTCAGAAAGCTTCTTTCCAGATTTCATGTGAGGATATTTCGTTTTTCACCATAGCCCTCTAAGGGCTTCCAAATATCACTTTGCCAATTCCACAAGAACTGTCTTAGCGAAAGGCTTCTTGAGGGGAATGCTGTAACTCTGTGAGATGATTTCACAGAACACAAAGAAGTTTCTCAGAAAGCTTCTTTCTATTTTTCATCCGACGATATTTCCTTTGGCCCTATAGTCTTCCAAGGGATCCGAAATATCTGTTCTCAGATTCCACAGAAATAAGGCTAGCAAAGAGATTCACGAAATACAGATGTAACTCTGTGAGATGAATTAACAGAACACTAAGCAGGTTCTCAGAAAGCTTCTTTCCAGATTTCATCTGAGGATATTTCCTTTTTCACCATAGCCCTCTATGGGCTTCCAAATATCACTTTGCCAATTCCACAAGAACTGTCTTAGCGAAAGGCTTCTTGAGGGGAAAGGTGTAACTCTGTGAGATGATTTCACAGAACCCAAAGAAATTTCTCAGAAAGCTTATTTCTCTTTGTTATCGGAGGATATTTCCTTTGGCCCTATAGTCTTCCAAGGGATCCGAAATATCTGTTCTCACATTCCACAGAAATAAGGCTAGCAAAGAGATCCACGAAATACAGATGTAACTCTGTGAGATGAATTAACAGAACAGTAAGCAGTTTCCTAGAAAGCTTCTCTCCTGATTTCATCTGATGATATTTCTTTTTCATCATAGCCCTCTAGGGGCTTCCAAATATCACATTGCAAATTCCACAAGAACTGTCTTAGCGAAAGGGTTCTTGAGGGGAAAGCTGTAACTCTGTGAGATGATTTCACAGAACACAAAGAAGTTTCTCAGAAAGCTTCTTTCTCTTTGTTATCGGAGGATATTTCCTTTGGCCCTATATTCTTCCAAGGGATCCGAAATATCTGTTCTCAGATTCCACAGAAATAAGGCTAGCAAAGAGATCCACGAAATACAGATGTAACTCTGTGAGGTGAATTAACAGAACACTAAGCAGTTTCTCAGAAAGCTTCTTTCCAGATTTCATCTGAAGATATTTCCTTTTTCACCATAGCCCTCTATGGGCTTCCAAATATCACTTTGCCAATTCCACAAGAACTGTCTTAGCGAAAGGCTTCTTGAGGGGAATGCTGTAACTCTGTGAGATGATTTCACAGAACACAAAGAAGTTTCTCAGAAAGCTTCTTTCTCTTTGTTATCGGAGGATATTTCCTTTGGCCCTATAGTCTTCCAAGGGATCCGAAATATCTGTTCTCAGATTACACAGAAATAAGGCTAGCAAAGAGATCCACGAAATACAGATGTAACTCTGTGAGACGAATTAACAGAACACTAAGCAGTTTCTCAGAAAGCTTCTTTCCAGATTTCATCTGAGGATATTTCCTTTTTCACCATAGCCCTCTATGGGCTTCCAAATATCACTTTGCGCATTCCACAACAACTGTCTTAGCGAAAGGCTTCTTGAGGGGAAAGCTGTAACTCTGTGTGATGATTTCACAGAACACAAAGAAGTTTCTCAGAAAGCTTCTTTCTCTTTGTTATTGGAGCATATTTCCTTTGGCCCTATACTCTTCCAAGGGATCCGAAATTCCTGTTCTCAGATTCCACAGAAATAAGGCCAGCAAAGAGATCCACGAAATACAAATTTAGTTCTGTGAAATGTATTAACAGAACACTAAGCAGTTTCTCAGAAAGCTTCTTTCCAGATTTCATCTGAGGATATTTCCTTTTTCACCATAGCCCTCTATGGGCTTCCAAATATCACTTTGCCAATTTCACAAGAACTGTCTTAGCGAACGGCTTCTTGAGGGGAAAGGTGTAACTCTGTGAGATGATTTCACAGAACACAAAGAAGTTTCTCAGAAAGCTTCTTTCACTTTGTTATCGGAGGATATTTCCTTTGGCCCTATAGTCTTCCAAGGGATCCGAAATATCTGTTCTCAGATTACACAGAAATAAGGCTAGCAAAGAGATCCACGAAATACAGATGTAACTCTGTGAGACGAATTAACAGAACACTAAGCAGTTTCTCAGAAAGCTTCTTTCCAGATTTCATCTGAGGATATTTCCTTTTTCACCATAGCCCTCTATGGGCTTCCAAATATCACTTTGCCCATTCCACAACAACTGTCTTAGCGAAAGGCTTCTTGAGGGGAAAGCTGTAACTCTGTGTGATGATTTCGCAGAACACAAAGAAGTTTCTCAGAAAGCTTCTTTCTCTTTGTTATCGGAGCATATTTCCTTTGGCCCTATACTCTTCCAAGGGATCCGAAATTCCTGTTCTCAGATTCCACAGAAATAAGGCCAGCAAAGAGATCCACGAAATACAAATTTAGTTCTGTGAAATGTATTAACAGAACACTAAGCAGTTTCTCAGAAAGCTTCTTTCCAGATTTCATCTGAGGATATTTCCTTTTTCACCATAGCCCTATATGGGCTTCCAAATATCACTTTGCCAATTCCACAAGAACTCTCTTGGGGAAAGGCTTCTTGAGGTTAAAGCTGTAACTCTGTGAGATGATTTCACAGAACACAAAGAAGTTTCTCAGAAAGCTTCTTTCTCTTTGCTTTCGGAGGATATTTCCTTTGGCCCTATAGTCTTCCAAGGAATTCGAAATATCTGTTCTCATATTCCACAGAAATAAGGCTAGCAAAGAGATCCACGAAATACAGATGTAACTCTGTGAGATGAATTAACAGAACACTAAGCAGTTTCTCAGAAAGCTTCTTTCCAGATTTCATCTGAGGATATTTCCTTTTTCACCATAGCCCTCTATGGGCTTCCAAATATCACTTTGCCCATTCCACAACAACTGTCTTAGCGAAAGGCTTCTTGAGGGGAAAGCTGTAACTCTGTGTGATGATTTCACAGAACACAAAGAAGTTTCTCAGAAAGCTTCTCTCTCTTTGCTTTCGGAGGATATTTCCTTTGGCCCTATAGTCTTCCAAGGGATCCGAAATATCTGTTTTCATATTCCACAGAAATAAGGCTAGCAAAGAGATCCACGAAATACAGATGTAACTCTGTGAGATGAATTAACAGAACACTAAGCAGATTCTCAGAAAGCTTCTTTCCAGATTTCATGTGAGGATATTTCGTTTTTCACCATATCCCTCTAAGGGCTTCCAAATATCACTTTGCCAATTCCACAAGAACTGTCTTAGCGAAAGGCTTCTTGAGGGGAATGCTGTAACTCTGTGAGATGATTTCACAGAACACAAAGAAGTTTCTGAGAAGCTTCTTTCTATTTGTTATCGGAGGATATTTCCTTTGGCCCTATAGTCTTCCAAGGCATCCGAAATATCTGTTCTCAGATTCCACAGAAATAAGGCTAGCAAAGAGATCCACGAAATACAGATGTAACTCTGCGAGATGAATTAAAAGAACACTAAGCAGTTTCTCAGAAAGCTTCTTTCCAGATTTCATCTGAGGATATTTCCTTTTTCACCATAGCCCTCTATGGGCTTCCAAATATCACTTTGCCAATTACACAAGAACTGTCTCAGCGAAAGGCTTCTTGAGGGGAAAGCTGTAACTCTGTGATATGATTTCACAGAACACAAGGAAGATTCTCAGAAAGCTTCTTTCTCTTTGATATCGGAGGATATTACTTTTGGCCCTATAGTCTTCCAAGGGATCCGAAATATCTGTTCTCAGATTCCACAGAAATAAGGCTAGCAAAGAGATTCACGAAATAAAGATGTAACTCTGCGAGATTAATTAAGAGAACACTAAGCAGCTTCTCAGAAAGCTTCTTTCCACATTTCATCTGAGGATATTTCCTTTTTCACCATAGCCCTCTATGGGTTTCCAAATATCACTTTGCCAATTCCACAAGAACTCTCTTGGGGAAAGGATTCTTGAGGGGAAAGCTGTAACTCTGTGAGATGATTTCACAGAAAACAAAGAAGTTTCTCAGAAAGCTTCTTTCTCTTTGCTTTCGGAGGATATTTCCTTTGGCCCTATAGTCTTCCAAGGGATCCGAAATATCTGTTCTCAGATTCCACAGAAATAAGTCTAGCAAAGAGATCCACGAAATACAGATGTAACTCTGTGAGATGAATTAACAGAACACTAAGCAGTTTCTCAGAAAGCTTCTTTTCAGATTTCATGTGAGGATATTTCGTTTTTCACCATAGCCCTCTAAGGGCTTCCAAATATCACTTTGCCAATTCCACAAGAACTGTCTTAGCGAAAGGCTTCTTGAGGGGAATGCTGTAACTCTGTTAGATGATTTCACAGAACACAAAGAAGTTTCTCAGAAAGCTTCTTTCTATTTTTCATCCGAGGATATTTCCTTTGGCCCTATAGTCTTCCAAGGGATGCGAAATATCTGTTCTCAGATTCCACAGAAATAAGGCTAGCAAAGAGATCCACGAAATACAGATGTAACTCTGTGAGATGAATTAACAGAACACTAAGCAGGTTCTCAGAAAGCTTCTTTCCAGATTTCATGTGAGGATATTTCCTTTTTCACCATAGCCCTCTATGGGCTTCCAAATATCACTTTGCCCATTCCACAAGAACTGTCTTAGCGAAAGGCTTCTTGAGGGCAAAGGTGTAACTCTGTGAGATGATTTCACAGAACACAAAGAAGTTTCTCAGATATCTTCTTTCTCTTTGTTATCGGAGGATATTTCCTTTGACCCTATAATCTTCCAAGGGATCCGAAATATCTGTTCTCAGATTCCACAGAAATAAGGCCAGCAAAGAGATCCACGAAATACAGTTGTACCTCTGTGAGATGAATTAACAGAACACTAAGCAGTTTCTCAGAAAGCTTCTTTTCAGATGTCATCTGAGGATATTTCCTTTTTCACCATAGCCGTCTATGGGCTTCCAAATGTCACTTTGCCAATTCCACAAGAACTGTCTTGGGGAAAGGCTTCTTGAGTGGAAAGCTGTAATTCTGTGAGATGATTTCACAGAACACAAAGAAGTTTCTCAGAAAGCTTCTTTCTCTTTGCTTTCGGAGGATATTTCCTTTGGCCCTATAGTCTTCCAAGGAATTCGAAATATCTGTTCTCATATTCCACACAAATAAGGCTAGCAAAGAGATCCACGAAATACAGATGTAACTCTGTGAGATGAATTAACAGAACACTAAGCAGTTTCTCAGAAAGCTTCTTTCCAGATTTCATCTGAGGATATTTCCTTTTTCACCATAGCCCTCTATTGGCTTCCAAATGTCACTTTGCCAATTCCACAAGAACTGTCTTAGCGAACGCTTCTTGAGGGGAATGTTGTAACTCTGTGAGATGATTTCACAGAACACAAAGAAGTTTCTCAGAAAGCTTCTTTCTCTTTGTTATCGGAGGATATTTCCTTTGGTCCTATAGTCTTCCAAGGGATCCGAAATATCTGTTCTCAGATTCCACAGAAATAAGGCTTGCAAAGAGATCCACGAAATACAGATGTAACTCTGTGAGAAGAATCAACAGAACACGAAGCAGTTTCTCAGAAAGCTTCTTTCCAGATTTCATCTGAGGATATTTCCTTTTTCACCATAGCCATCTATGGGCTTCCAAATATCACTTTGCCCATTCCACAACAACTGTCTTAGCGAAAGGCTTCTTGAGGGGAAAGCTGTAACTCTGTGTGATGATTTCACAGAACACAAAGAAGTTTCTCAGAAAGCTTCTTTCTCTTTGCTTTCGGAGGATATTTCCTTTGGCCCTATAGTCTTCCAAGGGATCCGAAATATCTGTTTTCATATTCCACAGAAATAAGGCTAGCAAAGAGATCCACGAAATACAGATGTAACTCTGTGAGATGAATTAACAGAACACTAAGCAGATTCTCAGAAAGCTTCTTTCCAGATTTCATGTGAGGATATTTCGTTTTTCACCATAGCCCTCTAAGGGCTTCCAAATATCACTTTGCCAATTCCACAAGAACTGTCTTAGCGAAAGGCTTCTTGAGGGGAATGCTGTAACTCTGTGAGATGATTTCACAGAACACAAAGAAGTTTCTGAGAAGCTTCTTTCTATTTGTTATCGGAGGATATTTCCTTTGGCCCTATAGTCTTCCAAGGCATCCGAAATATCTGTTCTCAGATTCCACAGAAATAAGGCTAGCAAAGAGATCCACGAAATACAGATGTAACTCTGCGAGATGAATTAAAAGAACACTAAGCAGTTTCTCAGAAAGCTTCTTTCCAGATTTCATCTGAGGATATTTCCTTTTTCACCATAGCCCTCTATGGGCTTCCAAATATCACTTTGCCAATTACACAAGAACTGTCTCAGCGAAAGGCTTCTTGAGGGGAAAGCTGTAACTCTGTGAGATGATTTCACAGAACACAAGGAAGATTCTCAGAAAGCTTCTTTCTCTTTGATATCGGAGGATATTTCTTTTGGCCCTATAGTCTTCCAAGGGATCCGAAATATCTGTTCTCAGATTCAACAGAAATAAGGCTAGCAAAGAGATTCACGAAATAAAGATGTAACTCTGCGAGATTAATTAAGAGAACACTAAGCAGCTTCTCAGAAAGCTTCTTTCCACATTTCATCTGAGGATATTTCCTTTTTCACCATAGCCCTCTATGGGTTTCCAAATATCACTTTGCCAATTCCACAAGAACTCTCTTGGGGAAAGGATTCTTGAGGGGAAAGCTGTAACTCTGTGAGATGATTTCACAGAAAACAAAGAAGTTTCTCAGAAAGCTTCTTTCTCTTTGCTTTCGGAGGATATTTCCTTTGGCCCTATAGTCTTCCAAGGGATCCGAAATATCTGTTCTCAGATTCCACAGAAATAAGTCTAGCAAAGAGATCCACGAAATACAGATGTAACTCTGTGAGATGAATTAACAGAACACTAAGCAGTTTCTCAGAAAGCTTCTTTTCAGATTTCATGTGAGGATATTTCGTTTTTCACCATAGCCCTCTAAGGGCTTCCAAATATCACTTTGCCAATTCCACAAGAACTGTCTTAGCGAAAGGCTTCTTGAGGGGAATGCTGTAACTCTGTTAGATGATTTCACAGAACACAAAGAAGTTTCTCAGAAAGCTTCTTTCTATTTTTCATCCGAGGATATTTCCTTTGGCCCTATAGTCTTCCAAGGGATGCGAAATATCTGTTCTCAGATTCCACAGAAATAAGGCTAGCAAAGAGATCCACGAAATACAGATGTAACTCTGTGAGATGAATTAACAGAACACTAAGCAGGTTCCCAGAAAGCTTCTTTCCAGATTTCATGTGAGGATATTTCCTTTTTCACCATAGCCCTCTATGGGCTTCCAAATATCACTTTGCCCATTCCACAAGAACTGTCTTAGCGAAAGGCTTCTTGAGGGCAAAGGTGTAACTCTGTGAGATGATTTCACAGAACACAAAGAAGTTTCTCAGATATCTTCTTTCTCTTTGTTATCGGAGGATATTTCCTTTGGCCCTATAGTCTTCCAAGGGATCCGAAATATCTGTTCTCAGATTCCACAGAAATAAGGCCAGCAAAGAGATCCACGAAATACAGTTGTACCTCTGTGAGATGAATTAACAGAACACTAAGCAGTTTCTCAGAAAGCTTCTTTCCAGATTTCATCTGAGGATATTTCCTTTTTCACCATAGCCCTCTATGGGCTTCCAAATGTCACTTTGCCAATTCCACAAGAACTGTCTTGGGGAAAGGCTTCTTGAGTGGAAAGCTGTAATTCTGTGAGATGATTTCACAGAACACAAAGAAGTTTCTCAGAAAGCTTCTTTCTCTTTGTTATCGGAGGATATTTCCTTTGGCCCTATAGTCTTCCAAGGGATCCGAAATATCTGTTCTCAGATTCCACAGAAATAAGGCTAGCAAAGAGATCCACGAAATACAGATGTAAGTCTGTGAGATGAATTAACAGAATACTAAGCAGTTTCTCAGAAAGCTTCTCTCCTGATTTCATCTGAGGATATTTCCTTTTTCACCATAGCCCTCTAGGGACTTCCAAATATCACTTTGCCAATTCCACAAGAACTGTTTTAGCGAAAGGCTTCTTGAGGGGAAAGCTGTAACTCTGTGAGATGATTTCAAAGAACACAAAGAAGTTTCCCAGAAAGCTTCTTTCTCTTTGTTATCGGAGGATATTTCCTTTGGCCCTATAGTCTTCCAAGGGATCCGAAATAACTGTTCTCAGATTCCACAGAAATAAGGCTAGCAAAGAGATCCACGAAATACAAATTTAATTCTGTGAGATGAATTAACAGAACACTAAGCAGTTTCTCAGAAAGCTTCTTTCCAGATTTCATCTGAGGATATTTCCTCTTTCACCTTTGCCCTCTATGGGCTTCCAAATATCACTTTGCCAATTCCACAAGAACTCTCTTGGGGAAAGGATTCTTGAATGGAAAGCTGTAACTGTGTGAGATGATTTCACAGAAAACAAAGAAGTTTCTCAGAAAGCTTCTTTCTCTTTGCTTTCGGAGGATATTTCCTTTTTCACCATAGCCCTCTATGGGCTTCCAAATGTCACTTTGCCAATTCCACAAGAACTGTCTGAGCGAAAGGCTTCTTGAGGGGAAAGCTGTAGCTCTGTGAGATGATTTCACAGAACACAAAGAAGTTTCTCAGAAGGCTTCTTTCTCTTTGTTATCGGAGGATATTTCCTTTGGCCCTATAGTCTTCCAAGGGATCAGAAATATCTGTTCTCAGATTCCAGAGAAATAAGGCTAGCAAAGAGATCCACGAAATACAAATTTAATTCTGTGAGATGAAATAACAGAACACTAAGCAGTTTCTCAGAAAGCTTCTTTCCAGATTTCATCTGAGGATATTTCCTCTTTCACCGTAGCCCTCTATGGGCTTCCAAATATCACTTTGCCAATTCCACAAGAACTCTCTTGGGGAAAGAATTCTTGAGGGGAAAGCTGTAACTCTGTGAGATGATTTCACAAAAAACAAACAAGTTTCTCAGAAAGCTTCTTTCTCTTTGCTTTCAGAGGATATTTCCTTTGGCCCTATAGTCTTCCAAGGGATCCGAAATATCTGTTCTCAGATTCCACAGAAATAAGGCTAGCAAAGAGATCCACGAAATACAGATGTAACTCTGTGAGATGAATTAACAGAACACTAAGCAGTTTCTCAGAAAGCTTCTTTCCAGATTTCATGTGAGGATATTTCGTTTTTCACCATAGCCCTCTAAGGGGTTCCAAATATCACTTTGCCAATTCCACAAGAACTGTCTTAGCGAAAGGCTTCTTGAGGGGAATGCTGTAACTCTGTGAGATGATTTCACAGAACACAAAGAAGTTTCTCAGAAAGCTTCTTTCTATTTTTTATCCGACGATATTTCCTTTGGCCCTATAGTCTTCCAAGGGATCCGAAATATCTGTTCTCAGATTCCACAGAAATAAGGCTAGCAAAGAGATTCACGAAATACAGATGTAACTCTGTGAGATGAATTAACAGAACACTAAGCAGGTTCTCAGAAAGCTTCTTTCCAGATTTCATCTGAGGATATTTCCTTTTTCACCATAGCCCTCTATGGGCTTCCAAATATCACTTTGCCAATTCCACAAGAACTGTCTTAGCGAAAGGCTTCTTGAGGGGAAAGGTGTAACTCTGTGAGATGATTTCACAGAACCCAAAGAAATTTCTCAGAAAGCTTATTTCTCTTTGTTATCGGAGGATATTTCCTTTGGCCCTATAGTCTTCCAAGGGATCCGAAATATCTGTTCTCACATTCCACAGAAATAAGGCTAGCAAAGAGATCCACGAATACAGATGTAACTCTGTGAGATGAATTAACAGAACAGTAAGCAGTTTCCTAGAAAGCTTCTCTCCTGATTTCATCTGATGATATTTCTTTTTCATCATAGCCCTCTAGGGGCTTCCAAATATCACATTGCCAATTCCACAAGAACTGTCTTAGCGAAAGGGTTCTTGAGGGGAAAGCTGTAACTCTGTGAGATGATTTCACAGAACACAAAGAAGTTTCTCAGAAAGCTTCTTTCTCTTTGTTATCGGAGCATATTTCCTTTGGCCCTATATTCTTCCAAGGGATCCGAAGTATCTGTTCTCAGATTCCACAGAAATAAGGCTAGCAAAGAGATCCACGAAATACAGATGTAACTCTGTGAGGTGAATTAACAGAACACTAAGCAGTTTCTCAGAAAGCTTCTTTCCAGATTTCATCTGAAGATATTTCCTTTTTCACCATAGCCCTCTATGGTCTTCCAAATATCACTTTGCCAATTCCACAAGAACTGTCTTAGCGAAAGGCTTCTTGAGGGGAATGCTGTAACTCTGTGAGATGATTTCACAGAACACAAAGAAGTTTCTCAGAAAGCTTCTTTCTATTTCTTATCGGAGGATATTTCCTTTGGCCCTATAGTCTTCCAAGGGATCCGAAATATCTGTTCTCAGATTCCACAGAAATAAGGCTAGCAAAGAGATCCACGAAATACAGATGTAACTCTGTGAGATGAATTAACAGAACACTAAGCAGGTTCTCAGAAAACTTCTTTCCAGATTTCATCTGAGGATATTTCCTTTTTCACCATAGCCCTCTATGGGTTTCCAAATATCACTTTGCCATTTCCACAAGAACTGTCTTAGCGAAAGGCTTCTTGAGGGGAAAGGTGTAACTCTGTGAGATGATTTCACAGAACACAAAGAAGTTTCTCAGAAAGCTTCTTTCTCTTTGTTATCGGAGGATATTTCCTTTGGCCTAGAGTCTTCCAAGGGATCCGAAATATCTGTTCTCAGATTCCACAGAAATAAGGCTAGCAAAGAGATCCACGAAATACAGATGTAACTCTGTGAGATGAATTAACAGAACACTAAGCAGTTTCTCTGAAAGCTTCTCTCCTGATTTCATCTGAGGATATTTCCTTTTTCACCTTAGCCCTCTAGGGGCTTCCATATATCACTTTGCCAATTCCACAAGAACTGTCTTTGCGAAAGGCTTCTTGAGGGGAAAGCTGTAACTCTGTGAGATGATTTCACAGAACACAAAGAAGATTCTCAGAAAGCTTCTTTCTCTTTGTTATCGGAGGATATTTCCTTTGGCCCTATAGTCTTCCAAGGGATCCGAAATATCTGTTCTCACATTCCACAGAAATAAGGCTAACAAGGAGATCCACGAAATACAGATGTAACTCTGTGAGATGAATTAACAGAACACTAAGCAGTTTCTCAGAAAGCTTCTTTCTAGATTTCATCTGAGGATATTTCGTTTTTCACCATAGCCCTCTAAGGGCTTCCAAATATCACTT
Organism: Macaca nemestrina; assembly: GCF_043159975.1. Classification (NCBI taxonomy): domain Eukaryota; kingdom Metazoa; phylum Chordata; class Mammalia; order Primates; family Cercopithecidae; genus Macaca; species Macaca nemestrina. The sequence continues at coordinate 90,560,267 of NC_092137.1, read as the reverse complement.
TGCCAATTCCACAAGAACTCTCTTAGCGAAAGGCTTCTTGAGGGGAAAGGTGTAACTCTGTGAGATGATTTCACAGAACACAAAGAAGTTTCTCAGAAAGCTTCTTTCTCTTTGTTATCGGAGGATATTTCCTTTGGCCCTATAGTCTTCCAAGGGATCCGAAATATCTGTTCTCAGATTCCACAGAAATAAGGCTAGCAAAGAGATCCACGAAATACAGATGTAACTCTGTGAGATAAATTAACAGAACACTAAGCAGTTTCTCAGAAAGCTTCTTTCCAGATTTCATCTGAGGATATTTCCTTTTTCACCATAGCCCTCTATGGGCTTCCAAATGTCACTTTGCCAATTCCACAAGAACTGTCTTGGGGAAAGGCTTCTTGAGGGGAAAGCTGTAATTCTGTGAGATGATTTCACAGAACACAAAGAAGTTTCTCAGAAAGCTTCTTTCTCTTTGTTATCGGAGGATATTTCCTTTGGCCCTATAGTCTTCCAAGGGATCCGAAATATCTGTTCTCACATTCCACAGAAATAAGGCTAGCAAAGAGATCCACGAAATACATATGTAACTCTGTGAGATGAATTAACAGAACACTAAGCAGTTTCTCAGAAAGCTTCTCTCCTGATTTCATCTGAGGATATTTCCTTTTTCACCATAGCCCTCTAGGGGCTTCCAAATATCACTTTTCCAATTCCACAAGAATTGTCTTAGCGAAAGGCATCTTGAGGGGAAAGCTGTAACTCTGTGAGATGATTTCAAAGAACACAAAGAAGTTTCCCAGAAAGCTTCTTTCTCTTTGTTATCGGAGGATATTTCCTTTGGCCCTATAGTCTTCCAAGGGATCCGAAATATCTGTTCTCAGATTCCACAGAAATAAGGCTAGCAAGGAGATCCACGAAATACAGATGTAACTCTGTGAGGTGAATTAACAGAACACTAAGCAGTTTCTCAGAAAGCTTCTTTCCAGATTTCATCTGAGGATATTTCCTTTTTCACCATAGCCCTCTATGAGCTTCCAAATATCACTTTGCCAATTCCACAAGAACTGTCTGAGCGAAAGGCTTCTTGAGGGGAAAGCTGTAGCTCTGTGAGATGATTTCACAGAACACAAAGAAGTTTCTCAGAAGGCTTCTTTCTCTTTGTTATCGGAGGATATTTCCTTTGGCCCTATAGTCTTCCAAGGGATCCGAAATATCTGTTCTCAGATTCCACAGAAATAAGGCTAGCAAAGAGATCCACGAAATACAAATTTAATTCTGTGAGATGAAATAACAGAACACTAAGCAGTTTCTCAGAAAGCTTCTTTCCAGATTTCATCTGAGGATATTTCCTCTTTCACCGTAGCCCTCTATGGGCTTCCAAATATCACTTTGCCAATTCCACAAGAACTCTCTTGGGGAAAGGATTCTTGAGGGGAAAGCTGTAACTCTGTGAGATGATTTCACAAAAAAAAAACAAGTTTCTCAGAAAGCTTCTTTCTCTTTGCTTTCAGAGGATATTTCCTTTGGCCCTATAGTCTTCCAAGGGATCCGAAATATCTGTTCTCAGATTCCACAGAAATAAGGCTAGCAAAGAGATCCACGAAATACAGATGTAACTCTGTGAGATGAATTAACAGAACACTAAGCAGTTTCTCAGAAAGCTTCTTTCCAGATTTCATGTGAGGATATTTCGTTTTTCACCATAGCCCTCTAAGGGCTTCCAAATATCACTTTGCCAATTCCACAAGAACTGTCTTAGCGAAAGGCTTCTTGAGGGGAATGCTGTAACTCTGTGAGATGATTTCACAGAACACAAAGAAGTTTCTCAGAAAGCTTCTTTCTCTTTGTTATCGGAGGATATTTCCTTTGGCCTATAGTCTTCCAAGGGATCCGAAATATCTGTTCTCAGATTCCACAGAAATAAGGCTAGCAAAGAGATCCACGAAATACAGATGTAACTCTGTGAGATGAATTAACAGAACACTAAGCAGTTTCTCTGAAAGCTTCTCTCCTGATTTCATCTGAGGATATTTCCTTTTTCACCTTAGCCCTCTAGGGGCTTCCATATATCACTTTGCCAATTCCACAAGAACTGTCTTTACGAAAGGCTTCTTGAGGGGAAAGCTGTAACTCTGTGAGATGATTTCACAGAACACAAAGAAGATTCTCAGAAAGCTTCTTTCTCTTTGTTATCGGAGGATATTTCCTTTGGCCCTATAGTCTTCCAAGGGATCCGAAATATCTGTTCTCACATTCCACAGAAATAAGGCTAACAAGGAGATCCACGAAATACAGATGTAACTCTGTGAGATGAATTAACAGAACACTAAGCAGTTTCTCAGAAAGCTTCTTTCCAGATTTCATCTGAGGATATTTCCTTTTTCACCATAGCCCTCTATGGGCATCCAAATATCACTTTGCCAATTCCACAAGAACTGTCTTAGCGAAAGGCTTCTTGAGGGGAAAGCTGTAACTCTGTGAGATGATTTCACAGAACACAAAGAAGTTTCTCAGAAAGCTTCTTTCTCCATGTTATCGGAGGATATTTCCTTTGGACCTATAGTCTTCCAAGGGATCCGAAATATCTGTTCTCAGATTCCACAGAAATAAGGCTAGCAAAGAGATCCACGAAATACAGATGTAACTCTGTGAGATGAATTAACAGAACACTAAGCAGTTTCTCAGAAAGCTTCTTTCCAGATTTCATATGAGGATATTTCGTTTTTCACCATAGCCCTCTAAGGGCTTCCAAATATCACTTTGCCAATTCCACAAGAACTGTCTTAACGAAAGGCATCTTGAAGGGAATGCTGTAACTCTGTGAGATGATTTCACAGAACACAAAGAAGTTTCTCAGAAAGCTTCTTTCTCTTTGTTATCGGAGGATATTTCCTTTGGCCCTATTGTCTTCCAAGGGATCCGAAATATCTGTTCTCAGATTCCACAGAAATAAGGCTAGCAAAGGGATCCACGAAATACAGATGTAACTCTGTGAAACGAATTAACAGAACACTAAGCAGTTTCTCAGAAAACTTCTTTCCAGATTTCATCAGAGGACATTTCCTTTTTCACCATAGCCCTCTATGGGCTTCCAAATATCACTTTGCCCATTCCACAACAACTGTCTTAGCAAAAGGCTTCTTGAGGGGAAAGCTGTAACTCTGTTTGATGATTTCACAGAACACAAAGAAGTTTCTCAGAAAGCTTCTTTCTCTTTGTTATCGGAGCATATTTCCTTTGCCCTATAGTCTTCCAAGGGATCCGAAATATCTGTTCTCAGATTCCACAGAAATAAGGCTAGCAAAGAGATCCACGAAATACAGATGTAACTCTGTGAGATGAATTAACAGAACACTAAGCAGTTTCTCAGAAAGCTTCTTTCCAGATTTCATCTGAGGATATTTCCTTTTTCACCATAGCCCTCTATGGGCTTCCAAATATCACTTTGCCAAATCCACAAGAACTGTCTTGGGGAAAGGCTTCTTGAGGGGAAAGCTGTAACTCTGTGAGATTATTTCACAGAACACCAAGGAGTTTCTCAGAAAGCTTCTTTCTCTTTGTTATCGGAGGATATTTCCTTTGGCCCTATAGTCTTCCAAGGGATCCGAAATATCTGTTCTCAGATTCCACAGAAATAAGGCTAGCAAAGAGATCCACGAAATACAGATGTAAGCCTGTGAGATGAATTAACAGAACACTAAGCAGTTTCTCAGAAAGCTTCTTTCCAGATTTCATCTGAGGATATTTCCTTTTTCACCATAGCCCTCTATGGGCTTCCAAATGTCACTTTGCCAATTCCACAAGAACTCTCTTGGGGAAAGGATTTTTGAGGGGAAAGCTGTATCTCTGTAAGATGATTTCACAGAAAACAAAGATGTTTCTCAGAAAGCTTCTTTCTCTTTTCTTTTGGAGGATATTTCCTTTGGCCCTATAGTCTTCCAAGGGATCCGAAATATCTGTTCTCAGATTCCACAGAAATAAGGCTAGCAAAGAGATCCACGAAATACAGATGTAACTCTGTGAGAGGAATTAACAGAACACTAAGCAGTTTCTCAGAAAGCTTCTTTCCAGATTTAATGTGAGGATATTTCGTTTTTCACCATAGCCCTCTAAGGGCTTCCAAATATCACTTTGCCAATTCCACAAGAACTGTCTTAGCGAAAGGCTTCTTGAGGGGAATGCTGTAACTCTGTGAGATGATTTCACAGAACCCAAAGAAGTTTCTCAGAAAGCTTCTTTCTATTTTTTATCCGAGGATATATTCTTTGGCCCTATAGTCTTCCAAGGATCCGAAATATCTGTTCTCAGATTCCACAGAAATAAGGCTAGCAAAGAGATCCACGAAATAAAGATGTAACTCTGTGAGATGAATTAACAGAACACTAAGCAGTTTCTCAGAAAGCTTCTTTCCAGATTTCATCTGAGGATATTTCCGTTTTCACCATAGCCCTCTATGGGCTTCCAAATATCACTTTGCCAATTCCACAAGAACTGTCTTAGCGAAAGGCTTCTTGAGGGGAAAGCTGTAACTCTGTGAGATGATTTCACAGAACACAAAGAAGTTTCTCAGAAAGCTTCTTTCTCTTTGTTATCGGAGGATATTTCCTTTGGCTCTATACTCTTCCAAGGGATCCGAAATATCTGTTCTCAGATTCCACAGAAATAAGGCTAGCAAAGAGATCCACGAAATAAAGATGTAACTCTGTGAGATGAATTAACAGAACACTAAGCAGTTTCTCAGAAAACTTCTTTCCAGATTTCATGTGAGGATATTTCCTTTTTCACCATAGCCCTCTATGGGATTCCAAATATCACTTTGCCAATTCCACAAGAACTGTCTTAGCGAAAGGCTTCTTGAGGGGAAAGCTGTAACTCTGTTAGATGATTTCACAGAACACAAAGAAGTTTCTCAGAAAGCTTCTGTCTATTTTTTATCCGAGGATATTTCCTTTGGCCCTATAGTCTTCCAAGGGATCCGAAATATCTGTTCTAAGATTCCACAGAAATAAGGCTATAAAAGAGATCCATGAAATACAGATGTGACTCTGTGAGATGAATTAACAGAACACTAACCAGGTTCTCAGAAAGCTTCTTTCCAGATTTCATCTGAGGATATTTCCTTTTTCACCATAGCCCTCTATGGGCTTCCAAATATCACTTTGCCCATTCCACAACAACTGTCTTAGCGAAAGGCTTCTTGAGGGGAATGCTGTAACTCTGTGAGATGATTTCACAGAACACAAAGAAGTTTCTCAGAAAGCTTCTTTTATTTTGCTTTCGGAGCATATTTCCTTTGGCCCTATAGTCTTCCAAGGGATCCGAAATATCTGTTCTCAGATTCCACAGAAATAAGGCTAGCAAAGAGATCCACGAAATACAGATGTAACTCTGTGAGATGAATTAACAGAACACTACGCAGGTTCTCAGAAAGCTTCTTTCCAGATTTCATTTGAGGATATTTCCTTTTTCACCATAGCCTTCTAAGGGCTTCCAAATATCACTTTGCCAATTCCACAAGAACTGTCTTAGCGAAAGGCTTCTTGAGGTGAAAGGTGTAACTCTGTGAGATGATTTCACAGAACACAAAGAAGTTTCTCAGAAAGCTTCTTTCTCTTTGTTATCGGAGGATATTTCCTTTGGCCCTATAGTCTTCCAAGGGATCCGAAATATCTGTTCTCAGATTCCACAGAAATAAGGCTAGCAAAGAGATCCACGAAATACAGATGTAACTCTGTGAGACGAATTAACAGAACACTAAGCAGTTTCTCAGAAAGCTTCTTTCCAGATTTCATCTGAGGATATTTCCTTTTTCACCATAGCCCTCTATGGGCTTCCCAATATCACTTTGCCCATTCCACAACAACTGTCTTAGCGAAAGGCTTCTTGAGGGGAAAGCTGTAACTCTGTGTGATGATTTCAAAGAACACAAAGAAGTTTCTCAGAAAGCTTCTTTCTCTTTGTTATCGGAGCATATTTCCTTTGGCCCTATAGTCTTCCAAGGATCCGAAATATCTGTTCTCAGATTCCACAGAAATAAGGCTAGCAAAGAGATCCACGAAATAAAGATGTAACTCTGTGAGATGAATTAACAGAACACTAAGCAGTTTCTCAGAAAGCTTCTTTCCAGATTTCATCTGAGGATATTTCCTTTTTCACCATAGCCCTCTATGGGCTTCCAAATATCACTTTGCCAATTCCACAAGAACTGTCTTAGCAAAAGGCTTCTTGAGGGGAAAGATGTAACTGTGTGAGATGATTTCAGAGAACACAAAGAAGTTTCTCAGAAAGCTTCTTTCTCTTTGTTATCGGAGGATATTTCCTTTGGCCCTATAGTCTTCCACGGGATCCGAAATATCTGTTCTCAGATTCCACAGAAATAAGGCTAGCAAAGAGATCCACGAAATACAGATGTAACTCTGTGAGATGAATTAACAGAACACTAAGCAGTTTCTCAGAAAGCTTCTTTCCAGATTTCATCTGAGGATATTTCCTTTTTCACCATAGCCCTCTATGGGCTTCCAAATATCACTTTGCCAATTCCACAAGAACTCTCTTGGGGAAAGGCTTCTTGAGGGGATAGCTGTAACTCTGTGAGATGATTTCACAGAACACAAAGAAGTTTCTCAGAAAGCTTCTTTCTATTTGTTATCGGAGGATATTTCCTTTGGCCCTATAGTCTTCCAAGGGATCTGAAATATTTGTTCTCAGATTCCACAGAAATAAGGCTAGCAAAGAGATCCACGAAATACAGATGTAACCCTGTGAGATGAATTAACAGAACACTAAGCAGTTTCTCAGAAGGCTTCTTTCCAGATTTCATCTGAGGATATTTCGTTTTTCACCATAGCCCTGTATGGGCTTCCAAATATCACTTTGCCAATTCCACAAGAACTGTCTTAGCGAACGCTTCTTGAGGGGGAATGCTGTAACTCTGTGAGATGATTTCACAGAACACAAAGAAGTTTCTCAGAAAGCTTCTTTCTCTTTGTTATCGGAGGATATTTCCTTTGGCCCTGTAGTCTTGCAAGGGATCCGAAATATCTTTCTCAGATTCCACAGAAATAAGGCTAGCAAAGAGATCCACGAAATACAGATGTAACTCTGTGAGATGAATTAACAGAACACTAAGCAGTTTCTCAGAAAGCTTCCTTCCAGATTTCATCTGAGGATATTTCCTTTTTCACCATAGCCCTCTATGGGCTTCCAAATGTCACTTTGCCAATTCCACAAGAACTGTCTTGGGGAAAGGCTTCTTGAGGGGAAAGGTGTAACTCTGTGAGATGATTTCACAGAACACAAAGAAGTTTCTCAGAAAGCTTCTTTTTCTTTGCTTTCGGAGGATATTTCCTTTGGCCCTATAGTCTTCCAAGGGATCCGAAATATCTGTTCTCAGATTCCACAGAAATAAGGCTAGCAAAGAGATCCACGAAATACAGATGTAACTCTGTGAGATGAATTAACAGAACACTAAGCAGTTTCTCAGAAAGCTTCTTTCCAGATTTCATATGAGGATATTTCGTTTTTCACCATAGCCCTCTAAGGGCTTCCAAATATCACTTTGCCAATTCCACAAGAACTGTCTTAACGAAAGGCTTCTTGAAGGGAATGCTGTAACTCTGTGAGATGATTTCACAGAACACAAAGAAGTTTCTCAGAAAGCTTCTTTCTCTTTGTTATCGGAGGATATTTCCTTTGGCCCTATAGTCTTCCAAGGGATCCGAAATATCTTTCTCAGATTCCACAGAAATAAGGCTAGCAAAGAGATCCACGAAATACAGATGTAACTCTGTGAGATGAATTAACAGAACACTAAGCAGTTTCTCAGAAAGCTTCCTTCCAGATTTCATCTGAGGATATTTCCTTTTTCACCATAGCCCTCTATGGGCTTCCAAATGTCACTTTGCCAATTCCACAAGAACTGTCTTGGGGAAAGGCTTCTTGAGGGGAAAGGTGTAACTCTGTGAGATGATTTCACAGAACACAAAGAAGTTTCTCAGAAAGCTTCTTTTTCTTTGCTTTCGGAGGATATTTCCTTTGGCCCTATAGTCTTCCAAGGGATCCGAAATATCTGTTCTCAGATTCCACAGAAATAAGGCTAGCAAAGAGATCCACGAAATACAGATGTAACTCTGTGAGATGAATTAACAGAACACTAAGCTGTTTCTCAGAAAGCTTCTTTCCAGATTTCATATGAGGATATTTCGTTTTTCACCATAGCCCTCTGAGGGCTTCCAAATATCACTTTGCCAATTCCACAAGAACTGTCTTAACGAAAGGCTTCTTGAGGGGAAAGCTGTAACTCTGTTTGATGATTTCACAGAACACAAAGAAGTTTCTCAGAAAGATTCTTTCTCTTTGTTATCGGAGCATATTTCCTTTGCCCTATAGTCTTTCAAGGGATCCGAAATATCTGTTCTCAGATTCCACAGAAATAAGGCTAGCAAAGAGATCCACGAAATACAGATGTAACTCTGTGAGATGAATTAACAGAACACTAAGCAGTTTCTCAGAAAGCTTCTTTCCAGATTTCATCTGAGGATATTTCCTTTTTCACAATAGCCCTCTATGGGCTTCCAAATATCACTTTGCCAATTCCACAAGAACTGTCTTGGGGAAAGGCTTCTTGAGGGGAAAGCTGTAACTCTGTGAGATTATTTCGCAGAACACCAAGGAGTTTCTCAGAAAGCTTCTTTCTCTTTGTTATCGTAGGATATTTCCTTTGGCCCTATAGTCTTCCAAGGGATCCGAAATATCTGTTCTCAGATTCCACAGAAATAAGGCTCGCAAAGAGATCCACGAAATACAGATGTAACTCTGTGAGATGAATTAACAGAACACTAAGCAGTTTCTCAGAAAGCTTCTTTCCAGATTTCATCTGAGGATATTTCCTTTTTCACCATAGCCCTCTATGGGCTTCCAAATATCACTTTGCCAATTCCACAAGAACTGTCTTAGCGAAAGGCTTCTTGAGGGGAAAGCTGTAACTCTGTGAGATGATTTCACAGAACACAAAGAAGTTTCTCAGAAAGCTTCTTTCTCTTTGTTATCGGAGGATATTTCCTTTGGCCCTATAGTCTTCCAAGGGATCCGAAATATCTATTCTCAGATTCCACAGAAATAAGGCTAGCAAAGAGATCCACGATATACAGATGTAACTCTGTGAGATGAATTAACAGAACACTAAGCAGTTTCTCAGAAAGCTTCTTTCCAGATTTCATCTGAGGATATTTCCTTTTTCACCATAGCCCTCTATGGGCTTCCAAATGTCACTTTGCCAATTCCACAAGAACTGTCTTGGGGAAAGGCTTCTTGAGGGGAAAGCTGTAACTCTGTGAGATTATTTCACAGAACACCAAGGAGTTTCTCAGAAAGCTTCTTTCTCTTTGTTATCGGAGGATATTTCCTTTGGCCCTATAGTCTTCCAAGGATCCGAAATATCTGTTCTCAGATTCCACAGAAATAAGGCTAGCATAGAAATCCACGAAATACAGATGTAAGTCTGTGAGATGAATTAACAGAACACTAAGCAGTTTCTCAGAAAGATTCTTTCCAGATTTCATCTGAGGATATTTCCTTTTTCACCATAGCCCTCTATGGGCTTCCAAATATCACTTTGCCAATTCCACAAGAACTGTCTTAGCGAAAGGCTTCTTGAGGGGAAAGCTGTAACTCTGTGAGATGATTTCACAGAACACAAAGAAGTTTCTCAGATAGCTTCTTTCTCTTTGTTATCGGAGGATATTTCCTTTGGCCCTATAGTCTTCCAAGGGATCCGAAATATCTATTCTCAGATTCCACAGAAATAAGGCTAGCAAAGAGATCCACGAAATACAGATGTAACTCTGTGAGATGAATTAACAGAACACTAAGCAGTTTCTCAGAAAGCTTCTTTCCAGATTCATCTGAGGATATTTCCTTTTTCACCATAGCCCTCTATGGGCTTCCAAATATCACTTTGCCAATTCCACAAGAACTGTCTTAGCGAAAGGCTTCTTGAAGGCAAAGCTGTAACTCTGTGAGATGATTTCACAGAACACAAAGGAGTTTCTCAGAAAGCTTCTTTCTCTTTGATATCGGAGGATATTTCCTTTGGCCCTATAGTCTTAAAAGGGATCCGAAATATCTGTTCTCAGATTCCACACAAATAAGGCTAGCAAAGAGATCTATGAAATACAGATGTAACTCTGTGAGATGAATTAACAAAACACTAAACAGTTTCTCAGAAAGCTTCTTTCCAGATTTCATCTGAGGATATTTCCTTTTTCACCATAGCCCTCTATGGGCTTCCAAATATCACTTTGCCCATTCCACAAGAAGTGAGTTAGCGAAAGGCTTCTTGAGGGGAAAGTCGTAACTCTGTGAGATGATTTCACAGAACACAAAGAAGTTTCTCAGAAAGCTTCTTTCTCTTTGTTATCGGAGGATATTTCCTTCGGCACTATAGAATTCCAAGGGATCCGAAATATCTGTTCTCAGATTCCACAGAAATAAGGCTAGCAAAGAGATCCACGAAATACAAATGTAATTCTGTGACATGAATTAACAGAATACTAAGCAGTTTCTCAGAAAGCTTCTTTCCAGATTTCATCTGAGGATATTTCCTTTTTCACCATAGCCCTCTTGGGCTTACAAATATCACTTTGCCAATTCCACAAGAACTCTCTTGGGGAAAGGATTTTTGAGAGGAAAGCTGTAACTCTGTAAGATGATTTCACAGAAAACAAAGATGTTTCTCAGAAAGCTTCTTTCTCTTTTCTTTTGGAGGATATTTCCTTTGGCCCTATAGTCTTCCAAGGGATCCGAAATATCTGTTCTCAGATTCCACAGAAATAAGGCTAGCAAAGAGATCCACGAAATACGGATGTAACTCTGTGAGATGAATTAACAGAACACTAAGCAGTTTCTCAGAAAGCTTCTTTCCAGATTTAATGTGAGGATATTTCGTTTTTCACCATAGCCCTCTAAGGGCTTCCAAATATCACTTTGCCAATTCCACAAGAACTGTCTTAGCGAAAGGCTTCTTGAGGGGAATGCTGTAACTCTGTGAGATGATTTCACAGAACCCAAAGAAGTTTCTCAGAAAGCTTCTTTCTATTTTTTATCCGAGGATATATCCTTTGGCCCTAGTGTCTTCCAAGGGATCCGAAATATCTGTTCTCAGATTCCACAGAAATAAGGCTAGCAAAGAGATCCACGAAATACAGATGTAACTCTGTGAGATGAATTAACAGAACACTAAGCAGTTTCTCAGAAAGCTTCTTTCCAGATTTCATCTGAGGATATTTCCTTTTTCACCATAGCCCTCTATGGGCTTCCAAATATCACTTTGCCAATTCCACAAGAACTGTCTTAGCGAAAGGCTTCTTGAAGGCAAAGCTGTAACTCAGTGAGATGATTTCACAGAACACAAAGGAGTTTCTCAGAAAGCTTCTTTCTCTTTGATATCGGAGGATATTTCCTTTGGCCCTATAGTCTTAAAAGGGATCCGAAATATCTGTTCTCAGATTCCACAGAAATAAGGCTAGCAAAGAGATCTATGAAATACAGATGTAACTCTGTGAGATGAATTAACAAAACACTAAGCAGTTTCTCAGAAAGCTTCTTTCCAGATTTCATCTGAGGATATTTCCTTTTTCACCATAGCCCTCTATGGGCTTCCAAATATCACTTTGCCCATTCCACAAGAAGTGAGTTAGCGAAAGGCTTCTTGAGGGGAAAGTCGTAACTCTGTGAGATGATTTCACAGAACACAAAGAAGTTTCTCAGAAAGCTTCTTTCTCTTTGTTATCGGAGGATATTTCCTTTGGCACTATAGAATTCCAAGGGATCCGAAATATCTGTTCTCAGATTCCACAGAAATAAGGCTAGCAAAGAGATCCACGAAATACAAATATAATTCTGTGACATGAATTAACAGAATACTAAGCAGTTTCTCAGAAAGCTTCTTTCCAGATTTCATCTGAGGATATTTCCTTTTTCACCATAGCCCTCTTGGGCTTACAAATATCACTTTGCCAATTCCACAAGAACTCTCTTGGGGAAAGGATTTTTGAGAGGAAAGCTGTAACTCTGTAAGATGATTTCACAGAAAACAAAGATGTTTCTCAGAAAGCTTCTTTCTCTTTTCTTTTGGAGGATATTTCCTTTGGCCCTATAGTCTTCCAAGGGATCCGAAATATCTGTTCTCAGATTCCACAGAAATAAGGCTAGCAAAGAGATCCACGAAATACGGATGTAACTCTGTGAGATGAATTAACAGAACACTAAGCAGTTTCTCAGAAAGCTTCTTTCCAGATTTAATGTGAGGATATTTCGTTTTTCACCATAGCCCTCTAAGGGCTTCCAAATATCACTTTGCCAATTCCACAAGAACTGTCTTAGCGAAAGGCTTCTTGAGGGGAATGCTGTAACTCTGTGAGATGATTTCACAGAACCCAAAGAAGTTTCTCAGAAAGCTTCTTTCTATTTTTTATCCGAGGATATATCCTTTGGCCCTATAGTCTTCCAAGGGATCCGAAATATCTGTTCTCAGATTCCACAGAAATAAGGCTAGCAAAGAGATCCACGAAATACAGATGTAACTCTGTGAGATGAATTAACAGAACACTAAGCAGGTTCTCAGAAAGCTTCTTTCCAGATTTCATCTGAGGATATTTCCTTTTTCACCATAGCCCTCTATGGGCTTCCAAATATCACTTTGCCAATTCCACAAGAACTGTCTTAACGAAAGGCTTCTTGAGGGGAAAGCTGTAACTCTGTTTGATGATTTCACAGAACACAAAGAAGTTTCTCAGAAAGATTCTTTCTCTTTGTTATCGGAGCATATTTCCTTTGCCCTATAGTCTTCCAAGGGATCCGAAATATCTGTTCTCAGATTCCACAGAAATAAGGCTAGCAAAGAGATCCACGAAATACAGATGTAACTCTGTGAGATGAATTAACAGAACACTAAGCAGTTTCTCAGAAAGCTTCTTTCCAGATTTCATCTGAGGATATTTCCTTTTTCACAATAGCCCTCTATGGGCTTCCAAATATCACTTTGCCAATTCCACAAGAACTGTCTTGGGGAAAGGCTTCTTGAGGGGAAAGCTGTAACTCTGTGAGATTATTTCGCAGAACACCAAGGAGTTTCTCAGAAAGCTTCTTTCTCTTTGTTATCGGAGGATATTTCCTTTGGCCCTATAGTCTTCCAAGGGATCCGAAATATCTGTTCTCAGATTCCACAGAAATAAGGCTCGCAAAGAGATCCACGAAATACAGATGTAACTCTGTGAGATGAATTAACAGAACACTAAGCAGTTTCTCAGAAAGCTTCTTTCCAGATTTCATCTGAGGATATTTCCTTTTTCACCATAGCCCTCTATGGGCTTCCAAATATCACTTTGCCAATTCCACAAGAACTGTCTTAGCGAAAGGCTTCTTGAGGGGAAAGCTGTAACTCTATGAGATGATTTCACAGAACACAAAGAAGTTTCTCAGAAAGCTTCTTTCTCTTTGTTATCGGAGGATATTTCCTTTGGCCCTATAGTCTTCCAAGGGATCCGAAATATCTATTCTCAGATTCCACAGAAATAAGGCTAGCAAAGAGATCCACGAAATACAGATGTAACTCTGTGAGATGAATTAACAGAACACTAAGCAGTTTCTCAGAAAGCTTCTTTCCAGATTTCATCTGAGGATATTTCCTTTTTCACCATAGCCCTCTATGGGCTTCCAAATGTCACTTTGCCAATTCCACAAGAACTGTCTTGGGGAAAGGCTTCTTGAGGGGAAAGCTGTAACTCTGTGAGATTATTTCACAGAACACCAAGGAGTTTCTCAGAAAGCTTCTTTCTCTTTGTTATCGGAGGATATTTCCTTTGGCCCTATAGTCTTCCAAGGATCCGAAATATCTGTTCTCAGATTCCACAGAAATAAGGCTAGCATAGAAATCCACGAAATACAGATGTAAGTCTGTGAGATGAATTAACAGAACACTAAGCAGTTTCTCAGAAAGATTCTTTCCAGATTTCATCTGAGGATATTTCCTTTTTCACCATAGCCCTCTATGGGCTTCCAAATATCACTTTGCCAATTCCACAAGAACTGTCTTAGCGAAAGGCTTCTTGAGGGGAAAGCTGTAACTCTGTGAGATGATTTCACAGAACACAAAGAAGTTTCTCAGATAGCTTCTTTCTCTTTGTTATCGGAGGATATTTCCTTTGGCCCTATAGTCTTCCAAGGGATCCGAAATATCTATTCTCAGATTCCACAGAAATAAGGCTAGCAAAGAGATCCACGAAATACAGATGTAACTCTGTGAGATGAATTAACAGAACACTAAGCAGTTTCTCAGAAAGCTTCTTTCCAGATTCATCTGAGGATATTTCCTTTTTCACCATAGCCCTCTATGGGCTTCCAAATATCACTTTGCCAATTCCACAAGAACTGTCTTAGCGAAAGGCTTCTTGAAGGCAAAGCTGTAACTCTGTGAGATGATTTCACAGAACACAAAGGAGTTTCTCAGAAAGCTTCTTTCTCTTTGATATCGGAGGATATTTCCTTTGGCCCTATAGTCTTAAAAGGGATCCGAAATATCTGTTCTCAGATTCCACACAAATAAGGCTAGCAAAGAGATCTATGAAATACAGATGTAACTCTGTGAGATGAATTAACAAAACACTAAGCAGTTTCTCAGAAAGCTTCTTTCCAGATTTCATCTGAGGATATTTCCTTTTTCACCATAGCCCTCTATGGGCTTCCAAATATCACTTTGCCCATTCCACAAGAAGTGAGTTAGCGAAAGGCTTCTTGAGGGGAAAGTCGTAACTCTGTGAGATGATTTCACAGAACACAAAGAAGTTTCTCAGAAAGCTTCTTTCTCTTTGTTATCGGAGGATATTTCCTTTGGCACTATAGAATTCCAAGGGATCCGAAATATCTGTTCTCAGATTCCACAGAAATAAGGCTAGCAAAGAGATCCACGAAATACAAATGTAATTCTGTGACCTGAATTAACAGAATACTAAGCAGTTTCTCAGAAAGCTTCTTTCCAGATTTCATCTGAGGATATTTCCTTTTTCACCATAGCCCTCTTGGGCTTACAAATATCACTTTGCCAATTCCACAAGAACTCTCTTGGGGAAAGGATTTTTGAGAGGAAAGCTGTAACTCTGTAAGATGATTTCACAGAAAACAAAGATGTTTCTCAGAAAGCTTCTTTCTCTTTTCTTTTGGAGGATATTTCCTTTGGCCCTATAGTCTTCCAAGGGATCCGAAATATCTGTTCTCAGATTCCACAGAAATAAGGCTAGCAAAGAGATCCACGAAATACGGATGTAACTCTGTGAGATGAATTAACAGAACACTAAGCAGTTTCTCAGAAAGCTTCTTTCCAGATTTAATGTGAGGATATTTCGTTTTTCACCATAGCCCTCTAAGGGCTTCCAAATATCACTTTGCCAATTCCACAAGAACTGTCTTAGCGAAAGGCTTCTTGAGGGGAATGCTGTAACTCTGTGAGATGATTTCACAGAACCCAAAGAAGTTTCTCAGAAAGCTTCTTTCTATTTTTTATCCGAGGATATATCCTTTGGCCCTAGTGTCTTCCAAGGGATCCGAAATATCTGTTCTCAGATTCCACAGAAATAAGGCTAGCAAAGAGATCCACGAAATACAGATGTAACTCTGTGAGATGAATTAACAGAACACTAAGCAGTTTCTCAGAAAGCTTCTTTCCAGATTTCATCTGAGGATATTTCCTTTTTCACCATAGCCCTCTATGGGCTTCCAAATATCACTTTGCCAATTCCACAAGAACTGTCTTAGCGAAAGGCTTCTTGAAGGCAAAGCTGTAACTCTGTGAGATGATTTCACAGAACACAAAGGAGTTTCTCAGAAAGCTTCTTTCTCTTTGATATCGGAGGATATTTCCTTTGGCCCTATAGTCTTAAAAGGGATCCGAAATATCTGTTCTCAGATTCCACAGAAATAAGGCTAGCAAAGAGATCTATGAAATACAGACGTAACTCTGTGAGATGAATTAACAAAACACTAAGCAGTTTCTCAGAAAGCTTCTTTCCAGATTTCATCTGAGGATATTTCCTTTTTCACCATAGCCCTCTATGGGCTTCCAAATATCACTTTGCCCATTCCACAAGAAGTGAGTTAGCGAAAGGCTTCTTGAGGGGAAAGTCGTAACTCTGTGAGATGATTTCACAGAACACAAAGAAGTTTCTCAGAAAGCTTCTTTCTCTTTGTTATCGGAGGATATTTCCTTTGGCACTATAGAATTCCAAGGGATCCGAAATATCTGTTCTCAGATTCCACAGAAATAAGGCTAGCAAAGAGATCCACGAAATACAAATTTAATTCTGTGACATGAATTAACAGAATACTAAGCAGTTTCTCAGAAAGCTTCTTTCCAGATTTCATCTGAGGATATTTCCTTTTTCACCATAGCCCTCTTGGGCTTACAAATATCACTTTGCCAATTCCACAAGAACTCTCTTGGGGAAAGGATTTTTGAGAGGAAAGCTGTAACTCTGTAAGATGATTTCACAGAAAACAAAGATGTTTCTCAGAAAGCTTCTTTCTCTTTTCTTTTGGAGGATATTTCCTTTGGCCCTATAGTCTTCCAAGGGATCCGAAATATCTGTTCTCAGATTCCACAGAAATAAGGCTAGCAAAGAGATCCACGAAATACGGATGTAACTCTGTGAGATGAATTAACAGAACACTAAGCAGTTTCTCAGAAAGCTTCTTTCCAGATTTAATGTGAGGATATTTCGTTTTTCACCATAGCCCTCTAAGGGCTTCCAAATATCACTTTGCCAATTCCACAAGAACTGTCTTAGCGAAAGGCTTCTTGAGGGGAATGCTGTAACTCTGTGAGATGATTTCACAGAACCCAAAGAAGTTTCTCAGAAAGCTTCTTTCTATTTTTTATCCGAGGATATATCCTTTGGCCCTATAGTCTTCCAAGGGATCCGAAATATCTGTTCTCAGATTCCACAGAAATAAGGCTAGCAAAGAGATCCACGAAATACAGATGTAACTCTGTGAGATGAATTAACAGAACACTAAGCAGGTTCTCAGAAAGCTTCTTTCCAGATTTCATCTGAGGATATTTCCTTTTTCACCATAGCCCTCTATGGGCTTCCAAATATCACTTTGCCAATTCCACAAGAACTGTCTTAGCGAAAGGCTTTTGAGGTGAAAGGTGTAACTCTGTGAGATGATTTCACAGAACACAAAGAAGTTTCTCAGAAAGCTTCTTTCTCTTTGTTATCGGAGCATATTTCCTTTGGCCCTATAGTCTTCCAAGGATCCGAAATATCTGTTCTCAGATTCCACAGAAATAAGGCTAGCAAAGAGATCCACGAAATAAAGATGTAACTCTGTGAGATGAATTAACAGAACACTAAGCAGTTTCTCAGAAAGCTTCTTTCCAGATTTCATCTGAGGATATTTCCGTTTCACCATAGCCCTCTAAGGGCTTCCAAATATCACTTTGCCAATTCCACAAGAACTGTCTTAGCGAAAGGCTTCTTGAGGGGAAAGCTGTAACTCTGTGAGATGATTTCACAGAACACAAAGAAGTTTCTCAGAAAGCTTCTTTCTCTTTGTTATCGGAGGATATTTCGTTTGGCTCTATACACTTCCAAGGGATCCGAAATATCTGTTCTCAGATTCCACAGAAATAAGGCTAGCAAAGAGATCTACGAAATAAAGATGTAACTCTGTGAGATGAATTAACAGAACACTAAGCAGTTTTTCAGAAAGCTTCTTTCCAGATTTCATGTGAGGATATTTCCTTTTTCACCATAGCCCTCTATGGGATTCCAAATATCACTTTGCCAATTCCACAAGAACTGTCTTAGCGAAAGGCTTCTTGAGGGGAAAGCTGTAACTCTGTGAGATGATTTCACAGAACACAAAGAAGTTTCTCAGAAAGCTTCTTTCTCCTTGTTATCGGAGGATATTTCCTTTGGCCCTATAGTCTTCCAAGGGATCCGAAATATCTGTTCTCAGATTCCACAGAAATAAGGCAAGCAAAGAGATCCACGAAATACAAATGTAATTCTGTGAGATGAATTAACAGAACACTAAGCAGTTTCTCAGAAAGCTTCCTTCCAGATTTCATCTGAGGATATTTCCTTTTTCACCATAGCCCTCTATGTGCTTCCAAATGTCACTTTGCCAATTCCACAAGAACTGTCTTGGGGAAAGGCTTCTTGAGGGGAAAGGTGTAACTCTGTGAGATGATTTCACAGAACACAAAGAAGTTTCTCAGAAAGCTTCTTTTTCTTTGCTTTCGGAGGATATTTCCTTTGGCCCTATAGTCTTCCAAGGGATCCGAAATATCTGTTCTCAGATTCCACAGAAATAAGGCTAGCAAAGAGATCCACGAAATACAGATGTAACTCTGTGAGATGAATTAACAGAACACTAAGCTGTTTCTCAGAAAGCTTCTTTCCAGATTTCATATGAGGATATTTCGTTTTTCACCATAGCCCTCTGAGGGCTTCCAAATATCACTTTGCCAATTCCACAAGAACTGTCTTAACGAAAGGCTTCTTGAAGGGAATGCTGTAACTCTGTGAGATGATTTCACAGAACACAAAGAAGTTTCTCAGAAAGCTTCTTTCTCTTTGTTATCGGAGGATATTTCCTTTGGCCCTATAGTCTTCCAAGGGATCCGAAATATCTGTTCTCAGATTCCACAGAAATAAGGCTAGCAAAGAGATCCACGAAATACAGATGTAACTCTGTGAGACGAATTAACAGAACACTAAGCAGTTTCTCAGAAAACTTCTTTCCAGATTTCATCTGAGGATATTTCCTTTTTCACCATAGCCCTCTATGGGCTTCCAAATATCACTTTGCCCATTCCACAACAACTGTCTTAGCGAAAGGCTTCTTGAGGGGAAAGCTGTAACTCTGTTTGATGATTTCACAGAACACAAAGAAGTTTCTCAGAAAGCTTCTTTCTCTTTGTTATCGGAGCATATTTCCTTTGCCCTATAGTCTTCCAAGGGATCCGAAATATCTGTTCTCAGATTCCACAGAAATAAGGCTAGCAAAGAGATCCACGAAATACAGATGTAACTCTGTGAGATGAATTAACAGAACACTAAGCAGTTTCTCAGAAAGCTTCTTTCCAGATTTCATCTGAGGATATTTCCTTTTTCACAATAGCCCTCTATGGGCTTCCAAATATCACTTTGCCAATTCCACAAGAACTGTCTTGGGGAAAGGCTTCTTGAGGGGAAAGCTGTAACTCTGTGAGATTATTTCACAGAACACCAAGGAGTTTCTCAGAAAGCTTCTTTCTCTTTGTTATCGGAGGATATTTCCTTTGGCCCTATAGTCTTCCAAGGGATCCGAAATATCTGTTCTCAGATTCCACAGAAATAAGGCTCGCAAAGAGATCCACGAAATACAGATGTAACTCTGTGAGATGAATTAACAGAACACTAAGCAGTTTCTCAGAAAGCTTCTTTCCAGATTTCATCTGAGGATATTTCCTTTTTCACCATAGCCCTCTATGGGCTTCCAAATATCACTTTGCCAATTCCACAAGAACTGTCTTAGCGAAAGGCTTCTTGAGGGGAAAGCTGTAACTCTGTGAGATGATTTCACAGAACACAAAGAAGTTTCTCAGAAAGCTTCTTTCTCTTTGTTATCGGAGGATATTTCCTTTGGCCCTATAGTCTTCCAAGGGATCCGAAATATCTATTCTCAGATTCCACAGAAATAAGGCTAGCAAAGAGATCCACGAAATACAGATGTAACTCTGTGAGATGAATTAACAGAACACTAAGCAGTTTCTCAGAAAGCTTCTTTCCAGATTTCATCTGAGGATATTTCCTTTTTCACCATAGCCCTCTATGGGCTTCCAAATGTCACTTTGCCAATTCCACAAGAACTGTCTTGGGGAAAGGCTTCTGAGGGGAAAGCTGTAACTCTGTGAGATTATTTCACAGAACACCAAGGAGTTTCTCAGAAAGCTTCTTTCTCTTTGTTATCGGAGGATATTTCCTTTGGCCCTATAGTCTTCCAAGGATCCGAAATATCTGTTCTCAGATTCCACAGAAATAAGGCTAGCATAGAAATCCACGGAATACAGATGTAAGTCTGTGAGATGAATTAACAGAACACTAAGCAGTTTCTCAGAAAGATTCTTTCCAGATTTCATCTGAGGATATTTCCTTTTTCACCATAGCCCTCTATGGGCTTCCAAATATCACTTTGCCAATTCCACAAGAACTGTCTTAGCGAAAGGCTTCTTGAGGGGAAAGCTGTAACTCTGTGAGATGATTTCACAGAACACAAAGAAGTTTCTCAGATAGCTTCTTTCTCTTTGTTATCGGAGGACATTTCCTTTGGCCCTATAGTCTTCCAAGGGATCCGAAATATCTATTCTCAGATTCCACAGAAATAAGGCTAGCAAAGAGATCCACGAAATACAGATGTAACTCTGTGAGATGAATTAACAGAACACTAAGCAGTTTCTCAGAAAGCTTCTTTCCAGATTTCATCTGAGGATATTTCCTTTTTCACCATAGCCCTCTATGGGCTTCCAAATATCACTTTGCCAATTCCACAAGAACTGTCTTAGCGAAAGGCTTCTTGAAGGCAAAGCTGTAACTCTGTGAGATGATTTCACAGAACACAAAGGAGTTTCTCAGAAAGCTTCTTTCTCTTTGATATCGGAGGATATTTCCTTTGGCCCTATAGTCTTAAAAGGGATCCGAAATATCTGTTCTCAGATTCCACACAAATAAGGCTAGCAAAGAGATCTATGAAATACAGATGTAACTCTGTGAGATGAATTAACAAAACACTAAGCAGTTTCTCAGAAAGCTTCTTTCCAGATTTCATCTGAGGATATTTCCTTTTTCACCATAGCCCTCTATGGGCTTCCAAATATCACTTTGCCCATTCCACAAGAAGTGAGTTAGCGAAAGTCTTCTTGAGGGGAAAGTCGTAACTCTGTGAGATGATTTCACAGAACACAAAGAAGTTTCTCAGAAAGCTTCTTTCTCTTTGTTATCGGAGGATATTTCCTTTGGCACTATAGAATTCCAAGGGATCCGAAATATCTGTTCTCAGATTCCACAGAAATAAGGCTAGCAAAGAGATCCACGAAATGCAAATTTAATTCTGTGACATGAATTAACAGAATACTAAGCAGTTTCTCAGAAAGCTTCTTTCCAGATTTCATCTGAGGATATTTCCTTTTTCACCATAGCCCTCTTGGGCTTACAAATATCACTTTGCCAATTCCACAAGAACTCTCTTGGGGAAAGGATTTTTGAGAGGAAAGCTGTAACTCTGTAAGATGATTTCACAGAAAACAAAGATGTTTCTCAGAAAGCTTCTTTCTCTTTTCTTTTGGAGGATATTTCCTTTGGCCCTATAGTCTTCCAAGGGATCCGAAATATCTGTTCTCAGATTCCACAGAAATAAGGCTAGCAAAGAGATCCACGAAATACGGATGTAACTCTGTGAGATGAATTAACAGAACACTAAGCAGTTTCTCAGAAAGCTTCTTTCCAGATTTAATGTGAGGATATTTCGTTTTTCACCATATCCCTCTAAGGGCTTCCAAATATCACTTTGCCAATTCCACAAGAACTGTCTTAGCGAAAGGCTTCTTGAGGGGAATGCTGTAACTCTGTGAGATGATTTCACAGAACCCAAAGAAGTTTCTCAGAAAGCTTCTTTCTATTTTTTATCCGAGGATATATCCTTTGGCCCTATAGTCTTCCAAGGGATCCGAAATATCTGTTCTCAGATTCCACAGAAATAAGGCTAGCAAAGAGATCCACGAAATACAGATGTAACTCTGTGAGATGAATTAACAAAACACTAAGCAGGTTCTCAGAAAGCTTCTTTCCAGATTTCATCTGAGGATATTTCCTTTTTCACCATAGCCCTCTATGGGCTTCCAAATATCACTTTGCCAATTCCACAAGAACTGTCTTAGCGAAAGGCTTCTTGAGGTGAAAGGTGTAACTCTGTGAGATGATTTCACAGAACACAAAGAAGTTTCTCAGAAAGCTTCTTTCTCTTTGTTATCGGAGCATATTTCCTTTGGCCCTATAGTCTTCCAAGGATCCGAAATATCTGTTCTCAGATTCCACAGAAATAAGGCTAGCAAAGAGATCCACGAAATAAAGATGTAACTCTGTGAGATGAATTAACAGAACACTAAGCAGTTTCTCAGAAAGCTTCTTTCCAGATTTCATCTGAGGATATTTCCGTTTCACCATAGCCCTCTAAGGGCTTCCAAATATCACTTTGCCAATTCCACAAGAACTGTCTTAGCGAAAGGCTTCTTGAGGGGAAAGCTGTAACTCTGTGAGATGATTTCACAGAACACAAAGAAGTTTCTCAGAAAGCTTCTTTCTCTTTGTTATCGGAGGATATTTCCTTTGGCTCTATACTCTTCCAAGGGATCCGAAATATCTGTTCTCAGATTCCACAGAAATAAGGCTAGCAAAGAGATCTACGAAATAAAGATGTAACTCTGTGAGATGAATTAACAGAACACTAAGCAGTTTCTCAGAAAGCTTCTTTCCAGATTTCATGTGAGGATATTTCCTTTTTCACCATAGCCCTCTATGGGATTCCAAATATCACTTTGCCAATTCCACAAGAACTGTCTTAGCGAAAGGCTTCTTGAGGGGAAAGCTGTAACTCTGTGAGATGATTTCACAGAACACAAAGAAGTTTCTCAGAAAGCTTCTTTCTCCTTGTTATCGGAGGATATTTCCTTTGGCCCTATAGTCTTCCAAGGGATCCGAAATATCTGTTCTCAGATTCCACAGAAATAAGGCTAGCAAAGAGATCCACGAAATACAAATGTAATTCGGTGAGATGAAATAACAGAACACTAAGCAGTTTCTCAGAAAGCTTCTTTCCAGATTTCATCTGAGCATATTTCCTCTTTCACCGTAGCCCTCTATGGGCTTCCAAATATCACTTTGCCAATTCCACAAGAACTCTCTTGGGGAAAGGATTCTTGAGGGGAAAGCTGTAACTCTGTGAGATGATTTCACAGAAAACAAAGAAGTTTCTCAGAAAGCTTCTTTTATTTTGCTTTCGGAGGATATTTCCTTTGGCCCTATAGTCTTCCAAGGGATCCGAAATATCTGTTCTCAGATTCGACAGAAATAAGGCTAGCAAAGAGATCCACGAAATACAGATGTAACTTTGTGAGATGTATTAACAGAACACTAAGCAGTTTCTCAGAAAGCTTCTTTCCAGATTTCATGTGAGGATATTTCGTTTTTCACCATAGCCCTCTAAGGGCTTCCAAATATCACTTTGCCAATTCCACAAGAACTGTCTTAACGAAAGGCGTCTTGAAGGGAATGCTGTAACTCTGTGAGATGATTTCACAGAACACAAAGAAGTTTCTCAGAAAGCTTCTTTCTATTTTTTATCCGAAGATATTTCCTTTGGCCCTATAGTCTTCCAAGGGATCCGAAATATCTGTTCTCAGATTCCACAGAAATAAGGCTAGCAAAGAGATCCACGAAATACAGATGTGACTCTGTGAGATGAATTAACAGAACACTAACCAGGTTCTCAGAAAGCTTCTTTCCAGATTTCATCTGAGGATATTTCCTTTTTCACCATAGCCCTCTATGGGCTTCCAAATATCACTTTGCCCATTCCACAACAACTGTCTTAGCGAAAGGCTTCTTGAGGGGAATGCTGTAACTCTGTGAGATGATTTCACAGAACACAAAGAAGTTTCTCAGAAAGCTTATTTCTATTTTTTATCCGAGGATATATCCTTTGGCCCTATAGTCTTCCAAGGGATCCGAAATATCTGTTCTCAGATTCCACAGAAATAAGGCTAGCAAAGAGATCCACGAAATACAGATGTAACTCTGTGAGATGAATTAACAGAACACTACGCAGGTTCTCAGAAAGCTTCTTTCCAGATTTCATTTGAGGATATTTCCTTTTTCACCATAGCCCTCTAAGGGCTTCCAAATATCTCTTTGCCAATTCCACAAGAACTGTCTTAGCGAAAGGCTTCTTGAGGTGAAAGGTGTAACTCTGTGAGATGATTTCACAGAACACAAAGAAGTTTCTTCGAAAGCTTCTTTCTCTTTGTTATCGGAGGATATTTCCTTTGGCCCTATAGTCTTCCAAGGGATCCGAAATATCTGTTCTCAGATTCCACAGAAATAAGGCTAGCAAAGAGATCCACGAAATACAGATGTAACTCTGTGAGACGAATTAACAGAACACTAAGCAGTTTCTCAGAAAGCTTCTTTCCAGATTTCATGTGAGGATATTTCCTTTTTCACCATAGCCCTCTATGGGCTTCCAAATATCACTTTGCCCATTCCACAACAACTGTCTTAGCGAAAGGCTTCTTGAAGGGAAAGCTGTAACTCTGTGTGATGATTTCACAGAACACAAAGAAGTTTCTCAGAAAGCTTCTTTCTCTTTGTTATCGGAGCATATTTCCTTTGGCCCTATAGTCTTCCAAGGATCCGAAATATCTGTTCTCAGATTCCACAGAAATAAGGCTAGCAAAGACATCCACGAAATACAGATGTAACTCTGTGAGATGAAATAACAGAACACTAAGCAGTTTCTCAGAAAGCTTCTTTCCAGATTTCATCTGAGGATATTTCCTTTTTCACCATAGCCCTCTATGGGCTTCCAAATACCACTTTGCCAATTCCACAAGAACTGTCTTAGCAAAAGGCTTCTTGAGGGGAAAGATGTAACTGTGTGAGATGATTTCAGAGAACACAAAGAAGTTTCTCAGAAAGCTTCTTTCTCTTTGTTATCGGAGGATATTTCCTTTGGCCCTATAGTCTTCCACGGGATCCGAAATATCTGTTCTCAGATTCCACAGAAATAAGGCTAGCAAAGAGATCCACGAAATACAAATTGAATCCTGTGAGATGAATTAACAGAACACTAAGCAGTTTCTCAGAAAGCTTCTTTCCAGATTTCATCTGAGAATATTTCCTTTTTCACCATAGCCCTCTAGGGGCTTCCAAATGTCACTTTGCCAATTCCACAAGAACTGTGTTGCGGAAAGACTTCTTGAGAGGAAAGGTGTAACTCTGTGAGATGATTTCACAGAACACAAAGAAGTTTCTCAGAAAGCTTCTTTCTCTTTGTTATGGGAGGATATTTCCTTTGGCCCTATAGTCTTCCAAGGGATCCGAAATATCTGTTCTCAGATTCCACAGAAATAAGGCTAGCAAAGAGATCCACGAAATACAGATGTAACTCTGTGAGATGAATTAACAGAACACTAAGCAGTTTCTCAGAAAGCTTCTCTCCTGATTTCATCTGAGGATATTTCCTTTTTCACCATAGCCCTCTAATGGCTTCCAAATATCACTTTGCCAATTCCACAAGAACTGTCTTAGCGAAAGGCTTCTTGAAGGAAAAGCTGTGACTCTGTGAGATGATTTCACAGAACACAAAGAAGTTTCTCAGAACGCTTCTTTCTCTTTGTTATCGGAGGATATTTCCTTTGGCCCTATAGTCTTCCAAGGGATCCGAAATATCTGTTCTCAGATTCCACAGAAATAAGGCTAGCAAAGAGATCCACGAAATACAGATGTAACTCTGTGAGTCGAATTAACAGAACACTAAGCAGTTTCTGAGAAAGCTTCTTTCCAGATTTCATGTGAGGATATTTCCTTTTTCACCATAGCCCTCTATGGGCTTCCAAATATCACTTTGCCCATTCCACAAGAACTGTCTTAGCGAAAGGTTTCTTGAGGGGAAAGCTGTAACTCTGTGAGATGATTTCAAAGAACACAAAGAAGTTTCTCAGAAAGCTTCTTTCTCTTTGTTATCGGAGGATATTTCCTTTGGCCCTATATTCTTCAAAGGGATCCGAAATAACTGTTCTCAGATTCCACAGAAATAAGGCTAGCAAAGAGATCCACGAAATACAGATGTAACTCTGTGAGATGAATTAACAGAACACTAAGCAGTCTCCCAGAAAGCTTCTTTCCATATTTCATCTGAGGATATTTCCTTTTTCACCATAGCCCTCTATGGGCTTCCAAATGTCACTTTGCCAATTCCACAAGAACTGTCTTGGCGAAAGGCTTCTTGAGGGGAAAGCTGTAACTCTGTGAGATGATTTCACAGAACACAAAGAAGTTTCTCAGAAAGCTTCTTTCTCTTTGTTATCGGAGGATATTTCCTTTGGCCCTATAGTCTTCCAAGGGATCCGAAATACCTCTTTTCAGATTCCACAGAAATAAGGCTAGCAAAGAGATCCACGAAATACAGATGTAACTCTGTCAGACGAATTAAAACAGCACTAAGCAGTTACTCAGAAAGCTTCTTTCCAGATTTCATCTGAGGATATTTCCTTTTTCACCATACCCCTCTAAGGGCTTCCAAATATCACTTTGCCAATTGCACAAGAACTGTCTTAGCTAAAGGCTTCTTGAGGGGAAAGCTGCAACTCTGGGAGATGATTTCACAGAACACAAAGAAGCCTCTCAGAAAGCTTCTTTCTCTTTGATATCGGAGGATATTTCCTTTGGCCCTATAGTATTCCAAGGGATCCGAATTATCTCTTTTCAGATTCCACCGAAGTAAGCCAGCAAAGAGATCCACGAAATACAGATGTAACTTTGTCAGAGGAATTAACACAACACTAAGCAGTTTCTCAGAAAGCTTCTTTCCAGATTTCATCTAAAGATATTTCCTTTTTCACCTTAGCCCTCTATGGGATTCCAAATGTCACTTTGCCAATTCCACAAGAACTGTCTTATCGAAAGGCTTCTTGAGGGTAAAGCTGTAACTCTGGGAGATGATTTCACAGAACACAAAGAAGTTTCTCAGAAAGCTTCTTTCTCTTTATTATCGGAGCATATTTCCTTTGGCCCTATAGTCTTCAAGGGATCCGAAACTCAGTTTTCAGATTCCACAGAAATAAGGCTAGCAAAGAGATCCACGAAATACAGATGTAACTCTGTGAGATGAATTAACAGAACACTAAGCAGTTTCCCAGAAAGCTTCTTTCCAGATTTCATCTGAGGATATTTCCTTTTTCACCATATCCCTCTAAGGGCTTCCAAATATCACTTTGCCAATTGCACAAGAACTGTCTTGGCGAAAGGCTTCTTGAGGGGAAAGCTGTAACTCTGTGAGATGATTTCACAGAACACCAAGAAGTTTCTCAGAAAGCTTCTTTCTCTTTGTTATCGGAGGATATTTCCTTTGGCACTTATAGTCTTTCAAGGTATCCGAAATACCTCTTTTCAGATTCCACAGAAATAAGGCTAGAAAAGAGATCCATGAAATACAGATGTAACTCTGTGAGATGAATTAACAGAACACTAAGCAGTTTCCCAGAAAGCTTCTTTCCAGATTTCATCTGAGGATATTTCCTTTTTCACCATAGCCCTCTATGGGCTTCTAAATGTCACTTTGCCAATTCCACAAGATCTGTCTTGGCGAAAGGCTTCTTGAGAGGAAAGCTGTAACTCCGTGAGATGATTTCACCGAACACAAAGAAGTTTCTCAGAAAGCTTCTTTCTCTTTGTTATCGGAGGATATTTCTTTGACCCTATAGTCTTCCAAGGGATCCGAAACATCTCTTTTCAGATTACACAGAAATAAGCCAGCAAAGAGATCCACGAAATACAGATGTAACTCTGTCAGACGAATTAAAACAACACTAAGCAGTTTCTCAGAAAGCTTCTTTCCAGATTTCATCTGAGGATATTTCCTTTTTCACCATAGCCCTCTACGGGTTTCCAAATGTCACTATGCCCATTCGACCAGAACTGTCTTGACCAAAGGCTTCTTGAGGGGAAAGCTGTAACTCTGTGAGATGATTTCACAGAACACAAAGAAGTTTCTCAGAAAGCTTCTTTCTCTTTGTTATCGGAGGATATTTACTTTGGCCCTATAGTCTTCCAAGGGATCCGAAATATCTGTTCTCAGATTCCACAGAAATAAGGCTAGCAAAGAGATCCAAGAAATACAGATGTAACTCTGAGAGATGAATTAACAGAACACTAAGCAGTTTCTCAGAAAGCTTCTTTCCAGATTTCATCTGAGGATATTTCCGTTTTCACGATAGCCCTCTATGGGCTTCCAAATATCACTTTGCCTATTCCACAAGAACTGTCTTAGCGAAAGGCTTCTTGAGGGGAAAGCTGTAACTCTGTGAGATGATTTCACAGAACACAAAGAAGTTACTCAGAAAACTTCTTTGTCTTTGTTATCGCGGGATATTTCCTTTGGCCCTATAGTCTTCCAAGGGATCCGAAATATCTGTTCTCAGATTCCACAGAAATAAGGCTAGCAAAGAGATCAACGAAATACAGATGTAACTCTGTGAGATGAATTAACAAAACACTAAGCAATTTCTCAGAAAACTTCTTTCCAGATTTCATCTGAGGATATTTCCTTTTTCACCGTAGCCCTCTATGGGCTTCCAAATGTCACTTTGCCAATTCCACAAGAACTGTCTTGGCGAAAGGCTTCTTGAGGGGAAAGCTGTAACTCTGTGAGATGATTTCACAGAACACAAAGAAGTTTCTCAGAAAGCTTCTTTCTCTTTGTTATCGGAGGATATTTCCTTTGGCCCCATAGTCTTCCAAGGGATCCGAAATACCTCTTTTCAGATTCCACAGAAATAAGGCTAGCAAAGAGATCCACGAAATCCAGATGTAACTCTGTCAGACGAATTAACACAGCACTAAGCAGTTTCTCAGAAAGCTTCTTTCCAGATTTCATCTGAGGATATTTCCTTTTTCACCATACCCCTCTAAGGGCTTCCAAATATCACTTTGCCAATTCCACAAGAACTGTCTTAGCTAAAGGCTTCTTGAGGGGAAAGCTGCAACTCTGGGAGATGATTTCACAGAACACAAAGAAGCCTCTCAGAAAGCTTCTTTCTCTTTGTTATCGGAGGATATTTCCTTTGGCCCTATAGTATTCCAAGGGATCCGAATTATCTGTTCTCAGATTCCACAGAAATAAGGCTAGAAAAGAGATCCATGAAATACAGATGTAACTCTGTGAGATGAATTGACAGAACACTAAGCAGTTTCCCAGAAAGCTTCTTTCCAGATTTCATCTGAGGATTTTTCCTTTTTCACCATAGCCCTCTATGGGCTTCTAAATGTCACTTTGCCAATTGCACAAGATCTGTCTTGGCGAAAGGCTTCTTGAGAGGAAAGCTGTAACTCTGTGAGATGATTTCACCGAACACAAAGAAGTTTCTCAGAAAGCTTCTTTCTCTTTGCTATCAGAGGATATTTCCTTTGGCCCTATAGTCTTCCAAGGGATCCGAAATATCTCTTTTCAGATTCCACAGAAATAAGCTAGCAAAGAGATCCACGAAATACAGATGTAACTTTGTCAGACGAATTAACACAACACTAAGCAGTTTCTCAGAAAGCTTCTTTCCATATTTCATCTAAAGATATTTCCTTTTTCACCTTAGCCCTCTATGGGATTCCAAATGTCACTTTGCCAATTCCACAAGAACTGTCTTATCGAAAGGCTTCTTGAGGGGAAAGCTGTAACTCTGGGAGATGATTTCACAGAACACAAAGAAGTTTCTCAGAAAGCTTCTTTCTCTTTATTATCGGAGCATATTTCCTTTGGCCCTATAATCTTCAAGGGATCCGAATCTCAGTTTTCAGATTCCACAGAAATAAGGCTAGCAAAGAGATCCACGAAATACAGATGTAACTCTGTGAGATGAATTAACAGAACACTAAGCAGTTTCCCAGAAAGCTTCTTTCCAGATTTCATCTGAGGATATTTCCTTTTTCACCATAGCCCTCTAAGGGCTTCCAAATATCACTTTGCCAATTGCACAAGAACTGTCTTGGCGAAAGGCTTCTTGAGGGGAAAGCTGTAACTCTGTGAGATGATTTCACAGAACACCAAGAAGTTTCTCAGAAAGCTTCTTTCTCTTTGTTATCGGAGGATATTTCCTTTGGCCCTATAGTCTTTCAAGGTATCCGAAATACCTCTTTTCAGATTCCACAGAAATAAGGCTAGAAAAGAGATCCATGAAATACAGATGTAACTCTGTGAGATGAATTAACAGAACACTAAGCAGTTTCCCAGAAAGCTTCTATCCAGATTTCATCTGAGGATATTTCCTTTTTCACCATAGCCCTCTATGGGCTTCTAAATGTCACTTTGCCAATTCCACAAGATCTGTCTTGGCGAAAGGCTTCTTGAGAGGAAAGCTGTAACTCCGTGAGATGATTTCACCGAACACAAAGAAGTTTCTCAGAAAGCTTCTTTCTCTTTGTTATCAGAGGATATTTCCTTTGGCCCTATAGTCTTCCAAGGGATCCGAAACATATCTTTTCAGATTCCACAGAAATAAGCCAGCAAAGAGATCCAAGAAATACAGATGTAACTCTGAGAGATGAATTAACAGAACACTAAGCAGTTTCTCAGAAAGCTTCTTTCCAAATTTCATCTGAGGATATTTCCGTTTTCACGATAGCCCTCTATGGGCTTCCAAATATCACTTTGCCTATTCCACAAGAACTGTCTTAGCGAAAGGCTTCTTGAGGGGAAAGCTGTAACTCTGTGAGATGATTTCACAGAACACAAATAAGTTACTCAGAAAACTTCTTTGTCTTTGTTATCGCGGGATATTTCCTTTGGCCCTATAGTCTTCCAAGGGATCCGAAATACCTGTTCTCAGATTCCACAGAAATAAGCTAGCAAAGAGATCGACGAAATACAGATGTAACTCTGTGAGATGAATTAACAGAACACCAAGCAGTTTCTCAGAAAGCTTCTTTCCAGATTTCATCTAAGGATATTTCCTTTTTCAACATAGCCCTATATGGGCTTCCAAATATCACTTTTCCAATTCCACAAGAACTATCTTAGCCAAAGGCTTCTTGAGGGGAAAGCTGTAACTCTGTGAGATGATTTCACAGAACACAAAGAAGTTTCTCAGAAAGCTTCTTTCTCTTTGTTATCGGAGGATATTTCCTTTGGCCGTATAGTCTTTCAAGGTATCCGAAATACCTCTTTTCAGATTCCACAGAAATAAGGCTAGAAAAGAGATCCATGAAATACAGATGTAACTCTGTGAGATGAATTAACAGAACACTAAGCAGTTTCCCAGAAAGCTTCTTTCCAGATTTCATCTGAGGATATTTCCTTTTTCACCATAGCCCTCTATGGGCTTCTAAATGTCACTTTGCCAATTCCACAAGATCTGTCTTGGCGAAAGGCTTCTTGAGAGGAAAGCTGTAACTCCGTGAGATGATTTCACCGAACACAAAGAAGTTTCTCAGAAAGCTTCTTTCTCTTTGTTATCGGAGGATATTTCCTTTGGCCCTATAGTCTTCCAAGGGATCCGAAATATCTGTTCTCAGATTCCACAGAAAAAAGGTTAGCAAAGAGATCCAAGAAATACAGATGTAACTCTGAGAGATGAATTAACAGAACACTAAGCAGTTTCTCAGAAAGCGTCTTTCCAGATTTCATCTGAGGATATTTCCGTTTTCACGATAGCCCTCTATGGGCTTCCAAATATCACTTTGCCTATTCCACAAGAACTGTCTTAGCGAAAGGCTTCTTGAGGGGAAAGCTGTACCTCTGTGAGATGATTTCACAGAACACAAAGAAGTTTCTCAGAAAACTTCTTTGTCTTTGTTATCGCGGGATATTTCCTTTGGCCCTATAGTCTTCCAAGGGATCCGAAATATCTGTTCTCAGATTCCACAGAAATATGGCTAGCAAAGAGATACACGAAATACAGATGTAACTCTGTGTGATGAATTAACAGAACACTAAGCAGTTTCTCAAAAAGCTCTTTACAGATTTCATCTGAGGATATTTCCTTTCTCACCGTAGCCCTCTATGGGCTTCCAAATATCTCTTTGCCAATTCCCCAAGAACTGTCTTGGCGAAAGGCTTCTTGAGGGGAAAGCTGTAACTCTGTGAGATGATTTCACAGAACACAAAGAAGTTTCTCAGAAAGCTTCTTTCTCTTTGTTATCGGAGGATATTTCCTTTGGCCCTATAGTCTTCCAAGGGATCCGAAATACCTCTTTTCAGATTCCACAGAAATAAGGCTAGCAAAGAGATCCACGAAATACAGATGTAACTCTGTCAGACGAATTAACACAGCACTAAGCAGTTTCTCAGAAAGCTTCTTTCCAGATTTCATCTGAGGATATTTCCTTTTTCACCATACCCCTCTAAGGGCTTCCAAATATCACTTTGCCAATTGCACAAGAACTGTCTTAGCTAAAGGCTTCTTGAGGGGAAAGCTGCAACTCTGGGAGATGATTTCACAGAACACAAAGAAGCCTCTCAGAAAGCTTCTTTCTCTTTGTTATCGGAGGATATTTCCTTTGGCCCTTTAGTATTCCAAGGGATCCGAATTATCTGTTCTCAGATTCCACAGAAATAAGGCTAGAAAAGAGATCCATGAAATACAGATGTAACTCTGTGAGATGAATTAACAGAACACTAAGCAGTTTCCCAGAAAGCTTCTTTCCAGATTTCATCTGAGGATTTTTACTTTTTCACCATAGCCCTCTATGGGCTTCTAAATGTCACTTTGCCAATTCCACAAGATCTGTCTTGGCGAAAGGCTTCTTGAGAGGAAAGCTGTAACTCTGTGAGATGATTTCACCGAACACAAAGAAGTTTCTCAGAAAGCTTCTTTCTCTTTGCTATCAGAGGATATTTCCTTTGGCCCTATAGTCTTCCAAGGGATCCGAAATATCTCTTTTCAGATTCCACAGAAGTAAGCTCGCAAAGAGATCCACGAAATACAGATGTAACTTTGTCAGACGAATTAACACAACACTAAGCAGTTTCTCAGAAAGCTTCTTTCCAGATTTCATCTAAAGATATTTCCTTTTTCACCTTAGCCCTCTATGGGATTCCAAATGTCACTTTGCCAATTCCACAAGAACTGTCTTATCGAAAGGCTTCTTGACGGGAAAGCTGTAACTCTGGGAGATGATTTCACAGAACACAAAGAAGTTTCTCAGAAAGCTTCTTTCTCTTTATAATCGGAGCATATTTCCTTTGGCCCTATAGTCTTCAAGGGATCCGAAACTCAGTTTTCAGATTCCACAGAAATAAGGCTAGCAAAGAGATCCACGAAATACAGATGTAACTCTGTGAGATGAATTAACAGAACACTAAGCAGTTTCCCAGAAAGCTTCTTTCCAGATTTCATCTGAGGATATTTCCTTTTTCACCATATCCCTCTAAGGGCTTCCAAATATCACTTTGCCAATTCCACAAGAACTGTCTTGGCGAAAGGCTTCTTGAGGGGAAAGCTGTAACTCTGTGAGATGATTTCACAGAACACCAAGAAGTTTCTCAGAAAGCTTCTTTCTCTTTGTTATCGGAGGATATTTCCTTTGGCCCTATAGTCTTTCAAGGTATCCGAAATACCTCTTTTCAGATTCCACAGAAATAAGGCTAGAAAAGAGATCCATGAAATACAGATGTAACTCTGTGAGATGAATTAACAGAACACTAAGCAGTTTCCCAGAAAGCTTCTTTCCAGATTTCATCTGAGGATATTTCCTTTTTCACCATAGCCCTCTATGGGCTTCTAAATGTCACTTTGCCAATTCCACAAGATCTTTGTTGGCGAAAGGCTTCTTGAGAGGAAAGCTGTAACTCCGTGAGATGATTTCACCGAACACAAAGAAGTTTCTCAGAAAGCTTCTTTCTCTTTGTTATCGGAGGATATTTCCTTTGGCCCTATAGTCTTCCAAGGGATCCGAAACATCTCTTTTCAGATTACACAGAAATAAGCCAGCAAAGAGATCCAGGAAATACAGATGTAACTCTGTCAGACGAATTAACACAACACTAAGCAGTTTCTCAGAAAGCTTCTTTCCAGATTTCATCTGAGGATATTTCCTTTTTCACCATAGCCCTCTATGGGTTTCCAAATGTCACTATGCCCATTCGACCAGAACTGTCTGGACCAAAGGCTTCTTGAGGGGAAAGCTGTAACTCTGTGAGATGATTTCACAGAACACAAAGAAGTTTCTCAGAAAGCTTCTTTCTCTTTGTTATCGGAGGATATTTCCTTTGTCCCTATAGTCTTCCAAGGGTCCGAAATATCTGTTCTCAGATTCCACAGAAATAAGGCTAGCAAAGAGATCCAAGAAATACAGATGTAACTCTGAGAGATGAATTAACAGAACACTAAGCAGTTTCCCAGAAAGCTTCTTTCCAGATTTCATCTGAGGATATTTCCTTTTTCACCGTAGCCCTCTATGGGCTTCCAAATGTCACTTTGCCAATTCCACAAGAACTGTCTTGGCGAAAGGCTTCTTGAGGGGAAAGCTGTAACTCTGTGAGATGATTTCACAGAACACAAAGAAGTTTCTCAGAAAGCTTCTTTCTCTTTGTTATCGGAGGATATTTCCTTTGGCCCTATAGTCTTCCAAGGGATCTGAAATACCTCTTTTCAGATTCCACAGAAATAAGGCTAGCAAAGAGATCCACGAAATCCAGATGTAACTCTGTCAGACGAATTAACACAGCACTAAGCAGTTTCTCAGAAAGCTTCTTTCCAGATTTCATCTGAGGATATTTCCTTTTTCACCATACCCCTCTAAGGGCTTCCAAATATCACTTTGCCCATTCCAAAAGAACTGTCTTAGCGAAAGGCTTCTTGAGGGGAAAGCTGCAACTCTGGGAGATGATTTCACAGAACACAAAGAAGCCTCTCAGAAAGCTTCTTTCTCTTTGTTATCGGAGGATATTTCCTTTGGCCCTATAGTATTCCAAGGGATCCGAATTATCTGTTCTCAGATTCCACAGAAATAAGGCTAGAAAAGAGATCCATGAAATACAGATGTAATTCTGTGAGATGAATTAACAGAACACTAAGCAGTTTCCCAGAAAGCTTCTTTCCAGATTTCATCTGAGGATTTTTCCTTTTTCACCATAGCCCTCTATGGGCTTCTAAATGTCACTTTGCCAATTGCACAAGATCTGTCTTGGCGAAAGGCTTCTTGAGAGGAAAGCTGTAACTCTGTGAGATGATTTCACCGAACACAAAGAAGTTTCTCAGAAAGCTTCTTTCTCTTTGCTATCAGAGGATATTTCCTTTGGCCCTATAGTCTCCCAAGGGATCCGAAATATCTGTTCTCAGATTCCACAGAAATAAGCTAGCAAAGAGATCCACGAAATACAGATGTAACTTTGTCAGACGAATTAACACAACACTAAGCAGTTTCTCAGAAAGCTTCTTTCCAGATTTCATCTGAGGATATTTCCTTTTTCACCATAGCCCTCTATGGGCTTCCAAATGTCACTTTGCCAATTCCACAAATCTGTCTTGGCGAAAGGCTTCTTGAGAGGAAAGCTGTAACTCCGTGAGATGATTTCACCGAACACAAAGAAGTTTCTCAGAAAGCTTCTTTCTCTTTGTTATCAGAGGATATTTCCTTTGGCCCTATAGTCTTCCAAGGGATCCGAAACATCTCTTTTCAGATTCCACAGAAATAAGCCAGCAAAAAGATCCAAGAAATACAGATGTAACTCTGAGAGATGAATTAACAGAACACTAAGCAGTTTCTCAGAAAGCTTCTTTCCAGATTTCATCTGAGGATATTTCCGTTTTCACGATAGCCCTCTATGGGCTTCCAAATACCACTTTGCCTATTCCACAAGAACTGTCTTAGCGAAAGGCTTCTTGAGGGGAAAGCTGTAACTCTGTGAGATGATTTCACAGAACACAAATAAGTTACTCAGAAAACTTCTTTGTCTCTGTTATCGCGGGATATTTCCTTTGGCCCTATAGTCTTCCAAGGGATCCGAAATATCTGTTCTCAGATTCCACAGAAATAAGCTAGCAAAGAGATCGACGAAATACAGATGTAACTCTGTGAGATGAATTAACAGAACACCAAGCAGTTTCTCAGAAAGCTTCTTTCCAGATTTCATCTAAGGATATTTCCTTTTTCAACATGCCCTATATGGGCTTCCAAATATCACTTTTCCAATTCCACAAGAACTATCTTAGCCAAAGGCTTCTTGAGGGGAAAGCTGAAACTCTGTGAGATGATTTCACAGAACACAAAGAAGTTTCTCAGAAAGCTTCTTTCTCTTTGTTATCGGAGGATATTTCCTTTGGCCGTATACTCTTCCAAGGGATCCGAAATATCTGTTCTCAGATTCCACAGAAATAAGGCTAGCAAAGAGATCCACGAAATACAGATGTAACTCTGTGAGATGAATTAACAGAACATTAAGCAGTTTCTCAGAAAGCTTCTTTCCAGATTTCATGTGAGGATATTTCCTTTTTCACCATAGCCCTCTATGGGCTTCCAAATGTCACTATGCCCATTCCACCAGAACTGTCTTGGCCAAAGGCTTCTTGAGGGGAAAGCTGTAACTCTGTGAGATGATTTCAGAGAACACAAAGAAGTTTCTCAGAAAGCTTCTTTCTCTTTGTTATCGGAGGATATTTCCTTTGGCCCTATAGTCTTCCAAGGGATCCGAAATATCTGTTCTCAGATTCCACAGAAAAAAGGTTAGCAAAGAGATCCAAGAAATACAGATGTAACTCTGAGAGATGAATTAACAGAACACTAAGCAGTTACTCAGAAAGCTTCTTTCCAGATTTCATCTGAGGATATTTCCGTTTTCACGATAGCCCTCGATGGGCTTCCAAATATCACTTTGCCAATTCCACAAGAACTGTCTTAGCGAAAGGCTTCTTGATGGGAAAGCTGTACCTCTGTGAGATGATTTCACAGAACACAAAGAAGTTTCTCAGAAAACTTCTTTGTCTTTGTTATCGCGGGATATTTCCTTTGGCCCTATAGTCTTCCAAGGGATCCGAAATATCTGTTCTCAGATTCCACCGAAATAAGGCTAGCAAAGAGATACACGAAATACAGATGTAACTCTGTGTGATGAATTAACAGAACACTAAGCAGTTTCTCAAAAAGCTCTTTACAGATTTCATCTGAGGATATTTCCTTTTTCACCATAGCCCTCTATGGGCTTCCAAATATCACTTTGCCAATTCCACAAGAACTGTCTTAGCGAAAGCCTTCTTGAGGGGAAAGCTGTAACTCTGTGAGATGATTTCACGGAACACAAAGAACTCTCTCGGAAACTTTCTTTCTCTTTGTTATCGGACGATATTTCCTTTGGCCCTATAGTCTTCCAAGGGATCCGAAATATCTGTTCTCAGATTCCACAGAAATAAGGCTAGCAAAGAGATCCACGAAATACAGATGTAACTCTGTGAGATGAATTAACAGAACAATAAGCAGATTCTCAGAAAGCTTCTTTCCAGAATTCATCTGAGGATATTTCCTTTTTCACCATAGCCCTCTATTGGCTTCCAAATGTCACTTTGCCAATTCCAAAACAACTGTCTTAGCGAAAGGCTTCTTGAGGGGAAAGCTGTAACTCTGTGAGATGATTTCACAAAACACAAAGAAGTTTCTCAGAAAGCTTCTTTCTCTTTGTTATCGGAGGATATTTCCTTTGGCCCTATAGTCTTCCAAGGGATCCGAAATATCTGTTCTCAGATTCCACAGAAATAAGGCTAGCAAAGAGATCCACGAAATACAGATGTAACTCTGTGAGATGAATTAACAGAACACTAAGCAGTTTCTCAGTAAGCTTCTTTCCAGATTTCATCTGAGGATATTTCCTTTTTCACCATAGCCCTCTATGGGCTTCCAAATATCACTTTGCCAATTCCACAATAACTGTCTTAGCGAAAGGCTTCTTGAGGGGAAAGCTGTAACTCTGTGAGATGATTTCAGAGAACACAAATAAGTTTCTCAGAAAGCTTCTTTCTCTTTGTTATCGGAGGATATTTCCTTTGGCCCTATAGTCTTCCAAGGGATCCGAAATATATGTTCTCAGATTCCACAGAAATAAGGCTAGAAAAGAGATCCACGAAATACAAATTTAATTCTGTGAGATGAATTAACAGAACACTAAGCAGTTTCTCAGAAAGCTTCTTTCCAGATTTCATCTGAGAATATTTCCTTTTTCACCATAGCCCTCTATGGGCTTCCAAATGTCACTTTGCCAATTCCACAAGAACTGTCTTGGGGAAAGACTTCTTGAGGGGAAAGGTGTAACTCTGTGAGATGATTTCACAGAACACAAAGAAGTTTCTCAGAAAGCTTCTTTCTCTTTGTTATCGGAGGATATTTCCTTTGGCCCTATAGTCTTCCAAGGGATCCGAAACATCTCTTTTCAGATTACACAGAAATAAGCCAGCAAAGAGATCCAGGAAATACAGATGTAACTCTGTCAGACGAATTAACACAACACTAAGCAGTTTCTCAGAAAGCTTCTTTCCAGATTTCATCTGAGGATATTTCCTTTTTCACCATAGCCCTCTATGGGTTTCCAAATGTCACTATGCCCATTCGACCAGAACTGTCTTGACCAAAGGCTTCTTGAGGGGAAAGCTGTAACTCTGTGAGATGATTTCACAGAACACAAAGAAGTTTCTCAGAAAGCTTCTTTCTCTTTGTTATCGGAGGATATTTCCTTTGGCCCTATAGTCTTCCAAGGGATCCGAAATATCTGTTCTCAGATTCCACAGAAATAAGGCTAGCAAAGAGATCCAAGAAATACAGATGTAACTCTGAGAGATGAATTAACAGAACACTAAGCAGTTTCCCAGAAAGCTTCTTTCCAGATTTCATCTGAGGATATTTCCTTTTTCACCGTAGCCCTCTATGGGCTTCCAAATGTCACTTTGCCAATTCCACAAGAACTGTCTTGGCGAAAGGCTTCTTGAGGGGAAAGCTGTAACTCTGTGAGATGATTTCACAGAACACAAAGAAGTTTCTCAGAAAGCTTCTTTCTCTTTGTTATCGGAGGATATTTCCTTTGGCCCTATAGTCTTCCAAGGGATCCGAAATACCTCTTTTCAGATTCCACAGAAATAAGGCTAGCAAAGAGATCCACGAAATCCAGATGTAACTCTGTCAGACGAATTAACACAGCACTAAGCAGTTTCTCAGAAAGCTTCTTTCCAGATTTCATCTGAGGATATTTCCTTTTACACCATAGCCCTCTATGGGCTTCCAAATGTCACTTTGCCAATTCCACAAGATCTGTCTTGGCGAAAGGCTTCTTGAGAGGAAAGCTGTAACTCCGTGAGATGATTTCACCGAACACAAAGAAGTTTCTCAGAAAGCTTCTTTCTCTTTGTTATCAGAGGATATTTCCTTTGGCCCTATAGTCTTCCAAGGGATCCGAAACATCTCTTTTCAGATTCCACAGAAATAAGCCAGCAAAGAGATCCAAGAAATACAGATGTAACTCTGAGAGATGAATTCACAGAACACTAAGCAGTTTCTCAGAAAGCTTCTTTCCAGATTTCATCTGAGGATATTTCCGTTTTCACGATAGCCCTCTATGGGCCTCCAAATATCACTTTGCCGATTCCACAAGAACTGTCTTAGCGAAAGGCTTCTTGAGGGGAAAGCTGTAACTCTGTGAGATGATTTCACAGAACACAAATAAGTTACTCAGAAAACTTCTTTGTCTTTGTTATCGCGGGATATTTCCTTTGGCCCTATAGTCTTCCAAGGGATCCGAAATATCTGTTCTCAGATTCCACAGAAATAAGCCAGCAAAGAGATCGACGAAATACAGATGTAACTCTGTGAGATGAATTAACAGAACACCAAGCAGTTTCTCAGAAAGCTTCTTTCCAGATTTCATCTAAGGATATTTCCTTTTTCAACATGCCCTCTATGGGCTTCCAAATATCACTTTTCCAATTCCACAAGAACTATCTTAGCCAAAGGCTTCTTGAGGGGAAAGCTGAAACTCTGTGAGATGATTTCACAGAACACAAAGAAGTTTCTCAGAAAGCTTCTTTCTCTTTGTTATCGGAGGATATTTCCTTTGGCCGTATACTCTTCCAAGGGATCCGAAATATCTGTTCTCAGATTCCACAGAAATAAGGCTAGCAAAGAGATCCACGAAATACAGATGTAACTCTGTGAGATGAATTAACAGAACACTAAGCAGTTTCTCAGAAAGCTTCTTTCCAGATTTCATCTGAGGATATTTCCTTTTTCACCATAGCCCTCTATGGGCTTCCAAATGTCACTATGCCCATTCTACCAGAACTGTCTTGGCCAAAGGCTTCTTGAGGGGAAAGCTGTAACTCTGTGAGATGATTTCACAGAACACAAAGAAGTTTCTCAGAAAGCTTCTTTCTCTTTGTTATCGGAGGATATTTCCTTTGGCCCTATTGTCTTCCAAGGGATCCGAAATATCTGTTCTCAGATTCCACAGAAAAAAGGTTAGCAAAGAGATCCAAGAAATACAGATGTAACTCTGAGAGATGAATTAACAGAACACTAAGCAGTTTCTCAGAAAGCTTCTTTCCAGATGTCATCTGAGGATATTTCCGTTTTCACGTAGCCCTCTATGGGCTTCCAAATATCACTTTGCCAATTCCACAAGCACTGTCTTAGCGAAAGGCTTCTTGAGGGGAAAGCTGTACCTCTGTGAGATGATTTCACAGAATACAAAGAAGTTTCTCAGAAAGCTTCTTTCTCTTGGTTGTCGGAGCATATTTCCTTTGGCCCTATAGTCTTCCAAGGGATCCGAAATATCTGTTCTCAGATTCCACAGAAATAAGGCTAGCAAAGAGATCCACGAAATACAGATGTAACTCTGTGAGATGAATTAACAGAACACTAAGCAGTTTCTCTGAAAGCTTCTTTCCAGATTTCATGTGAGGATATTCCTTTTTCACCATAGCCCTCTATGGGCTTCCAAATATCACTTTGCCAATTCCACAACAACTGTCTTAGCGAAAGGCTTCTTGAGGGGAAAGCTGTAACTCTGTGAGATGATTTCACAGAACACAAAGAAGTTTCTCAGAAAGCTTCTTTCTCTTTGTTATCGGAGGAATTTCCT
The DNA here is from genome assembly GCF_043159975.1 of Macaca nemestrina. Taxonomy (NCBI): domain Eukaryota; kingdom Metazoa; phylum Chordata; class Mammalia; order Primates; family Cercopithecidae; genus Macaca; species Macaca nemestrina. The sequence goes on along the minus strand of NC_092137.1, from coordinate 90,519,371 downwards.
TTGGCCCTATAGTATTCCAAGGGATCCGAAATATCTGTTCTCAGATTCCACAGAAATAAGGCTAGCAAAGAGATCCACGAAATACAGATGTAACTCTGTGAGATGAAGTAAGAGAACACTAAGCAGTTTCTCAGAAAGCTTCTTTCCAGATTTCATCTGAGGATATTTCCTTTTTCACCATAGCCCTCTATGGGCTTCCAAATATCACTTTGCCAATTCCACAAGAACTGTCTTAGCGAAAGGCTTCTTGACGGGAAAGCTGTAACTCTGTGAGATGATTTCACAGAACACAAAGAAGTTTCTCAGAAAGCTTCTTTCTCTTTGTTATTGGAGGATATTTCCTTTGGCCCTATAGTCTTCCAAGGGATCCGAAATATCTGTTCTCAGATTCCACAGAAATAAGGCTAGCAAAGAGATCCACGAAATACAGATGTAACTCTGTGAGATGAATTAACAGAACACTAAGCAGTTTCTCAGAAAGCTTCTTTCCAGATTTCATGTGAGGATATTTCCTTTTTCACCATAGCAGTCTATGGGCTTCCAAATATCACTTTGCCATATCCACAAGAACTGTCTTAGGGAAAGTTTCATGAGGGGAAAGCTGTAACTCTGTGAGATGATTTCACAGAACACAAAGAAGTTTCTCAGAAAGCTTCTTTCTCTTTGTTATCGGAGGATATTTCCTTTGGCCTTATAGTCTTCCAAGGGATCCGAAATAACTGTTCTCAGATTCCACAGAAATAAGGCTAGCAAAGAGATCCACGAAATACAGATGTAACTCTGTGAGATGAATTAACAACACTAAGCAGTTTCTCAGAAAGCTTCTTTCCAGATTTCATGTGAGGATATTTCCTTTTTCACCATAGCCCTCTATGGGCTTCCAAATATCACTTTGCCAAATCCACTAGAACTGTCTTAGCGAATGGCTTCTTGAGGGGAAAGCTGTAACTCTGTGAGATGATTTCACAGAACACAAAGAAGTTTCTCAGAAAGCTTCTTTCTGTTTGTTATCGGAGCATATTTCCTTTGGCCGTAGTGTCTTCCAAGGGATCAGAAATATCTGTTCTCAGATTCCACAGAAATAAGGCAAGCAAAGAGATCCACGAAATACAGATGTAACTCTGTGAGATGAATTAACAGAACACTAAGCAGTTTCTCAGAAAGCTTCTTTCCAGATTTCATCTGAGGATATTTCCTTATTCACCATAGCCCTCTATGGGCTTCCAAATATCACTTTTCCAATTCCACAAGAACTGTCTTAGCGAAAGGCTTCTTGACGGGAAAGCTGTAACTCTGTGAGATGATTTCACAGAACACAAAGAAGTTTCTCAGAAAGCTTCTTTCTCTTTGTTATTGGAGGATATTTCCTTTGGCCCTATAGTCTTCCAAGGGATCCGAAATATCTGTTCTCAGATTCCACAGAAATAAGGCTAGCAAAGAGATCCACGAAATACAGATGTAACTCTGTGAGATGAATTAACAGAACAATAAGCAGTTTCTCAGAAAGCTTCTTTCCAGATTTCATGTGAGGATATTTCCTTTTTCACCATAGCCCTCTATGGGCTTCCAAATATCACTTTGCCAATTCCACAAGAACTGTCTTAGCGAAAGGCTTCTTGAGGGGAAAGCTGTAACTCTGTGAGATGATTTCACAGAACACAAAGAAGTTTCTCAGAAAGCTTCTTTCTCTTTGTTATCGGAGGATATTTCCTTTGGCCCTAGAGTCTTCCAAGGGATCCGAAATATCTGTTCTCAGATTCCACAGAAATAAGGCTAGCAAAGAGATCCACGAAATACAGATGTAACTCTGTGAGATGAATTAACAGAACACTAAGCAGTTTCTCAGAAAGCTTCTTTCCAGATATCATCTGAGGAGATTTCCTTTTTCACCATAACCCTCTGTGGGCTTCCAAATATCACTTTGCCAATTCCACAAGAACTGTCTTAGCGAAAGGCTTCTTGAGGGGAAAGCTGTAACTCTGTGAGATAATTTCACAGAACACAAAGAAGTTTCTCAGAAAGCTTCTTTCTCTTTGTTATCGGAGGATATTTCCTTTGGCCCTAGAGTCTTCCAAGGGATCCGAAATATCTGTTCTCAGATTCCACAGAAATAAGGCTAGCACAGAGATCCACGAAATACAGATGTAACTCTGTGAGATGAATTGACAGAACACTAAGCAGTTTCTCAGAAAGCTTCTTTGCAGATTTCATCTGAGGATATTTCCTTTTTCACCATAGCCCTCTATGGGCTTCCAAATGTCACTTTGCCAATTCCACAAGAACTTTCTTGGCGAAAGGCTTCTTGAGGGGAAAGCTGTAACTCTGTGAGACGATTTCACAGAATACAAAGAAGTTTCTCAGAAAGCTTCTTTCTCTTGGTTGTCGGAGCATATTTCCTTTGGCCCTATAGTCTTCCAAGGGATCCGAAATATCTGTTCTCAGATTCCACAGAAATAAGGCTACCAAAGTGATACACGAAATACAGATGTAACTCTGTGTGATGAATTAACAGAACACTAAACAGTTTCTCAAAAAGCTCTTTACAGATTTCAACTGAGGATATTTCCTTTTTCACCATAGCCCTCTATGGGCTTCCAAATATCACTTTGCCAATTCCACAAGAACTGTCTTGGCGAAAGCCTTCTTGAGGGGAAAGCTGTAACTCTGTGAGATGATTTCACAGAATACAAAGAAGTTTCTCAGAAAGCTTCTTTCTCTTGGTTGTCGGAGCATATTTCCTTTGGCCCTATAGTCTTCCAAGGGATCCGAAATATCTGTTCTCAGATTCCACAGAAATAAGGCTACCAAAGAGATACACGAAATACAGATGTAACTCTGTGTGATGAATTAACAGAACACTAAACAGTTTCTCAAAAAGCTCTTTACAGATTTCAACTGAGGATATTTCCTTTTTCACCATAGCCCTCTATGGGCTTCCAAATATCACTTTGCCAATTCCACAAGAACTGTCTTGGCGAAAGCCTTCTTGAGGGGAAAGCTGTAACTCTGTGAGATGATTTCACGGAACACAAAGAACTCTCTCGGAAACTTTCTTTCTCTTTGTTATCGGAGGATATTTCCTTTGGCCCTATAGTCTTCCAAGGGATCCGAAATATCTGTTCTCAGATTCCACAGAAATAAGGCTAGCAAAGAGATCCACGAAATACAGATGTAACTCTGTGAGATGAATTAACAGAACAATAAGCAGATTCTCAGAAAGTTTCTTTCCAGATTTCATCTGAGGATATTTCCTTTTTCACCATAGCCCTCTATTGGCTTCCAAATGTCACTTTGCCAATTCCACAAGAACTGTCTTGGCGAAAGGCTTCTTGAAGGGAAAGCTGTAACTCTGTGAGATGATTTCACAAAACACAAAGAAGTTTCGCGGAAAGCTTCTTTCTCTTTGTTATCGGAGGATATTTCCTTTGGCCCTATAGTCTTCCAAGGGATCCGAAATATCTGTTCTCAGATTCCACAGAAATAAGGCTAGCAAAGAGATCCACGAAATACAGATGTAACTCTGTGAGATGAATTAACAGAACACTAAGCAGTTTCTCAGTAAGCTTCTTTCCAGATTTCATCTGAGGATATTTCCTTTTTCACCATAGCCCTCTATGGGCTTCCAAATATCACTTTGCCAATTCCACAATAACTGTCTTAGCGAAAGGCTTCTTGAGGGGAAAGCTGTAACTCTGTGAGATGATTTCAAAGAACACAAAGAAGGTTCTCAGAAAGCTTCTTTACCTTTGTTATCGGAGGATATTTCCTTTGGCCTCATAGTCTTCCAAGGGATCCGAAATATCTGTTCTCAGATTCCACAGAAATAAGGCTAGCAAAGAGATCCACGAAATACAGATGTAACTCTGTGAGATGAATTAACAGAACACTAAGCAGTTTCTCAGAAAGCTTCTTTCCAGATTTCATCTGAGGATATTTCCTTTTTCACCATAGCCCTCTATGGGCTTCCAAATATCACTTTGCCAATTCCACAAGAACTGTCTTAGTGAAAGGCTTCTTGAGGGGAAAGCTGTAACTCTGTGAGATGATTTCAGAGAACACAAATAAGTTTCTCAGAAAGCTTCTTTCTCTTTGTTATCGGAGGATATTTCCTTTGGCCCTATAGTCTTCCAAGGGATCCGAAATATATGTTCTCAGATTCCACAGAAATAAGGCTAGCAAAGAGATCCACGAAATACAAATTTAATTCTGTGAGATGAATTAACAGAACACTAAGCAGTTTCTCAGAAAGCTTCTTTCCATATTTCATCTGAGAATATTTCCTTTTTCACCATAGCCCTCTATGGGATTCCAAATGTCACTTTGCCAATTCCACAAGAACTGTCTTGGGGAAAGACTTCTTGAGGGGAAAGGTGTAACTCTGTGAGATGATTTCACAGAACACAAAGAAGTTTCTCAGAAAGCTTCTTTCTCTTTGTTATCGGAGGATATTTCCTTTGGCCCTATAGTCTTCCAAGGTATCCGAAATATCTGTTCTCAGATTCCACAGAAATAAGGCTAGCAAAGAGATCCACGAAATACAGATGTAACTCTGTGAGATGAATTAACAGAACACTAAGCAGTTTCTCAGAAAGCTTCTTTCCTGATTTCATCTGAGGATATATCCTTTTTCACCATAGCCCTCTATGGGCTTCCAAATATCACTTAGCCAATTCCACAAGAACTGTCTTAGCGAAAGGATTTTGGGGGGAAAGCTGTAACTCTGTGAGATGATTTCACAGAACACAAAGAAGTTTCTCAGAAAGCTTCTTTCTCTTTGTTATCGGAGGATATTTCCTTTGGCCCTATAGTCTTCCAAGGGATCCGAAATATCTGTTCTCAGATTCCACAGAAATAAGGCTAGCAAAGAGATCCACGAAATACAAATTTAATTCTGTGAGATGAATTAACAGAACACTAAGCAGTTTCTCAGAAAGCTTCTTTCCAGATTTCATCTGAGGATATTTCCATTTTCACCATAGCCCTCTATGGGCTTCCAAATATCACTTTGCCAATTCCACAAGAACTCTCTTGGAGAAAGGATTTTTGAGGGGAAAGCTGTAACTCTGTAAGATGATTTCACAGAACACAAAGAAGTTTCTCAGAAAGCTTCTTTCTCTTTGTTATTGGAGGATATTTCCTTTGGCCCTATAGTCTTCCAAGGGATCCGAAATATCTGTTCTCAGATTCCACAGAAATAAGGCTAGCAAAGAGATCCACGAAATACAGATGTAACTCTGTGAGATGAATTAACAGAACAATAAGCAGTTTCTCAGAAAGCTTCTTTCCAGATTTCATCTGAGGATATTTCCTTTTTCACCATAGCCCTCTATGGGCTTCCAAATATCACTTTGCCAATTCCACAAGAACTGTCTTAGCGAAAGGCTTCTTGAGGGGAAAGCTGTAACTCTGTGAGATGATTTCACAGAACACAAAGAAGTTTCTCAGAAAGCTTCTTTCTCTTTGTTATCGGAGGATATTTCCTTTGGCCCTAGAGTCTTCCAAGGGATCCGAAATATCTGTTCTCAGATTCCACAGAAATAAGGCTAGCAAAGAGATCCACGAAATACAGATGTAACTCTGTGAGATGAATTAACAGAACACTAAGCAGTTTCTCAGAAAGCTTCTTTCCAGATATCATCTGAGGAGATTTCCTTTTTCACCATAACCCTCTGTGGGCTTCCAAATATCACTTTGCCAATTCCACAAGAACTGTCTTAGCGAAAGGCTTCTTGAGGGGAAAGCTGTAACTCTGTGAGATAATTTCACAGAACACAAAGAAGTTTCTCAGAAAGCTTCTTTCTCTTTGTTATCGGAGGATATTTCCTTTGGCCCTAGAGTCTTCCAAGGGATCCGAAATATCTGTTCTCAGATTCCACAGAAATAAGGCTAGCACAGAGATCCACGAAATACAGATGTAACTCTGTGAGATGAATTGACAGAACACTAAGCAGTTTCTCAGAAAGCTTCTTTGCAGATTTCATCTGAGGATATTTCCTTTTTCACCATAGCCCTCTATGGGCTTCCAAATGTCACTTTGCCAATTCCACAAGAACTTTCTTGGCGAAAGGCTTCTTGAGGGGAAAGCTGTAACTCTGTGAGACGATTTCACAGAATACAAAGAAGTTTCTCAGAAAGCTTCTTTCTCTTGGTTGTCGGAGCATATTTCCTTTGGCCCTATAGTCTTCCAAGGGATCCGAAATATCTGTTCTCAGATTCCACAGAAATAAGGCTACCAAAGAGATACACGAAATACAGATGTAACTCTGTGTGATGAATTAACAGAACACTAAACAGTTTCTCAAAAAGCTCTTTACAGATTTCAACTGAGGATATTTCCTTTTTCACCATAGCCCTCTATGGGCTTCCAAATATCACTTTGCCAATTCCACAAGAACTGTCTTGGCGAAAGCCTTCTTGAGGGGAAAGCTGTAACTCTGTGAGATGATTTCACAGAATACAAAGAAGTTTCTCAGAAAGCTTCTTTCTCTTGGTTGTCGGAGCATATTTCCTTTGGCCCTATAGTCTTCCAAGGGATCCGAAATATCTGTTCTCAGATTCCACAGAAATAAGGCTACCAAAGAGATACACGAAATACAGATGTAACTCTGTGTGATGAATTAACAGAACACTAAACAGTTTCTCAAAAAGCTCTTTACAGATTTCAACTGAGGATATTTCCTTTTTCACCATAGCCCTCTATGGGCTTCCAAATATCACTTTGCCAATTCCACAAGAACTGTCTTGGCGAAAGCCTTCTTGAGGGGAAAGCTGTAACTCTGTGAGATGATTTCACGGAACACAAAGAACTCTCTCGGAAACTTTCTTTCTCTTTGTTATCGGAGGATATTTCCTTTGGCCCTATAGTCTTCCAAGGGATCCGAAATATCTGTTCTCAGATTCCACAGAAATAAGGCTAGCAAAGAGATCCACGAAATACAGATGTAACTCTGTGAGATGAATTAACAGAACAATAAGCAGATTCTCAGAAAGTTTCTTTCCAGATTTCATCTGAGGATATTTCCTTTTTCACCATAGCCCTCTATTGGCTTCCAAATGTCACTTTGCCAATTCCACAAGAACTGTCTTGGCGAAAGGCTTCTTGAAGGGAAAGCTGTAACTCTGTGAGATGATTTCACAAAACACAAAGAAGTTTCTCGGAAAGCTTCTTTCTCTTTGTTATCGGAGGATATTTCCTTTGGCCCTATAGTCTTCCAAGGGATCCGAAATATCTGTTCTCAGATTCCACAGAAATAAGGCTAGCAAAGAGATCCACGAAATACAGATGTAACTCTGTGAGATGAATTAACAGAACACTAAGCAGTTTCTCAGTAAGCTTCTTTCCAGATTTCATCTGAGGATATTTCCTTTTTCACCATAGCCCTCTATGGGCTTCCAAATATCACTTTGCCAATTCCACAATAACTGTCTTAGCGAAAGGCTTCTTGAGGGGAAAGCTGTAACTCTGTGAGATGATTTCAAAGAACACAAAGAAGGTTCTCAGAAAGCTTCTTTACCTTTGTTATCGGAGGATATTTCCTTTGGCCTCATAGTCTTCCAAGGGATCCGAAATATCTGTTCTCAGATTCCACAGAAATAAGGCTAGCAAAGAGATCCACGAAATACAGATGTAACTCTGTGAGATGAATTAACAGAACACTAAGCAGTTTCTCAGAAAGCTTCTTTCCAGATTTCATCTGAGGATATTTCCTTTTTCACCATAGCCCTCTATGGGCTTCCAAATATCACTTTGCCAATTCCACAAGAACTGTCTTAGTGAAAGGCTTCTTGAGGGGAAAGCTGTAACTCTGTGAGATGATTTCAGAGAACACAAATAAGTTTCTCAGAAAGCTTCTTTCTCTTTGTTATCGGAGGATATTTCCTTTGGCCCTATAGTCTTCCAAGGGATCCGAAATATATGTTCTCAGATTCCACAGAAATAAGGCTAGCAAAGAGATCCACGAAATACAAATTTAATTCTGTGAGATAAATTAACAGAACACTAAGCAGTTTCTCAGAAAGCTTCTTTCCATATTTCATCTGAGAATATTTCCTTTTTCACCATAGCCCTCTATGGGATTCCAAATGTCACTTTGCCAATTCCACAAGAACTGTCTTGGGGAAAGACTTCTTGAGGGGAAAGGTGTAACTCTGTGAGATGATTTCACAGAACACAAAGAAGTTTCTCAGAAAGCTTCTTTCTCTTTGTTATCGGAGGATATTTCCTTTGGCCCTATAGTCTTCCAAGGTATCCGAAATATCTGTTCTCAGATTCCACAGAAATAAGGCTAGCAAAGAGATCCACGAAATACAGATGTAACTCTGTGAGATGAATTAACAGAACACTAAGCAGTTTCTCAGAAAGCTTCTTTCCTGATTTCATCTGAGGATATATCCTTTTTCACCATAGCCCTCTATGGGCTTCCAAATATCACTTTGCCAATTCCACAAGAACTGTCTTAGCGAAAGGATTTTGGGGGGAAAGCTGTAACTCTGTGAGATGATTTCACAGAACACAAAGAAGTTTCTCAGAAAGCTTCTTTCTCTTTGTTATCGGAGGATATTTCCTTTGGCCCTATAGTCTTCCAAGGGATCCGAAATATCTGTTCTCAGATTCCACAGAAATAAGGCTAGCAAAGAGATCCACGAAATACAAATTTAATTCTGTGAGATGAATTAACAGAACACTAAGCAGTTTCTCAGAAAGCTTCTTTCCAGATTTCATCTGAGGATATTTCCTTTTTCACCATAGCCCTCTATGGGCTTCCAAATATCACTTTGCCAATTCCACAAGAACTCTCTTGGAGAAAGGATTTTTGAGGGGAAAGCTGTAACTCTGTAAGATGATTTCACAGAACACAAAGAAGATTCTCAGAAAGCTTCTTTCTCTTTGTTATCGGAGGATATTTCCTTTGGCCCTATAGTCTTCCAAGGGATCCGAAATATCTTTTCTCAGATTCCACAGAAATAAGGCTAGCAAAGAGATCCACGAAATACAGATGTAACTCTGTGAGATGAATTAACAGAACACTAAGAAGTTTCTGAGAAAGCTTCTTTCCAGATTTCATCTGAGGATATTTCCTTTTTCACCATAGCCCTCTATGGGCTTCCAAATATCACTTTGCCAATTCCACAAGAACTGTCTTAGCGAAAGGCTTCTTGAGGGGAAAGCTGTAACTCTGTGAGATGATTTCACAGAACACAAAGAAGTTTCTCAGAAAGCCTCTTTCTCTTTGTTATCGGAGGATATTTCCTTAGGCCCTATAGTCTTCCAAGGGATCCGAAATATCTGTTCTCAGATTCCAAGGAAATAAGGCTAGCAAAGAGATCCACGAAATACAGATGTAACTCTGTGAGATGAATTAACAGAACACTAAGCAGGTTCTCAGAAAGCTTCTTTCCAGATTTCATCTGAGGATATATCCTTTTTCACCATAGCCCTCTATGGGCTTCCAAATATCACTTTGCCAATTCCACAAGAACTGTCTTAGCGAAAGGCTTCTTGAAGGGAAAGCTGTAACTCTGTGAGATGATTTCACAGAACACAAAGGAGTTTCTCAGAAAGCTTCTTTCTCTTTGATATCGGAGGATATTTCCTTTGGCCCTATAGTCTTCCAAGGGATCCGAAATATCTGTTCTCAGATTCCACAGAAATAAGGCTAGCAAAGAGATCCACGAAATACAGATGTAACTCTGTGAGATGAATTAACAGAACACTAAGCAGTTTCTGAGAAAGCTTCTTTCCAGATTTCATCTGAGGATATTTCCTTTTTCACCATAGCCCTCTATGGGCTTCCAAATATCACTTTGCCAATTCCACAAGAACTGTCTTAGCGAAAGGCTTCTTGAGGGGAAAGCTGTAACTCTGTGAGATGATTTCACAGAACACAAAGAAGTTTCTCAGAAAGCTTCTTTCTCTTTGTTATCGGAGGATATTTCCTTTGGCCCTATAGTCTTCCAAGGGATCCAAAATATCTGTTCTCAGATTCCACAGAAATAAGGCTAGCAAAGAGATCCACGAAATACAAATTTAATTCTGTGAGATGAATTAACAGAACACTAAGCAGTTTCTCAGAAAGCTTCTTTCCAGATTTCATCTGAGGATATTTCCTTTTTCACCATAGCCCTCTATGGGCTTCCAAATATCACTTTGCCAATTCCACAAGAATTGTCATAGCGAAAGGCTTTTGGGGGGAAAGCTGTAACTCTGTGAGATGATTTCACAGAACACAAAGGAGTTTCTCAGAAATCCTCTTTCTCTTTGTTACCGGAGGCTATTTCCTTTGGCCCTATAGCCTTCCAAGGGATCCGAAATATCTGTTCTCAGATTCCACAGAAATAAGGCTAGCAAAGAAATCCACGAAATACAGATGTAACTCTGTGAGATGAATTAACAGAACACTAAGCAGTTTCTCAGAAAGCTTCTTTCCAGATTTCATCTGAGGATATTTCCTTTTTCACCATAGCCCTCTATGGGCTTCCAAATATCACTTTGCCAAATCCACAAGAACTCTCTTGGGGAAAGGATCCTTGAGGGGAAAGATGTAACTCTGTGAGATGATTTCACAGAAAACAAAGAAGTTTCTCAGAAAACTTCTTTCTCTTTACTTTTGGAAAATATTTCCTTTGGCCCTATAGTCTTCCAAGGGATCCGAAATATCTGTTCTCAGATTCCACAGAAATAAGGCTAGCAAAGAGATCCACGAAATACAGATGTAACTCTGTGAGATGAATTAACAGAACACTAAGCAGTTTCTCAGAAAGCTTCTTTCCAGATTTCATGTGAGGATATTTCGTTTTTCACCATAGCCCTCTAAGGGCTTCCAAATATCACTTTGCCAATTCCACAAGAACTTTCTTAGCGAAAGGCTTCTTGAGGGGAAAGCTGTGACTTTGTGAGATGATTTCACAGAACACAAAGAAGTCTCTCAGAAAGCTTCTTTCTCTTTGTTATCGGAGGATATTTCCTTTGGTCATATAGTCTTCCAAGGGATACGAATTATCTGTTCTCAGATACCACAGAAATAAGGCTAGAAAAGAGATCCATGAAATGCAGATGTAACTCTGTGAGATGAATTAACAGAACACTAAGCAGTTTCCCAGAAAGCTTCTTTCCAGATTTCATCTGAGGATATTTCCTTTTTCACCATAGCCCTCTATGGGCTTCCAAATGTCACTTTGCCAATTCCACAAGATCTGTCTTGGCGAAAGGCTTCTTGAGGGGAAAGCTGTAACTCTGTGAGATGATTTCACCGAACACAAAGAAGTTTCTCAGAAAGCTTCTTTCTCTTTGTTATCGGAGGAGATTTCCTTTGGCCTTATAGTCTTCCAAGGCATCCGAAATATCTGTTCTCAGATTCCACAGAAGTAAGGCTAGCAAAGAGATCAACGAAATACAGATGTAACTCTGTGAGATGAATTAACAGAACACTAAGCAGTTTCTCAGAAAACTTCTTTCCAGATTTCATCTGAGGATATTTCCTTTTTCACCGTAGCCCTCTATGGGCTTCCAAATGTCACTTTGCCAATTCCACAAGAACTGTCTTGGCGAAAGGCTTCTTGAGGGGAAAGCTGTAACTCTGTGAGATGATTTCACAGAAGACAAAGAAGTTTCTCAGAAAGCTTCTTTCTCTTTGTTATCGGAGGATATTTCTTTTGGCCCTATAGTCTTCCAAGGGATCCGAAATACCTCTTTTAGATTCCACAGAAATAAGGCTAGCAAAGAGATCCACGAAATACAGATGTAACTCTGTCAGACGAATTAACACAGCACTAAGCAGTTTCTCAGAAAGCTTCTTTCCAGATTTCATCTGAGGATATTTCCTTTTTCACCATACCCCTCTAAGGGCTTCCAAATATCACTTTGCCAATTGCACAAGAACTGTCTTAGCTAAAGGCTTCTTGAGGGGAAAGCTGCAACTCTGGGAGATGATTTCACAGAACACAAAGAAGCCTCTCAGAAAGCTTCTTTCTCTTTGTTATCGGAGGATATTTCCTTTGGCCCTATAGTATTCCAAGGGATCCGAATTATCTGTTCTCAGATTCCACAGAAATAAGGCTAGAAAAGAGATCCATGAAATACAGATGTAACTCTGTGAGATGAATTAACAGAACACTAAGCAGTTTCCCAGAAAGCTTCTTTCCAAATTTCATCTGAGAATATTTCCTTTTTCACCATAGCCCTCTATGGGCTTCTAAATGTCACTTTGCCAATTCCACAAGATCTGTCTTGGCGAAAGGCTTCTTGAGAGGAAAGCTGTAACTCCGTGAGATGATTTCACCGAACACAAAGAAGTTTCTCAGAAAGCTTCTTTCTCTTTGTTATCGGAGGATATTTCTTTTGGCCCTATAGTCTTCCAAGGGATCCGAAACATCTCTTTTCAGATTCCACAGAAATAAGCCAGCAAAGAGATCCAAGAAATACAGATGTAACTCTGAGAGATGAATTAACAGAACACTAAGCAGTTTCTCAGAAAGCTTCTTTCCAGATTTCATCTGAGGATATTTCCGTTTTCACGATAGCCCTCTATGGGCTTCCAAATATCACTTTGCCTATTCCACAAGAACTGTCTTAGCGAAAGGCTTCTTGAGGGGAAAGCTGTAACTCTGTGAGATGATTTCACAGAACACAAAGAAGTTACTCAGAAAACTTCTTTGTCTTTGTTATCACGGGATATTTGCTTTGGCCCTATAGTCTTCCAAGGGATCCGAAATATCTGCTCTCAGATTCCACAGAAATAAGGCTAGCAAAGAGATCGACAAAATACAGATGTAACTCTGTGAGATGAATTAACAGAACACCAAGCAGTTTCTCAGAAAGCTTCTTTCCAGATTTCATCTAAGGATATTTCCTTTTTCAACATAGCCCTATATGGGCTTCCAAATATCACTTTTCCAATTCCACAAGAACTATCTTAGCCAAAGACTTCTTGAGGGGAAAGCTGTAACTCTGTGAGATGATTTCACAGAACACAAAGAAGTTTCTCAGAAAGCTTCTTTCTCTTTGTTATCGGAGGATATTTCCTTTGGCCGTATACTCTTCCAAGGGATCCGAAATATCTGTTCTCAGATTCCACAGAAATAAGGCTCGCAAAGAGATCCACGAAATACAGATGTAACTCTGTGAGATGAATTAACAGAACACTAAGCAGTTTCTCAGAAAGCTTCTTTCCAGATTTCATCTGAGGATATTTCCTTTTTCACCATAGCCCTCTATGGGCTTCCAAATGTCACTATGCCCATTCCACCAGAACTGTCTTGGCCAAAGGCTTCTTGAGGGGAAAGCTGTAACTCTGTGAGATGATTTCAGAGAACACAAAGAAGTTTCTCAGAAAGCTTCTTTCTCTTTGTTATCGGAGGATATTTCCTTTGGCCCTATAGTCTTCCAAGGGATCCGAAATATCTGTTCTCAGATTCCACAGAAAAAAGGTTAGCAAAGAGATCCAAGAAATACAGATGTAACTCTGAGAGATGAATTAACAGAACACTAAGCAGTTTCTCAGAAAGCTTCTTTCCAGATTTCATCTGAGGATATTTCCTTTTTCACCATAGCCCTCTATGGGCTTCCAAATATCACTTTGCCAATTCCACAATAACTGTCTTAGCGAAAGTCTTCTTGAGGGGAAAGCTGCAACTCTGTGAGATGATTTCAAAGAACACAAAGAAGGTTCTCAGAAAGCTTCTTTACCTTTGTTATCGGAGGATATTTCCTTTGGCCTCATAGTCTTCCAAGGGATCCGAAATATCTGTTCTCAGATTCCACAGAAATAAGGCTAGCAAAGAGATCCACGAAATACAGATGTAACTCTGTGAGATGAATTAACAGAACACTAAGCAGTTTCTCAGAAAGCTTCTTTCCAGATTTCATCTGAGGATATTACCTTTTTCACCATAGCCCTCTATGGGCTTCCAAATATCACTTTGCCAATTCCACAAGAACTGTCTTAGTGAAAGGCTTCTTGAGGGGAAAGCTGTAACTCTGAGAGATGATTTCAGAGAACACAAATAAGTTTCTCAGAAAGCTTCTTTCTCTTTGTTATCGGAGGATATTTCCTTTGGCCCTATAGTCTTCCAAGGGATCCGAAATATATGTTCTCAGATTCCACAGAAATAAGGCTAGCAAAGAGATCCACGAAATACAAATTTAATTCTGTGAGATGAATTAACAGAACACTAAGCAGTTTCTCAGAAAGCTTCTTTCCAGATTTCATCTGAGAATATTTCCTTTTTCACCAAAGCCCTCTATGGGCTTCCAAATGTCACTTTGCCAATTCCACAAGAACTGTCTTGTGGAAAGACTTCTTGAGGGGAAAGGTGTAACTCTGTGAGATGATTTCACAGAACACAAAGAAGTTTCTCAGAAAGCTTCTTTCTCTTTGTTATGGGAGCATATTTCCTTTGGCCCTATAGTCTTCCAAGGGATCCGAAATATCTGTTCTCAGATTCCACAGAAATAAGGCTAGCAAAGAGATCCACGAAATACAGATGTAACTCTGTGAGATGAATTAACAGAACACTAAGAAGTTTCTGAGAAAGCTTCTTTCCAGATTTCATCTGAGGATATTTCCTTTTTCACCATAGCCCTCTATGGGCTTCCAAATATCACTTTGCCAATTCCACAAGAACTGTCTTAGCGAAAGGCTTTTGGGGGGAAAGCTGTAACTCTGTGAGATGATTTCACAGAACACAAAGAAGTTTCTCAGAAAGCTTCTTTCTCTTTGTTATCGGAGGATATTTCCGTTGGCCCTATAGTCTTCCAAGGGATCCGAAAAACTGTTCTCAGATTCCACAGAAATAAGGCTAGCAAAGAGATCCACGAAATACAAATTTAATTCTGTGAGATGAATTAAAAGAACACTAAGCAGTTTCTCAGAAAGCTTCTTTCCAGATTTCATCTGAGGATATTTCCTTTTTCACCATAGCCCTCTATGGGCTTCCAAATATCACTTTGCCAATTCCACAAGAACTCTCTTGGAGACAGGATTTTTGAGGGGAAAGCTGTAACTCTGTCAGGTGATTTCACAGAACACAAAGAAGATTCTCAGAAAGCTTCTTTCTCTTTGTTATCGGAGGATATTTCCTTTGGCCCTATAGTCTTCCAAGGGATCCGAAATATCTGTTCTCAGATTCCACAGAAATAAGGCTAGCAAAGAGATCCACGAAATACAGATGTAACTCTGTGAGATGAATTAACAGAACACTAAGCAGTTTCTCAGAAAGCTTCCTTCCAGATTTCATCTGAGGATATTTCCTTTTTCACCATAGCCCTCTATGGGCTTCCAAATATCACTTTGCCAATTCCACAAGAATTGTCTTAGCGAAAGGCTTCCTGAGGGGAAAGCCGTAACTCTGTGAGATGATTTCACAGAACACTTAGAAATTTCTCAGAAAGCTTCTTTCTCTTTGTTATCAAAGGATATTTCCTTTGGCCCTATAGTCTTCCAAGGGATCCGAAATATCTGTTCTCAGATTCCACAGAAATAAGGCTAGCAAAGAGATCCACGAAATACAGATGTAACTCTGTGAGATGAATTAACAGAACACTAAGAAGTTTCTGAGAAAGCTTCTTTCCAGATGTCATCTGAGGATATTTCCTTTTTCACCAGAGCCCTCTATGGGCTTCCAAATATCACGTTGCCAATTCCACAAGAACTGTCTTAGCGAAAGGCTTTTGGGGGGAAAGCTGTAACTCTGTGAGATGATTTCACAGAACACAAAGGAGTTTCTCAGAAAGCCTCTTTCTCTTTGTTATCGGAGGATATTTCCTTTGGCCCTATAGTCTTCCAAGGGATCCGAAATATCTGTTCTCAGATTCCACAGAAATAAGGCTAGCAAAGAGATCCACTAAATACAGATGTAACTCTGTGAGATGAATTAACAGAACACTAAGCAGTTTCTCAGAAAGCTTCTTTCCAGATTTCATCTGAGGATATTTCCTTTTTCACCATAGCCCTCTATGGGCTTCCAAATATCACTTTGCCAATTCCACAAGAACTCTCTTGGGGAAAGGATCCTTGAGGGGAACGATGCAACTCTATGAGATGATTTCACAGAAAACAAAGAAGTTTCTCAGAAAACTTCTTTCTCTTTGCTTTTGGAAAATATTTCCTTTGGCCCTATAGTCTTCCAAGGGATCCGAAATATCTGTTCTCAGATTCCACAGAAATGAGGCTAGCAAAGAGATCCACGAAATACAGATGAAACTCTGTGAGATGAATTAACAGAACACTAAGCAGTTTCTCAGAAATCTTCTTTCCAGATTTCATGTGAGGATATTTCGTTTTTCACCATAGCCCTCTAAGGGCTTCCAAATATCACTTTGCCAATTCCACAAGAACTGTCTTAGCGAAAAACTTCTTGAGGGGAATGCTGTAACTCTGTGAGATGATTTCACAGAACACAAAGAAGTTTCTCAGAAAGCTTCTTTCTATATGTTATCCGAGGATATTTCCTTTGGCCCTATAGCCTTCCAAGGGATCCGAAATATCTGTTCTCAGATTCCACAGAAATAAGGCTAGCAAAGAGATCCACGAAATACAGATGTAACTCTGTGAGATGAATTAACAGAACAGTAAGCAGTTTCTCAGAAAGCTTCTTTCCAGATTTCATCTGAGGATATTTCCTTTTTCACCATAGCCCTCTATGGGCTTCCAAATATCACTTTGCCAATTCCACAAGAACTGTCTTAGCGAAAGGCTTCTTGAGGGGAAAGCTGTAACTCTGTGAGATGATTTCACGGAACACAAAGAAGTTTCTCAGAAATCTTCTTTCTCTTTGTTATCGGAGGATATTTCCTTTGGCCCTATAATCCTCCAAGGGATCCGAAATATCTGTTCTCAGATTCCACAGAAATAAGGCTAGCAAAGAGATTCACGAAATACAGATGTAACTCTGTGAGATGAATTAACAGAACACTAAGCAGTTTCTCAGAAAGCTTCTTTCCAGATTTCATCTGAGGATATATCCTTTTTCACCATAGCCCTCTATGGGCTTCCAAATATCACTTTGCCAATTCCACAAGAACTGTCTTAGCGAAAGGTTTCTTGACGGGAAAGCTGTAACTCTGTGAGATGATTTCACAGAACACAAAGGAGTTTCTCAGAAAGCTTCTTTCTCTTTGATATCGGAGGCTATTTCCTTTTTCCCTGTAGTCTTCCAAGGGATCCGAAATATCTGTTCTCAGATTCCACAGAAATAAGGCTAGCAAAGAGATCCACGAAATACAGATGTAACTCTGTGAGATGAATTAACACAACACTAAGCAGTTTCTCAGAAAGCTTCTTTCCAGATTTCATCTGAGGATATTTCCTTTTTCACCATAGCCCTCTATGGGCTTCCAAATATCACTTTGCCAATTCCACAAGAACTGTCTTAGCGAAAGGCTTTTTGAAGGGAAAGCTGTAACTCTGTGAGATGATTTCACAGAACACAAAGAAGTTTCTCAGAAAGTTTCCTTCTCTTTGTTATCGGAGGCTATTTCCTTTGGCCCTATAGTCTTCCAAGGGATCCGAAATATCTGTTCTCAGATTCCACAGAAATAAGGCTAGCAAAGAGATCCACGAAATACAAATTTAATTCTGTGAGATGAATTAACAGAACACTAAGCAGTTTCTCAGAAAGCTTCTTTCCAGATTTCATCTGAGGATATTTCCTTTTTCACCATAGCCCTCTATGGGCTTCCTAATATCACTTTGCCAATTCCACAAGAACACTCTTGGAGAAAGGATTTTTGAGGGGAAAGCTGTAACTCTGTAAGATAATTTCACAGAACACAAAGAAGATTCTCAGAAAGCTTCTTTCTCTTTGTTATCGGAGGCTATTTCCTTTGGCCCTATAGTCTTCCAAGGGATCCGAAATATCTGTTCTCAGATTCCACAGAAATAAGGCTAGCAAAGAGATCCACGAAATACAGATGTAACTCTGTGAGATGAATTAACAGAACACTAAAAAGTTTCTGAGAAAACTTCTTTCCAGATTTCATCTGAGGATATTTCCTTTTTCACCATAGCCCTCTAAGGGCTTCCAAATATCACTTTGCCAATTCCACAAGAACTGTCTTAGCGAAAGGCTTCTTGAGGTTAAAGCTGTAACTCTGTGAGATGATTTCACAGAACACAAAGAAGTTTCTCAGAAAGCTTCTTTCTCTTTGTTATCGGAGGATATTTCCTTTGGCCCTATAGTCTTCCAAAGGATCCGAAATATCTGTTCTCAGATTCCACAGAAATAAGGCTAGCAAAGAGATCCACGAAATACAGATGTAACTCTGTGAGATGAATTAACAGAACACTAAGCAGTTTCTCAGAAAACTTCTTTCCAGATTTCATCTGAGGATATATCCTTTTTCACCATAGCCCACTATGGGCTTCCAAATATCACTTTGCCAATTCCACAAGAACTGTCTTAGCGAAAGGCTTCTTGAAGGGAAAGCTGTAACTCTGTGAGATGATTTCACAGAACACAAAGGAGTTTCTCAGAAAGCTTCTTTCTCTTTGATATCGGAGGATATTTCCTTGGGCCCTATAGTCTTCCAAGGGATCCGAAATATCTGTTCTCAGATTCCACAGAAATAAGGCTAGCAAAGAGATCCACGAAATACAGATGTAACTCTGTGAGATGAATTAACAGAACACTAAGCAGTTTCTCAGAAAGCTTCTTTCCAGATTTCATCTGAGGATATATCCTTTTTCACCGTAGCCCTCTATGGGCTTTCAAATATCACTTTGCCAATTCCACAAGAACTGTCTTAGCGAAAGCCTTCTTGAGGGGAAAGCTGTAACTCTGTGTGATGATTTCACGGAACACAAAGAACTCTCTCGGAAACTTTCTTTCTCTTTGTTATCGGAGGATATTTCCTTTGGCCCTATAGTCTTCCAAGGGATCCGAAATATCTGTTCTCAGATTCCACAGAAATAAGGCTAGCAAAGAGATCCACGAAATACAGATGTAACTCTGTGAGATGAATTAACAGAACAATAAGCAGATTCTCAGAAAGCTTCTTTCCAGATTTCATCTGAGGATATTTCCTTTTTCACCATAGCCCTCTATTGGCTTCCAAATGTCACTTTGCCAATTCCACAAGAACTGTCTTGGCGAAAGGCTTCTTGAAGGGAAAGCTGTAACTCTGTGAGATGATTTCACAAAACACAAAGAAGTTTCTCAGAAAGCTTCTTTCTCTTTGTTATCGGAGGATATTTCCTTTGGCCCTATAGTCTTCCAAGGGATCCGAAATATCTGTTCTCAGATTCCACAGAAATAAGGCTAGCAAAGAGATCCACGAAATACAGATGTAACTCTGTGAGATGAATTAACAGAACACTAAGCAGTTTCTCAGTAAGCTTCTTTCCAGATTTCATCTGAGGATATTTCCTTTTTCACCATAGCCCTCTATGGGCTTCCAAATATCACTTTGCCAATTCCACAATAACTGCCTTAGCGAAAGGCTTCTTGAGGGGAAAGTTGTAACTCTGTGAGATGATTTCAAAGAACACAAAGAAGGTTCTCAGAAAGCTTCTTTACCTTTGTTATCGGAGGATATTTCCTTTGGCCTCATAGTCTTCCAAGGGATCCGAAATATCTGTTCTCAGATTCCACAGAAATAAGGCTAGCAAAGAGATCCACGAAATACAGATGTAACTCTGTGAGATGAATTAACAGAACACTAAGCAGTTTCTCAGAAAGCTTCTTTCCAGATTTCATCTGAGGATATTTCCTTTTTCACCATAGCCCTCTATGGGCTTCCAAATATCACTTTGCCAATTCCACAAGAACTGTCTTAGTGAAAGGCTTCTTGAGGGGAAAGCTGTAACTCTGTGAGATGATTTCAGAGAACACAAATAAGTTTCTCAGAAAGCTTCTTTCTCTTTGTTATCGGAGGATATTTCCTTTGGCCCTATAGTCTTCCAAGGGATCCGAAATATATGTTCTCAGATTCCACAGAAATAAGGCTAGCAAAGAGATCCACGAAATACAAATTTAATTCTGTGAGATGAATTAACAGAACACTAAGCAGTTTCTCAGAAAGCTTCTTTCCATATTTCATCTGAGAATATTTCCTTTTTCACCATAGCCCTCTATGGGATTCCAAATGTCACTTTGCCAATTCCACAAGAACTGTCTTGGGGAAAGACTTCTTGAGGGGAAAGGTGTAACTCTGTGAGATGATTTCACAGAACACAAAGAAGTTTCTCAGAAAGCTTCTTTCTCTTTGTTATCGGAGGATATTTCCTTTGGCCCTATAGTCTTCCAAGGTATCCGAAATATCTGTTCTCAGATTCCACAGAAATAAGGCTAGCAAAGAGATCCACGAAATACAGATGTAACTCTGTGAGATGAATTAACAGAACACTAAGCAGTTTCTCAGAAAGCTTCTTTCCTGATTTCATCTGAGGATATATCCTTTTTCACCATAGCCCTCTATGGGCTTCCAAATATCACTTTGCCAATTCCACAAGAACTGTCTTAGCGAAAGGATTTTGGGGGGAAAGCTGTAACTCTGTGAGATGATTTCACAGAACACAAAGAAGTTTCTCAGAAAGCTTCTTTCTCTTTGTTATCGGAGGATATTTCCTTTGGCCCTATAGTCTTCCAAGGGATCCGAAATATCTGTTCTCAGATTCCACAGAAATAAGGCTAGCAAAGAGATCCACGAAATACAAATTTAATTCTGTGAGATGAATTAACAGAACACTAAGCAGTTTCTCAGAAAGCTTCTTTCCAGATTTCATCTGAGGATATTTCCTTTTTCACCATAGCCCTCTATGGGCTTCCAAATATCACTTTGACAATTCCACAAGAACTCTCTTGGAGAAAGGATTTTTGAAGGGAAAGCTGTAACTCTGTAAGATGATTTCACAGAACACAAAGAAGATTCTCAGAAAGCTTCTTTCTCTTTGTTATCGGAGGATATTTCCTTTGGCCCTATAGTCTTCCAAGGGATCCGAAATATCTTTTCTCAGATTCCACAGAAATAAGGCTAGCAAAGAGATCCACGAAATACAGATGTAACTCTGTGAGATGAATTAACAGAACACTAAGAAGTTTCTGAGAAAGCTTCTTTCCAGATTTCATCTGAGGATATTTCCTTTTTCACCATAGCCCTCTATGGGCTTCCAAATATCACTTTGCCAATTCCACAAGAACTGTCTTAGCGAAAGGCTTCTTGAGGGGAAAGCTGTAACTCTGTGAGATGATTTCACAGAACACAAAGAAGTTTCTCAGAAAGCCTCTTTCTCTTTGTTATCGGAGGATATTTCCTTTGGCCCTATAGTCTTCCAAGGGATCCGAAATATCTGTTCTCAGATTCCAAGGAAATAAGGCTAGCAAAGAGATCCACGAAATACAGATGTAACTCTGTGAGATGAATTAACAGAACACTAAGCAGGTTCTCAGAAAGCTTCTTTCCAGATTTCATCTGAGGATATATCCTTTTTCACCATAGCCCTCTATGGGCTTCCAAATATCACTTTGCCAATTCCACAAGAACTGTCTTAGCGAAAGGCTTCTTGAAGGGAAAGCTGTAACTCTGTGAGATGATTTCACAGAACACAAAGGAGTTTCTCAGAAAGCTTCTTTCTCTTTGATATCGGAGGATATTTCCTTTGGCCCTATAGTCTTCCAAGGGATCCGAAATATCTGTTCCCAGATTCCACAGAAATAAGGCTAGCAAAGAGATCCACGAAATACAGATGTAACTCTGTGAGATGAATTAACAGAACACTAAGCAGTTTCTGAGAAAGCTTCTTTCCAGATTTCATCTGAGGATATTTCCTTTTTCACCATAGCCCTCTATGGGCTTCCAAATATCACTTTGCCAATTCCACAATAACTGTCTTAGCGAAAGTCTTCTTGAGGGGAAAGCTGTAACTCTGTGAGATGATTTCAAAGAACACAAAGAAGGTTCTCAGAAAGCTTCTTTACCTTTGTTATCGGAGGATATTTCCTTTGGCCTCATAGTCTTCCAAGGGATCCGAAATATCTGTTCTCAGATTCCACAGAAATAAGGCTAGCAAAGAGATCCACGAAATACAGATGTAACTCTGTGAGATGAATTAACAGAACACTAAGCAGTTTCTCAGAAAGCTTCTTTCCAGATTTCATCTGAGGATATTTCCTTTTTCACCATAGCCCTCTATGGGCTTCCAAATATCACTTTGCCAATTCCACAAGAACTGTCTTAGTGAAAGGCTTCTTGAGGGGAAAGCTGTAACTCTGTGAGATGATTTCAGAGAACACAAATAAGTTTCTCAGAAAGCTTCTTTCTCTTTGTTATCGGAGGATATTTCCTTTGGCCCTATAGTCTTCCAAGGGATCCGAAATATATGTTCTCAGATTCCACAGAAATAAGGCTAGCAAAGAGATCCACGAAATACAAATTTAATTCTGTGAGATGAATTAACAGAACACTAAGCAGTTTCTCAGAAAGCTTCTTTCCAGATTTCATCTGAGAATATTTCCTTTTTCACCATAGCCCTCTATGGGCTTCCAAATGTCACTTTGCCAATTCCACAAGAACTGTCTTGTGGAAAGACTTCTTGAGGGGAAAGGTGTAACTCTGTGAGATGATTTCACAGAACACAAAGAAGTTTCTCAGAAAGCTTCTTTCTCTTTGTTATGGGAGCATATTTCCTTTGGCCCTATAGTCTTCCAAGGGATCCGAAATATCTGTTCTCAGATTCCACAGAAATAAGGCTAGCAAAGAGATCCACGAAATACAGATGTAACTCTGTGAGATGAATTAACAGAACACTAAGAAGTTTCTGAGAAAGCTTCTTTCCAGATTTCATCTGAGGATATTTCCTTTTTCACCATAGCCCTCTATGGGCTTCCAAATATCACTTTGCCAATTCCACAAGAACTGTCTTAGCGAAAGGCTTTTGGGGGGAAAGCTGTAAATCTGTGAGATGATTTCACAGAACACAAAGAAGTTTCTCAGAAAGCTTCTTTCTCTTTGTTATCGGAGGATATTTCCGTTGGCCCTATAGTCTTCCAAGGGATCCGAAATATCTGTTCTCAGATTCCACAGAAATAAGGCTAGCAAAGAGATCCACGAAATACAAATTTAATTCTGTGAGATGAATTAACAGAACACTAAGCAGTTTCTCAGAAAGCTTCTTTCCATATTTCATCTGAGGATATTTCCTTTTTCACCATAGCCCTCTATGGGCTTCCAAATATCACTTTGCCAATTCCACAAGAACTCTCTTGGAGACAGGATTTTTGAGGGGAAATCTGTAACTCTGTAAGGTGATTTCACAGAACACAAAGAAGATTCTCAGAAAGCTTCTTTCTCTTTGTTATCGGAGGATATTTCCTTTGGCCCTATAGTCTTCCAAGGGATCCGAAATATCTGTTCTCAGATTCCACAGAAATAAGGCTAGCAAAGAGATCCACGAAATACAGATGTAACTCTGTGAGATGAATTAACAGAACACTAAGCAGTTTCTCAGAAAGCTTCCTTCCAGATTTCATCTGAGGATATTTCCTTTTTCACCATAGCCCTCTATGGGCTTCCAAATATCACTTTGCCAATTCCACAAGAATTGTCTTAGCGAAAGGCTTCCTGAGGGGAAAGCCGAAACTCTGTGAGATGATTTCACAGAACACTTAGAAATTTCTCAGAAAGCTTCTTTCTCTTTGTTATCAGAGGATATTTCCTTTGGCCCTATAGTCTTCCAAGGGATCCGAAATATCTGTTCTCAGATTCCACAGAAATAAGGCTAGCAAAGAGATCCACGAAATACAGATGTAACTCTGTGAGATGAATTAACAGAACACTAAGAAGTTTCTGAGAAAGCTTCTTTCCAGATTTCATCTGAGGATATTTCCTTTTTCACCATAGCCCTCTATGGGCTTCCAAATATCACGTTGCCAATTCCACAAGAACTGTCTTAGCGAAAGGCTTTTGGGGGGAAAGCTGTAACTCTGTGAGATGATTTCACAGAACACAAAGGAGTTTCTCAGAAAGCCTCTTTCTCTTTGTTATCGGAGGATATTTCCTTTGGCCCTATAGTCTTCCAAGGGATCCGAAATATCTGTTCTCAGATTCCACAGAAATAAGGCTAGCAAAGAGATCCACGAAATACAGATGTAACTCTGTGAGATGAATTAACAGAACACTAAGCAGTTTCTCAGAAAGCTTCTTTCCAGATTTCATCTGAGGATATTTCCTTTTTCACCATAGCCCTCTATGGGCTTCCAAATATCACTTTGCCAATTCCACAAGAACTCTCTTGGGGAAAGGATCCTTGAGGGGAACGATGCAACTCTATGAGATGATTTCACAGAAAACAAAGAAGTTTCTCAGAAAACTTCTTTCTCTTTGCTTTTGGAAAATATTTCCTTTGGCCCTATAGTCTTCCAAGGGATCCGAAATATCTGTTCTCAGATTCCACAGAAATGAGGCTAGCAAAGAGATCCACGAAATACAGATGTAACTCTGTGAGATGAATTAACAGAACACTAAGCAGTTTCTCAGAAATCTTCTTTCCAGATTTCATGTGAGGATATTTCGTTTTTCACCATAGCCCTCTAAGGGCTTCCAAATATCACTTTGCCAATTCCACAAGAACTGTCTTAGCGAAAAACTTCTTGAGGGGAATGCTGTAACTCTGTGAGATGATTTCACAGAACACAAAGAAGTTTCTCAGAAAGCTTCTTTCTATATGTTATCCGAGGATATTTCCTTTGGCCCTATAGCCTTCCAAGGGATCCGAAATATGTGTTCTCAGATTCCACAGAAATAAGGCTAGCAAAGAGATCCACGAAATACAGATGTAACTCTGTGAGATGAATTAACAGAACAGTAAGCAGTTTCTCAGAAAGCTTCTTTCCAGATTTCATCTGAGGATATTTCCTTTTTCACCATAGCCCTCTATGGGCTTCCAAATATCACTTTGCCAATTCCACAAGAACTGTCTTAGCGAAAGGCTTCTTGAGGGGAAAGCTGTAACTCTGTGAGATGATTTCACGGAACACAAAGAAGTTTCTCAGAAAGCTTCTTTCTCTTTGTTATCGGAGGATATTTCCTTTGGCCCTATAATCCTCCAAGGGATCCGAAATATCTGTTCTCAGATTCCACAGAAATAAGGCTAGCAAAGAGATCCACGAAATACAGATGTAACTCTGTGAGATGAATTAACAGAACACTAAGCAGTTTCTCAGAAAGCTTCTTTCCAGATTTCATCTGAGGATATATCCTTTTTCACCATAGCCCTCTATGGGCTTCCAAATATCACTTTGCCAATTCCACAAGAACTGTCTTAGCGAAAGGTTTCTTGACGGGAAAGCTGTAACTCTGTGAGATGATTTCACAGAACACAAAGGAGTTTCTCAGAAAGCTTCTTTCTCTTTGATATCGGAGGCTATTTCCTTTGGCCCTGTAGTCTTCCAAGGGATCGGAAATATCTGTTCTCAGATTCCACAGAAATAAGGCTAGCAAAGAGATCCACGAAATACAGATGTAACTCTGTGAGATGAATTAACAGAACACTAAGCAGTTTCTCAGAAAGCTTCTTTCCAGATTTCATCTGAGGATATTTCCTTTTTCACCATAGCCCTCTATGGGCTTCCTAATATCACTTTGCCAATTCCACAAGAACACTCTTGGAGAAAGGATTTTTGAGGGGAAAGCTGTAACTCTGTAAGATGATTTCACAGAACACAAAGAAGATTCTCAGAAAGCTTCTTTCTCTTTGTTATCGGAGGATATTTCCTTTGGCCCTATAGTCTTCCAAGGGATCTGAAATATCTGTTCTCAGATTCCACAGAAATAAGGCTAGCAAAGAGATCCACGAAATACAGATGTAACTCTGTGAGATGAATTAACAGAACACTAAGAAGTTTCTGAGAAAGCTTCTTTCCAGATTTCATCTGAGGATATTTCCTTTTTCACCATAGCCCTCTAAGGGCTTCCAAATATCACTTTGCCAATTCCACAAGAACTGTCTTAGCGAAAGGCTTCTTGAAGTTAAAGCTGTAACTCTGTGAGATGATTTCACAGAACGCAAAGAAGTTTCTCAGAAAGCTTCTTTCTCTTTGTTATCGGAGGATATTTCCTTTGGCCCTATAGTCTTCCAAGGGATCCGAAATATCTGTTCTCAGATTCCACAGAAATAAGGCTAGCAAAGAGATCCACGAAATACAGATGTAACTCTGTGAGATGAATTAACAGAACACTAAGCAGTTTCTCAGAAAACTTCTTTCCAGATTTCATCTGAGGATATATCCTTTTTCACCATAGCCCACTATGGGCTTCCAAATATCACTTTGCCAATTCCACAAGAACTGTCTTAGCGAAAGGCTTCTTGAAGGGAAAGCTGTAACTCTGTGAGATGATTTCACAGAACACAAAGGAGTTTCTCAGAAAGCTTCTTTCTCTTTGATATCGGAGGATATTTCCTTGGGCCCTATAGTCTTCCAAGGGATCCGAAATATCTGTTCTCAGATTCCACAGAAATAAGGCTAGCAAAGAGATCCACGAAATACAGATGTAACTCTGTGAGATTAATTAACAGAACACTAAGCAGTTTCTCAGAAAGCTTCTTTCCAGATTTCATCTGAGGATATATCCTTTTTCACCGTAGCCCTCTATGGGCTTCCAAATATCACTTTGCCAATTCCACAAGAACTGTCTTAGCGAAAGGTTTCTTGACGGGAAAGCTGTAACTCTGTGAGATGATTTCACAGAACACAAAGGAGTTTCTCAGAAAGCTTCTTTCTCTTTGATATCGGAGGATATTTCCTTTGGCCCTATAGTATTCCAAGGGATCCGAAATATCTGTTCTCAGATTCCACAGAAATAAGGCTAGCAAAGAGATCCACGAAATACAGATGTAACTCTGTGAGATGAATTAACAGAACACTAAGCAGTTTCTCAGAAAGCTTCTTTCCAGATTTCATCTGAGGATATTTCCTTTTTCAACATACCCCTCTATGGGCTTCCAAATATCACTTTGCCAATTCCACAAGAACTGTCTTAGCGAAAGGCTTCTTGAAGGGAAAGCTGTAACTCTGTGAGATGATTTCACAGAACACAAAGAAGTTTCTCAGAAAGCTTCTTTCTCTTTGTTATCGGAGGATATTTCCTTTGGCCCTATAGTCTTCCAAGGGATCCGAAATATCTGTTCTCAGATTCCACAGAAAAAAGGTTAGCAAAGAGATCCAAGAAATACAGATGTAACTCTGAGAGATGAATTAACAGAACACTAAGCAGTTTCTCAGAAAGCTTCTTTCCAGATTTCATCTGAGGATATTTCCGTTTTCACGATAGCCCTCTATGGGCTTCCAAATATCACTTTGCCAATTCCACAAGCACTGTCTTAGCGAAAGGCTTCTTGAGGGGAAAGCTGTACCTCTGTGCGATGATTTCACAGAACACAAAGAAGTTTCTCAGAAAACTTCTTTGTCTTTGTTATCGCGGGATATTTCCTTTGGCCCTATAGTCTTCCAAGGGATCCGAAATATCTGTTCTCAGATTCCACCGAAATAAGGCTAGCAAAGAGATACACGAAATACAGATGTAACTCTGTGTGATGAATTAACAGAACACTAAGCAGTTTCTCAAAAAGCTCTTTACAGATTTCATCTGAGGATATTTCCTTTTTCACCATAGCCCTCTATGGGCTTCCAAATATCACTTTGCCAATTCCACAAGAACTGTCTTAGCGAAAACCTTCTTGAGGGGAAAGCTGTAACTCTGTGTGATGATTTCACGGAACACAAAGAACTCTCTCGGAAACTTTCTTTCTCTTTGTTATCGGAGGATATTTCCTTTGGCCCTATAGTCTTCCAAGGGATCCGAAATATCTGTTCTCAGATTCCACAGAAATAAGGCTAGCAAAGAGATCCACGAAATACAGATGTAACTCTGTGAGATGAATTAACAGAACACTAAGCAGTTTCTCAGTAAGCTTCTTTCCAGATTTCATCTGAGGATATTTCCTTTTTCACCATAGCCCTCTATGGGCTTCCAAATATCACTTTGCCAATTCCACAATAACTGTCTTAGCGAAAGGCTTCTTGAGGGGAAAGCTGTAACTCTGTGAGATGATTTCAAAGAACACAAAGAAGGTTCTCAGAAAGCTTCTTTACCTTTGTTATCGGAGGATATTTACTTTGGCCTCATAGTCTTCCAAGGGATCCGAAATATCTGTTCTCAGATTCCACAGAAATAAGGCTAGCAAAGAGATCCACGAAATACAGATGTAACTCTGTGAGATGAATTAACAGAACACTAAGCAGTTTCTCAGAAAGCTTCTTTCCAGATTTCATCTGAGGATATTTCCTTTTTCACCATAGCCCTCTATGGGCTTCCTAATATCACTTTGCCAATTCCACAAGAACACTCTTGGAGAAAGGATTTTTGAGGGGAAAGCTGTAACTCTGTAAGATGATTTCACAGAACACAAAGAAGATTCTCAGAAAGCTTCTTTCTCTTTGTTATCGGAGGATATTTCCTTTGGCCCTATAGTCTTCCAAGGGATCTGAAATATCTGTTCTCAGATTCCACAGAAATAAGGCTAGCAAAGAGATCCAAGAAATACAGATGTAACTCTGTGAGATGAATTAACAGAACACTAAGAAGTTTCTGAGAAAGCTTCTTTCCAGATTTCATCTGAGGATATTTCCTTTTTCACCATAGCCCTCTAAGGGCTTCCAAATATCACTTTGCCAATTCCACAAGAACTGTCTTAGCGAAAGGCTTCTTGAGGTTAAAGCTGTAACTCTGTGAGATGATTTCACAGAACGCAAAGAAGTTTCTCAGAAAGCTTCTTTCTCTTTGTTATCGGAGGATATTTCCTTTGGCCCTATAGTCTTCCAAGGGATCCGAAATATCTGTTCTCAGATTCCACAGAAATAAGGCTAGCAAAGAGATCCACGAAATACAGATGTAACTCTGTGAGATGAATTAACAGAACACTAAGCAGTTTCTCAGAAAACTTCTTTCCAGATTTCATCTGAGGATATA
Source organism: Macaca nemestrina (assembly GCF_043159975.1). Classification (NCBI taxonomy): domain Eukaryota; kingdom Metazoa; phylum Chordata; class Mammalia; order Primates; family Cercopithecidae; genus Macaca; species Macaca nemestrina. The sequence continues at coordinate 90,490,411 of NC_092137.1, read as the reverse complement.
TCCTTTTTCACCATAGCCCACTATGGGCTTCCAAATATCACTTTGCCAATTCCACAAGAACTGTCTTAGCGAAAGGCTTCTTGAAGGGAAAGCTGTAACTCTGTGAGATGATTTCACAGAACACAAAGGAGTTTCTCAGAAAGCTTCTTTCTCTTTGATATCGGAGGATATTTCCTTGGGCCCTATAGTCTTCCAAGGGATCCGAAATATCTGTTCTCAGATTCCACAGAAATAAGGCTAGCAAAGAGATCCACGAAATACAGATGTAACTCTGTGAGATTAATTAACAGAACACTAAGCAGTTTCTCAGAAAGCTTCTTTCCAGATTTCATCTGAGGATATATCCTTTTTCACCGTAGCCCTCTATGGGCTTCCAAATATCACTTTGCCAATTCCACAAGAACTGTCTTAGCGAAAGGTTTCTTGACGGGAAAGCTGTAACTCTGTGAGATGATTTCACAGAACACAAAGGAGTTTCTCAGAAAGCTTCTTTCTCTTTGATATCGGAGGATATTTCCTTTGGCCCTATAGTATTCCAAGGGATCCGAAATATCTGTTCTCAGATTCCACAGAAATAAGGCTAGCAAAGAGATCCACGAAATACAGATGTAACTCTGTGAGATGAATTAACAGAACACTAAGCAGTTTCTCAGAAAGCTTCTTTCCAGATTTCATCTGAGGATATTTCCTTTTTCAACATACCCCTCTATGGGCTTCCAAATATCACTTTGCCAATTCCACAAGAACTGTCTTAGCGAAAGGCTTCTTGAAGGGAAAGCTGTAACTCTGTGAGATGATTTCACAGAACACAAAGAAGTTTCTCAGAAAGCTTCTTTCTCTTTGTTATCGGAGGATATTTCCTTTGGCCCTATAGTCTTCCAAGGGATCCGAAATATCTGTTCTCAGATTCCACAGAAAAAAGGTTAGCAAAGAGATCCAAGAAATACAGATGTAACTCTGAGAGATGAATTAACAGAACACTAAGCAGTTTCTCAGAAAGCTTCTTTCCAGATTTCATCTGAGGATATTTCCGTTTTCACGATAGCCCTCTATGGGCTTCCAAATATCACTTTGCCAATTCCACAAGCACTGTCTTAGCGAAAGGCTTCTTGAGGGGAAAGCTGTACCTCTGTGCGATGATTTCACAGAACACAAAGAAGTTTCTCAGAAAACTTCTTTGTCTTTGTTATCGCGGGATATTTCCTTTGGCCCTATAGTCTTCCAAGGGATCCGAAATATCTGTTCTCAGATTCCACCGAAATAAGGCTAGCAAAGAGATACACGAAATACAGATGTAACTCTGTGTGATGAATTAACAGAACACTAAGCAGTTTCTCAAAAAGCTCTTTACAGATTTCATCTGAGGATATTTCCTTTTTCACCATAGCCCTCTATGGGCTTCCAAATATCACTTTGCCAATTCCACAAGAACTGTCTTAGCGAAAACCTTCTTGAGGGGAAAGCTGTAACTCTGTGTGATGATTTCACGGAACACAAAGAACTCTCTCGGAATCTTTCTTTCTCTTTGTTATCGGAGGATATTTCCTTTGGCCCTATAGTCTTCCAAGGGATCCGAAATATCTGTTCTCAGATTCCACAGAAATAAGGCTAGCAAAGAGATCCACGAAATACAGATGTAACTCTGTGAGATGAATTAACAGAACACTAAGCAGTTTCTCAGTAAGCTTCTTTCCAGATTTCATCTGAGGATATTTCCTTTTTCACCATAGCCCTCTATGGGCTTCCAAATATCACTTTGCCAATTCCACAATAACTGTCTTAGCGAAAGGCTTCTTGAGGGGAAAGCTGTAACTCTGTGAGATGATTTCAAAGAACACAAAGAAGGTTCTCAGAAAGCTTCTTTACCTTTGTTATCGGAGGATATTTACTTTGGCCTCATAGTCTTCCAAGGGATCCGAAATATCTGTTCTCAGATTCCACAGAAATAAGGCTAGCAAAGAGATCCACGAAATACAGATGTAACTCTGTGAGATGAATTAACAGAACACTAAGCAGTTTCTCAGAAAGCTTCTTTCCAGATTTCATCTGAGGATATTTCCTTTTTCACCATAGCCCTCTATGGGCTTCCAAATATCACTTTGCCAATTCCACAAGAACTGTCTTAGTGAAAGGCTTCTTGAGGGGAAAGCTGTAACTCTGTGAGATGATTTCAGAGAACACAAATAAGTTTCTCAGAAAGCTTCTTTCTCTTTGTTATCGGAGGATATTTCCTTTGGCCCTATAGTCTTCCAAGGGATCCGAAATATATGTTCTCAGATTCCACAGAAATAAGGCTAGCAAAGAGATCCACGAAATACAAATTTAATTCTGTGAGATGAATTAACAGAACACTAAGCAGTTTCTCAGAAAGCTTCTTTCCATATTTCATCTGAGAATATTTCCTTTTTCACCATAGCCCTCTATGGGATTCCAAATGTCACTTTGCCAATTCCACAAGAACTGTCTTGGGGAAAGACTTCTTGAGGGGAAAGGTGTAACTCTGTGAGATGATTTCACAGAACACAAAGAAGTTTCTCAGAAAGCTTCTTTCTCTTTGTTATCGGAGGATATTCCTTTGGCCCTATAGTCTTCCAAGGGATCCGAAATATCTGTTCTCAGATTCCAAGGAAATAAGGCTAGCAAAGAGATCCACGAAATACAGATGTAACTCTGTGAGATGAATTAACAGAACACTAAGCAGGTTCTCAGAAAGCTTCTTTCCAGATTTCATCTGAGGATATATCCTTTTTCACCATAGCCCTCTATGGGCTTCCAAATATCACTTTGCCAATTCCACAAGAACTGTCTTAGCGAAAGGCTTCTTGAAGGGAAAGCTGTAACTCTGTGAGATGATTTCACAGAACACAAAGGAGTTTCTCAGAAAGCTTCTTTCTCTTTGATATCGGAGGATATTTCCTTTGGCCCTATAGTCTTCCAAGGGATCCGAAATATCTGTTCTCAGATTCCACAGAAATAAGGCTAGCAAAGAGATCCACGAAATACAGATGTAACTCTGTGAGATGAATTAACAGAACACTAAGCAGTTTCTGAGAAAGCTTCTTTCCAGATTTCATCTGAGGATATTTCCTTTTTCACCATAGCCCTCTATGGGCTTGCAAATATCACTTTGCCAATTCTACAAGAACTGTCTTAGCGAAAGGCTTCTTGAGGGGAAAGCTGTAACTCTGTGAGATGATTTCACAGAACACAAAGAAGTTTCTCAGAAAGCTTCTTTCTCTTTGTTATCGGAGGATATTTCCTTTGGCCCTGTAGTCTTCCAAGGGATCAGAAATATCTGTTCTCAGATTCCACAGAAATAAGGCTAGCAAAGAGACAAACGAAATACAAATTTAATTCTGTGAGATGAATTAACAGAACACTAAGCAGTTTCTCAGAAAGCTTCTTTCCAGATTTCATCTGAGGATATTTCCTTTTTCACCATAGCCCTCTATGGGCTTCCAAATATCACTTTGCCAATTCCACAAGAACTGTCATAGCGAAAGGCTTTTGGGGGGAAAGCTGTAACTCTGTGAGATGATTTCACAGAACACAAAGGAGTTTCTCAGAAATCCTCTTTCTCTTTGTTACCGGAGGCTATTTCCTTTGGCACTATAGCCTTCCAAGGGATCCGAAATATCTGTTCTCAGATTCCACAGAAATAAGGCTAGCAAAGAAATCCACGAAATACAGATGTAACTCTGTGAGATGAATTAACAGAACACTAAGCAGTTTCTCAGAAAGCTTCTTTCCAGATTTCATCTGAGGATATTTCCTTTTTCACCATAGCCCTCTATGGGCTTCCAAATATCACTTTGCCAAATCCACAAGAACTCTCTTGGGGAAAGGATCCTTGAGGGGAAAGATGTAACTCTGTGAGATGATTTCACAGAAAACAAAGAAGTTTCTCAGAAAACTTCTTTCTCTTTACTTTTGGAAAATATTTCCTTTGGCCCTATAGTCTTCCAAGGGATCCGAAATATCTGTTCTCAGATTCCACAGAAATAAGGCTAGCAAAGAGATCCACGAAATACAGATGTAACTCTGTGAGATGAATTAACAGAACACTAAGCAGTTTCTCAGAAAGCTTCTTTCCAGATTTCATGTGAGGATATTTCGTTTTTCACCATAGCCCTCTAAGGGCTTCCAAATATCACTTTGCCAATTCCACAAGAACTTTCTTAGCGAAAGGCTTCTTGAGGGGAATGCTGTAACTCTGTGAGATGATTTCACAGAACACAAAAAAGTTTCTCAGAAAGCTTCTTTCTATATGTTATCCGAGGATATTTCCTTTGGCCCTATAGCCTTCCAAGGGATCCGAAATATGTGTTCTCAGATTCCACAGAAATAAGGCTAGCAAAGAGATCCACGAAATACAGATGTAACTCTGTGAGATGAATTAACAGAACATTAAGCAGTTTCTGAGAAAGCTTCTTTCCAGATTTCATCTGAGGATATTTCCTTTTTCACCATAGCCCTCTATGGGCTTCCAAATATCACTTTGCCAATTCCACAAGAACTGTCTTAGCGAAAGGCTTCTTGAGGGGAAAGCTGTAACTCTGTGAGATGATTTCACAGAACACAAAGAAGTTTCTCAGAAAGCTTCTTTCTCTTTGTTATCGGAGGATAATTCCTTTGGCCCTATAATCTTCCAAGGGATCCGAAATATCTGTTCTCAGATTCCACAGAAATAAGGCTAGCAAAGGGATCCACGAAATACCGATGTAACTCTGTGAGATGAATTAACAGAACACTAAGCAGGTTCTCAGAAATCTTCTTTCCAGATTTCATCTGAGGATATATCCTTTTTCACTATAGCCCTCTATGGGCTTCCAAATATCACTTTGCCAATTCCACAAGAACTGTCTTAGGGAAAGGCTTCTTGAAGGGAAAGCCGTAACTCTGTGAGATGATTTCACAGAACACTTAGAAGTTTCTCAGAAAGCTTCTTTCTCTTTGTTATCGGAGGATATTTCCTTTGGCCCTATAGTCTTCCAAGGGATCCGAAATATCTGTTCTCAGATTCCACAGAAATAAGGCTAGCAAAGAGATCCACGAAATACAAATTTGATTCTGTGAGATGAATTAACAGAACACTAAGCAGTTTCTCAGAAAGCTTCTTTCCAGATTTCATCTGAGGATATTTCCTTTTTCACCATATCCCTCTAAGGGCTTCCAAATATCACTTTGCCAATTCCACAAGAACTCTCTTGGGGAAAGGATTTTTGAGGGGAAAGCTGTAACTCTGTGAGATGACTTCACCGAACACAAAGAAGTTACTCAGAAAGCTTCTTTCTCTTTGTTATCGGAGGATATTTCCTTTGGCCCTATAGTCTTCCAAGGGATCCGAAATATCTGTTCTCAGACGCCACAGAAATAAGGCTAGCAAAGAGATCCACGAAATACAGATGTAACTCTGTGAGATGAATTAAGAGAACACTAAGCAGTTTCTCAGAAAGCTTCTTTCCAGATTTCATCTGAGGATATTTCCTTTTTCACCATAGCCCTCTATGGGCTACCAAATGTCACTATGCCCATTCCACCAGAAGTGTCTTGGCGAAACGCTTCTTGAGGGGAAAGCTGTAACTCTGTGAGATGATTTCACAGAACACAAAGAAATTTCTCAGAAAGCTTCTTTCTCTTTGTTATCGGAGGATATTTCCTTTGGCCCTATAGACTTCCAAGGGATCCGAAATATCCTTTCTCAGATTCCACAGAAATAAGGCTAGCAAAGAGATCCACGAAATACAGATGTAACTCTGAGAGATGAATTAATAGAACACTAAGCAGTTTCTCAGAAAGCTTCTTTCCAGATTTCATCTGAGGATATTTCCGTTTTCACGATAGCCCTCTATGGGCTTCCAAATATCACTTTGCCTATTCCACAAGAACTGTCTTAGCGAAAGGCTTCTTGAGGGGAAAGCTGTAACTCTGTGAGATGATTTCACAGAACAAAAAGAATTTTCTCAGAAAGCTTCTTTCTCTTTGTTATCGGAGCATATTTCCTTTGGACCTATAGTCTTCCAAGGGAGGCGAAATATCTCTTCTCAGATTCCACAGAAATAAGGCTAGCAAAGAGATCCACGAAATACAGATGTAACTCTGTGAGATGAATTAACAGAACACTAAGCAGTTTCTCAGAAAGCTTCTTTCCAGATTTCATCTGAGGATATTTCCTTTTTCACCATAGCCCTCTATGGGCTTCCAAATATCACTTTGCCAATTCTACAAGAACTGTCTTAGCGAAAGTCTTCTTGAGGGGAAAGCTGTAACTCTGTGAGATGATTTCACAGAACACAAAGAAGTTTCTCAGAAAGCTTCTTTCTCTTTGTTATCGGAGGATATTTCCTTTGGCCCTATAGTCTTCCAAGGGATCCGAAATATCTGTTCTCAGATTCCACAGAAATAAGGCTAGCAAAGAGATCCACGAAATACAGATGTAACTCTTTGAGATGAATTAACAGAACACTAAGCAGTTTCTCAGAAAGCTTCTTTCCAGATTTCATCTGAGGATACTTCCTTTTTCACCATAGCCCTCTATGGGCTTCCAAATGTCACTATGCCCATTCCACCACAACTGTCTTGGCCAAAGGCTTCTTGAGGGGAAAGCTGTAACTCTGTGAGATGATTTCACAGAACACAAAGAAGTTTCTCAGAAAGCTTCTTTCTCTTTGTTATCGGAGGATATTTCCTTTGGCCCTATAGTCTTCCAAGGGTTCCGAAATATCTGTTCTCAGATTCCACAGAAATAAGGCTAGCAAAGAGATCCAAGAAATACAGATGTAACTCTGTGAGATGAATTAACAGAACACTAAGCAGTTTCTCAGAAAGCTTCTTTCCAGATTTCATCTGAGGATATTTCCGTTTTCACGATAGCCCTCTATGGGCTTCCAAATATCACTTTGACTATTCCACAAGAACTGTCCTAGCGAAAGGCTTCTTGAGGGGAAAGCTGTAACTCTGTTAGATGATTTCACAGAACACAAAGAAGTTTCTCAGAAAACTTCTTTGTCTTTGTTATCGCGGGATATTTCCTTTGGCCCTATAGTCTTCCAAGGGATCCGAAATATCTGTTCTCAGATTCCACAGAAATAAGGCTAGCAAAGAGATGACGAAATACAGATGTAACTCTGTGAGATGAATTAACAGAACACCAAGCAGTTTCTCAGAAAGCTTCTTTCCAGATTTCATCTAAGGATATTTCCTTTTTCAACATAGCCCTATATGGGCTTCCAAATATCACTTTTCCAATTCCACAAGAACTATCTTAGCCAAAGGCTTCTTGAGGGGAAAGCTGTAACTCTGTGAGATGATTTCGCAGAACACAAAGAAGTTTCTCAGAAAGCTTCTTTATCTTTGTTATCGGAGGATGTTTCCTTTGGCCGTATACTCTTCCAAGGGATCCGAAATATCTGTTCTCAGATTCCACAGAAATAAGGCTAGCAAAGAGATTCACGAAATACACATGTAACTCTGTGAGATGAATTAACAGAACAATAAGCAGATTCTCAGAAAGATTCTTTCCAGATTTCATCTGAGGATATTTCCTTTTTCACCATAGCCCTCTATTGGCTTCCAAATGTCACTTTGCCAATTCCACAAGAACTGTCTTGGCGAAATGCTTCTTGAGGGGAAAGCTGTAACTCTGTGAGATGATTTCACAGAACACAAAGAAGTTTCTCAGAAAGCTTCTTTCTCTTTGTTATCGGAGGATATTTCCTTTGGCCCTATAGTCTTCCAAGGGATCCGAAATATCTGTTCTCAGATTCCACAGAAATAAGGCTAGCAAAGAGATCCACGAAATACAGATGTAACTCTGTGAGATGAATTAACAGAACACTAAGCAGTTTCTCAGTAAGCTTCTTTCCAGATTTCATCTGAGGATATTTCCTTTTTCACCATAGCCCTCTATGGGCTTCCAAATATCACTTTGCCAATTCCACAAGAACTGTCTTAGCGAAAGTCTTCTTGAGGGGAAAGCTGTAACTCTGTGAGATGATTTCAAAGAACACAAAGAAGGTTCTCAGAAAGCTTCTTTACCTTTGTTATCGGAGGATATTTCCTTTGGCCTCATAGTCTTCCAAGGGATCCGAAATATCTGTTCTCAGATTCCACAGAAATAAGGCTAGCAAAGAGATCCACGAAATACAGATGTAACTCTGTGAGATGAATTAACAGAACACTAAGCAGTTTCTCAGAAAGCTTCTTTCCAGATTTCATCTGAGGATATTTCCTTTTTCACCATAGCCCTCTATGGGCTTCCAAATATCACTTTGCCAATTCCACAAGAACTGTCTTAGTGAAAGGCTTCTTGAGGGGAAAGCTGTAACTCTGTGAGATGATTTCAGAGAACACAAATAAGTTTCTCAGAAAGCTTCTTTCTCTTTGTTATCGGAGGATATTTCCTTTGGCCCTATAGTATTCCAAGGGATCCGAAATATATGTTCTCAGATTCCACAGAAATAAGGCTAGCAAAGAGATCCACGAAATACAAATTGAATTCTGTGAGATGAATTAACAGAACACTAAGCAGTTTCTCAGAAAGCTTCTTTCCAGATTTCATCTGAGAATATTTCCTTTTTCACCATAGCCCTCTATGGGCTTCCAAATGTCACTTTGCCAATTCCACAAGAACTGTCTTGTGGAAAGACTTCTTGAGGGGAAAGGTGTAACTCTGTGAGATGATTTCACAGAACACAAAGAAGTTTCTCAGAAAGCTTCTTTCTCTTTGTTATGGGAGCATATTTCCTTTGGCCCTATAGTCTTCCAAGGGATCCGAAATATCTGTTCTCAGATTCCACAGAAATAAGGCTAGCAAAGAGATCCACGAAATACAGATGTAACTCTGTGAGATGAATTAACAGAACACTAAGAAGTTTCTGAGAAAGCTTCTTTCCAGATTTCATCTCAGGATATTTCCTTTTTCACCATAGCCCTCTATGGGCTTCCAAATATCACTTTGCCAATTCCACAAGAACTGTCTTAGCGAAAGGCTTTTGGGGGGAAAGCTGTAACTCTGTGAGATGATTTCACAGAACACAAAGAAGTTTCTCAGAAAGCTTCTTTCTCTTTGTTATCGGAGGATATTTCCGTTGGCCCTATAGTCTTCCAAGGGATCCGAAATATCTGTTCTCAGATTCCACAGAAATAAGGCTAGCAAAGAGATCCACGAAATACAAATTTAATTCTGTGAGATGAATTAACAGAACACTAAGCAGTTTATCAGAAAGCTTCTTTCCAGATTTCATCTGAGGATATTTCCTTTTTCACCATAGCCCTCTATGGGCTTCCAAATATCACTTTGCCAATTCCACAAGAACTCTCTTGGAGACAGGATTTTTGAGGGGAAAGCTGTAACTCTGTAAGGTGATTTCACAGAACACAAAGAAGATTCTCAGAAAGCTTCTTTCTCTTTGTTATCGGAGGATATTTCCTTTGGCCCTATAGTCTTCCAAGGGATCCGAAATATCTGTTCTCAGATTCCACAGAAATAAGGCTAGCAAAGAGATCCACGAAATACAGATGTAACTCTGTGAGATGAATTAACAGAACACTAAGCAGTTTCTCAGAAAGCTTCCTTCCAGATTTCATCTGAGGATATTTCCTTTTTCACCATAGCCCTCTATGGGCTTCCAAATATCACTTTGCCAATTCCACAAGAATTGTCTTAGCGAAAGGCTTCCTGAGGGGAAAGCCGTAACTCTGTGAGATGATTTCACAGAACACTTAGAAATTTCTCAGAAAGCTTCTTTCTCTTTGTTATCAGAGGATATTTCCTTTGGCCCTATAGTCTTCCAAGGGATCCGAAATATCTGTTCTCAGATTCCACAGAAATAAGGCTAGCAAAGAGATCCACGAAATACAGATGTAACTCTGTGAGATGAATTAACAGAACACTAAGAAGTTTCTGAGAAAGCTTCTTTCCAGATTTCATCTGAGGATATTTCCTTTTTCACCAGAGCCCTCTATGGGCTTCCAAATATCACGTTGCCAATTCCACAAGAACTGTCTTAGCGAAAGGCTTTTGGGGGGAAAGCTGTAACTCTGTGAGATGATTTCACAGAACACAAAGGAGTTTCTCAGAAAGCCTCTTTCTCTTTGTTATCGGAGGATATTTCCTTTGGCCCTATAGTCTTCCAAGGGATCCGAAATATCTGTTCTCAGATTCCACAGAAATAAGGCTAGCAAAGAGATCCACTAAATACAGATGTAACTCTGTGAGATGAATTAACAGAACACTAAGCAGTTTCTCAGAAAGCTTCTTTCCAGATTTCATCTGAGGATATTTCCTTTTTCACCATAGCCCTCTATGGGCTTCCAAATATCACTTTGCCAATTCCACAAGAACTCTCTTGGGGAAAGGATCCTTGAGGGGAACGATGCAACTCTATGAGATGATTTCACAGAAAACAAAGAAGTTTCTCAGAAAACTTCTTTCTCTTTGCTTTTGGAAAATATTTCCTTTGGCCCTATAGTCTTCCAAGGGATCCGAAATATCTGTTCTCAGATTCCACAGAAATGAGGCTAGCAAAGAGATCCACGAAATACAGATGTAACTCTGTGAGATGAATTAACAGAACACTAAGCAGTTTCTCAGAAATCTTCTTTCCAGATTTCATGTGAGGATATTTCGTTTTTCAACATAGCCCTCTAAGGGCTTCCAAATATCACTTTGCCAATTCCACAAGAACTGTCTTAGCGAAAAACTTCTTGAGGGGAATGCTGTAACTCTGTGAGATGATTTCACAGAACACAAAGAAGTTTCTCAGAAAGCTTCTTTCTATATGTTATCCGAGGATATTTCCTTTGGCCCTATAGCCTTCCAAGGGATCCGAAATATCTGTTCTCAGATTCCACAGAAATAAGGCTAGCAAAGAGATCCACGAAATACCGATGTAACTCTGTGAGATGAATTAACAGAACAGTAAGCGGTTTCTCAGAAAGCTTCTTTCCAGATTTCATCTGAGGATATTTCCTTTTTCACCATAGCCCTCTATGGGCTTCCAAATATCACTTTGCCAATTCCACAAGAATTGTCTTAGCGAAAGGCTTCCTGAGGGGAAAGCCGTAACTCTGTGAGATGATTTCACAGAACACTTAGAAATTTCTCAGAAAGCTTCTTTCTCTTTGTTATCAGAGGATATTTCCTTTGGCCCTATAGTCTTCCAAGGGATCCGAAATATCTGTTCTCAGATTCCACAGAAATAAGGCTAGCAAAGAGATCCACGAAATACAGATGTAACTCTGTGAGATGAATTAACAGAACACTAAGAAGTTTCTGAGAAAGCTTCTTTCCAGATTTCATCTGAGGATATTTCCTTTTTCACCAGAGCCCTCTATGGGCTTCCAAATATCACGTTGCCAATTCCACAAGAACTGTCTTAGCGAAAGGCTTTTGGGGGGAAAGCTGTAACTCTGTGAGATGATTTCACAGAACACAAAGGAGTTTCTCAGAAAGCCTCTTTCTCTTTGTTATCGGGGGATATTTCCTTTGGCCCTATAGTCTTCCAAGGGATCCGAAATATCTGTTCTCAGATTCCACAGAAATAAGGCTAGCAAAGAGATCCACGAAATACAGATGTAACTCTGTGAGATGAATTAACAGAACACTAAGCAGTTTCTCAGAAAGCTTCTTTCCAGATTTCATCTGAGGATATTTCCTTTTTCACCATAGCCCTCTATGGGCTTCCAAATATCACTTTGCCAATTCCACAAGAACTCTCTTGGGGAAAGGATCCTTGAGGGGAACGATGCAACTCTATGAGATGATTTCACAGAAAACAAAGAAGTTTCTCAGAAAACTTCTTTCTCTTTGCTTTTGGAAAATATTTCCTTTGGCCCTATAGTCTTCCAAGGGATCCGAAATATCTGTTCTCAGATTCCACAGAAATGAGGCTAGCAAAGAGATCCACGAAATACAGATGTAACTCTGTGAGATGAATTAACAGAACACTAAGCAGTTTCTCAGAAATCTTCTTTCCAGATTTCATGTGAGGATATTTCGTTTTTCACCATAGCCTTCTAAGGGCTTCCAAATATCACTTTGCCAATTCCACAAGAACTGTCTTAGCGAAAAACTTCTTGAGGGGAATGCTGTAACTCTGTGAGATGATTTCACAGAACACAAAGAAGTTTCTCAGAAAGCTTCTTTCTATATGTTATCCGAGGATATTTCCTTTGGCCCTATAGCCTTCCAAGGGATCCGAAATATCTGTTCTCAGATTCCACAGAAATAAGGCTAGCAAAGAGATCCACGAAATACAGATGTAACTCTGTGAGATGAATTAACAGAACAGTAAGCAGTTTCTCAGAAAGCTTCTTTCCAGATTTCATCTGAGGATATTTCCTTTTTCACCATAGCCCTCTATGGGCTTCCAAATATCACTTTGCCAATTCCACAAGAACTGTCTTAGCGAAAGGCTTCTTGAGGGGAAAGCTGTAACTCTGTGAGATGATTTCACGGAACACAAAGAAGTTTCTCAGAAAGCTTCTTTCTCTTTGTTATCGGAGGATATTTCCTTTGGCCCTATAATCCTCCAAGGGATCCGAAATATCTGTTCTCAGATTCCACAGAAATAAGGCTAGCAAAGAGATCCACGAAATACAGATGTAACTCTGTGAGATGAATTAACAGAACACTAAGCAGTTTCTCAGAAAGCTTCTTTCCAGATTTCATCTGAGGATATATCCATTTTCACCATAGCCCTCTATGGGCTTCCAAATATCACTTTGCCAATTCCACAAGAACTGTCTTAGCGAAAGGTTTCTTGACGGGAAAGCTGTAACTCTGTGAGATGATTTCACAGAACACAAAGGAGTTTCTCAGAAAGCTTCTTTCTCTTTGATATCGGAGGCTATTTCCTTTGGCCCTGTAGTCTTCCAAGGGATCCGAAATATCTGTTCTCAGATTCCACAGAAATAAGGCTAGCAAAGAGATCCACGAAATACAGATGTAACTCTGTGAGATGAATTAACACAACACTAAGCAGTTTCTCAGAAAGCTTCTTTCCAGATTTCATCTGAGGATATTTCCTTTTTCACCATAGCCCTCTATGGGCTTCCAAATATCACTTTGCCAATTCCACAAGAACTGTCTTAGCGAAAGGCTTCTTGAAGGGAAAGCTGTAACTCTGTGAGATGATTTCACAGAACACAAAGAAGTTTCTCAGAAAGTTTCCTTCTCTTTGTTATCGGAGGCTATTTCCTTTGGCCCTATAGTCTTCCAAGGGATCCGAAATATCTGTTCTCAGATTCCACAGAAATAAGGCTAGCAAAGAGATCCACGAAATACAAATTGAATTCTGTGAGATGAATTAACAGAACACTAAGCAGTTTCTCAGAAAGCTTCTTTCCAGATTTCATCTGAGGATATTTCCTTTTTCACCATAGCCCTCTATGGGCTTCCTAATATCACTTTGCCAATTCCACAAGAACACTCTTGGAGAAAGGATTTTTGAGGGGAAAGCTGTAACTCTGTGAGATGATTTCGCAGAACACAAAGAAGATTCTCAGAAAGCTTCTTTCTCTTTGTTATCGGAGGATGTTTCCTTTGGCCGTATACTCTTCCAAGGGATCCGAAATATCTGTTCTCAGATTCCACAGAAATAAGGCTAGCAAAGAGATCCACGAAATACACATGTAACTCTGTGAGATGAATTAACAGAACACTAAGAAGTTTCTGAGAAAGCTTCTTTCCAGATTTCATCTGAGGATATTTCCTTTTTCACCATAGCCCTCTATGGGCTTCCAAATATCACTTTGCCAATTCCACAAGAACTGTCTTGGCGAAAGGCTTCTTGAGGTTAAAGCTGTAACTCTGTGAGATGATTTCACAGAACACAAAGAAGTTTCTCAGAAAGCTTCTTTCTCTTTGTTATCGGAGGATATTTCCTTTGGCCCTATAGTCTTCCAAGGGATCCGAAATATCTGTTCTCAGATTCCACAGAAATAAGGCTAGCAAAGAGATCCACGAAATACAGATGTAACTCTGTGAGATGAATTAACAGAACACTAAGCAGTTTCTCAGAAAGCTTCTTTCCAGATTTCATCTGAGGATATATCCTTTTTCACCATAGCCCACTATGGGCTTCCAAATATCACTTTGCCAATTCCACAAGAACTGTCTTAGCGAAAGGCTTCTTGAGGGGAAAGCTGTAACTCTGTGAGATGATTTCACAGAACGCAAAGGAGTTTCTCAGAAAGCTTCTTTCTCTTTGATATCGGAGGATATTTCCTTTGGCCTCATAGTCTTCCAAGGGATCCGAAATATCTGTTCTCAGATTCCACAGAAATAAGGCTAGCAAAGAGATCCACGAAATACAGATGTAACTCTGTGAGATGAATTAACAGAACACTAAGCAGTTTCTCAGAAAGCTTCTTTCCAGATTTCATCTGAGGATATTTCCTTTTTCACCATAGCCCTCTATGGGCTTCCAAATATCACTTTGCCAATTCCACAAGAACTGTCTTAGCGAAAGGCTTCTTGAGCGGAAAGCTGTAACTCTGTGAGATGATTTCAGAGAACACAAATAAGTTTCTCAGAAAGCTTCTTTCTCTTTGTTATCGGAGGATATTTCCTTTGGCCCTATAGTATTCCAAGGGATCCGAAATATATGTTCTCAGATTCCACAGAAATAAGGCTAGCAAAGAGATCCACGAAATACAAATTGAATTCTGTGAGATGAATTAACAGAACACTAAGCAGTTTCTCAGAAAGCTTCTTTCCAGATTTCATCTGAGAATATTTCCTTTTTCACCATAGCCCTCTATGGGCTTCCAAATGTCACTTTGCCAATTCCACAAGAACTGTCTTGTGGAAAGACTTCTTGAGGGGAAAGGTGTAACTCTGTGAGATGATTTCACAGAACACAAAGAAGTTTCTCAGAAAGCTTCTTTCTCTTTGTTATGGGAGCATATTTCCTTTGGCCCTATAGTCTTCCAAGGGATCCGAAATATCTGTTCTCAGATTCCACAGAAATAAGGCTAGCAAAGAGATCCACGAAATACAGATGTAACTCTGTGAGATGAATTAACAGAACACTAAGAAGTTTCTGAGAAAGCTTCTTTCCAGATTTCATCTGAGGATATTTCCTTTTTCACCATAGCCCTCTATGGGCTTCCAAATATCACTTTGCCAATTCCACAAGAACTGTCTTAGCGAAAGGCTTTTGGGGGGAAAGCTGTAACTCTGTGAGATGATTTCACAGAACACAAAGAAGTTTCTCAGAAAGCTTCTTTCTCTTTGTTATCGGAGGATATTTCCGTTGGCCCTATAGTCTTCCAAGGGATCCGAAATATCTGTTCTCAGATTCCACAGAAATAAGGCTAGCAAAGAGATCCACGAAATACTGATGTAACTCTGTGAGATGAATTAACAGAACACTAAGCAGTTTCTCAGAAAGCTTCTTTCCAGATTTCATCTGAGGATATTTCCTTTTTCACCATAGCCCTCTATGGGCTTCCAAATATCACTTTGCCAATTCCACAAGAACTCTCTTGGGGAAAGGATCCTTGAGGGGAACGATGCAACTCTATGAGATGATTTCACAGAAAACAAAGAAGTTTCTCAGAAAACTTCTTTCTCTTTGCTTTTGGAAAATATTTCCTTTGGCCCTATAGTCTTCCAAGGGATCCGAAATATCTGTTCTCAGATTCCACAGAAATGAGGCTAGCAAAGAGATCCACGAAATACAGATGTAACTCTGTGAGTTGAATTAACAGAACACTAAGCAGTTTCTCAGAAAGCTTCTTTCCAGATTTCATGTGAGGATATTTCGTTTTTCACCATAGCCTTCTAAGGGCTTCCAAATATCACTTTGCCAATTCCACAAGAACTGTCTTAGCGAAAAACTTCTTGAGGGGAATGCTGTAACTCTGTGAGATGATTTCACAGAACACAAAGAAGTTTCTCAGAAAGCTTCTTTCTATATGTTATCCGAGGATATTTCCTTTGGCCCTATAGCCTTCCAAGGGATCCGAAATATCTGTTCTCAGATTCCACAGAAATAAGGCTAGCAAAGAGATCCACGAAATACAGATGTAACTCTGTGAGATGAATTAACAGAACAGTAAGCAGTTTCTCAGAAAGCTTCTTTCCAGATTTCATCTGAGGATATTTCCTTTTTCACCATAGCCCTCTATGGGCTTCCAAATATCACTTTGCCAATTCCACAAGAACTGTCTTAGCGAAAGGCTTCTTGAGGGGAAAGCTGTAACTCTGTGAGATGATTTCACGGAACACAAAGAAGTTTCTCAGAAAGCTTCTTTCTCTTTGTTATCGGAGGATATTTCCTTTGGCCCTATAATCCTCCAAGGGATCCGAAATATCTGTTCTCAGATTCCACAGAAATAAGGCTAGCAAAGAGATCCACGAAATACAGATGTAACTCTGTGAGATGAATTAACAGAACACTAAGCAGTTTCTCAGAAAGCTTCTTTCCAGATTTCATCTGAGGATATATCCATTTTCACCATAGCCCTCTATGGGCTTCCAAATATCACTTTGCCAATTCCACAAGAACTGTCTTAGCGAAAGGTTTCTTGACGGGAAAGCTGTAACTCTGTGAGATGATTTCACAGAACACAAAGGAGTTTCTCAGAAAGCTTCTTTCTCTTTGATATCGGAGGCTATTTCCTTTGGCCCTGTAGTCTTCCAAGGGATCCGAAATATCTGTTCTCAGATTCCACAGAAATAAGGCTAGCAAAGAGATCCACGAAATACAGATGTAACTCTGTGAGATGAATTAACACAACACTAAGCAGTTTCTCAGAAAGCTTCTTTCCAGATTTCATCTGAGGATATTTCCTTTTTCACCATAGCCCTCTATGGGCTTCCAAATATCACTTTGCCAATTCCACAAGAACTGTCTTAGCGAAAGGCTTCTTGAAGGGAAAGCTGTAACTCTGTGAGATGATTTCACAGAACACAAAGAAGTTTCTCAGAAAGTTTCCTTCTCTTTGTTATCGGAGGCTATTTCCTTTGGCCCTATAGTCTTCCAAGGGATCCGAAATATCTGTTCTCAGATTCCACAGAAATAAGGCTAGCAAAGAGATCCACGAAATACAAATTTAATTCTGTGAGATGAATTAACAGAACACTAAGCAGTTTCTCAGAAAGCTTCTTTCCAGATTTCATCTGAGGATATTTCCTTTTTCACCATAGCCCTCTATGGGCTTCCTAATATCACTTTGCCAATTCCACAAGAACACTCTTGGAGAAAGGATTTTTGAGGGGAAAGCTGTAACTCTGTAAGATGATTTCACAGAACACAAAGAAGATTCTCAGAAAGCTTCTTTCTCTTTGTTATCGGAGGATATTTCCTTTGGCCCTATTGTCTTCCAAGGGATCCGAAATATCTGTTCTCAGATTCCACAGAAATAAGGCTAGCAAAGAGATCCACGAAATACAGATGTAACTCTGTGAGATGAATTAACAGAACACTAAGAAGTTTCTGAGAAAGCTTCTTTCCAGATTTCATCTGAGGATATTTCCTTTTTCACCATAGCCCTCTATGGGCTTCCAAATATCACTTTGCCAATTCCACAAGAACTGTCTTAGCGAAAGGCTTCTTGAGGTTAAAGCTGTAACTCTGTGAGATGATTTCACAGAACACAAAGAAGTTTCTCAGAAAGCTTCTTTCTCTTTGTTATCGGAGGATATTTCCTTTGGCCCTATAGTCTTCCAAGGGATCCGAAATATCTGTTCTCAGATTCCACAGAAATAAGGCTAGCAAAGAGATCCACGAAATACAGATGTAACTCTGTGAGATGAATTAACAGAACACTAAGCAGTTTCTCAGAAAACTTCTTTCCAGATTTCATCTGAGGATATATCCTTTTTCACCATAGCCCACT
Source organism: Macaca nemestrina (assembly GCF_043159975.1). Taxonomy (NCBI): domain Eukaryota; kingdom Metazoa; phylum Chordata; class Mammalia; order Primates; family Cercopithecidae; genus Macaca; species Macaca nemestrina. The sequence continues at coordinate 90,472,561 of NC_092137.1, read as the reverse complement.
ATGGGCTTCCAAATATCACTTTGCCAATTCCACAAGAACTGTCTTAGCGAAAGGCTTCTTGAAGGGAAAGCTGTAACTCTGTGAGATGATTTCACAGAACGCAAAGGAGTTTCTCAGAAAGCTTCTTTCTCTTTGATATCGGAGGATATTTCCTTGGGCCCTATAGTCTTCCAAGGGATCCGAAATATCTGTTCTCAGATTCCACAGAAATAAGGCTAGCAAAGAGATCCACGAAATACAGATGTAACTCTGTGAGATTAATTAACAGAACACTAAGCAGTTTCTCAGAAAGCTTCTTTCCAGATTTCATCGGAGGATATATCCTTTTTCACCGTAGCCCTCTATGGGCTTCCAAATATCACTTTGCCAATTCCACAAGAACTGTCTTAGCGAAAGGTTTCTTGACGGGAAAGCTGTAACTCTGTGAGATGATTTCACAGAACACAAAGGAGTTTCTCAGAAAGCTTCTTTCTCTTTGATATCGGAGGATATTTCCTTTGGCCCTATAGTATTCCAAGGGATCCGAAATATCTGTTCTCAGATTCCACAGAAATAAGGCTAGCAAAGAGATCCACGAAATACAGATGTAACTCTGTGAGATGAATTAACAGAACACTAAGCAGTTTCTCAGAAAGCTTCTTTCCAGATTTCATCTGAGGATATTTCCTTTTTCACCATAGCCCTCTATGGGCTTCCAAATATCACTTTGCCAATTCCACAAGAACTGTCTTAGCGAAAGGCTTCTTGAAGGGAAAGCTGTAACTCTGTGAGATGATTTCACAGAACACAAAGAAGTTTCTCAGAAAGCTTCTTTCTCTTTGTTATGGGAGCATATTTCCTTTGGCCCTATAGTCTTCCAAGGGATCCGAAATATCTGTTCTCAGATTCCACAGAAATAAGGCTAGCAAAGAGATCCACGAAATACACATTTAATTCTGTGAGATGAATTAACAGAACACTAAGCAGTTTCTCAGAAAGCTTCTTTCCAGATTTCATCTGAGGATATTTCCTTTTTCACTATTGCCCTCTATGGGCTTCCTAATATCACTTTGCCAATTCCACAAGAACACTCTTGGAGAAAGGATTTTTGAGGGGAAAGCTGTAACTCTGTAAGATGATTTCACAGAACACAAAGAAGATTCTCAGAAAGCTTCTTTCTCTTTGTTATCGGAGGATATTTCCTTTGGCCCTATAGTCTTCCAAGGGATCCGAAATATCTGTTCTCAGATTCCACAGAAATAAGGCTAGCAAAGAGATCCACGAAATACAGATGTAACTCTGTGAGATGAATTAACAGAACACTAAGAAGTTTCTGAGAAAGCTTCTTTCCAGATTTCATCTGAGGATATTTCCTTTTTCACCATAGCCCTCTATGGGCTTCCAAATATCACTTTGCCAATTCCACAAGAACTGTCTTAGCGAAAGGCTTCTTGAGGTTAAAGCTGTAACTCTGTGAGATGATTTCACAGAACACAAAGAAGTTTCTCAGAAAGCTTCTTTCTCTTTGATATCGGAGGATATTTCCTTGGGCCCTATAGTCTTCCAAGGGATCCGAAATATCTGTTCTCAGATTCCACAGAAATAAGGCTAGCAAAGAGATCCACGAAATACAGATGTAACTCTGTGAGATTAATTAACAGAACACTAAGCAGTTTCTCAGAAAGCTTCTTTCCAGATTTCATCTGAGGATATATCCTTTTTCACCATAGCCCTCTATGGGCTTCCAAATATCACTTTGCCAATTCCACAAGAACTGTCTTAGCGAAAGGTTTCTTGACGGGAAAGCTGTAACTCTGTGAGATGATTTCACAGAACACAAAGGAGTTTCTCAGAAAGGTTCTTTCTCTTTGATATCGGAGGATATTTCCTTTGGCCCTATAGTCTTCCAAGGGATCCGAAATATCTGTTCTCAGATTCCACAGAAATAAGGCTAGCAAAGAGATCCACGAAATACAGATGTAACTCTGTGAGATGAAATAACAGAACACTAAGCAGTTTCTCAGAAAGCTTCTTTCCAGATTTCATCTGAGGATATTTCCTTTTTCACCATAGCCCTCTATGGGCTTCCAAATATCACTTTGCCAATTCCACAAGAACTGTCTTAGCGAAAGGATTCTTGAAGGGAAAGCTGTAACTCTGTGAGATGATTTCACAGAACACAAAGAAGTTTCTCAGAAAGTTTCTTTCTCTTTGTTATCGGAGGCTATTTCCTTTGGCCCTATAGTCTTCCATGGGATCCGAAATATCTGTTCTCAGATTCCACAGAAATAAGGCTAGCAAAGAGATCCACGAAATACAAATTTAATTCTGTGAGATGAATTAACAAAACACTAAGCAGTTTCTCAGAAAGCTTCTTTCCAGATTTCATCTGAGGATATTTCCTTTTTCACCATAGCCCTCTATGGGCTTCCAAATATCACTTTGCCAATTCCACAATAACTCTCTTGGGGAAAGGATTCTTGAGGGGAAAGATGTAACTCTGTGAGATGATTTCACAGAAAACAAAGAAGATTCTCAGAAAACTTCTTTCTCTTTGCTTTTGGAAGATATTTCCTTTGGCCCCATAGTCTTCCAAGGGATCCGAAATATCTGTTCTCAGATTCCACAGAAATAAGGCTAGCAAAGAGATCCACGAAATACAGATGTAACTCTGTGAGATGAATTAACAGAACACTAAGCAGTTTCTCAGAAAGCTTCTTTCCAGATTTCGTGTGAGGATATTTCGTTTTTCACCATAGCCCTCTAAGGGCTTCCAAATATCACTTTGACAATTCCACAAGAACTGTCTTAGCGAAAGGCTTCTTGAGGGGAATGCTGTAACTCTGTGAGATGATTTCACAGAACATAAAGAAGTCTCTCAGAAAGCTTCTTTCTATATGTTATCCGAGAATATTTCCTTTGGCCCTATAGCCTTCCAAGGGATCTGAAATATCTGTTCTCAGATTCCACAGAAATAAGGCTAGCAAAGAGATCCACGAAATACAGATGTAACTCTGTGAGATGAATTAACAGAACACTAAGCAGTTTCTCAGAAAGCTTCTTTCCAGATTTCGTCTGAGGATATTTCGTTTTTCACCATAGCCCTCTATGGGCTTCCAAATATCACTTTGCCAATTCCACAAGAACTGTCTTAGCGAAAGGCTTCTTGAGGGGAAAGCTGTAACTCTGTGAGATGATTTCACAGAACACAAAGAAGTTTCTCAGAAAGCTTCTTTCTCTTTGTTATCGGAGGGTATTTCCTTTGGCCCTATAGTCTTCCAAGGGATCCGAAATATCTGTTCTCAGATTCCACAGAAATAAGGCTAGCAAAGAGATCCACGAAATACAGATGTAAGTCTGTGAGATGAATTAACAGAACACTAAGCAGTTTCTCAGTAAGCTTCTTTCCAGATTTTATCTGAGGATATTTCCTTTTTCACCATAGCCCTCTATGGGCTTCCAAATATCACTTTGCCAATTCCACAAGAACTGTCTTAGCGAAAGGCTTCTTGAAGGGAAAGCTGTAACTCTGTGAGATGATTTCACAGAACACAATGAAGTTTCTCAGAAAGTTTCTTTCTCTTTCTTATCGGAGGCTATTTCCTTTGGCCCTATAGTCTTCCAAAGGATCCGAAATATCTGTTCTCAGATTCCACAGAAATAAGGCTAGCAAAGAGATCCACGAAATACAAATTTAATTCTGTGAGATGAATTAACAAAACACTAAGCAGTTTCTCAGAAAGCTTCTTTCCAGATTTCATCTGAGGATATTTCCTTTTTCACCATAGCCCTCTATGGGCTTCCAAATATCACTTTGCCAATTCCACAATAACTCTCTTGGGGAAAGGATTCTTGAGGGGAAAGATGTAACTCTGTGAGATGATTTCACAGAAAACAAAGAAGATTCTCAGAAAACTTCTTTCTCTTTGCTTTTGGAAGATATTTCCTTTGGCCCTATAGTCTTCCAAGGGATCCGAAATATCTGTTCTCAGATTCCACAGAAATAAGGCTAGCAAAGAGATCCACGAAATACAGATGTAACTCTGTGAGATGAATTAACAGAACACTAAGCAGTTTCTCAGAAAGCTTCTTTCCAGATTTCATGTGAGGATATTTTGTTTTTCACCATAGTCCTCTAAGGGCTTCCAAATATCACTTTGCCAATTCCACAAGAACTGTCTTAGCGAAAGGCTTCTTGAGGGGAATGCTGTAACTCTGTGAGATGATTTCACAGAACACAAAGAAGTCTCTCAGAAAGCTTCTTTCTATATGTTATCCGAGAATATTTCCTTTGGCCCTATAGCCTTCCAAGGGATCTGAAATATCTGTTCTCAGATTCCACAGAAATAAGGCTACCAAAGAGATCCACGAAATACAGATGTAACTCTGTGAGATGAATTAACAGAACACTAAGCAGTTTCTCAGAAAGCTTCTTTCCAGATTTCATCTGAGGATATTTCGTTTTTCACCATAGCCCTCTATGGGCTTCCAAATATCACTTTGCCAATTCCACAAGAACTGTCTTAGCGAAAGGCTTCTTGAGGGGAAAGCTGTAACTCTGTGAGATGATTTCACAGAACACAAAGAAGTTTCTCAGAAAGCTTCTTTCTCTTTGTTATCGGAGGATATTTCCTTTGGCCCTATAGTCTTCCAAGGGATCCGAAATATCTGTTCTCAGATTCCACAGAAATAAGGCTAGCAAAGATATCCACGAAATACAGATGTAACTCTCTGAGATGAATTAACAGAACACTAAGCAGTTTCTCAGAAAGCTACTTTCCAGTTTTCATCTGAGGATATATCTTTTTTCACCATAGCCCTCTATGGGCTTCCAAATATCACTTTGCCAATTCCACAAGAACTGTCTTAGCGAAAGGCTTCTTGAAGGCAAAGCTGTAACTCTGTGAGATGATTTCACAGAACACAAAGGAGTTTCTCAGAAAGCTTCTTTCTCTTTGATATCGGAGGATATTTCCTTTGGCCCTAAAGTCTTCCAAGGGATCCGAAATATTTGTTCTCAGATTCCAAAGAAATAAGGCTAGCAAAGAGATCCACGAAATGCAGATGTAACTCTGTGAGATGAATTAACAGAACACTGAGCAGTTTCTCAGATAGTTTCTTTCCAGATTTCATCTGAGGATATTTCCTTTTTCACCATAGCCCTCTATGGGCTTCCAAATATCACTTTGCCAATTCCACAAGAACTGTCTTAGCGAAAGGCTTCTTGAAGGGAAAGCTGTAACTCTGTGAGATGATTTCACAGAACACAAAGGAGTTTCTCAGAAAGCTTCTTTCTCTTTGATATCGGAGGATATTTCCTTGGGCCCTATAGTCTTCCAAGGGATCCGAAATATCTGTTCTCAGATTCCACAGAAATAAGGCTAGCAAAGAGATCCACGAAATACAGATGTAACTCTGTGAGATGAATTAACAGAACACTAAGCAGTTTCTCAGAAAGCTTCTTTCCAGATTTCATGTGAGGATATTTCGTTTTTCACCATAGCCCTCTAAGGGCTTCCAAATATCACTTTGCCAATTACACAAGAACTGTCTTAGCGAAAGGCTTCTTGACGGGAAAGCTGTAACTCTGTGAGATGATTTCACAGAACACAAAGGAGTTTCTCAGAAAGGTTCTTTCTCTTTGATATCGGAGGATATTTCCTTTGGCCCTATAGTCTTCCAAGGGATCCGAAATATCTGTTCTCAGATTCCACAGAAATAAGGCTAGCAAAGAGATCCACGAAATACAGATGTAACTCTGTGAGATGAAATAACAGAACACTAAGCAGTTTCTCAGAAAGCTTCTTTCCAGATTTCATCTGAGGATATTTCCTTTTTCACCATAGCCCTCTATGGGCTTCCAAATATCACTTTGCCAATTCCACAAGAACTGTCTTAGCGAAAGGCTTCTTGAAGGGAAAGCTGTAACTCTGTGAGATGATTTCACAGAACACAAAGAAGTTTCTCAGAAAGTTTCTTTCTCTTTGTTATCGGAGGCTATTTCCTTTGGCCCTATAGTCTTCCATGGGATCCGAAATATCTGTTCTCAGATTCCACAGAAATAAGGCTAGCAAAGAGATCCACGAAATACAAATTTAATTCTGTGAGATGAATTAACAAAACACTAAGCAGTTTCTCAGAAAGCTTCTTTCCAGATTTCATCTGAGGATATTTCCTTTTTCACCATAGCCCTCTATGGGCTTCCAAATATCACTTTGCCAATTCCACAAGAACTCTCTTGGGGAAAGGATTCTTGAGGGGAAAGATGTAACTCTGTGAGATGATTTCACAGAAAACAAAGAAGATTCTCAGAAAACTTCTTTCTCTTTGCTTTTGGAAGATATTTCCTTTGGCCCCATAGTCTTCCAAGGGATCCGAAATATCTGTTCTCAGATTCCACAGAAATAAGGCTAGCAAAGAGATCCACGAAATACAGATGTAACTCTGTGAGATGAATTAACAGAACACTAAGCAGTTTCTCAGAAAGCTTCTTTCCAGATTTCGTGTGAGGATATTTCGTTTTTCACCATAGCCCTCTAAGGGCTTCCAAATATCACTTTGACAATTCCACAAGAACTGTCTTAGCGAAAGGCTTCTTGAGGGGAATGCTGTAACTCTGTGAGATGATTTCACAGAACATAAAGAAGTCTCTCAGAAAGCTTCTTTCTATATGTTATCCGAGAATATTTCCTTTGGCCCTATAGCCTTCCAAGGGATCTGAAATATCTGTTCTCAGATTCCACAGAAATAAGGCTAGCAAAGAGATCCACGAAATACAGATGTAACTCTGTGAGATGAATTAACAGAACACTAAGCAGTTTCTCAGAAAGCTTCTTTCCAGATTTCATCTGAGGATATTTCGTTTTTCACCATAGCCCTCTATGGGCTTCCAAATATCACTTTGCCAATTCCACAAGAACTGTCTTAGCGAAAGGCTTCTTGAGGGGAAAGCTGTAACTCTGTGAGATGATTTCACAGAACACAAAGAAGTTTCTCAGAAAGCTTCTTTCTCTTTGTTATCGGAGGGTATTTCCTTTGGCCCTATAGTCTTCCAAGGGATCCGAAATATCTGTTCTCAGATTCCACAGAAATAAGGCTAGCAAAGAGATCCACGAAATACAGATGTAAGTCTGTGAGATGAATTAACAGAACACTAAGCAGTTTCTCAGTAAGCTTCTTTCCAGATTTCATCTGAGGATATTTCCTTTTTCACCATAGCCCTCTATGGGCTTCCAAATATCACTTTGCCAATTCCACAAGAACTGTCTTAGCGAAAGGCTTCTTGAAGGGAAAGCTGTAACTCTGTGAGATGATTTCACAGAACACAATGAAGTTTCTCAGAAAGTTTCTTTCTCTTTCTTATCGGAGGCTATTTCCTTTGGCCCTATAGTCTTCCAAGGGATCCGAAATATCTGTTCTCAGATTCCACAGAAATAAGGCTAGCAAAGAGATCCACGAAATACAAATTTAATTCTGTGAGATGAATTAACAAAACACTAAGCAGTTTCTCAGAAAGCTTCTTTCCAGATTTCATCTGAGGATATTTCCTTTTTCACCATAGCCCTCTATGGGCTTCCAAATATCACTTTGCCAATTCCACAATAACTCTCTTGGGGAAAGGATTCTTGAGGGGAAAGATGTAACTCTGTGAGATGATTTCACAGAAAACAAAGAAGATTCTCAGAAAACTTCTTTCTCTTTGCTTTTGGAAGATATTTCCTTTGGCCCTATAGTCTTCCAAGGGATCCGAAATATCTGTTCTCAGATTCCACAGAAATAAGGCTAGCAAAGAGATCCACGAAATACAGATGTAACTCTGTGAGATGAATTAACAGAACACTAAGCAGTTTCTCAGAAAGCTTCTTTCCAGATTTCATGTGAGGATATTTTGTTTTTCACCATAGTCCTCTAAGGGCTTCCAAGTATCACTTTGCCAATTCCACAAGAACTGTCTTAGCGAAAGGCTTCTTGAGGGGAATGCTGTAACTCTGTGAGATGATTTCACAGAACACAAAGAAGTCTCTCAGAAAGCTTCTTTCTATATGTTATCCGAGAATATTTCCTTTGGCCCTATAGCCTTCCAAGGGATCTGAAATATCTGTTCTCAGATTCCACAGAAATAAGGCTACCAAAGAGATCCACGAAATACAGATGTAACTCTGTGAGATGAATTAACAGAACACTAAGCAGTTTCTCAGAAAGCTTCTTTCCAGATTTCATCTGAGGATATTTCGTTTTTCACCATAGCCCTCTATGGGCTTCCAAATATCACTTTGCCAATTCCACAAGAACTGTCTTAGCGAAAGGCTTCTTGAGGGGAAAGCTGTAACTCTGTGAGATGATTTCACAGAACACAAAGAAGTTTCTCAGAAAGCTTCTTTCTCTTTGTTATCGGAGGGTATTTCCTTTGGCCCTATAGTCTTCCAAGGGATCCGAAATATCTGTTCTCAGATTCCACAGAAATAAGGCTAGCAAAGAGATCCACGAAATACAGATGTAAGTCTGTGAGATGAATTAACAGAACACTAAGCAGTTTCTCAGTAAGCTTCTTTCCAGATTTCATCTGAGGATATTTCCTTTTTCACCATAGCCCTCTATGGGCTTCCAAATATCACTTTGCCAATTCCACAAGAACTGTCTTAGCGAAAGGCTTCTTGAAGGGAAAGCTGTAACTCTGTGAGATGATTTCACAGAACACAAAGGAGTTTCTCAGAAAGCTTCTTTCTCTTTGATATCGGAGGATATTTCCTTGGGCCCTATAGTCTTCCAAGGGATCCGAAATATCTGTTCTCAGATTCCACAGAAATAAGGCTAGCAAAGAGATCCACGAAATACAGATGTAACTCTGTGAGATGAATTAACAGAACACTAAGCAGTTTCTCAGAAAGCTTCTTTCCAGATTTCATGTGAGGATATTTCGTTTTTCACCATAGCCCTCTAAGGGCTTCCAAATATCACTTTGCCAATTACACAAGAACTGTCTTAGCGAAAGGCTTCTTGAGGGGAATGCTGTAACTCTGTGAGATGATTTCACAGAACACAAAGAAGTTTCTCAGAAAGCTTCTTTCTATATGTTATCCGAGGCTATTTCCTTTGGCCCTATAGCCTTCCAAGGGATTCGAAATATCTGTTCTCAGATTCCACAGAAATAAGGCTAGCAAAGAGATCCACGAAATACAGATGTAACTCTGTGAGATGAATTAACAGAAGACTAAGCAGTTTCTCAGAAAGCTTCTTTCCAGATTTCATCTGAGGATATTTCCTTTTTCACCATAGCCCTCTATGGGCTTCCAAATATCACTTTGCCAATTCCACAAGAACTGTCTTAGCGAAAGGGTTCTTGAAGGGAAAGCTGTAACTCTGTGAGATGATTTCACAGAATACAAAGAAGTTTCTCAGAAAGCTTCTTTCTCTTTGTTATCGGAGGATATTTCCTTTGGCCCTATAGTATACCAAGGGATCCGAAATATCTGTTCTCAGATTCCACAGAAATAAGGCTAGCAAAGAGATCCACGAAATACAAATTTAATTCTGTGAGATGAATTAACAGAACACTAAGCAGTTTCTCAGAAAGCTTCTTTCCAGATTTCATCTGAGGATATTTCCTTTTTCAACATAGCCCTCTATGGGCTTCCAAATATCACTTTGCCAATTCCACAAGAACTCTCTTGGGGAAAGGATTCTTGAGGGGAAAGATGTAACTCTGTGAGATGATTTCACAGAAAACAAAGAAGTTTCTCAGAAAACTTCTTTCTCTTTGCTTTTGGAAGATATTTCCTTTGGCCCTATAGTCTTCCAAGGGATCCGAAATATCTGTTCTCAGATTCCACAGAAATAAGGCTAGCAAAGAGATCCACGAAATACAGATGTAACTCTGTGAGATGAATTAACAGAACACTAAGCAGTTTCTCAGAAAGCTTCTTTCCAGATTTCATGTGAGGATATTTCGTTTTTCACCATAGCCCTCTAAGGGCTTCCAAATATCACTTTGCCAATTACACAAGAACTGTCTTAGCGAAAGGCTTCTTGAGGGGAATGCTGTAACTCTGTGAGATGATTTCACAGAACACAAAGAAGTTTCTCAGAAAGCTTCTTTCTATATGTTATCCGAGGATATTTCCTTTGGCCCTATAGCCTTCCAAGGGATCCGAAATATCTGTTCTCAGATTCCACAGAAATAAGGCTAGCAAAGAGATCCACGAAATACAGATGTAACACTGTGAGATGAATTAACAGAACACAAAGCAGTTTCTCAGAAAGCTTCTTTCCAGATTTCATCTGAGGATATTTCGTTTTTCACCATAGCCCTCTATGGGCTTCCAAATATCACTTTGCCAATTCCACAAGAACTGTCTTAGCGAAAGGCTTCTTGAGGGGAAAGCTGTAACTCTATGAAATGATTTCACAGAACACAAAGAAGTTTCTCAGAAAGCTTCTTTCTCTTTGTTATCAGAGGATATTTCCTTTGGCCCTATAGTCTTCCAAGGGATCCAAAATATCTGTTCTCAGATTCCACAGAAATAAGGCTAGCAAAGAGATCCACGAAATACAGATGTAACTCTGTGAGATTAATTAACAGAACACTAAGCAGTTTCTCAGAAAGCTTCTTTCCAGATTTCATCTGAGGATATATCCTTTTTCACCATAGCCCTCTAAGGGCTTCCAAATATCACTTTGCCAATTCCACAAGAACTGTCTTAGCGAAAGGCTTCTTGAAGGGAAAGCTATAACTCTGTCAGATGATTTCACAGAACACAAAGGAGTTTCTCAGAAAGCTTCTTTCTCTTTGATATCGGAGGATATTTCCTTTGGCCCTATAGTCTTCCAAGGGATCCGAAATATCTGTTCTCAGATTCCACAGAAATAAGGCTAGCAAAGAGATTAACGAAATACAGATGTAACTCTGTGAGATGAATTAACAGAAGACTAAGCAGTTTCTCAGAAAGCTTCTTTCCAGATTTCATCTGAGGATATTTCCTTTTTCACCATAGCCCTCTATGGGCTTCCAAATATCACTTTGCCAATTCCACAAGAACTGTCTTAGCGAAAGGGTTCTTGAAGGGAAAGCTGTAACTCTGTGAGATGATTTCACAGAACACAAAGAAGTTTCTCAGAAAGCTTCTTTCTCTTTCTTATCGGAGGATATTTCCTTTGGCCCTATAGTCTTCCAAGGGATCCGAAATATCTGTTCTCAGATTCCACAGAAATAAGGCTAGCAAAGAGATCCACGAAATACAGATGTAACTCTGTGAGATGAATTAACAGAACACTAAGCAGTTTCTCAGAAAGCTTCTTTCCAGATTTCATCTGAGGATATTTCCTTTTTCACCATAGTCCTCTATGGGCTTCCAATTGTCACACTGCCAATTCCACAAGAACTGTCTTAGCGAAAGGCTTCTTGAGGGGAAAGCTGTAACTCTGTGAGATGATTTCACAGAACACAAAGAAGTTTCTCAGAAAGCTTCTTTCTCTTTGTTATCGAGGGTATTTCCTTTGGCCCTATAGTCTTCCAAAGGATCGGAAATATCTGTTCTCAGATTCCACAGAAATAAGGCTAGCAAAGAGATCCACGAAATACAGATGTAACTCTGTGAGATGAATTAACAGAACACTAAGCAGTTTCTCAGAAAGCTTCTTTCCAGATTTCATCTGAGGATATATCCTTTTTCACCATAGCCCTCTGTGGGCTTCCAAATATCACTTTGCCCGTTCCACAAAACTGTTTTAGCGAAAGGCTTCTTGAGGGGAATGCTGTAACTCTGTGAGATGATTTCACAGAACACAAAGAAGTTTCTGAGAAAGCTTCTTTCTCTTTGTTATCGGAGGATATTTCCTTTGGCCCTATAGTCTCCCAAGGAATCCGAAATATCTGTTCTCAGATTCCACAGAAATAAGGCTAGCAAAGAGATCCACGAAATACAGATGTAAGTCTGTGAGATGAATTAACAGAACACTAAGCAGTTTCTCAGAAAGCTTCTTTCCAGATTTCATCTGAGGATATTTCCTTTTTCACCATAGCCCTCTATGGGCTTCCAAATATCACTTTGCCAATTCCACAAGAACTCTCTTGGGGAAAGGATTCTTGAGGGGAAAGATGTAACTCTGTAAGATGATTTCACAGAAAACAAAGAAGTTTCTCAGAAAACTTCTTTCTCTTTGCTTTTGGAAGATATTTCCTTTGGCCCTATAGTCTTCCAAGGGATCCGAAATACCTGTTCTCAGATTCCACAGAAATAAGGCTACCAAAGAGATCCACGAAATACAGATGTATCTCTGTGAGATGAATTAACAGAACACTAAGCAGTTTCTCAGAAAGCTTCTTTCCAGATTTCATGTGAGGATATTTCGTTTTTCACCATAGCCCTCTAAGGGCTTCCAAATATCACTTTGCCAATTACAAAAGAACTGTCTTAGCGAAAGGCTTCTTGAGGGGAATGCTGTAACTCTGTGAGATGATTTCACAGAACACAAAGAAGTTTCTCAGAAAGCTTCTTTCTATATGTTATCCGAGGATATTTCCTTTGGCCCTATAGCCTTCCAAGGGATCCGAAATATCTGTTCTCAGATTCCACAGAAATAAGGCTAGCAAAGAGATCCACGAAATACAGATGTAACACTGTGAGATGAATTAACAGAACACTAAGCAGTTTCTCAGAAAGCTTCTTTCCAGATTTCATCTGAGGATATTTCCTTTTTCACCATAGCCCTCTATGGGCTTCCAAATATCACTTTGCCAATTCCACAAGAACTGTCTTAGCGAAAGGCTTCTTGAAGGGAAAGCTGTAACTCTGTGAGATGATTTCACAGAACACAAAGAAGTTTCTCAGAAAGTTTCTTTCTCTTTGTTATCGGAGGCTATTTCCTTTGGCCCTATAGTCTTCCATGGGATCCGAAATATCTGTTCTCAGATTCCACAGAAATAAGGCTACCAAAGAGATCCACGAAATACAAATTTAATTCTGTGAGATGAATTAACAAAACACTAAGCAGTTTCTCAGAAAGCTTCTTTCCAGATTTCATCTGAGGATATTTCCTTTTTCACCATAGCCCTCTATGGGCTTCCAAATATCACTTTGCCAATTCCACAATAACTCTCTTGGGGAAAGGATTCTTGAGGGGAAAGATGTAACTCTGTGAGATGATTTCACAGAAAACAAAGAAGATTCTCAGAAAACTTCTTTCTCTTTGCTTTTGGAAGATATTTCCTTTGGCCCCATAGTCTTCCAAGGGATCCGAAATATCTGTTCTCAGATTCCACAGAAATAAGGCTAGCAAAGAGATCCACGAAATACAGATGTAACTCTGTGAGATGAATTAACAGAACACTAAGCAGTTTCTCAGAAAGCTTCTTTCCAGATTTCGTGTGAGGATATTTCGTTTTTCACCATAGCCCTCTAAGGGCTTCCAAATATCACTTTGCCAATTCCACAAGAACTGTCTTAGCGAAAGGCTTCTTGAGGGGAATGCTGTAACTCTGTGAGATGATTTCACAGAACATAAAGAAGTCTCTCAGAAAGCTTCTTTCTATATGTTATCCGAGAATATTTCCTTTGGCCCTATAGCCTTCCAAGGGATCTGAAATATCTGTTCTCAGATTCCACAGAAATAAGGCTAGCAAAGAGATCCACGAAATACAGATGTAACTCTGTGAGATGAATTAACAGAACACTAAGCAGTTTCTCAGAAAGCTTCTTTCCAGATTTCATCTGAGGATATTTCGTTTTTCACCATAGCCCTCTATGGGCTTCCAAATATCACTTTGCCAATTCCACAAGAACTGTCTTAGCGAAAGGCTTCTTGAGGGGAAAGCTGTAACTCTGTGAGATGATTTCACAGAACACAAAGAAGTTTCTCAGAAAGCTTCTTTCTCTTTGTTATCGGAGGGTATTTCCTTTGGCCCTATAGTCTTCCAAGGGATCCGAAATATCTGTTCTCAGATTCCACAGAAATAAGGCTAGCAAAGAGATCCACGAAATACAGATGTAAGTCTGTGAGATGAATTAACAGAACACTAAGCAGTTTCTCAGTAAGCTTCTTTCCAGATTTCATCTGAGGATATTTCCTTTTTCACCATAGCCCTCTATGGGCTTCCAAATATCACTTTGCCAATTCCACAAGAACTGTCTTAGCGAAAGGCTTCTTGAAGGGAAAGCTGTAACTCTGTGAGATGATTTCACAGAACACAATGAAGTTTCTCAGAAAGTTTCTTTCTCTTTCTTATCGGAGGCTATTTCCTTTGGCCCTATAGTCTTCCAAGGGATCCGAAATATCTGTTCTCAGATTCCACAGAAATAAGGCTAGCAAAGAGATCCACGAAATACAAATTTAATTCTGTGAGATGAATTAACAAAACACTAAGCAGTTTCTCAGAAAGCTTCTTTCCAGATTTCATCTGAGGATATTTCCTTTTTCACCATAGCCCTCTATGGGCTTCCAAATATCACTTTGCCAATTCCACAATAACTCTCTTGGGGAAAGGATTCTTGAGGGGAAAGATGTAACTCTGTGAGATGATTTCACAGAAAACAAAGAAGATTCTCAGAAAACTTCTTTCTCTTTGCTTTTGGAAGATATTTCCTTTGGCCCTATAGTCTTCCAAGGGATCCGAAATATCTGTTCTCAGATTCCACAGAAATAAGGCTAGCAAAGAGATCCACGAAATACAGATGTAACTCTGTGAGATGAATTAACAGAACACTAAGCAGTTTCTCAGAAAGCTTCTTTCCAGATTTCATGTGAGGATATTTTGTTTTTCACCATAGTCCTCTAAGGGCTTCCAAATATCACTTTGCCAATTCCACAAGAACTGTCTTAGCGAAAGGCTTCTTGAGGGGAATGCTGTAACTCTGTGAGATGATTTCACAGAACACAAAGAAGTCTCTCAGAAAGCTTCTTTCTATATGTTATCCGAGAATATTTCCTTTGGCCCTATAGCCTTCCAAGGGATCTGAAATATCTGTTCTCAGATTCCACAGAAATAAGGCTACCAAAGAGATCCACGAAATACAGATGTAACTCTGTGAGATGAAGTAACAGAACACTAAGCAGTTTCTCAGAAAGCTTCTTTCCAGATTTCATCTGAGGATATTTCGTTTTTCACCATAGCCCTCTATGGGCTTCCAAATATCACTTTGCCAATTCCACAAGAACTGTCTTAGCGAAAGGCTTCTTGAGGGGAAAGCTGTAACTCTGTGAGATGATTTCACAGAACACAAAGAAGTTTCTCAGAAAGCTTCTTTCTCTTTGTTATCGGAGGATATTTCCTTTGGCCCTATAGTCTTCCAAGGGATCCGAAATATCTGTTCTCAGATTCCACAGAAATAAGGCTAGCAAAGAGATCCACGAAATACAGATGTAACTCTCTGAGATGAATTAACAGAACACTAAGCAGTTTCTCAGAAAGCTTCTTTCCAGTTTTCATCTGAGGATATATCTTTTTTCACCATAGCCCTCTATGGGCTTCCAAATATCACTTTGCCAATTCCACAAGAACTGTCTTAGCGAAAGGCTTCTTGAAGGCAAAGCTGTAACTCTGTGAGATGATTTCACAGAACACAAAGGAGTTTCTCAGAAAGCTTCTTTCTCTTTGATATCGGAGGATATTTCCTTTGGCCCTAAAGTCTTCCAAGGGATCCGAAATATCTGTTCTCAGATTCCAAAGAAATAAGGCTAGCAAAGTGATCCACGAAATGCAGATGTAACTCTGTGAGATGAATTAACAGAACACTGAGCAGTTTCTCAGATAGTTTCTTTCCACATTTCATCTGAGGATATTTCCTTTTTCACCATAGCCCTCTATGGGCTTCCAAATATCACTTTGCCAATTCCACAAGAACTGTCTTAGCGAAAGGCTTCTTGAAGGGAAATCTGTAACTCTGTGAGATGATTTCACAGAACACAAAGGAGTTTCTCAGAAAGCTTCTTTCTCTTTGATATCGGAGGATATTTCCTTGGGCCCTATAGTCTTCCAAGGGATCCGAAATATCTGTTCTCAGATTCCACAGAAATAAGGTTAGCAAAGAGATCCACGAAATACAGATGTAACTCTGTGAGATGAATTAACAGAACACTAAGCAGTTTCTCAGAAAGCTTCTTTCCAGATTTCATCTGAGGATATTTCCTTTTTCACCATAGCCCTCTATGGGCTTCCAAATATCACTTTGCCAAATCCACAAGAACTGTCTTAGCGAAAGGCTTCTTGAAGGGAAAGCTGTAACTCTGTGAGATGATTTCACAGAACACAAAGAAGTTTCTCAGAAACTTTCTTTCTCTTTGTTATCGGAGGCTATTTCCTTTGGCCCTATAGTCTTCCAAGGGATCCGAAATATCTGTTCTCAGATTCCACAGAAATAAGGCTAGCAAAGAGATCCACGAAATACAGATGTAACTCTGTGAGATGAATTAACAGAACACTAAGCAGTTTCTCAGAAAGCTTCTTTCCAGATTTCATGTGAGGATATTTCGTTTTTCACCATAGCCCTCTAAGGGCTTCCAAATATCACTTTGCCAATTACACAAGAACTGTCTTAGCGAAAGGCTTCTTGAGGGGAATGCTGTAACTCTGTGAGATGATTTCACAGAACACAAAGAAGTTTCTCAGAAAGCTTCTTTCTATATGTTATCCGAGGCTATTTCCTTTGGCCCTATAGCCTTCCAAGGGATTCGAAATATCTGTTCTCAGATTCCACAGAAATAAGGCTAGCAAAGAGATCCACGAAATACAGATGTAACTCTGTGAGATGAATTAACAGAAGACTAAGCAGTTTCTCAGAAAGCTTCTTTCCAGATTTCATCTGAGGATATTTCCTTTTTCACCATAGCCCTCTATGGGCTTCCAAATATCACTTTGCCAATTCCACAAGAACTGTCTTAGCGAAAGGGTTCTTGAAGGGAAAGCTGTAACTCTGTGAGATGATTTCACAGAATACAAAGAAGTTTCTCAGAAAGCTTCTTTCTCTTTGTTATCGGAGGATATTTCCTTTGGCCCTATAGTATACCAAGGGATCCGAAATATCTGTTCTCAGATTCCACAGAAATAAGGCTAGCAAAGAGATCCACGAAATACAAATTTAATTCTGTGAGATGAATTAACAGAACACTAAGCAGTTTCTCAGAAAGCTTCTTTCCAGATTTCATCTGAGGATATTTCCTTTTTCAACATAGCCCTCTATGGGCTTCCAAATATCACTTTGCCAATTCCACAAGAACTCTCTTGGGGAAAGGATTCTTGAGGGGAAAGATGTAACTCTGTGAGATGATTTCACAGAAAACAAAGAAGTTTCTCAGAAAACTTCTTTCTCTTTGCTTTTGGAAGATATTTCCTTTGGCCCTATAGTCTTCCAAGGGATCCGAAATATCTGTTCTCAGATTCCACAGAAATAAGGCTAGCAAAGAGATCCACGAAATACAGATGTAACTCTGTGAGATGAATTAACAGAACACTAAGCAGTTTCTCAGAAAGCTTCTTTCCAGATTTCATGTGAGGATATTTCGTTTTTCACCATAGCCCTCTAAGGGCTTCCAAATATCACATTGCCAATTACACAAGAACTGTCTTAGCGAAAGGCTTCTTGAGGGGAATGCTGTAACTCTGTGAGATGATTTCACAGAACACAAAGAAGTTTCTCAGAAAGCTTCTTTCTATATGTTATCCGAGGATATTTCCTTTGGCCCTATAGCCTTCCAAGGGATCCGAAATATCTGTTCTCAGATTCCACAGAAATAAGGCTAGCAAAGAGATCCACGAAATACAGATGTAACACTGTGAGATGAATTAACAGAACACTAAGCAGTTTCTCAGAAAGCTTCTTTCCAGATTTCATCTGAGGATATTTCGTTTTTCACCATAGCCCTCTATGGGCTTCCAAATATCACTTTGCCAATTCCACAAGAACTGTCTTAGCGAAAGGCTTCTTGAGGGGAAAGCTGTAACTCTATGAAATGATTTCACAGAACACAAAGAAGTTTCTCAGAAAGCTTCTTTCTCTTTGTTATCAGAGGATATTTCCTTTGGCCCAATAGTCTTCCAAGGGATCCAAAATATCTGTTCTCAGATTCCACAGAAATAAGGCTAGCAAAGAGATCCACGAAATACAGATGTAACTCTGTGAGATTAATTAACAGAACACTAAGCAGTTTCTCAGAAAGCTTCTTTCCAGATTTCATCTGAGGATATATCCTTTTTCACCATAGCCCTCTAAGGGCTTCCAAATATCACTTTGCCAATTCCACAAGAACTGTCTTAGCGAAAGGGTTCTTGAAGGGAAAGCTGTAACTCTGTGAGATGATTTCACAGAACACAAAGAAGTTTCTCAGAAAGCTTCTTTCTCTTTCTTATCGGAGGATATTTCCTTTGGCCCTATAGTCTTCCAAGGGATCCGAAATATCTGTTCTCAGATTCCACAGAAATAAGGCTAGCAAAGAGATCCACGAAATACAGATGTAACTCTGTGAGATGAATTAAGAGAACACTAAGCAGTTTCTCAGAAAGCTTCTTTCCAGATTTCATCTGAGGATATTTCCTTTTTCACCATAGTCCTCTATGGGCTTCCAATTGTCACACTGCCAATTCCACAAGAACTGTCTTAGCGAAAGGCTTCTTGAGGGGAAAGCTGTAACTCTGTGAGATGATTTCACAGAACACAAAGAAGTTTCTCAGAAAGCTTCTTTCTCTTTGTTATCGAGGGTATTTCCTTTGGCCCTATAGTCTTCCAAAGGATCGGAAATATCTGTTCTCAGATTCCACAGAAATAAGGCTAGCAAAGAGATCCACGAAATACAGATGTAACTCTGTGAGATGAATTAACAGAACACTAAGCAGTTTCTCAGAAAGCTTCTTTCCAGATTTCATCTGAGGATATATCCTTTTTCACCATAGCCCTCTGTGGGCTTCCAAATATCACTTTGCCCGTTCCACAAAACTGTTTTAGCGAAAGGCTTCTTGAGGGGAATGCTGTAACTCTGTGAGATGATTTCACAGAACACAAAGAAGTTTCTGAGAAAGCTTCTTTCTCTTTGTTATCGGAGGATATTTCCTTTGGCCCTATAGTCTCCCAAGGAATCCGAAATATCTGTTCTCAGATTCCACAGAAATAAGGCTAGCAAAGAGATCCACGAAATACAGATGTAAGTCTGTGAGATGAATTAACAGAACACTAAGCAGTTTCTCAGAAAGCTTCTTTCCAGATTTCATCTGAGGATATTTCCTTTTTCACCATAGCCCTCTATGGGCTTCCAAATATCACTTTGCCAATTCCACAAGAACTCTCTTGGGGAAAGGATTCTTGAGGGGAAAGATGTAACTCTGTAAGATGATTTCACAGAAAACAAAGAAGTTTCTCAGAAAACTTCTTTCTCTTTGCTTTTGGAAGATATTTCCTTTGGCCCTATAGTCTTCCAAGGGATCCGAAATACCTGTTCTCAGATTCCACACAAATAAGGCTAGCAAAGAGATCCACGAAATACAGATGTAACTCTGTGAGATGAATTAACAGAAGACTAAGCAGTTTCTCAGAAAGCTTCTTTCCAGATTTCATGTGAGGATATTTCGTTTTTCACCATAGCCCTCTAAGGGCTTCCAAATATCACTTTGCCAATTACAAAAGAACTGTGTTAGCGAAAGGCTTCTTGAGGGGAATGCTGTAACTCTGTGAGATGATTTCACAGAACACAAAGAAGTTTCTCAGAAAGCTTCTTTCTATATGTTATCCGAGGATATTTCCTTTGGCCCTATAGCCTTCCAAGGGATCCGAAATATCTGTTCTCAGATTCCACAGAAATAAGGCTAGCAAAGAGATCCACGAAATACAGATGTAACACTGTGAGATGAATTAACAGAACACTAAGCAGTTTCTCAGAAAGCTTCTTTCCAGATTTCATCTGAGGATATTTCGTTTTTCACCATAGCCCTCTATGGGCTTCCAAATATCACTTTGCCAATTCCACAAGAACTGTCTTAGCGAAAGGCTTCTTGAGGGGAAAGCTGTAACTCTGTGAGATGATTTCACAGAACACAAAGAAGTTTCTCAGAAAGCTTCTTTCTCTTTGTTATCAGAGGATATTTCCTTTGGCCCTATAGTCTTCCAAGGGATCCAAAATATCTGTTCTCAGATTCCACAGAAATAAGGCTAGCAAAGAGATCCACGAAATACAGATGTAACTCTGTGAGATGAATTAACAGAACACTAAGCAGTTTCTCAGAAAGCTTCTTTCCAGATTTCATCTGAGGATATATCCTTTTTCACCATAGCCCTCTAAGGGCTTCCAAATATCACTTTGCCAATTCCACAAGAACTGTCTTAGCGAAAGGCTTCTTGAAGGGAAAGCTGTAACTCTGTCAGATGATTTCACAGAACACAAAGGAGTTTCTCAGAAAGCTTCTTTCTCTTTGATATCGGAGGATATTTCCTTTGGTCCTATAGTCTTCCAAGGGATCCGAAATATCTGTTCTCAGATTCCACAGAAATAAGGCTAGCAAAGAGATTAACGAAATACAGATGTATCACTGTGAGATGAATTAACAGAAGACTAAGCAGTTTCTCAGAAAGCTTCTTTCCAGATTTCATCTGAGGATATTTCCTTTTTCACCATAGCCCTCTATGGGCTTCCAAATATCACTTTGCCAATTCCACAATAACTGTCTTAGCGAAAGGGTTCTTGAAGGGAAAGCTGTAACTCTGTGAGATGATTTCACAGAACACAAAGAAGTTTCTCAGAAAGCTTCTTTCTCTTTCTTATCGGAGGATATTTCCTTTGGCCCTATAGTCTTCCAAGGGATCCGAAATATCTGTTCTCAGATTCCACAGAAATAAGGCTAGCAAAGAGATCCACGAAATACAGATGTAACTCTGTGAGATGAATTAACAGAACACTAAGCAGTTTCTCAGAAACTTCTTTCCAGATTTCATCTGAGGATATTTCCTTTTTCACCATAGTCCTCTATGGGCTTCCAATTGTCACACTGCCAATTCCACAAGAACTGTCTTAGCGAAAGGCTTCTTGAGGGGAAAGCTGTAACTCTGTGAGATGATTTCACAGAACACAAAGAAGTTTCTCAGAAAGCTTCTTTCTCTTTGTTATCGAGGGTATTTCCTTTGGCCCTATAGTCTTCCAAAGGATCGGAAATATCTGTTCTCAGATTCCACAGAAATAAGGCTAGCAAAGAGATCCACGAAATACAGATGTAACTCTGTGAGATGAATTAACAGAACACTAAGCAGTTTCTCAGAAAGCTTCTTTCCAGATTTCATCTGAGGATATATCCTTTTTCACCATAGCCCTCTGTGGGCTTCCAAATATCACTTTGCCCGTTCCACAAAACTGTTTTAGCGAAAGGCTTCTTGAGGGGAATGCTGTAACTCTGTGAGATGATTTCACAGAACACAAAGAAGTTTCTGAGAAAGCTTCTTTCTCTTTGTTATCGGAGGATATTTCCTTTGGCCCTATAGTCTCCCAAGGAATCCGAAATATCTGTTCTCAGATTCCACAGAAATAAGGCTAGCAAAGAGATCCACGAAATACAGATGTAAGTCTGTGAGATGAATTAACAGAACACTAAGCAGTTTCTCAGAAAGCTTCTTTCCAGATTTCATCTGAGGATATTTCCTTTTTCACCATAGCCCTCTATGGGCTTCCAAATATCACTTTGCCAATTCCACAAGAACTCTCTTGGGGAAAGGATTCTTGAGGGGAAAGATGTAACTCTGTAAGATGATTTCACAGAAAACAAAGAAGTTTCTCAGAAAACTTCTTTCTCTTTGCTTTTGGAAGATATTTCCTTTGGCCCTATAGTCTTCCAAGGGATCCGAAATACCTGTTCTCAGATTCCACAGAAATAAGGCTAGCAAAGAGATCCACGAAATACAGATGTAACTCTGTGAGATGAATTAACAGAACACTAAGCAGTTTCTCAGAAAGCTTCTTTCCAGATTTCATGTGAGGATATTTCGTTTTTCACCATAGCCCTCTAAGGGCTTCCAAATATCACTTTGCCAATTACAAAAGAACTGTCTTAGCGAAAGGCTTCTTGAGGGGAATGCTGTAACTCTGTGAGATGATTTCACAGAACACAAAGAAGTTTCTCAGAAAGCTTCTTTCTATATGTTATCCGAGGATATTTCCTTTGGCCCTATAGCCTTCCAAGGGATCCGAAATATCTGTTCTCAGATTCCACAGAAATAAGGCTAGCAAAGAGATCCACGAAATACAGATGTAACACTGTGAGATGAATTAACAGAACACTAAGCAGTTTCTCAGAAAGCTTCTTTCCAGATTTCATCTGAGGATATTTCGTTTTTCACCATAGCCCTCTATGGGCTTCCAAATATCACTTTGCCAATTCCACAAGAACTGTCTTAGCGAAAGGCTTCTTGAGGGGAAAGCTGTAACTCTGTGAGATGATTTCACAGAACACAAAGAAGTTTCTCAGAAAGCTTCTTTCTCTTTGTTATCAGAGGATATTTCCTTTGGCCCTATAGTCTTCCAAGGGATCCAAAATATCTGTTCTCAGATTCCACAGAAATAAGGCTAGCAAAGAGATCCACGAAATACAGATGTAACTCTGTGAGATGAATTAACAGAACACTAAGCAGTTTCTCAGAAAGCTTCTTTCCAGATTTCATCTGAGGATATATCCTTTTTCACCATAGCCCTCTAAGGGCTTCCAAATATCACTTTGCCAATTCCACAAGAACTGTCTTAGCGAAAGGCTTCTTGAAGGGAAAGCTGTAACTCTGTCAGATGATTTCACAGAACACAAAGGAGTTTCTCAGAAAGCTTCTTTCTCTTTGATATCGGAGGATATTTCCTTTGGTCCTATAGTCTTCCAAGGGATCCGAAATATCTGTTCTCAGATTCCACAGAAATAAGGCTAGCAAAGAGATTAACGAAATACAGATGTAACACTGTGAGATGAATTAACAGAAGACTAAGCAGTTTCTCAGAAAGCTTCTTTCCAGATTTCATCTGAGGATATTTCCTTTTTCACCATAGCCCTCTATGGGCTTCCAAATATCACTTTGCCAATTCCACAAGAACTGTCTTAGCGAAAGGGTTCTTGAAGGGAAAACTGTAACTCTGTGAGATGATTTCACAGAACACAAAGTAGTTTCTCAGAAAGCTTCTTTCTCTTTCTTATCGGAGGATATTTCCTTTGGCCCTATAGTCTTCCAAGGGATCCGAAATATCTGTTCTCAGATTCCACAGAAATAAGGCTAGCAAAGAGATCCACGAAATACAGATGTAACTCTGTGAGATGAATTAACAGAACACTAAGCAGTTTCTCAGAAAGCTTCTTTCCAGATTTCATCTGAGGATATTTCCTTTTTCACCATAGTCCACTATGGGCTTCCAATTGTCACACTGCCAATTCCACAAGAACTGTCTTAGCGAAAGGCTTCTTGAGGGGAAAGCTGTAACTCTGTGAGATGATTTCACAGAACACAAAGAAGTTTCTCAGAAAGCTTCTTTCTCTTTGTTATCGAGGGTATTTCCTTTGGCCCTATAGTCTTCCAAGGGATCGGAAATATCTGTTCTCAGATTCCACAGAAATAAGGCTAGCAAAGAGATCCACGAAATACAGATGTAACTCTGTGAGATGAATTAACAGAACACTAAGCAGTTTCTCAGAAAGCTTCTTTCCAGATTTCATCTGAGGATATATCCTTTTTCACCATAGCCCTCTGTGGGCTTCCAAATATCACTTTGCCCGTTCCACAAAACTGTTTTAGCGAAAGGCTTCTTGAGGGGAATGCTGTAACTCTGTGAGATGATTTCACAGAACACAAAGAAGTTTCTGAGAAAGCCTCTTTCTCTTTGTTATCGGAGGATATTTCCTTTGGCCCTATAGTCTCCCAAGGAATCCGAAATATCTGTTCTCAGATTCCACAGAAATAAGGCTAGCAAAGAGATCCACGAAATACAGATGTAAGTCTGTGAGATGAATTAACAGAACACTAAGCAGTTTCTCAGAAAGCTTCTTTCCAGATTTCATCTGAGGATATTTCCTTTTTCACCGTAGCCCTCTATGGGCTTCCAAATATCACTTTGCCAATTCCACAAGAACTCTCTTGGGGAAAGGATTCTTGAGGGGAAAGATGTAACTCTGTGAGATGATTTCACAGAAAACAAAGAAGTTTCTCAGAAAACTTCTTTCTCTTTGCTTTTGGAAGATATTTCCTTTGGCCCTATAGTCTTCCAAGGGATCCGAAATATCTCTTCTCAGATTCCACAGAAATAAGGCTAGCAAAGAGATCCACGAAATACAGATGTAACTCTGTGAGATGAATTAACAGAACACTAAGCAGTTTCTCAGAAAGCTTCTTTCCAGATTTCATGTGAGGATATTTCGTTTTTCACCATAGCCCTCTAAGGGCTTCCAAATATCACTTTGCCAATTACAAAAGAACTGTCTTAGCGAAAGGCTTCTTGAGGGGAATGCTGTAACTCTGTGAGATGATTTCACAGAACACAAAGAAGTTTCTCAGAAAGCTTCTTTCTATATGTTATCCGAGGATATTTCCTTTGGCCCTATAGCCTTCCAAGGGATCCGAAATATCTGTTCTCAGATTCCACAGAAATAAGGCTAGCAAAGAGATCCACGAAATACAGATGTAACTCTGTGAGATGAATTAACAGAACACTAAGCAGTTTCTCAGAAAGCTTCTTTCCAGATTTCATCTGAGGATATTTCGTTTTTCACCATAGCCCTCTATGGGCTTCCAAATATCACTTTGCCAATTCCACAAGAACTGTCTTAGCGAAAGGCTTCTTGAGGGGAAAGCTGTAACTCTGTGAGATGATTTCACAGAACACAAAGAAGTTTCTCAGAAAGCTTCTTTCTCTTTGTTATCAGAGGATATTTCCTTTGGCCCTATAGTCTTCCAAGGGATCCAAAATATCTGTTCTCAGATTCCACAGAAATAAGGCTAGCAAAGAGATCCACGAAATACAGATGTAACTCTGTGAGATGAATTAACAGAACACTAAGCAGTTTCTCAGAAAGTTTCTTTCCAGATTTCATCTGAGGATATATCCTTTTTCACCATAGCCCTCTAAGGGCTTCCAAATATCACTTTGCCAATTCCACAAGAACTGTCTTAGCGAAAGGCTTCTTGAAGGGAAAGCTGCAACTCTGTCAGATGATTTCACAGAACACAAAGGAGTTTCTCAGAAAGCTTCTTTCTCTTTGATATCGGAGGATATTTCCTTTGGCCCTATAGTCTTCCAAGGGATCGGAAATATCTGTTCTCAGATTCCACAGAAATAAGGCTAGCAAAGAGATCCACGAAATACAGATGTAACTCTGTGAGATGAATTAACAGAACACTAAGCAGTTTCTCAGAAATCTTCTTTCCAGATTTCATCTGAGGATATATCCTTTTTCACCATAGCCCTCTGTGGGCTTCCAAATATCACTTTGCCCGTTCCACAAAACTGTTTTAGCGAAAGGCTTCTTGAGGGGAATGCTGTAACTCTGTGAGATGATTTCACAGAACACAAAGAAGTTTCTGAGAAAGCTTCTTTCTCTTTGTTATCGGAGGATATTTCCTTTGGCCCTATAGTCTCCCAAGGAATCCGAAATATCTGTTCTCAGATTCCACAGATATAAGGCTAGCAAAGAGATCCACGAAATACAGATGTAAGTCTGTGAGATGAATTAACAGAACACTAAGCAGTTTCTCAGAAAGCTTCTTTCCAGATTTCATCTGAGGATATTTCCTTTTTCACCATAGCCCTCTATGGGCTTCCAAATATCACTTTGCCAATTCCACAAGAACTCTCTTGGGGAAAGGATCCTTGAGGGGAAAGATGCAACTCTGTGAGATGATTTCACAGAAAACAAAGAAGTTTCTCAGAAAACTTCTTTCTCTTTGCTTTTGGAAAATATTTCCTTTGGCCCTATAGTCTTCCAAGGGATCCGAAATATCTGTTCTCAGATTCCACAGAAATAAGGCTAGCAAAGAGATCCACAAAATACAGATGTAACTCTGTGAGATGAATTAACAGAACACTAAGCAGTTTCTCAGAAAGCTTCTTTCCATATTTCATGTAAGGATATTTCGTTTTTCACCATAGCCCTCTAAGGGCTTCCAAATATCACTTTGCCAATTCCACAAGAACTGTCTTAGCGAAAGGCTTCTTGAGGGGAATGCTGTAACTCTGTGAGATGATTTCACAGAACACAAAGAAGTTTCTCAGAAAGCTTCTTTCTATATGTTATCCGAGGATATTTCCTTTGGCCCTATAGTCTTCCAAGGGATCCGAAATATCTGTTCTCAGATTCCACAGAAATAAGGCTAGCAAAGAGATCTACGAAATACAGATGTAACTCTGTGAGATGAATTAACAGAACACTAAGCAGTTTCTCAGAAAGCTTCCTTCCAGATTTCATCTGAGGATATTTCCTTTTTCACCATAGCCCTCTATGGGCTTCAAAATATCACTTTGCCAATTCCACAAGAACTGTCTTAGCGAAAGGGTTCTTGAGGGGAAAGCCGTAACTCTGTGAGGTGATTTCACAGAACACTTAGAAGTTTCTCAGAAAGCTTCTTTCTCTTTGTTATCAGTGGATATTTCCTCTGGCCCTATAGTCTTCCAAGGGATCCGAAATATCTGTTCTCAGATTCCACAGAAATAAGGCTAGCAAAGAGATCCACGAAATACAGATGTAACTCTGTGAGATGAATTAACAGAACACTGAGAAGTTTCTGAGAAAGCTTCCTTCCAGATTTCATCTGAGGATATTTCCTTTTTCACCATAGCCCTCTATGGGCTTCCAAATATCACTTTGCCAATTCCACAAGAACTGTCTTAGCGAAAGGCTTCTTGAAGGGAAAGCTGTAACTCTGTTAGATGATTTCACAGAACACAAAGGAGTTTCTCAGAAAGCTTCTTTCTCTTTGATATCGGAGGATATTTCCTTTGGCCCTATAGTCTTCCAAGGGATCCGAAATATCTGTTCTCAGATTCCACAGAAATAAGGCTAGCAAAGAGATCTACGAAATACAGATGTAACTCTGTGAGATGAAGTAACAGAACACTAAGAAGTTTCTCAGAAAGCTTCCTTCCAGATTTCATCTGAGGATATTTCCTTTTTCACCATAGCCCTCTATGGGCTTCCAAATATCACTTTGCCAATTCCACAATAACTGTCTTAGCGAAAGGCTTCTTCAGGGGAAAGCTGTAACTCTGTGAGATGAGTTCACAGAACACAAAGGAGTTTCTCAGAAAGCCTCTTTCTCTTTGTTATCGGAGGATATTTCCTTTGGCCCTATAGTCTTCCAAGGGATCCGAAATATCTGTTCTCAGATTCCACAGAAATAAGGCTAGCAAAGAGATCCACGAAATACAGATGTAACTCTGTGAGATGAATTAACAGAACACTAAGCAGTTTCTCAGAAAGCTTCCTTCCAGATTTCATCTGAGGATATTTCCTTTTTCACCATAGTCCTCTATGGGCTTCCAATTGTCACATTGCCAATTCCACAAGAACTGTCTCAGCGAAAGGCTTCTTGAGGGGAAAGCTGTAACTCTATGAGCTGATTTCACAGAACACAAAGAAGTTTCTCAGAAAGCTTCTTTCTCTTTGTTATCGAGGGTATTTCCTTTGGCCCTATAGTCTTCCAAGGGATCGGAAATATCTGTTCTCAGATTCCACAGAAATAAGGCTAGCAAAGAGATCCACGAAATACAGATGTAACTCTGTGAGATGAATTAACAGAACACTAAGCAGTTTCTCAGAAAGCTTCTTTCCAGATTTCATCTGAGGATATATCCTTTTTCACCATAGCCCTCTGTGGGCTTCCAAATATCACTTTGCCCGTTCCACAAAACTGTTTTAGCGAAAGGCTTCTTGAGGGGAATGCTGTAACTCTGTGAGATGATTTCACAGAACACAAAGAAGTCTGAGAAAGCTTCTTTCTCTTTGTTATCGGAGGATATTTCCTTTGGCCCTATTGTCTCCCAAGGGATCCGAAATATCTGTTCTCAGATTCCACAGAAATAAGGCTAGCAAAGAGATCCACGAAATACAGATGTAAGTCTGTGAGATGAATTAACAGAACACTAAGCAGTTTCTCAGAAAGCTTCTTTCCAGATTTCATCTGAGGATATTTCCTTTTTCACCATAGCCCTCTATGGGCTTCCAAATATCACTTTGCCAATTCCACAAGAACTCTCTTGGGGAAAGGATTCTTGAGGGGAAAGATGTAACTCTGTGAGATGATTTCACAGAAAACCAAGAAGTTTCTCAGAAAACTTCTTTCTCTTTGCTTTTGGAAGATATTTCCTTTGGCCCTATAGTCTTCCAAGGGATCCGAAATATCTGTTCTCAGATTCCACAGAAATAAGGCTAGCAAAGAGATCCACGAAATACAGATGTAACTCTGTGAGATGAATTAACAGAACACTAAGCAGTTTCTCAGAAAGCTTCTTTCCAGATTTCATGTGAGGATATTTCGTTTTTCACCATAGCCCTCTAAGGGCTTCCAAATATCACTTTGCCAATTACAAAAGAACTGTCTTAGCGAAAGGCTTCTTGAGGGGAATGCTGTAACTCTGTGAGATGATTTCACAGAACACAAAGAAGTTTCTCAGAAAGCTTCTTTCTATATGTTATCCGAGGATATTTCCTTTGGCCCTATAGCCTTCCAAGGGATCCGAAATATCTGTTCTCAGATTCCACAGAAATAAGGCTAGCAAAGAGATCCACGAAATACAGATGTAACACTGTGAGATGAATTAACAGAACACTAAGCAGTTTCTCAGAAAGCTTCTTTCCAGATTTCATCTGAGGATAGTTCGTTTTTCACCATAGCCCTCTATGGGCTTCCAAATATCACTTTGCCAATTCCACAAGAACTGTCTTAGCGAAAGGCTTCTTGAGGGGAAAGCTGTAACTCTGTGAGATGATTTCACAGAACACAAAGAAGTTTCTCAGAAAGCTTCTTTCTCTTTGTTATCAGAGGATATTTCCTTTGGCCCTATAGTCTTCCAAGGGATCCAAAATATCTGTTCTCAGATTCCACAGAAATAAGGCTAGCAAAGAGATCCACGAAATACAGATGTAACTCTGTGAGATGAATTAACAGAACACTAAGCAGTTTCTCAGAAAGCTTCTTTCCAGATTTCATCTGAGGATATATCCTTTTTCACCATAGCCCTCTAAGGGCTTCCAAATATCACTTTGCCAATTCCACAAGAACTGTCTTAGCGAAAGGCTTCTTGAAGGGAAAGCTGTAACTCTGTCAGATGATTTCACAGAACACAAAGGAGTTTCTCAGAAAGCTTCTTTCTCTTTGATATCGGAGGATATTTCCTTTGGTCCTATAGTCTTCCAAGGGATCCGAAATATCTGTTCTCGAATTCCACAGAAATAAGGCTAGCAAAGAGATTAACGAAATACAGATGTAACTCTGTGAGATGAATTAACAGAAGACTAAGCAGTTTCTCAGAAAGCTTCTTTCCAGATTTCATCTGAGGATATTTCCTTTTTCACCATAGCCCTCTATGGGCTTCCAAATATCACTTTGCCAATTCCACAAGAACTGTCTTAGCGAAAGGGTTCTTGAAGGGAAAGCTGTAACTCTGTGAGATGATTTCACAGAACACAAAGAAGTTTCTCAAAAAGCTTCTTTCTCTTTCTTATCGGAGGATATTTCCTTTGGCCCTATAGTCTTCCAAGGGATCCGAAATATCTGTTCTCAGATTCCACAGAAATAAGGCTAGCAAAGAGATCTACGAAATACAGATGTAACTCTGTGAGATGAATTAACAGAACACTAAGCAGTTTCTCAGAAAGCTTCCTTCCAGATTTCATCTGAGGATATTTCCTTTTTCACCATAGCCCTCTATGGGCTTCAAAATATCACTTTGCCAATTCCACAAGAACTGTCTTAGCGAAAGGGTTCTTGAGGGGAAAGCCGTAACTCTGTGAGATGATTTCACAGAACACTTAGAAGTTTCTCAGAAAGCTTCTTTCTCTTTGTTATCAGAGGATATTTCCTCTGGCCCTATAGTCTTCCAAGGGATCCGAAATATCTGTTCTCAGATTCCACAGAAATAAGGCTAGCAAAGAGATCCACGAAATACAGATGTAACTCTGTGAGATGAATTAACAGAACACTAAGAAGTTTCTGAGAAAGCTTCCTTCCAGATTTCATCTGAGGATATTTCCTTTTTCACCATAGCCCTCTATGGGCTTCCAAATATCACTTTGCCAATTCCACAAGAACTGTCTTAGCGAAAGGCTTCTTGAAGGGAAAGCTGTAACTCTGTTAGATGATTTCACAGAACACAAAGGAGTTTCTCGGAAAGCTTCTTTCTCTTTGATATCGGAGGATATTTCCTTTGGCCCTATAGTCTTCCAAGGGATCCGAAATATCTGTTCTCAGATTCCACAGAAATAAGGCTAGCAAAGAGATCTACGAAATACAGATGTAACTCTGTGAGATGAAGTAACAGAACACTAAGCAGTTTCTCAGAAAGCTTCCTTCCAGATTTCATCTGAGGATATTTCCTTTTTCACCATAGCCCTCCATGGGCTTCCAAATATCACTTTGCCAATTCCACAAGAACTGTCTTAGCGAAAGGCTTCTTGAGGGGAAAGCTGTAACTCTGTGAGATGATTTCACAGAACACAAAGGAGTTTCTCAGAAAGCCTCTTTCTCTTTGTTATCGGAGGATATTTCCTTTGGCCCTATAGTCTTCCAAGGGATCCGAAATATCTGTTCTCAGATTCCACAGAAATAAGGCTAGCAAAGAGATCCACGAAATACAGATGTAACTCTGTGAGATGAATTAACAGAACACTAAGCAGTTTCTCAGAAAGCTTCCTTCCAGATTTCATCTGAGGATATTTCCTTTTTCACCATAGTCCTCTATGGGCTTCCTATTGTCACATTGCCAATTCCACAAGAACTGTCTCATCGAAAGGCTTCTTGAGGGGAAAGCTGTAACTCTGTGAGGTGATTTCACAGAACACAAAGAAGTTTCTCAGAAAGCTTCTTTCTCTTTGTTATCGAGGGTATTTCCTTTGGCCCTATAGTCTTCCAAGGGATCGGAAATATCTGTTCTCAGATTCCACAGAAATAAGGCTAGCAAAGAGATCCACGAAATACAGATGTAACTCTGTGAGATGAATTAACAGAACACTAAGCAGTTTCTCAGAAAGCTTCTTTCCATATTTCATCTGAGGATATATCCTTTTTCAACATAGCCCTCTGTGGGCTTCCAAATATCACTTTGCCCGTTCCACAAAACTGTTTTAGCGAAAGGCTTCTTGAGGGGAATGCTGTAACTCTGTGAGATGATTTCACAGAACACAAGGAAGTTTCTGAGAAAGTTTCTTTCTCTTTGTTATCGGAGGATATTTCCTTTGGCCCTATAGTCTTCCAAGGAATCCGAAATATCTGTTCTCAGATTCCACAGAAATAAGGCTAGCAAAGAGATCCACGAAATACAGATGTAACTCTGTGAGATGAATTAACAGAACACTAAGCAGTTTCTCAGAAAGCTTCTTTCCAGATTTCATCTGAGGATATTTCCTTTTTCACCATAGCCCTCTATGGGCTTCCAAATATCACTTTGCCAATTCCACAATAACTCTCTTGGGGAAAGGATCCTTGAGGGGAAAGATGCAACTCTGTGAGATGATTTCACAGAAAACAAAGAAGTTTCTCAGAAAACTTCTTTCTCTTTGCTTTTGGAAAATATTTCCTTTGGCCCTATAGTCTTCCAAGGGATCCGAAATATCTGTTCTCAGATTCCACAGAAATAAGGCTAGCAAAGAGATCCACGAAATACAGATGTAATTCTGTGAGATGAATTAACAGAAGACTAAGCAGTTTCTCAGAAAGCTTCTTTCCAGATTTCATGTGAGGATATTTCGTTTTTCACCATAGCCCTCTAAGGGCTTCCAAATATCTCTTTGCCAATTCCACAAGAACTGTCTTAGCGAAAGGCTTCTTGAGGGGAATGCTGTAACTCTGTGAGATGATTTCACAGAACACAAAGAAGTTTCTCAGAAAGCTTCTTTCTATATGTTATCCGAGGATATTTCCTTTGGCCCTATAGCCTTCCAAGGGATCCGAAATATCTGTTCTCAGATTCCACAGAAATAAGGCTAGCAAAGCGATCCACGAAATACAGATGTAACTCTGTGAGATGAATTAACAGAACACTAAGCAGTTTCTCAGAAATCTTCTTTCCAGATTTCATGTGAGGATATTTCCTTTTTCACCATAGCCCTCTATGGGCTTCCAAATATCACTTTGCCAATTCCACAAGAACTGTCTTAGCGAAAGGCTTCTTGAGGGGAAAGCTGTAACTCTGTGACATGATTTCACAGAACACAAAGAAGTTTCTCAGAAAGCTTCTTTCTCTTTGTTATCGGAGGATATTTCCTTTGGCCCTATAATCTTCCAAGGGATCGGAAATATCTGTTCTCAGATTCCACAGAAATAAGGCTAGCAAGGAGATCCACGAAATACAGATGTAATTCTGTGAGATGAATTAACAGAACACTAAGCAGTTTCTCAGAAAGCTTCTTTCCAGATTTCATCTGAGGATATATCCTTTTTCACCATAGCCCTCTATGGGCTTCCAAATATCACTTTGACAATTCCATAAGAACTGTCTTAGCGAAAGGTTTCTTGACGGGAAAGCTGTAAGTCTGTGAGATGATTTCACAGAACACAAAGAAGTTTCTCAGAAAGTTTCTTTCTCTTTGTTATCGGAGGCTATTTCCTTTGGCCCTATAGTCTTCCAAGGGATCCGAAATATCTGTTCTCAGATTCCACAGAAATAAGGCTAGCAAAGAGATCCACGAAATACAAATTTAATTCTGTGAGATGAATTAACAGAAAACTAAGCAGTTTCTCAGAAAGCTTCTTTCCAGATTTCATCTGAGGATATTTCCTTTTTCACCATAGCCCTCTATGGGCTTCCAAATATCACTTTGCCAATTCCACAAGAACTCTCTTGGAGAAAGGATTTTTGAGGGGAAAGCTGTAACTCTGTAAGATGATTTCACAGAACACAAAGAAGATTCTCAGAAAGCTTCTTTCTCTTTGTTATCGGAGGATATTTCCTTTGGCCCTATAGTCTTCCAAGGGATCCGAAATATCTGTTCTCAGATTCCACAGAAATAAGGCTAGCAAAGAGATCCACGAAATACAGATGTAACTCTGTGAGATGAATTAACAGAACACTAAGAAGTTTCTGAGAAAGCTTCTTTCCAGATTTCATCTGAGGATATTTCCTTTTTCACCATAGCCCTCTATGGGCTTCCAAATATCACTTTGCCAATTCCACAAGAACTGCCTTAGCGAAAGGCTTCTTGAGGTTAAAGCTGTAACTCTGTGAGATGATTTCACAGAACACAAAGAAGTTTCTCAGAAAGCTTCTTTCTCTTTGTTACCGGAGGATATTTCCTTTGGCCCTGTAGTCTTCCAAGGGATCCGAAATATCTGTTCTCAGATTCCACAGAAATAAGGCTAGCAAAGAGATCCACGAAATACAGATGTAACTCTGTGAGATGAATTAACAGAACACTAAGCAGTTTCTCAGAAAGCTTCTTTCCAGATTTCATCTGAGGATATATCCTTTTTCACCATAGCCCTCTATGGGCTTCCAAATATCACTTTGCCAATTCCACAAGAACTGTCTTAGCGAAAGGCTTCTTGAAGGGAAAGCTGTAACTCTGTTAGATGATTTCACAGAACACAAAGAAGTTTCTCAGAAAGCTTCTTTCTCTTTGTTATCGGAGGATATTTCCTTTGGCCCTATAGTCTTCCAAGGGATCCGAAATATCTGTTCTCAGATTCCACAGAAATAAGGCTAGCAAAGAGATCCACGAAATACAGATGTAACTCTGTGAGATGAATTAACAGAACACTAAGCAGTTTCTCAGAAAGCTTCTTTCCAGATTTCATCTGAGGATATTTCCTTTTTCACCATAGCCCTCTATGGGCTTCCAAATATCACTTTGCCAATTCCACAAGAACTGTCTTAGCGAAAGGGTTCTTGAAGGGAAAGCTGTAACTCTGTGAGATGATTTCACAGAATACAAAGAAGTTTCTCAGAAAGCTTCTTTCTCTTTGTTATCGGAGGATATTTCCTTTGGCCCTATAGTATTCCAAGGGATCCGAAATATCTGTTCTCAGATTCCACAGAAATAAGGCTAGCAAAGAGATCCACGAAATACAAATTTAATTCTGTGAGATGAATTAGCAGAACACTAAGCAGTTTCTCAGAAAGCTTCTTTCCAGATTTCATCTGAGGATATTTCCTTTTTCACCATAGCCCTCTATGGGCTTCCAAATATCACTTTGCCAATTCCACAAGAACTCTCTTGGGGAAAGGATTCTTGAGGGGAAAGATGTAACTCTGTGAGATGATTTCACAGAAAACAAAGAAGTTTCTCAGAAAACTTCTTTCTCTTTGCTTTTGGAAGATATTTCCTTTGGCCCTATAGTCTTCCAAGGGATCGGAAATATCTCTTCTCAGATTCCAAAGAAATAAGGCTAGCAAAGAGATCCACGAAATACAGATGTAACTCTGTGAGATGAATTAACAGAACACTAAGCAGTTTCTCAGAAAGCTTCTTTCCAGATTTCATCTGAGGATATTTCGTTTTTCACCATAGCCCTCTAAGGGCTTCCAAATATCACTTTGCCAATTCCACAAGAACTGTCTTAGCGAAAGGCTTCTTGAGGGGAATGCTGTATCTCTGTGGGATGATTTCACAGTACACAAAGAAGTTTCTCAGAAAGCTTCTTTCTATATGTTATCCGAGGATATTTCCTTTGGCCCTATAGCCTTCCATGGGATCCGAAATATCTGTTCTCAGATTCCACATAAATAAGGCTAGCAAAGAGATCCACGAAATACAGATGTAACTCTGTGAGTTGAATTAACAGAACACTAAGCAGGTTCTCAGAAAGGTTCTTTCCAGATTTCATGTGAGGATATTTCCTTTTTCACCATAGCCCTCTATGGGCTTCCAAATATCACTTTGCCAATTCCACAAGAACTGTCTTAGCGAAAGGATTCTTGAGGGGAAAGGTGTAACTCTGTGAGATGATTTCACAGAACACAAAGAAGTTTCTCAGAAAGCTTCTTTCTCTTTGTTATCGGAGGATATTTCCTTTGGCCCTATAGTCTTCCAAGGGATCCGAAATATCTGTTCTCACATTCCACAGAAATAAGGCTAGCAAAGAGTTCCACGAAATACAGATGTAACTCTGTGAGATGAATTAACAGAAAACTAAGCAGTTTCTCAGAAAGCTTCTTTCCAGATTTCATCTGAGGATATTTCCTTTTTCACCATAGCCCTCTATGGGCTTCCAAATATCACTTTGCCAATTCCACAAGAACTGTCTTAGCGAAAGGCTTCTTGAGGGGAAAGCTGTACCTCTGTGATGATTTCACAGAATACAAAGAAGTTTCTCAGAAAGCTTCTTTCTCTTTGATATCGGAAGATATTTCCTTTGGCCCTATAGTCTTCCAAGGGATCCGAAATATCTGTTCTCAGATTCCACAGAAATAAGGCTAGCAAAGAGATCCACGAAATACAGATGTAACTCTGTGAGATGAATTAAAAGAACACTAAGCAGTTTCTCACAAAGCTTCTTTCCAGATTTCATCTGAGGATATATCCTTTTTCACCATAGCCCTCTATGGGCTTCCAAATATCACTTTGCCAATTCCACAAGAAGTGTCTTAGCGAAAGTCTTCTTTAAGGGAAAGCTGTAACTCTGTGAGATGATTTCACAGAACACAAAGGAGTTTCTCAGAAAGCTTCTTTCTCTTTGATATCGGAGGATATTTCCTTTGGCCCTATAGTCTTCCAAGGGATCCGAAATATCTGTTCTCAGATTCCACAGAAATAAGGCTAGCAAAGAGATCTACGAAATACAGATGTAACTCTGTGAGGTGAATTAACACAACACTAAGCAGTTTCTCAGAAAATTTCTTTCCAGATTTCATCTGAGGATATTTCCTTTTTCACCATAGCCCTCTATGGGCTTCCAAATATCACTTTGCCAATTCCACAAGAACTGTCTTAGCGAAAGGCTTCTTGAAGGGAAAGCCGTAACTCTGAGAGATGATTTCACAGAACACTTAGAAGTTTCTCAGAAAGCTTCTTTCTCTTTGTTATCAGAGGATATTTCCTTTGGCCCTATAGTCTTCCAAGGGATCCGAAATATCTGTTCTCAGATTCCACAGAAATAAGGGTAGCAAAGAGATCCACGAAATACAGATGTAACTCTGTGAGATGAATTAACAGAACACTAAGAAGTTTCTGAGAAAGCTTCTTTCCAGATTTCATCTGAGGATATTTCCATTTTCACCATAGCCCTCTATGGGCTTCCAAATATCAATTTGCCAATTCCACAAGAACTGTCTTAGCGAAAGGCTTCTTGAAGGGAAAGCTGTAACTCTGTGAGATGATTTCACAGAACACAAAGGAGTTTCTCAGAAAGCCTCTTTCTCTTTGTTATCGGAGGATATTTCCTTTGGCCCTATAGTCTTCCAAGGGATCCGAAATATCTGTTCTCAGATTCCACAGAAATAAGGCTAGCAAAGAGATCCACGAAATACAGATGTAACTCTGTGAGATGAATTAACAGAACACTAAGCAGTTTCTCAGAAAGCTTCTTTCCAGATTTCATCTGAAGATATATCCTTTTTCACCATAGCCCTCTAAGGGCTTCCAAATATCACTTTGCCAATTCCACAAGAACTGTCTTAGCGAAAGGCTTCTTGAAGGGAAAGCTGTACCTCTGTCAGATGATTTCACAGAACACAAAGGAGTTTCTCAGAAAGCTTCTTTCACTTTGATATCGGAGGATATTTCCTTTGGCCCTATAGTCTTCCAAGGGATCCGAAATATCTGTTCTCAGATTCCACAGAAATAAGGCTAGCAAAGAGATCCACGAAATACAGATGTAACTCTGTGAGATGAATTAACAGAACAATAAGCAGTTTCTCAGAAAGCTTCTTTCCAGATTTCATCTGAGGATATTTCCTTTTTCACCATAGCCCTCTATGGGCTTCCAAATATCACTTTGCCAATTCCACAAGAACTGTCTTAGCGAAAGGGTGCTTGAAGGGAAAGCTGTAACTCTGTGAGATGATTTCACAGAACACAAAGAAGTTTCTCAGAAAGTTTCTTTCTCTTTGTTATCGGAGGATATTTCCTTTGGCCCTATAGTCTTCCAAGGGATCCGAAATATCTGTTCTCAGATTCCAGAGAAATAAGGCTAGCAAAGAGATCCACGAAATACTGATGTAACTCTGTGAGATGAATTAACAGAACACTAAGCAGTTTCTCAGAAAGCTTCTTTCCAGATTTCATCTGAGGATATTTCCTTTTTCACCATTGCCCTCTATGGGCTTCCAAATATCACTTTGCCAATTCCACAAGAACTCTCTTGGAGAAAGGATTTTTGAGAGGAAAGCTGTAACTCTGTAAGATGATTTCACAGAACACAAAGAAGATTCTCAGAAAGCTTCTTTCTCTTTGTTATCGGAGGATATTTCCTTTGGCCCTATAGTCTTCCAAGGGATCCGAAATATCTGTTCTCTGATTCCACAAAAATAAGGCTAGCAAAGAGATCCACGAAATACAGATGTAACTCTGTGAGATGAATTAACAGAACACTAAGAAGTTTCTGAGAAAGCTTCTTTCCAGATTTCATCTGAGGATATTTCCTTTTTCACCATAGCCCTCTATGGGCTTCCAAATATCACTTTGCCAATTCCACAAGAACTGTCTTAGCGAAAGGCTTCTTGAGGGGAAAGCCGTAACTCTGTGAGATGATTTCACAGAACACTTAGAAGTTTCTCAGAAAGCTTCTTTCTCTTTGTTATCAGAGGATATTTCCTTTGGCCCTATAGTCTTCCAAGGGATCCGAAATATCTGTTCTCAGATTCCACAGAAATAAGGCTAGCAAAGAGATCCACGAAATACAGATGTAACTCTGTGAGATGAATTAACAGAACACTAAGAAGTTTCTGAGAAAGCTTCTTTCCAGATTTCATCTGAGGATATTTCCTTTTTCACCATAGCCCTCTATGGGCTTCCAAATATCACTTTTCCAATTCCACAAGAACTGTCTTGGGGAAAGGCTTCTTGTTGGGAAAGCTGTAACTCTGTGAGATGATTTCACAGAATACAAGGAAGTTTCTCAGAAAGCTTCTTTCTCTTGGTTATCGGAGCATATTTCCTTGGGCCCTGTAGTCTTCCAAGGGATCCGAAATATCTGTTCTCAGATTCCACAGAAATAAGGCTAGAAAAGACATCCACGAAATACAGATGTAACTCTGTGAGATGAATTAACAGAACACTAAGCAGTTTCTCAGAAACTTCCTTCCAGATTCCATCTGAGGATATTTCCTTTTTCACCACAGCCCTCTATGGGCTTCCAAATATCACTTTGCCAATTCCACAAGAACTGTCTTAGCGAAAGGCTTCTTGAGGGGAAAGCTGTAACTCTGTGAGATGATTTCACAGAACACAAAGAAGTTTCTCAGAAAGCGTCTTTCTCTTTGTTATCGGAGGATATTTCCTTTGGCCCTATAATCTTCCAAGGGATCCGAAATATCTGATCTCAGAATCCACAGAAATAAGGCTAGCAAAGAGATCCACGAAATACAGATGTAACTCTGTGAGATGAATTAGCAGAACACTAAGCAGGTTCTCAGAAAGCTTCTTTCCAGATTTCATCTGAGGATATTTCCTCTTTCACCATAGCCCTCTATGGGCTTCCAAATATCACTTTGCCATTTCCACAAGAACTGTCTTAGCGAAAGGGTTCTTGAAGGGAAAGCTGTAACTCTGTGAGATGATTTCACAGAACACAAAGGAGTTTCTCAGAAAGCTTCTTTCTCTTTGATATCGGAGGATATTTCCTTTGGCCCTATAGTCTTCCAAGGGATCCGAAATATCTGTTCTCAGATTCCACAGAAATAAGGCTAGCAAGGAGATCCACGAAATACCGATGTAACTCAGTGAGATGAATTAACAGAACACTAAGCAGTTTCTCAGAAAGCTTCTTTCCAGATTTCATCTGAGGATATTTCCTTTTTCACCATAACCCTCTATGGGCTTCCAAATATCACTTTGCCAATTCCACAAGAACTCTCTTGGGGAAAGGACTCTTGAGGGGAAAGCTGTAACTCTGTGAGATGATTTCACAGAAAACAAAGAAGTTTCTCCGAAAGCTTCTTTCTCTTTGCTTTTGGAAGATATTTCCTTTGGCCCCATAGTCTTCCAAGGGATCCGAAATATCTGTTCTCAGATTCCACAGAAATAAGGCT
The DNA here is from genome assembly GCF_043159975.1 of Macaca nemestrina. Lineage (NCBI taxonomy): Eukaryota > Metazoa > Chordata > Mammalia > Primates > Cercopithecidae > Macaca > Macaca nemestrina. The sequence continues at coordinate 90,433,261 of NC_092137.1, read as the reverse complement.
AGCAAAGGGATCCACGAAATACAGATGTATCTCTGTGAGATGAATTAACAGAACACTAAGCAGTTTCTCAGAAAGCTTCTTTCCAGATTTCATGTGAGGATATTTCGTTTTTCACCGTAGCCCTCTAAGGGCTTCCAAATATCACTTTGCCAATTCCACAAGAACTGTCTTAGCGAAAGGCTTCTTGAGGGGAATGCTGTAACTCCACAGATGATTTCACAGAACACAAAGAAGTTTCTCAGAAAGCTTCTTTCTGTATGTTATCCGAGGATATTTCCTTTGGCCCTATAGACTTCCAAGAGATCCGAAATATCTGTTCTCAGATTCCACAGAAATAAGGCTAGCAAAGAGATCCACGAAATACAGATTTAACTCTGTGAGATGAATTAACAGAACACTAAGCAGGTTCTCAGAAAGCTTCTTCCCAGATTTCATCTGAGGATATTTCCTTTTTCACCATAGCCCTCTATGGGATTCCAATTATCACTTTGCCAATTCCGCAACAACTGTCTTAGCGAAAGGCTTCATGAGGGGAAAGCTGTAACTCTGTGTGATGATTTCACAGAACACAAAGAAGTTTCTCAGAAAGCTTCTTTCTCTTTGTTATCGGAGCATATTTCCTTTGGCCCTATAGTCTTCCAAGGGATCTGAAATATCTCTTCTCAGATTCCACAGAAATAAGGCTAGCAAAGAGATCCACGAAATACAGATGTAACACTGTGAGATGAATTAACAGAACACTAAGCAGTTTCTCAGAAAGCTTCTTTCCAGATTTCATCTGAGGATATTTCCTTTTTCACCATAGCCCTCTATGGGCTTCCAAATATCACTTTGCCCATTCCAAAACAACTGTCTTAGCGAAAGGCTTCTTGCGGGGAAAGCTGTAACTCTGTGAGAGGATTTCACAGAACACAAAGAAGTTTCTCAGAAAGCTTCTTTCTCTTTGTTATCGGCGGATATTTCCTTTGGCCCAATAGTCTTCCAAGGGATCCGAAATATCTGTTCTCAGTTTCCACAGAAATAAGGCTAGCAAAGAGATCCACGAAATACAGATGCAACGCTGTGAGATGCATTAACAGAACACTAAGCAGTTTCTCAGAAAGCTTCTTTCCAGATTTCATCTGAGGATATTTCCTTTTTCACCATAGCCCTCTATGGGCTTCCAAATATCACTTTGCCAATTCCACAAGAACTGTCTTAGCGAAAGGCTTCTTGAGGGGAAAGCTGTAACTCTGTGAGATGATTTCACAGAACACAAAGAAGTTTCTCAGAAAGCTTCTTTCTCTTTGTTATCGGAGGATATTTCCTTTGGCCCTATATTCTTCAAAGGGATCCGAAATATCTGTTCTCAGATTCCACAGAAATAAGGCTAGGAAAGAGATCCACGAAATGCAGATGTAAGTCTGTGAGATGAATTAACAGAACACTAAGAAGTTTCTCAGAAAGCTTCTTTCCAGATTTCATCTGAGGATATTTCCTTTTTCACCATAGCCCTCTATGGGCTTCCAAATGTCACTTTGCCAATACCACAAGAACTGTCTTGGGGAAAGGCTTCTTGTTGGAAAGCTGTAACTCTGTGAGATGATTTCACAGAATACAAAGAAGTTTCTCAGAAAGCTTCTTTCTCTTGGTTATCGGAGCATATTTCCTTGGGCCCTGTAGTCTTCCAAGGGATCCGAAATATCTGTTCTCAGATTCCACAGAAATAAGGCTAGCAAAGAGATCCACGAAATACTGATGTAACTCTGTGAGATGAATTAACAGAACACTAAGCAGATTCTCAGAAAGCTTCCTTCCAGATTCCATCTGAGGATATTTCCTTTTTCACCATAGCCCTCTATGGGCTTCCAAATATCACTTTGCCAATTCCACAAGAACTCTCTTGGGGAAAGGACTCTTGAGGGGAAAGCTGTAACTCTGTGAGATGATTTCACAGAAAACAAAGAAGTTTCTCAGAAAAATTCTTTCTCTTTGCTTTTGGAAGATATTTCCTTTGGCCCCATAGTCTTCCAAGGGATCCGAAATATCTGTTCTCAGATTCCTCAGAAATAAGGCTAGCAAAGAGATCGACGAAATACAGATGTAACTCTGTGAGATGAATTAACAGAACACTAAGCAGTTTCTCAGAAAGCTTCTTTCCAATTTTCATCTGAGGATATTTCCTTTTTCACCATAGCCCTCTATGGGCTTCCAAATATCACTTTGCCAATTCCACAAGAACTGTCTTAGCGAAAGGCTTCTTGAGAGGAAAGCTGTAACTCTGTGAGATGATTTCACAGAACACAAAGAAGTTTCTCAGAAAGCTTCTTTCTCTTTGTTATCGGAGGATATTTCCTTTGGCCCTATAGTCTTCCAAGGGATCCGAAATATCTGTTCTCAGATGCCACAGAAATAAGGCTAGCAAAGAGATCCACGAAATACAGATGTAACTCTGTGAGATGAATTAACAGAACACTAAGCAGTTTCTCAGAAAGCTTCTCTCCTGATTCATCTGAGGATATTTCCTTTTTCACCATAGCCCTAATGGGCTTCCAAATATCACTTTGCCAATTCCACAAGAACTGTCTTAGCGAAAGGCTTCTTGAGGGGAAAGCTGTAACTCTGTGAGATGATTTCAAAGAACACAAAGAAGTTTCTCAGAAATCTTCTTTCTCTTTGTTATCGGAGGATATTTCCTTTGGCACTATAGTCTTCCAAGGGATACGAAATATCTATTCTCAGATTCCACAGAAATAAGGCTAGCAAAGAGATCCACGAAATACAGATGTAACTCTGTGAGATGAAATAACAGAACACTAAGCAGTTTCTCAGAAAGCTTCTTTCCAGATTTCATCTGAGGATATTTCCGTTTTCACCATAGCCCTCTATGGGCTCCAAATGTCACTTTGCCAATTCCACAAGAACTGTCTTGGCGAAAGGCTTCTTGAGGGGAATGCTGTAACTCTGTGAGATGATTTCACAGAACACGAAGAAGTTTCTCAGAAAGCTTCTTTCTCTTGGTTATCGGAGCATATTTCCTTGGGCCCTGTAGTCTTCCAAGGGATCCGAAATATCTGTTCTCAGATTCCACAGAAATAAGGCTAGCAAAGAGATCCACGAAATACAGATGTAACTCTTTGAGATGAATTAACAGAACACTAAGCAGTTTCTCAGAAAGCTTCTTTCCAGATTTCATCTGAGGATATTTCCTTTTTCACCATAGCCCTCTATGGTCTTCCACATATCACTTTGCCCATTCCAGAACAACTGTCTTAGCGAAAGGCTTCTTGAGGGGAAAGCTGTAACTCTGTGAGATGATTTCACAGAACACAAAGAAGTTTCTCAGAAAGCTTCTTTCTCTTTGTTATCGGAGGATATTTCCTTTGGCCCTATAGTCTCCCAAGCATTCCGAAATATCTGTTCTCAGATTCCACAGAAATGAGGCTAGCAAAGAGATCCACGAAATACAGATGTAACTCTGTGAGATGAATTAACAGAACACTAAGCAGTTTCTCAGAAAGCTTCTTTCCAGATTTCATCTGAGGATATTTCCTTTTTCACCATAGCCCTCTATGGGCTTCCAAATATCACTTTGCCAATTCCACAAGAACTGTCTTAGCGAAAGGCTTCTTGAGGGGAAAGCTGTAACTCTGTGAGATGATTTCAAAGAACACAAAGAAGTTTCTCAGAAATCTTCTTTCTCTTTGTTATCGGAGGATATTTCCTTTGGCACTATAGTCTTCCAAGGGATACGAAATATCTATTCTCAGATTCCACAGAAATAAGGCTAGCAAAGAGATCCACGAAATACAGATGTAACTCTGTGAGATGAAATAACAGAACACTAAGCAGTTTCTCAGAAAGCTTCTTTCCAGATTTCATCTGAGGATATTTCCGTTTTCACCATAGCCCTCTATGGGCTCTAAATGTCACTTTGCCAATTCCACAAGAACTGTCTTGGCGAAAGGCTTCTTGAGGGGAATGCTGTAACTCTGTGAGATGATTTCACAGAACACGAAGAAGTTTCTCAGAAAGCTTCTTTCTCTTGGTTATCGGAGCATATTTCCTTGGGACCTGTAGTCTTCCAAGGGATCCGAAATATCTGTTCTCAGATTCCACAGAAATAAGGCTAGCAAAGAGATCCACGAAATACAGATGTAACTCTTTGAGATGAATTAACAGAACACTAAGCAGTTTCTCAGAAAGCTTCTTTCCAGATTTCATCTGAGGATATTTCCTTTTTCACCATAGCCCTCTATGGTCTTCCACATATCACTTTGCCCATTCCAGAACAACTGTCTTAGCGAAAGGCTTCTTGAGGGGAAAGCTGTAACTCTGTGAGATGATTTCACAGAACACAAAGAAGTTTCTCAGAAAGCTTCTTTCTCTTTGTTATCGGAGGATATTTCCTTTGGCCCTATAGTCTCCCAAGGCATCCGAAATATCTGTTCTCAGATTCCACAGAAATAAGGCTAGCAAAGAGATCCACGAAATACAGATGTAACTCTCTGAGATGAATTAACAGAACACTAAGCAGTTTCTCAGAAAGCTTCTTTCCAGATTTCATCTGAGGATATTTCCTTTTTCACCATAGCCCTCTATGGGCTTCCAAATATCACATTGCCAATTCCACAAGAACTGTCTTAGCGAAAGGCTTCTTGAGGGGAAATCTGTAACTCTGTGAGATGATTTCAAAGAACACAAAGAGGTTTCTCAGAAAGCTTCTTTCTCTTTGTTATCGGAGGATATTTCCTTTGGCCCTCTAGTCTTCCAAGGGATCCGAAATATCTGTTCTCAGATTCCACAGAAATAAGGCTAGCAAAGAGATCCACGAAATACAGATGTAACTCTGTGAGATGAATTAACAGAACACTAAGCAGTTTCTCAGAAAGCTTCTTTCCAGATTTCATCTGAGTATATTTCCTTTATCACCATAGCCCTCTATGGGCTCCAAATGTCACTTTGCCAGTTCCACAAGAACTGTCTTGTCGAAACGCTTCTTGAGGGGAAAGCTGTAACTCTGTGAGATGATTTCACAGAACACAAAGAAGTTTCTCAGAAAGCTTCTTTCTCTTTGTTATCTGAGGATATTTCCTTTGGCCGTATAGTCTTCCAAAGGATCCGAAATATCTGTTCTCAGATTCCACAGAAATAAGGCTAGCAAAGAGATCCACGAAATACAGATGTAAGTCTCTGAGATGAATTAACAGAACACTAAGCAGTTTCTCAGAAAGCTTCTTTCCAGATTTCATCTGAGGATATTTCCTTTTTCACCATAGCCCTCTATGGGCTTCCCAATATCACTTTGCCAATTCCACAAGAACTGTCTTAGCGAAAGGCTTCTTGAGGGGAAAGCTGTAACTCTGTGAGATGATTTCACAGAACACAAAAAGTTTCTCAGAAAGCTTCTTTCTCTTTGTTATCGGAGTATATTTCCTTTGGCCCTATAGTCTTCCAAGGGATCCGAAATATCTGTTCTCAGATTCCACAGAAATAAGGCTAGCAAAGAGATCCACGAAATACAGATGTAACTCTGTGAGATGAATTAACAGAACACTAAGCAGTTTCTCAGAAAGCTTCTCTCCTGATTTCATCTGAGGATATTTCCTTTTTCACCATAGCCCTATATGGGCTTCCAAATATCACTTTGCCAATTCCACAAGAACTGTCTTAGCGAAAGGCTTCTTGAGGGGAAAGCTGTAACTCTGTGAGATGATTTCACAGAACACAAAGAAGTTTCTCAGAAAGCTTCTTTCTCTTTGTTATCGGAGGATATTTCCTTTGGCCCTATAGTCTTCCAAGGGATCCGAAATATCTGTTCTCAGATTCCACAGAAATAAGGCTAGCAAAGAGATCCACGAAATACAGATGTAACTCTGTGAGATGAATTAACAGAACACTAAGCAGTTTCTCAGAAAGCTTCTCTCCTGATTTCATCTGAGGATATTTCCTTTTTCACCATAGTCCTATATGGGCTTCCAAATATCACTTTGCCAATTCCACAAGAACTGTCTTAGCGAAAGGCTTCTTGAGGGGAAAGCTGTAACTCTGTGAGATGATTTCACAGAACACAAAGAAGTTTCTCAGAAGGCTTCTTTCTCTTTGTTATCGGAGGATATTTCCTTTGGCCCTATAGTCTTCCAAGGGATCCGAAATATCTGTTCTCAGCTTCCACAGAAATAAGGCTAGCAAAGAGATCCACGAAATACAGATGTAACTCTGTGAGACGAATTAACAGAACACTAAGCAGTTTCTCAGAAGGTTTCTTTCCAGATTTCACCTGAGGATATTTCCTTTTTCACCATAGCCCTCTATGGGCTTCCAAATATCACTTTGCCAATTCCACAAGAACTGTCTTAGCAAAAGGCTTCTTGAGGGGAAAGCTGTAACTCTGTGAGATGATTTCAAAGAACACAAAGAAGTTTCTCAGAAAGCTTCTTTCTCTTTGTTATCGGAGGATATTTCCTTTGGCCCTATAATCCTCCAAGGGATCCGAAATATCTGTTCTCATATTCCACAGAAATAAGGCTAGCAAAGAGATCCACGAAATACAGATGTAACTCTGTGAGATGAATTAACAGAACACTAAGCAGTTTCTCAGAGAGCTTCTTTCCAGATTTCATCTTAGGATATTTCCGTTTTCACCATAGCCCTCTATGGGCTCCAAATGTCACTTTGCCAATTCCACAAGAACTGTCTTGGCGAAAGGCCTCTTGAGGGGAATGCTGTAACTCTGTGAGATGATTTCACAGAACACAAAGAAGTTTCTCAGAAAGGTTCTTTCTATTTCTTATCAGAGGATATTACCTTTGGCCCTATAGTCTTCCAAGGGATCCGAAATATCTATTCTCAGAATCCACAGAAATAAGGCTAGCAAAGAGATCCACGAAATACAGATGTAACTCTGTGAGACGAATTAACAGAACACTAAGCAGTTTCTCAGAAGGTTTCTTTCCAGATTTCACCTGAGGATATTTCCTTTTTCACCATAGCTCTCTATGGGCTTCCAAATATCACTTTGCCAATTCCACAAGAACTGTCTTAGCAAAAGGTTTCTTGAGGGGAAAGCTGTAACTCTGTGAGATGATTTCAAAGAACACAAAGAAGTTTCTCAGAAAGCTCCTTTCTCTTTGTTATCGGAGGATATTTCCTTTGGCCCTATAATCCTCCAAGGGATCCGAAATATCTGTTCTCATATTCCACAGAAATAAGGATAGCAAAGAGATCCACGAAATACAGATGTAACTCTGTGAGATGAATTAACAGAACACTAAGCAGTTTCTCAGAAAGCTTCTTTCCAGATTTCATCTTAGGATATTTCCGTTTTCACCATAGCCCTCTATGGGCTCCAAATGTCACTTTGCCAATTCCACAAGAACTGTCTTGGCGAAAGGCCTCTTGAGGGGAATGCTGTAACTCTGTGAGATGATTTCAGAGAACACAAAGAAGTTTCTCAGAAAGGTTCTTTCTATTTGTTATCGGAGGATATTACCTTTGGCCCTATAATCTTCCAAGGGATCCGAAATATCTGTTCTCAGATTCCACAGAAATAAGGCTAGCAAAGAGATCCACGTAATACAGATGTAACTGTGTGAGATGAATTAACAGAACTCTAAGCAGTTTCTCAGAAAGCTTCCTTCCAGATTCTATCTGAGGATATTTCCCTTTTCACCATAGCCCTCTATGGGCTTCCAAATATCACTTTGCCAATTCCACAAGAACTGTCTTAGCGAAAGGCTTCTTGAGGGGAAAGCTGTAACTCTGTGAGATGATTTCACAGAACACAAAGAAGTTTCTCAGAAAGCATCTTTCTCTTTGTTATCGGAGGATACTTCCTTTGGCCCTATAGTCTTACAAGGGATCCGAAATATCTGTTCTCAGAATCCACAGAAATAAGGCTAGCAAAGAGATCCACGAAATACAGATGTAACACTGAGAGATGAATTAGCAGAACACTAAGCAGTTTCTCAGAAAGTTTCTTTCCAGATTTCATCTGAGGATATTTCCTTTTTCACCATAGCCCTCTATGGGCTTCCAAATATCACTTTGCCAATTCCACAAGTACTGTCTTAGCGAAAGAGTTCTTGAAGGGAATGCTGTAACTCTGTGAGATGATTTCACAGAACACAAAGGAGTTTCTCAGAAAGCTTCTTTCTCTTTGATATCGGAGGATATTTCCTTTGGCCCTATAGTCTTCCTAGGGATCCGAAATATCTGTTCTCAGATTCCACAGAAATAAGGCTAGCAAAGAGATCCACGAAATACCGATGTAACTCTGTGAGATGAATTAACAGAACACTAAGCAGTTTCTCAGAAAGCTTCTTTCCAGATTTCATCTGAGGATATTTCCTTTTTCACCATAGCCCTCTATGGGCTTCCAAATATCACTTTGCCAATTCCACAAGAACTCTCTTGGGGAAAAGATTCTTGAGGGGAAAGCTGTATCTCTGTGAGATGATTTCACAGAAAACAAAGAAGTTTCTCAGAAAGCTTCTTTCTCTTTGCTTTTGGAGGAAATTTCCTTTGGCCCTATAGTCTTCCAAGGGATCCGAAATATCTGTTCTCAGATTCCACAGAAATAAGGCTAGCAAAGAGATCCACTAAATACCGATGTAATTCTGTGAGATGAATTAACAGAACACTAAGCAGTTTCTCAGAAAGCTTCTTTCCAGATTTCATCTGAGGATATTTCCTTTTTCACCATAGCCCTCTATGGGCTTCCATATGCCACTTTGCCAATTCCACAATAACTGTCTTGGAGAAAGGCTTCTTGTTGGAAAGCTGTAACTCTGTGAGATGATTTCACAGAATACAAAGAAGTTTCTCAGAAAGCTTCTTTCTCTTGGTTATCGCAGCATATTTCCTTGGGCCCTGTAGTCTTCCAAGGGATCCGAAATATCTGTTCTCAGATTCCACAGAAATAAGGCAAGCAAAGAGATCCACGAAATACAGATGTAACTCTGTGAGATGAATTAACAGAACACTAAGCAGTTTCTCAGAAAGCTTCCTTCCAGATTCCATCTGAGGATATTTCCTTTTTCACCATAGCCCTCTATGGGCTTCCAAATATCACTTTGCCAATTCCACAAGAACTGTCTTAGCGAAAGGCTTCTTGAGGGTAAAGCTGTAACTCTGTGAGATGATTTCACAGAACACAAAGAAGTTTCTCAGAAAGCTTCTTACTATTTGTTATCGGAGGATATTTCCTTTGGCCCTATAGTCTTCCAAGGGATCCGAAATATCTGTACTCAGATTCCACAGAAATAAGGCTAGCAAAGAGATCCACGAAATACAGATGTAACTCTGTGAGATGAATTAACAGAACACTAAGCAGGTTCTCAGAAAGGTTCTTTCCAGATTTCATCTGAGGATATTTCGTTTTTCACCATAGCCCTCTATGGGCTTCCAAATATCATTTTGGCAATTCCACAAGAACTGTCTTAGCGAACGCTTCTTGAGGGGAATGCTGTAACTCTGTGAGACGATTGCACAGAACACAAAGAAGTTTCTCAGAAAGCTTCTTTCTCTTTGTTATCGGAGGATATTTCCTTTGGCCCTATAGTCTTCCAAGGGATCCGAAATATCTGTTCTCAGATTCCACAGAAATAAGGCTAGCAAAGAGATCCACGAAATACAGATGTAACTCTTTGAGATGAATTAACAGAACACTAAGCAGTTTCTCAGAAAGCTTCTTTCCAGATTTCATCTGAGGATATTTCCTTTTTCACCATAGCCCTCTATGGGCTTCCAAATATCACTTTGCCCATTCCACAACAACTGTCTTAGCGAAAGGTTTCTTGAGGGGAAAGCTGTAACTCTGTGAGATGATTTCACAGAACACAAAGAAGTTTCTCAGAAAGCTTCTTTCTATTTGTTATCCGGGGATATTTCCTTTGGCCCTATAGTCTTCCAAGGGATCCGAAATATCTGTTCTCAGAATCCACAGAAATAAGGCTAGCAAAGAGATCCACGAAATACAGATGTATCTCTGTGAGATGAATTAAGAGAACACTAAGCAGTTTCTCAGAAAGCTTCTTTCCAGATTTCATGTGAGGATATTTCGTTTTTCACCGTAGCCCACTAAGGGCTTCCAAATATCACTTTGAAATTCCACAAGAACTGTCTTAGCGAAAGGCTTCTTGAGGGGAATGCTGTAACTCTGTGAGATGATTTCATAGAACACAAAGAAGTTTCTCAGAAAGCTTTTTTCTATATGTTATCCGAGGATATTTCCTTTGGCCCTATAGCCTTTCAAGGGATCCGAAATATCTGTTCTCAGGTTCCACAGAAATAAGGCTAGCAAATAGATCCACGAAATACAGATGTAACTCTGTGAGATGAATTAACAGAACACTAAGCAGGTTCTCAGAAACCTTCTTTCCAGATTTCATCTGAGGATATTTCCTTTTTCACCATAGCCCTCTATGGGCTTCCAAATATCACTTTGCCAAATCCACAAAACTGTCTTAGCGAAAGGCTTCTTGAGGGGAAAGCTGTAACTCTGTGAGATGATTTCACAGAACACAAAGAAGTTTCTCAGAAAGCTTCTTTCTCTTTGTTATCGGAGGATATTTCCTTTGGCCCTATAGTCTTCCAAAGGATCCGAAATATCTGTTCTCAGATTCCACAGAAATAAGGCTAGCAAAGAGATTCCTGAAATACAGATGTAACTCTGTGAGATGAATTAACAGAACACTAAGCAGATTCTCAGAAAGCTTCCTTCCAGATTCCATCTGAGGATATTTCCTTTTTCACCATAGCCCTCTATGGGCTTCCAAATATCACTTTGCCAATTCCACAAGAACTGTCTTAGCGAAAGGCTACGTGAGGGGAAAGCTGTAACTCTGTGAGATGATTTCACAGAACACAAAGAAGTTTCTCAGAAAGCTTCTTTCTCCTTGTTATCGGAGGATATTTCCTTTGGCCCTATAGTCTTCCAAGGGATCCGAAATATCTGTTCTCAGATTCCACAGAAATAAGGCTAGCAAAGAGATCCACGAAATACAGATGTATCTCTGTGAGATGAATTAAGAGAACACTAAGCAGTTTCTCAGAAAGCTTCTTTCCAGATTTCATGTGAGGATATTTCGTTTTTCACCGTAGCCCACTAAGGGCTTCCAAATATCACTTTGAAATTCCACAAGAACTGTCTTAGCGAAAGGCTTCTTGAGGGGAATGCTGTAACTCTGTGAGATGATTTCATAGAACACAAAGAAGTTTCTCAGAAAGCTTTTTTCTATATGTTATCCGAGGATATTTCCTTTGGCCCTATAGCCTTCCAAGGGATCCGAAATATCTGTTCTCAGGTTCCACAGAAATAAGGCTAGCAAATAGATCCACGAAATACAGATGTAACTCTGTGAGATGAATTAACAGAACACTAAGCAGGTTCTCAGAAACCTTCTTTCCAGATTTCATCTGAGGATATTTCCTTTTTCACCATAGCCCTCTATGGGCTTCCAAATATCACTTTGCCAAATCCACAAAACTGTCTTAGCGAAAGGCTTCTTGAGGGGAAAGCTGTAACTCTGTGAGATGATTTCACAGAACACAAAGAAGTTTCTCAGAAAGCTTCTTTCTCTTTGTTATCGGAGGATATTTCCTTTGGCCCTATAGTCTTCCAAAGGATCCGAAATATCTGTTCTCAGATTCCACAGAAATAAGGCTAGCAAAGAGATTCCTGAAATACAGATGTAACTCTGTGAGATGAATTAACAGAACACTAAGCAGATTCTCAGAAAGCTTCCTTCCAGATTCCATCTGAGGATATTTCCTTTTTCACCATAGCCCTCTATGGGCTTCCAAATATCACTTTGCCAATTCCACAAGAACTGTCTTAGCGAAAGGCTACGTGAGGGGAAAGCTGTAACTCTGTGAGATGATTTCACAGAACACAAAGAAGTTTCTCAGAAAGCTTCTTTCTCCTTGTTATCGGAGGATATTTCCTTTGGCCCTATAGTCTTCCAAGGGATCCGAAATATCTGTTCTCAGATTCCACAGAAATAAGGCTAGCAAAGAGATCCACGAAATACAGATGTAACTCTGTGAGATGAATTAATAGAACACTAAGCAGTTTCTCAGAAAGCTTCTTTCCAGATTTCATCTGAGGATATTTCCGTTTTCACCATAGCCCTCTATGGTCTCCAAATGTCACTTTGCCAGTTCCACAAGAACTGTCTTGGCGAAAGGCTTCTTGAGGGGAAAGCTGTAACTCTGTGAGATGATTTCACAGAACACAAAGAAGTTTCTCAGAAAACTTCTTTCTCTTTGTTATCTGAGGATATTTCCTTTGGCCGTATAGTCTTCCAAGGGATCCGAAATATCTGTTCTCAGATTCCACAGAAATAACGCTAGCAAAGAGATACACGAAATACAGATGTATATCTCTGAGATGAATTAACAGAACACTAAGCAGTTTCTCAGAAAGCTTCTTTCCAGATTTCATCTGAGGATATTTCCTTTTTCACCATAGCCCTCTATGGGCTTCCAAATATCACTTTGCCAATTCCACAAGAACTCTCTGGGGAAAGGCTTTTTGAGGGGAAAGCTGTAACTCTGTGAGATGATTTCACAGAACACAAAGAAGTTTCTCAGAAAGCTTCTTTCTCTTTGCTTTTGGAGGATATTTCCTTTGGCCCTATAGTCTTCCAAGGGATCCGAAATATCTGTTCTCAGATTCCGCAGAAATAAGGCTAGCAAAGAGATCCACGAAATACAGATGTAACTCTTTCAGATGAATTAACAGAACACTAAGCAGTTTCTCAGAAAGCTTCTTTCCAGATTTCATCTGAGGATATTTCCTTTTTCACCATAGCCCTCTATGGTCTTCTACATATCACTTTGCCCATTGCAGAACAACTGTCTTAGCGAAAGGCTTCTTGAGGGGAAAGCTGTAACTCTGTGAGATGATTTCACAGAACACAAAGAAGTTTCTCAGAAAGCTTCTTTCTCTTTGTTATCGGAGGATATTTCCTTTGGCCCTATAGTCTCCCAAGGCATCCGAAATATCTGTTCTCAGATTCCACAGAAATGAGGCTAGCAAAGAGATCCACGAAATACAGATGTAACTCTCTGAGATGAATTAACAGAACACTAAGCTGTTTCTCAGAAAGCTTCTTTCCAGATTTCATCTGAGGATATTTCCTTTTTCACCATAGCCCTCTATGGGCTTCCAAATATCACTTTGCCAATTCCACAAGAACTGTCTTAGCGAAAGGCTTCTTGAGGGGAAATCTGTAACTCTGTGAGGTGATTTCAAAGAACACAAAGAAGTTTCTCAGAAAGCTTCTTTCTGTATGTTATCTGAGGATATTTCCTTTGGCCCTATAGTCTTCCAAGGGATCCGAAATATCTGTTCTCAGATTCCACAGAAATAAGGCTAGCAAAGAGATCCACGAAATACAGATGTAACTCTGTGAGATGAATTAACAGAACACTAAGCAGTTTCTCAGAAAGCTTCTCTCCTGATTTCATCTGAGGATATTTCCTTTTTCACCATAGTCCTATATGGGCTTCCAAATATCACTTTGCCAATTCCACAAGAACTGTCTTAGCGAAAGGCTTCTTGAGGGGAAAGCTGTAACTCTGTGAGATGATTTCACAGAACACAAAGAAGTTTCTCAGAAGGCTTCTTTCTCTTTGTTATCGGAGGATATTTCCTTTGGCCCTATAGTCTTCCAAGGGATCCGAAATATCTGTTCTCAGATTCCACAGAAATAAGGCTAGCAAAGAGATCCACGAAATACAGATGTAACTCTGTGAGACGAATTAACAGAACACTAAGCAGTTTCTCAGAAGGTTTCTTTCCAGATTTCACCTGAGGATAATTCCTTTTTCACCATAGCCCTCTATGGGCTTCCAAATATCACTTTGCCAATTCCACAAGAACTGTCTTAGCAAAAGGCTTCTTGACGGGAAAGCTGTAACTCTGTGAGATGATTTCACAGAACACAAAGAAGTTTCTCAGAAAGCTTCTTTCTCTTTGTTATTTGAGGATATTTCCTTTGGCCCTATAGTCTTCCAAGGGATCCGAAATATCTGTTCTCAGATTCCACAGAAATAAGGCTAGCAAAGAGATCCACGAAATACAGATGTAACTCTGTGAGATGAATTAACAGAACACTAAGCAGTTTCTCAGAAATCTTCTTTCCAGATTTCATCTAAGGATATTTCCTTTTTCACCATAGCCCTCTATGGGCTTCCAAATATCACTTTGCCAATTCCACAAGAACTGTCTTAGCGAAAGGCTTCTTGAGGGGAAAGCTGTAACTCTGTGAGATGATTTCACAGAACACAAAGGAGTTTCTCAGAAAGCTTATTTCTCTTTGATATCGGAGGATATTTCCTTTGGCCCTATAGTCTTCCTGGGGATCCGAAATATCTGTTCTCAGATTCCACAGAAATAAGGCTAGCAAAGAGATCCACGAAATACAGATGTAACTCTGTGAGATGAATTAAGAGAACACTAAGCAGTTTCTCAGAAAGCTTCTTTCCAGATTTCATCTGAGGATATTTCCTTTTTCACCATAGCCCTCTATGGGCTTCCAAATATCACTTTGCCAATTCCACAAGAACTGTCTTAGCGAAAGGGTTCTTGAAGGGAAAGCTGTAACTCTGTGAGCTGATTTCACAGAACCCAAAGAAGTTTCTCAGAAAGCTTCTTTCTCTTTGTTATCGGAGGATATTTCCTTTGGCCCTATAGTCTTCCAAGGGATCCGAAATATCTGTTCTCAGATTCCACAGAAATAAGGCTAGCAAAGAGATCCACGAAATACAGATGTAACTGTGTGAGATGAATTAACAGAACACTAAGCAGTTTCTCAGAAAGCTTCTTTCCAGATTTCATCTGAGGATATTTCCTTTTTCACCATAGCCCTCTAAGGGCTTCCAAATGTCACTTTGCCAATTCCACAAGAACTGTCTTGGGGAAAGGCTTCTTGTTGGGAAAGCTGTAACTCTGTGAGATGATTTCACAGAATACAAAGAAGTTTCTCAGCAAGATTCGTTCTCTTGGTTATCGGAGCATATTTCCTTGGGCCCTGTAGTCTTCCAAGGGATCCGAAATATCTGTTCTCAGATTCCACAGAAATAAGGCTAGCAAAGAGATCCACGAAATACAGATGTAACTCTGTGAGATGAATTAACAGAACACTAAGCAGTTTCTCAGAAAGCTTCCTTCCAGATTCCATCTGAGGATATTTCCTTTTTCACCATAGCCCTCTATGGGCTTCCAAATGTCACTTTGCCAATTCCACAAGAACTGTCTTAGCGAAAGGCTTCTTGAGGGGAAAGCTGTAACTCTGTGAGATGATTTCACAGAACACAAAGAAGTTTCTCAGAAAGCATCTTTCTCTTTGTTATCGGAGGATATTTCCTTTGGCCCTATAATCTTCCAAGGGATCCGAAATATCTGTTCTCAGATTCCACAGAAATAAGGCTAGCAAAGACATCCACGTAATACAGATGTAACTCTGTGAGATGAATTAACAGAACACTAAGCAGTTTCTCAGAAAGCTTCTTTCCAGATTTTATCTGAGGATATTTCCTTTTTCACCATAGCCCTCTTTGGGCTTCCAAATATCACTTTGCCAATTCCACAAGAACTGTCTTAGCGAAAGGCTTCTTGAGGGGAAAGCTGTAACTCTGTGAGATGATTTCACAGAACACAAAGAAGTTTCTCAGAAAGCTTCTTTCTCTTTGTTATCGGAGGATATTTCCTTTGGCCCTATAGTCTTCCAAGGGATCCGAAATATCTGTTCTCAGATTCCACAGAAATAAGGCTAGCAAAGGGATCCACGAAATACAGATATAACTCCGTGAGATGAATTAACAGAACACTAAGCAGTTTCTCAGAAAGCTTCTTCCCAGATTTCATCTGAGGATATTTCCTTTTTCACCATAGCCCTCTATGGGCTTCCAAATATCACTTTGCCAATTCCACAAGAACTGTCTTAGCGAAAGGCTTCTTGACGGGAAAGCTGTAACTCTGTGAGATGATTTCACAGAACACAAAGAAGTTTCTCAGAAAGCTTCTTTCTCTTTGTTATTTGAGGATATTTCCTTTGGCCCTATAGTCTTCCAAGGGATCCGAAATATCTGTTCTCAGATTCCACAGAAATAAGGCTAGCAAAGAGATCCACGAAATACAGATGTAACTCTGTGAGATGAATTAACAGAACACTAAGCAGTTTCTCAGAAATCTTCTTTCCAGAATTCATCTAAGGATATTTCCTTTTTCACCATAGCCCTCTATGGGCTTCCAAATATCACTTTGCCAATTCCACAAGAACTGTCTTGGCGAAAGGCTTCTTGAGGGGAAAGCTGTAACTCTGTGAGATGATTTCACAGAACACAAAGGAGTTTCTCAGAAAGCTTATTTCTCTTTGATATCGGAGGATATTTCCTTTGGCCCTATAGTCTTCCTGGGGATCCGAAATATCTGTTCTCAGATTCCACAGAAATAAGGCTAGCAAAGAGATCCACGAAATACAGATGTAACTCTGTGAGATGAATTAAGAGAACACTAAGCAGTTTCTCAGAAAGCTTCTTTCCAGATTTCATCTGAGGATATTTCCTTTTTCACCATAGCCCTCTATGGGCTTCCAAATATCACTTTGCCAATTCCACAAGAACTGTCTTAGCGAAAGGGTTCTTGAAGGGAAAGCTGTAACTCTGTGAGCTGATTTCACAGAACCCAAAGAAGTTTCTCAGAAAGCTTCTTTCTCTTTGTTATCGGAGGATATTTCCTTTGGCCCTATAGTCTTCCAAGGGATCCGAAATATCTGTTCTCAGATTCCACAGAAATAAGGCTAGCAAAGAGATCCACGAAATACAGATGTAACTGTGTGAGATGAATTAACAGAACACTAAGCAGTTTCTCAGAAAGCTTCTTTCCAGATTTCATCTGAGGATATTTCCTTTTTCACCATAGCCCTCTAAGGGCTTCCAAATGTCACTTTGCCAATTCCACAAGAACTGTCTTGGGGAAAGGCTTCTTGTTGGGAAAGCTGTAACTCTGTGAGATGATTTCACAGAATACAAAGAAGTTTCTCAGCAAGATTCGTTCTCTTGGTTATCGGAGCATATTTCCTTGGGCCCTGTAGTCTTCCAAGGGATCCGAAATATCTGTTCTCAGATTCCACAGAAATAAGGCTAGCAAAGAGATCCACGAAATACAGATGTAACTCTGTGAGATGAATTAACAGAACACTAAGCAGTTTCTCAGAAAGCTTCCTTCCAGATTCCATCTGAGGATATTTCCTTTTTCACCATAGCCCTCTATGGGCTTCCAAATATCACTTTGCCAATTCCACAAGAACTGTCTTAGCGAAAGGCTTCTTGAGGGGAAAGCTGTAACTCTGTGAGATGATTTCACAGAACACAAAGAAGTTTCTCAGAAAGCATCTTTCTCTTTGTTATCGGAGGATATTTCCTTTGGCCCTATAGTCTTCCAAGGGATCCGAAATATCTGTTCTCAGAATCCACAGAAACAAGGCTAGCAAAGAGATCCACGAAATACAGATGTAACACTGTGGGATGAATTAGCAGAACACTAAGCAGTTTCTCAGAAAGTTTCTTTCCAGATTTCATCTGAGGATATTTCCTTTTTCACCATAGCCCTCTATGGGCTTCCAAATATCACTTTGCCAATTCCACAAGAACTGTCTTAGCGAAAGGGTTCTTGAAGGGAATGCTGTAACTCTGTGAGATGATTTCACAGAACACAAAGGAGTTTCTCAGAAAGCTTCTTTCTCTTTCTTATCGGAGGATATTTCCTTTGGCCCTATAGTCTTCCAAGGGATCCGAAATATCTGTTCTCAGATTCCACAGAAATAAGGCTAGCAAAGAGATCCACGAAATACAGATGTAACTATGTGAGATGAATTAACAGAACACTAAGCAGTTTCTCAGAAAGCTTCTTTCCAGATTTCATCTGAGGATATTTCCTTTTTCAACATAGCCCTCTTTGGGCTTCCAAATGTCACTTTGCCAATTCCACAAGAACTGTCTTAGCGAAAGGCTTCTTGAGGGGAAAGCTGTAACTCTGTGAGATGATTTCACAGAACACAAAGAAGTTTCTCAGAAAGCTTCTTTCTCTTTGTTATCGGAGGATATTTCCTTTGGCCCTATAGTCTTCCAAGGGATCCGAAATATCTGTTCTCAGATTCCACAGAAATAAGGCTAGCAAAGAGATCCATGAAATACAGATGTAACTCCGTGAGACGAATTAACAGAACACTAAGCAGTTTCTCAGAAAGCTTCTTTACAGATTTCTTCTGAGGATATTTCCTTTTTCACCATAGCCCTCTATGGGCTTCGAAATATCACTTTGCCAATTCCACAAGAACTGTCTTAGCGAAAGGCTTCTTGAGGGGAAAGCTGTAACTCTGTGAGATGATTTCACAGAACACAAAGAAGTTTCTCAGAAATCTTCTTTCTCTTTTTTATCGGAGGATATTTCCTTTGGCCCTATAGTCTTCCAAGGGTTCCGAAATATCTGTTCTCAGATTCCACAGAAATAAGGCTAGCAAAGAGATCCACGTACTACAGATGTAACTCTGTGAGATGAATTAACAGAACACTAAGCAGTTTCGCAGAAAGCTTCTCTCCTGATTTCATCTGAGGATATTTCCTTTTTCACCTTAGCCCTATATGGGCTTCCAAATATCACTTTGCCAATTCCACAAGAACTGTCTTAGCGAAAGGCTTCTTGAGGGGAAAGCTGTAACTCTGTGAGATGATTTCACAGAACACAAAGAAGTTTCTCAGAAGGCTTCTTTCTCTTTGTTATCGGAGGATATTTCCTTTGGCCCTATAGTCTTCCAAGGGATCCGAAATATCTGTTCTCAGATTCCACAGAAATAAGGCTAGCAAAGAGATCCACGAAATACAGATGTAACTCCGTGAGACGAATTAACAGAACACTAAGCAGTTTCTCAGAAAGCTTCTTTCCAGATTTTATCTGAGGATATTTCCTTTTTCATCATAGCCCTCTTTGGGCTTCCAAATATCACTTTGCCAATTCCACAAGAACTGTCTTAGCGAAAGGCTTCTTGAGGGGAAAGCTGTAACTCTGTGAGATGATTTCACAGAACCCAAAGAAGTTTCTCAGAAAGCTTCTTTCTCTTTGTTATCGGAGGATATTTCCTTTGGCCCTATAGTCTTCCAAGGGATCCGAAATATCTGTTCTCAGATTCCACAGAAATAAGGCTAGCAAAGAGATCCACGAAATACAGATATAACTCCGTGAGATGAATTAACAGAACACCAAGCAGTTTCTCAGAAAGTTTCTTCCCAGATTTCATCTGAGGATATTTCCTTTTTCACCATAGCCCTCTATGGGCTTCCAAATATCACTTTGCCAATTCCACAAGAACTGTCTTAGCGAAAGGCTTCTTGACGGGAAAGCTGTAAATCTGTGAGATGATTTCACAGAACACAAAGAAGTTTCTCAGAAAGCTTCTTTCTCTTTGTTATTTGAGGATATTTCCTTTGGCCCTATAGTCTTCCAAGGGATCCGAAATATCTGTTCTCAGATTCCACAGAAATAAGGCTAGCAAAGAGATCCACGAAATACAGATGTAACTCTGTGAGATGAATTAACAGAACACTAAGCAGTTTCTCAGAAATCTTCTTTCCAGATTTCATCTAAGGATATTTCCTTTTTCACCATAGCCCTCTATGGGCTTCCAAATATCACTTTGCCAATTCCACAAGAACTGTCTTAGCGAAAGGCTTCTTGAGGGGAAAGCTGTAACTCTGTGAGATGATTTCACAGAACACAAAGGAGTTTCTCAGAAAGCTTATTTCTCTTTGATATCGGAGGATATTTCCTTTGGCCCTATAGTCTTCCTGGGGATCCGAAATATCTGTTCTCAGATTCCACAGAAATAAGGCTAGCAAAGAGATCCACGAAATACAGATGTAACTCTGTGAGATGAATTAAGAGAACACTAAGCAGTTTCTCAGAAAGCTTCTTTCCAGATTTCATTTGAGGATATTTCCTTTTTCACCATAGCCCTCTATGGGCTTCCAAATATCACTTTGCCAATTCCACAAGAACTGTCTTAGCGAAAGGGTTCTTGAAGGGAAAGCTGTAACTCTGTGAGCTGATTTCACAGAACCCAAAGAAGTTTCTCAGAAAGCTTCTTTCTCTTTGTTATCGGAGGATATTTCCTTTGGCCCTATAGTCTTCCAAGGGATCCGAAATATCTGTTCTCAGATTCCACAGAAATAAGGCTAGCAAAGACATCCACGTAATACAGATGTAACTCTGTGAGATGAATTAACAGAACACTAAGCAGTTTCTCAGAAAGCTTCTTTCCAGATTTTATCTGAGGATATTTCCTTTTTCACCATAGCCCTCTTTGGGCTTCCAAATATCACTTTGCCAATTCCACAAGAACTGTCTTAGCGAAAGGCTTCTTGAGGGGAAAGCTGTAACTCTGTGAGATGATTTCACAGAACACAAAGAAGTTTCTCAGAAAGCTTCTTTCTCTTTGTTATCGGAGGATATTTCCTTTGGCCCTATAGTCTTCCAAGGAGTCCGAAATATCTGTTCTCAGATTCCACAGAAATAAGGCTAGCAAAGAGATCCACGAAATACAGATATAACTCCGTGAGATGAATTAACAGAACACTAAGCAGTTTCTCAGAAAGCTTCTTCCCAGATTTCATCTGAGGATATTTCCTTTTTCACCATAGCCCTCTATGGGCTTCCAAATATCACTTTGCCAATTCCACAAGAACTGTCTTAGCGAAAGGCTTCTTGACGGGAAAGCTGTAACTCTGAGAGATGATTTCACAGAACACAAAGAAGTTTCTCAGAAAGCTTCTTTCTCTTTGTTATTTGAGGATATTTCCTTTGGCCCTATAGTCTTCCAAGGGATCCGAAATATCTGTTCTCAGATTCCACAGAAATAAGGCTAGCAAAGAGATCCACGAAATACAGATGTAACTCTGTGAGATGAATTAAGAGAACACTAAGCAGTTTCTCAGAAAGCTTCTTTCCAGATTTCATCTGAGGATATTTCCTTTTTCACCATAGCCCTCTATGGGCTTCCAAATATCACTTTGCCAATTCCACAAGAACTGTCTTAGCGAAAGGGTTCTTGAAGGGAAAGCTGTAACTCTGTGAGCTGATTTCACAGAACCCAAAGAAGTTTCTCAGAAAGCTTCTTTCTCTTTGTTATCGGAGGATATTTCCTTTGGCCCTATAGTCTTCCAAGGGATCCGAAATATCTGTTCTCAGATTCCACAGAAATAAGGCTAGCAAAGAGATCCACGAAATACAGATGTAACTGTGTGAGATGAATTAACAGAACACTAAGCAGTTTCTCAGAAAGCTTCTTTCCAGATTTCATCTGAGGATATTTCCTTTTTCACCATAGCCCTCTAAGGGCTTCCAAATGTCACTTTGCCAATTCCACAAGAACTGTCTTGGGGAAAGGCTTCTTGTTGGGAAAGCTGTAACTCTGTGAGATGATTTCACAGAATACAAAGAAGTTTCTCAGCAAGATTCGTTCTCTTGGTTATCGGAGCATATTTCCTTGGGCCCTGTAGTCTTCCAAGGGATCCGAAATATCTGTTCTCAGATTCCACAGAAATAAGGCTAGCAAAGAGATCCACGAAATACAGATGTAACTCTGTGAGATGAATTAACAGAACACTAAGCAGTTTCTCAGAAAGCTTCCTTCCAGATTCCATCTGAGGATATTTCCTTTTTCACCATAGCCCTCTATGGGCTTCCAAATATCACTTTGCCAATTCCACAAGAACTGTCTTAGCGAAAGGCTTCTTGAGGGGAAAGCTGTAACTCTGTGAGATGATTTCACAGAACACAAAGAAGTTTCTCAGAAAGCATCTTTCTCTTTGTTATCGGAGGATATTTCCTTTGGCCCTATAGTCTTCCAAGGGATCCGAAATATCTGTTCTCAGAATCCACAGAAACAAGGCTAGCAAAGAGATCCACGAAATACAGATGTAACACTGTGAGATGAATTAGCAGAACACTAAGCAGTTTCTCAGAAAGTTTCTTTCCAGATTTCATCTGAGGATATTTCCTTTTTCACCATAGCCCTCTATGGGCTTCCAAATATCACTTTGCCAATTCCACAAGAACTGTCTTAGCGAAAGGGTTCTTGAAGGGAATGCTGTAACTCTGTGAGATGATTTCACAGAACACAAAGGAGTTTCTCAGAAAGCTTCTTTCTCTTTCTTATCGGAGGATATTTCCTTTGGCCCTATAGTCTTCCAAGGGATCCGAAATATCTGTTCTCAGATTCCACAGAAATAAGGCTAGCAAAGAGATCCACGAAATACAGATGTAACTATGTGAGATGAATTTACAGAACACTAAGCAGTTTCTCAGAAAGCTTCTTTCCAGATTTCATCTGAGGATATTTCCTTTTTCAACATAGCCCTCTTTGGGCTTCCAAATGTCACTTTGCCAATTCCACAAGAACTGTCTTAGCGAAAGGCTTCTTGAGGGGAAAGCTGTAACTCTGTGAGATGATTTCACAGAACACAAAGAAGTTTCTCAGAAAGCTTCTTTCTCTTTGTTATCGGAGGATATTTCCTTTGGCCCTATAGTCTTCCAAGGGATCCGAAATATCTGTTCTCAGATTCCACAGAAATAAGGCTAGCAAAGAGATCCATGAAATACAGATGTAACTCCGTGAGACGAATTAACAGAACACTAAGCAGTTTCTCAGAAAGCTTCTTTACAGATTTCTTCTGAGGATATTTCCTTTTTCACCATAGCCCTCTATGGGCTTCGAAATATCACTTTGCCAATTCCACAAGAACTGTCTTAGCGAAAGGCTTCTTGAGGGGAAAGCTGTAACTCTGTGAGATGATTTCACAGAACACAAAGAAGTTTCTCAGAAATCTTCTTTCTCTTTTTTATCGGAGGATATTTCCTTTGGCCCTATAGTCTTCCAAGGGTTCCGAAATATCTGTTCTCAGATTCCACAGAAATAAGGCTAGCAAAGAGATCCACGTAATACAGATGTAACTCTGTGAGATGAATTAACAGAACACTAAGCAGTTTCGCAGAAAGCTTCTCTCCTGATTTCATCTGAGGATATTTCCTTTTTCACCTTAGCCCTATATGGGCTTCCAAATATCACTTTGCCAATTCCACAAGAACTGTCTTAGCGAAAGGCTTCTTGAGGGGAAAGCTGTAACTCTGTGAGATGATTTCACAGAACACAAAGAAGTTTCTCAGAAGGCTTCTTTCTCTTTGTTATCGGAGGATATTTCCTTTGGCCCTATAGTCTTCCAAGGGATCCGAAATATCTGTTCTCAGATTCCACAGAAATAAGGCTAGCAAAGAGATCCACGAAATACAGATGTAACTCCGTGAGACGAATTAACAGAACACTAAGCAGTTTCTCAGAAAGCTTCTTTCCAGATTTTATCTGAGGATATTTCCTTTTTCATCATAGCCCTCTTTGGGCTTCCAAATATCACTTTGCCAATTCCACAAGAACTGTCTTAGCGAAAGGCTTCTTGAGGGGAAAGCTGTAACTCTGTGAGATGATTTCACAGAACCCAAAGAAGTTTCTCAGAAAGCTTCTTTCTCTTTGTTATCGGAGGATATTTCCTTTGGCCCTATAGTCTTCCAAGGGATCCGAAATATCTGTTCTCAGATTCCACAGAAATAAGGCTAGCAAAGAGATCCACGAAATACAGATATAACTCCGTGAGATGAATTAACAGAACACCAAGCAGTTTCTCAGAAAGTTTCTTCCCAGATTTCATCTGAGGATATTTCCTTTTTCACCATAGCCCTCTATGGGCTTCCAAATATCACTTTGCCAATTCCACAAGAACTGTCTTAGCGAAAGGCTTCTTGACGGGAAAGCTGTAACTCTGTGAGATGATTTCACAGAACACAAAGAAGTTTCTCAGAAAGCTTCTTTCTCTTTGTTATTTGAGGATATTTCCTTTGGCCCTATAGTCTTCCAAGGGATCCGAAATATCTGTTCTCAGATTCCACAGAAATAAGGCTAGCAAAGAGATCCACGAAATACAGATGTAACTCTGTGAGATGAATTAACAGAACACTAAGCAGTTTCTCAGAAATCTTCTTTCCAGATTTCATCTAAGGATATTTCCTTTTTCACCATAGCCCTCTATGGGCTTCCAAATATCACTTTGCCAATTCCACAAGAACTGTCTTAGCGAAAGGCTTCTTGAGGGGAAAGCTGTAACTCTGTGAGATGATTTCACAGAACACAAAGGAGTTTCTCAGAAAGCTTATTTCTCTTTGATATCGGAGGATATTTCCTTTGGCCCTATAGTCTTCCTGGGGATCCGAAATATCTGTTCTCAGATTCCACAGAAATAAGGCTAGCAAAGAGATCCACGAAATACAGATGTAACTCTGTGAGATGAATTAAGAGAACACTAAGCAGTTTCTCAGAAAGCTTCTTTCCAGATTTCATCTGAGGATATTTCCTTTTTCACCATAGCCCTCTATGGGCTTCCAAATATCACTTTGCCAATTCCACAAGAACTGTCTTAGCGAAAGGGTTCTTGAAGGGAAAGCTGTAACTCTGTGAGCTGATTTCACAGAACCCAAAGAAGTTTCTCAGAAAGCTTCTTTCTCTTTGTTATCGGAGGATATTTCCTTTGGCCCTATAGTCTTCCAAGGGATCCGAAATATCTGTTCTCAGATTCCACAGAAATAAGGCTAGCAAAGAGATCCACGAAATACAGATGTAACTCTTTGAGAGGAATTAACAGAACACTAAGCAGTTTCTCAGAAAGCTTCTTTCCAGATTTCATCTGAGGATATTTCCTTTTTCACCATAGCCCTCTAAGGGCTTCCAAATGTCACTTTGCCAATTCCACAAGAACTGTCTTGGGGAAAGGCCTCTTGTTGGGAAAGCTGTAACTCTGTGAGATGATTTCACAGAATACAAAGAAGTTTCTCAGAGCGATTCTTTCTCTTGGTTATCGGAGCATATTTCCTTGGGCCCTGTAGTCTTCCAAGGGATCCGAAATATCTGTTCTCAGATTCCACAGAAATAAGGCTAGCAAAGAGATCCACGAAATACAGATGTAACTCTGTGAGATGCATTAACAGAACACTAAGCAGTTTCTCAGAAAGCTTCCTTCCAGATTCCATCTGAGGATATTTCCTTTTTCACCATAGCCCTCTATGGGCTTCCAAATATCACTTTGCCAATTCCACAAGAACTGTCTTAGCGAAAGGCTTCTTGAGGGGAAAGCTGTAACTCTGTGAGATGATTTCACAGAACACAAAGAAGTTTCTCAGAAAGCATCTTTCTCTTTGTTATCGGAGGATATTTCCTTTGGCCCTATAGTCTTCCAAGGGATCCGAAATATCTGTTCTCAGAATCCACAGAAACAAGGCTAGCAAAGAGATCCACGAAATACAGATGTAACACTGTGAGATGAATTAGCAGAACACTAAGCAGTTTCTCAGAAAGTTTCTTTCCAGATTTCATCTGAGGATATTTCCTTTTTCACCATAGCCCTCTATGGGCTTACAAATATCACTTTGCCAATTCCACAAGAACTGTCTTAGCGAAAGGGTTCTTGAAGGGAATGCTGTAACTCTGTGAGATGATTTCACAGAACACAAAGGAGTTTCTCAGAAAGCTTCTTTCTCTTTGTTATCGGAGGATATTTCCTTTGGCCCTATATTCTTCCTAGGGATCCGAAATATCTGTTCTCAGATTCCACAGAAATAAGGCTAGCAAAGAGATCCACGAAATACCGATGTAACTCTGTGAGATGAATTAACAGAACACTAAGCAGTTTCTCAGAAAGCTTCTTTCCAGATTTCATCTGAGGATATTTCCTTTTTCACCATAGCCCTCTATGGGCTTCCAAATATCACTTTGCCAATTCCACAAGAACTCTCTTGGGGAAAAGATTCTTGAGGGGAAAGCTGTAACTCTGTGAGATGATTTCACAGAAAACAAAGAAGTTTCTCAGAAAGCTTCTTTCTCTTTGCTTTTGGAGGAAATTTCCTTTGGCCCTATAGTCTTCCAAGGGATCCGAAATATCTGTTCTCAGATTCCACAGAAATAAGGCTAGCAAAGAGATCCTCTAAATACAGATGTAATTCTGTGAGATGAATTAACAGAACACTAAGCAGTTTCTCAGAAAGCTTCTTTCCAGATTTCATCTGAGGATATTTCCTTTTTCACCATAGCCCTCTATGGGCTTCCAAATGTCACTTTGCCAATTCCACAATAACTGTCTTGGGGAAAGGCTTCTTGTTGGAAAGCTGTAACTCTGTGTGATGATTTCACAGAATACGAAGAAGTTTCTCAGAAAGCTTCTTTCTCTTGGTTATCGCAGCATATTTCCTTGGGCCCTGTTGTCTTCCAAGGGATCCGAAATATCTGTTCTCAGATTCCACAGAAATAAGGCTAGCAAAGAGATCCACGAAATACAGATGTATCTCTGTGAGATGAATTAAGAGAACACTAAGCAGTTTCTCAGAAAGCTTCTTTCCAGATTTCATGTGAGGATATTTCGTTTTTCACCGTAGCCCACTAAGGGCTTCCAAATATCACTTTGAAATTCCACAAGAACTGTCTTAGCGAAAGGCTTCTTGAGGGGAATGCTGTAACTCTGTGAGATGATTTCATAGAACACAAAGAAGTTTCTCAGAAAGCTTCTTTCTATATGTTATCCGAGGATATTTCCTTTGGCCCTATAGCCTTCCAAGGGATCCGAAATATCTGTTCTCAGGTTCCACAGAAATAAGGCTAGCAAAGAGATCCACGAAATACAGATGTAACTCTGTGAGATGAATTAACAGAACACTAAGCAGGTTCTCAGAAAGCTTCTTTCCAGATTTCATGTGAGGATATTTCCTTTTTCACCATAGCCCTCTATGGGCTTCCAAATATCACTTTGCCAATTCCAGAAAACTGTCTTAGCGAAAGGCTTCTTGAGGGGAAAGCTGTAACTCTGTGAGATGATTTCACAGAACACAAAGAAGTTTCTCAGAAAGCTTCTTTCTCTTTGTTATCGGAGGATATTTCCTTTGGCCCTATAGTCTTCCAAAGGATCCGAAATATCTGTTCTCAGATTCCACAGAAATAAGGCTAGCAAAGAGATCCACGAAATACAGATGTAACTCTGTGAGATGAATTAACAGAACACTTAGCAGTTTCTCAGAAAGCTTCTTTCCAGATTTCATCTGAGGATATTTCCTTTTTCACCATAGCCCTCTATGGGCTTCCAAATATCACTTTGCCAATTCCACAAGAACTGTCTTAGCGAAAGGCTTCTTGAGGGGAAAGCTGTAACTCTGTGAGATGATTTCACAGAACACAAAGAAGTTTCTCAGAAAGTTTCTTTCTCTTTGTTATCGGAGGATATTTCCTTTGGCCCTATAGTCTTCCAAGGGATCCGAAATATCTCTTCTCAGATTCCACAGAAATAAGGCTAGGAAAGAGATCCACAAAATGCAGATGTAAGTCTCTGAGATGAATTAACAGAACACTAAGAAGTTTCTCAGAAAGCTTCTTTCCAGATTTCATCTGAGGATATTTCCTTTTTCACCATAGCCCTCTATGGGCTTCCAAATATCACTTTGGCAATTCCACAAGAACTGTCTTAGCGAACGCTTCTTGAGGGGAATGATGTAACTGTGTGAGATGATTGCACAGAACACAAAGAAGTTTCTCAGAAAGCTTCTTTCTCTTTGTTATCGGAGGATATTTCCTTTGGCCCTATAGTCTTCCAAGGGATCCGAAATATCTGTTCTCAGATTCCACAGAAATAAGGCTAGCAAAGAGATCCACGAAATACAGATGTAACTCTTTGAGATGAATTAACAGAACACTAAGCAGTTTCTCAGAAAGCTTCTTTCCAGGTTTCATCTGAGGATATTTCCTTTTTCACCATAGCCCTCTATGGGCTTCCTATTATCACTTTGCCCATTCCACAACAACTGTCTTAGCGAAAGGCTTCTTGAGGGGAAAGCTGTAACTCTGTGAGATGATTTCACAGAACACAAAGAAGTTTCTCAGAAAGCTTCTTTCTCTTTGTTATCGGAGGATATTTCCTTTGGCCCTATAGTCGTCCAAGGCATCCGAAATATCTGTTCTCAGATTCCACAGAAATGAGTCTAGCAAAGAGATCCACGAAATACAGATGTAACTCTGTGAGATGAATTAACAGAACACTAAGCAGTTTCTCAGAAAGCTTCTTTCCAGATTTCATCTGAGGATATTTCCTTTTTCACCATAGCCCTCTATGGGCTTCCAAATATCACTTTGCCAATTCCACAAGAACTGTCTTAGCGAAAGGCTTCTTGAGGGGAAAGCTGTAACTCTGTGAGATGATTTCACAGAACACAAAGAAGTTTCTCAGAAAGCTTCTTTCTCTTTGTTATCGGAGGATATTTCCTTTGGCCCTATATTCTTCCAAGGGATCCGAAATATCTGTTCTCAGATTCCACAGAAATAAGGCTAGCAAATAGATCCACGAAATACAGATGTAACTCTGTGAGATGAATTAACAGAACACTTAGCAGTTTCTCAGAAAGCTTCTTTCCAGATTTCATCTGAGGATATTTCCTTTTTCACCATAGCCCTCTATGGGCTTCCAAATATCACTTTGCCAATTCCACAAGAACTGTCTTAGCGAAAGGCTTCTTGAGGGGAATGCTGTAACTCTGTGAGATGATTTCACAGAACAGAAAGAAGTTTCTCAGAAAGCTTCTTTCTCTTTGTTATCGGAGGATATTTCCTTTGGCCCTATAGTCTTCAAAGGGATCCGAAATATCTGTTATCAGATTCCACAGAAATAAGGCTAGGAAAGAGATCCACGAAATGCAGATGTAAGTCTCTGAGATGAATTAACAGAACACTAAGAAGTTTCTCAGAAAGCTTCTTTCCAGATTTCATCTGAGGATATTTCCTTTTTCACCATAGCCCTCTATGGGCTTCCAAATGTCACTTTGCCAATTCCACAAGAACTGTCTTGGGGAAAGGCTCCTTGTTGGAAAGCTGTAACTCTGTGAGATTATTTCACAGAATACAAAGAAGTTTCTCAGAAAGCTTCTTTCTCTTGGTTATCGCAGCATATTTCCTTGGGCCCTGTAGTCTTCCAAGGGATCGGAAATATCTGTTCTCAGATTCCACAGAAATAAGGCTAGCAAAGAGATCCACGAATTACAGATGTAACTCTGTGAGATGAATTAACAGAACACTAAGCAGTTTCTCAGAAAGCTTCCTTCCAGATTCCATCTGAGGATATTTCCTTTTTCACCATAGCCCTCTATGGGCTTCCAAATATCACTTTGCCAATTCCACAAGAACTGTCTTAGCGAAAGGCTTCTTGAGGGGAAAGCTGTAACTCTGTGAAATGATTTCACAGAACACAAAGAAGTTTCTCAGAAAGCTTCTTACTATTTGTTATCGGAGGATATTTCCTTTGGCCCTATAGTCTTCCAAGGGATCCGAAATATCTGTACTCAGATTCCACAGAAATAAGGCTAGCAAAGAGATCCACGAAATACAGATGTAACTCTGTGAGATGAATTAACAGAACACTAAGCAGGTTCTCAGAAAGCTTCTTTCCAGATTTCATCTGAGGATATTTCGTTTTTCACCATAGCCCTCTATGGGCTTCCAAATATCACTTTGGCAATTCCACAAGAACTGTCTTAGCGAACGCTTCTTGAGGGGAATGATGTAACTGTGTGAGATGATTGCACAGAACACAAAGAAGTTTCTCAGAAAGCTTCTTTCTCTTTGTTATCGGAGGATATTTCCTTTGGCCCTATAGTCTTCCAAGGGATCCGAAATATCTGTTCTCAGATTCCACAGAAATAAGGCTAGCAAAGAGATCCACGAAATACAGATGTAACTCTTTGAGATGAATTAACAGAACACTAAGCAGTTTCTCAGAAAGCTTCTTTCCAGGTTTCATCTGAGGATATTTCCTTTTTCACCATAGCCCTCTATGGGCTTCCTATTATCACTTTGCCCATTCCACAACAACTGTCTTAGCGAAAGGCTTCTTGAGGGGAAAGCTGTAACTCTGTGAGATGATTTCACAGAACACAAAGAAGTTTCTCAGAAAGCTTCTTTCTCTTTGTTATCGGAGGATATTTCCTTTGGCCCTATAGTCTTCCAAGGCATCCGAAATATCTGTTCTCAGATTCCACAGAAATGAGGCTAGCAAAGACATCCATGAAATACAGATGTAACTCTGTGAGATGAATTAACAGAACACTAAGCGGTTTCTCAGAAAGCTTCTTTCCAGATTTCATCTGAGGATATTTCCTTTTTCACCATAGCCCTCTAGGGGCTTCCAAATATCACTTTGCCAATTCCACAAGAACTGACTTAGCGAAAGGCTTCGTGAGGGGAAAGCTGTAACTCTGTGAGATGATTTCACAGAACACAAAGACGTTTCTCAGAAAGCTTCTTTCTCCTTGTTATCGGAGGATATTTCCTTTTGCCCTATAGTCTTCCAAGGGATCCGAAATATCAGTTCTCAGATTCCACAGAAATAAGGCTAGCAAAGAGATCCACGAAATACAGATGTAACTCTGTGAGATGAATTAACAGAACACTAAGCAGGTTCTCAGAAAGCTTCTTTCCAGATTTCATCTGAGGATATTTCCTTTTTCACCATAGCCCTCTATGGGCTTCCAAATATCACTTTGCCAATTCCACAAGAACTGTCTTAGCGAAAGGCTTCTTGAGGGGAAAGCTGTAACTCTGTGAGATGATTTCACAGAACACAAAGAAGTTTCTCAGAAAGCTTCTTTCTCTTTGTTATCGGAGGATATTTCCTTTGGCCCTATATTCTTCCAAGGGATCCGAAATATCTGTTCTCAGATTCCACAGAAATAAGGCTAGCAAAGAGATCCACGAAATACAGATGTAACTCTGTGAGATGAATTAACAGAACACTTAGCAGTTTCTCAGAAAGCTTCTTTCCAGATTTCATCTGAGGATATTTCCTTTTTCACCATAGCCCTCTATGGGCTTCCAAATATCACTTTGCCAATTCCACAAGAACTGTCTTAGCGAAAGGCTTCTTGAGGGGAATGCTGTAACTCTGTGAGATGATTTCACAGAACACAAAGAATTTTCTCAGAAAGCTTCTTTCTCTTTGTTATCGGAGGATATTTCCTTTGGCCCTATAGTCTTCAAAGGGATCCGAAATATCTGTTCTCAGATTCCACAGAAATAAGGCTAGGAAAGAGATCCACGAAATGCAGATGTAAGTCTCTGAGATGAATTAACAGAACACTAAGAAGTTTCTCAGAAAGCTTCTTTCCAGATTTCATCTGAGGATATTTCCTTTTTCACCATAGCCCTCTATGGGCTTCCAAATGTCACTTTGCCAATTCCACAAGAACTGTCTTGGGGAAAGGCTCCTTGTTGGAAAGCTGTAACTCTGTGAGATGATTTCACAGAATACAAAGAAGGTTCTCAGAAAGCTTCTTTCTCTTGGTTATCGCAGCATATTTCCTTGGGCCCTGTAGTCTTCCAAGGGATCGGAAATATCTGTTCTCAGATTCCACAGAAATAAGGCTAGCAAAGAGATCCACGAAATACAGATGTAACTCTTTGAGATGAATTAACAGAACACTAAGCAGTTTCTCAGAAAGCTTCTTTCCAGATTTCATCTGAGGATATTTCCTTTTTCACCATAGCCCTCTATGGGCTTCGAAATATCACTTTGCCAATTCCACAAGAACTGTCTTAGCGAAAGGCTTCTTTAGGGGAAAGCTGTAACTCTGTGAGATGATTTCACAGAACACAAAGAAGTTTCTCAGAAAGCTTCTTTCTCTTTGTTATCGGAGGATATTTCCTTTGGCCCTATGGTGTTCCAAGGGATCCGAAATATCTGTTCTCAGATTCCACAGAAATAAGGCGAGCAAAGAGATCCAAGAAATACAGATGTAACTCTGTGAGATGAATTAACAGAACACTAAGCAGGTTCTCAGAAAGCTTCTCTCCTGATTCATCTGAGGATATTTCCTTTTTCACCATAGCCCTCTATGGGCTTCCAAATATCACTTTGCCAATTCCACAAGAACTGTCTTAGCGAAAGGCTTCTTGAGGGGAAAGCTGTAACTCTGTGAGATGATTTCAAAGAACACAAAGAAGTTTCTCAGAGAGCATCTTTCTCTTTGTTATCGGAGGATATTTCCTTTGGCCCTATAGTCTTCCAAGGGATCCGAAATATCTGTTCTCAGAATCCACAGAAATAAGGCTAGCAAAGAGATCCACGAAATACAGATGTAACTCTGTGAGATGAATTAGCAGAACACTAAGCAGTTTCTCAGAAAGCTTCTTTCCAGATTTCATCTGAGGATATTTCCTTTTTCACCATAGCCCTCTAAGGGCTTCCAAATATCACTTTGCCAATTCCACAAGAACTGTCTTAGCGAAAGGGTTCTTGAAGGGAATGCTGTAACTCTGTGAGATGATTTCACAGAACACAAAGGAGTTTCTCAGAAAGCTTCTTTCTCTTTGATATCGGAGGATATTTCCTTTGGCCCTATAGTCTTCCTAGGGATCCGAAATATCTGTTCTCAGATTCCACAGAAATAAGGCTAGCAAAGAGATCCACGAAATACCGATGTAACTCTGTGAGATGAATTAACAGAACACTAAGCAGTTTCTCAGAAAGCTTCTTTCCAGATTTCATCTGAGGATATTTCCTTTTTCACCATAGCCCTCTATGGGCTTCCAAATATCACTTTGCCAATTCCACAACAACTGTCTTAGCGAAAGGCTTCTTGAGGGGAAAGCTGTAACTCTGTGAGATGATTTCACAGAACACAAAGAAGTTTCTCAGAAAGCTTCTTTCTCTTTGATATCGGAGGATATTTCCTTTGGCCCTATAGTCTTCCAAGGGATCCGAAATATCTGTTCTCAGATTCCACAGAAATAAGGCTAGCAAAGAGATCCACGAAATACAAATTTAATTCTGTCAGATGAATTAACAGAACACTAAGCAGTTTCTCAGAAAGCTTCTTTCCAGATTTCATCTGAGGATATTTCCTTTTTCACCATAGCCCTCTATGGGCTTCCAAATATCACTTTGCCAATTCCACAAGAACTCTCTGGGGGAAAGGATTCTTGAGGGGAAAGCTGTAACTCTGTGAGATGATTTCACAGAAAACAAAGAAGTTTCTCAGAAAGCTTCTTTCTCTTTGCTTTTGGAAGATATTTCCTTTGGCCCTATAGTCTTCCAAGGGATCCGAAATATCTGTTCTCAGATTCCACAGAAATAAGGCTAGCAAAGAGATCCACGAAATACAGATGTATCTCTGTGAGATGAATTAACAGAACACTAAGCAGTTTCTCAGAAAGCTTCTTTCCAGATTTCATGTGAGGTTATTTCGTTTTTCACCGTAGCCCACTAAGGGCTTTCAAATATCACTTTGAAATTCCACAAGAACTGTCATAGCGAAAGGCTTCTTGAGGGGAATGCTGTAACTCTGTGAGATGATTTCATAGAACACAAAGAAGTTTCTCAGAAAGCTTCTTTCTATATGTTATCCGAGGATATTTCCTTTGGCCCTATAGCCTTCCAAGGTATCCGAAATATCTGTTCTCAGGTTCCACAGAAATAAGGCTAGCAAAGAGATCCACGAAATACAGATGTAACTCTGTGAGATGAATTAACAGAACACTAAGCAGGTTCTCAGAAAGCTTCTTTCCAGATTTCATCTTAGGATATTTCCTTTTTCACCATAGCCCTCTATGGGCTTCCAAATATCCCTTTGCCAATTCCACAAGAACTGTCTTAGCGAAAGGCTTCTTGAGGGGAAAGCTGTAACTCCGTGAGATGATTTCACAGAACACAAAGAAGTTTCTCAGAAAGCTTCTTTCTCTTTGTTATAGGAGGATATTTCCTTTGGCCCTATAGTCTTCCAAGGGATCCGAAATATCTGTTCTCAAATTCCACAGAAA
Source organism: Macaca nemestrina (assembly GCF_043159975.1). Classification (NCBI taxonomy): domain Eukaryota; kingdom Metazoa; phylum Chordata; class Mammalia; order Primates; family Cercopithecidae; genus Macaca; species Macaca nemestrina. The sequence continues at coordinate 90,399,338 of NC_092137.1, read as the reverse complement.
TAAGTCTAGCAAAGAGATCCACGAAATACAGATGTAACTCTGTGAGATGAATTAACAGAACACTTAGCAGTTTCTCAGAAAGCTTCTTTCCAGATTTCATCTGAGGATATTTCCTTTTTCACCATAGCCCTCTATGGGCTTCCAAATGTCACTTTGCCAATTCCACAAGAACTGTCTTGGGGAAAGGCTCCTTGTTGGAAAGCTGTAACTCTGTGAGATGATTTCACAGAACACAAAGAAGTTTCTCAGAAAGCTTCTTTCTCTTGGTTATCGCAGCATATTTCCTTGGGCCCTGTAGTCTTCCAAGGGATCCAAAATATCTGTTCTCAGATTCCCCAGAAATAAGGCTAGCAAAGAGATCCACGAAATACAGATGTAACTCTGTGAGATGAATTAACAGAACACTAAGCAGTTTCTCAGAAAGCTTCCTTCCAGATTCCATCAGAGGATATTTCCTTTTTCACCATAGTCCTCTATGGGCTTCCAAATATCACTTTGCCAATTCCACAAGAACTGTCTTAGCGAAAGGCTTCTTGAGGGGAAAGCTGTAACTCTGTGAGGTGATTTCACAGAACACAAAGAAGTTTCTCAGAAAGCTTCTTACTATTTGTTATCGGAGGATATTTCCTTGGGCCCTATAGTCTTCCAAGGGATCCGAAATATCTGTACTCAGATTCCACAGAAATAAGGCTAGAAAAGACATCCAGGAAATACAGATGTAACTCTGTGAGATGAATTAACAGAACACTAAGCAAGTTCTCAGAAAGCTTCTTTCCAGATTTCATCTGAGGATATTTCGTTTTTCACCATAGCACTCTATGGGCTTCCAAATATCACTTTGGCAATTCCACAAGAACTGTCTTAGCGAACGCTTCTTGAGGGGAATGCTGTAACTCTGTGAGATGATTGCACAGAACACAAAGAAGTTTCTCAGAAAGCTTCTTTCTCTTTGTTATCGGAGGATATTTCCTTTGGCCCTATAGTCTTCCAAGGGATCCGAAATATCTGTTCTCAGATTCCACAGAAATAAGGCTAGCAAAGAGATCCACGAAATACAGATGTAACTCTTTGAGATGAATTAACAGAACACTAAGCAGTTTCTCAGAAAGCTTCTTTCCAGATTTCATCTGAGGTTATTTCCTTTTTCACCATAGCCCTCTAGGGGCTTCCAAATATCACTTTGCCCATTCCACAACAAGTGCCTTAGCGAAAGGCTTCGTGAGGGGAAAGCTGTAACTCTGTGAGATGATTTCACAGAACACAAAGAAGTTTCTCAGAAAGCTTCTTTCTCCTTGTTATCGGAGGATATTTCCTTTGGCCCTATAGTCTTCCAAGGGATCCGAAATATCTGTTCTCAGATTCCACAGAAATAAGGCTAGCAAAGAGATCCACGAAATACAGATGTAACTATCTGAGATGAATTAACAGAACACTAAGCAGTTTCTCAGAAAGCTTCTTTCCAGATTTCATGTGAGGATATTTCGTTTTTCACCGTAGCCCACTAAGGGCTTCCAAATATCACTTTGAAATTCCACAAGAACTGTCTTAGCGAAAGGCTTCTTGAGGGGAATGCTGTAACTCTGTGAGATGATTTCACAGAACACAAAGAAGTTTCTCAGAAAGCTTCTTTCTCTTTGTTATCGGATGATATTTCCTTTGGCCCTTTAGTCTTCCAAGGCATCCGAAATATCTGTTCTCAGATTCCTCAGAAATGAGGCTAGCAAAGAGATCCACGAAATACAGATGTAACTCTGTGAGATGAATTAACAGAACACTAAGCAGTTTCTCAGAAAGCTTCTTTCCAGATTTCATCTGAGGATATTTCCTTTTTCACCATAGCCCTCTAGGGGCTTCCAAATATCACTTTGACAATTCCACAAGAACTGTCTTAGCGAAAGGCTTCGTGAGGGGAAAGCTGTAACTCTGTGAGATGATTTCACAGAACACAAAGAAGTTTCTCAGAAAGCTTCTTTCTCCTTGTTATCGGAGGATATTTCCTTTGGCCCTATAGTCTTCCAAGGGATCCGAAATATCTGTTCTCAGATTCCACAGAAATAACGCTAGCAAAGAGATCCATGAAATACAGATGTAACTATCTGAGATGAATTAACAGAACACTAAGCAGTTTCTCAGAAAGCTTCTTTCCATATTTCATGTGAGGATATTTCGTTTTTCACCGTAGCCCACTAAGGGCTTCCAAATATCACTTTGAAATTCCACAAGAACTGTCTTAGCGAAAGGCTTCTTGAGGGGAATGCTGTAACTCTGTGAGATGATTTCACAGAACACAAAGAAGTTTCTCAGAAAGCTTCTTTCTATATGTTATCCGAGGATATTTCCTTTGGCCCTAGAGCCTTCCAATGGATCCGAAATATCTGTTCTCAGGTTCCACAGAAATAAGGCTAGCAAAGAGATCCACGAAATACAGATGTAACTCTGTGAGATGAATTAACAGAACACTAAGCAGGTTCTCAGAAAGCTTCTTTCCAGATTACATCTGAGGATATTTCCTTTTTCACCATAGCCCTCTATGGGCTTCCAAATATCACTTTGCCCATTCCACAACAACTGTCTTAGCGAAAGGCTTCTTGAGGGGAAAGCTGTAACTCTGTGAGATGATTTCAGAGAACACAAAGAAGTTTCTCAGAAAGCTTCTTTCTCTTTGTTATCGGAGGATATTTCCTTTGGCCCTATAGTCTTCCAAGGGATCCGAAATATCTGTTCTCAGATTCCACAGAAATAAGGCTAGCAAAGAGATCCACGAAATACAGATGTAACTCTGTGAGATGAATTAACAGAACACTTAGCAGTTTCTCAGAAAGCTTCTTTCCAGATTTCATCTGAGGATATTTCCTTTTTCACCATAGGCCTCTATGGGCTTCCAAATATCACTTTGCCAATTCCACAAGAACTGTCTTAGCAAAAGGCTTCTTGAGGGGAAAGCTGTAACTCTGTGAGATGATTTCACAGAACACAAAGAAGTTTCTCAGAAAGCTTCTTTCTCTTTGTTATCGGAGGATATTTCCTTTGGCCCTATAGTCTTACAAGGGATCCGAAATATCTGTTCTCAGATTCCACAGAAATAAGGCTAGGAAAGAGATCCACGAAATGCTGATGTAAGTCTCTGAGATGAATTAACAGAACACTAAGAAGTTTCTCAGAAAGCTTCTTTCCAGATTTCATCTGAGGATATTTCCTTTTTCACCATAGCCCTCTATGGGCTTCCAAATGTCACTTTTCCAATTCCACAAGAACTGTCTTGGGGAAAGGCTCCTTGTTGGAAAGCTGTAACTCTGTGAGATGATTTCACAGAATACAAAGAAGTTTCTCAGAAAGCTTCTTTCTCTTGGTTATCGCAGCATATTTCCTTGGGCCCTGTAGTCTTCCAAGGGATCCGAAATATCTGTTCTCAGATTCCACAGAAATAAGACTAGCAAAGAGATCCACGAAATACAGATGTAACTCTGTGAGATGAATTAACAGAACACTAAGCAGTTTCTCAGAAAGCTTCCTTCCAGATTCCATCTGAGGATATTTCCTTTTTCACCATAGCCCTCTATGGGCTTCCAAATATCACTTTGCCAATTCCACAAGAACTGTCTTAGCGAAAGGCTTCTTGAGGGGAAAGTTGTAACTCTTTGAGATGATTTCACAGAACACAAAGAAGTTTCTCAGAAAGCTTGTTACTATTTGTTATCGGAGGATATTTCCTTTGGCCCTATAGTCTTCCAAGGGATCCGAAATATCTGTACTCAGATTCCACAGAAATAAGGCTAGCAAAGAGATCCACGAAATACAGATGTAACTCTGTGAGATGAATTAAAAGAACACTAAGCAGGTTCTCAGAAAGCTTCTTTCCAGATTTCATCTGAGGATATTTCCTTTTTCACCATAGCCCTCTATGGGCTTCCAAATATCACTTTGGCAATTCCACAAGAACTGTCTTAGCGAACGCTTCTTGAGGGGAATGCTGTAACTCTGTGAGATGATTGCACAGAACACAAAGAAGTTTCTCAGAAAGCTTCTTTCTCTTTGTTATCGGAGGATATTTCCTTTGGCCGTATAGTCTTCCAAGGGATCCGAAATATCTGTTCTCAGATTCCACAGAAATAAGGCTAGCAAAGAGATCCACGAAATACAGATGTAACTCTTTGAGAGGAATTAACAGAACACTAAGCAGTTTCTCAGAAAGCTTCTTTCCAGATTTCATCTGAGGATATTTCCTTTTTCACCATAGCCCTCTTTGGGCTTCCAAATATCACTTTGCCAATTCCACAAGAACTGTCTTAGCGAAAGGCTTCGTGAGGGGAAAGCTGTAACTCTGTGAGATGATTTCACAGAACACAAAGAAGTTTCTCAGAAAGCTTCTTTCTCCTTGTTATCGGAGGATATTTCCCTTGGCCCTATAGTCTTCCAAGGGATCCGAAATATCTGTTCTCAGATTCCACAGAAATAAGGCTAGCAAAGAGATCCACGAAATACAGATGTAACTCTCTGAGATGAATTAACAGAACACTAAGCAGTTTCTCAGAAAGCTTCTTTCCAGATTTCATCTGAGGATATTTCCTTTTTCACCATAGCCCTCTATGGGCTTCCAAATATCACTTTGCCAATTCCACAAGAACTCTCTTGGGAAAGGCTTCTTGAGGGGAAAGCTGTAACTCTGTGAGATGATTTCACAGAACACAAAGAAGTTTCTCAGAAAGCTTATTTCTCTTTGCTTTTGGAGGATATTTCCTTTGGCCCTATAGTCTTCCAAGAGATGCGAAATATCTGTTCTCAGATTCCACAGAAATAAGGCTAGCAAAGAGATCCACGAAATACAGATGTAACTCTGTGAGATGAATTAACAGAACACTAAGCAGTTTCTCAGAAAGCTTCTTTCCAGATTTCATCTGAGGATATTTCCTTTTTCACCATAGCCCTCTATGGGCTTCCAAATATCACTTTGCCAATTCCACAAGAACTGTCTTAGCGAAAGGCTTCTTGAGGGGAAAGCTGTAACTCTGTGAGATGATTTCACAGAACACAAAGAAGTTTCTCAGAAAGCTTCTTTCTCTTTGTTATCGGAGGATATTTCCTTTGGCCCTATAGTCTTCCAAGGGATCCGAAATATCTGTTCTCAGATTCCACAGAAATAAGGCTAGCAAAGAGATCCACGAAATACAGATGTAACTCTGTGAGATGAATTAACAGAACACTAAGCAGTTTCTCAGAAATCTTCTCTCCTGATTCATCTGAGGATATTTCCTTTTTCACCATAGCCCTAATGGGCTTCCAAATATCACTTTGCCAATTCCACAAGAACTGTCTTAGCGAAAGGCTTCATGAGGGGAAAGCTGTAACTCTGTGAGATGATTTCAAAGAACACAAAGAAGTTTCTCAGAAAGCTTCTTTCTCTTTGTTATCGGAGGATATTTCCTTTGGCACTATAGTCTTCCAAGGGATACGAAATATCTATTCTCAGATTCCACAGAAATAAGGCTAGCAAAGAGATCCACGAAATACAGATGTAACTCTGTGAGATGAAATAACAGATCACTAAGCAGTTTCTCAGAAAGCTTCTTTCCAGATTTCATCTGAGGATATTTCCGTTTTCACCATAGCCCTCTATGGGCTCCAAATGTCACTTTGCCAATTCCACAAAAACTGTCTTGGCGAAAGGCTTCTTGAGGGGAATGCTGTAACTCTGTGAGATGATTTCACAGAACACAAAGAAGTTTCTCAGAAAGCTTCTTTCTCTTGGTTATCGGAGCATATTTCCTTGGTCCCTGTAGTCTTCCAAGGGTTCCGAAATATCTGTTCTCAGATTCCACAGAAATAAGGCTAGCAAAGAGATCCACGAAATACAGATGTAACTCTGTGAGATGAATTAGCAGAACACTAAGCAGTTTCTCAGAAAGCTTCCTTCCAGATTCCATCTGAGGATATTTCCTTTTTCACCATAGCCCTCTATGGGCTTCCAAATATCCCTTTGCCAATTCCACAAGAACTGTCTTAGCGAAAGGCTTCTTGAGGGGAAAGCTGTAATTCTGTGAGATGATTTCACAGAACACAAAGAAGTTTCTCAGAAAGCTTCTTTCTCTTTGTTATCGGAGGATATTTCCTTTGGCCCTATAGTCTTCCAAGAGATCCGAAATATCTGTTCTCAGACTCCACAGAAATAAGGCTAGCAAAGATATCCACGAAATACAGATGTCACTCTGTGAGATGAATTAACAGAACACTAAGCAGGTTCTCAGAAAGCTTCTTTCCAGATTTCATCTGAGGATATTTCGTTTTTCAGCATAGCCCTCTATGGGCTTCCAAATATCACTTTGGCAATTCCACAAGAACTGTCTTAGCGAACGCTTCTTGAGGGGAATGCTGTAACTCTGTGAGATGATTGCACAGAACACAAAGAAGTTTCTCAGAAAGCTTCTTTCTCTTTGTTATCGGAGGATATTTCCTTTGGCCCTATAGTCTTCAAAGGGATCCGAAATATCTGTTCTCAGATTCCACAGAAATAAGGCTAGCAAAGAGATCCACGAAATACAGATGTAACTCTTTGAGATGAATTAACAGAACACTAAGCAGTTTCTCAGAAAGCTTCTTTACAGATTTCATCTGAGGATATTTCCTTTTTCACCATAGCCCTCTATGGGCTTCCAAATAACACTTTGCCCATTCCACAACAACTGTCTTAGCGAAAGGCCTCTTGAGGGGAAAGCTGTAACTCTGTGAGATGATTTCACAGAACACAAAGAAGTTTCTCAGAAAGCTTCTTTCTCTTTGTTATCGGAGGATATTTCCTTTGGCCCTATAGTCTTCCAAGGCATCCGAAATATCTGTTCTCAGATTCCACAGAAATGAGGCTAGCAAAGAGATCCACGAAATACAGATGTAACTCTGTGAGATGAATTAACAGAACACTAAGCAGTTTCTCAGAAAGCTTCTTTCCAGATTTCATCTGAGGATATTTCCTTTTTCACCATAGCCCTCTAGGGGCTTCCAAATATCACTTTGCCAATTCCACAAGAACTGCCTTAGCGAAAGGCTTCGTGAGGGGAAAGCTGTAACTCTGTGAGATGATTTCACAGAACACAAAGAAGTTTCTCAGAAAGCTTCTTTCTCTTTGTTATCGGAGGATATTTCCTTTGGCCCTATAGTCTTCCAAGGGATCCAAAATATCTGTTCTCAGACCACAGAAATAAGGCTAGCAAAGAGATCCACGAAATACAGATGTAACTCTCTGAGATGAATTAACAGAACACTAAGCAGTTTCTCAGAAAGCTTCTTTCCAGAGTTCATCTGAGGATATTTCCTTTTTCACCATAGCCCTCTATGGGCTTCCAAATATCACTTTGCCAATTCCACAAGAACTCTCTTGGGGAAAGGCTTCTTGAGGGGAAAGCTGTAACTCTGTGAGATGATTTCACAGAACACAAAGAAGTTTCTCAGAAAGCTTCTTTCTCTTTGCTTTTGGAGGATATTTCCTTTGGCCCTATAGTCTTCCAAGGGATCCGAAATATCTGTTCTCAGATTCCACAGAAATAAGGCTAGCAAAGAGATCCACGAAATACAGATGTAACTCTGTGAGATGCATTAACAAAACAATAAGCAGGTTCTCAGAAAGCTTCTTTCCAGATTTCATCTGAGGATATTTAATTTTTCACCATAGCCCTCTATGGGCTTCCAAGTATCACTTTGCCCATTCCAAAACAACTGTCTTAGCGAAAGGCTTCTTGAGGGGAAAGCTGTAACTCTGTGAGATGATTTCACAGAACACAAAGAAGTTTCTCAGAAAGCTTCTTTCTCTTTGTTATCGGAGGATATTTCCTTTGGCCCTATAGTCTTCCAAGGGATCCGAAATATCTGTCCTCAGATTCGACAGAAATAAGGCTAGGAAAGAGATCCACGAAATGCAGATGTAAGTCTCTGAGATGAATTAACAGAACACTAAGAAGTTTCTCAGAAAGCTTCTTTCCAGATTTCATCTGAGGATATTTCCTTTTTCACCATAGCCCTCTATGGGCTTCCAAATGTCACTTTTCCAATTCCACAAGAACTGTCTTGGGGAAAGGCTCCTTGTTGGAAAGCTGTAACTCTGTGAGATGATTTCACAGAATACAAAGAAGTTTCTCAGAAAGCTTCTTTCTCTTGGTTATCGTAGCATATTTCCTTGGGCCCTGTAGTCTTCCAAGGGATCCGAAATATCTGTTCTCAGATTCCACAGAAATAAGACTAGCAAAGAGATCCACGAAATACAGATGTAACTCTGTGAGATGAATTAACAGAACACTAAGCAGTTTCTCAGAAAGCTTCCTTCCAGATTCCATCTGAGGATATTTCCTTTTTCACCATAGCCCTCTATGGGCTTCCAAATATCACTTTGCCAATTCCACAAGAACTGTCTTAGCGAAAGGCTTCTTGAGGGGAAAGTTGTAACTCTTTGAGATGATTTCACAGAACACAAAGAAGTTTCTCAGAAAGCTTGTTACTATTTGTTATCGGAGGATATTTCCTTTGGCCCTATAGTCTTCCAAGGGATCCGAAATATCTGTACTCAGATTCCACAGAAATAAGGCTAGCAAAGAGATCCACGAAATACAGATGTAACTCTGTGAGATGAATTAAAAGAACACTAAGCAGGTTCTCAGAAAGCTTCTTTCCAGATTTCATCTGAGGATATTTCCTTTTTCACCATAGCCCTCTATGGGCTTCCAAATATCACTTTGGCAATTCCACAAGAACTGTCTTAGCGAACGCTTCTTGAGGGGAATGCTGTAACTCTGTGAGATGATTGCACAGAACACAAAGAAGTTTCTCAGAAAGCTTCTTTCTCTTTGTTATCGGAGGATATTTCCTTTGGCCGTATAGTCTTCCAAGGGATCCGAAATATCTGTTCTCAGATTCCACAGAAATAAGGCTAGCAAAGAGATCCACGAAATACAGATGTAACTCTTTGAGAGGAATTAACAGAACACTAAGCAGTTTCTCAGAAAGCTTCTTTCCAGATTTCATCTGAGGATATTTCCTTTTTCACCATAGCCCTCTTTGGGCTTCCAAATATCACTTTGCCAATTCCACAAGAACTGTCTTAGCGAAAGGCTTCGTGAGGGGAAAGCTGTAACTCTGTGAGATGATTTCACAGAACACAAAGAAGTTTCTCAGAAAGCTTCTTTCTCCTTGTTATCGGAGGATATTTTCCTTGGCCCTATAGTCTTCCAAGGGATCCGAAATATCTGTTCTCAGATTCCACAGAAATAAGGCTAGCAAAGAGATCCACGAAATACAGATGTAACTCTCTGAGATGAATTAACAGAACACTAAGCAGTTTCTCAGAAAGCTTCTTTCCAGATTTCATCTGAGGATATTTCCTTTTTCACCATAGCCCTCTATGGGCTTCCAAATATCACTTTGCCAATTCCACAAGAACTCTCTTGGGAAAGGCTTCTTGAGGGGAAAGCTGTAACTCTGTGAGATGATTTCACAGAACACAAAGAAGTTTCTCAGAAAGCTTATTTCTCTTTGCTTTTGGAGGATATTTCCTTTGGCCCTATAGTCTTCCAAGAGATGCGAAATATCTGTTCTCAGATTCCACAGAAATAAGGCTAGCAAAGAGATCCACGAAATACAGATGTAACTCTGTGAGATGAATTAACAGAACACTAAGCAGTTTCTCAGAAAGCTTCTTTCCAGATTTCATCTGAGGATATTTCCTTTTTCACCATAGCCCTCTATGGGCTTCCAAATATCACTTTGCCAATTCCACAAGAACTGTCTTAGCGAAAGGCTTCTTGAGGGGAAAGCTGTAACTCTGTGAGATGATTTCACAGAACACAAAGAAGTTTCTCAGAAAGCTTCTTTCTCTTTGTTATCGGAGGATATTTCCTTTGGCCCTATAGTCTTCCAAGGGATCCGAAATATCTGTTCTCAGATTCCACAGAAATAAGGCGAGCAAAGAGATCCACGAAATACAGATGTAACTCTGTGAGATGAATTAACAGAACACTAAGCAGTTTCTCAGAAATCTTCTCTCCTGATTCATCTGAGGATATTTCCTTTTTCACCATAGCCCTAATGGGCTTCCAAATATCACTTTGCCAATTCCACAAGAACTGTCTTAGCGAAAGGCTTCATGAGGGGAAAGCTGTAACTCTGTGAGATGATTTCAAAGAACACAAAGAAGTTTCTCAGAAAGCTTCTTTCTCTTTGTTATCGGAGGATATTTCCTTTGGCACTATAGTCTTCCAAGGGATACGAAATATCTATTCTCAGATTCCACAGAAATAAGGCTAGCAAAGAGATCCACGAAATACAGATGTAACTCTGTGAGATGAAATAACAGATCACTAAGCAGTTTCTCAGAAAGCTTCTTTCCAGATTTCATCTGAGGATATTTCCGTTTTCACCATAGCCCTCTATGGGCTCCAAATGTCACTTTGCCAATTCCACAAAAACTGTCTTGGCGAAAGGCTTCTTGAGGGGAATGCTGTAACTCTGTGAGATGATTTCACAGAACACAAAGAAGTTTCTCAGAAAGCTTCTTTCTCTTGGTTATCGGAGCATATTTCCTTGGTCCCTGTAGTCTTCCAAGGGATCCGAAATATCTGTTCTCAGATTCCACAGAAATAAGGCTAGCAAAGAGATCCACGAAATACAGATGTAACTCTGTGAGATGAATTAGCAGAACACTAAGCAGTTTCTCAGAAAGCTTCCTTCCAGATTCCATCTGAGGATATTTCCTTTTTCACCATAGCCCTCTATGGGCTTCCAAATATCCCTTTGCCAATTCCACAAGAACTGTCTTAGCGAAAGGCTTCTTGAGGGGAAAGCTGTAATTCTGTGAGATGATTTCACAGAACACAAAGAAGTTTCTCAGAAAGCTTCTTTCTCTTTGTTATCGGAGGATATTTCCTTTGGCCCTATAGTCTTCCAAGAGATCCGAAATATCTGTTCTCAGACTCCACAGAAATAAGGCTAGCAAAGATATCCACGAAATACAGATGTCACTCTGTGAGATGAATTAACAGAACACTAAGCAGGTTCTCAGAAAGCTTCTTTCCAGATTTCATCTGAGGATATTTCGTTTTTCAGCATAGCCCTCTATGGGCTTCCAAATATCACTTTGGCAATTCCACAAGAACTGTCTTAGCGAACGCTTCTTGAGGGGAATGCTGTAACTCTGTGAGATGATTGCACAGAACACAAAGAAGTTTCTCAGAAAGCTTCTTTCTCTTTGTTATCGGAGGATATTTCCTTTGGCCCTATAGTCTTCAAAGGGATCCGAAATATCTGTTCTCAGATTCCACAGAAATAAGGCTAGCAAAGAGATCCACGAAATACAGATGTAACTCTTTGAGATGAATTAACAGAACACTAAGCAGTTTCTCAGAAAGCTTCTTTACAGATTTCATCTGAGGATATTTCCTTTTTCACCATAGCCCTCTATGGGCTTCCAAATAACACTTTGCCCATTCCACAACAACTGTCTTAGCGAAAGGCCTCTTGAGGGGAAAGCTGTAACTCTGTGAGATGATTTCACAGAACACAAAGAAGTTTCTCAGAAAGCTTCTTTCTCTTTGTTATCGGAGGATATTTCCTTTGGCCCTATAGTCTTCCAAGGCATCCGAAATATCTGTTCTCAGATTCCACAGAAATGAGGCTAGTAAAGAGATCCACGAAATACAGATGTAACTCTGTGAGATGAATTAACAGAACACTAAGCAGTTTCTCAGAAAGCTTCTTTCCAGATTTCATCTGAGGATATTTCCTTTTTCACCATAGCCCTCTAGGGGCTTCCAAATATCACTTTGCCAATTCCACAAGAACTGCCTTAGCGAAAGGCTTCGTGAGGGGAAAGCTGTAACTCTGTGAGATGATTTCACAGAACACAAAGAAGTTTCTCAGAAAGCTTCTTTCTCTTTGTTATCGGAGGATATTTCCTTTGGCCCTATAGTCTTCCAAGGGATCCAAAATATCTGTTCTCAGACCAGAGAAATAAGGCTAGCAAAGAGATCCACGAAATACAGATGTAACTCTCTGAGATGAATTAACAGAACACTAAGCAGTTTCTCAGAAAGCTTCTTTCCAGAGTTCATCTGAGGATATTTCCTTTTTCACCATAGCCCTCTATGGGCTTCCAAATATCACTTTGCCAATTCCACAAGAACTCTCTTGGGGAAAGGCTTCTTGAGGGGAAAGCTGTAACTCTGTGAGATGATTTCACAGAACACAAAGAAGTTTCTCAGAAAGCTTCTTTCTCTTTGCTTTTGGAGGATATTTCCTTTGGCCCTATAGTCTTCCAAGGGATCCGAAATATCTGTTCTCAGATTCCACAGAAATAAGGCTAGCAAAGAGATCCACGAAATACAGATGTAAATGTGTGAGATGCATTAACAAAACAATAAGCAGGTTCTCAGAAAGCTTCTTTCCAGATTTCATCTGAGGATATTTAATTTTTCACCATAGCCCTCTATGGGCTTCCAAGTATCACTTTGCCCATTCCAAAACAACTGTCTTAGCGAAAGGCTTCTTGAGGGGAAAGCTGTAACTCTGTGAGATGATTTCACAGAACACAAAGAAGTTTCTCAGAAAGCTTCTTTCTCTTTGTTATCGGAGGATATTTCCTTTGGCCCTATAGTCTTCCAAGGGATCCGAAATATCTGTTCTCAGATTCCACAGAAATAAGGCTAGCAAAGAGATCCACGAAATACAGATGTAACTCTGTGAGATGAATTAACAGAACACTAAGCAGTTTCTCAGAAAGCTTCTTTCCAGATTTCATCTGAGGATATTTCCTTTTTCACCATAGCCCCCTAGGGGCTTCCAAATATCACTTTGCCAATTCCACAAGAACTGTCTTAGCGAAAGGCTTCTTTAGGGGAAAGCTGTAACTCTGTGAGATGATTTCAAAGAACACAAAGAAGTTTTTCAGAAAGCTTCTTTCTCTTTGTTATCGGAGGATATTTCCCTTGGCCCTATAGTCTTCCAAGGGATCCGAAATATCTGTTCTCAGAATCCACAGAAATAAGGCTAGCAAAGAGATCCACGAAATACAGATGTAACTCTGTGAGATGAATTAACAGAACACTAAGCAGTCTCTCAGAAAGCTTCTTTCCAGATTTCATCTGAGGATATTTCCTTTTTCAACATAGCCCTCTATGGGCTTCCAAATATCACTTTGCCAATTCCACAAGAACTGTCTTAGCGAAAGGCTTCTTGAGGGGAAAGCTGTAACTCTGTGAGATGATTTCACAGAACACAAAGAAGTTTCTCAGAAAGCTTCTTTCTCTTTGTTATCGGAGGATATTTCCTTTGGCCCTATAGTCTTCCAAGGGATCCGAAATATCTGTTCTCAGATTCCACAGAAATAAGGCGAGCAAAGAGATCCAAGAAATACAGATGTAACTCTGTGAGATGAATTAACAGAACACTAAGCAGTTTCTAAGAAAGCTTCTGTCCTGATTCATCTGAGGATATTTCCTTTTTCACCATAGCCCTAATGGGCTTCCAAATATCACTTTGCCAATTCCACAAGAACTGTCTTAGCGAAAGGCTTCTTGAAGGGAAAGCTGTAACTCTGTGAGATGATTGCACAGAACACAAAGAAGTTTCTCAGAAAGCTTCTTTCTCTTTGTTATCGGAGGATATTTCCTTTGGCACTATAGTCTTCCAAGGGATACGAAATATCTATTCTCAGATTCCACAGAAATAAGGCTAGCAAAGAGATCCACGAAATACAGATGTAACTCTGTGAGATGAAATAACAGATCACTAAGCAGTTTCTCAGAAAGCTTCTTTCCAGATTTCTTCTGAGGATATTTCCGTTTTCACCATAGCCCTCTATGGGCTCCAAATATCACTTTGCCAATTCCACAAGAACTGTCTTGGCGAAAGGCTTCTTGAGGGGAATGCTGTAACTCTGTGAGATGATTTCACAGAACACAAAGAAGTTTCTCAGAAAGCTTCTTTCTCTTGGTTATCGGAGCATATTTCCTTGGGCCCTGTAGTCTTCCAAGAGATCCGAAATATCTGTTCTCAGATTCCACAGAAATAAGGCTAGCAAAGAGATCCACGAAATACAGATGTAACTCTGTGAGATGAATTAGCAGAACACTAAGCAGTTTCTCAGAAAGCTTCCTTCCAGATTCCATCTGAGGATATTTCCTTTTTCACCATAGCCCTCTATGGGCTTCCAAATATCACTTTGCCAATTCCACAAGAACTCTCTTGGGGAAAGGCTTCTTGAGGGGAAAGCTGTAACTCTGTGAGATGATTTCACAGAACACAAAGAAGTTTCTCAGAAAGCTTCTTTCTCTTTGCTTTTGGAGGATATTTCCTTTGGCCCTATAGTCTTCCAAGGGATCCGAAATATCTGTTCTCAGATTCCACAGAAATAAGGCTAGCAAAGAGATCCACGAAATACAGATGTAACTCTGTGAGATGAATTAACAGAACACTAAGCAGTTTCTCAGAAAGCTTCTTTCCAGATTTCATCTGAGGATATTTCCTTTTTCACCATAGCCCTCTATGGGCTTCCAAATATCACTTTGCCCATTCCGCAACAACTGTCTTAGCGAAAGGCTTCTTGAGGGGAAAGCTGTAACTCTGTGTGATGATTTCACAGAACACAAAGAAGTTTCTCAGAAAGCTTCTTTCTCTTGGTTATCGGAGCATATTTCCTTTGGCCCTATAGTCTTCCAAGGGATCCGAAATATCTCTTCTCATATTCCACAGAAATAAGGCTAGCAAAGAGATCCACGAAATACAGATGTAACTCTGTGAGATGAATTAACAGAACAATAAGCAGTTTCTCAGAAAGCTTCTTTCCAGATTTCATCTGAGGATATTTAATTTTCCACCATAGCCCTCTATGGGCTTCCAAATATCACTTTGCCCATTCCAAAACAACTGTCTTAGCGAAAGGCTTCTTGAGGGGAAAGCTGTAACTCTGTGAGATGATTTCACAGAACACAAAGAAGTTTCTCAGAAAGCTTCTTTCTCTTTGTTATCGGAGGATATTTCCTTTGGCCCTATAGTCTTCAAAGGGATCCGAAATATCTGTCCTCAGATTCGACAGAAATAAGGCTAGCAAAGAGATCCACGAAATGCAGATGTAAGTCTCTGAGATGAATTAACAGAACACTAAGCAGTTTCTCAGAAAGCTTCTTTCCAGATTTCATCTGAGGATATTTCCTTTCTCACCATAGCCCTCTATGGGCTTCCAATTGTCACTTTGCCAATTCCACAAGAACTGTCTTGGGGAAAGGCTTCTTGTTGGAAAGCTGTAACTCTGTGAGATGATTTCACAGAATACAAAGAAGTTTCTCAGAAAGCTTCTTTCTCTTGATTATCGCAGCATATTTCCTTGGGCCCTGTAGTCTTCCAAGGGATCCGAAATATCTGTTCTCAGATTCCACAGAAATAAGGCTAGCAAAGAGATCCACGAAATGCAGATGTAACTCTGTGAGATGAATTAACAGAACACTAAGCAGTTTCTCAGAAAGCTTCTTTCCAGATTTCATCTGAGGATATTTCCTTTTTCACCATAGCCCTCTATGGGCTTCCAAATATCACTTTGCCAATTCCACAACAACTGTCTTAGCGAAAGGCTTCTTCAGGGGAAAGCTGTAACTCTGTGAGATGATTTCACAGAACACAAAGAAGTTTCTCAGAAAGCTTCTTTCTCTTTGTTATCGGAGGATATTTCCTTTCGCCCTATAGTCTTCCAAGGGATCCGAAATATCTGTTCTCAGATTCCACAGAAATAAGGCTAGCAAAGAGATCCACGAAATACAGATGTAACTCTGTGAGATGAATTAACAGAACACTAAGCAGTTTCTCAGAAAGCTTCTCTCCTGATTTCATCTGAGGATATTTCCTTTTTCACCATAGCCCTATATGGGCTTCCAAATATCACTTTGCCCATTCCACAACAACTGTCGTAGCGATAGGATTCTTGAGGGGAAAGCTGTAACTCTGTGAGATGATTTGACAGAACACAAAGAAGTTTCTCAGAAAGCTTCTTTCTCTTTGTTATCGGAGGATATTTCCTTTGGCCCTATAGTCTTCCAAGGCATCCGAAATATCTGTTCTCAGATTCCACAGAAATAAGGCTAGCAAAGAGATCCACGAAATACAGATGTAACTCTGTGAGATGAATTAACAGAACACTAAGCAGTTTCTCAGAAAGCTTCTCTCCTGATTTCATCTGAGGATATTTCCTTTTTCACCATAGCCCTATGTGGGCTTCCAAATATCACTTTGCCAATTCCACAAGAACTGTCTTAGCGAAAGGCTTCTTGAGGGGAAAGCTGTAACTCTGTGAGATGATTTCACAGAACACAAAGAAGTTTCTCAGAAAGGTTCTTTCTATTTGTTATCGGAGGATATTGCCTTTGGCCCTATAGTCTTCCAAGGGATCCGAAATATCTGTTCTCAGATTCCACAGAAATAAGGCTAGCAAAGAGATCCACGAAATACAGATGTAACTCTGTGAGATGAATTAACAGAACACTAAGCAGTTTCTCAGAAAGCTTCTTTCCAGATTTCATCTGAGGATATTTCCTTTTTCACCATAGCCCTCTATGGGCTTCCAAATATCACTTTGCCAGTTCCACAAGAACTGTCTTAGCGAAAGGATTCTTGAGGGAAAAGCTGTAACTCTGTGAGATGATTTCACAGAACACAAAGAAGTTTCTCAGAAAGGTTCTTTCTATTTGTTATCGGAGGATATTGCCTTTGCCCTATTGTCTTCCAAGGGATCCGAAATTTCTGTTCTCAGATTCCACAGAAATAAGGCTAGCAAAGAAATCCACGAAATACAGATGTAACTCTGTGAGATGAATTAACAGAACACTAAGCAGTCTCTCAGAAAGCTTCTTTCCAGATTTCATCTGAGGATATTTCCTTTTTCACCATAGCCCTCTTTGGGCTTCCAAATATCACTTTGCCAATTCCACAAGAACTGTCTTAGCGAAAGGCTTCTTGAGGGGAAAGCTGTAACTCTGTGAGATGATTTCACAGAACACAAAGAAGTTTCTCAGAAAGCTTCTTTCTCTTTGTTATCGGAGGATATTTCCTTTGGCCCTATAGTCTTCCAAGGGATCCGAAATATCTGTTCTCAGATTCCACAGAAATAAGGCTAGCAAAGAGATCCACGAAATACAGATGTAACTCTGTGAGATGAATTAACAGAACACTAAGCAGTTTCTCAGAAAGCTTCTTTCCAGATTTCATCTGAGGATATTTCCTTTTTCACCATAGCCCCCTAGGGGCTTCCAAATATCACTTTGCCAATTCCACAAGAACTGTCTTAGCGAAAGGCTTCTTTAGGGGAAAGTTGTAACTCTGTGAGATGATTTCAAAGAACACAAAGAAGTTTCTCAGAAAGCTTCTTTCTCTTTGCTTTTGGAGGATATTTCCTTTGGCCCTATAGTCTTCCAAGGGATCCGAAATATCTGTTCTCAGATTCCACAGAAATAAGGCTAGCAAAGAGATCCACGAAATGCAGATGTAACTCTGTGAGATGAATTAACAGAACACTAAGCAGTTTCTCAGAAAGCTTCTTTCCAGATTTCATCTGAGGATAATTCGTTTTTCACCATAGCCCTCTAAGGACTTCCAAATATCACTTTGCCAATTCCACAAGAATTGTCTTAGCGAAAGGATTCTTGAGGGGAAAACTGTAACTCTGTGAGATGATTTCACAGAACACAAAGATGTTTCTCAGAAAGCTTCTTTCTCTTTGCTTTTGGAGGATATTTCCTTTGGCCCTATAGTCTTCCAAGGGATCCGAAATATCTGTTCTCAGATTCCACAGAAATAAGGCTAGCAAAGAGATCCACGAAATACAGATGTAACTCTGTGAGATGAATTAACAGAACACTAAGCAGTTTCTCAGAAAGCTTCTTTCCAGATTTCATCTGAGGATATTTCCTTTTTCACCATAGCCCTCTATGGGCTTCCAAATATCACTTTGCCCATTCCACAACAACTGTCGTAGCGAAAGGCTTCTTGAGGGGAAAGCTGTAACTCTGTGAGATGATTTCACAGAACACAAAGAAGTTTCTCAGAAAGCTTCTTTCTCTTTGTTATCGGAGGATATTTCCTTTGGCCCTATATTCTTCCAAGGCATCCGAAATATCTGTTCTCAGATTCCACAGAAATGAGGCTAGCAAAGAGATCCACGAAATACAGATATAACTCTGTGAGATGAATTAACAGAACACTAAGCAGTTTCTCAGAAAGCTTCTTTCCAGATTTCATCTGAGGATATTTTCTTTTTCACCATAGCCCTCTATGGGCTTCCAAATATCACTTTGCCAATTCCACAAGAACTGTCTTAGCGAAAGGCTTCGTGAGGGGAAAGCTGTATCTCTGTGAGATGATTTCACAGAACACAAAGAAGTTTCTCAGAAAGCTTCTTTCTCCTTGTTATCGGAGGATATTTCCTTTGGCCCTATAGTCTTCCAAGGGATCCGAAATATCTGTTCTCAGATTCCACAGAAATAAGGCTAGCAAAGAGATCCACGAAATACAGATGTAACTCTGTGAGATGAATTAGCAGAACACTAAGCAGTTTCTCAGAAAGCTTCCTTCCAGATTCCATCTGAGGATATTTCCTTTTTCAACATAGCCCTCTATGGGCTTCCAAATATCACTTTGCCAATTCCACAAGAACTCTCTTGGGGAAAGGCTTCTTGAGGGGAAAGCTGTAACTCTGTGAGATGATTTCACAGAACACAAAGAAGTTTCTCAGAAAGCTTCTTTCTCTTTGCTTTTGGAGGATATTTCCTTTGGCCCTATAGTCTTCCAAGGGATCCGAAATATCTGTTCTCAGATTCCACAGAAATAAGGCTAGCAAAGAGATCCACGAAATACAGATGTAACTCTGTGAGATGAATTAACAGAACACTAAGCAGTTTCTCAGAAAGCTTCTTTCCAGATTTCATCTGAGGATATTTCCTTTTTCACCAAAGCCCTCTATGGGCTTCCAAATATCACTTTGCCCATTCCGCAACAACTGTCTTAGCGAAAGGCTTCTTGAGGGGAAAGCTGTAACTCTGTGTGATGATTTCACAGAACACAAAGAAGTTTCTCAGAAAGCTTCTTTCTCTTGGTTATCGGAGCATATTTCCTTTGGCCCTATAGTCTTCCAGGGGATCCGAAATATCTCTTCTCATATTCCACAGTAATAAGGCTAGCAAAGAGATCCACGAAATACAGATGTAACTCTGTGAGATGAATTAACAGAACAATAAGCAGTTTCTCAGAAAGCTTCTTTCCAGATTTCATCTGAGGATATTTAATTTTCCACCATAGCCCTCTATGGGCTTCCAAATATCACTTTGCCCATTCCAAAACAACTGTCTTAGCGAAAGGCTTCTTGAGGGGAAAGCTGTAACTCTGTGAGATGATTTCACAGAACACAAAGAAGTTTCTCAGAAAGCTTCTTTCTCTTTGTTATCGGAGGATATTTCCTTTGGCCCTATAGTCTTCAAAGGGATCCGAAATATCTGTCCTCAGATTCGACAGAAATAAGGCTAGCAAAGAGATCCACGAAATGCAGATGTAAGTCTCTGAGATGAATTAACAGAACACTAAGAAGTTTCTCAGAAAGCTTCTTTCCAGATTTCATCTGAGGATATTTCCTTTCTCACCATAGCCCTCTATGGCTTCCAATTGTCACTTTGCCAATTCCACAAGAACTGTCTTGGGGAAAGGCTTCTTGTTGGAAAGCTGTAACTCTGTGAGATGATTTCACAGAATACAAAGAAGTTTCTCAGAAAGCTTCTTTCTCTTGGTTATCGCAGCATATTTCCTTGGGCCCTGTAGTCTTCCAAGGGATCCGAAATATCTGTTCTCAGATTCCACAGAAATAAGGCTAGCAAAGAGATCCACGAAATGCAGATGTAACTCTGTGAGATGAATTAACAGAACACTAAGCAGTTTCTCAGAAAGCTTCTTTCCAGATTTCATCTGAGGATATTTCCTTTTTCACCATAGCCCTCTATGGGCTTCCAAATATCACTTTGCCAATTCCACAAGAACTGTCTTAGCGAAAGGCTTCTTCAGGGGAAAGCTGTAACTCTGTGAGATGATTTCACAGAACACAAAGAAGTTTCTCAGAAAGCTTCTTTCTCTTTGTTATCGGAGGATATTTCCTTTGGCCCTATAGTCTTCCAAGGGATCCGAAATATCTGTTCTCAGATTCCACAGAAATAAGGCTAGCAAAGAGATCCACGAAATACAGATGTAACTCTGTGAGATGAATTAACAGAACACTAAGCAGTTTCTCAGAAAGCTTCTCTCCTGATTTCATCTGAGGATATTTCCTTTTTCACCATAGCCCTATATGGGCTTCCAAATATCACTTTGCCCATTCCACAACAACTGTCGTAGCGAAAGGCTTCTTGAGGGGAAAGCTGTAACTCTGTGAGATGATTTGACAGAACACAAAGAAGTTTCTCAGAAAGCTTCTTTCTCTTTGTTATCGGAGGATATTTCCTTTGGCCCTATAGTCTTCCAAGGCATCCGAAATATCTGTTCTCAGATTCCACAGAAATAAGGCTAGCAAAGAGATCCACGAAATACAGATGTAACTCTGTGAGATGAATTAACAGAACACTAAGCAGTTTCTCAGAAAGCTTCTCTCCTCATTTCATCTGAGGATATTTCCTTTTTCACCATAGCCCTATGTGGGCTTCCAAATATCACTTTGCCAATTCCACAAGAACTGTCTTAGCGAAAGGCTTCTTGAGGGGAAAGCTGTAACTCTGTGAGATGATTTCACAGAACACAAAGAAGTTTCTCAGAAAGGTTCTTTCTATTTGTTATCGGAGGATATTGCCTTTGGCCCTATAGTCTTCCAAGGGATCCGAAATATCTGTTCTCAGATTCCACAGAAATAAGGCTAGCAAAGAGATCCACGAAATACAGATGTAACTCTGTGAGATGAATTAACAGAACACTAAGCAGTTTCTCAGAAAGCTTCTTTCCAGATTTCATCTGAGGATATTTCCTTTTTCACCATAGCCCTCTATGGGCTTCCAAATATCACTTTGCCAGTTCCACAAGAACTGTCTTAGCGAAAGGATTCTTGAGGGAAAAGCTGTAACTCTGTGAGATGATTTCACAGAACACAAAGAAGTTTCTCAGAAAGGTTCTTTCTATTTGTTATCGGAGGATATTGCCTTTGGCCCTATTGTCTTCCAAGGGATCCGAAATTTCTGCTCTCAGATTCCACAGAAATAAGGCTAGCAAAGAGATCCACGAAATACAGATGTAACTCTGTGAGATGAATTAACAGAACACTAAGCAGTCTCTCAGAAAGCTTCTTTCCAGATTTCATCTGAGGATATTTCCTTTTTCACCATAGCCCTCTTTGGGCTTCCAAATATCACTTTGCCAATTCCACAAGAACTGTCTTAGCGAAAGGCTTCTTGAGGGGAAAGCTGTAACTCTGTGAGATGATTTCACAGAACACAAAGAAGTTTCTCAGAAAGCTTCTTTCTCTTTGTTATCGGAGGATATTTCCTTTGGCCCTATAGTCTTCCAAGGGATCCGAAATATCTGTTCTCAGATTCCACAGAAATAAGGCTAGCAAAGAGATCCACGAAATACAGATGTAACTCTGTGAGATGAATTAACAGAACACTAAGCAGTTTCTCAGAAAGCTTCTTTCCAGATTTCATCTGAGGATATTTCCTTTTTCACCATAGCCCCCTAGGGGCTTCCAAATATCACTTTGCCAATTCCACAAGAACTGTCTTAGCGAAAGGCTTCTTTAGGGGAAAGTTGTAACTCTGTGAGATGATTTCAAAGAACACAAAGAAGTTTCTCAGAAAGCTTCTTTCTCTTTGCTTTTGGAGGATATTTCCTTTGGCCCTATAGTCTTCCAAGGGATCCGAAATATCTGTTCTCAGATTCCACAGAAATAAGGCTAGCAAAGAGATCCACGAAATGCAGATGTAACTCTGTGAGATGAATTAACAGAACACTAAGCAGTTTCTCAGAAAGCTTCTTTCCAGATTTCATCTGAGGATAATTCGTTTTTCACCATAGCCCTCTAAGGACTTCCAAATATCACTTTGCCAATTCCACAAGAATTGTCTTAGCGAAAGGATTCTTGAGGGGAAAACTGTAACTCTGTGAGATGATTTCACAGAACACAAAGATGTTTCTCAGAAAGCTTCTTTCTCTTTGCTTTTGGAGGATATTTCCTTTGGCCCTATAGTCTTCCAAGGGATCCGAAATATCTGTTCTCAGATTCCACAGAAATAAGGCTAGCAAAGAGATCCACGAAATACAGATGTAACTCTGTGAGATGAATTAACAGAACACTAAGCAGTTTCTCAGAAAGCTTCTTTCCAGATTTGATCTGAGGATATTTCCTTTTTCACCATAGCCCTCTATGGGCTTCCAAATATCACTTTGCCCATTCCACAACAACTGTCGTAGCGAAAGGCTTCTTGAGGGGAAAGCTGTAACTCTGTGAGATGATTTCACAGAACACAAAGAAGTTTCTCAGAAAGCTTCTTTCTCTTTGTTATCGGAGGATATTTCCTTTGGCCCTATAGTCTTCCAAGGCATCCGAAATATCTGTTCTCAGATTCCACAGAAATGAGGCTAGCAAAGAGATCCACGAAATACAGATATAACTCTGTGAGATGAATTAACAGAACACTAAGCAGTTTCTCAGAAAGCTTCTTTCCAGATTTCATCTGAGGATATTTTCTTTTTCACCATAGCCCTCTATGGGCTTCCAAATATCACTTTGCCAATTCCACAAGAACTGTCTTAGCGAAAGGCTTCGTGAGGGGAAAGCTGTATCTCTGTGAGATGATTTCACAGAACACAAAGAAGTTTCTCAGAAAGCTTCTTTCTCCTTGTTATCGGAGGATATTTCCTTTGGCCCTATAGTCTTCCAAGGGATCCGAAATATCTGTTCTCAGATTCCACAGAAATAAGGCTAGCAAAGAGATCCACGAAATACAGATGTAACTCTGTGAGATGAATTAGCAGAACACTAAGCAGTTTCTCAGAAAGCTTCCTTCCAGATTCCATCTGAGGATATTTCCTTTTTCACCATAGCCCTCTATGGGCTTCCAAATATCACTTTGCCAATTCCACAAGAACTCTCTTGGGGAAAGGCTTCTTGAGGGGAAAGCTGTAACTCTGTGAGATGATTTCACAGAACACAAAGAAGTTTCTCAGAAAGCTTCTTTCTCTTTGCTTTTGGAGGATATTTCCTTTGGCCCTATAGTCTTCCAAGGGATCCGAAATATCTGTTCTCAGATTCCACAGAAATAAGGCTAGCAAAGAGATCCACGAAATACAGATGTAACTCTGTGAGATGAATTAACAGAACACTAAGCAGTTTCTCAGAAAGCTTCTTTCCAGATTTCATCTGAGGATATTTCCTTTTTCACCATAGCCCTCTATGGGCTTCCAAATATCACTTTGCCCATTCCGCAACAACTGTCTTAGCGAAAGGCTTCTTGAGGGGAAAGCTGTAACTCTGTGTGATGATTTCACAGAACACAAAGAAGTTTCTCAGAAAGCTTCTTTCTCTTGGTTATCGGAGCATATTTCCTTTGGCCCTATAGTCTTCCAAGGGATCCGAAATATCTCTTCTCATATTCCACAGAAATAAGGCTAGCAAAGAGATCCACGAAATACAGATGTAACTCTGTGAGATGAATTAACAGAACAATAAGCAGTTTCTCAGAAAGCTTCTTTCCAGATTTCATCTGAGGATATTTAATTTTCCACCATAGCCCTCTATGGGCTTCCAAATATCACTTTGCCCATTCCAAAACAACTGTCTTAGCGAAAGGCTTCTTGAGGGGAAAGCTGTAACTCTGTGAGATGATTTCACAGAACACAAAGAAGTTTCTCAGAAAGCTTCTTTCTCTTTGTTATCGGAGGATATTTCCTTTGGCCCTATAGTCTTCAAAGGGATCCGAAATATCTGTCCTCAGATTCGACAGAAATAAGGCTAGCAAAGAGATCCACGAAATGCAGATGTAAGTCTCTGAGATGAATTAACAGAACACTAAGAAGTTTCTCAGAAAGCTTCTTTCCAGATTTCATCTGAGGATATTTCCTTTCTCACCATAGCCCTCTATGGGCTTCCAATTGTCACTTTGCCAATTCCACAAGAACTGTCTTGGGGAAAGGCTTCTTGTTGGAAAGCTGTAACTCTGTGAGATGATTTCACAGAATACAAAGAAGTTTCTCAGAAAGCTTCTTTCTCTTGGTTATCGCAGCATATTTCCTTGGGCCCTGTAGTCTTCCAAGGGATCCGAAATATCTGTTCTCAGATTCCACAGAAATAAGGCTAGCAAAGAGATCCACGAAATGCAGATGTAACTCTGTGAGATGAATTAACAGAACACTAAGCAGTTTCTCAGAAAGCTTCTTTCCAGATTTCATCTGAGGATATTTCCTTTTTCACCATAGCCCTCTATGGGCTTCCAAATATCACTTTGCCAATTCCACAAGAACTGTCTTAGCGAAAGGCTTCTTGAGGGGAAAGCTGTAACTCTGTGAGATGATTTCACAGAACACAAAGAAGTTTCTCAGAAAGCTTCTTTCTCTTTGTTATCGGAGGATATTTCCTTTGGCCCTATAGTCTTCCAAGGGATCCGAAATATCTGTTCTCAGATTCCACAGAAATAAGGCTAGCAAAGAGATCCACGAAATACAGATGTAACTCTGTGAGATGAATTAACAGAACACTAAGCAGTTTCTCAGAAAGCTTCTCTCCTGATTTCATCTGAGGATATTTCCTTTTTCACCATAGCCCTATATGGGCTTCCAAATATCACTTTGCCCATTCCACAACAACTGTCGTAGCGAAAGGCTTCTTGAGGGGAAAGCTGTAACTCTGTGAGATGATTTGACAGAACACAAAGAAGTTTCTCAGAAAGCTTCTTTCTCTTTGTTATCGGAGGATATTTCCTTTGGCCCTATAGTCTTCCAAGGCATCCGAAATATCTGTTCTCAGATTCCACAGAAATAAGGCTAGCAAAGAGATCCACGAAATACAGATGTAACTCTGTGAGATGAATTAACAGAACACTAAGCAGTTTCTCAGAAAGCTTCTCTCCTGATTTCATCTGAGGATATTTCCTTTTTCACCATAGCCCTATGTGGGCTTCCAAATATCACTTTGCCAATTCCACAAGAACTGTCTTAGCGAAAGGCTTCTTGAGGGGAAAGCTGTAACTCTGTGAGATGATTTCACAGAACACAAAGAAGTTTCTCAGAAAGGTTCTTTCTATTTGTTATCGGAGGATATTGCCTTTGGCCCTATAGTCTTCCAAGGGATCCGAAATATCTGTTCTCAGATTCCACAGAAATAAGGCTAGCAAAGAGATCCACGAAATACAGATGTAACTCTGTGAGATGAATTAACAGAACACTAAGCAGTTTCTCAGAAAGCTTCTTTCCAGATTTCATCTGAGGATATTTCCTTTTTCACCATAGCCCTCTATGGGCTTCCAAATATCACTTTGCCAGTTCCACAAAAACTGTCTTAGCGAAAGGCTTCTTCAGGGGAAAGCTGTAACTCTGTGAGATGATTTCACAGAACACAAAGAAGTTTCTCAGAAAGCTTCTTTCTCTTTGTTATCGGAGGATATTGCCTTTGGCCCTATTGTCTTCCAAGGGATGCGAAATTTCTGTTCTCAGATTCCACAGAAATAAGGCTAGCAAAGAGATCCACGAAATACAGATGTAACTCTGTGAGATGAATTAACAGAACACTAAGCAGTCTCTCAGAAAGCTTCTTTCCAGATTTCATCTGAGGATATTTCCTTTTTCACCATAGCCCTCTTTGGGCTTCCAAATATCACTTTGCCAATTCCACAAGAACTGTCTTAGCGAAAGGCTTCTTGAGGGGAAAGCTGTAACTCTGTGAGATGATTTCACAGAACACAAAGAAGTTTCTCAGAAAGCTTCTTTCTCTTTGTTATCGGAGGATATTTCCTTTGGCCCTATAGTCTTCCAAGGGATCCGAAATATCTGTTCTCAGATTCCACAGAAATAAGGCTAGCAAAGAGATCCACGAAATACAGATGTAACTCTGTGAGATGAATTAACAGAACACTAAGCAGTTTCTCAGAAAGCTTCTTTCCAGATTTCATCTGAGGATATTTCCTTTTTCACCATAGCCCCCTAGGGGCTTCCAAATATCACTTTGCCAATTCCACAAGAACTGTCTTAGCGAAAGGCTTCTTTAGGGGAAAGTTGTAACTCTGTGAGATGATTTCAAAGAACACAAAGAAGTTTCTCAGAAAGCTTCTTTCTCTTTGCTTTTGGAGGATATTTCCTTTGGCCCTATAGTCTTCCAAGGGATCCGAAATATCTGTTCTCAGATTCCACAGAAATAAGGCTAGCAAAGAGATCCACGAAATGCAGATGTAACTCTGTGAGATGAATTAACAGAACACTAAGCAGTTTCTCAGAAAGCTTCTTTCCAGATTTCATCTGAGGATAATTCGTTTTTCACCATAGCCCTCTAAGGACTTCCAAATATCACTTTGCCAATTCCACAAGAATTGTCTTAGCGAAAGGATTCTTGAGGGGAAAACTGTAACTCTGTGAGATGATTTCACAGAACACAAAGATGTTTCTCAGAAAGCTTCTTTCTCTTTGCTTTTGGAGGATATTTCCTTTGGCCCTATAGTCTTCCAAGGGATCCGAAATATCTGTTCTCAGATTCCACAGAAATAAGGCTAGCAAAGAGATCCACGAAAAACAGATGTAACTCTGTGAGATGAATTAACAGAACACTAAGCAGTTTCTCAGAAAGCTTCTTTCCAGATTTCATCTGAGGATATTTCCTTTTTCACCATAGCCCTCTATGGGCTTCCAAATATCACTTTGCCCATTCCACAACAACTGTCGTAGCGAAAGGCTTCTTGAGGGGAAAGCTGTAACTCTGTGAGATGATTTCACAGAACACAAAGAAGTTTCTCAGAAAGCTTCTTTCTCTTTGTTATCGGAGGATATTTCCTTTGGCCCTATAGTCTTCCAAGGCATCCGAAATATCTGTTCTCAGATTCCACAGAAATGAGGCTAGCAAAGAGATCCACGAAATACAGATATAACTCTGTGAGATGAATTAACAGAACACTAAGCAGTTTCTCAGAAAGCTTCTTTCCAGATTTCATCTGAGGATATTTTCTTTTTCACCATAGCCCTCTATGGGCTTCCAAATATCACTTTGCCAATTCCACAAGAACTGTCTTAGCGAAAGGCTTCGTGAGGGGAAAGCTGTATCTCTGTGAGATGATTTCACAGAACACAAAGAAGTTTCTCAGAAAGCTTCTTTCTCCTTGTTATCGGAGGATATTTCCTTTGGCCCTATAGTCTTCCAAGGGATCCGAAATATCTGTTCTCAGATTCCACAGAAATAAGGCTAGCAAAGAGATCCACGAAATACAGATGTAACTCTGTGAGATGAATTAGCAGAACACTAAGCAGTTTCTCAGAAAGCTTCCTTCCAGATTCCATCTGAGGATATTTCCTTTTTCACCATAGCCCTCTATGGGCTTCCAAATATCACTTTGCCAATTCCACAAGAACTCTCTTGGGGAAAGGCTTCTTGAGGGGAAAGCTGTAACTCTGTGAGATGATTTCACAGAACACAAAGAAGTTTCTCAGAAAGCTTCTTTCTCTTTGCTTTTGGAGGATATTTCCTTTGGCCCTATAGTCTTCCAAGGGATCCGAAATATCTGTTCTCAGATTCCACAGAAATAAGGCTAGCAAAGAGATTCACGAAATACAGATGTAACTCTGTGAGATGAATTAACAGAACACTAAGCAGTTTCTCAGAAAGCTTCTTTCCAGATTTCATCTGAGGATATTTCCTTTTTCACCATAGCCCTCTATGGGCTTCCAAATATCACTTTGCCCATTCCGCAACAACTGTCTTAGCGAAAGGCTTCTTGAGGGGAAAGCTGTAACTCTGTGTGATGATTTCACAGAACACAAAGAAGTTTCTCAGAAAGCTTCTTTCTCTTGGTTATCGGAGCATATTTCCTTTGGCCCTATAGTCTTCCAAGGGATCCGAAATATCTCTTCTCATATTCCACAGAAATAAGGCTAGCAAAGAGATCCACGAAATACAGATGTAACTCTGTGAGATGAATTAACAGAACAATAAGCAGTTTCTCAGAAAGCTTCTTTCCAGATTTCATCTGAGGATATTTAATTTTCCACCATAGCCCTCTATGGGCTTCCAAATATCACTTTGCCCATTCCAAAACAACTGTCTTAGCGAAAGGCTTCTTGAGGGGAAAGCTGTAACTCTGTGAGATGATTTCACAGAACACAAAGAAGTTTCTCAGAAAGCTTCTTTCTCTTTGTTATCGGAGGATATTTCCTTTGGCCCTATAGTCTTCAAAGGGATCCGAAATATCTGTCCTCAGATTCGACAGAAATAAGGCTAGCAAAGAGATCCACGAAATGCAGATGTAAGTCTCTGAGATGAATTAACAGAACACTAAGCAGTTTCTCAGAAAGCTTCTTTCCAGATTTCATCTGAGGATATTTCCTTTCTCACCATAGCCCTCTATGGGCTTCCAATTGTCACTTTGCCAATTCCACAAGAACTGTCTTGGGGAAAGGCTTCTTGTTGGAAAGCTGTAACTCTGTGAGATGATTTCACAGAATACAAAGAAGTTTCTCAGAAAGCTTCTTTCTCTTGGTTATCGCAGCATATTTCCTTGGGCCCTGTAGTCTTCCAAGGGATCCGAAATATCTGTTCTCAGATTCCACAGAAATAAGGCTAGCAAAGAGATCCACGAAATGCAGATGTAACTCTGTGAGATGAATTAACAGAACACTAAGCAGTTTCTCAGAAAGCTTCTTTCCAGATTTCATCTGAGGATATTTCCTTTTTCACCATAGCCCTCTATGGGCTTCCAAATATCACTTTGCCAATTCCACAAGAACTGTCTTAGCGAAAGGCTTCTTCAGGGGAAAGCTGTAACTCTGTGAGATGATTTCACAGAACACAAAGAAGTTTCTCAGAAAGCTTCTTTCTCTTTGTTATCGGAGGATATTTCCTTTGGCCCTATAGTCTTCCAAGGGATCCGAAATATCTGTTCTCAGATTCCACAGAAATAAGGCTAGCAAAGAGATCCACGAAATACAGATGTAACTCTGTGAGATGAATTAACAGAACACTAAGCAGTTTCTCAGAAAGCTTCTCTCCTGATTTCATCTGAGGACATTTCCTTTTTCACCATAGCCCTATATGGGCTTCCAAATATCACTTTGCCCATTCCACAACAACTGTCGTAGCGAAAGGCTTCTTGAGGGGAAAGCTGTAACTCTGTGAGATGATTTGACAGAACACAAAGAAGTTTCTCAGAAAGCTTCTTTCTCTTTGTTATCGGAGGATATTTCCTTTGGCCCTATAGTCTTCCAAGGCATCCGAAATATCTGTTCTCAGATTCCACAGAAATAAGGCTAGCAAAGAGATCCACGAAATACAGATGTAACTCTGTGAGATGAATTAACAGAACACTAAGCAGTTTCTCAGAAAGCTTCTCTCCTGATTTCATCTGAGGATATTTCCTTTTTCACCATAGCCCTATGTGGGCTTCCAAATATCACTTTGCCAATTCCACAAGAACTGTCTTAGCGAAAGGCTTCTTGAGGGGAAAGCTGTAACTCTGTGAGATGATTTCACAGAACACAAAGAAGTTTCTCAGAAAGGTTCTTTCTATTTGTTATCGGAGGATATTGCCTTTGGCCCTATAGTCTTCCAACGGATCCGAAATATCTGTTCTCAGATTCCACAGAAATAAGGCTAGCAAAGAGATCCACGAAATACAGATGTAACTCTGTGAGATGAATTAACAGAACACTAAGCAGTTTCTCAGAAAGCTTCTTTCCAGATTTCATCTGAGGATATTTCCTTTTTCACCATAGCCCTCTATGGGCTTCCAAATATCACTTTGCCAGTTCCACAAGAACTGTCTTAGCGAAAGGATTCTTGAGGGAAAAGCTGTAACTCTGTGAGATGATTTCACAGAACACAAAGAAGTTTCTCAGAAAGGTTCTTTCTATTTGTTATCGGAGGATATTGCCTTTGGCCCTATTGTCTTCCAAGGGATCCGAAATTTCTGTTCTCAGATTCCACAGAAATAAGGCTAGCAAAGAGATCCACGAAATACAGATGTAACTCTGTGAGATGAATTAACAGAACACTAAGCAGTCTCTCAGAAAGCTTCTTTCCAGATTTCATCTGAGGATATTTCCTTTTTCACCATAGCCCTCTTTGGGCTTCCAAATATCACTTTGCCAATTCCACAAGAACTGTCTTAGCGAAAGGCTTCTTGAGGGGAAATCTGTAACTCTGTGAGATGATTTCACAGAACACAAAGAAGTTTCTCAGAAAGCTTCTTTCTCTTTGTTATCGGAGGATATTTCCTTTGGCCCTATAGTCTTCCAAGGGATCCGAAATATCTGTTCTCAGATTCCACAGAAATAAGGCTAGCAAAGAGATCCACGAAATACAGATGTAACTCTGTGAGATGAATTAACAGAACACTAAGCAGTTTCTCAGAAAGCTTCTTTCCAGATTTCATCTGAGGATATTTCCTTTTTCACCATAGCCCCCTAGGGGCTTCCAAATATCACTTTGCCAATTCCACAAGAACTGTCTTAGCGAAAGGCTTCTTTAAGGGAAACTTGTAACTCTGTGAGATGATTTCAAAGAACACAAAGAAGTTTCTCAGAAAGCTTCTTTCTCTTTGCTTTTGGAGGATATTTCCTTTGGCCCTATAGTCTTCCAAGGGATCCGAAATATCTGTTCTCAGATTCCACAGAAATAAGGCTAGCAAAGAGATCCACGAAATGCAGATGTAACTCTGTGAGATGAATTAACAGAACACTAAGCAGTTTCTCAGAAAGCTTCTTTCCAGATTTCATCTGAGGATAATTCGTTTTTCACCATAGCCCTCTAAGGACTTCCAAATATCACTTTGCCAATTCCACAAGAATTGTCTTAGCGAAAGGATTCTTGAGGGGAAAACTGTAACTCTGTGAGATGATTTCACAGAACACAAAGATGTTTCTCAGAAAGCTTCTTTCTCTTTGCTTTTGGAGGATATTTCCTTTGGCCCTATAGTCTTCCAAGGGATCCGAAATATCTGTTCTCAGATTCCACAGAAATAAGGCTAGCAAAGAGATCCACGAAATACAGATGTAACTCTGTGAGATGAATTAACAGAACACTAAGCAGTTTCTCAGAAAGCTTCTTTCCAGATTTCATCTGAGGATATTTCCTTTTTCACCATAGCCCTCTATGGGCTTCCAAATATCACTTTGCCCATTCCACAACAACTGTCGTAGCGAAAGGCTTCTTGAGGGGAAAGCTGTAACTCTGTGAGATGATTTCACAGAACACAAAGAAGTTTCTCAGAAAGCTTCTTTCTCTTTGTTATCGGAGGATATTTCCTTTGGCCCTATAGTCTTCCAAGGCATCCGAAATATCTGTTCTCAGATTCCACAGAAATGAGGCTAGCAAAGAGATCCACGAAATACAGATATAACTCTGTGAGATGAATTAACAGAACACTAAGCAGTTTCTCAGAAAGCTTCTTTCCAGATTTCATCTGAGGATATTTCCGTTTTCACCATAGCCCTCTATGGGCTCCAAATGTCACTCTGCCAATTCTGTGAGATGAAATAACAGAACACTAAGCAGTCTCTCAGAAAGCTTCTTTCCAGATTTCATCTGAGGATATTTCCGTTTTCACCATAGCCCTCTATGGGCTCCAAATGTCACTTTGCCAATTCCACAAGAACTGTCTTGGCGAAAGGCTTCTTGAGGGGAATGCTGTAACTCTGTGAGATGATTTCACAGAACACAAAGAAGTTTCTCAGAAAGCTTCTTTCTCCTTGATATCGGAGGATATTTCCTTTGGCCCTATAGTCTTCCAAGGGATCCGAAATATCTGTTCTCAGATTCCACAGAAATAAGGCTAGCAAAGAGATCCACGAAATGCAGATGTAACTCTCTGAGATGAATTAACAGATCACTAAGCAGTTTCTCAGAAAGCTTCTTTCCAGAGTTCATCTGAGGATATTTCCTTTTTCACCATAGCCCTCTATGGGCTTCCAAATATCACTTTGCCAATTCCACAAGAACTCTCTTGGGGAAAGGCTTCTTGAGGGGAAAGCTGTAACTCTGTGAGATGATTTCACAGAACACAAAGAAGTTTCTCAGAAAGCTTCTTTCTCTTTGCTTTTGGAGGATATTTCCTTTGGACCTATAGTCTTCCAAGGGATCCGAAATATCTGTTCTCAGATTCCACAGAAATAAGGCTAGCAAAGAGATCCACGAAATACAGATGTAACTCTGTGAGATGAATTAACAGAACACTAAGCAGTTTCTCAGAAAGCTTCTTTCCAGATTTCATCTGAGGATATTTCCTTTTTCACCATAGCCCTCTATGGGCTTCCAAATATCACTTTGCCAATTCCACAAGAATTGTCTTAGCGAAAGGCTTCTTGAGGGGAAAGCTGTAACTCTGTGAGATGATTTCACAGAACACAAAGAAGTTTCTCAGAAAGCTTCTTTCTCTTTGTTATCGGAGGATATTTCCTTTGGCCCTATAGTCTTCCAAGGGATCCGAATTATCTGTTCTCAGATTCCACAGAAATAAGGCGAGCAAAGAGATCCAAGAAATACAGATGTAACTCTGTGAGATGAATTAACAGAACACTAAGCAGTTTCTCAGAAAGCTTCTCTCCTGATTCATCTGAGGATATTTCCTTTTTCACCATAGCCCTAATGGGCTTCCAAATATCACTTTGCCAATTCCACAAGAACTGTCTTAGCGAAAGGCTTCTTGAAGGGAAAGCTGTAACTCTGTGAGATGATTGCACAGAACACAAAGAAGTTTATCAGAAAGCTTCTTTCTCTTTGTTATCGGAGGATATTTCCTTTGGCCCTATAGTCTTCCAAGGGATACGAAATATCTATTCTCAGATTCCACAGAAATAAGGCTAGCAAAGAGATCCACGAAATACAGATGTAACTCTGTGAGATGAAATAACAGATCACTAAGCAGTTTCTCACAAAGCTTCTTTCCAGGTTTCATCTGAGGATATTTCCGTTTTCACCATAGCCCTCTATGGGCTCCAAATGTCACTTTGCCAATTCCACAAGAACTGTCTTGGCGAAAGGCTTCTTGAGGGGAATGCTGTAACTCTGTGAGATGATTTCACAGAACACAAAGAAGTTTCTCAGAAAGCTTCCTTCCCTTGGTTATCGGAGCATATTTCCTTGGGCCCTGTAGTCTTCCAAGGGATCCGAAATATCTGTTCTCAGATTCCACAGAAATAAGGCTAGCAAAGAGATCCACGAAATACAGATGTAACTCTGTGAGATGAATTAGCAGAACACTAAGCAGTTTCTCAGAAAGCTTCCTTCCAGATTTCTTCTGAGGATATTTCCTTTTTCACCATAGCCCTCTATGGGCTTCCAAATATCACTTTGCCAATTGCACAAGAACTGTCTTAGCGAAAGGCTTCTTGAGGGGAAAGCTGTAACTCTGTGAGATGATTTCACAGAACACAAAGAAGTTTCTCAGAAAGCTTCTTTCTCTTTGTTATCGGAGGATATTTCCTTTGGCCCTATAGTCTTCCAAGGGATCCGAAATATCTGTTCTCAGATTCCACAGAAATAAGGCTAGCAAAGAGATCCACGAAATACAGATGTAACTCTCTGAGATGAATTAACAGAACACTAAGCAGTTTCTCAGAAAGCTTCTTTCCAGAGTTCATCTGAGGATATTTCCTTTTTCACCATAGCCCTCTATGGGCTTCCAAATATCACTTTGCCAATTCCACAAGAACTCTCTTGGGGAAAGGCTTCTTGAGGGGAAAGCTGTAACTCTGTGAGATGATTTCACAGAACACAAAGAAGTTTCTCAGAAAGCTTCTTTCTCTTTGTTATCGGAGGATATTTCCTTTGGCCCTATAGTCTTCCAAGGGATCCGAAATATCTGTTCTCAGATTCCACAGAAATAAGGCTAGCAAAGAGATCCACGAAATACAGATGTAACTCTGTGAGATGAATTAACAGAACACTAAGCAGTTTCTCAGAAAGCTTCTCTCCTGATTCATCTGAGGATATTTCCTTTTTCACCATAGCCCTAAAGGGCTTCAAAATATCACTTTGCCAATTCCACAAGAACTGTCTTAGCGAAAGGCTTCTTGAGGGGAAAGCTGTAACTCTGTGAGATGATTTCACAGAACACAAAGAAGTTTCTCAGAAAGCTTCTTTCTCTTTGTTATCGGAGGATATTTCCTTTGGCACTATAGTCTTCCAAGAGATACGAAATATCTATTCTCAGATTCCACAGAAATAAGGCTAGCAAAGAGATCCACGAAATACAGATGTAACTCTGTGAGATGAAATAACAGAAAACTAAGCAGTTTCTCAGAAAGCTTCTTTCCAGATTTCATCTGAGGATATTTCCGTTTTCACCATAGCCCTCTATGGGCTCCAAATGTCACTTTGCCAATTCCACAAAAACTGTCTTGGCGAAAGGCTTCTTGAGGGGAATGCTGTAACTCTGTGAGATGATTTCACAGAACACAAAGAAGTTTCTCAGAAAGCTTCTTTCTCTTCGTTATCGGAGCATATTTCCTTGGGCCCTGTAGTCTTCCTAGGGATCCGAAATATCTGTTCTCAGATTCCACAGAAATAAGGCTAGCAAAGAGATCCACGAAATACAGATGTAACTCTGTGATATGAATTAGCAGAACACTAAGCAGTTTCTCAGAAAGCTTCCTTCCAGATTCCATCTGAGGATATTTCCTTTTTCACCATAGCCCTCTATGGGCTTCCAAATATCACTTTGCCAATTCCACAACAACTGTCTTAGCGAAAGGCTTCTTGAGAGGAAAGCTGTAACTCTGTGAGATGATTTCACAGAACACAAAGAAGTTTCTCAGAAAGCTTCTTTCTCTTTGTTATCGGAGGATATTTTCTTTGGCCCTATAGTCTTCCAAGGGATCCGAAATATCTGTTCTCAGATTCCACAGAAATAAGGCTAGCAAAGAGATCCACGAAATACAGATGTAACTCTGTGAGATGAATTAACAGAACACTAAGCAGTTTCTCAGAAAGCTTCTTTCCAGATTTCATCTGAGGATATTTGCTTTTTCACCATAGCCCTCTATGGGCTTCCAAATATCACTTTGCCAATTCCACAAGAACTCTCTTAGCGAAAGGCTTCTTGAGGGGAAAGCTGTAACTCTGTGAGATGATTTCACAGAACACAAAGAAGTTTCTCAGAAAGCTTCTTTCTCTTTGTTATCGGAGGATATTTCCTTTGGCCCTATAGTCTTCCAAAGGATCCGAAATATCTGTTCTCAGATTCCACAGAAATAAGGCGAGCAAAGAGATCCAAGAAATACAGATGTAACTCTGTGAGATGAATTAACAGAACACTAAGCAGTTTCTCAGAAAGCTTCTCTCCTGATTCATCTGAGGATATTTCCTTTTTCACCATAGCCCTAATGGGCTTCCAAATATCACTTTGCCAATTCCACAAGAAATGTCTTAGCGAAAGGCTTCATGAGGGGAAAGCTGTAACTCTGTGAGATGATTTCAAAGAACACAAAGAAGTTTCTCAGAAAGCTTCTTTCTCTTTGTTATCGGAGGATATTTCCTTTGGCACTATAGTCTTCCAAGGGATACGAAATATCTATTCTCAGATTCCACAGAAATGAGGCTAGCAAAGAGATCCACGAAATACAGATGTAACTCTGTGGGATGAAATAACAGATCACTAAGCAGTTTCTCAGAAAGCTTCTTTCCAGATTTCATCTGAGGATATTTCCGTTTTCACCAAAGCCCTCTATGGGCTCCAAATGTCACTTTGCCAATTCCACAAAAACTGTCTTGGCGAAAGGCTTCTTGAGGGGAATGCTGTAACTCTGTGAGATGATTTCACAGAACACAAAGACGTTTCTCAGAAAGCTTCTTTCTCTTCGTTATCGGAGCATATTTCCTTGGTCCCTGTAGTCTTCCAACGGATCCGAAATATCTGTTCTCAGATTCCACAGAAATAAGGCTAGCAAAGAGATCCATGAAATACAGATGTAACTCTGTGAGATGAATTAGCAGAACACTAAGCAGTTTCTCAGAAAGCTTCCTTCCAGATTCCATCTGAGGATATTTCCTTTTTCACCATAGCCCTCTATGGGCTTCCAAATATCACTTTGCCAATTCCACAAGAACTCTCTTGGGGAAAGGCTTCTTGAGGGGAAAGCTGTAACTCTGTGAGATGATTTCACAGAACACAAAGAAGTTTCTCAGAAAGCTTCCTTCTCTTTGCTTTTGGAGGATATTTCCTTTGGACCTATAGTCTTCCAAGGGATCCGAAATATCTGTTCTCAGATTCCACAGAAATAAGGCTAGCAAAGAGATCCACGAAATACAGATGTAACTCTGTGAGATGAATTATCAGAACACTAAGCAGTTTCTCAGAAAGCTTCTTTCCAGATTTCATCTGAGGATATTTCCTTTTTCACCATAGCCCTCTATGGGCTTCCAAATATCACTTTGCCAATTCCACAAGAATTGTCTTAGCGAAAGGCTTCTTGAGGGGAAAGCTGTAACTCTGTGAGATGATTTCACAGAACACAAAGAAGTTTCTCAGAAAGCTTCTTTCTCTTTGTTATCGGAGGATATTTCCTTTGGCCCTATAGTCTTCCAAGGGATCCGAATTATCTGTTCTCAGATTCCACAGAAATAAGGCGAGCAAAGAGATCCAAGAAATACAGATGTAACTCTGTGAGATGAATTAACAGAACACTAAGCAGTTTCTCAGAAAGCTTCTCTCCTGATTCATCTGAGGATATTTCCTTTTTCACCATAGCCCTAATGGGCTTCCAAATATCACTTTGCCAATTCCACAAGAACTGTCTTAGCGAAAGGCTTCTTGAAGGGAAAGCTGTAACTCTGTGAGATGATTGCACAGAACACAAAGAAGTTTATCAGAAAGCTTCTTTCTCTTTGTTATCGGAGGATATTTCCTTTGGCCCTATAGTCTTCCAAGGGATACGAAATATCTATTCTCAGATTCCACAGAAATAAGGCTAGCAAAGAGATCCACGAAATACAGATGTAACTCTGTGAGATGAAATAACAGATCACTAAGCAGTTTCTCACAAAGCTTCTTTCCAGGTTTCATCTGAGGATATTTCCGTTTTCACCATAGCCCTCTATGGGCTCCAAATGTCACTTTGCCAATTCCACAAGAACTGTCATGGCGAAAGGCTTCTTGAGGGGAATGCTGTAACTCTGTGAGATGATTTCACAGAACACAAAGAAGTTTCTCAGAAAGCTTCCTTCCCTTGGTTATCGGAGCATATTTCCTTGGGCCCTGTAGTCTTCCAAGGGATCCGAAATATCTGTTCTCAGATTCCACAGAAATAAGGCTAGCAAAGAGATCCACGAAATACAGATGTAACTCTGTGAGATGAATTAGCAGAACACTAAGCAGTTTCTCAGAAAGCTTCCTTCCAGATTCCATCTGAGGATATTTCCTTTTTCACCATAGCCCTCTATGGGCTTCCAAATATCACTTTGCCAATTCCACAAGAACTGTCTTAGCGAAAGGCTTCTTGAGGGGAAAGCTGTAACTCTGTGAGATGATTTCACAGAACACAAAGAAGTTTCTCAGAAAGCTTCTTTCTCTTTGTTATCGGAGGATATTTCCTTTGGCCCTATAGTCTTCCAAGGGATGCGAAATATCTGTTCTCAGATTCCACAGAAATAAGGCTAGCAAAGAGATCCACGAAATACAGATGTAACTCTCTGAGATGAATTAACAGAACACTAAGCAGTTTCTCAGAAAGCTTCTTTCCAGAGTTCATCTGAGGATATTTCCTTTTTCACCATAGCCCTCTATGGGCTTCCAAATATCACTTTGCCAATTCCACAAGAACTCTCTTGGGGAAAGGCTTCTTGAGGGGAAAGCTGTAACTCTGTGAGATGATTTCACAGAACACAAAGAAGTTTCTCAGAAAGCTTCTTTCTCTTTGTTATCGGAGGATATTTCCTTTGGCCCTATAGTCTTCCAAGGGATCCGAAATATCTGTTCTCAGATTCCACAGAAATAAGGCTAGCAAAGAGATCCACGAAATACAGATGTAACTCTGTGAGATGAATTAACAGAACACTAAGCAGTTTCTCAGAAAGCTTCTCTCCTGATTCATCTGAGGATATTTCCTTTTTCACCATAGCCCTAAAGGGCTTCAAAATATCACTTTGCCAATTCCACAAGAACTGTCTTAGCGAAAGGCTTCTTGAGGGGAAAGCTGTAACTCTGTGAGATGATTTCAAAGAACACAAAGAAGTTTCTCAGAAAGCTTCTTTCTCTTTGTTATCGGAGGATATTTCCTTTGGCACTATAGT
The DNA here is from genome assembly GCF_043159975.1 of Macaca nemestrina. Lineage (NCBI taxonomy): Eukaryota > Metazoa > Chordata > Mammalia > Primates > Cercopithecidae > Macaca > Macaca nemestrina. The sequence goes on along the minus strand of NC_092137.1, from coordinate 90,360,889 downwards.
CTTCCAAGAGATACGAAATATCTATTCTCAGATTCCACAGAAATAAGGCTAGCAAAGAGATCCACGAAATACAGATGTAACTCTGTGAGATGAAATAACAGAAAACTAAGCAGTTTCTCAGAAAGCTTCTTTCCAGATTTCATCTGAGGATATTTCCGTTTTCACCATAGCCCTCTATGGGCTCCAAATGTCACTTTGCCAATTCCACAAAAACTGTCTTGGCGAAAGGCTTCTTGAGGGGAATGCTGTAACTCTGTGAGATGATTTCACAGAACACAAAGAAGTTTCTCAGAAAGCTTCTTTCTCTTGGTTATCGGAGCATATTTCCTTGGGCCCTGTAGTCTTCCTAGGGATCCGAAATATCTGTTCTCAGATTCCACAGAAATAAGGCTAGCAAAGAGATCCACGAAATACAGATGTAACTCTGTGAGATGAATTAGCAGAACACTAAGCAGTTTCTCAGAAAGCTTCCTTCCAGATTCCATCTGAGGATATTTCCTTTTTCACCATAGCCCTCTATGGGCTTCCAAATATCACTTTGCCAATTCCACAACAACTGTCTTAGCGAAAGGCTTCTTGAGAGGAAAGCTGTAACTCTGTGAGATGATTTCACAGAACACAAAGAAGTTTCTCAGAAAGCTTCTTTCTCTTTGTTATCGGAGGATATTTCCTTTGGCCCTATAGTCTTCCAAGGGATCCGAAATATCTGTTCTCAGATTCCACAGAAATAAGGCTAGCAAAGAGATCCACGAAATACAGATGTAACTCTGTGAGATGAATTAACAGAACACTAAGCAGTTTCTCAGAAAGCTTCTTTCCAGATTTCATCTGAGGATATTTCCTTTTTCACCATAGCCCTCTATGGGCTTCCAAATATCACTTTGCCAATTCCACAAGAACTCTCTTAGCGAAAGGCTTCTTGAGGGGAAAGCTGTAACTCTGTGAGATGATTTCACAGAACACAAAGAAGTTTCTCAGAAAGCTTCTTTCTCTTTGTTATCGGAGGATATTTCCTTTGGCCCTATAGTCTTCCAAAGGATCCGAAATATCTGTTCTCAGATTCCACAGAAATAAGGCGAGCAAAGAGATCCAAGAAATACAGATGTAACTCTGTGAGATGAATTAACAGAACACTAAGCAGTTTCTCAGAAAGCTTCTCTCCTGATTCATCTGAGGATATTTCCTTTTTCACCATAGCCCTAATGGGCTTCCAAATATCACTTTGCCAATTCCACAAGAAATGTCTTAGCGAAAGGCTTCATGAGGGGAAAGCTGTAACTCTGTGAGATGATTTCAAAGAACACAAAGAAGTTTCTCAGAAAGCTTCTCTCTCTTTGTTATCGGAGGATATTTCCTTTGGCACTATAGTCTTCCAAGGGATACGAAATATCTATTCTCAGATTCCACAGAAATAAGGCTAGCAAAGAGATCCACGAAATACAGATGTAACTCTGTGGGATGAAATAACAGATCACTAAGCAGTTTCTCAGAAAGCTTCTTTCCAGATTTCATCTGAGGATATTTCCGTTTTCACCAGAGCCCTCTATGGGCTCCAAATGTCACTTTGCCAATTCCACAAAAACTGTCTTGGCGAAAGGCTTCTTGAGGGGAATGCTGTAACTCTGTGAGATGATTTCACAGAACACAAAGACGTTTCTCAGAAAGCTTCTTTCTCTTGGTTATCGGAGCATATTTCCTTGGTCCCTGTAGTCTTCCAAGGGATCCGAAATATCTGTTCTCAGATTCCACAGAAATAAGGCTAGCAAAGAGATCCATGAAATACAGATGTAACTCTGTGAGATGAATTAGCAGAACACTAAGCAGTTTCTCAGAAAGCTTCCTTCCAGATTCCATCTGAGGATATTTCCTTTTTCACCATAGCCCTCTATGGGCTTCCAAATATCACTTTGCCCATTCCAAAACAACTGTCTTAGCGAAAGGCTTCTTGAGGGGAAAGCTGTAACTCTGTGAGATGATTTCACAGAACACAAAGAAGTTTCTCAGAAAGCTTCTTTCTCTTTGTTATCGGAGGATATTTCCTTTGGCCCTATAGTCTTCCAAGGCATCCGAAATATCTGTTCTCAGATTCCACAGAAATGAGGCTAGCAAAGAAATCCACGAAATACAGATGTAACTCTGTGAGATGAATTAACAGAACACTAAGCAGTTTCTCAGAAAGCTTCTTTCCAGATTTCATCTGAGGATATTTCCTTTTTCACCATAGCCCTCTAGGGGCTTCCAAATATCACTTTTCCAATTCCACAAGAACTGCCTTAGCGAAAGGCTTCGTGAGGGGAAAGCTGTAACTCTGTGAGATGATTTCACAGAACACAAAGAAGTTTCTCAGAAAGCTTCTTTCTCTTTGTTATCGGAGGACATTTCCTTTGGCCCTATAGTCTTCCAAGGGATCCAAAATATCTGATCTCAGATTCCACAGAAATAAGGCTAGCAAAGAGATCCACGAAATACAGATGTAACTCTCTGAGATGAATTAACAGAACACTAAGCAGTTTCTCAGAAAGCTTTTTTCCAGAGTTCATCTTAGGATATTTCCTTTTTCACCATAGCCCTCTATGGGCTTCCAAGTATCACTTTGCCAATTCCACAAGAACTCCCTTGGGAAAGGCTTCTTGAGGGGAAAGCTGTAACTCTGTGAGATGATTTCACAGAACACAAAAAAGTTTCTCAGAAAGCTTCTTTCTCTTTGCTTTTGAAGGATATTTCCTTTGGCCCTATAGTCGTCCAAGGGATCCGAAATATCTGTTCTCAGATTCCACAGAAATAAGGCTAGCAAAGAGATCCACGAAATACAGATGTAACTCTGTGAGATGAATTAACAGAACACTAAGCAGTTTCTCAGAAAGCTTCTTTCCAGATTTCATCTGAGGATATTTCCTTTTTCACCATAGCCCTCTATGGGCTTCCAAATATCACTTTGCCCATTCCGCAACAACTGTCTTAGCGAAAGGCTTCTTGAGGGGAAAGCTGTAACTCTGTGAGATGATTTCACAGAACACAAAGAAGTTTCTCAGAAAGCTTCTTTCTCTTGGTTATCGGAGCATATTTCCTTGGTCCCTGTAGTCTTCCAAGGGATCCGAAATATCTGTTCTCAGATTCCACAGAAATAAGGCTAGCAAAGAGATCCATGAAATACAGATGTAACTCTGTGAGATGAATTAGCAGAACACTAAGCAGTTTCTCAGAAAGCTTCCTTCCAGATTCCATCTGAGGATATTTCCTTTTTCACCGTAGCCCTCTATGGGCTTCCAAATATCACTTTGCCAATTCCACAAGAACTGTCTTAGCGAAAGGCTTCTTGAGGGGAAAGCTGTAACTCTGTGAGATGATTTCACAGAACACAAAGAAGTTTCTCAGAAAGCTTCTTTCTCTTTGTTATCGGAGGATATTTCCTTTGGCCCTATAGTCTTCCAAGAGATCCGAAATATCTGTTCTCAGACTCCACAGAAATAAGGCTAGCAAAGAGATCCACGAAATACAGATGTAACTCTGTGAGATGAATTAACAGAACACTAAGCAGGTTCTCAGAAAGCTTCTTTCCAGATTTCATCTGAGGATATTTCGTTTTTCAGCATAGCCCTCTATGGGCTTCCAAATATCACTTTGCCAATTCCACAAGAACTCTCTTGGGGAAAGGCTTCTTGAGGGGAAAGCTGTAACTCTGTGAGATGATTTCAGAGAACACAAAGAAGTTTCTCAGAAAGCTTCTTTCTCTTTGCTTTTGAAGGATATTTCCTTTGGCCCTATAGTCTTCCAAGGGATCCGAAATATCTGTTCTCAGATTCCACAGAAATAAGGCTAGCAAAGAGATCCACGAAATACAGATGTAACTCTGTGAGATGAATTAACAGAACACTAAGCAGTTTCTCAGAAAGCTTCTTTCCAGATTTCATCTGAGGATATTTCCTTTTTCACCATAGCCCTCTATGGGCTTCCAAATATCACTTTGCCCATTCCGCAACAACTGTCTTAGCGAAAGGCTTCTTGAGGGGAAAGCTGTAACTCTGTGTGATGATTTCACAGAACACAAAGAAGTTTCTCAGAAAGCTTCCTTCTCTTTGTTATCGGAGGATATTTCCTTTGGCCCTATAGTCTTCCAAGGGATCCGAAATATCTGTTCTCAGATTCCACAGAAATAAGGCTAGCAAAGAGATCCACGAAATACAGATGTAACTCTGTGAGATGAATTAACAGAACACTAAGCAGTTTCTCAGAAAGCTTCTTTCCAGATTTCATCTGAGGATATTTCCTTTTTCACCATAGCCCCCTAGGGGCTTCCAAATATCACTTTGCCAATTCCACAAGAACTGTCTTAGCGAAAGGCTTCTTTAGGGGAAAGTTGTAACTCTGTGAGATGATTTCAAAGAACACAAAGAAGTTTTTCAGAAAGCTTCTTTCTCTTTATTATCGGAGGATATTTCCCTTGGCCCTATAGTCTTCCAAGGGATCCGAAATATCTGTTCTCAGATTCCACAGAAATAAGGCTAGCAAAGAGATCCACGAAATACAGATGTAACTCTGTGAGATGAAATAACAGAAAACTAAGCAGTTTCTCAGAAAGCTTCTTTCCAGATTTCATCTGAGGATATTTCCGTTTTCACCATAGCCCTCTATGGGCTCCAAATGTCACTTTGCCAATTCCACAAAAACTGTCTTGGCGAAAGGCTTCTTGAGGGGAATGCTGTAACTCTGTGAGATGATTTCACAGAACACAAAGAAGTTTCTCAGAAAGCTTCTTTCTCTTCGTTATCGGAGCATATTTCCTTGGGCCCTGTAGTCTTCCTAGGGATCCGAAATATCTGTTCTCAGATTCCACAGAAATAAGGCTAGCAAAGAGATCCACGAAATACAGATGTAACTCTGTGAGATGAAATAACAGATCACTAAGCAGTTTCTCACAAAGCTTCTTTCCAGATTTCATCTGAGGATATTTCCGTTTTCACCATAGCCCTCTATGGGCTCCAAATGTCACTTTGCCAATTCCACAAGAACTGTCTTGGCGAAAGGCTTCTTGAGGGGAATGCTGTAACTCTGTAAGATGATTTCACAGAACACAAAGAAGTTTCTCAGAAAGCTTCCTTCCCTTGGTTATCGGAGCATATTTCCTTGGGCCCTGTAGTCTTCCAAGGGATCCGAAATATCTGTTCTCAGATTCCACAGAAATAAGGCTAGCAAAGAGATCCACGAAATACAGATGTAACTCTCTGAGATGAATTAACAGAACACTAAGCAGTTTCTCAGAAAGCTTCTTTCCAGAGTTCATCTGAGGATATTTCCTTTTTCACCATAGCCCTCTATGGGCTTCCAAATATCACTTTGCCAATTCCACAAGAACTCTCTTGGGGAAAGGCTTCTTGAGGGGAAAGCTGTAACTCTGTGAGATGATTTCACAGAACACAAAGAAGTTTCTCAGAAAGCTTCTTTCTCTTTGTTATCGGAGGATATTTCCTTTGGCCCTATAGTCTTCCAAGGGATCCGAAATATCTGTTCTCAGATTCCACAGAAATAAGGCTAGCAAAGAGATCCACGAAATACAGATGTAACTCTGTGAGATGAATTAACAGAACACTAAGCAGTTTCTCAGAAAGCTTCTCTCCTGATTCATCTGAGGATATTTCCTTTTTCACCATAGCCCTAAAGGGCTTCAAAATATCACTTTGCCAATTCCACAAGAACTGTCTTAGCGAAAGGCTTCTTGAGGGGAAAGCTGTAACTCTGTGAGATGATTTCAAAGAACACAAAGAAGTTTCTCAGAAAGCTTCTTTCTCTTTGTTATCGGAGGATATTTCCTTTGGCACTATAGTCTTCCAAGAGATACGAAATATCTATTCTCAGATTCCACAGAAATAAGGCTAGCAAAGAGATCCACGAAATACAGATGTAACTCTGTGAGATGAAATAACAGAAAACTAAGCAGTTTCTCAGAAAGCTTCTTTCCAGATTTCATCTGAGGATATTTCCGTTTTCACCATAGCCCTCTATGGGCTCCAAATGTCACTTTGCCAATTCCACAAAAACTGTCTTGGCGAAAGGCTTCTTGAGGGGAATGCTGTAACTCTGTGAGATGATTTCACAGAACACAAAGAAGTTTCTCAGAAAGCTTCTTTCTCTTGGTTATCGGAGCATATTTCCTTGGGCCCTGTAGTCTTCCTAGGGATCCGAAATATCTGTTCTCAGATTCCACAGAAATAAGGCTAGCAAAGAGATCCACGAAATACAGATGTAACTCTGTGATATGAATTAGCAGAACACTAAGCAGTTTCTCAGAAAGCTTCCTTCCAGATTCCATCTGAGGATATTTCCTTTTTCACCATAGCCCTCTATGGGCTTCCAAATATCACTTTGCCAATTCCACAACAACTGTCTTAGCGAAAGGCTTCTTGAGAGGAAAGCTGTAACTCTGTGAGATGATTTCACAGAACACAAAGAAGTTTCTCAGAAAGCTTCTTTCTCTTTGTTATCGGAGGATATTTCCTTTGGCCCTATAGTCTTCCAAGGGATCCGAAATATCTGTTCTCAGATTCCACAGAAATAAGGCTAGCAAAGAGATCCACGAAATACAGATGTAACTCTGTGAGATGAATTAACAGAACACTAAGCAGTTTCTCAGAAAGCTTCTTTCCAGATTTCATCTGAGGATATTTCCTTTTTCACCATAGCCCTCTATGGGCTTCCAAATATCACTTTGCCAATTCCACAAGAACTCTCTTAGCGAAAGGCTTCTTGAGGGGAAAGCTGTAACTCTGTGAGATGATTTCACAGAACACAAAGAAGTTTCTCAGAAAGCTTCTTTCTCTTTGTTATCGGAGGATATTTCCTTTGGCCCTATAGTCTTCCAAAGGATCCGAAATATCTGTTCTCAGATTCCACAGAAATAAGGCGAGCAAAGAGATCCAAGAAATACAGATGTAACTCTGTGAGATGAATTAACAGAACACTAAGCAGTTTCTCAGAAAGCTTCTCTCCTGATTCATCTGAGGATATTTCCTTTTTCACCATAGCCCTAATGGGCTTCCAAATATCACTTTGCCAATTCCACAAGAAATGTCTTAGCGAAAGGCTTCATGAGGGGAAAGCTGTAACTCTGTGAGATGATTTCAAAGAACACAAAGAAGTTTCTCAGAAAGCTTCTCTCTCTTTGTTATCGGAGGATATTTCCTTTGGCACTATAGTCTTCCAAGGGATACGAAATATCTATTCTCAGATTCCACAGAAATGAGGCTAGCAAAGAGATCCACGAAATACAGATGTAACTCTGTGGGATGAAATAACAGATCACTAAGCAGTTTCTCAGAAAGCTTCTTTCCAGATTTCATCTGAGGATATTTCCGTTTTCACCAGAGCCCTCTATGGGCTCCAAATGTCACTTTGCCAATTCCACAAAAACTGTCTTGGCGAAAGGCTTCTTGAGGGGAATGCTGTAACTCTGTGAGATGATTTCACAGAACACAAAGACGTTTCTCAGAAAGCTTCTTTCTCTTGGTTATCGGAGCATATTTCCTTGGTCCCTGTAGTCTTCCAAGGGATCCGAAATATCTGTTCTCAGATTCCACAGAAATAAGGCTAGCAAAGAGATCCATGAAATACAGATGTAACTCTGTGAGATGAATTAGCAGAACACTAAGCAGTTTCTCAGAAAGCTTCCTTCCAGATTCCATCTGAGGATATTTCCTTTTTCACCATAGCCCTCTATGGGCTTCCAAATATCACTTTGCCCATTCCAAAACAACTGTCTTAGCGAAAGGCTTCTTGAGGGGAAAGCTGTAACTCTGTGAGATGATTTCACAGAACACAAAGAAGTTTCTCAGAAAGCTTCTTTCTCTTTGTTATCGGAGGATATTTCCTTTGGCCCTATAGTCTTCCAAGGCATCCGAAATATCTGTTCTCAGATTCCACAGAAATGAGGCTAGCAAAGAAATCCACGAAATACAGATGTAACTCTGTGAGATGAATTAACAGAACACTAAGCAGTTTCTCAGAAAGCTTCTTTCCAGATTTCATCTGAGGATATTTCCTTTTTCACCATAGCCCTCTAGGGGCTTCCAAATATCACTTTTCCAATTCCACAAGAACTGCCTTAGCGAAAGGCTTCGTGAGGGGAAAGCTGTAACTCTGTGAGATGATTTCACAGAACACAAAGAAGTTTCTCAGAAAGCTTCTTTCTCTTTGTTATCGGAGGACATTTCCTTTGGCCCTATAGTCTTCCAAGGGATCCAAAATATCTGATCTCAGATTCCACAGAAATAAGGCTAGCAAAGAGATCCACGAAATACAGATGTAACTCTCTGAGATGAATTAACAGAACACTAAGCAGTTTCTCAGAAAGCTTCTTTCCAGAGTTCATCTTAGGATATTTCCTTTTTCACCATAGCCCTCTATGGGCTTCCAAATATCACTTTGCCCATTCCGCAACAACTGTCTTAGCGAAAGGCTTCTTGAGGGGAAAGCTGTAACTCTGTGAGATGATTTCACAGAACACAAAGAAGTTTCTCAGAAAGCTTCTTTCTCTTGGTTATCGGAGCATATTTCCTTGGTCCCTGTAGTCTTCCAAGGGATCCGAAATATCTGTTCTCAGATTCCACAGAAATAAGGCTAGCAAAGAGATCCATGAAATACAGATGTAACTCTGTGAGATGAATTAGCAGAACACTAAGCAGTTTCTCAGAAAGCTTCCTTCCAGATTCCATCTGAGGATATTTCCTTTTTCACCGTAGCCCTCTATGGGCTTCCAAATATCACTTTGCCAATTCCACAAGAACTGTCTTAGCGAAAGGCTTCTTGAGGGGAAAGCTGTAACTCTGTGAGATGATTTCACAGAACACAAAGAAGTTTCTCAGAAAGCTTCTTTCTCTTTGTTATCGGAGGATATTTCCTTTGGCCCTATAGTCTTCCAAGAGATCCGAAATATCTGTTCTCAGACTCCACAGAAATAAGGCTAGCAAAGAGATCCACGAAATACAGATGTAACTCTGTGAGATGAATTAACAGAACACTAAGCAGGTTCTCAGAAAGCTTCTTTCCAGATTTCATCTGAGGATATTTCGTTTTTCAGCATAGCCCTCTATGGGCTTCCAAATATCACTTTGCCAATTCCACAAGAACTCTCTTGGGGAAAGGCTTCTTGAGGGGAAAGCTGTAACTCTGTGAGATGATTTCAGAGAACACAAAGAAGTTTCTCAGAAAGCTTCTTTCTCTTTGCTTTTGAAGGATATTTCCTTTGGCCCTATAGTCTTCCAAGGGATCCGAAATATCTGTTCTCAGATTCCACAGAAATAAGGCTAGCAAAGAGATCCACGAAATACAGATGTAACTCTGTGAGATGAATTAACAGAACACTAAGCAGTTTCTCAGAAAGCTTCTTTCCAGATTTCATCTGAGGATATTTCCTTTTTCACCATAGCCCTCTATGGGCTTCCAAATATCACTTTGCCCATTCCGCAACAACTGTCTTAGCGAAAGGCTTCTTGAGGGGAAAGCTGTAACTCTGTTAGATGATTTCACAGAACACAAAGAAGTTTCTCAGAAAGCTTCCTTCTCTTTGTTATCGGAGGATATTTCCTTTGGCCCTATAGTCTTCCAAGGGATCCGAAATATCTGTTCTCAGATTCCACAGAAATAAGGCTAGCAAAGAGATCCACGAAATACAGATGTAACTCTGTGAGATGAATTAACAGAACACTAAGCAGTTTCTCAGAAAGCTTCTTTCCAGATTTCATCTGAGGATATTTCCTTTTTCACCATAGCCCCCTAGGGGCTTCCAAATATCACTTTGCCAATTCCAGAAGAACTGTCTTAGCGAAAGGCTTCTTTAGGGGAAAGTTGTAACTCTGTGAGATGATTTCAAAGAACACAAAGAAGTTTTTCAGAAAGCTTCTTTCTCTTTATTATCGGAGGATATTTCCCTTGGCCCTATAGTCTTCCAAAGGATCCGAAATATCTGTTCTCAGATTCCACAGAAATAAGGCTAGCAAAGAGATCCACGAAATACAGATGTAACTCTGTGAGATGAAATAACAGAAAACTAAGCAGTTTCTCAGAAAGCTTCTTTCCAGATTTCATCTGAGGATATTTCCGTTTTCACCATAGCCCTCTATGGGCTCCAAATGTCACTTTGCCAATTCCACAAAAACTGTCTTGGCGAAAGGCTTCTTGAGGGGAATGCTGTAACTCTGTGAGATGATTTCACAGAACACAAAGAAGTTTCTCAGAAAGCTTCTTTCTCTTCGTTATCGGAGCATATTTCCTTGGGCCCTGTAGTCTTCCTAGGGATCCGAAATATCTGTTCTCAGATTCCACAGAAATAAGGCTAGCAAAGAGATCCACGAAATACAGATGTAACTCTGTGAGATGAAATAACAGATCACTAAGCAGTTTCTCACAAAGCTTCTTTCCAGATTTCATCTGAGGATATTTCCGTTTTCACCATAGCCCTCTATGGGCTCCAAATGTCACTTTGCCAATTCCACAAGAACTGTCTTGGCGAAAGGCTTCTTGAGGGGAATGCTGTAACTCTGTAAGATGATTTCACAGAACACAAAGAAGTTTCTCAGAAAGCTTCCTTCCCTTGGTTATCGGAGCATATTTCCTTGGGCCCTGTAGTCTTCCAAGGGATCCGAAATATCTGTTCTCAGATTCCACAGAAATAAGGCTAGCAAAGAGATCCACGAAATACAGATGTAACTCTGTGAGATGAATTAACAGAACACTAAGCAGTTTCTCAGAAAGCTTCTTTCCAGATTTCATCTGAGGATATTTCCTTTTTCACCATAGCCCTCTATGGGCTTCCAAATATCACTTTGCCAATTCCACAAGAACTCTCTTAGCGAAAGGCTTCTTGAGGGGAAAGCTGTAACTCTGTGAGATGATTTCACAGAACACAAAGAAGTTTCTCAGAAAGCTTCTTTCTCTTTGTTATCGGAGGATATTTCCTTTGGCCCTATAGTCTTCCAAAGGATCCGAAATATCTGTTCTCAGATTCCACAGAAATAAGGCGAGCAAAGAGATCCAAGAAATACAGATGTAACTCTGTGAGATGAATTAACAGAACACTAAGCAGTTTCTCAGAAAGCTTCTTTCCAGATTTCATCTGAGGATATTTCCTTTTTCACCATAGCCCTCTATGGGCTTCCAAATATCACTTTGCCTATTCCACAAGAACTGCCTTAGCGAAAGGCTTCGTGAGGGGAAAGCTGTAACTCTGTGAGATGATTTCACAGAACACAAAGAAGTTTCTCAGAAAGCTTCTTTCTCTTTGTTATCGGAGGACATTTCCTTTGGCCCTATAGTCTTCCAAGGGATCCAAAATATCTGTTCTCAGATTCCACAGAAATAAGGCTAGCAAAGAGATCCACGAAATACAGATGTAACTCTCTGAGATGAATTAACAGAACACTAAGCAGTTTCTCAGAAAGCTTCTTTCCAGAGTTCATCTGAGGATATTTCCTTTTTCACCATAGCCCTCTATGGGCTTCCAAATATCACTTTGCCAATTCCACAAGAACTCCCTTGGGAAAGGCTTCTTGAGGGGAAAGCTGTAACTCTGTGAGATGATTTCACAGAACACAAAGAAGTTTCTCAGAAAGCTTCTTTCTCTTTGCTTTTGAAGGATATTTCCTTTGGCCCTATAGTCTTCCAAGGGATCCGAAATATCTGTTCTCAGATTCCACAGAAATAAGGCTAGCAAAGAGATCCACGAAATCAGATGTAACTCTGTGAGATGAATTAACAGAACACTAAGCAGTTTCTCAGAAAGCTTCTTTCCAGATTTCATCTGAGGATATTTCCTTTTTCACCATAGCCCTCTATGGGCTTCCAAATATCACTTTGCCCATTCCGCAACAACTGTCTTAGCGAAAGGCTTCTTGAGGGGTAAGCTGTAACTCTGTGAGATGATTTCACAGAACACAAAGAAGTTTCTCAGAAAGCTTCTTTCTCTTGGTTATCGGAGCATATTTCCTTGGTCCCTGTAGTCTTCCAAGGGATCCGAAATATCTGTTCTCAGATTCCACAGAAATAAGGCTAGCAAAGAGATCCATGAAATACAGATGTAACTCTGTGAGATGAATTAGCAGAACACTAAGCAGTTTCTCAGAAAGCTTCCTTCCAGATTCCATCTGAGGATATTTCCTTTTTCACCATAGCCCTCTATGGGCTTCCAAATATCACTTTGCCAATTCCACAAGAACTGTCTTAGCGAAAGGCTTCTTGAGGGGAAAGCTGTAACTCTGTGAGATGATTTCACAGAACACAAAGAAGTTTCTCAGAAAGCTTCTTTCTCTTTGTTATCGGAGGATATTTCCTTTGGCCCTATAGTCTTCCAAGAGATCCGAAATATCTGTTCTCAGACTCCACAGAAATAAGGCTAGCAAAGAGATCCACGAAATACAGATGTAACTCTGTGAGATGAATTAACAGAACACTAAGCAGGTTCTCAGAAAGCTTCTTTCCAGATTTCATCTGAGGATATTTCGTTTTTCAGCATAGCCCTCTATGGGCTTCCAAATATCACTTTGGCAATTCCACAAGAACTGTCTTAGCGAACGCTTCTTGAGGGGAATGCTGTAACTCTGTGAGATGATTGCACAGAACACAAAGAAGTTTCTCAGAAAGCTTCTTTCTCTTTGTTATCGGAGGATATTTCCTTTGGCCCTATAGTCTTCAAAGGGATCCGAAATATCTGTTCTCAGATTCCACAGAAATAAGGCTAGCAAAGAGATCCACGAAATACAGATGTAACTCTTTGAGATGAATTAACAGAACACTAAGCAGTTTCTCAGAAAGCTTCTTTCCAGATTTCATCTGAGGATATTTCCTTTTTCACCATAGCCCTCTATGGGCTTCCAAATATCACTTTGCCCATTCCACAACAACTGTCTTAGCGAAAGGCCTCTTGAGGGGAAAGCTGTAACTCTGTGAGATGATTTCACAGAACACAAAGAAGTTTCTCAGAAAGCTTCTTTCTCTTTGTTATCGGAGGATATTTCCTTTGGCCCTATAGTCTTCCAAGGCATCCGAAATATCTGTTCTCAGATTCCACAGAAATGAGGCTAGCAAAGAAATCCACGAAATACAGATGTAACTCTGTGAGATGAATTAACAGAACACTAAGCAGTTTCTCAGAAAGCTTCTTTCCAGATTTCATCTGAGGATATTTCCTTTTTCACCATAGCCCTCTAGGGGCTTCCAAATATCACTTTGCCAATTCCACAAGAACTGCCTTAGCGAAAGGCTTCGTGAGGGGAAAGCTGTAACTCTGTGAGATGATTTCACAGAACACAAAGAAGTTTCTCAGAAAGCTTCTTTCTCTTTGTTATCGGAGGACATTTCCTTTGGCCCTATAGTCTTCCAAGGGATCCAAAATATCTGTTCTCAGATTCCACAGAAATAAGGCTAGCAAAGAGATCCACGAAATACAGATGTAACTCTCTGAGATGAATTAACAGAACACTAAGCAGTTTCTCAGAAAGCTTCTTTCCAGAGTTCATCTGAGGATATTTCCTTTTTCACCATAGCCCTCTATGGGCTTCCAAATATCACTTTGCCAATTCCACAAGAACTCTCTTGGGGAAAGGCTTCTTGAGGGGAAAGCTGTAACTCTGTGAGATGATTTCTCAGAACACAAAGAAGTTTCTCAGAAAGCTTCTTTCTCTTTGCTTTTGAAGGATATTTCCTTTGGCCCTATAGTCTTCCAAGGGATCCGAAATATCTGTTCTCAGATTCCACAGAAATAAGGCTAGCAAAGAGATCCACGAAATACAGATGTAACTCTGTGAGATGAATTAACAGAACACTAAGCAGTTTCTCAGAAAGCTTCTTTCCAGATTTCATCTGAGGATATTTCCTTTTTCACCATAGCCCTCTATGGGCTTCCAAATATCACTTTGCCCATTCCGCAACAACTGTCTTAGCGAAAGGCTTCTTGAGGGGAAAGCTGTAACTCTGTGAGATGATTTCACAGAACACAAAGAAGTTTCTCAGAAAGCTTCTTTCTCTTTGTTATCGGAGGATATTTCCTTTGGCCCTATAGTCTTCAAAGGGATCCGAAATATCTGTCCTCAGATTCGACAGAAATAAGGCTAGGAAAGAGATCCACGAAATGCAGATGTAAGTTTCTGAGATGAACTAACAGAACACTAAGAAGTTTCTCAGAAAGCTTCTTTCCAGATTTCATCTGAGAATATTTCCTTTTTCACCATAGCCCTCTATGGGCTTCCAATTCTCACTTTGCCAATTCCACAAGAACTGTCTTGGGGAAAGGCTTCTTGTTGGAAAGCTGTAACTCTGTGAGATGATTTCACAGAATACAAAGAAGTTCTCAGAAAGCTTCTTTCTCTTGGTTATCGCAGCATATTTCCTTGGGCCCTGTAGTCTTCCAAGGGATCCGAAATATCTGTTCTCAGATTCCACAGAAATAAGGCTAGCAAAGAGATCCACGAAATACAGATGTAACTCTGTGAGATGAATTAACAGAACACTAAGCAGTTTCTCAGAAAGCTTCCTTCCAGATTCCATCTGAGGATATTTCCTTTTTCACCATAGCCCTCTATGGGCTTCCAAATATCACTTTGCCAATTCCACAAGAACTGTCTTAGCGAAAGGCTTCTTGAGGGGAAATCTGTAACTCTGTGAGATGATTTCAAAGAACACAAAGAAGTTTCTCAGAAAGCTTCTTTCTCTTTGTTATCGGAGGATATTTACTTTGGCCCTATAGTCTTCCAAGGGATCCGAAATATCTGTTCCCAGATTCCACAGAAATAAGGTAGCAAGGAGATCCACGAAATACAGATGTAACTCTGTGAGATAAATTAACAGAACACTAAGCAGTTTCTCAGAAAGCTTCTTTCCGGATTTCATCTGAGGATATTTCCTTTTTCACCATAGCCCTCTATGGGCTCCAAATGTCACTTTGCCAGTTCCACAAGAACTGTCTTGACGAAACGCTTCTTGAGGGGAAAGCTGTAACTCTGTGAGATGATTTCACAGAACACAAAGAAGTTTCTCAGAAAGCTTCTTTCTCTTTGTTATCTGAGGATATTTCCTTTGGCCCTATAGTCTTCCAAGGGATCCGAAATATCTGTTCTCAGATTCCACAGAAATAAGGCTAGCAAAGAGATCCACGAAATACAGATGTAAGTCTCTGAGATGAATTAACAGAACACTAAGCAGTTTCTCAGAAAGCTTCTTTCCAGATTTCATCTAAGGATATTTCCTTTTTCACCATAGCCCTCTATGGGCTTCCCAATATCACTTTGCCAATTCCACAAGAACTGTCTTAGCTAAAGGCTTCTTGAGGGGAAAGCTGTAACTCTGTGAGATGATATCACAGAACACAAAGAAGTTTCTCAGAAAGCTTCTTTCTCTTTGTTATCGGAGGATATTTCCTTTGGCCCTATAGTCTTCAAAGGGATCCGAAATATCTGTACTCAGATTCCACAGAAATAAGGCTAGCAGAGAGATCCACGAAATGCAGATGTAACTCTGTGAGATGAATTAACAGAACACTAAGCAGTTTCTCAGAAAGCTTCTTTCCAGATTTCATCTGAGGATATTTCCTTTTTCACCATAGACCTCTATGGGCTTCAAAATATCACTTTGCCAATTCCACAAGAACTGTCTTAGCGAAAGGCTTCTTGAGGGGAAAGCTGTAACTCTGTGAGATGATTTCACAGAACACAAAGAAGTTTCTCAGAAAACTTCTTTCTCTTTGTTATCGGAGGATATTTCCTTTGGCCCTATAGTCTTCCAAGGGATCCGAAATATCTTTTCTCAGATTCCACAGATATAAGGCTAGCAAAGAGATCCACGAAATACAGATGTAACTCTGTGAGATGAATTAACAGAACACTAAGCAGTTTCTCAGAAAGCTTCTCTCCTGATTTCATCTGAGGATATTTCCTTTTTCACCATAGCCCTATATGGGCTTCCAAATATCACTTTGACAATTCCACAAGAAATGTCTTAGCGAAAGGCTTCTTGAGGGGAAAGCTGAAACTCTGTGAGATGATTTCACAGAACACAAAGAAGTTTCTCAGAAAGGTTCTTTCTATTTGTTATCGGAGGATATTGCCTTTGGCCCTATAGTCTTCCAAGGGATCCGAAATATCTGTTCTCAGATTCCACAGAAATAAGGCTAGCAAAGAGATCCACGAAATTCAGATGTAACTCTGTGAGATGAATTAACAGAACATAAGCAGTTTCTCAGAAAGCTTCTCTCCTGATTTCATCTGAGGATATTTCCTTTTTCACCATAGCCCTCTTTGGGCTTCCAAATATCACTTTGCCAATTCCACAAGAACAGTCTTAGCGAAAGGCTTCTTGAGGGGAAAGCTGTAACTCTGTGAGATGATTTCACAGAACACAAAGAAGTTTCTCAGAAAGCTTCCTTCTCTTTGTTATCGGAGGATATTTCCTTTGGCCCTATAGTCTTCCAAGGGATCCGAAATATCTGTTCTCAGATTCCACAGAAATAAGGCTAGCAAAGAGATCCACGAAATACAGATGTAACTCTGTGAGATGAATTAACAGAACACTAAGCAGTTTCTCAGAAAGCTTCTTTCCAGATTTCATCTGAGGATATTTCCTTTTTCACCATAGCCCCCTAGGGGCTTCCAAATATCACTTTGCCAATTCCACAAGAACTGTCTTAGCGAAAGGCTTCTTTAGGGGAAAGTTGTAACTCTGTGAGATGATTTCAAAGAACACAAAGAAGTTTTTAAGAAAGCTTCTTTCTCTTTGTTATCGGAGGATATTTCCCTTGGCCCTATAGTCTTCCAAGGGATCCGAAATATCTGTTCTCAGATTCCACAGAAATAAGGCAAGCAAAGAGATCCACGAAATACAGATGTAACTCTGTGAGATGAATTAACAGAACACTAAGCAGTTTCCCAGAAAGCTTCTTTCCAGATTTCATCTGAGGATATTTCCTTTTTCACCATAGCCCTCTATGGGCTTCCAAATATCACTTTGCCAATGCCACAAGAACTCTCTTGGGGAAAGTCTTCTTGAGGGGAAAGCTGTAACTCTGTGAGATGATTTCACAGAACACAAAGAAGTTTCTCAGAAAGCTTCTTTCTCTTTGCTTTTGGAGGATATTTCCTTTGGCCCTATAGTCTTCCAAGGGATCCGAAATATCTGTTCTCAGATTCCACAGAAATAAGGCTAGCAAAGAGATCCACGAAATGCTGATGTAACTCTGTGAGATGAATTAACAGAACACTAAGTAGTTTCTCAGAAAGCTTCTTTCCAGATTTCATCTGAGGATAATTCGTTTTTCACCATAGCCCTCTAAGGGCTTCCAAATATCACTTTGCCAATTCCACAAGAATTGTCTTAGCGAAAGGATTCTTGAGGGGAAAACTGTAACTCTGTGAGATGATTTCACAGAACACAAAGATGTTTCTCAGAAAGCTTCTTTCTCTTTGCTTTTGGAGAATATTTCCTTTGGCCCTATAGTCTTCCAAGGGATCCGAAATATCTGTTCTCAGATTCCACAGAAATAAGGCTAGCAAAGAGATCCACGAAATACAGATGTAACTCTGTGAGATGAATTAACAGAACACTAAGCAGTTTCTCAGAAAGCTTCTTTCCAGATTTCATCTGAGGATATTTCCTTTTTCACCATAGCCCTCTATGGGCTTCCAAATATCACTTTGCCCATTCCACAACAACTGTCTTAGCGAAAGGCTTCTTGAGGGGAAAGCTGTAACTCTGTGAGATGATTTCACAGAACACAAAGAAGTTTCTCAGAAAGCTTCTTTCTCTTTGTTATCGGAGGATATTTCCTTTGGCCCTATAGTCTTCCAAGGCATCCGAAATATCTGTTCTCAGATTCCACAGAAATGAGGCTAGCAAAGAGATCCACGAAATACAGACATAACTCTGTGAGATGAATTAACAGAACACTAAGCAGTTTCTCAGAAAGCTTCTTTCCAGATTTCATCTGAAGATATTTCCTTTTTCACCATAGCCCTCCAGGGGCTTCCAAATATAAATTTGCCAATTCCACAAGAACTGTCTTAGCGAAAGGCTTCGTGAGGGGAAAGCTGTAACTCTGTGAGATGATTTCACAGAACACAAAGAAGTTTCTCAGAAAGCTTCTTTCTCCTTGTTATCGGAGGATATTTCCTTTGGCCCTTTAGTCTTCCAAGGGATCCGAAATATCTGTTCTCAGATTCCACAGAAATAAGGCTAGCAAAGAGATCCACGAAATACAGATGTAACTCTCTGAGATGAATTAACAGAACACTAAGCAGTTTCTCAAAAAGCTTCTTTCCAGAGTTCATCTGAGGATATTTCCTTTTTCACCATAGCCCTCTATGGGCTTCCAAATATCACTTTGCCAATTCCACAAGAACTCTCTTGGGGAAAGTCTTCTTGAGGGGAAAGCTGTAACTCTGTGAGATGATTTCACAGAACACAAAGAAGTTTCTCAGAAAGCTTCTTTCTCTTTGCTTTTGGAGGATATTTCCTTTGACCCTATAGTCTTCCAAGGGATCCGAAATGTCTGTTCTCAGATTCCACAGAAATAAGGCCAGCAAAGAGATCCACGAAATACAGATGTAACTCTGTGAGATAAATTAACAGAACACTAAGCAGTTTCTCAGAAAGCTTCTTTCCAGATTTCATCTGAGGATATTTCCTTTTTCAACATAGCCCTCTATGGGCTTCCAAATATCACTTTGCCAATTCCACAAGAACTGTCTTAGCGAAAAGCTTCTTGAGGGGAAAGCTGTAACTCTGTGAGATGATTTCACAGAACACAAAGAAGTTTCTCAGAAAGCTTCTTTCTCTTTGTTATCGGAGGATATTTCCTTTGTCCGTATAGTCTTCCAAGGGATCCGAAATATCTGTTCTCAGATTCCACAGAAATAAGGCGAGCAAAGAGATCCAAGAAATACAGATGTAACTCTGTGAGATGAATTAACAGAACACTAAGCAGTTTCTCAGAAAGCTTCTGTCCTGATTCATCTGAGGATATTTCCTTTTTCACCATAGCCCTAATGGGCTTCCAAATATCACTTTGCCAATTCCACAAGAACTGTCTTAGCGAAAGGCTTCTTGAAGGGAAAGCTGTAACTCTGTGAGATGATTGCACAGAACACAAAGAAGTTTCTCAGAAAGCTTCTTTCTCTTTGTTATCGGAGGATATTTCCTTTGGCACTATCGTCTTCCAAGGGATACGAAATATCTATTCTCAGATTCCACAGAAATAAGGCTAGCAAAGAGATCCACGAAATACAGATGTAACTCTGTGAGATGAAATATCAGATCACTAAGCAGTGTCTCAGAAAGCTTCTTTCCAGATTTCTTCTGAGGATATTTCCGTTTTCACCATAGCCCTCTATGGGCTCCAAATGTCACTTTGCCAATTCCACAAGAACTGTCTTGGCGAAAGGCTTCTTGAGGGGAATGCTGTAACTCTGTGAGATGATTTCACAGAACACAAAGAAGTTTCTCAGAAAGCTTCTTTCTCTTGGTTATCGGAGCATATTTCCTTGGGCCCTGTAGTCTTCCAAGGGATCCGAAATATCTGTTCTCAGATTCCACAGAAATAAGGCTAGCAAAGAGATCCACGAAATACAGATGTAACTCTGTGAGATGAATTAACAGAACACTAAGCAGTTTCTCAGAAAGCTTCTTTCCAGATTTCATCTGAGGATATTTCCTTTTTCACCATAGCCCTCTATGGGCTTCCAAATATCACTTTGCCAATTCCACAAGAACTCTCTTAGCGAAAGGCTTCTTGAGGGGAAAGCTGTAACTCTGTGAGATGATTTCACAGAACACAAAGAAGTTTCTCAGAAAGCTTCTTTCTCTTTGTTATCGGAGGATATTTCCTTTGGCCCTATAGTCTTCCAAAGGATCCGAAATATCTGTTCTCAGATTCCACAGAAATAAGGCGAGCAAAGAGATCCAAGAAATACAGATGTAACTCTGTGAGATGAATTAACAGAACACTAAGCAGTTTCTCAGAAAGCTTCTCTCCTGATTCATCTGAGGATATTTCCTTTTTCACCATAGCCCTAATGGGCTTCCAAATATCACTTTGCCAATTCCACAAGAAATGTCTTAGCGAAAGGCTTCATGAGGGGAAAGCTGTAACTCTGTGAGATGATTTCAAAGAACACAAAGATGTTTCTCAGAAAGCTTCTTTCTCTTTGTTATCGGAGGATATTTCCCTTGGCACTATAGTCTTCCAAGGGATACGAAATATCTATTCTCAGATTCCACAGAAATGAGGCTAGCAAAGAGATCCACGAAATACAGATGTAACTCTGTGGGATGAAATAACAGATCACTAAGCAGTTTCTCAGAAAGCTTCTTTCCAGATTTCATCTGAGGATATTTCCGTTTTCACCAAAGCCCTCTATGGGCTCCAAATGTCACTTTGCCAATTCCACAAAAACTGTCTTGGCGAAAGGCTTCTTGAGGGGAATGCTGTAACTCTGTGAGATGATTTCACAGAACACAAAGAAGTTTCTCAGAAAGCTTCTTTCTCTTGGTTATCGGAGCATATTTCCTTGGTCCCTGTAGTCTTCTAAGGGATCCGAAATATCTGTTCTCAGATTCCACAGAAATAAGGCTAGCAAAGAGATCCATGAAATACAGATGTAACTCTGTGAGATGAATTAGCAGAACACTAAGCAGTTTCTCAGAAAGCTTCCTTCCAGATTCCATCTGAGGATATTTCCTTTTTCACCATAGCCCTCTATGGGCTTCCAAATATCACTTTGCCAATTCCACAAGAACTGTCTTAGCGAAAGCCTTCTTGAGGGGAAAGCTGTAACTCTGTGAGATGATTTCACAGAACACAAAGAAGTTTCTCAGAAAGCTTCTTTCTCTTTGTTATCGGAGGATATTTCCTTTGGCCCTATAGTCTTCCAAGAGATCCGAAATATCTGTCCTCAGACTCCACAGAAATAAGGCTAGCAAAGAGATCCACGAAATACAGATGTAACTCTGTGAGATGATTAACAGAACACTAAGCAGGTTCTCAGAAAGCTTCTTTCCAGATTTCATCTGAGGAAATTTCGTTTTTCAGCATAGCCCTCTATGGGCTTCCATATATCACTTTGGCAATTCCAGAAGAACTGTCTTAGCGAATGCTTCTTGAGGGGAATGCTGTAACTCTGTGAGATGATTGCACAGAACACAAAGAAGTTTCTCAGAAAGCTTCTTTCTCTTTGTTATCGGAGGATATTTCCTTTTTCCCTATAGTCTTCAAAGGGATCCGAAATATCTGTTCTCAGATTCCACAGAAATAAGGCTAGCAAAGAGATCCACGAAATACAGATGTAACTCTTTGAGATGAATTAACAGAACACTAAGCAGTTTCTCAGAAAGCTTCTTTCCAGATTTCATCTGAGGATATTTCCTTTTTCACCATAGCCCTCTATGGGCTTCCAATTGTCACTTTGCCTATTCCACAAGAACTGCCTTAGCGAAAGGCTTCGTGAGGGGAAAGCTGTAACTCTGTGAGATGATTTCACAGAACACAAAGAAGTTTCTCAGAAAGCTTCTTTCTCTTTGTTATCGGAGGACATTTCCTTTGGCCCTATAGTCTTCCAAGGGATCCAAAATATCTGTTCTCAGATTCCACAGAAATAAGGCTAGCAAAGAGATCCACGAAATACAGATGTAACTCTCTGAGATGAATTAACAGAACACTAAGCAGTTTCTCAGAAAGCTTCTTTCCAGAGTTCATCTGAGGATATTTCCTTTTTCACCATAGCCCTCTATGGGCTTCCAAATATCACTTTGCCAATTCCACAAGAACTCCCTTGGGAAAGGCTTCTTGAGGGGAAAGCTGTAACTCTGTGAGATGATTTCACAGAACACAAAGAAGTTTCTCAGAAAGCTTCTTTCTCTTTGCTTTTGAAGGATATTTCCTTTGGCCCTATAGTCTTCCAAGGGATCCGAAATATCTGTTCTCAGATTCCACAGAAATAAGGCTAGCAAAGAGATCCACGAAATCAGATGTAACTCTGTGAGATGAATTAACAGAACACTAAGCAGTTTCTCAGAAAGCTTCTTTCCAGATTTCATCTGAGGATATTTCCTTTTTCACCATAGCCCTCTATGGGCTTCCAAATATCACTTTGCCCATTCCGCAACAACTGTCTTTGCGAAAGGCTTCTTGAGGGGTAAGCTGTAACTCTGTGAGATGATTTCACAGAACAGAAAGAAGTTTCTCAGAAAGCTTCTTTCTCTTGGTTATCGGAGCATATTTCCTTGGTCCCTGTAGTCTTCCAAGGGATCCGAAATATCTGTTCTCAGATTCCACAGAAATAAGGCTAGCAAAGAGATCCATGAAATACAGATGTAACTCTGTGAGATGAATTAGCAGAACACTAAGCAGTTTCTCAGAAAGCTTCCTTCCAGATTCCATCTGAGGATATTTCCTTTTTCACCATAGCCCTCTATGGGCTTCCAAATATCACTTTGCCAATTCCACAAGAACTGTCTTAGCGAAAGGCTTCTTGAGGGGAAAGCTGTAACTCTGTGAGATGATTTCACAGAACACAAAGAAGTTTCTCAGAAAGCTTCTTTCTCTTTGTTATCGGAGGATATTTCCTTTGGCCCTATAGTCTTCCAAGAGATCCAAAATATCTGTTCTCAGACTCCACAGAAATAAGGCTAGCAAAGAGATCCACGAAATACAGATGTAACTCTGTGAGATGAATTAACAGAACACTAAGCAGGTTCTCAGAAAGCTTCTTTCCAGATTTCATCTGAGGATATTTCGTTTTTCAGCATAGCCCTCTATGGGCTTCCAAATATCACTTTGGCAATTCCACAAGAACTGTCTTAGCGAACGCTTCTTGAGGGGAATGCTGTAACTCTGTGAGATGATTGCACAGAACACAAAGAAGTTTCTCAGAAAGCTTCTTTCTCTTTGTTATCGGAGGATATTTCCTTTGGCCCTATAGTCTTCAAAGGGATCCGAAATATCTGTTCTCAGATTCCACAGAAATAAGGCTAGCAAAGAGATCCACGAAATACAGATGTAACTCTTTGAGATGAATTAACAGAACACTAAGCAGTTTCTCAGAAAGCTTCTTTCCAGATTTCATCTGAGGATATTTCCTTTTTCACCATAGCCCTCTATGGGCTTCCAAATATCACTTTGCCCATTCCACAACAACTGTCTTAGCGAAAGGCCTCTTGAGGGGAAAGCTGTAACTCTGTGAGATGATTTCACAGAACACAAAGAAGTTTCTCAGAAAGCTTCTTTCTCTTTGTTATCGGAGGATATTTCCTTTGGCCCTATAGTCTTCCAAGGCATCCGAAATATCTGTTCTCAGATTCCACAGAAATGAGGCTAGCAAAGAAATCCACGAAATACAGATGTAACTCTGTGAGATGAATTAACAGAACACTAAGCAGTTTCTCAGAAAGCTTCTTTCCAGATTTCATCTGAGGATATTTCCTTTTTCACCATAGCCCTCTAGGGGCTTCCAAATATCACTTTGCCAATTCCACAAGAACTGCCTTAGCGAAAGGCTTCGTGAGGGGAAAGCTGTAACTCTGTGAGATGATTTCACAGAACACAAAGAAGTTTCTCAGAAAGCTTCTTTCTCTTTGTTATCGGAGGACATTTCCTTTGGCTCTATAGTCTTCCAAGGGATCCAAAATATCTGTTCTCAGATTCCACAGAAATAAGGCTAGCAAAGAGATCCACGAAATACAGATGTAACTCTCTGAGATGAATTAACAGAACACTAAGCAGTTTCTCAGAAAGCTTCTTTCCAGAGTTCATCTGAGGATATTTCCTTTTTCACCATAGCCCTCTATGGGCTTCCAAATATCTCTTTGCCAATTCCACAAGAACTCTCTTGGGGAAAGGCTTCTTGAGGGGAAAGCTGTAACTCTGTGAGATGAATTCTCAGAACACAAAGAAGTTTCTCAGAAAGCTTCTTTCTCTTTGCTTTTGAAGGATATTTCCTTTGGCCCTATAGTCTTCCAAGGGATCCGAAATATCTGTTCTCAGATTCCACAGAAATAAGGCTAGCAAAGAGATCCACGAAATACAGATGTAACTCTGTGAGATGAATTAACAGAACACTAAGCAGTTTCTCAGAAAGCTTCTTTCCAGATTTCATCTGAGGATATTTCCTTTTTCACCATAGCCCTCTATGGGCTTCCAAATATCACTTTGCCCATTCCGCAACAACTGTCTTAGCGAAAGGCTTCTTGAGGGGAAAGCTGTAACTCTGTGAGATGATTTCACAGAACACAAAGAAGTTTCTCAGAAAGCTTCTTTCTCTTTGTTATCGGAGGATATTTCCTTTGGCCCTATAGTCTTCAAAGGGATCCGAAATATCTGTCCTCAGATTCGACAGAAATAAGGCTAGGAAAGAGATCCACGAAATGCAGATGTAAGTTTCTGAGATGAACTAACAGAACACTAAGAAGTTTCTCAGAAAGCTTCTTTCCAGATTTCATCTGAGAATATTTCCTTTTTCACCATAGCCCTCTATGGGCTTTCAATTCTCACTTTGCCAATTCCACAAGAACTGTCTTGGGGAAAGGCTTCTTGTTGGAAAGCTGTAACTCTGTGAGATGATTTCACAGAATACAAAGAAGTTCTCAGAAAGCTTCTTTCTCTTGGTTATCGCAGCATATTTCCTTGGGCCCTGTAGTCTTCCAAGGGATCCGAAATATCTGTTCTCAGATTCCACAGAAATAAGGCTAACAAAGAGATCCACGAAATACAGATGTAACTCTGTGAGATGAATTAACAGAACACTAAGCAGTTTCTCAGAAAGCTTCCTTCCAGATTCCATCTGAGGATATTTCCTTTTTCACCATAGCCCTCTATGGGCTTCCAAATATCACTTTGCCAATTCCACAAGAACTGTCTTAGCGAAAGGCTTCTTGAGGGGAAATCTGTAACTCTGTGAGATGATTTCAAAGAACACAAAGAAGTTTCTCAGAAAGCTTCTTTCTCTTTGTTATCGGAGGATATTTACTTTGGCCCTATAGTCTTCCAAGGGATCCGAAATATCTGTTCCCAGATTCCACAGAAATAAGGTAGCAAGGAGATCCACGAAATACAGATGTAACTCTGTGAGATAAATTAACAGAACACTAAGCAGTTTCTCAGAAAGCTTCTTTCCGGATTTCATCTGAGGATATTTCCTTTTTCACCATAGCCCTCTATGGGCTCCAAATGTCACTTTGCCAGTTCCACAAGAACTGTCTTGACGAAACGCTTCTTGAGGGGAAAGCTGTAACTCTGTGAGATGATTTCACAGAACACAAAGAAGTTTCTCAGAAAGCTTCTTTCTCTTTGTTATCTGAGGATATTTCCTTTGGCCCTATAGTCTTCCAAGGGATCCGAAATATCTGTTCTCAGATTCCACAGAAATAAGGCTAGCAAAGAGATCCACGAAATACAGATGTAAGTCTCTGAGATGAATTAACAGAACACTAAGCAGTTTCTCAGAAAGCTTCTTTCCAGATTTCATCTAAGGATATTTCCTTTTTCACCATAGCCCTCTATGGGCTTCCCAATATCACTTTGCCAATTCCACAAGAACTGTCTTAGCTAAAGGCTTCTTGAGGGGAAAGCTGTAACTCTGTGAGATGATATCACAGAACACAAAGAAGTTTCTCAGAAAGCTTCTTTCTCTTTGTTATCGGAGGATATTTCCTTTGGCCCTATAGTCTTCAAAGGGATCCGAAATATCTGTACTCAGATTCCACAGAAATAAGGCTAGCAGAGAGATCCACGAAATGCAAATGTAACTCTGTGAGATGAATTAACAGAACACTAAGCAGTTTCTCAGAAAGCTTCTTTCCAGATTTCATCTGAGGATATTTCCTTTTTCACCATAGACCTCTATGGGCTTCAAAATATCACTTTGCCAATTCCACAAGAACTGTCTTAGCGAAAGGCTTCTTGAGGGGAAAGCTGTAACTCTGTGAGATGATTTCACAGAACACAAAGAAGTTTCTCAGAAAACTTCTTTCTCTTTGTTATCGGAGGATATTTCCTTTGGCCCTATAGTCTTCCAAGGGATCCGAAATATCTTTTCTCAGATTCCACAGATATAAGGCTAGCAAAGAGATCCACGAAATACAGATGTAACTCTGTGAGATGAATTAACAGAACACTAAGCAGTTTCTCAGAAAGCTTCTCTCCTGATTTCATCTGAGGATATTTCCTTTTTCACCATAGCCCTATATGGGCTTCCAAATATCACTTTGACAATTCCACAAGAAATGTCTTAGCGAAAGGCTTCTTGAGGGGAAAGCTGAAACTCTGTGAGATGATTTCACAGAACACAAAGAAGTTTCTCAGAAAGGTTCTTTCTATTTGTTATCGGAGGATATTGCCTTTGGCCCTATAGTCTTCCAAGGGATCCGAAATATCTGTTCTCAGATTCCACAGAAATAAGGCTAGCAAAGAGATCCACGAAATTCAGATGTAACTCTGTGAGATGAATTAACAGAACACTAAGCAGTTTCTCAGAAAGCTTCTCTCCTGATTTCATCTGAGGATATTTCCTTTTTCACCATAGCCCTCTTTGGGCTTCCAAATATCACTTTGCCAATTCCACAAGAACAGTCTTAGCGAAAGGCTTCTTGAGGGGAAAGCTGTAACTCTGTGAGATGATTTCACAGAACACAAAGAAGTTTCTCAGAAAGCTTCCTTCTCTTTGTTATCGGAGGATATTTCCTTTGGCCCTATAGTCTTCCAAGGGATCCGAAATATCTGTTCTCAGATTCCACAGAAATAAGGCTAGCAAAGAGATCCACGAAATACAGATGTAACTCTGTGAGATGAATTAACAGAACACTAAGCAGTTTCTCAGAAAGCTTCTTTCCAGATTTCATCTGAGGATATTTCCTTTTTCAACATAGCCCCCTAGGGGCTTCCAAATATCACTTTGCCAATTCCACAAGAACTGTCTTAGCGAAAGGCTTCTTTAGGGGAAAGTTGTAACTCTGTGAGATGATTTCAAAGAACACAAAGAAGTTTTTAAGAAAGCTTCTTTCTCTTTGTTATCGGAGGATATTTCCCTTGGCCCTATAGTCTTCCAAGGGATCCGAAATATCTGTTCTCAGATTCCACAGAAATAAGGCAAGCAAAGAGATCCACGAAATACAGATGTAACTCTGTGAGATGAATTAACAGAACACTAAGCAGTTTCCCAGAAAGCTTCTTTCCAGATTTCATCTGAGGATATTTCCTTTTTCACCATAGCCCTCTATGGGCTTCCAAATATCACTTTGCCAATGCCACAAGAACTCTCTTGGGGAAAGTCTTCTTGAGGGGAAAGCTGTAACTCTGTGAGATGATTTCACAGAACACAAAGAAGTTTCTCAGAAAGCTTCTTTCTCTTTGCTTTTGGAGGATATTTCCTTTGGCCCTATAGTCTTCCAAGGGATCCGAAATATCTGTTCTCAGATTCCACAGAAATAAGGCTAGCAAAGAGATCCACGAAATGCTGATGTAACTCTGTGAGATGAATTAACAGAACACTAAGTAGTTTCTCAGAAAGCTTCTTTCCAGATTTCATCTGAGGATAATTCGTTTTTCACCATAGCCCTCTAAGGGCTTCCAAATATCACTTTGCCAATTCCACAAGAATTGTCTTAGCGAAAGGATTCTTGAGGGGAAAACTGTAACTCTGTGAGATGATTTCACAGAACACAAAGATGTTTCTCAGAAAGCTTCTTTCTCTTTGCTTTTGGAGAATATTTCCTTTGGCCCTATAGTCTTCCAAGGGATCCGAAATATCTGTTCTCAGATTCCACATAAATAAGGCTAGCAAAGAGATCCACGAAATACAGATGTAACTCTGTGAGATGAATAACAGAACACTAAGCAGTTTCTCAGAAAGCTTCTTTCCAGATTTCATCTGAGGATATTTCCTTTTTCACCATAGCCCTCTATGGGCTTCCAAATATCACTTTGCCCATTCCACAACAACTGTCTTAGCGAAAGGCTTCTTGAGGGGAAAGCTGTAACTCTGTGAGATGATTTCACAGAACACAAAGAAGTTTCTCAGAAAGCTTCTTTCTCTTTGTTATCGGAGGATATTTCCTTTGGCCCTATAGTCTTCCAAGGCATCCGAAATATCTGTTCTCAGATTCCACAGAAATGAGGCTAGCAAAGAGATCCACGAAATACAGACATAACTCTGTGAGATGAATTAACAGAACACTAAGCAGTTTCTCAGAAAGCTTCTTTCCAGATTTCATGTGAGTATATTTCCTTTTTCACCATAGCCCTCCAGGGGCTTCCAAATATAAATTTGCCAATTCCACAAGAACTGTCTTAGCGAAAGGCTTCGTGAGGGGAAAGCTGTAACTCTGTGAGATGATTTCACAGAACACAAAGAAGTTTCTCAGAAAGCTTCTTTCTCCTTGTTATCGGAGGATATTTCCTTTGGCCCTTTAGTCTTCCAAGGGATCCGAAATATCTGTTCTCAGATTCCACAGAAATAAGGCTAGCAAAGAGATCCACGAAATACAGATGTAACTCTCTGAGATGAATTAACAGAACACTAAGCAGTTTCTCAGAAAGCTTCTTTCAAGAGTTCATCTGAGGATATTTCCTTTTTCACCATAGCCCTCTATGGGCTTCCAAATATCACTTTGCCAATTCCACAAGAACTCTCTTGGGGAAAGTCTTCTTGAGGGGAAAGCTGTAACTCTGTGAGATGATTTCACAGAACACAAAGAAGTTTCTCAGAAAGCTTCTTTCTCTTTGCTTTTGGAGGATATTTCCTTTGACCCTATAGTCTTCCAAGGGATCCGAAATGTCTGTTCTCAGATTCCACAGAAATAAGGCCAGCAAAGAGATCCACGAAATACAGATGTAACTCTGTGAGATAAATTAACAGAACACTAAGCAGTTTCTCAGAAAGCTTCTTTCCAGATTTCATCTGAGGATATTTCCTTTTTCAACATAGCCCTCTATGGGCTTCCAAATATCACTTTGCCAATTCCACAAGAACTGTCTTAGCGAAAAGCTTCTTGAGGGGAAAGCTGTAACTCTGTGAGATGATTTCACAGAACACAAAGAAGTTTCTCAGAAAGCTTCTTTCTCTTTGTTATCGGAGGATATTTCCTTTGTCCGTATAGTCTTCCAAGGGATCCGAAATATCTGTTCTCAGATTCCACAGAAATAAGGCGAGCAAAGAGATCCAAGAAATACAGATGTAACTCTGTGAGATGAATTAACAGAACACTAAGCAGTTTCTCAGAAAGCTTCTGTCCTGATTCATCTGAGGATATTTCCTTTTTCACCATAGCCCTAATGGGCTTCCAAATATCACTTTGCCAATTCCACAAGAACTGTCTTAGCGAAAGGCTTCTTGAAGGGAAAGCTGTAACTCTGTGAGATGATTGCACAGAACACAAAGAAGTTTCTCAGAAAGCTTCTTTCTCTTTGTTATCGGAGGATATTTCCTTTGGCACTATCGTCTTCCAAGGGATACGAAATATCTATTCTCAGATTCCACAGAAATAAGGCTAGCAAAGAGATCCACGAAATACAGATGTAACTCTGTGAGATGAAATATCAGATCACTAAGCAGTTTCTCAGAAAGCTTCTTTCCAGATTTCTTCTGAGGATATTTCCGTTTTCACCATAGCCCTCTATGGGCTCCAAATGTCACTTTGCCAATTCCACAAGAACTGTCTTGGCGAAAGGCTTCTTGAGGGGAATGCTGTAACTCTGTGAGATGATTTCACAGAACACAAAGAAGTTTCTCAGAAAGCTTCTTTCTCTTGGTTATCGGAGCATATTTCCTTGGGCCCTGTAGTCTTCCAAGGGATCCGAAATATCTGTTCTCAGATTCCACAGAAATAAGGCTAGCAAAGAGATCCACGAAATACAGATGTAACTCTGTGAGATGAATTAACAGAACACTAAGCAGTTTCTCAGAAAGCTTCTTTCCAGAGTTCATCTGAGGATATTTCCTTTTTCACCATAGCCCTCTATGGGCTTCCAAATATCACTTTGCCAATTCCACAAGAACTCTCTTGGGGAAAGGCTTCTTGAGGGGAAAGCTGTAACTCTGTGAGATGATTTCACAGAACACAAAGAAGTTTCTCAGAAAGCTTCTTTCTCTTTGTTATCGGAGGATATTTCCTTTGGCCCTATAGTCTTCCAAGGGATCCGAAATATCTGTTCTCAGATTCCACAGAAATAAGGCTAGCAAAGATATCCACGAAATACAGATGTAACTCTGTGAGATGAATTAACAGAACACTAAGCAGTTTCTCAGAAAGCTTCTCTCCTGATTCATCTGAGGATATTTCCTTTTTCACCATAGCCCTAAAGGGCTTCAAAATATCACTTTTCCAATTCCACAAGAACTGTCTTAGCGAAAGGCTTCTTGAGGGGAAAGCTGTAACTCTGTGAGATGATTTCAAAGAACACAAAGAAGTTTTTAAGAAAGCTTCTTTCTCTTTGTTATCGGAGGATATTTCCCTTGGCCCTATAGTCTTCCAAGGGATCCGAAATATCTGTTCTCAGATTCCACAGAAATAAGGCAAGCAAAGAGATCCACGAAATACAGATGTAACTCTGTGAGATGAATTAACAGAACACTAAGCAGTTTCCCAGAAAGCTTCTTTCCAGATTTCATCTGAGGATATTTCCTTTTTCACCATAGCCCTCTATGGGCTTCCAAATATCACTTTGCCTATGCCACAAGAACTCTCTTGGGGAAAGTCTTCTTGAGGGGAAAGCTGTAACTCTGTGAGATGATTTCACAGAACACAAAGAAGTTTCTCAGAAAGCTTCTTTCTCTTTGCTTTTGGAGGATATTTCCTTTGGCCCTATAGTCTTCCAAGGGATCCGAAATATCTGTTCTCAGATTCCACAGAAATAAGGCTAGCAAAGAGATCCACGAAATGCTGATGTAACTCTGTGAGATGAATTAACAGAACACTAAGTAGTTTCTCAGAAAGCTTCTTTCCAGATTTCATCTGAGGATAATTCGTTTTTCACCATAGCCCTCTAAGGGCTTCCAAATATCACTTTGCCAATTCCACAAGAATTGTCTTAGCGAAAGGATTCTTGAGGGGAAAACTGTAACTCTGTGAGATGATTTCACAGAACACAAAGATGTTTCTCAGAAAGCTTCTTTCTCTTTGCTTTTGGAGAATATTTCCTTTGGCCCTATAGTCTTCCAAGGGATCCGAAATATCTGTTCTCAGATTCCACATAAATAAGGCTAGCAAAGAGATCCACGAAATACAGATGTAACTCTGTGAGATGAATTAACAGAACACTAAGCAGTTTCTCAGAAAGCTTCTTTCCAGATTTCATCTGAGGATATTTCCTTTTTCACCATAGCCCTCTATGGGCTTCCAAATATCACTTTGCCCATTCCACAACAACTGTCTTAGCGAAAGGCTTCTTGAGGGGAAAGCTGTAACTCTGTGAGATGATTTCACAGAACACAAAGAAGTTTCTCAGAAAGCTTCTTTCTCTTTGTTATCGGAGGATATTTCCTTTGGCCCTATAGTCTTCCAAGGCATCCGAAATATCTGTTCTCAGATTCCACAGAAATGAGGCTAGCAAAGAGATCCACGAAATACAGACATAACTCTGTGAGATGAATTAACAGAACACTAAGCAGTTTCTCAGAAAGCTTCTTTCCAGGTTTCATGTGAGTATATTTCCTTTTTCACCATAGCCCTCCAGGGGCTTCCAAATATAAATTTGCCAATTCCACAAGAACTGTCTTAGCGAAAGGCTTCGTGAGGGGAAAGCTGTAACTCTGTGAGATGATTTCACAGAACACAAAGAAGTTTCTCAGAAAGCTTCTTTCTCCTTGTTATCGGAGGATATTTCCTTTGGCCCTTTAGTCTTCCAAGGGATCCGAAATATCTGTTCTCAGATTCCACAGAAATAAGGCTAGCAAAGAGATCCACGAAATACAGATGTAACTCTCTGAGATGAATTAACAGAACACTAAGCAGTTTCTCAGAAAGCTTCTTTCCAGAGTTCATCTGAGGATATTTCCTTTTTCACCATAGCCCTCTATGGGCTTCCAAATATCACTTTGCCAATTCCACAAGAACTCTCTTGGGGAAAGTCTTCTTGAGGGGAAAGCTGTAACTCTGTGAGATGATTTCACAGAACACAAAGAAGTTTCTCAGAAAGCTTCTTTCTCTTTGCTTTTGGAGGATATTTCCTTTGACCCTATAGTCTTCCAAGGGATCCGAAATGTCTGTTCTCAGATTCCACAGAAATAAGGCCAGCAAAGAGATCCACGAAATACAGATGTAACTCTGTGAGATAAATTAACAGAACACTAAGCAGTTTCTCAGAAAGCTTCTTTCCAGATTTCATCTGAGGATATTTCCTTTTTCAACATAGCCCTCTATGGGCTTCCAAATATCACTTTGCCAATTCCACAAGAACTGTCTTAGCGAAAAGCTTCTTGAGGGGAAAGCTGTAACTCTGTGAGATGATTTCACAGAACACAAAGAAGTTTCTCAGAAAGCTTCTTTCTCTTTGTTATCGGAGGATATTTCCTTTGTCCGTATAGTCTTCCAAGGGATCCGAAATATCTGTTCTCAGATTCCACAGAAATAAGGCGAGCAAAGAGATCCAAGAAATACAGATGTAACTCTGTGAGATGAATTAACAGAACACTAAGCAGTTTCTCAGAAAGCTTCTGTCCTGATTCATCTGAGGATATTTCCTTTTTCACCATAGCCCTAATGGGCTTCCAAATATCACTTTGCCAATTCCACAAGAACTGTCTTAGCGAAAGGCTTCTTGAAGGGAAAGCTGTAACTCTGTGAGATGATTGCACAGAACACAAAGAAGTTTCTCAGAAAGCTTCTTTCTCTTTGTTATCGGAGGATATTTCCTTTGGCACTATCGTCTTCCAAGGGATACGAAATATCTATTCTCAGATTCCACAGAAATAAGGCTAGCAAAGAGATCCACGAAATACAGATGTAACTCTGTGAGATGAAATATCAGATCACTAAGCAGTTTCTCAGAAAGCTTCTTTCCAGATTTCTTCTGAGGATATTTCCGTTTTCACCATAGCCCTCTATGGGCTCCAAATGTCACTTTGCCAATTCCACAAGAACTGTCTTGGCGAAAGGCTTCTTGAGGGGAATGCTGTAACTCTGTGAGATGATTTCACAGAACACAAAGAAGTTTCTCAGAAAGCTTCTTTCTCTTGGTTATCGGAGCATATTTCCTTGGGCCCTGTAGTCTTCCAAGGGATCCGAAATATCTCTTCTCAGATTCCACAGAAATAAGGCTAGCAAAGAGATCCACGAAATACAGATGTAACTCTGTGAGATGAATTAGCAGAACACTAAGCAGTTTCTCAGAAAGCTTCCTTCCAGATTCCATCTGAGGATATTTCCTTTTTCACCATAGCCCTCTATGGGCTTCCAAATATCACTTTGCCAATTCCACAAGAACTGTCTTAGCGAAAGGCTTCTTGAGTGGAAAGCTGTAACTCTGTGTGATGATTTCACAGAACACAAAGAAGTTTCTCAGAAAGCTTCTTTCTCTTTGTTATCGGAGGATATTTCCTTTGGCCCTATAGTCTTCCAAGGGATCCGAAATATCTGTTCTCAGATTCCACAGAAATAAGGCTAGCAAAGAGATCCACGAAATACAGATGTAACTCTGTGAGATGAATTAACAGAACACTAAGCAGTTTCTCAGAAAGCTTCTTTCCAGAGTTCATCTGAGGATATTTCCTTTTTCACCATAGCCCTCTATGGGCTTCCAAATATCACTTTGCCAATTCCACAAGAACTCTCTTGGGGAAAGGCTTCTTGAGGGGAAAGCTGTAACTCTGTGAGATGATTTCACAGAACACAAAGAAGTTTCTCAGAAAGCTTCTTTCTCTTTGTTATCGGAGGATATTTCCTTTGGCCCTATAGTCTTCCAAGGGATCCGAAATATCTGTTCTCAGATTCCACAGAAATAAGGCTAGCAAAGATATCCACGAAATACAGATGTAACTCTGTGAGATGAATTAACAGAACACTAAGCAGTTTCTCAGAAAGCTTCTCTCCTGATTCATCTGAGGATATTTCCTTTTTCACCATAGCCCTAAAGGGCTTCAAAATATCACTTTTCCAATTCCACAAGAACTGTCTTAGCGAAAGGCTTCTTGAGGGGAAAGCTGTAACTCTGTGAGATGATTTCAAAGAACACAAAGAAGTTTCTGAGAAAGCTTCTTTCTCTTTGTTATCGGAGGATATTTCCTTTGGCACTATAGTCTTCCAAGGGATACGAAATATCTATTCTCAGATTCCACAGAAATAAGGCTAGCAAAGAGATCCACGAAATACAGATGTAACTCTGTGAGATGAAATAACAGAACACTAAGCAGTCTCTCAGAAAGCTTCTTTCCAGATTTCATCTGAGGATATTTCCGTTTTCACCATAGCCCTCTATGGGCTCCAAATGTCACTTTGCCAATTCCACAAGAACTGTCTTGGCGAAAAGCTTCTTGAGGGGAATGCTGTAACTCTGTGAGATGATTTCACAGAACACAAAGAAGTTTCTCAGAAAGCTTCTTTCTCCTTGTTATCGGAGGATATTTCCTTTGGCCCTATAGTCTTCCAAGGGATCCGAAATATCTGTTCTCAGATTCCACAGAAATAAGGCTAGCAAAGAGATCCACGAAATGCAGATGTAACTCTCTGAGATGAATTAACAGAACACTAAGCAGTTTCTCAGAAAGCTTCTTTCCAGTTTTCATCTGAGGATATATCTTTTTTCACCATAGCCCTCTATGGGCTTCCAAATATCACTTTGCCAATTCCACAAGAACTGTCTTAGCGAAAGGCTTCGTGAGGGGAAAGCTGTAACTCTGTGAGATGATTTCACAGAACACAAAGAAGTTTCTCAGAAAGCTTCTTTCTCGTTGTTATCGGAGGATATTTCCTTTGGCCCTTTAGTCTTCCAAGGGATCCGAAATATCTGTTCTCAGATTCCACAGAAATAAGGCTAGCAAAGAGATCCACGAAATACAGATGTAACTCTCTGAGATGAATTAACAGAACACTAAGCAGTTTCTCAGAAAGCTTCTTTCCAGAGTTCATCTGAGGATATTTCCTTTTTCACCATAGCCCTCTATGGGCTTCCAAATATCACTTTGCCAATTCCACAAGAACTCTCTTGGGGAAAGTCTTCTTGAGGGGAAAGCTGTAACTCTGTGAGATGATTTCACAGAACACAAAGAAGTTTCTCAGAAAGCTTCTTTCTCTTTGCTTTTGGAGGATATTTCCTTTGACCCTATAGTCTTCCAAGGGATCCGAAATGTCTGTTCTCAGATTCCACAGAAATAAGGCCAGCAAAGAGATCCACGAAATACAGATGTAACTCTGTGAGATAAATTAACAGAACACTAAGCAGTTTCTCAGAAAGCTTCTTTCCAGATTTCATCTGAGGATATTTCCTTTTTCAACATAGCCCTCTATGGGCTTCCAAATATCACTTTGCCAATTCCACAAGAACTGTCTTAGCGAAAAGCTTCTTGAGGGGAAAGCTGTAACTCTGTGAGATGATTTCACAGAACACAAAGAAGTTTCTCAGAAAGCTTCTTTCTCTTTGTTATCGGAGGATATTTCCTTTGTCCGTATAGTCTTCCAAGGGATCCGAATATCTGTTCTCAGATTCCACAGAAATAAGGCGAGCAAAGAGATCCAAGAAATACAGATGTAACTCTGTGAGATGAATTAACAGAACACTAAGCAGTTTCTCAGAAAGCTTCTGTCCTGATTCATCTGAGGATATTTCCTTTTTCACCATAGCCCTAATGGGCTTCCAAATATCACTTTGCCAATTCCACAAGAACTGTCTTAGCGAAAGGCTTCTTGAAGGGAAAGCTGTAACTCTGTGAGATGATTGCACAGAACACAAAGAAGTTTCTCAGAAAGCTTCTTTCTCTTTGTTATCGGAGGATATTTCCTTTGGCACTATCGTCTTCCAAGGGATACGAAATATCTATTCTCAGATTCCACAGAAATAAGGCTAGCAAAGAGATCCACGAAATACAGATGTAACTCTGTGAGATGAAATATCAGATCACTAAGCAGTTTCTCAGAAAGCTTCTTTCCAGATTTCTTCTGAGGATATTTCCGTTTTCACCATAGCCCTCTATGGGCTCCAAATGTCACTTTGCCAATTCCACAAGAACTGTCTTGGCGAAAGGCTTCTTGAGGGGAATGCTGTAACTCTGTGAGATGATTTCACAGAACACAAAGAAGTTTCTCAGAAAGCTTCTTTCTCTTGGTTATCGGAGCATATTTCCTTGGGCCCTGTAGTCTTCCAAGGGATCCGAAATATCTCTTCTCAGATTCCACAGAAATAAGGCTAGCAAAGAGATCCACGAAATACAGATGTAACTCTGTGAGATGAATTAGCAGAACACTAAGCAGTTTCTCAGAAAGCTTCCTTCCAGATTCCATCTGAGGATATTTCCTTTTTCACCATAGCCCTCTATGGGCTTCCAAATATCACTTTGCCAATTCCACAAGAACTGTCTTAGCGAAAGGCTTCTTGAGTGGAAAGCTGTAACTCTGTGTGATGATTTCACAGAACACAAAGAAGTTTCTCAGAAAGCTTCTTTCTCTTTGTTATCGGAGGATATTTCCTTTGGCCCTATAGTCTTCCAAGGGATCCGAAATATCTGTTCTCAGATTCCACAGAAATAAGGCTAGCAAAGAGATCCACGAAATACAGATGTAACTCTGTGAGATGAATTAACAGAACACTAAGCAGTTTCTCAGAAAGCTTCTTTCCAGAGTTCATCTGAGGATATTTCCTTTTTCACCATAGCCCTCTATGGGCTTCCAAATATCACTTTGCCAATTCCACAAGAACTCTCTTGGGGAAAGGCTTCTTGAGGGGAAAGCTGTAACTCTGTGAGATGATTTCACAGAACACAAAGAAGTTTCTCAGAAAGCTTCTTTCTCTTTGTTATCGGAGGATATTTCCTTTGGCCCTATAGTCTTCCAAGGGATCCGAAATATCTGTTCTCAGATTCCACAGAAATAAGGCTAGCAAAGATATCCACGAAATACAGATGTAACTCTGTGAGATGAATTAACAGAACACTAAGCAGTTTCTCAGAAAGCTTCTCTCCTGATTCATCTGAGGATATTTCCTTTTTCACCATAGCCCTAAAGGGCTTCAAAATATCACTTTTCCAATTCCACAAGAACTGTCTTAGCGAAAGGCTTCTTGAGGGGAAAGCTGTAACTCTGTGAGATGATTTCAAAGAACACAAAGAAGTTTTTAAGAAAGCTTCTTTCTCTTTGTTATCGGAGGATATTTCCCTTGGCCCTATAGTCTTCCAAGGGATCCGAAATATCTGTTCTCAGATTCCACAGAAATAAGGCAAGCAAAGAGATCCACGAAATACAGATGTAACTCTGTGAGATGAATTAACAGAACACTAAGCAGTTTCCCAGAAAGCTTCTTTCCAGATTTCATCTGAGGATATTTCCTTTTTCACCATAGCCCTCTATGGGCTTCCAAATATCACTTTGCCAATGCCACAAGAACTCTCTTGGGGAAAGTCTTCTTGAGGGGAAAGCTGTAACTCTGTGAGATGATTTCACAGAACACAAAGAAGTTTCTCAGAAAGCTTCTTTCTCTTTGCTTTTGGAGGATATTTCCTTTGGCCCTATAGTCTTCCAAGGGATCCGAAATATCTGTTCTCAGATTCCACAGAAATAAGGCTAGCAAAGAGATCCACGAAATGCTGATGTAACTCTGTGAGATGAATTAACAGAACACTAAGTAGTTTCTCAGAAAGCTTCTTTCCAGATTTCATCTGAGGATAATTCGTTTTTCACCATAGCCCTCTAAGGGCTTCCAAATATCACTTTGCCAATTCCACAAGAATTGTCTTAGCGAAAGGATTCTTGAGGGGAAAACTGTAACTCTGTGAGATGATTTCACAGAACACAAAGATGTTTCTCAGAAAGCTTCTTTCTCTTTGCTTTTGGAGAATATTTCCTTTGGCCCTATAGTCTTCCAAGGGATCCGAAATATCTGTTCTCAGATTCCACATAAATAAGGCTAGCAAAGAGATCCACGAAATACAGATGTAACTCTGTGAGATGAATTAACAGAACACTAAGCAGTTTCTCAGAAAGCTTCTTTCCAGATTTCATCTGAGGATATTTCCTTTTTCACCATAGCCCTCTATGGGCTTCCAAATATCACTTTGCCCATTCCACAACAACTGTCTTAGCGAAAGGCTTCTTGAGGCGAAAGCTGTAACTCTGTGAGATGATTTCACAGAACACAAAGAAGTTTCTCAGAAAGCTTCTTTCTCTTTGTTATCGGAGGATATTTCCTTTGGCCCTATAGTCTTCCAAGGCATCCGAAATATCTGTTCTCAGATTCCACAGAAATGAGGCTAGCAAAGAGATCCACGAAATACAGACATAACTCTGTGAGATGAATTAACAGAACACTAAGCAGTTTCTCAGAAAGCTTCTTTCCAGATTTCATGTGAGTATATTTCCTTTTTCACCATAGCCCTCCAGGGGCTTCCAAATATAAATTTGCCAATTCCACAAGAACTGTCTTAGCGAAAGGCTTCGTGAGGGGAAAGCTGTAACTCTGTGAGATGATTTCACAGAACACAAAGAAGTTTCTCAGAAAGCTTCTTTCTCCTTGTTATCGGAGGATATTTCCTTTGGCCCTTTAGTCTTCCAAGGGATCCGAAATATCTGTTCTCAGATTCCACAGAAATAAGGCTAGCAAAGAGATCCACGAAATACAGATGTAACTCTCTGAGATGAATTAACAGAACACTAAGCAGTTTCTCAGAAAGCTTCTTTCCAGAGTTCATCTGAGGATATTTCCTTTTTCACCATAGCCCTCTATGGGCTTCCAAATATCACTTTGCCAATTCCACAAGAACTCTCTTGGGGAAAGTCTTCTTGAGGGGAAAGCTGTAACTCTGTGAGATGATTTCACAGAACACAAAGAAGTTTCTCAGAAAGCTTCTTTCTCTTTGCTTTTGGAGGATATTTCCTTTGACCCTATAGTCTTCCAAGGGATCCGAAATGTCTGTTCTCAGATTCCACAGAAATAAGGCCAGCAAAGAGATCCACGAAATACAGATGTAACTCTGTGAGATAAATTAACAGAACACTAAGCAGTTTCTCAGAAAGCTTCTTTCCAGATTTCATCTGAGGATATTTCCTTTTTCAACATAGCCCTCTATGGGCTTCCAAATATCACTTTGCCAATTCCACAAGAACTGTCTTAGCGAAAAGCTTCTTGAGGGGAAAGCTGTAACTCTGTGAGATGATTTCACAGAACACAAAGAAGTTTCTCAGAAAGCTTCTTTCTCTTTGTTATCGGAGGATATTTCCTTTGTCCGTATAGTCTTCCAAGGGATCCGAAATATCTGTTCTCAGATTCCACAGAAATAAGGCGAGCAAAGAGATCCAAGAAATACAGATGTAACTCTGTGAGATGAATTAACAGAACACTAAGCAGTTTCTCAGAAAGCTTCTGTCCTGATTCATCTGAGGATATTTCCTTTTTCACCATAGCCCTAATGGGCTTCCAAATATCACTTTGCCAATTCCACAAGAACTGTCTTAGCGAAAGGCTTCTTGAAGGGAAAACTGTAACTCTGTGAGATGATTGCACAGAACACAAAGAAGTTTCTCAGAAAGCTTTTTTCTCTTTGTTATCGGAGGATATTTCCTTTGGCACTATCGTCTTCCAAGGGATACGAAATATCTATTCTCAGATTCCACAGAAATAAGGCTAGCAAAGAGATCCACGAAATACAGATGTAACTCTGTGAGATGAAATATCAGATCACTAAGCAGTTTCTCAGAAAGCTTCTTTCCAGATTTCTTCTGAGGATATTTCCGTTTTCACCATAGCCCTCTATGGGCTCCAAATGTCACTTTGCCAATTCCACAAGAACTGTCTTGGCGAAAGGCTTCTTGAGGGGAATGCTGTAACTCTGTGAGATGATTTCACAGAACACAAAGAAGTTTCTCAGAAAGCTTCTTTCTCTTGGTTATCGGAGCATATTTCCTTGGGCCCTGTAGTCTTCCAAGGGATCCGAAATATCTCTTCTCAGATTCCACAGAAATAAGGCTAGCAAAGAGATCCACGAAATACAGATGTAACTCTGTGAGATGAATTAGCAGAACACTAAGCAGTTTCTCAGAAAGCTTCCTTCCAGATTCCATCTGAGGATATTTCCTTTTTCACCATAGCCCTCTATGGGCTTCCAAATATCACTTTGCCAATTCCACAAGAACTGTCTTAGCGAAAGGCTTCTTGAGTGGAAAGCTGTAACTCTGTGTGATGATTTCACAGAACACAAAGAAGTTTCTCAGAAAGCTTCTTTCTCTTTGTTATCGGAGGATATTTCCTTTGGCCCTATAGTCTTCCAAGGGATCCGAAATATCTGTTCTCAGA
The DNA here is from genome assembly GCF_043159975.1 of Macaca nemestrina. NCBI lineage: Eukaryota > Metazoa > Chordata > Mammalia > Primates > Cercopithecidae > Macaca > Macaca nemestrina. The sequence goes on along the minus strand of NC_092137.1, from coordinate 90,320,442 downwards.
TTCCACAGAAATAAGGCTAGCAAAGAGATCCACGAAATACAGATGTAACTCTGTGAGATGAATTAACAGAACACTAAGCAGTTTCTCAGAAAGCTTCTTTCCAGAGTTCATCTGAGGATATTTCCTTTTTCACCATAGCCCTCTATGGGCTTCCAAATATCACTTTGCCAATTCCACAAGAACTCTCTTGGGGAAAGGCTTCTTGAGGGGAAAGCTGTAACTCTGTGAGATGATTTCACAGAACACAAAGAAGTTTCTCAGAAAGCTTCTTTCTCTTTGTTATCGGAGGATATTTCCTTTGGCCCTATAGTCTTCCAAGGGATCCGAAATATCTGTTCTCAGATTCCACAGAAATAAGGCTAGCAAAGATATCCACGAAATACAGATGTAACTCTGTGAGATGAATTAACAGAACACTAAGCAGTTTCTCAGAAAGCTTCTCTCCTGATTCATCTGAGGATATTTCCTTTTTCACCATAGCCCTAAAGGGCTTCAAAATATCACTTTTCCAATTCCACAAGAACTGTCTTAGCGAAAGGCTTCTTGAGGGGAAAGCTGTAACTCTGTGAGATGATTTCAAAGAACGCAAAGAAGTTTCTGAGAAAGCTTCTTTCTCTTTGTTATCGGAGGATATTTCCTTTGGCACTATAGTCTTCCAAGGGATACGAAATATCTATTCTCAGATTCCACAGAAATAAGGCTAGCAAAGAGATCCACGAAATACAGATGTAACTCTGTGAGATGAAATAACAGAACACTAAGCAGTCTCTCAGAAAGCTTCTTTCCAGATTTCATCTGAGGATATTTCCGTTTTCACCATAGCCCTCTATGGGCTCCAAATGTCACTTTGCCAATTCCACAAGAACTGTCTTGGCGAAAAGCTTCTTGAGGGGAATGCTGTAACTCTGTGAGATGATTTCACAGAACACAAAGAAGTTTCTCAGAAAGCTTCTTTCTCCTTGTTATCGGAGGATATTTCCTTTGGCCCTATAGTCTTCCAAGGGATCCCAAATATCTGTTCTCAGATTCCACAGAAATAAGGCTAGCAAAGAGATCCACGAAATGCAGATGTAACTCTCTGAGATGAATTAACAGAACACTAAGCAGTTTCTCAGAAAGCTTCTTTCCAGAGTTCATCTGAGGATATTTCCTTTTTCACCATAGCACTCTATGGGCTTCCAAATATCACTTTGCCAATTCCACAAGAACTCTCTTGGGGAAAGGCTTCTTGAGGGGAAAGCTGTAACTCTGTGAGATGATTTCACAGAACACAAAGAAGTTTCTCAGAAAGCTTCTTTCTCTTTGCTTTTGGAGGATATTTCCTTTGGCCCTATAGTCTTCCAAGGGATCCGAAATATCTGTTCTCAGATTCCACAGAAATAAGGCTAGCAAAGAGATCCACGAAATACAGATGTAACTCTGTGAGATGAATTAACAGAACACTAAGCAGTTTCTCAGAAAGCTTCTTTCCAGATTTCATCTGAGGATATTTCCTTTTTCACCATAGCCCTCTATGGGCTTCCAAATATCACTTTGCCAATTCCACAAGAACTGTCTTAGCGAAAGGCTTCTTGAGGGGAAAGCTGTAACTCTGTGAGATGATTTCACAGAACACAAAGAAGTTTCTCAGAAAGATTCTTTCTCTTTGTTATCGGAGGATATTTCCTTTGGCCCTATAGTCTTCCAAGGGATCCGAAATATCTATTCTCAGATTCCACACAAATAAGGCTAGCAAAGAGATCCACGAAATACAGATGTAACTCTGTGAGATGAATTAACAGAACACTAAACAGTTTCTCAGAAAGCTTCTCTCCTGATTCATCTGAGGATATTTCCTTTTTCACCATAGCCCTAAAGGGCTTCAAAATATCACTTTGCCAATTCCACAAGAACTCTCTTAGCGAAAGGCTTCTTGAGGGGAAAGCTGTAACTCTGTGAGATGACTTCAAAGAACACAAAGAAATTTCTCAGAATGATTCTTTCTCTTTGTTATCGGAGGATATTTCCTTTGGCACTATAGTCTTCCAAGGGATACGAAATATCTATTCTCAGATTCCACAGAAATAAGGCTAGCAAAGAGATCCACGAAATACAGATGTAACTCTGTGAGATGAAATAACAAAACACTAAGCAGTTTCTCAGAAAGCTTCTTTCCAGATTTCATCTGAAGATATTTCCGTTTTCACCATAGCCCTCTATGGGCTCCAAATGTCACTTTGCCAATTCCACAAGAACTGTCCTGGCGAAAGGCTTCTTGAGGGGAATGCTGTAACTCTGTGAGATGATTTCACAGAACACAAAGAAGTTTCTCAGAAAGCTTCCTTCTCTTTGTTATCGGAGGATATTTCCTTTGGCCCTATAGTCTTCCAAGGGATCCGAAATATCTGTTCTCAGATTCCACAGAAATAAGGCTAGCAAAGAGATCCACGAAATACAGATGTAACTCTGTGAGATGAATTAACAGAACACTAAGCAGTTTCTCAGAAAGCTTCTTTCCAGATTTCATCTGAGGATATTTCCTTTTTCACCATAGCCCCCTAGGGGCTTCCAAATATCACTTTGCCAATTCCACAAGAACTGTCTTAGCGAAAGGCTTCTTTAGGGGAAAGTTGTAACTCTGTGAGATGATTTCAAAGAACACAAAGAAGTTTTTAAGAAAGCTTCTTTCTCTTTGTTATCGGAGGATATTTCCCTTGGCCCTATAGTCTTCCAAGGGATCCGAAATATCTGTTCTCAGATTCCACAGAAATAAGGCAAGCAAAGAGATCCACGAAATACAGATGTAACTCTGTGAGATGAATTAACAGAACACTAAGCAGTTTCCCAGAAAGCTTCTTTCCAGATTTCATCTGAGGATATTTCCTTTTTCACCATAGCCCTCTATGGGCTTCCAAATATCACTTTGCCAATGCCACAAGAACTCTCTTGGGGAAAGTCTTCTTGAGGGGAAAGCTGTAACTCTGTGAGATGATTTCACAGAACACAAAGAAGTTTCTCAGAAAGCTTCTTTCTCTTTGCTTTTGGAGGATATTTCCTTTGGCCCTATAGTCTTCCAAGGGATCCGAAATATCTGTTCTCAGATTCCACAGAAATAAGGCTAGCAAAGAGATCCACGAAATGCTGATGTAACTCTGTGAGATGAATTAACAGAACACTAAGTAGTTTCTCAGAAAGCTTCTTTCCAGATTTCATCTGAGGATAATTCGTTTTTCACCATAGCCCTCTAAGGGCTTCCAAATATCACTTTGCCAATTCCACAAGAATTGTCTTAGCGAAAGGATTCTTGAGGGGAAAACTGTAACTCTGTGAGATGATTTCACAGAACACAAAGATGTTTCTCAGAAAGCTTCTTTCTCTTTGCTTTTGGAGAATATTTCCTTTGGCCCTATAGTCTTCCAAGGGATCCGAAATATCTGTTCTCAGATTCCACAGAAATAAGGCTAGCAAAGAGATCCACGAAATACAGATGTAACTCTGTGAGATGAATTAACAGAACACTAAGCAGTTTCTCAGAAAGCTTCTTTCCAGATTTCATCTGAGGATATTTCCTTTTTCACCATAGCCCTCTATGGGCTTCCAAATATCACTTTGCCCATTCCACAACAACTGTCTTAGCGAAAGGCTTCTTGAGGGGAAAGCTGTAACTCTGTGAGATGATTTCACAGAACACAAAGAAGTTTCTCAGAAAGCTTCTTTCTCTTTGTTATCGGAGGATATTTCCTTTGGCCCTATAGTCTTCCAAGGCATCCGAAATATCTGTTCTCAGATTCCACAGAAATGAGGCTAGCAAAGAGATCCACGAAATACAGACATAACTCTGTGAGATGAATTAACAGAACACTAAGCAGTTTCTCAGAAAGCTTCTTTCCAGATTTCATCTGAAGATATTTCCTTTTTCACCATAGCCCTCCAGGGGCTTCCAAATATAAATTTGCCAATTCCACAAGAACTGTCTTAGCGAAAGGCTTCGTGAGGGGAAAGCTGTAACTCTGTGAGATGATTTCACAGAACACAAAGAAGTTTCTCAGAAAGCTTCTTTCTCCTTGTTATCGGAGGATATTTCCTTTGGCCCTTTAGTCTTCCAAGGGATCCGAAATATCTGTTCTCAGATTCCACAGAAATAAGGCTAGCAAAGAGATCCACGAAATACAGATGTAACTCTGTGAGATGAATTAACAGAACACTAAGCAGTTTCTCAGAAAGCTTCTTTCCAGAGTTCATCTGAGGATATTTCCTTTTTCACCATAGCCCTCTATGGGCTTCCAAATATCACTTTGCCAATTCCACAAGAACTCTCTTGGGGAAAGTCTTCTTGAGGGGAAAGCTGTAACTCTGTGAGATGATTTCACAGAACACAAAGAAGTTTCTCAGAAAGCTTCTTTCTCTTTGCTTTTGGAGGATATTTCCTTTGACCCTATAGTCTTCCAAGGGATCCGAAATGTCTGTTCTCAGATTCCACAGAAATAAGGCCAGCAAAGAGATCCACGAAATACAGATGTAACTCTGTGAGATAAATTAACAGAACACTAAGCAGTTTCTCAGAAAGCTTCTTTCCAGATTTCATCTGAGGATATTTCCTTTTTCAACATAGCCCTCTATGGGCTTCCAAATATCACTTTGCCAATTCCACAAGAACTGTCTTAGCGAAAAGCTTCTTGAGGGGAAAGCTGTAACTCTGTGAGATGATTTCACAGAACACAAAGAAGTTTCTCAGAAAGCTTCTTTCTCTTTGTTATCGGAGGATATTTCCTTTGTCCCTATAGTCTTCCAAGGGATCCGAAATATCTGTTCTCAGATTCCACAGAAATAAGGCGAGCAAAGAGATCCAAGAAATACAGATGTAACTCTGTGAGATGAATTAACAGAACACTAAGCAGTTTCTCAGAAAGCTTCTGTCCTGATTCATCTGAGGATATTTCCTTTTTCACCATAGCCCTAATGGGCTTCCAAATATCACTTTGCCAATTCCACAAGAACTGTCTTAGCGAAAGGCTTCTTGAGGGAAAGCTGTAACTCTGTGAGATGATTGCACAGAACACAAAGAAGTTTCTCAGAAAGCTTCTTTCTCTTTGTTATCGGAGGATATTTCCTTTGGCACTATCGTCTTCCAAGGGATACGAAATATCTATTCTCAGATTCCACAGAAATAAGGCTAGCAAAGAGATCCACGAAATACAGATGTAACTCTGTGAGATGAAATATCAGATCACTAAGCAGTTTCTCAGAAAGCTTCTTTCCAGATTTCTTCTGAGGATATTTCCGTTTTCACCATAGCCCTCTATGGGCTCCAAATGTCACTTTGCCAATTCCACAAGAACTGTCTTGGCGAAAGGCTTCTTGAGGGGAATGCTGTAACTCTGTGAGATGATTTCACAGAACACAAAGAAGTTTCTCAGAAAGCTTCTTTCTCTTGGTTATCGGAGCATATTTCCTTGGGCCCTGTAGTCTTCCAAGGGATCCGAAATATCTCTTCTCAGATTCCACAGAAATAAGGCTAGCAAAGAGATCCACGAAATACAGATGTAACTCTGTGAGATGAATTAGCAGAACACTAAGCAGTTTCTCAGAAAGCTTCCTTCCAGATTCCATCTGAGGATATTTCCTTTTTCACCATAGCCCTCTATGGGCTTCCAAATATCACTTTGCCAATTCCACAAGAACTGTCTTAGCGAAAGGCTTCTTGAGGGGAAAGCTGTAACTCTGTGTGATGATTTCACAGAACACAAAGAAGTTTCTCAGAAAGCTTCTTTCTCTTTGTTATCGGAGGATATTTCCTTTGGCCCTATAGTCTTCCAAGGGATCCGAAATATCTGTTCTCAGATTCCACAGAAATAAGGCTAGCAAAGAGATCCACGAAATACAGATGTAACTCTGTGAGATGAATTAACAGAACACTAAGCAGTTTCTCAGAAAGCTTCTTTCCAGAGTTCATCTGAGGATATTTCCTTTTTCACCATAGCCCTCTATGGGCTTCCAAATATCACTTTGCCCATTCCACAAGAACTCTCTTGGGGAAAGGCTTCTTGAGGGGAAAGCTGTAACTCTGTGAGATGATTTCACAGAACACAAAGAAGTTTCTCAGAAAGCTTCTTTCTCTTTGTTATCGGAGGATATTTCCTTTGACCCTATAGTCTTCCAAGGGATCCGAAATATCTGTTCTCAGATTCCACAGAAATAAGGCTAGCAAAGATATCCACGAAATACAGATGTAACTCTGTGAGATGAATTAACAGAACACTAAGCAGTTTCTCAGAAAGCTTCTCTCCTGATTCATCTGAGGATATTTCCTTTTTCACCATAGCCCTAAAGGGCTTCAAAATATCACTTTTCCAATTCCACAAGAACTGTCTTAGCGAAAGGCTTCTTGAGGGGAAAGCTGTAACTCTGTGAGATGATTTCAAAGAACACAAAGAAGTTTCTGAGAAAGCTTCTTTCTCTTTGTTATCGGAGGATATTTCCTTTGGCACTATAGTCTTCCAAGGGATACGAAATATCTATTCTCAGATTCCACAGAAATAAGGCTAGCAAAGAGATCCACGAAATACAGATGTAACTCTGTGAGATGAAATAACAGAACACTAAGCAGTCTCTCAGAAAGCTTCTTTCCAGATTTCATCTGAGGATATTTCCGTTTTCACCATAGCCCTCTGTGGGCTCCAAATGTCACTTTGCCAATTCCACAAGAACTGTCTTGGCGAAAAGCTTCTTGAGGGGAATGCTGTAACTCTGTGAGATGATTTCACAGAACACAAAGAAGTTTCTCAGAAAGCTTCTTTCTCCTTGTTATCGGAGGATATTTCCTTTGGCCCTATAGTCTTCCAAGGGATCCCAAATATCTGTTCTCAGATTCCACAGAAATAAGGCTAGCAAAGAGATCCACGAAATGCAGATGTAACTCTCTGAGATGAATTAACAGAACACTAAGCAGTTTCTCAGAAAGCTTCTTTCCAGAGTTCATCTGAGGATATTTCCTTTTTCACCATAGCACTCTATGGGCTTCCAAATATCACTTTGCCAATTCCACAAGAACTCTCTTGGGGAAAGGCTTCTTGAGGGGAAAGCTGTAACTCTGTGAGATGATTTCACAGAACACAAAGAAGTTTCTCAGAAAGCTTCTTTCTCTTTGCTTTTGGAGGATATTTCCTTTGGCCCTATAGTCTTCCAAGGGATCCGAAATATCTGTTCTCAGATTCCACAGAAATAAGGCTAGCAAAGAGATCCACGAAATACAGATGTAACTCTGTGAGATGAATTAACAGAACACTAAGCAGTTTCTCAGAAAGCTTCTTTCCAGATTTCATCTGAGGATATTTCCTTTTTCACCATAGCCCTCTATGGGCTTCCAAATATCACTTTGCCAATTCCACAAGAACTGTCTTAGCGAAAGGCTTCTTGAGGGGAAAGCTGTAACTCTGTGAGATGATTTCACAGAACACAAAGAAGTTTCTCAGAAAGATTCTTTCTCTTTGTTATCGGAGGATATTTCCTTTGGCCCTATAGTCTTCCAAGGGATCCGAAATATCTATTCTCAGATTCCACATAAATAAGGCTAGCAAAGAGATCCACGAAATACAGATGTAACTCTGTGAGATGAATTAACAGAACACTAAACAGTTTCTCAGAAAGCTTCTCTCCTGATTCATCTGAGGATATTTCCTTTTTCACCATAGCCCTAAAGGGCTTCAAAATATCACTTTGCCAATTCCACAAGAACTCTCTTAGCGAAAGGCTTCTTGAGGGGAAAGCTGTAACTCTGTGAGATGACTTCAAAGAACACAAAGAAATTTCTCAGAATGATTCTTTCTCTTTGTTATCGGAGGATATTTCCTTTGGCACTATAGTCTTCCAAGGGATACGAAATATCTATTCTCAGATTCCACAGAAATAAGGCTAGCAAAGAGATCCACGAAATACAGATGTAACTCTGTGAGATGAAATAACAAAACACTAAGCAGTTTCTCAGAAAGCTTCTTTCCAGATTTCATCTGAAGATATTTCCGTTTTCACCATAGCCCTCTATGGGCTCCAAATGTCACTTTGCCAATTCCACAAGAACTGTCCTGGCGAAAGGCTTCTTGAGGGGAATGCTGTAACTCTGTGAGATGATTTCACAGAACACAAAGAAGTTTCTCAGAAAGCTTCTTTCTCTTGGTTATCGGAGCATATTTCCTTGGGCCCTGTAGTCTTCCTAGGGATCCGAAATATCTGTTCTCAGATTCCACAGAAATAAGGCTAGCAAAGAGATCCACGAAATACAGATGTAACTCTGTGAGATGAATTAACAGAACACTAAGCAGTTTCTCAGAAAGCTTCCTTCCAGATTCCATCTGAGGATATTTCCTTTTTCACCATAGCCCTCTATGGGCTTCCAAATATCACTTTGCCAATTCCACAACAACTGTCTTAGCGAAAGGCTTCTTGAGAGGAAAGCTGTAACTCTGTGAGATGATTTCACAGAACACAAAGAAGTTTCTCAGAAAGCTTCTTTCTCTTTGTTATCGGAGGATATTTCCTTTGGCCCTATAGTCTTCCAAGGGATCCGAAATATCTGTTCTCAGATTCCACAGAAATAAGGCTATCAAAGAGATCCACGAAATACAGATGTAACTCTGTGAGATGAATTAACAGAACACTAAGCAGTTTCTCAGAAAGCTTCCTTCCAGATTCCATCTGAGGATATTTCCTTTTTCACCATAGCCCTCTATGGGCTTCCAAATATCACTTTGCCAATTCCACAACAACTGTCTTAGCGAAAGGCTTCTTGAGAGGAAAGCTGTAACTCTGTGAGATGATTTCACAGAACACAAAGAAGTTTCTCAGAAAGCTTCTTTCTCTTTGTTATCGGAGGATATTTCCTTTGGCCCTATAGTCTTCCAAGGGATCCGAAATATCTGTTCTCAGATTCCACATAAATAAGGCTAGCAAAGAGATCCACGAAATACAGATGTAACTCTGTGAGATGAATTAACAGAACACTAAACAGTTTCTCAGAAAGCTTCTCTCCTGATTCATCTGAGGATATTTCCTTTTTCACCATAGCCCTAAAGGGCTTCAAAATATCACTTTGCCAATTCCACAAGAACTGTCTTAGCGAAAGGCTTCTTGAGGGGAAAGCTGTAACTCTGTGAGATGACTTCAAAGAACACAAAGAAGTTTCTCAGAAAGCTTCTTTCTCTTGGTTATCGGTGCATATTTCCTTGGGCCCTGTAGTCTTCCTAGGGATCCGAAATATCTGTTCTCAGATTCCACAGAAATAAGGCTAGCAAAGAGATCCACGAAATACAGATGTAACTCTGTGAGATGAATTAACAGAACACTAAGCAGTTTCTCAGAAAGCTTCTTTCCAGATTTCATCTGAGGATATTTAATTTTTCACCATAGCCCTCTATGGGCTTCCAAATATCACTTTGCCCATTCCAAAACAACTGTCTTAGCGAAAGGCTTCTTGAGGGGAAAGCTGTAACTCTGTGAGATGATTTCACAGAACACAAAGAAGTTTCTCAGAAAGCTTCTTTCTCTTTGTTATCGGTGGATATTTCCTTTGGCCCTATAGTCTTCCAAGGGATCCGAAATATCTGTTCTCAGATTCCACAGAAATAAGGCTAGCAAAGAGATCCACGAAATATAGATGTAACTCTGTGAGATGAATTAACAGAACACTAAACAGTTTCTCAGAAAGCTTCTTTCCAGATTTCATCTGAGGATATTTCCTTTTTCACCATAGCCCTCTATGGGCTTCCAAATATCACTTTGCCAATTCCACAAGAACTGTCTTAGCGAAAGGCTTCGTGAGGGGAAAGATGTAACTCTGTGAGATGATTTCACAGAACACAAAGAAGTTTCTCAGAAAGCTTCTTTCTCTTTGTTATCGGAGGATATTTCCTTTGGCCCTATAGTCTTCCAAGGGATCCGAAATATCTGTCCTCAGATTCCACAGAAATAAGGCTAGGAAAGAGATCCACGAAATGCAGATGTAAGTCTCTGAGATGAATTAACAGAACACTAAGAAGTTTCTCAGAAAGCTTCTTTCCAGATTTCATCTGAGGATATTTCCTTTTTCACCATAGCCCTCTATGGGCTTCCAAATGTCACTTTGCCAATTCCACAAGAACTGTCTTGGGGAAAGGCTTCTTGTTGGAAAGCTGTAACTCTGTGAGATGATTTCACAGAACACAAAGAAGTTTCTCAGAAAGCTTCTTTCTCTTGGTTATCGGAGCATATTTCCTTGGGCCCTGTAGTCTTCCTAGGGATCCGAAATATCTGTTCTCAGATTCCACAGAAATAAGGCTAGCAAAGAGATCCACGAAATACAGATGTAACTCTGTGAGATGAATTAACAGAACACTAAGCAGTTTCTCAGAAAGCTTCCTTCCAGATTCCATCTGAGGATATTTCCTTTTTCACCATAGCCCTCTATGGGCTTCCAAATATCACTTTGCCAATTCCACAAGAACTCTCTTAGCGAAAGGCTTCTTGAGGGGAAAGCTGTAACTCTGTGAGATGACTTCAAAGAACACAAATAAATTTCTCAGAATGATTCTTTCTCTTTGTTATCGGAGGATATTTCCTTTGGCACTATAGTCTTCCAAGGGATACGAAATATCTATTCTCAGATTCCACAGAAATAAGGCTAGCAAAGAGATCCACGAAATACAGATGTAACTCTGTGAGATGAAATCACAAAACACTAAGCAGTTTCTCAGAAAGCTTCTTTCCAGATTTCATCTGAAGATATTTCCGTTTTCACCATAGCCCTCTATGGGCTCCAAATGTCACTTTGCCAATTCCACAAGAACTGTCCTGGCGAAAGGCTTCTTGAGGGGAATGCTGTAACTCTGTGAGATGATTTCACAGAACACAAAGAAGTTTCTCAGAAAGCTTCTTTCTCTTGGTTATCGGAGCATATTTCCTTGGGCCCTGTAGTCTTCCTAGGGATCCGAAATATCTGTTCTCAGATTCCACAGAAATAAGGCTAGCAAAGAGATCCACGAAATACAGATGTAACTCTGTGAGATGAATTAACAGAACACTAAGCAGTTTCTCAGAAAGCTTCCTTCCAGATTCCATCTGAGGATATTTCCTTTTTCACCATAGCCCTCTATGGGCTTCCAAATATCACTTTGCCAATTCCACAACAACTGTCTTAGCGAAAGGCTTCTTGAGAGGAAAGCTGTAACTCTGTGAGATGATTTCACAGAACACAAAGAAGTTTCTCAGAAAGCTTCTTTCTCTTTGTTATCGGAGGATATTTCCTTTGGCCCTAGAGTCTTCCAAGGGATCCGAAATATCTGTTCTCAGATTCCACAGAAATAAGGCTAGCAAAGAGATCCACGAAATACAGATGTAACTCTGTGAGATGAATTAACAGAACACTAAGCAGTTTCTCAGAAAGCTTCCTTCCAGATTCCATCTGAGGATATTTCCTTTTTCACCATAGCCCTCTATGGGCTTCCAAATATCACTTTGCCAATTCCACAACAACTGTCTTAGCGAAAGGCTTCTTGAGAAGAAAGCTGTAACTCTGTGAGATGATTTCACAGAACACAAAGAAGTTTCTCAGAAAGCTTCTTTCTCTTTGTTATCGGAGGATATTTCCTTTGGCCCTATAGTCTTCCAAGGGATCCGAAATATCTGTTCTCAGATTCCACATAAATAAGGCTAGCAAAGAGATCCACGAAATACAGATGTAACTCTGTGAGATGAATTAACAGAACACTAAACAGTTTCTCAGAAAGCTTCTCTCCTGATTCATCTGAGGATATTTCCTTTTTCACCATAGCCCTAAAGGGCTTCAAAATATCACTTTGCCAATTCCACAAGAACTGTCTTAGCGAAAGGCTTCTTGAGGGGAAAGCTGTAACTCTGTGAGATGACTTCAAAGAACACAAAGAAGTTTCTCAGAAAGCTTCTTTCTCTTGGTTATCGGTGCATATTTCCTTGGGCCCTGTAGTCTTCCTAGGGATCCGAAATATCTGTTCTCAGATTCCACAGAAATAAGGCTAGCAAAGAGATCCACGAAATACAGATGTAACTCTGTGAGATGAATTAACAGAACACTAAGCAGTTTCTCAGAAAGCTTCCTTCCAGATTCCATCTGAGGATATTTCCTTTTTCACCATAGCCCTCTATGGGCTTCCAAATATCACGTTGCCAATTCCACAACAACTGTCTTAGCGAAAGGCTTCTTGAGAGGAAAGCTGTAACTCTGTGAGATGATTTCACAGAACACAAAGAAGTTTCTCAGAAAGCTTCTTTCTCTTTCTTATCGGAGGATATTTCCTTTGGCCCTATAGTCTTCCAAGGGATCCGAAATATCTGTTCTCAGATTCCACAGAAATAAGGCTAGCAAAGAGATCCACGAAATACAGATGTAACTCTGTGAGATGAATTAACAGAACACTAAGCAGTTTCTCAGAAAGCTTCCTTCCAGATTCCATCTGAGGATATTTCCTTTTTCACCATAGCCCTCTATGGGCTTCCAAATATCACTTTGCCAATTCCACAACAACTGTCTTAGCGAAAGGCTTCTTGAGAGGAAAGCTGTAACTCTGTGAGATGATTTCACAGAACACAAAGAAGTTTCTCAGAAAGCTTCTTTCTCTTTGTTATCGGAGGATATTTCCTTTGGCCCTATAGTCTTCCAAGGGATCCGAAATATCTGTTCTCAGATTCCACATAAATAAGGCTAGCAAAGAGATCCACGAAATACAGATGTAACTCTGTGAGATGAATTAACAGAACACTAAACAGTTTCTCAGAAAGCTTCTCTCCTGATTCATCTGAGGATATTTCCTTTTTCACCATAGCCCTAAAGGGCTTCAAAATATCACTTTGCCAATTCCACAAGAACTGTCTTAGCGAAAGGCTTCTTGAGGGGAAAGCTGTAACTCTGTGAGATGACTTCAAAGAACACAAAGAAGTTTCTCAGAAAGATTCTTTCTCTTTGTTATCGGAGGATATTTCCTTTGGCACTGTAGTCTTCCAAGGGATACGAAATATCTATTCTCAGATTCCACAGAAATAAGGCTAGCAAAGAGATCCACGAAATACAGATGTAACTCTGTGAGATGAAATAACAGAACACTAAGCAGTTTCTCAGAAAGCTTCTTTCCAGATTTCATCTGAGGATATTTCCGTTTTGACCATAGCCCTCTATGGGCTCCAAATGTCACTTTGCCAATTCCACAAGAACTGTCCTGGCGAAAGGCTTCTTGAGGGGAATGCTGTAACTCTGTGAGATGATTTCACAGAACACAAAGAAGTTTCTCAGAAAGCTTCTTTCTCTTGGTTATCGGAGCATATTTCCTTGGGCCCTGTAGTCTTCCTAGGGATCCGAAATATCTGTTCTCAGATTCCACAGAAATAAGGCTAGCAAAGAGATCCACGAAATACAGATGTAACTCTGTGAGATGAATTAACAGAACACTAAGCAGTTTCTCAGAAAGCTTCCTTCCAGATTCCATCTGAGGATATTTCCTTTTTCACCATAGCCCTCTATGGGCTTCCAAATATCACTTTGCCAATTCCACAACAACTGTCTTAGCGAAAGGCTTCTTGAGAGGAAAGCTGTAACTCTGTGAGACGATTTCACAGAACACAAAGAAGTTTCTCAGAAAGCTTCTTTCTCTTTGTTATCGGAGGATATTTCCTTTGGCCCTATAGTCTTCCAAGGGATCCGAAATATCTGTTCTCAGATTCCACAGAAATAAGGCTAGCAAAGAGATCCACGAAATACAGATGTAACTCTGTGAGATGAATTAACAGAACACTAAGCAGTTTCTCAGAAAGCTTCTTTCCAGATTTCATCTGAGGATATTTCCTTTTTCACCATAGCCCTCTATGGGCTTCCAAATATCACTTTGCCCATTCCGCAACAACTGTCTTAGCGAAAGGCTTCTTGAGGGGAAAGCTGTAACTCTGTGTGATGATTTCACCGAACACAAAGAAGTTTCTCAGAAAGCTACTTTCTCTTTGTTATCGGAGCATATTTCCTTTGGCCCTATAGTCTTCCAAGGGATCCGAAATATCTGTTCTCAGATTCCACAGAAATAAGGCTAGCAAAGAGATCCACGAAATACAGATGTAACTCTGTGAGATGAATTAACAGAACACTAAGCAGTTTCTCAGAAAGCTTCTTTCCAGATTTCATCTGAGGATATTTAATTTTTCACTATAACCCTCTATGGGCTTCCAAATATCACTTTGCCCATTCCAAAACAACTGTCTTAGCGAAAGGCTTCTTGAGGGGAAAGCTGTAACTCTGTGAGATGATTTCACAGAACACAAAGAAGTTTCTCAGAAAGCTTCTTTCTCTTTGTTATCGGTGGATATTTCCTTTGGCCCTATAGTCTTCCAAGGGATCCGAAATATCTGTTCTCAGATTCCACAGAAATAAGGCTAGCAAAGAGACCCACGAAATACAGATGTAACTCTGTGAGATGAATTAACAGAACACTAAGCAGTTTCTCAGAAAGCTTCTTTCCAGATTTCATCTGAGGATATTTCCTTTTTCACCATAGCCCTCTATGGGCTTCCAAATATCACTTTGCCAATTCCACAAGAACTGTCTTAGCGAAAGGCTTCGTGAGGGGAAAGATGTAACTCTGTGAGATGATTTCACAGAACACAAAGAAGTTTCTCAGAAAGCTTCTTTCTCTTTGTTATCGGAGGATATTTCCTTTGGCCCTATAGTCTTCCAAGGGATCCGAAATATCTGTCCTCAGATTCCACAGAAATAAGGCTAGGAAAGAGATCCACGAAATGCAGATGTAAGTCTCTGAGATGAATTAACAGAACACTAAGAAGTTTCTCAGAAAACTTCTTTCCAGATTTCATCTGAGGATATTTCCTTTTTCACCATAGCCCTCTATGGGCTTCCAAATGTCACTTTCCCAATTCCACAAGAACTGTCTTGGGGAAAGGCTTCTTGTTGGAAAGCTGTAACTCTGTGAGATGATTTCACAGAATACAAAGAAGTTTCTCAGAAAGCTTCTTTCTCTTGGTTATCGCAGCATATTTCCTTGGGCCCTGTAGTCTTCCAAGGGATCCGAAATATCTGTTCTCAGATTCCACAGAAATAAGGCTAGCAAAGAGATCCACGAAATACAGATGTAACTCTGTGAGATGAATTAACAGAAAACTAAGCAGTTTCTCAGAAAGCTTCCTTCCAGATTCCATCTGAGGATATTTCCTTTTTCACCATAGCCCTCTATGGGCTTCCAAATATCACTTTGCCAATTCCACAAGAACTGTCTTAGCGAAAGGCTTCTTGAGGTGAAATCTGTAACTCTGTGAGATGATTTCAAAGAACACAAAGAAGTTTCTCAGAAAGCTTATTTCTCTTTGTTATCGGAGGATATTTCCTTTGGCCCTATAGTCTTCCAAGGGATCCGAAATATCTGTTCTCAGATTCCACAGAAATAAGGCTAGCAAAGAGATCCACGAAATACAGATGTAAGTCTCTGAGATGAATTAACAGAACACTAAGCAGTTTCTCAGAAAGCTTCCTTCCAGATTTCATCTAAGGATATTTCCTTTTTCACCATAGCCCTCTATGGGCTTCCAAATATCACTTTGCCAATTCCACAAGAACTGTCTTAGCGAAAGGCTTCTTGAGGGGAAAGCTGTAACTCTGTGAGATGATTTCACAGAACACAAAGAAGTTTCTCAGAAAGCTTCTTTCTCTTTGTTATCGGAGGATATTTCCTTTGGCCCTATAGTCTTCCAAGGGATCCGAAATATCTGTTCTCAGATTCCACAGAAATAAGGCTAGCAAAGAGATTCACGAAATACAGATGTAACTCTGTGAGATGAATTTACAGAACACTAAGCAGTTTCTCAGAAAGCTTCTTTCCAGATTTCATCTGAGATTATTTCCTTTTTCACCATAGCCCTCTATGGGCTTCCAAATATCACTTTGCCAATTCCACAAGAACTGTCTTAGCGAAAGGCTTCTTGAGGGGAAAGCTGTAACTCTGTGAGATGATTTCACAGAACACAAAGAAGTTTCTCAGAAAGCTTCTTTCTCTTTGTTATCGGAGGATATTTCCTTTGGCCCTATAGTCTTCCAAGGGATCCGAAATATCTGTTCTCAGATTTCACAGAAATAAGGCTAGCAAAGAGATCCACGAAATACAGATGTAACTCTGTGAGATGAATTAACAGAACACTAAGCAGTTTCTCAGAAAGCTTCTCTCCTGATTTCATCTGAGAATATTTCCTTTTTCACCATAGCCCTCTATGGGCTTCCAAATATCACTTTGCCAATTCCACAAGAAATGTCTTAGCGAAAGGCTTCTTGAGGGGAAAGCTGTAACTCTGTGAGATGATTTCGCAGAACACAAAGAAGTTTCTCAGAAAGCTTCTTTCTATTTGTTATCGGAGGATATTGCCTTTGGCCCTATAGTCTTCCAAGGGATCCGAAATATCTGTTCTCAGATTCCACAGAAAAAAGGCTAGCAAAGGGACCCACGAAATACAGATGTAACTCTGTGAGATGAATTAACAGAACACTAAGCAGTTTCTCAGAAAGCTTCTTTCCAGATTTCATCAGAGGATATTTCCTTTTTCACCATAGCCCTCCAGGGGCTTCCAAATATAAATTTGCCAATTCCACAAGAACTGTCTTAGCAAAAGGCTTCGTGAGGGGAAAGCTGTAACTCTGTGAGATGATTTCACAGAACACAAAGAAGTTTCTCAGAAAGCTTCTTTCTCCTTGTTATTGGAGGATATTTCCTTTGGCCCTATAGTCTTCCACGGGATCCGAAATATCTGTTCTCAGATTCCACAGAAATAAGGCTAGCAAAGAGATCCACGAAATACAGATGTAACTCTCTGAGATGAATTAACAGAACACTAAGCAGTTTCTCAGAAAGCTTCTTTCCAGAGTTCATCTGAGGATATTTCCTTTTTCACCATAGCCCTCTCTGGGCTTCCAAATATCACTTTGCCATTTCCACAAGAACTGTCTTAGCGAAAGGCTTCTTGAGGGGAAAGGTGTAACTCTGTGAGATGATTTCACAGAACACAAAGAAGTTTCTCAGAAAGCTTCTTTCTCTTTGTTATCGGAGGATATTTCCTTTGGCCCTATAGTCTTCCAAGGGATCCGAAATATCTGTTCTCAGATTCCACAGAAATAAGGCTATCAAAGAGATCCACGAAATACACATGTAACTCTGTGAGATGAATTAACAGAACACTAAGCAGTTTCTCAGAAAGCTTCTTTCCAGAGTTCATCTGAGGATATTTCCTTTTTCACCATAGCCCTCTCTGGGCTTCCAAATATCACTTTACCATTTCCACAAGAACTGTCTTAGCGAAAGGCTTCTTGAGGGGAAAGGTGTAACTCTGTCAGATGATTTCACAGAACACAAAGAAGTTTCTCAGAAAGCTTCTTTCTCTTTGTTATCGGAGGATATTTCCTTTGGCCCTATAGTCTTCCAAGGGATCCGAAATATCTGTTCTCAGATTCCACAGAAATAAGGCTAGCAAAGAGATCCACGAAATACAGATGTAACTCTGTGAGATGAATCAACAGAACACTAAGCAGTTTCTCAGAAAGCTTCTTTCCAGATTTCATCTGAGGATATTTCCTTTTTCACCATAGCCCTCTAAGGGCTTCCAAATATCACTTTGCCAATTCCACAAGAACTGTCTTAGAGAAAGGCTTCTTGAGGGGAAAGGTGTAACTCTGTGAGATGATTTCACAGAACACAAAGAAGTTTCTCAGAAAGCTTCTTTCTCTTTGTTATCGGAGGATATTTCCTTTGGCCCTATAGTCTTCCAAGGCATCCGAAATATCTGTTCTCAGATTCCACAGAAATGAGGCTAGCAAAGAGATCCACGAAATACAGATATAACTCTGTGAGATGAATTAACAGAACACTACGCAGTTTCTCAGAAAGCTTCTTTCCAGATTTCATCTGAGGATATTTCCTTTTTCACCATAGCCCTCCAGGGGCTTCCAAATATAAATTTGCCAATTCCACAAGAACTGTCTTAGCGAAAGGCTTCGTGAGGGGAAAGCTGTAACTCTGTGAGATGATTTCACAGAACACAAAGAAGTTTCTCAGAAAGCTTCTTTCTCCTTGTTATCGGAGGATATTTCCTTTGGCCCTATAGTCTTCCACGGGATCCGAAATATCTGTTCTCAGATTCCACAGAAATAAGGCTAGCAAAGAGATCCACGAAATACAGATGTAACTCTCTGAGATGAATTAACAGAACACTAAGCAGTTTCTTAGAAAGCTTCTTTCCAGAGTTCATCTGAGGATATTTCCTTTTTCACCATAGCCCTCTCTGGGCTTCCAAATATCACTTTGCAATTTCCACAAGAACTGTCTTAGCGAAAGACTTCTTGAGGGGAAAGGTGTAACTCTGTGAGATGATTTCACAGAACACAAAGAAGTTTCTCAGAAAGCTTCTTTCTCTTTGTTATCGGAGGATATTTCCTTTGGCCCTATAGTCTTCCAAGGGATCCGAAATATCTGTTCTCAGATTCCACAGAAATAAGGCTAGCAAAGAGATCCACGAAATACAGATGTAACTCTGTGAGATGAATTAACAGAACACTAAGCAGTTTCTCAGAAAGCTTCTTTCCAGATTTCATCTGAGGATATTTCCTTTTTCACCATAGCCCTCTATGGGCTTCCCAATATCACTTTGCCAATTCCACAAGAACTGTCTTAGCGAAAGGCTTCTTTAGGGGAAAGTTGTCACTCTGTGAGATGATTTCAAAGAACACAAAGAAGTTTTTCAGAAAGCTTCTTTCTCTTTGTTATCGGAGGATATTTCCTTTGGCCCTATAGTCTTCCAAGGGATCCGAAATATGTGTTCTCAGATTCCACAGAAATAAGGCTAGCAAAGAGATCCACGAAATGCAGATGTAACTCTGTGAGATGAATTAACAGAACACTAAGCAGTTTCTCAGAAAGCTTCTTTCCAGATTTCATCTGAGGATATTTCGTTTCTCACCATAGCCCTTAAGGGCTTCCAAATATCACTTTGCCAATTCCACAAGAACTGTCTTAGCGAAAGGATTCTTGAGGGGAAAACTGTAATTCTGTGAGATGATTTCAAAGAACACAAAGATGTTTCTCAGAAAGCTTCTTTCTCTTTGCTTTTGGAGGATATTTCCTTTGGCCCTATAGTCTTCCAAGGGATCCGAAATATCTGTTCTCAGATTCCACAGAAATAAGGCTAGCAAAGAGATCCACGAAATACAGATGTAACTCTGTGAGATGAATTAACAGAACACTAAGCAGTTTCTCAGAAAGCTTCTTTCCAGATTTCATCTGAGGATATTTCCTTTTTCACCATAGCCCTCTAAGGGCTTCGAAATATCACTTTGCCAATTCCACAAGAACTGTCTTAGCGAAAGGCTTCTTGAGGGGAAAGGTGTAACTCCGTGAGATGATTTCACAGAACACAAAGAAATTTCTCAGAAACCTTCTTTCTCTTTGTTATCGGAGGATATTTCCTTTGGCCCTACAGTCTTCCAAGGGATCCGAAATATCTGTTCTCAGATTCCACAGAAATGAGGCTAGCAAAGAGATCCACGAAATACAGATATAACTCTGTGAGATGAATTAACAGAACACTAAGCAGTTTCTCAGAAAGCTTCTTTCCAGATTTCATCTGAGGACATTTCCTTTTTCACCATAGCCCTCTAGGGGCTTCCAAATATAAATTTGCCAATTCCACAAGAACTGTCTTAGCGAAAGGCTTCATGAGGGGAAAGCTGTAACTCTGTGAGATGATTTCACAGAACACAAAGAAGTTTCTCAGAAAGCTTCTTTCTCCTTGTTATCGGAGGATATTTCCTTTGGCCCTACAGTCTTACACGGGATCCGAAATATCTGTTCTCAGATTCCACAGAAATAAGGCTAGCAAAGAGTTCCACGACGTAAAGATGTAACTCTCTGAGATGAATTAACAGAACACTAAGCAGTTTCTCAGAAAGCTTCTTTCCAGAGTTCATCTGAGGATATTTCCTTTTTCACCATAGCCCTCTCTGGGCTTCCAAATATCACTTTGCCATTTCCACAAGAACTCTCTTGGGGAAAGGCTTCTTGAGGGGAAAGCTGTAACTCTGTGAGATGATTTCACAGAACACAAAGAAGTTTCTCAGAAAGCTTCTTTCTCTTTGCTTTTGGAGGATATTTCCTTTAGCCCTATAGTCTTCCAAGGGATCCGAAATATCTGTTCTCAGATTCCACAGAAATAAGGCTAGCAAAGAGATCCACGAAATACAGATGTAACTCTGTGAGATGAATTAACAGAACACTAAGCAGTTTCTCAGAAATCTTCTCTCCTGATTCATCTGAGGATATTTCCTTTTTAACCATAGCCCTAATGGGCTTCAAAATATCACTTTGCCAATTCCACAAGAACTGTCTTAGCGAAAGGCTTCTTGAGGGGAAAGGTGTAACTCTGTGAGATGATTTCACAGAACACAAAGAAGTTTCTCAGAAAGCTTCTTTCTCCTTGTTATCGGAGGATATTTCCTTTGGCCCTATAGTCTTCCAAGGGATCCGATATATCTGTTCTCAGATTCCACAGAAATAAGGCTAGCAAAGAGATCCACGAAATACAGATGTAACTCTGTGAGATGAATTAACAGAACACTAAGCAGTTTCTCAGAAAGCTTCTTTCCAGAGTTCATCTGAGGATATTTCCTTTTTCACCATAGCCCTCTATGGGCTTCCAAATATCACTTTGCCAGTTCCACAAGAACTCACTTGGGTAAAGGCTTCTTGAGGGGAAAGCTGTAACTCTGTGAGATGATTTCACAGAACACAAAGAAGTTTCTCAGAAAGCTTCTTTCTCTTTCCTTTTGGAGGATATTGCCTTTGGCCCTATAGTCTTCTAAGGGATCCGAAATATCTGTTCTCAGATTCCACAGAAATAAGGCTAGCAAAGAGATCCACGAAATACAGATGTAACTCTGTGAGATGAATTAACAGAACACTAAGCAGTTTCTCAGAAAGCTTCTTTCCAGATTTCATCTGAGGATATTTCCTTTTTCACCATAGCCCTCTATGGGCTTCCAAATATCACTTTGACAATTCCACAAGAACTGTCTTAGCGAAAGGCTTCTTGAGGCGAAAGCTGTAACTCTGTGAGATGATTTCACAGAACACAAAGAAGTTTCTCAGGAAGCTTCTTTCTCTTTGTTATCGGAGGATATTTCCTTTGGCCCTATAGTCTTCCAAGGGATCCGAAATATCTCTTCTCAGATACCACAGAAATAAGGCGAGCAAAGAGATCCAAGAAATACAGATGTAACTCTGTGAGATGAATTAACAGAACACTAAGCAGTTTCTCAGAAAGCCTCTCTCCTGATTCATCTGAGGATACTTCCTTTTTCACCATAGCCCTAATGGGCTTCCAAATATCACTTTGCCAATTCCACAAGAACTGTCTTAGCGAAAGGCTTCTTGAAGGGAAAGCTGTAACTCTGTGAGATGATTGCACAGAACACAAAGAAGTTTCTCAGAAAGCTTCTTTCTCTTTGTTATCGGAGGATATTTCCTTTGGCACTATAGTCTTCCAAGGGATACGAAATATCTATTCTCAGATTCCACAGAAATAAGGCTAGCAAAGAGATCCACGAAATACAGATGTAACTCTGTGAGATGAAATAACAGATCACTAAGCAGTTTCTCAGAAAGCTTCTTTCCAGATTTCATCTGAGGATATTTCCGTTTTCACCATAGCCCTCTATGGGCTCCAAATGTCACTTTGCCAATTCCACAAGAACTGTCTTGGCGAAAGGCTTCTTGAGGGGAATGCTGTAACTCTGTGAGATGATTTCACAGAACACAAAGAAGTTTCTCAGAAAGCTTCTTTCTCTTGGTTATCGGAGCATATTTCCTTGGGCCCTGTAGTCTTCCAAGGGATCCGAAATATCTGTTCTCAGATTCCACAGAAATAAGGCTAGCAAAGAGATCCACGAAATACAGATGTAACTCTGTGAGATGAATTAGCAGAACACTAAGCAGTTTCTCAGAAAGCTTCCTTCCAGATTCCATCTGAGGATATTTCCTTTTTCACCATAGCCCTCTATGGGCTTCCAAATATCACTTTGCCAATTCCACAAGAACTGTCTTAGCGAAAGGCTTCTTGAGGGGAAAGCTGTAACTCTGTGAGATGATTTCACAGAACACAAAGAAGTTTCTCAGAAAGCTTCTTTCTCTTTGTTATCGGAGGATATTTCCTTTGGCCCTATAGTCTTCCAAGGGATCCGAAATATCTGTTCTCAGATTCCACAGAAATAAGGCTAGAAAAGAGATCCACGAAATACAGATGTAACTCTCTGAGATGAATTAACAGAACACTAAGCAGTTTCTCAGAAAGCTTCTTTCCAGATTTCATCTGAGGATATTTCCTTTTTCACCATAGCCCTCTGTGGGCTTCCAAATATCACTTTGCCAATTCCACAAGAACTCTCTTGGGGAAAGGCTTCTTAAGGGTAAAGCTGTAACTCTGTGAGATGATTTCACAGAACACAAAGAAGTTTCTCAGAAAGCTTCTTTCTCTTTGCTTTTGGAGGATATTTCCTTTGGCCCTATAGTCTTCCAAGGGATCCGAAATATCTGTTCTCAGATTCCACAGAAATAAGGCTAGCAAAGAGATACACGAAATACAGATGTAACTCTGTGAGATGAATTAACAGAACACTAAGCAGTTTCTCAGAAAGCTTCTCTCCTGATTCATCTGAGGATATTTCCTTTTTCACCATAGCCCTAATGGGCTTCAAAATATCACTTTGCCAATTCCACAAGAACTGTCTTGGCGAAAGGCTTCTTGAGGGGAATGCTGTAACTCTGTGAGATGATTTCACAGAACACAAAGAAGTTTCTCAGAAAGCTTCTTTCTCTTGGTTATCGGAGAATATTTCCTTGGGCCCTGTAGTCTTCCTAGGGATCCGAAATATCTGTTCTCAGATCCCACAGAAATAAGGCTAGCAAAGAGATCCACGAAATACAGATGTAAATCTGTGAGATGAATTAGCAGAACACTAAGCAGTTTCTCAGAAAGCTTCCTTCCAGATTCCATCTGAGGATATTTCCTTTTTCACCATAGCCCTCTATGGGCTTCCAAATATCACTTTGCCAATTCCACAAGAACTGTCTTAGCGAAAGGCTTCTTGAGGGGAAAGCTGTAACTCTGTGAGATGATTTCACAGAACACAAAGAAGTTTCTCAGAAAGCTTCTTTCTCTTTGTTATCGGAGGATATTTCCTTTGGCCCTATAGTCTTCCAAGGGATCCGAAATATCTGTTCTCAGATTCCACAGAAATAAGGCTAGCAAGGAGATCCGCGAAATACAGATGTAACACTGTGAGATGAATTAACAGACCACTAAGCAGTTTCTCAGAAAGCTTCTTTCCAGATTTCATCTGAGGATATTTCCGTTTTCACCATATCCCTCTATGGGCTCCAAATGTCACTTTGCCAATTCCACAAGAACTGTCTTGGCGAAAGGCTTCTTGAGGGGAAAGCTGTAACTCTGTGAGATGATTTCACAGAACACAAAGAAGTTTCTCAGAAAGCTTCTTTCTCTTTGTTATCGGAGGATATTTCCTTTGGCCCTATAGTCTTCAAAGGGATCCGAAATATCTGTTCTCAGATTCCACAGAAATAAGGCTAGCAAAGAGATCACCGAAATACAGACGTAAGTCTGTAAGATGAATTAACAGAACACTAAGAAGTTTCTCAGAAAGCTTCTTTCCAGATTTCATCTGAGGATATTTCCTTTTTCACCCTAGTCCTCTATGGGCTTCCAAAGTTCACTTTGCCAATTCCACAAGAACTGTCTTGGCAAAGGCTTCTTGTTGGGAGAGCTGTAACTCTGTGAGATGATTTCACAGAATACAAAGAATTTTCTCAGAAAGCTTCTTTCTCTTGGTTATCGGAGCATATTCCCTTGGGCCCTGTAGTCTTCCAAGGGATCCGAAATATGTGTTCTCAGATTCCACAGAAATAAGGCTAGCAAAGAGATCCACGAAATACAGATGTAACTCTGTGAGATGAATTAACAGAACACTAAGCAGTTTCTCAGAAAGCTTCTCTCCTGATTTCGTCTGAGGATATTTCCTTTTTCACCATAGCCCTATATGGGCTTCCAAATATCACTTTGGCAATTCCACAAGAACTGTCTTAGCGAAAGGCTTCTTGAGGGGAAAGCTGTAACTATGTGAGATGATTTCACAGAACACAAAGAAGTTTCTCAGAAAGCTTCTTTCTCTTTGTTATCGGAGGATATTTCCTTTGGCCCTATAGTCTTCCAAGGGATCCGAAATATCTGTTCTCAGATTTCACAGAAATAAGGCTAGCAAAGAGATCCACGAAATACAGATGTAACTCTGTGAGATGAATTAACAGAACACTAAGCAGTTTCTCAGAAAGCTTCTCTCCTGATTTCATCTGAGAATATTTCCTTTTTCACCATAGCCCTCTATGGGCTTCCAAATATCACTTTGCCAATTCCACAAGAAATGTCTTAGCGAAAGGCTTCTTGAGGGGAAAGCTGTAACTCTGTGAGATGATTTCGCAGAACACAAAGAAGTTTCTCAGAAAGCTTCTTTCTATTTGTTATCGGAGGATATTGCCTTTGGCCCTATAGTCTTCCAAGGGATCCGAAATATCTGTTCTCAGATTACACAGAAAAAAGGCTAGCAAAGGGACCCACGAAATACAGATGTAACTCTGTGAGATGAATTAACAGAACACTAAGCAGTTTCTCAGAAAGCTTCTTTCCAGATTTCATCTGAGGATATTTCCTTTTTCACCATAGCCCTCTAAGGGCTTCCAAATATCACCTTGCCAATTCCACAAGAACTGTCTTAGCAAAAGGCTTCTTGAGGGGAAAGGTGTAACTCTGTGAGATGATTTCACAGAACACAAAGAAATTTCTCAGAAAGCTTCTTTCTCTTTGTTATCGGAGGATATTTCCTTTGGCCCTATAGTCTTCCAAGGGATCCGAAATATCTGTTCTCAGATTCCACAGAAAGAAGGCTAACCAAGAGATCCACGAAATACAGATGTAACTCTGTGAGATGAATTAACAGAACACTAAGCAGGTTCTCAGAAAGCTTCTTTCCAGATTTCATCTGAGGATATTTCCTTTTTCACCATAGCCCTCTATGGGCTTCCAAATATCACTTTGCCCATTCCACAACAACTGTCTTAGCGAAAGGCTTCTTGAGGGGAAAGCTGTAACTCTGTGAGATGATTTCACAGAACACAAAGAAGTTTCTCAGAAAGCTTCTTTCTCTTCATTATCGGAGGATATTTCCTTTGGCCCTATAGTCTTCCAAGGCATCCGAAATATCTGTTCTCAGATTCCACAGAAATGAGGCTAGCAAAGAGATCCACGAAATACAGATATAACTCTGTGAGATGAATTAACAGAACACTAAGCAGTTTCTCAGAAAGGTTCTTTCCAGATTTCATCTGAGGATATTTCCTTTTTCACCATAGCCCTCCAGGGGCTTCCAAATATAAATTTGCCAATTCCACAAGAACTGTCTTAGCAAAAGGCTTCGTGAGGGGAAAGCTGTAACTCTGTGAGATGATTTCACAGAACACAAAGAAGTTTCTCAGAAAGCTTCTTTCTCCTTGTTATTGGAGGATATTTCCTTTGGCCCTATAGTCTTCCACGGGATCCGAAATATCTGTTCTCAGATTCCACAGAAATAAGGCTAGAAAAGAGATCCACGAAATACAGATGTAACTCTCTGAGATGAATTAACAGAACACTAAGCAGTTTCTCAGAAAGCTTCTTTCCAGAGTTCATCTGAGGATATTTCCTTTTTCACCATAGCCCTCTCTGGGCTTCCAAATATCACTTTGCCATTTCCACAAGAACTGTCTTAGCGAAAGGCTTCTTGAGGGGAAAGGTGTAACTCTGTGAGATGATTTCACAGAACACAAAGAAGTTTCTCAGAAAGCTTCTTTCTCTTTGTTATCGGAGGATATTTCCTTTGGCCCTATAGTCTTCCAAGGGATCCGAAATATCTGTTCTCAGATTCCACAGAAATAAGGCTATCAAAGAGATCCACGAAATACACATGTAACTCTGTGAGATGAATTAACAGAACACTAAGCAGTTTCTCAGAAAGCTTCTTTCCAGAGTTCATCTGAGGATATTTCCTTTTTCACCATAGCCCTCTCTGGGCTTCCAAATATCACTTTACCATTTCCACAAGAACTGTCTTAGCGAAAGGCTTCTTGAGGGGAAAGGTGTAACTCTGTCAGATGATTTCACAGAACACAAAGAAGTTTCTCAGAAAGCTTCTTTCTCTTTGTTATCGGAGGATATTTCCTTTGGCCCTATAGTCTTCCAAGGGATCCGAAATATCTGTTCTCAGATTCCACAGAAATAAGGCTAGCAAAGAGATCCACGAAATACAGATGTAACTCTGTGAGATGAATCAACAGAACACTAAGCAGGTTCTCAGAAAGCTTCTTTCCAGATTTCATCTGAGGATATTTCCTTTTTCACCATAGCCCTCTAAGGGCTTCCAAATATCACTTTGCCAATTCCACAAGAACTGTCTTAGAGAAAGGCTTCTTGAGGGGAAAGGTGTAACTCTGTGAGATGATTTCACAGAACACAAAGAAGTTTCTCAGAAAGCTTCTTTCTCTTTGTTATCGGAGGATATTTCCTTTGGCCCTATAGTCTTCCAAGGCATCCGAAATATCTGTTCTCAGATTCCACAGAAATGAGGCTAGCAAAGAGATCCACGAAATACAGATATAACTCTGTGAGATGAATTAACAGAACACTACGCAGTTTCTCAGAAAGCTTCTTTCCAGATTTCATCTGAGGATATTTCCTTTTTCACCATAGCCCTCCAGGGGCTTCCAAATATCACTTTGCCAATTCCACAAGAACTGTCTTAGCGAAAGGCTTCGTGAGGGGAAAGCTGTAACTCTGTGAGATGATTTCACAGAACACAAAGAAGTTTCTCAGAAAGCTTCTTTCTCCTTGTTATCGGAGGATATTTCCTTTGGCCCTATAGTCTTCCACGGGATCCGAAATATCTGTTCTCAGATTCCACAGAAATAAGGCTAGCAAAGAGATCCACGAAATACAGATGTAACTCTCTGAGATGAATTAACAGAACACTAAGCAGTTTCTTAGAAAGCTTCTTTCCAGAGTTCATCTGAGGATATTTCCTTTTTCACCATAGCCCTCTCTGGGCTTCCAAATATCACTTTGCAATTTCCACAAGAACTGTCTTAGCGAAAGGCTTCTTGAGGGGAAAGGTGTAACTCTGTGAGATGATTTCACAGAACACAAAGAAGTTTCTCAGAAAGCTTCTTTCTCTTTGTTATCGGAGGATATTTCCTTTGGCCCTATAGTCTTCCAAGGGATCCGAAATATCTGTTCTCAGATTCCACAGAAATAAGGCTAGCAAAGAGATCCACGAAATACAGATGTAACTCTGTGAGATGAATTAA
Source organism: Macaca nemestrina (assembly GCF_043159975.1). NCBI lineage: Eukaryota > Metazoa > Chordata > Mammalia > Primates > Cercopithecidae > Macaca > Macaca nemestrina. Next base: position 90,292,972 of record NC_092137.1, on the reverse strand, counting down.
CAGAACACTAAGCAGTTTCTCAGAAAGCTTCTTTCCAGATTTCATCTGAGGATATTTCCTTTTTCACCATAGCCCTCTATGGGCTTCCCAATATCACTTTGCCAATTCCACAAGAACTGTCTTAGCGAAAGGCTTCTTTAGGGGAAAGTTGTCACTCTGTGAGATGATTTCAAAGAACACAAAGAAGTTTTTCAGAAAGCTTCTTTCTCTTTGTTATCGGAGGATATTTCCTTTGGCCCTATAGTCTTCCAAGGGATCCGAAATATCTGTTCTCAGATTCCACAGAAATAAGGCTAGCAAAGAGATCCACGAAATGCAGATGTAACTCTGTGAGATGAATAAACAGAACACTAAGCAGTTTCTCAGAAAGCTTCTTTCCAGATTTCATCTGAGGATATTTCGTTTCTCACCATAGCCCTTAAGGGCTTCCAAATATCACTTTGCCAATTCCACAAGAACTGTCTTAGCGAAAGGATTCTTGAGGGGAAAACTGTAATTCTGTGAGATGATTTCAAAGAACACAAAGATGTTTCTCAGAAAGCTTCTTTCTCTTTGCTTTTGGAGGATATTTCCTTTGGCCCTATAGTCTTCCAAGGGATCCGAAATATCTGTTCTCAGATTCCACAGAAATAAGGCTAGCAAAGAGATCCACGAAATACAGATGTAACTCTGTGAGATGAATTAACAGAACACTAAGCAGTTTCTCAGAAAGCTTCTTTCCAGATTTCATCTGAGGATATTTCCTTTTTCACCATAGCCCTCTAAGGGCTTCGAAATATCACTTTGCCAATTCCACAAGAACTGTCTTAGCGAAAGGCTTCTTGAGGGGAAAGGTGTAACTCTGTGAGATGATTTCACAGAACACAAAGAAATTTCTCAGAAACCTTCTTTCTCTTTGTTATCGGAGGATATTTCCTTTGGCCCTACAGTCTTCCAAGGGATCCGAAATATCTGTTCTCAGATTCCACAGAAATGAGGCTAGCAAAGAGATCCACGAAATACAGATATAACTCTGTGAGATGAATTAACAGAACACTAAGCAGTTTCTCAGAAAGCTTCTTTCCAGATTTCATCTGAGGATATTTCCTTTTTCACCATAGCCCTCTAGGGGCTTCCAAATATAAATTTGCCAATTCCACAAGAACTGTCTTAGCGAAAGGCTTCATGAGGGGAAAGCTGTAACTCTGTGAGATGATTTCACAGAACACAAAGAAGTTTCTCAGAAAGCTTCTTTCTCCTTGTTATCGGAGGATATTTCCTTTGGCCCTATAGTCTTACACGGGATCCGAAATATCTGTTCTCAGATTCCACAGAAATAAGGCTAGCAAAGAGTTCCACGACGTAAAGATGTAACTCTCTGAGATGAATTAACAGAACACTAAGCAGTTTCTCAGAAAGCTTCTTTCCAGAGTTCATCTGAGGATATTTCCTTTTTCACCATAGCCCTCTCTGGGCTTCCAAATATCACTTTGCCATTTCCACAAGAACTCTCTTGGGGAAAGGCTTCTTGAGGGGAAAGCTGTAACTCTGTGAGATGATTTCACAGAACACAAAGAAGTTTCTCAGAAAGCTTCTTTCTCTTTGCTTTTGGAGGATATTTCCTTTAGCCCTATAGTCTTCCAAGGGATCCGAAATATCTGTTCTCAGATTCCACAGAAATAAGGCTAGCAAAGAGATCCACGAAATACAGATGTAACTCTGTGAGATGAATTAACAGAACACTAAGCAGTTTCTCAGAAATCTTCTCTCCTGATTCATCTGAGGATATTTCCTTTTTAACCATAGCCCTAATGGGCTTCAAAATATCACTTTGCCAATTCCACAAGAACTGTCTTAGCGAAAGGCTTCTTGAGGGGAAAGGTGTAACTCTGTGAGATGATTTCACAGAACACAAAGAAGTTTCTCAGAAAGCTTCTTTCTCCTTGTTATCGGAGGATATTTCCTTTGGCCCTATAGTCTTCCAAGGGATCCGATATATCTGTTCTCAGATTCCACAGAAATAAGACTATCAAAGAGATCCACGAAATACACATGTAACTCTGTGAGATGAATTAACAGAACACTAAGCAGTTTCTCAGAAAGCTTCTTTCCAGAGTTCATCTGAGGATATTTCCTTTTTCACCGTAGCCCTCTATGGGCTTCCAAATATCACTTTGCCAGTTCCACAAGAACTCTCTTGGTTAAAGGCTTCTTGAGGGGAAAGCTGTAACTCTGTGAGATGATTTCACAGAACACAAAGAAGTTTCTCAGAAAGCTTCTTTCTCTTTCCTTTTGTAGGATATTGCCTTTGGCCCTATAGTCTTCTAAGGGATCCGAAATATCTGTTCTCAGATTCCACAGAAATAAGGCTAGCAAAGAGATCCACGAAATACAGATGTAACTCTGTGAGATGAATTAACAGAACACTAAGCAGTTTCTCAGAAAGCTTCTTTCCAGATTTCATCTGAGGATATTTCCTTTTTCACCATAGCCCTCTATGGGCTTCCAAATATCACTTTGACAATTCCACAAGAACTGTCTTAGCGAAAGGCTTCTTGAGGCGAAAGCTGTAACTCTGTGAGATGATTTCACAGAACACAAAGAAGTTTCTCAGGAAGCTTCTTTCTCTTTGTTATCGGAGGATATTTCCTTTGGCCCTATAGTCTTCCAAGGGATCCGAAATATCTCTTCTCAGATACCACAGAAATAAGGCGAGCAAAGAGATCCAAGAAATACAGATGTAACTCTGTGAGATGAATTAACAGAACACTAAGCAGTTTCTCAGAAAGCCTCTCTCCTGATTCATCTGAGGATACTTCCTTTTTCACCATAGCCCTAATGGGCTTCCAAATATCACTTTGCCAATTCCACAAGAACTGTCTTAGAGAAAGGCTTCTTGAAGGGAAAGCTGTAACTCTGTGAGATGATTGCACAGAACACAAAGAAGTTTCTCAGAAAGCTTCTTTCTCTTTGTTATCGGAGGATATTTCCTTTGGCACTATAGTCTTCCAAGGGATACGAAATATCTATTCTCAGATTCCACAGAAATAAGGCTAGCAAAGAGATCCACGAAATACAGATGTAACTCTGTGAGATGAAATAACAGATCACTAAGCAGTTTCTCAGAAAGCTTCTTTCCAGATTTCATCTGAGGATATTTCCGTTTTCACCATAGCCCTCTATGGGCTCCAAATGTCACTTTGCCAATTCCACAAGAACTGTCTTGGCGAAAGGCTTCTTGAGGGGAATGCTGTAACTCTGTGAGATGATTTCACAGAACACAAAGAAGTTTCTCAGAAAGCTTCTTTCTCTTGGTTATCGGAGCATATTTCCTTGGGCCCTGTAGTCTTCCAAGGGATCCGAAATATCTGTTCTCAGATTCCACAGAAATAAGGCTAGCAAAGAGATCCACGAAATACAGATGTAACTCTGTGAGATGAATTAGCAGAACACTAAGCAGTTTCTCAGAAAGCTTCCTTCCAGATTCCATCTGAGGATATTTCCTTTTTCACCATAGCCCTCTATGGGCTTCCAAATATCACTTTGCCAATTCCACAAGAACTGTCTTAGCGAAAGGCTTCTTGAGGGGAAAGCTGTAACTCTGTGAGATGATTTCACAGAACACAAAGAAGTTTCTCAGAAAGCTTCTTTCTCTTTGTTATCGGAGGATATTTCCTTTGGCCCTATAGTCTTCCAAGGGATCCGAAATATCTGTTCTCAGATTCCACAGAAATAAGGCTAGCAAAGAGATCCACGAAATACAGATGTAACTCTCTGAGATGAATTAACAGAACACTAAGCAGTTTCTCAGAAAGCTTCTTTCCAGATTTCATCTGAGGATATTTCCTTTTTCACCATAGCCCTCTGTGGGCTTCCAAATATCACTTTGCCAATTCCACAAGAACTCTCTTGGGGAAAGGCTTCTTAAGGGTAAAGCTGTAACTCTGTGAGATGATTTCACAGAACACAAAGAAGTTTCTCAGAAAGCTTCTTTCTCTTTGCTTTTGGAGGATATTTCCTTTGGCCCTATAGTCTTCCAAGGGATCCGAAATATCTGTTCTCAGATTCCACAGAAATAAGGCTAGCAAAGAGATACACGAAATACAGATGTAACTCTGTGAGATGAATTAACAGAACACTAAGCAGTTTCTCAGAAAGCTTCTCTCCTGATTCATCTGAGGATATTTCCTTTTTCACCATAGCCCTAATGGGCTTCAAAATATCACTTTGCCAATTCCACAAGAACTGTCTTGGCGAAAGGCTTCTTGAGGGGAATGCTGTAACTCTGTGAGATGATTTCACAGAACACAAAGAAGTTTCTCAGAAAGCTTCTTTCTCTTGGTTATCGGAGAATATTTCCTTGGGCCCTGTAGTCTTCCTAGGGATCCGAAATATCTGTTCTCAGATCCCACAGAAATAAGGCTAGCAAAGAGATCCACGAAATACAGATGTAAATCTGTGAGATGAATTAGCAGAACACTAAGCAGTTTCTCAGAAAGCTTCCTTCCAGATTCCATCTGAGGATATTTCCTTTTTCACCATAGCCCTCTATGGGCTTCCAAATATCACTTTGCCAATTCCACAAGAACTGTCTTAGCGAAAGGCTTCTTGAGGGGAAAGCTGTAACTCTGTGAGATGATTTCACAGAACACAAAGAAGTTTCTCAGAAAGCTTCTTTCTCTTTGTTATCGGAGGATATTTCCTTTGGCCCTATAGTCTTCCAAGGGATCCGAAATATCTGTTCTCAGATTCCACAGAAATAAGGCTAGCAAAGAGATCCACGAAATACAGATGTAACTCTGTGAGATGAATTAACAGAACACTAAGCAGTTTCTCAGAAAGCTTCTTTCCAGATTTCATCTGAGGATATTTCCTTTTTCACCATAGCCCTCTATGGGCTTCCAAATATCACTTTGCCAATTCCACAAGAACTGTCTTAGCGAAAGGCTTCTTGAGGGGAAAGGTGTAACTCTGTGAGATGATTTCACAGAACACAAAGAAATTTCTCAGAAAGCTTCTTTCTCTTTGTTATCGGAGGATATTTCCTTTGGCCCTATAGTCTTCCAAGGGATCCGAAATATCTGTTCTCAGATTCCACAGAAATAAGGCTAACCAAGAGATCCACGAAATACATATGTAACTCTGTGAGATGAATTAACAGAACATTAAGCAGGTTCTCAGAAAGCTTCTTTCCAGATTTCATCTGAGGATATTTCCTTTTTCACCATAGCCCTCTAAGGGCTTCCAAATATCACTTTGACAATTCCACAAGAACTGTCTTAGCGAAAGGCTTCTTGAGGGGAAAGGTGTAACTCTGTGAGATGATTTCAGAGAACACAAAGAAGTTTCTCAGAAAGCTTCCTTCTCTTTGTTATCGGAGGATATTTCCTTTGGCCCTATAGTCTTCCAAGGGATCCGAAATATCTGTTCTCAGATTCCACAGAAATAAGGCTAACCAAGAGATCCAGGAAATACAGATGTAACTCTCTGAGATGAATTAACAGAACACTAAGCAGGTTCTCAGAAAGCTTCTTTCCAGATTTCATCTGAGGATATTTCCTTTTTCACCATAGCCCTCTATGGGCTTCCAAATATCACTTTGCCCATTCCACAACAACTGTCTTAGCGAAAGGCTTCTTGAGGGGAAAGCTGAAACTCTGTGAGATGATTTCACAGAACACAAAGATGTTTCTCAGAAAGCTTCTTTCTCTTTGCTTTTGGAGGATATTTCCTTTGGCCCTATAGTCTTCCAAGGGATCCGAAATATCTGTTCTCAGATTCCACAGAAATAAGGCTAGCAAAGAGATCCACGAAATACAGATGTAACTCTCTGAGATGAATTAACAGAACACTAAGCAGTTTCTCAGAAAGCTTCTTTCCAGAGTTCATCTGAGGATATTTCCTTTTTCACCATAGCCCTCTAGGGTCTTCCAAATATCACTTTGCCAATTCCACAAGAACTCCCTTGGGTAAAGGCTTCTTGAGAGCAAAGCTGTAACTCTCTGAGATGATTTCACAGAACACAAAGAAGTTTCTCAGAAAGCTTGGTTCTCTTTCCTTTTGGAGGATATTGCCTTTGGCCCTATAGTCTTCCAAGGGATCCGAAATATCTGTTCTCAGATTCCACAGAAATAAGGCTAGCAAAGAGATCCACGAAATACAGATGTAACTCTGTGAGATGAATTAACAGAACACTAAGCAGTTTCTCAGAAAGCTTCTTTCCAGATTTCATCTGAGGATATTTCCTTTTTCACCATAGCCCTCTATGGGCTTCCAAATATCATTTTGACAATTCCACAAGAACTGTCTTAGCGAAAGGCTTCTTGAGGCGAAAGCTGTAACTCTGTGAGATGATTTCACAGAACACAAAGAAGTTTCTCAGAAAGCTTCTTTCTCTTTGTTATCGGAGGATATTTCCTTTGGCCCTACAGACTTCCAAAGGATCCGAAATATCTGTTCTGAGATTCCACAGAAATAAGGCGAGCAAAGAGATCCAAGAAATACAGATGTAACTCTGTGAGATGAATTAACAGAACACTAAGCAGTTTCTCAGAAAGCCTATCTCCTGATTCATCTGAGGATATTTCCTTTTTCACCATAGCCCTAATGGGCTTCCAAATATCACTTTGCCAATTCCACAAGAACTGTCTGAGCGAAAGGCTTCTTGAAGGGAAAGCTGTAACTCTGTGAGATGATTGCACAGAACACAAAGAAGTTTCTCAGAAAGCTTCTTTCTCTTTGCTTTTGGAGGATATTTCCTTTGGCCCTATAGTCCTCCTAGGGATCCGAAATATCTGTTCTCAGATTCCACAGAAATAAGGCTAGCAAAGAGATCCACGAAATACAGATGTAACTCTGTGAGATGAATTAACAGAACACTAAGCAGTTTCTCAGAAAGCTTCTTTCCAGATTTCATCTGAGGATATTTCCTTTTTCACCATAGCCCTCTAAGGGCTTCCAAATATCACTTTGCCAATTCCACAAGAACTGTCTTAGCGAAAGGCTTCTTGAGGGGAAAGGTGTAACTCTGTGAGATGATTTCACAGAACACAAAGAAATTTCTCAGAAAGCTTCTTTCTCTTTGTTATCGGAGGATATTTCCTTTGGCCCTATAGTCTTCCAAGGGATCCGAAATATCTGTTCTCAGATTCCACAGAAATAAGGCTAACCATGAGATCCACGAAATACAGATGTAACTCTGTGAGATGAATTAACAGAACACTAAGCAGGTTCTCAGAAAGCTTCTTTCCAGATTTCATCTGAGGATATTTCCTTTTTCACCATAGCCCTCTAGGGGCTTCCAAATATAAATTTGCCAATTCCACAAGAACTGTCTTAGCGAAAGGCTTCTAGAGGGGAAAGCTGTAACTCTGTGAGATGATTTCACAGAACACAAAGAAGTTTCTCAGAAAGCTTCTTTCTCCTTGTTATCGGAGGATATATCCTTTGGCCCTATAGTCTTCCAAGGGATCCGAAATATCTGTTCTCAGATTCCACAGAAACAAGGCTAGCAAAGAGATCCACGAAATACAGATGTAACTCTGTGACATGAATTAACAGAACACTAAGCAGTTTCTCAGAAAGCTTCTTTCTAGAGTTCATCTGAGGATATTTCCTTTTTCACCATAGCCCTCTATGGGCTTCCAAATATCACTTTGCCAGTTCCACAAGAACTCTCTTGGGTAAAGGCTTCTTGAGGGGAAAGCTGTAACTCTGTGAGATGATTTCACAGAACACAAAGAAGTTTCTCAGAAAGCTTCTTTCTCTTTCCTTTTGGAGGATATTGCCTTTGGCCCTATAGTCTTCCAAGGGATCCGAAATATCTGTTCTCAGATTCCACAGAAATAAGGCTAGCAAAGAGATCCACGAAATACAGATGTAACTCTGTGAGATGAATTAACAGAACACTAAGCAGTTTCTCAGAAAGCTTCTTTCCAGATTTCATCTGAGGATATTTCCTTTTTCACCATAGCCCTCTATGGGCTTCCAAATATCACTTTGACAATTCCACAAGAACTGTCTTAGCGAAAGGCTTCTTGAGGCGAAAGCTGTAACTCTGTGAGATGATTTCACAGAACACAAAGAAGTTTCTCAGAAAGCTTCTTTCTCTTTGTTATCGGAGGATATTTCCTTTGGCCCTATAGTCTTCCAAGGGATCCGAAATATCTCTTCTCAGATTCCACAGAAATAAGGCGAGCAAAGAGATCCAAGAAATACAGATGTAACTCTGTGAGATGAATTAACAGAACACTAAGCAGTTTCTCAGAAATCCTCTCTCCTGATTCATCTGAGGATATTTCCTTTTTCACCATACCCCTAATGGGCTTCCAAATATCACTTTGCCAATTCCACAAGAACTGTCTTAGCGAAAGGCTTCTTGAAGGGAAAGCTGTAACTCTGTGAGATGATTGCACAGAACACAAAGAAGTTTCTCAGAAAGCTTCTTTCTCTTTGTTATCGGAGGATATTTCCTTTGGCACTATAGTCTTCCAAGGGATACGAAATATCTATTCTCAGATTCCACAGAAATAAGGCTAGCAAAGAGATCCACGAAATACAGATGTAACTCTGTGAGATGAAATAACAGATCACTAAGCAGTTTCTCAGAAAGCTTCTTTCCAGATTTCATCTGAGGTTATTTCCGTTTTCACCATAGCCCTCTATGGGCTCCAAATGTCACTTTGCCAATTCCACAAGAACTGTCTTGGCGAAAGGCTTCTTGAGGGGAATGCTGTAACTCTGTGAGATGATTTCACAGAACACAAAGAAGTTTCTCAGAAAGCTTCTTTCTCTTGGTTATCGGAGCATATTTCCTTGGGCCCTGTAGTCTTCCAAGGGATCCGAAATATCTGTTCTCAGATTCCACAGAAATAAGGCTAGCAAAGAGATCCACGAAATACAGATGTAACTCTGTGAGATGAATTAGCAGAACACTAAGCAGTTTCTCAGAAAGCTTCCTTCCAGATTCCATCTGAGGATATTTCCTTTTTCACCATAGCCCTCTATGGGCTTCCAAATATCACTTTGCCATTTCCACAAGAACTGTCTTAGCGAAAGGCTTCTTGAGGGGAAAGCTGTAACTCTGTGAGATGATTTCACAGAACACAAAGAAGTTTCTCAGAAAGCTTCTTTCTCTTTGTTATCGGAGGATATTTCCTTTGGCCCTATAGTCTTCCAAGGGATCCGAAATATCTGTTCTCAGATTCCACAGAAATAAGGCTAGCAAAGAGATCCACGAAATACAGATGTAACTCTCTGAGATGAATTAACAGAACACTAAGCAGTTTCTCAGAAAGCTTCTTTCCAGATTTCATCTGAGGATATTTCCTTTTTCACCATAGCCCTCTATGGGCTTCCAAATATCACTTTGTCAATTCCACAAGAACTCTCTTGGGGAAAGGCTTCTTAAGGGTAAAGCTGTAACTCTGTGAGATGATTTCACAGAACACAAAGAAGTTTCTCAGAAAGCTTCTTTCTCTTTGCTTTTGGAGGATATTTCCTTTGGCCCTATAGTCTTCCAAGGGATCCGAAATATCTGTTCTCAGATTCCACAGAAATAAGGCTAGCAAAGAGATCCACGAAATACAGATGTAACTCTGTGAGATGAATTAACAGAACACTAAGCAGTTTCTCAGAAAGCTTCTCTCCTGATTCATCTGAGGATATTTCCTTTTTCACCATAGCCCTAATGGGCTTCAAAATATCACTTTGCCAATTCCACAAGAACTGTCTTAGCGAAAGGATTCTTGAGGGGAAAGCTGTAACTCTGTGAGATGATTTCAAAGAACCCAAAGAAGTTTCTCAGAAAGCTTCTTTCTCTTTGTTATCGGAGGATATTTCCTTTGGCACTATAGTCTTCCAAGGGATACGAAATATCTATTCTCAGATTCCACAGAAATAAGGCTAGCAAAGAGATCCACGAAATACAGATGTAACTCTGTGAGATGAAATAACAGAACACTAAGCAGTTTCTCAGAAAGCTTCTTTCCAGATTTCATCTGAGGATATTTCCGTTTTCACCATAGCCCTCTATGGGCTCCAAATGTCACTTTGCCAATTCCACAAGAACTGTCTTGGCGAAAGGCTTCTTGAGGGGAATGCTGTAACTCTGTGAGATGATTTCACAGAACACAAAGAAGTTTCTCAGAAAGCTTCTTTCTCTTGGTTATCGGAGCATATTTCCTTGGGCCCTGTAGTCTTCCTAGGGATCCGAAATATCTGTTCTCAGATCCCACAGAAATAAGGCTAGCAAAGAGATCCACGAAATACAGATGTAAATCTGTGAGGTGAATTAGCAGAACACTAAGCAGTTTCTCAGAAAGCTTCCTTCCAGATTCCATCTGAGGATATTTCCTTTTTCACCATAGCCCTCTATGGGCTTCCAAATATCACTTTGCCAATTCCACAAGAACTGTCTTAGCGAAAGGCTTCTTGAGGGGAAAGCTGTAACTCTGTGAGATGATTTCACAGAACACAAAGAAGTTTCTCAGAAAGCTTCTTTCTCTTTGTTATCGGAGGATATTTCCTTTGGCCCTATAGTCTTCCAAGGGATCCGAAATATCTGTTCTCAGATTCCACAGAAATAAGGCTAGCAAAGAGATCCACGAAATACAGATGTAACTCTGTGAGATGAATTAACAGAACACTAAGCAGTTTCTCAGAAAGCTTCTTTCCAGATTTCATCTGAGGATATTTCCTTTTTCACCATAGCCCTCTATGGGCTTCCAAATATCACTTTGCCAATTCCACAAGAACTGTCTTAGCGAAAGGCTTCTTGAGGGGAAAGGTGTAACTCTGTGAGATGATTTCACAGAACACAAAGAAATTTCTCAGAAAGCTTCTTTCTCTTTGTTATCGGAGGATATTTCCTTTGGCCCTATAGTCTTCCAAGGGATCCGAAATATCTGTTCTCAGATTCCACAGAAATAAGGCTAACCAAGAGATCCACGAAATACAGATGTAACTCTGTGAGATGAATTAACAGAACACTAAGCAGGTTCTCAGAAAGCTTCTTTCCAGATTTCATCTGAGGATATTTCCTTTTTCACCATAGCCCTCTATGGGCTTCCAAATATCATTTTGCCCATTCCACAACAACTGTCTTAGCGAAAGGCTTCTTGAGGAGAAAGCTGTAACTCTGTGAGATGATTTCACAGAACACAAAGAAGTTTCTCAGAAAGCTTCTTTCTCTTTGTTATCGGAGGATATTTCCTTTGGCCCTATAGTCTTCCAAGGCATCCGAAATATCTGTTCTCAGATTCCACAGAAATGAGGCTAGCAAAGAGATCCACGAAATACAGGTAAAACTCTGTGAGAAGAATTAACAGAACACTAAGCAGTTTCTCAGAAAGCTTCTTTCCAGATTTCATGTGAGGATATTTCCTTTTTCACCATAGCCCTCTAGGGGCTTCCAAATATAAATTTGCCAATTCCACAAGAACTGTCTTAGCGAAAGGCTTCGTGAGGGGAAAGCTGTAACTCTGTGAGATGATTTCACAGAACACAAAGAAGTTTCTCAGAAAGATTCTTTCTCCTTGTTATCGGAGGATATTTCCTTTGGCCCTATAGTCTTCCAAGGGATCCGAAATATCTGTTCTCAGATTCCACAGAAATAAGGCTAGCAAAGAGATCCACGAAATACAGATGTAACTCTCTGAGATGAATTAACAGAACACTAAGCAGTTTCTCAGAAAGTTTCTTTCCAGAGTTCATCTGAGGATATTTCCTTTTTCACCATAGCCCTCTAGGGGCTTCCAAATATCACTTTGCCAGTTCCACAAGAACTCTCTTGGGTAAAGGCTTCTTGAGGGGAAAGCTGTAACTCTGTGAGATGATTTCACAGAACACAAAGATGTTTCTCAGAAAGCTTCTTTCTCTTTGATTTTGGAGGATATTTCCTTTGGCCCTATAGTCTTCCAAGGGATCCGAAATATCTGTTGTCAGATTCCACAGAAATAAGGCTAGCAAAGAGATCCACGAAATACAGATGTAACTCTGTGAGATGAATTAACAGAACACTAAGCAGTTTCTCAGAAAGCTTCTTTCCAGATTCCATCTGAGGATATTTCCTTTTTCACCATAGCCCTCTAAGGGCTTCCAAATATCACTTTGACAATTCCACAAGAACTGTCTTAGCGAAAGGCTTCTTGAGGGGAAAGGTGTAACTCTGTGAGACGATTTCACAGAACACAAAGAAATTTCTCAGAAAGCTTCTTTCTCTTTGTTATCGGAGGATATTTCCTTTGGCCCTATAGTCTTCCAAGGGATCCGAAATATCTGTTCTCAGATTCCACAGAAATAAGGCTAACCAAGAGATCCAGGAAATACAGATGTAACTCTGTGAGATGAATTAACAGAACACTAAGCAGGTTCTCAGAAAGCTTCTTTCCAGATTTCATCTGAGGATATTTCCTTTTTCACCATAGCCCTCTATGGGCTTCCAAATATCACTTTGCCCATTCCACAACAACTGTCTTAGCGAAAGGCTTCTTGAGGGGAAAGCTGAAACTCTGTGAGATGATTTCACAGAACACAAAGATGTTTCTCAGAAAGCTTCTTTCTCTTTGCTTTTGGAGGATATTTCCTTTGGCCCTATAGTCTTCCAAGGGATCCGAAATATCTGTTCTCCGATTCCACAGAAATAAGGCTAGCAAAGAGATCCACGAAATACAGATGTAACTCTCTGAGATGAATTAACAGAACACTAAGCAGTTTCTCAGAAAGCTTCTTTCCAGAGTTCATCTGAGGATATTTCCTTTTTCACCATAGCCCTCTAGGGGCTTCCAAATATCACTTTGCCAGTTCCACAAGAACTCTCTTGGGTAAAGGCTTCTTGAGGGGAAAGCTGTAACTCTGTGAGATGATTTCACAGAACACAAAGATGTTTCTCAGAAAGCTTCTTTCTCTTTGATTTTGGAGGATATTTCCTTTGGCCCTATAGTCTTCCAAGGGATCCGAAATATCTGTTGTCAGATTCCACAGAAATAAGGCTCGCAAAGAGATCCACGAAATACAGATGTAACTCTGTGAGATGAATTAACAGAACACTAAGCAGTTTCTCAGAAAGCTTCTTTCCAGATTCCATCTGAGGATATTTCCTTTTTCACCATAGCCCTCTAAGGGCTTCCAAATATCACTTTGACAATTCCACAAGAACTGTCTTAGCGAAAGGCTTCTTGAGGGGAAAGGTGTAACTCTGTGAGATGATTTCACAGAACACAAAGAAATTTCTCAGAAACCTTCTTTCTCTTTGTTATCGGAGGATATTTCCTTTGGCCCTATAGTCTTCCAAGGGATCCGAAATATCTGTTCTCAGATTCCACAGAAATAAGGCTAACCAAGAGATCCAGGAAATACAGATGTAACTCTGTGAGATGAATTAACAGAACACTAAGCAGGTTCTCAGAAAGCTTCTTTCCAGATTTCATCTGAGGATATTTCCTTTTTCACCATAGCCCTCTATGGGCTTCCAAATATCACTTTGCCCATTCCACAACAACTGTCTTAGCGAAAGGCTTCTTGAGGGGAAAGCTGAAACTCTGTGAGATGATTTCACAGAACACAAAGATGTTTCTCAGAAAGCTTCTTTCTCTTTGCTTTTGGAGGATATTTCCTTTGGCCCTATAGTCTTCCAAGGGATCCGAAATATCTGTTCTCAGATTCCACAGAAATAAGGCTAGCAAAGAGATCCACGAAATACAGATGTAACTCTGTGAGATGAATTAACAGAACACTAAGCAGTTTCTCAGAAAGCTTCTTTCCAGATTTCATCTGAGGATATTTCCTGTTTCACCATAGCCCTCTATGGGCTTCCAAATATCACTTTGACAATTCCACAATAACTGTCTTAGCGAAAGGCTTCTTGAGGCGAAAGCTGTAACTCTGTGAGATGATTTCACAGAACACAAAGAAGTTTCTCAGAAAGCTTCTTTCTCTTTGTTATCGGAGGATATTTCCTTTGGCCCTACAGTCTTCCAAAGGATCCGAAATATCTGTTCTGAGATTCCACAGAAATAAGGCGAGCAAAGAGATCCAAGAAATACAGATGTAACTCTGTGAGATGAATTAACAGAACACTAAGCAGTTTCTCAGAAAGCCTCTCTCCTGATTCATCTGAGGATATTTCCTTTTTCACCATAGCCCTAATGGGCTTCCAAATATCACTTTGCCAATTCCACAAGAACTGTCTTAGCGAAAGGCTTCTTGAAGGGAAAGCTGTAACTCTGTGAGATGATTGCACAGAACACAAAGAAGTTTCTCAGAAAGCTTCTTTCTCTTTGTTATCGGAGGATATTACCTTTGGCACTATAGCCTTACAAGGGATACGAAATATCTATTCTCAGATTCCACAGAAATAAGGCTAGCAAAGAGATCCACGAAATACAGATGTAACTCTGTGAGATGAAATAACAGATCACTAAGCAGTTTCTCAGAAAGCTTCTTTCCAGAGTTCATCTGAGGATATTTCCTTTTTCACCATAGCTCTCTAGGGGCTTCCAAATATCACTTTGCCAATTCCACAAGAACTCTCTTGGGTAAAGGCTTCTTGAGGGGAAAGCTGTAACTCTCTGAGATGATTTCACAGAACACAAAGAAGTTTCTCAGAAAGCTTCTTTCTCTTTCCTTTTGTAGGATATTGCCTTTGGCCCTATAGTCTTCCAAGGGATCCGAAATATCTGTTCTCAGATTCCACAGAAATAAGGCTAGCAAAGAGATCCACGAAATACAGATGTAACTCTGTGAGATGAATTAACAGAACACTAAGCAGTTTCTCAGAAAGCTTCTTTCCAGATTTCATCTGAGGATATTTCCTTTTTCACCATAGCCCTCTTTGGGCTTCCAAATATCACTTTGCCAATTCCACAAGAACTGTCTTAGCGAAAGGCTTCTTGAGGGGAAAGCTGTAACTCTGTGAGATGATTTCACAGAAGACAAAGAAGTTTCTCAGAAAGCTTCTTTCTCTTTGTTATCGGAGGATATTTCCTTTGGCCCTATAGTCTTCCAAGGGATCCGAAATATCTGTCCTCAGATTCCACAGAAATAAGGCTAGGAAAGAGATCCACGAAATGCAGATGTAAGTCTCTGAGATGAATTAACAGAACACTAAGAAGTTTCTCAGAAAGCTTCTTTCCAGATTTCATCTGAGGATATTTCCTTTTTCACCATAGCCCTCTATGGGCTTCCAAATGTCACTTTGCCAATTCCACAAGAACTGTCTTAGCGGAAGGCTTCTTGAGGGGAAAGCTGTAACTATGTGAGATGATTTCACAGAACACAAAGAAGTTTCTCAGAAAGCTTCTTTCTCTTTGTTAAGGGAGGATATTTCCTTTGGCCCTATAGTCTTCCAAGGGATCCGAAATATCTGTTCTCAGATTTCACAGAAATAAGGCTAGCAAAGAGATCCACGAAATACAGATGTAACTCTGTGAGATGAATTAACAGAACACTAAGCAGTTTCTCAGAAAGCTTCTCTCCTGATTTCATCTGAGGATATTTCCTTTTTCACCATAGCCCTATATGGGCTTCCAAATATCACTTTGCCAATTCCACAAGAACTGTCTTAGCGAAAGGCTTCTTGAGGGGAAAGCTGTAACTCTGTGAGATGATTTCACAGAACACAAAGAAGTTTCTCAGAAAGCTTCTTTCTCTTTGTTATCGGAGGATATTTCCTTTGGCCCTATAGTCTTCCAAGGGATCCGAAATATCTGTTGTCAGATTCCACAGAAATAAGGCTAGCAAAGAGATCCACGAAATACAGATGTAACTCTGTGAGATGAATTAACAGAACACTAAGCAGTTTCTCAGAAAGCTTCTTTCCAGATTCCATCTGAGGATATTTCCTTTTTCACCATAGCCCTCTAAGGGCTTCCAAATATCACTTTGACAATTCCACAAGAACTGTCTTAGCGAAAGGCTTCTTGAGGGGAAAGGTGTAACTCTGTGAGACGATTTCACAGAACACAAAGAAATTTCTCAGAAAGCTTCTTTCTCTTTGTTATCGGAGGATATTTCCTTTGGCCCTATAGTCTTCCAAGGGATCCGAAATATCTGTTCTCAGATTCCACAGAAATAAGGCTAACCAAGAGATCCAGGAAATACAGATGTAACTCTGTGAGATGAATTAACAGAACACTAAGCAGGTTCTCAGAAAGCTTCTTTCCAGATTTCATCTGAGGATATTTCCTTTTTCACCATAGCCCTCTATGGGCTTCCAAATATCACTTTGCCCATTCCACAACAACTGTCTTAGCGAAAGGCTTCTTGAGGGGAAAGCTGAAACTCTGTGAGATGATTTCACAGAACACAAAGATGTTTCTCAGAAAGCTTCTTTCTCTTTGCTTTTGGAGGATATTTCCTTTGGCCCTATAGTCTTCCAAGGGATCCGAAATATCTGTTCTCCGATTCCACAGAAATAAGGCTAGCAAAGAGATCCACGAAATACAGATGTAACTCTCTGAGATGAATTAACAGAACACTAAGCAGTTTCTCAGAAAGCTTCTTTCCAGAGTTCATCTGAGGATATTTCCTTTTTCACCATAGCCCTCTAGGGGCTTCCAAATATCACTTTGCCAGTTCCACAAGAACTCTCTTGGGTAAAGGCTTCTTGAGGGGAAAGCTGTAACTCTGTGAGATGATTTCACAGAACACAAAGATGTTTCTCAGAAAGCTTCTTTCTCTTTGATTTTGGAGGATATTTCCTTTGGCCCTATAGTCTTCCAAGGGATCCGAAATATCTGTTGTCAGATTCCACAGAAATAAGGCTCGCAAAGAGATCCACGAAATACAGATGTAACTCTGTGAGATGAATTAACAGAACACTAAGCAGTTTCTCAGAAAGCTTCTTTCCAGATTCCATCTGAGGATATTTCCTTTTTCACCATAGCCCTCTAAGGGCTTCCAAATATCACTTTGACAATTCCACAAGAACTGTCTTAGCGAAAGGCTTCTTGAGGGGAAAGGTGTAACTCTGTGAGATGATTTCACAGAACACAAAGAAATTTCTCAGAAAGCTTCTTTCTCTTTGTTATCGGAGGATATTTCCTTTGGCCCTATAGTCTTCCAAGGGATCCGAAATATCTGTTCTCAGATTCCACAGAAATAAGGCTAACCAAGAGATCCAGGAAATACAGATGTAACTCTGTGAGATGAATTAACAGAACACTAAGCAGGTTCTCAGAAAGCTTCTTTCCAGATTTCATCTGAGGATATTTCCTTTTTCACCATAGCCCTCTATGGGCTTCCAAATATCACTTTGCCCATTCCACAACAACTGTCTTAGCGAAAGGCTTCTTGAGGGGAAAGCTGAAACTCTGTGAGATGATTTCACAGAACACAAAGATGTTTCTCAGAAAGCTTCTTTCTCTTTGCTTTTGGAGGATATTTCCTTTGGCCCTATAGTCTTCCAAGGGATCCGAAATATCTGTTCTCCGATTCCACAGAAATAAGGCTAGCAAAGAGATCCACGAAATACAGATGTAACTCTCTGAGATGAATTAACAGAACACTAAGCATTTTCTCAGAAAGCTTCTTTCCAGAGTTCATCTGAGGATATTTCCTTTTTCACCATAGCCCTCTAGGGTCTTCCAAATATCACTTTGCCAATTCCACAAGAAATCTCTTGGGTAAAGGCTTCTTGAGGGGAAAGCTGTAACTCTCTGAGATGATTTCACAGAACACAAAGAAGTTTCTCAGAAAGCTTGGTTCTCTTTCCTTTTGGAGGATATTTCCTTTGGCCCTATAGTCTTCCAAGGGTTCCGAAATATCTGTTCTCAGATTCCACAGAAATAAGGCTAGCAAAGAGATCCACGAAATACAGATGTAACTCTGTGAGATGAATTAACAGAACACTAAGCAGTTTCTCAGAAAGCTTCTTTCCAGATTTCATCTGAGGATATTTCCTGTTTCACCATAGCCCTCTATGGGCTTCCAAATATCACTTTGACAATTCCACAATAACTGTCTTAGCGAAAGGCTTCTTGAGGCGAAAGCTGTAACTCTGTGAGATGATTTCACAGAACACAAAGAAGTTTCTCAGAAAGCTTCTTTCTCTTTGTTATCGGAGGATATTTCCTTTGGCCCTACAGTCTTCCAAAGGATCCGAAATATCTGTTCTGAGATTCCACAGAAATAAGGCGAGCAAAGAGATCCAAGAAATACAGATGTAACTCTGTGAGATGAATTAACAGAACACTAAGCAGTTTCTCAGAAAGCCTCTCTCCTGATTCATCTGAGGATATTTCCTTTTTCACCATAGCCCTAATGGGCTTCCAAATATCACTTTGCCAATTCCACAAGAACTGTCTTAGCGAAAGGCTTCTTGAAGGGAAAGCTGTAACTCTGTGAGATGATTGCACAGAACACAAAGAAGTTTCTCAGAAAGCTTCTTTCTCTTTGTTATCGGAGGATATTACCTTTGGCACTATAGCCTTACAAGGGATACGAAATATCTATTCTCAGATTCCACAGAAATAAGGCTAGCAAAGAGATCCACGAAATACAGATGTAACTCTGTGAGATGAAATAACAGATCACTAAGCAGTTTCTCAGAAAGCTTCTTTCCAGAGTTCATCTGAGGATATTTCCTTTTTCACCATAGCTCTCTAGGGGCTTCCAAATATCACTTTGCCAATTCCACAAGAACTCTCTTGGGTAAAGGCTTCTTGAGGGGAAAGCTGTAACTCTGTGAGATGATTTCACAGAACACAAAGAAGTTTCTCAGAAAGCTTCTTTCTCTTTCCTTTTGTAGGATATTGCCTTTGGCCCTATAGTCTTCCAAGGGATCCGAAATATCTGTTCTCAGATTCCACAGAAATAAGGCTAGCAAAGAGATCCACGAAATACAGATGTAACTCTGTGAGATGAATTAACAGAACACTAAGCAGTTTCTCAGAAAGCTTCTTTCCAGATTTCATCTGAGGATATTTCCTTTTTCACCATAGCCCTCTTTGGGCTTCCAAATATCACTTTGCCAATTCCACAAGAACTGTCTTAGCGAAAGGCTTCTTGAGGGGAAAGCTGTAACTCTGTGAGATGATTTCACAGAAGACAAAGAAGTTTCTCAGAAAGCTTCTTTCTCTTTGTTATCGGAGGATATTTCCTTTGGCCCTATAGTCTTCCAAGGGATCCGAAATATCTGTCCTCAGATTCCACAGAAATAAGGCTAGGAAAGAGATCCACGAAATGCAGATGTAAGTCTCTGAGATGAATTAACAGAACACTAAGAAGTTTCTCAGAAAGCTTCTTTCCAGATTTCATCTGAGGATATTTCCTTTTTCACCATAGCCCTCTATGGGCTTCCAAATGTCACTTTGCCAATTCCACAAGAACTGTCTTAGCGGAAGGCTTCTTGAGGGGAAAGCTGTAACTATGTGAGATGATTTCACAGAACACAAAGAAGTTTCTCAGAAAGCTTCTTTCTCTTTGTTATCGGAGGATATTTCCTTTGGCCCTATAGTCTTCCAAGGGATCCGAAATATCTGTTCTCAGATTTCACAGAAATAAGGCTAGCAAAGAGATCCACGAAATACAGATGTAACTCTGTGAGATGAATTAACAGAACACTAAGCAGTTTCTCAGAAAGCTTCTCTCCTGATTTCATCTGAGGATATTTCCTTTTTCACCATAGCCCTATATGGGCTTCCAAATATCACTTTGCCAATTCCACAAGAACTGTCTTAGCGAAAGGCTTCTTGAGGGGAAAGCTGTAACTCTGTGAGATGATTTCACAGAACACAAAGAAGTTTCTCAGAAAGCTTCTTTCTCTTTGTTATCGGAGGATATTTCCTTTGGCCCTATAGTCTTCCAAGGGATCCGAAATATCTGTTCTCAGATTCCACAGAAATAAGACTAGCAAAGACACCCACGAAATACAGATGTAACTCT
This sequence comes from Macaca nemestrina, assembly GCF_043159975.1. Lineage (NCBI taxonomy): Eukaryota > Metazoa > Chordata > Mammalia > Primates > Cercopithecidae > Macaca > Macaca nemestrina. Next base: position 90,273,112 of record NC_092137.1, on the reverse strand, counting down.
ATGAGATGAATTAACAGAACACTAAGTAGTTTCTCAGAAAGCTTCTCTCCTGATTTCATCTGAGGATAATTCCTTTTTCACCATAGCCCTCTATGGGCTTCCAAATATCACATTGCCAATTCCACAAGAACTGTCTTAGCGAAAGGCTTCTTGAGGGGAATGCTGTAACTCTGTGAGATGATTTCACAGAACACAAAGAAGTTTCTCAGAAAGCTTCTTTCTCTTTGTTATCGGAGGATATTTCCTTTATTCCTATAGTCTTCCAAGGGATCCGAAATATCTGTTCTCAGATTCCACAGAAATAAGGCTAGCAAAGAGATCCACGAAATACAGATGTAACTCTGTGAGATGAATTAACAAAACACTAAGCAGTTTCTCAGAAAGCTTCTTTCCAGATTCCATCTGAGGATATTTCCTTTTTCACCATAGCCCTCTATGGGCTCCAAATGTCACTTTGCCAGTTCCACAAGAACTGTCTTGGCGAAAGGCTTCTTGAGGGGAAAGCTGTAACTCTGTGAGATGATTTCACAGAACACAAAGAAGTTTCTCAGAAAGCTTCTTTCTCTTTGTTATCTGAGGATATTTCCTTTGGCCGTATAGTCTTCAAAGGGATCCGAAACATCTGTTCTCAGATTCCACAGAAATAAGGCTAGCAAAGAGATCCACGAAAAACAGATGTAACTCTGTGAGATGAATTAACAGAACACTAAGCAGTTTCTCAGAAAGCTTCTCTCCTGATTTCATCTGAGGATATTTCCTTTTTCATCATAGCTCTATATGGGCTTGCAAATATCACTCTGCCAATTCCACAAGAACTGTCTTAGCGAAAGGCTTCTTGAGGGGAAAGCTGTAACTCTATGAGATGATTTCACAGAACACAAAGAAGTTTCTCAGAAAGCTTCTTTCTCTTTGTTATCGGAGGATGTTTCCTTTGGCCCTATAGTCTTCCAAGGGATCCGAAATATCTGTTCTCAGATTCCACAGAAATAAGGCTAGCAAAGAGATCCACGAAATACAGATGTAACTCTGTGAGACGAATTAACTGAACACTAAGCAGTTTCTCAGAAAGCTTCTTTCCAGATTTCATCTGAGGATATTTCCTTTTTCACCATAGCCCTCTATGGGCTTCCAAATATCACTTTGCCAATTCCACAAGAACTGTCTTAGCGAAAGGCTTCTTGAGGGGAAAGCTGTAACTCTGTGAGATGATTTCACAGAACACAAAGAAGTTTCTCAGAAAGCTTCTTTCTATTTGTTATCGGAGGATATTTCCTTTGGCCCTATAGTCTTCCAAGGGATCCGAAATATCTGTACTCAGATTCCACAGAAATAAGGCTAGCAAAGAGATCCACGAAATACAGATGTAACTCTGTGAGATGAATTAACAGATCACTGAGCAGGTTCTCAGAAAGCTTCTTTCCAGATTTCATCTGAGGATATTTCGTTTTTCACCATAGCCCTCTATGGGCTTCCAAATATCACTTTGTCAATCCCACAAGAACAGTCTTAGCGAACGCTTCTTGAGGGGAATGCTGTAACTCTGTGAGATGATTGCACAGAACACAAAGAAGTTTCTCAGAAAGCTTCTTTCTCTTTGTTATCGGAGGATAATTCTTTGGCCCTATAGTCTTCCAAGGAATCCGAAATATCTGTTCTCTGATTCCACAGAAATGAGGCTAGCAAAGAGATCCACGAGATACAGATGTAACTCTGTGTGATGAATTAACAGAACACTAAGCAGTTTCTCATTAAACTTCTTTCCAGATTTCATCTAAGGATATTTCCTTTCTCACCACAGCCCTCTATGGTCTTCCCAATATCACTTTGCCAATTCCACAAGAACTGTCTTAGCGAAAGGCTTCTTGAGGGGAAAGCTGTAACTCTGTGAGATGATTTCACAGAACACAAAGAAGTTTCTCAGAAAGCTTCTTCCTCCTTGTTATCGGAGGATATTTCCTTTGGCCCTATAGTCTTCCAAGGGATCCGAAATATCTGTTCTCAGATTCCACAGAAATAAGGCTAGCAAAGAGATCCACGAAATACAGATGTAACTCTCTGAGATGAATTAACAGAACACTAAGCAGTTTCTCAGAAAACTTCTTTCCAGATTTCATCTGAGGATATTTCCTTTTTCACCATAGCCCTCTAGGGGTTCCAAATATCACTTTGCCAATTCCACAAGAACTGTCTTAGCGAAAGGCTTCTTGAGGGGAAATCTGTAACTCTGTGAGATGATTTCAAAGAACACAAAGAAGTTTCTCAGAAAGCTTCTTTCTCTTTGTTATCGGAGGATATTTCCTTTGGCCCTATAGTCTTCCAAGGGATCCGAAATATCTGTTCTCAGATTCCACAGAAATAAGGCTAGCAAAGAGATCCACGAAATACAGATGTACCTCTGTGAGATGAATTAACAAAACACTAAGCAGTTTCTCAGAAAGCTTCTTTCCAGATTTCATCTGAGGATATTTCCTTTTTCACCATAGCCCTCTATGGGCTCCAAATGTCACTTTGCCAGTTCCACAAGAACTGTCTTGGCGAAACGCTTCTTGAGGGGAATGCTGTAACTCTGTGAGATGATTTCACAGAACACAAAGAAGTTTCTCAGAAAGCTTCTTTCTCTTTGTTATCTGAGGATATTTCCTTTGGCCGTATAGTCTTCAAAGGGATACGAAACATCTGTTCTCAGATTCCACAGAAATAAGGCTAGCAAAGAGATCCACGAAATACAGATGTAAGTCTCTGAGATGAATTAACAGAACACTAAGTAGTTTCTCAGAAAGCTTCTTTCCAGATTTCATCTGAGGATATTTCCTTTTTCACCATAGCCCTCTATGGGCTTCCCAATATCACTTTGCCAATTCCACAAGAACTGTCTTAGCGAAAGGCTTCTTGAGGGGAAAGCTGTAACTCTGTGAGATGATTTCACAGAACACAAAGAAGTTTCTCAGAAAGCTTCTTTCTCTTTGTTATCGGAGGATATTTCCTTTGGCCCTATAGTCTTCCAAGGGATCCGAAATATCTGTTCTCAGATTCCACAGAAATAAGGCTAGCAAAGAGATCCACGAAATACAGATGTAACTCTGTGAGATGAATTAACAGAACACTAAGCAGTTTCTCAGAAAGCTTCTCTCCTGATTTCATCTGAGGATATTTCCTTTTTCATCATAGCCCTATATGGGCTTCCAAATATCACTTTGCCAATTCCACAAGAACTGTCTTAGCGAAAGGCTTCTTGAGGGGAAAGCTGTAACTCTGTGAGATGATTTCACAGAACACAAAGAAGTTTCTCAGAAAGCTTCTTTGTCTTTGTTATCGGAGGATATTTCCTTTGGCCCTATAGTCTTCCAAGGCATCCGAAATATCTGTTCTCAGATTCCACAGAAATAAGGCTAGCAAAGAGATCCACGAAATACAGATGTAACTCTGTGAGACGAATTAACAGAACACTAAGCAGTTTCTCAGAAAGCTTCTTTCCAGATTTTATCTGAGGATATTTCCTTTTTCACCATAGCCCTCTATGGGCTTCCAAATATCACTTTGCCAATTCCACAAGAACTGTCTTAGCGAAAGGCTTCTTGAGGGGAAAGCTGTAACTCTGTGAGATGATTTCAAAGAACACAAAGAAGTTTCTCAGAAAGCTTCTTTCTCTTTGTTATCGGAGGATATTTCCTTTGGCCCTGTAGTCTTCCAAGGGATCCGAAATATCTATTCTCAGATTCCACAGAAATAAGGCTAGCAAAGAGATCCACGAAATACAGATGTAACTCTGTGAGATGAAATAACAGAACACTAAGCAGTTTCTCAGAAAGCTTCTTTCCAGATTTCATCTGAGGATATTTCCGTTTTCACCGTAGCCTTCTATGGGCTCCAAATGTCACTTTGCCAATTCCACAAGAACTGTCTTGGCGAGAGGCTTCTTGAGGGGAATGCTGTAACTCTTTAAGATGATTTCACAGAACACAAAGAAGTTTCTCAGAAAGCTTCTTTCTCTTTGTTATCGGAGGATATTTCCTTTGGCCCTATAGTCTTCCAAGGGATCCGAAATATCTGTTCTCAGATTCCACAGAAATAAGGCTAGCAAAGAGATCCACGAAATACAGATGTAACTCTGTGAGACGAATTAACAGAACACTAAGCAGTTTCTCAGAAAGCTTCTTTCCAGATTTCATCTGAGGATATTTCCTTTTTCACCATAGCCCTCTATGGGCTTCCAAATATCAAATTGTCGATTCCACAAGAACTGTCTTAGCGAAAGGCTTCTTGAGGGGAAAGCTGTAACTCTGTGAGATGATTTCAAAGAACACAAAGAAGTTTCTCAGAAAGCTTCTTTCTCTTTGTTATCGGAGCATATTTCCTTTGGCCCTATAGTCCTCCAAGGGGTCCGAAATATCTGTTCTGAGATTCCACCGAAATAAGGCTAGCAAAGAGATCCACGAAATACAGATGTAACTCTGTGAGATGATTTAACAGAACACTAAGCAGTTTCTCAGAAAGCTTCTTTCCAGATTTCATCTGAGGATATTTCCGTTTTCACCATAGCCCTCTATGGGCTCCAAATGTCACTTTGCCAATTCCACAACAACTGTCTTGGCGAAAGGCCTCTTGAGGGGAATGCTGTAACTCTGTGAGATGATTTCACAGAACACAAAGAAGTTTCTCAGAAAGGTTCTTTCTATTTGTTATCGGAGGATATTTCCTTTGGCCCTATAGTCTTCCAAGGGATCCGAAATATCTGTTCTCAGATTCCACAGAAATAAGGCTAGCAAAGAGATCCACGAAATACAGATGTAGCTCTGTGAGATGAATTAACAGAACACTAAGCAGTTTCTCAGAAAGCTTCTTTCCAGATTTCATCTGAGGATATTTCCTTTTTCACCATAGCTCCTTTGGGCTTCCAAATATCACTTTGCCAATTCCACAAGAACTGTCTTAGCGAAAGGCTTCTTGAGGGGATAGCTGTAACTCTGTGAGATGATGTCACAGAACACAAAGAAGTTTCTCAGAAAGCTTCTTTCTCTTTGTTTTCGGAGGATATTTCCTTTGGCCCTATAGTCTTCCAAGGGATACGAAATATCTGTTCTCAGATTCCACAGAAATAAGGCTAGCAAAGAGATCCACGAAATACAGATGTAACTCTGTGAGATGAATTAACAGAACACTAAGCATTTTCTCAGAAAGCTTCTTTCCAGATTTCATCTGAGGATATTTCCTTTTTCACCATAGCCCTCTATGGGCTCCAAATGTCACTTTGCCAGTTCCACAAGAACCGTCTTGGCGAAACTCTTCTGGAGGGGAAAGCTGTAACTCTGTGAGATGATTTCACAGAACAAAAAGAAGTTTCTCAGAAAGCTTCTTTCTCTTTGTTAAGGGAGGATATTTCCTTAGGCCGTATAGTCTTCAAAGGGATCCGAAATATCTGTTCTCAGATTCCACAGAAATAAGGCTAGCAAAGAGATCCACGAAATACAGATGTAAGTCTCTGAGATGAATTAACAGAACACTAAGTAGTTTCTCAGAAAGCTTCTTTCCAGATTTCATCTAAGGATATTTCCTTTTTCACCATAGCCCTCTATGGGCTTCCCAATATCACTTTGCCAATTCCACAAGAACTGTCTTAGCGAAAGGCTTCTTGAGGGAAAAGCTGTAACTCTGTGAGATGATTTCACAGAACACAAAGAAGTTTCTCAGAAAGCTTCTTTCTCTTTGTTATCGGAGGATATTTCCTTTGGCCCTATAGTCTTCCTAGGGATCCGAAATATCTGTTCTCAGATTCCACAGAAATAAGGCTAGCAAAGAGATCCACGAAATACATATGTAACTCTGGGAGATGAATTAACAGAACACTAAGCAGTTTCTCAGAAAGCTTCTTTCCAGATTTCATCAGAGGATATTTCCTTTTTCACCATAACCCTCTATGGGCTTCCAAATATCACTTTGCCAAATCCACAAGAGCTGTCTTGGGGAAAGGCTTCTTGTTGGAAATCTGTAACTCTGTGAGATGATTTCACAGAATACAAAGAAGTTTCTCAGAAAGCTTCTTTCTCTTGGTTATCGGAACATATTTCATTGGGCCCTGTAGTCTTCCAAGGGATCCGAAATATCTGTTCTCAGATTCCAAAGAAATAAGGCAAGCAAAGAGATCCACGAAATACAGATATAACTCTGTGAGACGAATTAACAGAACACTAAGCAGTTTCTCAGAAAGCTTCTTTCCAGATTTCATCTGAGGATATTTCCTTTTTCACCATAGCCCTCTATGGGCTTCCAAATATCACTTTGCCGATTCCACAAGAACTGTCTTAGCGAAAGGCTTCTTGAGGGGAAAGCTGTAACTCTGTGAGATGATTTCAAAGAACACAAAGAAGTTTCTCAGAAAGCTTCTTTCTCTTTGTTATCGGAGCATATTTCCTTTGGCCCTATAGTCCTCCAAGGGGTCCGAAATATCTGTTCTGAGATTCCACAGAAATAAGGCTAGCAAAGAGATCCACGAAATACAGATGTAACTCTGTGAGATGATTTAACAGAACACTAAGCAGTTTCTCAGAAAGCTTCTTTCCAGATTTCATCTGAGGATATTTCCGTTTTCACCATAGCCCTCTATGAGCTCCAAATGTCACTTTGCCAATTCCACAGCAACTGTCTTGGCGAAATGCCTCTTGAGGGGAATGCTGTAACTCTGTGAGATGATTTCACAGAACACAAAGAAGTTTCTCAGAAAGGTTCTTTCTATTTGTTATCGGAGGATATTTCCTTTGGCCCTATAGTCTTCCAAGGGATCCGAAATATCTGTTCTCAGATTCCACAGAAATAAGGCTAGCAAAGAGATCCACGAAATACAGATGTAGCTCTGTGAGATGAATTAACAGAACACTAAGCAGTTTCTCAGAAGGCTTCTTTCCAGATTTCATCTGAGGATATTTCCTTTTTCACCATAGCTCCTTTGGGCTTCCAAATATCACTTTGCCAATTCCACAAGAACTGTCTTAGGGAAAGGCTTCTTGAGGGGAAAGCTGTAACTCTGTGAGATGATTTCAAAGAACACAAAGAAGTTTCTCAGAAAGCTTCTTTCTCTTTGTTTTCGGAGGATATTTCCTTTGGCCCTATAGTCTTCCAAGGGATCCGAAATATCTGTTCTCAGATTCCACAGAAATAAGGCTAGCAAAGAGATCCACGAAATACAGATGTAACTCTGTGAGATGAATTAACAGAACACTAAGCAGTTTCTCAGAAAGCTTCTTTCCAGATTTCATCTGAGGATATTTCCTTTTTCACCATAGCCCTCTATGGGCTCCAAATGTCACTTTGCCAGTTCCACAAGAACTGTCTTGGCGAAACGCTTCTGGAGGGGAAAGCTGTAACTCTGTGAGATGATTTCACAGAACACAAAGAAGTTTCTCAGAAAGCTTCTTTCTCTTTGTTAAGGGAGGATATTTCCTTAGGCCGTATAGTCCTCAAAGGGATCCGAAATATCTGTTCTCAGATTCCACAGAAATAAGGCTAGCAAAGAGAATCACGAAATACAGATGTAAGTCTCTGAGATGAATTAACAGAACACTAAGTAGTTTCTCAGAAAGCTTCTTTCCAGATTTCATCTAAGGATATTTCCTTTTTCACCATAGCCCTCTATGGGCTTCCCAATATCACTTTGCCAATTCCACAAGAACTGTCTTAGCGAAAGGCTTCTTGAGGGAAAAGCTGTATCTCTGTGAGATGATTTCACAGAACACAAAGAAGTTTCTCAGAAAGCTTCTTTCTCTTTGTTATCGGAGGATATTTCCTTTGGCCCTATAGTCTTCAAAGGGATCCGAAATATCTGTTCTCAGATTCCACAGAAATAAGGCTAGCAAAGAGATCCACGAAATACAGACGTAACTCTGTGAGATGAATTAACAGAACACTAAGCAGTTTCTCAGAAAGCTTCTTTCCAGATTTCATCTGAGGATATTTCCTTTTTCACCATAGCCCTCTATGGGCTTCCAAATATCACTTTGACAATTCCACAAGAACTGTCTTAGCGAAAGGCTTCTTGAGGGGAAAGCTGTAACTCTGTGAGATGATTTCACAGAACACAAAGAAGTTTCTCAGAAAGCCTCTTTCTCTTTGTTATCGGAGGATATTTCCTTTGGCCCTATAGTCTTCAAAGGGATCCGAAATATCTGTTCTCAGATTCCACAGAAATAAGGCTAGGAAAGAGATCCACGAAATGCAGATGTAAGTCTCTGAGATGAATTAACAGAACACTAAGAAGTTTCTCAGAAAGCTTCTTTCCAGATTTCATCTGAGGATATTTCCTTTTTCACCATAGCCCTCTATGGGCTTCCAAATGTCACTTTGCCAATTCCACAAGAACTGTCTTGGGGAAAGGCTTCTTGTTGGAAATCTGTAACTCTGTGAGATGATTTCACAGAATACAAAGAAGTTTCTCAGAAAGCTTCTTTCTCTTGGTTATCGGAACATATTTCATTGGGCCCTGTAGTCTTCCAAGGGATCCGAAATATCTGTTCTCAGATTCCACAGAAATAAGGCTAGCAAAGAGATCCATGAAATACAGATGTAACTCTGTGAGATGAATTAACAGAACACTAAGCAGTTTCTCAGAAAGTTTCCTTCCAGATTCCATCTGAGGAGATTTCCTTTTTCACCATAACCCTCTGTGGGCTTCCAAATATCACTTTGCGAATTCCACAAGAACTGTCTTAGCGAAAGGCTTCTTGAGGGGAAAGCTGTAACTCTGTGAGATAATTTCACAGAACACAAAGAAGTTTCTCAGAAAGCTTCTTTCTCCTTGTTATCGGAGGATATTTCCTTTGGCCCTATAGTCTTCCAAGGGATCCGAAATATCTGTTCTCAGATTCCACAGAAATAAGGCTAGCAAAGAGATCCACGAAATACAGATGTAACTCTGTGAGATGAATTAACAGAACACTAAGCAGTTTCTCAGAAAGCTTCTTTCCAGATTTCATCTGAGGATATTTCCTTTTTCACCATAGCCCTCTATGGGCTCCAAATGTCACTTTGCCAGTTCCACAAGAACTGTCTTGGCGAAACGCTTCTTGAGGGGAAAGCTGTAACTCTGTGAGATGATTTCACAGAACACAAAGAAGTTTCTCAGAAAGCTTCTTTCTCTTTGTTATCTGAGGATATTTCCTTTGGCCGTATATTCTTCAAAGGGATCCGAAATATCTGTTCTCAGACTCCACAGAAATAATGCTAGCAAAGAGATCCACGAAATACAGATGTAAGTCTCTGAGACGAATTAACAGAACACTAAGAAGTTTCTCAGAAAGGTTCTTTCCAGATTTCATCTGAGGATATTTCCTTTTTCACCATAGCCCTCTATGGGCTTCCAAATATCACTTTGCCAATTCCACAAGAACTGTCTTAGCGAAAGGCTTCTTGAGGGGAATGCTGTAACTCTTTAAGATGATTTCACAGAACACAAAGGAGTTTCTCAGAAAGCTTCTTTGTCTTTGTTATCGGAGGATATTTCCTTTGGCCCTATAGTCTTCCAAGGGATCCGAAATATCTGTTCTCAGATTCCACAGAAATAAGGCTAGCAAAGAGATCCACGAAATACAGATGTAACTCTGTGAGATGAATTAACAGAACACTAAGCAGTTTCTCAGAAAGCTTCTTTCCTGTTTTCATCTGAGGATATTTCCTTTTTCACCATAGCCCTCCATGGGCTTCCAAATATCACTTTGTCAATTCCACAAGAACTCTCTTTGGGAAAAGCTTCTTGAGGGGAAGCTGTAACTCTGTGAGATGATTTCACAGAACACAAAGAAGTTTCTCAGAAAGCTTCTTTCTCTTTGCTTTTGGAGGATATTTCCTTTGGCCCTATAGTCTTCCAAGGGATCCGAAATATCTGTTCTCAGATTCCACAGAAATAAGGCTAGCAAAGAGAACCACGAAATACAGATGTAACTCTTTGAGATGAATTAACAGAACACTAAGCAGTTTCTCAGAAAGATTCCTTCCAGATTCCATCTGAGGATATTTCCTTTTTCACCATAGCCCTCTGTGGGCTTCCAAATATCACTTTGCCAATTCCACAAGAACTGTCTTAGCGAAAGGCTTCTTGAGGGGAAAGCTGTAACTCTGTGAGATGATTTCACAGAACACAAAGAAGTTTCTCAGAAAGCTTCTTTCTATTTGTTATCGGAGGATATTTCCTTTGGCCCTATAGTCTTCCAAGGGATCCGAAATATCTGTTCTCAGATTCCACAGAAATAAGGCTAGCAAAGAGATCCACGAAATACAGATGTAACTCTTTGCGATGAATTAACAGAACACTAAGCAGTTTCTCAGAAAGTTTCTTTCCAGATTTCATCTGAGGATATTTCCTTTTTCACCATAGCCCTCTATGGGCTTCCAAATATCACTTTGCCCATTCCAGAACAACTGTCTTAGCGAAAGGCTTCTTGAGGGGAAAGCTGTAACTCTTTGAGATGATTTCACAGAACACAAAGAAGTTTCTCAGAAAGCTTCTTTCTCTTTGTTATCCGAGGATATTTCCTTTGGCCCTATAGTCTTCCAAGGGATCCGAAATATATGTTCTCAGATTCCACAGAAGTGAGGCTAGCAAAGAGATCCACGAAATACAGATGTAACTCTGTGAGACGAATTAACAGAACACTAAGCAGTTTCTCAGAAAGCTTCTTTCCAGATTTCATCTGAGGATATTTCCTTTTTCACCATAGCCCTCTATGGGCTTCCAAATATCACTTTGCCAATTCCACAAGAACTGTCTTAGCCAAAGGGTTCTTGAGGGGAAAGGTGTAACTCTGTGAGATGATTTCAAAGAACACAAAGAAGTTTCTCAGAAAGCTTCTTTCTCTTTGTTATCGGAGGATATTTCCTTTGGCCCTATTGTCTTCCAAGGGATCCGAAATATCTGTTCTCAGATTCCACAGAAATAAGGCTAACCATGAGATCCACGAAATACAGATGTAACTCTGTGAGACGAATTAACGGAACACTAAGCAGTTTCTCAGAAAGCTTCTTTCCAGATTTCATCTGAGGATATTTCCTTTTTCACCCTAGCCCTCTATGGTCTTCCAAATATCACTTTGACAATTCCACAAGAACTGTCTTAGCGAAAGGCTTCTTGAGGGGAAAGCTGTAACTCTGTGAGATGATTTCACAGAACACAAAGAAGTTTCTCAGAAAGCTTCTTTCTATTTGTTATCGGAGTGTATTTCCTTTGGCCCTATAGTCTTCCAAGGGATCAGAAATATCTGTACTCAGATTCCACAGAAATAAGGCTAACAAAGAGATCCACGAAATACAGATGTAACTCTGTGAGATGAATTAACAGAACACTAAGCAGGTTCTCAGAAAGCTTCTTTCCAGATTTCATCTGAGGATATTTCGTTTTTCACCATAGCCCTCTATGGGCTTCCAAATATCACTTTGCCAATCCCACAAGAACTGTCTTAGCGAACGCTTCTTGAGGGGAATGCTGTAACTCTGTGAGATGATTGCACAGAACACAAAGAAGTTTCTCAGAAAGCTTCTTTCTCCTTGTTATCGGAGGATATTTCCTTTGGCCCTATAGTCTTCCAAGGGATCCGAAATATCTGTTCTCAGATTCCACAGAAATAAGGCTAGCAAAGAGATTCACGAAATACAGATGTAACTCTGTGAGATGAATTAACAGAACACTAAGCAGTTTCTCAGAAAGCTTCTTTCCAGATTTCATCTGAGGATATTTCCTTTTTCACCATAGCCCTCTATGGGCTCCAAATGTCACTTTGCCAGTTCCACAAGAACTGTCTTGGCGAAACGCTTCTGGAGGGGAAAGCTGTAACTCTGTGAGATGATTTCACAGAACACAAAGAAGTTTCTCAGAAAGCTTCTTTCTCTTTGTTAAGGGAGGATATTTCCTTTGGCCGTATAGTCTTCAAAGGGATCCGAAATATCTGTTCTCAGATTCCACAGAAATAAGGCTAGCAAAGAGATCCACGAAATACAGATGTAACTCTGTGAGATGAATTAACAGAACACTAAGCAGTTTCTCAGAAAGCTTCTCTCCTGATTTCATCTGAGGATATTTCCTTTTTCATCATAGCCCTATATGGGCTTCCAAATATCACTTTGCCAATTCCACAAGAACTGTCTTAGCGAAAGGCTTCTTGAGGGGAAAGGTGTAACTCTGTGAGATGATTTCAAAGAACACAAAGAAGTTTCTCAGAAAGCTTCTTTCTCTTTGTTATCGGAGGATATTTCCTTTGGCCCTATAGTCTTCCAAGGGATCCGAAATATCTGTTCTCAGATTCCACAGAAATAAGGCTAGCAAAGAGATCCACGAAATACAGATGTAACTCTGTGAGACGAATTAACAGAACACTAAGCAGTTTCTCAGAAAGCTTCTTTCCAGATTTCATCTGAGGATATTTCCTTTTTCACCATAGCCCTCTATGGGCTTCCTAATATCACTTTGCCAATTCCACAAGAACTGTCTTAGCGAAAGGCTTCTTGAGGGGAAAGCTGTAACTCTGTGAGATGATTTCAAAGAACACAAAGAAGTTTCTCAGAAAGCATCTTTCTCTTTGTTATCGGAGGATATTTCCTTTGGCCCTATAGTACTCCAAGGGATCCGAAATATCTGTTCTCAGATTCCACAGAAATAAGGCTAGCAAAGAGATCCACGAAATACAGATGTAACTCTGTAAGATGAATTAACAGAACACTAAGCAGTTTCTCAGAAAGCTTCTTTCCAGATTTCATCTGTGGATATTTCCGTTTTCACCATAGCCCTCTATGGGCTCCAAATGTCACTTTGCCAATTCCACAAGAACTGTCTTCGCGAAAGGCCTCTTGAGGGGAATGCTGTAACTCTGTGAGATGATTTCACAGAACACAAAGAAGTTTCTCAGAAAGCTTCTTTCTCTTTGTTATCGGCGGATATTTCCTTTGGCCCTATAGTCTTCCAAGGGATCCGAAATATCTGTTCTCAGATTCCAAAGAAATAAGGCTAGAAAAGAGATCCACGAAATACAGATGTAACTCTGTGAGATGAATTAAAAGAACACTAAGTAGTTTCTCAGAAAGCTTCTTTCCAGATTTCATCTGAGGATATTTCCTTTTTCACCATAGCCCTCTTTGGGCTTCCAAATATCACTTTGCCAATTCCACAAGAACTGTCTTAGCGAAAGGCTTCTTGAGGGGAAAGTTGTAACTCTGTGAGATGATTTCAAAGAACACAAAGAAGTTATTCAGAAAGCTTCTTTCTCTTTGTTATCGGAGGATATTTCCGTTGGCCCTATAGTCTTCCAAGGGATCCGAAATATCTGTTCTCAGATTCCACAGAAATAAGGCTAGCAAAGAGATCCACGAAATACAGATGTAACTCTGTGAGATGAATTAACAGAACACTAAGCAGTTTCTCAGAAAGCTTCTTTCCAGATTTCATGTGAGGATATTTCCTTTTTCACCATAGCCCTCTATGGGCTCCAAATGTCACTTTGCCAGTTCCACAAGAACTGTCTTGGCGAAACGCTTCTTGAGGGGAAAGCTGTAACTCTGTGAGATGATTTCACAGAACACAAAGAAGTTTCTCAGAAAGCTTCTTTCTTTTTGTTATCTGAGGATATTTCCTTTGGCCCTATAGTATTCAAAGGGATCCGAAATATCTGTTTTCAGATTCCACAGAAATAAGGCTAGCAAAGAGATCCACGAAATACAGATGTAAGTCTCTGAGATGAATTAACAGAACACTAAGCAGGTTCTCAGAAAGCTTGTTTCCAGATTTCATCTGAGGATATATCCTTTTTCACCATAGCCCTCTAAGGGCTTCCCGATATCACTTTGCCAATTCCACAAAAACTGTCTTAGCGAAAGGCTTCTTGAGGGGAAAGCTGTAACTCTGTGGGATGATTTCACAGAACACAAAGAAGTTTCTCAGAAAGCTTCTTTCTCTTTGTTATCGGAGGATATTTCCTTTGGCCCTATAGTCTTCCAAGGGATCCGAAATATCTGTTCTCAGATTCCACAGAAATAAGGCTAGCAAAGAGATCCACGAAATACAGATGTAACTCTGTGAGATGAATTAACGGAACACTAAGCAGTTTCTCAGAAAGCTTCTTTCCAGATTTCATCTGAGGATATTTCCTTTTTCACCGTAGCCCTCTATGGGCTTCCAAATATCACTTTGCCAATTCCACAAGAACTGTCTTAGCGAATGGCTTCTTGAGGGGAAAGCTGTAACTCTGTGGGATGATTTCACAGAACACAAAGAAGTTTCTCAGAAAGCTTCTTTCTCTTTGTTATCGGAGGATATTTCCTTTGGCCCTATAGTCTTCCAAGGGATCCGAAATATCTGTTCTCAGATTCCACAGAAATAAGGCTAGCAAAGAGATCCACGAAATACAGATGTAACTCTGCGAGATGAATTAACAGAACACTAAGCAGGTTCTCAGAAAGCTTCTTTCCAGATTTCATCTGAGGATATTTCCTTTTTCACCATAGCCCTCTATGGGCTTCCAAATATCACTTTTTCCATTCCACAACAACTGTCTTAGCGAAAGGCTTCTTGAGGGGAAAGGTGTAACTCTGTGAGATGATTTCACAGAACACAAAGAAGTTTCTGAGAAATCTTCTTTCTCTTTGTTATCGGAGCATATTTCCTTTGGCCCTATAGTCTTCCAAGGGATCCGAAATATCTCTTCTCAGATTCCACAGAAATAAGGCTAGCAAAGAGATCCACGAAATACAGATGTAACTCTGTGAGATGAATTAACAGAACACTAAGCAGTTTCTAAAAAGCTTCTTTCCAGATTTCATCTGAGGATATTTCCTTTTTCACCATAGCCCTCTATGGGCTTCCAAATATCACTTTGCCCATTCCACAAGAACTGTCTTAGCGAAAGGCTTCTTGAAGGGAAAGATGTAACTTTGTGAGATGATTTCACAGAACACAAAGAATTTTCTCAGAAAGCTTCTTTATCTTTGTTATCGGAGGATATTTCCTTTGGCCCTATAGTCTTCCAAGGAATCCGAAATATCTGTTCTCAGATTCCACAGAAATAAGGCTAGCAAAGAGATCCACGAAATACAGAGGTAACTCTGTGAGATGAATTAACAGAACACTAAGCAGTTTCTCAGAAAGCTTCTTTCCAGATTTCATCTAAGGATATTTCCGTTTTCATCATATCCCTCTATGGGCTCCAAATGTCACTTTGCCAATTCCACAAGAACTGTCTTGGCGAAACGCTTCTTGAGGGGAAAGCTGTAACTCTGTGAGATGATTTCACAGAACACAAAGAAGTTTCTCAGAAAGCTTCTTTCTCTTTGTTATCGGAGGATATTTCCTTTGGCCCTATAGTCTTCCAAGGGATCCGAAATATCTGTTCTCAGATTCCACAGAAATAAGGCTAGCAAAGAGATCCACGAAATACAGATGTAACTCTGTGAGATGAATTAACAGAACACTAAGCAGGTTCTCAGAAAGCTTCTTTCCAGATTTCATCTGAGGATATTTCCTTTTTCACCACAGCCCTCTATGGGCTTCCAAATGTCACTTTGCCAATTCCACAAGAACTGTCTTGGTGAAAGGCTTCTTGAGGGGAAAGCTGTAACTCGGTGAGATGATTTCACAGAATTCAAAGAAGTTTCTCAGAAAACTTCTTTCTCTTGGTTATCGGAGCATACTTCCTTTGGCCCTATAGTCTTCCAAGGGATCCGAAATATCTGCTCTCAGATTCCACAGAAATAAGGCTAGCAAAGAGATACACGAAATGCAGATGTAACTCGGTGAGATGAATTAACAGAACACTAAGCAGGTTCTCAGAAAGCTTCTTTCCACATTTCATCTGAGGATATTTCCTTTTTCACCACAGCCCTCTATGGGCTTCCAAATGTCACTTTGCCAATTCCACAAGAACTGTCTTGGTGAAAGGCTTCTTGAGGGGAAAGCTGTAACTCTTTGAGATGATTTCACAGAATTCAAAGAAGTTTCTCAGAAAACTTCTTTCTCTTGGTTATCGGAGCATACTTCCTTTGGCCCTATAGTCTTCCAAGGGATCCGAAATATCTGTTCTCAGATTTCACAGAAATAAGGCTAGCAAAGAGATCCACGAAATACAGATGTAACTCTGTGAGATGAATTAACAGAACACTAAGCAGTTTCTCAGAAAGCTTCTTTCCAGATTTCATGTGAGGATATTAACTTTTTCACCATCGCCCTCTAAGGGCTTCCAAATATCACTTTGCCAATTCCACAAGAACTGTCTTAGCGAAAGGCTTCTTGAGGGGAATGCTGTAACTCTGTGAGATGATTTCACAGAACACAAAGTAATTTCTCAGAAAGCTTCTTTCTCTTTGTTATCAGAGGATATTTCCTTTGGCCCTATAGTCTTCCAAGGGATCCGAAATATCTGTTCTCAGATTCCACAGAAATAAGGCTAGCAAAGAGATCCACGAAATACAGATGTAACTCTGTGACATGAATTAACAGAACACTAAGCAGTTTCTCAGAAAGCTTCTTTCCAGATTTCATCTGAGGATATTTCCTTTTTCACCATAGCCCTCTATGGGCTTCCAAATATCACTTTGCCAATTCCACAAGAACTGTCTTGGTGAAAGGCTTCTTGAGGGGAAAGCTGTAACTCTGTGAGATGATTTCACAGAACACAAAGAAGTTTCTCAGAAAGCTTCTTTCTGTTTGTTATCGGAGGATATTTCCTTTGGCCCTATAGTCTTCCAAGGGATCCGAAATATCTGTTCTCAGATTCCACAGAAATAAGGCTAGCAAAGAGATCCACGAAATACAGATGTAACTCTGTGAGATGAATTAACAGAACACTAAGCAGTTTCTCAGAAAGCTTCTTTCCAGATTTCATCTGAGGATATTTCCTTTTTCACCGTAGCCCTCTATGGGCTTCCAAATATCACTTTGCCAATTCCACAAGAACTGTCTTAGCGAAAGGCTTCTTGAGGGGAAAGCTGTAACTCTGTGAGATGATTTCACAGAACACAAAGATGTTTCTCAGAAAGCTTCTTTCTCTTGGTTATCGGAGGATATTTCCTTGGCCCTATAGTCTTCCAAGGGATCCGAAATATCTGTTCTCAGATTCCACAGAAATAAGGCTAGCAAAGAGATCCACGAAATACAGATGTAACTCTGTGAGATGAATTAACAGAACACTAAGCAGTTTCTCAGAAAGCTTCTTTCCAGATTTCATCTGAGGATATTTCCTTTTTCACCACAGCCCTCTATGGGCTTCCAAATGTCACTTTGCCAATTCCACAAGAACTGTCTTGGTGAAAGGCTTCTTGAGGGGAAAGCTGTAACTCTGTGAGATGATTTCACAGAATACAAAGGAGTTTCTCAGAAAACTTCTTTCTCTTGGTTATCGGAGCATACTTTCTTTGGCCCTATAGTCATCCAAGGGATCCGAAATATGTTTTCTCAGATTCCACAGAAAGAATGCTAGCAAAGAGAACCACGAAATACAGATGTAACTCTGTGAGATGAATTAACAGAACACTAATCAGTTTCTCAGAAAGCTTCTTTCCAGATTTCATCTGAGGATATCTCCTTTTTCACCATAGCCCTCTATGGGCTTCCAAATATCACTTTGCCAATTCCACAAGAACTGTCTTAGCGAAAGGCTGCTTGAGTGGAAAGCTGTAACTCTGTGAGATGATTTCACAGAACACAAAGAAGTTTCTCAGAAAGCTTCTCTCTCTTTGTTATCGGAGGATATTTCCTTTGGCCCTATAGTCTTCCAAGGGATCCGAAATATCTGTTCTCAGATTCCACAGAAATAAGGCTAGCAAAGAGATCCACGAAATACAGATGTAACTCTGTGAGATGAATTAACAGAACACTAAGCAGTTTCTCAGAAAGCTTCTTTCCAGATTTCATGTGAGGATATTTCCTTTTTCAACATAGCCCTCTAATGGCTTCCAAAAATCACTTTGCCAATTCCACAAGAACTGTCTTAGCGAAAGGCTTCTTGAGGGGAAAGCTGTAACCTTGTGAGATGATTTCACAGAACACAACGAAGTTTCTCAGAAGGCTTCTTTCTCTTTGTTATGGGAGGATATTTCCTTTGGCCCTATAGTCTTCCAAGGGATCCGAAATATCTGTTCTCAGATTCCACATAAATAAGGCTAGCAAAGAGATCCACGAAATACAGATGTAACTCTGTGAGATGAATTAACAGAACACTAAGCAGTTTCTCAGAAAGCTTCTTTCCAGATTTCATATGAGGATATTACCTTTTTTACCATAGCCCTCTATGGGCTTCCAAATATCACTTTGCCTATTCCACAAGAACTGTCTTAGCAAAAGGCTTCTTGAAGGGAAAGCTGTAACTCTGTGAGATGATTTCACAGAACACAAAGGAGTTTATCAGAAAGCTTCTTTCTCTTTGATGTCGGAGGTTATTTCCTTTGGCCCTATAGTCTTCCAAGGGATCCGAAATATCTGTTCTCAGATTCCACAGAAATAAGGCTAGCAAAGAGATCCAGGAAATACAGATGTAACTCTGTGAGACGAATTAACAGAACACTAAGCAGTTTCTCAGAAAGCTTCTTTCCTGATTTCATCTGAGGATATATCCTTTTTCACCGTAGCCCTCTATGGGCTTCCAAATATCACTTTGCGAATTCCACAAGAACTGTCTTAGCGAAAGGCTTCTTGAAGGGAAAGCTGTAACTCTGTGAGATGATTTCACAGAACACAAAGAAGTTTCTCAGAAAGCTTCTTTCTCTTTGTTATCGGAGGATATTTCCTTTGGCCCTATAGTCTTCCAAGGGATCCGAAATATCTGTTCTCAGATTCCACAGAAATAAGGCTAGCAAAGAGATCCACGAAATACAGATGTAACTCTGTGAGATGAATTAAAAGAACACTAAGCAGTTTCTCAGAAAGCTTCTTTCCAGATTTCATCTGAGGATATTTCCTTTTTCACCATAGCAATCTATGGGCTTCCAAATATCACTTTGCCAATTCCACAAGAACTGTCTTAGCGAAAGGCTTCTTGAGGGGAAAGCCGTAACTCTGTGAGATGATTTCACAGAACACAAAGAAGTTTCTCAGAAAGCTTCCTTCTCTTTGCTATCGGAGGATATTTCCTTTGGCCTTATAGTCTTCCAAGGGATCCGAAATATCTGTTCTCAGATTCCACAGAAATAAGGTTAGCAAAGAGATCCACGAAATACAAATTTAATTCTGTGTGATGAATTAACAGAACACTAAGCAGATTCTCAGAAAGCTTCTTTCCAGATTTCATCTGAGGATATTTCCTTTTTCACCATAGCCCTCTATGGGCTTCCAAATATCACTTTGCCAATTCCACAAGAAAACTCTTGGGGAAAGGATTCTTGAGGGGAAAGCTGTAACTCTGTGAGATGATTTCACAGAAAACAAAGAAGTTTCTCAGAAAGCTTCTTTCTCTTTGCTTTTGGAGGATATTTCCTTTGGCCCTATAGTCTTCCAAGGGTTCCGAAATATCTGTTTTCAGATTCCACAGAAATAAGTCTAGCAAAGAGATCCACGAAATACAGATGTAACTCTGTGAGATGAATTAACAGAACACTAAGCAGTTTCTCAGAAAGCTTCTTTCCAGATTTCATGTGAGGATATTTAGTTGTTCACCATAGCCCTCTATGGGTTTCCAAATATCACTTTGCCAATTCCACAAGAACTGTCTTGGCGAAAGGCTTCTTGTTGGGAAAGCTGTAACTCTGTGAGATGATTTCACAGAATACAAAGAAGTTTCTCAGAAAGCTTCTTTCTCTTGGTTATCGGAGCATATTTCCTTGGGCCCTGTAGTCTTCCAAGGGATCCGAAATATCTGTTCTCAGATTCCATAGAAATAAGGTTAGCAAAGAGATCCACGAAATACAGATGTAACTCTGTGAGATGAATTAACAGAACATTAAGTAGTTTCTCAGAAAGCTTCCTCCCAGATTCCATCTGAGGATATTTCCTTTTTCACCATAGCCCTCTATGGGCTTCCAAATATCACTTTGCCAATTCCACAAGAACTGTCTTAGCGAAAGGCTTCTTGAGGGGAAAGCTGTAACTCTGTGAGATGATTTCACAGAACACAAAGAAGTTTCTCAGAAAGCTTCTTTCTCTTTGTTATCGGAGGATATTTCCTTTGGCCCTACAGTCTTCCAAGGGATCCGAAATATCTGTTCTCAGATTCCACAGAAATAAGGCTAGCAAAGAGATCCACGAAATACAGATGTAACTCTTTGAGATGAATTAACAGAACACTAAACAGTTTCTCCGAAAGCTTCTTTCCAGATTTCATCTGAGGATAAATCCTTTTTCACCATAGCCCTCTATGGGCTTCCTAATATCACTTTGCCAATTCCACAAGAACTGTCTTAGCGAAAGGCTTCTTGAAGGGAAAGTTGTAACTCTGTGAGATGATTTCACAGAACACAAAGGAGTTTCTCAGAAAGCTTCTTTCTCTTTGATGTCGGAGGTTATTTCCTTTGGCCCTATAGTCTTCCAAGGGATCCGAAATATCTGTTCTCAGATTCCACAGATATAAGGCTAGCAAAGTGATCCACGAAATACATATGTAACTCTGTGAGATGAATTAACAGAACACTAAGCAGTTTCTCAGAAAGCTTCTTTCCAGATTTCATCTAGGATATATCCTTTTTCACCATAGCCCTCTATGGGCTTCCAAATATCACTTTGCCAATTCCACAAGAACTGTCTTAGCGAAAGGCTTCTTGAGGGGAAAGCTGTAACTCTGTGAGATGATTTCACAGAACACAAAGGAGTTTCTCAGAAAGCTTCTTTCTCTTTGATGTCGGAGGTTATTTCCTTTGGCCCTATACTCTTCCAAGGGATCCGAAATATCTGTTCTCAGATTCCACAGAAATAAGGCTAGCAAAGAGATCCACGAAATACAGATGTAACTCTGTGAGTTGAATTAACAGAACACTAAGCAGGTTCTCAGAAAGCTTCTTTCCAGATTTCATCTGAGGATATTTCCTTTTTCACCATAGCCCTCTATGGGTTTCCAAATATCACTTTGTCCATTCCACAACAACTGTCTTAGCGAAAGGCTTCTTGAGGGCAAAGGTGTAACTCTGTGAGTTGATTTCACAGAACACAAAGAAGTTTCTGAGAAAGCTTCTTTCTCTTTGTTATCGGAGCATATTTCCTTTGGCCCTATAGTCTTCCGAGGGATCCGAAATAGCTCCTCTCGGATTCCACAGAAATAAGGCTAGCAATGAGATCCACGAAATACCGATGTAACTCTGTGAGATGAATTAACAGAACACTAAGCAGTTTCTCAGAAAGCTTCTTTCCAGATTTCATGTGAGGATATTTCCTTTTTCACCATAGCCCTCTATGGGCTTCCAAATATCACTTTGCCAATTCCACAAGAACTGTCTTAGCGAAAGGCTTCTTGAGGGGAAAGCTGTAACTCTGTGAGATGATTTCACAGAACACAAAGAAGTTTCTCAGAAAGCTTCTTTCTCTTTGTTATCGGAGGATATTTCCTTTGGCCCTATAGTCTTCCAAGGGATCCGAAATATATGTTCTCAGATTCCACAGAAATAAGGCTAGCAAAGAGATCCACGAAATACAGATGTAACTCTGTGAGATGAACTAACAGAACACTAAGAAGTTTCTCAGAAAGCTTCTTTCCAGATTTCATGTGAGGATATTTCCTTTTTCACCATAGCCCTCTATGGGCTTCCAAATATCACTTTGCCAATTCCAGAAGAACTGGCTTAGCGAAAGGCTTCTTGAGGGGAATGCTGTAACTCTGTGAGATGATTTCACAGAACACAAAGAATTTTCTCAGAAAGCTTCTTTCTCTTTGTTATCGGAGGATATTTCCTTTGGCCCTATAGTCTTCCAAGGGATCCGAAATATCTGTTCTCAGATTCCACAGAAATAAGGCTAGCAAAGAGATCCACGAAATACAGATGTAACTCTGTGAGATGAATTAACAGAACACTAAGCAGTTTCTCAGAAAGCTTCTTTCCAGATTTCATCTGCGGATATTTCCTTTTTCACCATAGCAATCTATGGGCTTCCAAATATCACTTTGCCAATTCCACAAGAACTGTCTTAGCGAAAGGCTTCTTGAGGGGAAAGCCGTAACTCTGTGAGATGATTTCACAGAACACAAAGAAGTTTCTCAGAAAGCTTCCTTCTCTTTGCTATCGGAGGATATTTCCTTTGGCCTTATAGTCTTCCAAGGGATCCGAAATATCTGTTCTCAGATTCCACAGAAATAAGGTTAGCAAAGAGATCCACGAAATACAAATTTAATTCTGTGTGATGAATTAACAGAACACTAAGCAGATTCTCAGAAAGCTTCTTTCCAGATTTCATCTGAGGATATTTCCTTTTTCACCATAGCCCTCTATGGGCTTCCAAATATCACTTTGCCAATTCCACAAGAAAACTCTTGGGGAAAGGATTCTTGAGGGGAAAGCTGTAACACTGTGAGATGATTTCACAGAAAACAAAGAAGTTTCTCAGAAAGCTTCTTTCTCTTTGCTTTTGGAGGATATTTCCTTTGGCCCTATAGTCTTCCAAGGGTTCCGAAATATCTGTTTTCAGATTCCACAGAAATAAGTCTAGCAAAGAGATCCACGAAATACAGATGTAACTCTGTGAGATGAATTAACAGAACACTAAGCAGTTTCTCAAAAAGCTTCTTTCCAGATTTCATGTGAGGATATTTAGTTGTTCACCATAGCCCTCTATGGGCTTCCAAATATCACTTTGCCAATTCCACAAGAACTGTCTTGGCGAAAGGCTTCTTGTTGGGAAAGCTGTAACTCTGTGAGATGATTTCACAGAATACAAAGAAGTTTCTCAGAAAGCTTCTTTCTCTTGGTTATCGGAGCATATTTCCTTGGGCCCTGTAGTCTTCCAAGGGATCCGAAATATCTGTTCTCAGATTCCATAGAAATAAGGCTAGCAAAGAGATCCACGAAATACAGATGTAACTCTGTGAGATGAATTAACAGAACATTAAGTAGTTTCTCAGAAAGCTTCCTCCCAGATTCCATCTGAGGATATTTCCTTTTTCACCATAGCCCTCTATGGGCTTCCAAATATCACTTTGCCAATTCCACAAGAACTGTCTTAGCGAAAGGCTTCTTGAGGGGAAAGCTGTAACTCTGTGAGATGATTTCACAGAACACAAAGAAGTTTCTCAGAAAGCTTCTTTCTCTTTGTTATCGGAGGATATTTCCTTTGGCCCTACAGTCTTCCAAGGGATCCGAAATATCTGTTCTCAGATTCCACAGAAATAAGGCTAGCAAAGAGATCCACGAAATACAGATGTAACTCTTTGAGATGAATTAACAGAACACTAAACAGTTTCTCCGAAAGCTTCTTTCCAGATTTCATCTGAGGATAAATCCTTTTTCACCATAGCCCTCTATGGGCTTCCTAATATCACTTTGCCAATTCCACAAGAACTGTCTTAGCGAAAGGCTTCTTGAAGGGAAAGTTGTAACTCTGTGAGATGATTTCACAGAACACAAAGGAGTTTCTCAGAAAGCTTCTTTCTCTTTGATGTCGGAGGTTATTTCCTTTGGCCCTATAGTCTTCCAAGGGATCCGAAATATCTGTTCTCAGATTCCACAGATATAAGGCTAGCAAAGTGATCCACGAAATACATATGTAACTCTGTGAGATGAATTAACAGAACACTAAGCAGTTTCTCAGAAAGCTTCTTTCCAGATTTCATCTAGGATATATCCTTTTTCACCATAGCCCTCTATGGGCTTCCAAATATCACTTTGCCAATTCCACAAGAACTGTCTTAGCGAAAGGCTTCTTGAGGGGAAAGCTGTAACTCTGTGAGATGATTTCACAGAACACAAAGGAGTTTCTCAGAAAGCTTCTTTCTCTTTGATGTCGGAGGTTATTTCCTTTGGCCCTATACTCTTCCAAGGGATCCGAAATATCTGTTCTCAGATTCCACAGAAATAAGGCTAGCAAAGAGATCCACGAAATACAGATGTAACTCTGTGAGTTGAATTAACAGAACACTAAGCAGGTTCTCAGAAAGCTTCTTTCCAGATTTCATCTGAGGATATTTCCTTTTTCACCATAGCCCTCTATGGGTTTCCAAATATCACTTTGTCCATTCCACAACAACTGTCTTAGCGAAAGGCTTCTTGAGGGCAAAGGTGTAACTCTGTGAGTTGATTTCACAGAACACAAAGAAGTTTCTGAGAAAGCTTCTTTCTCTTTGTTATCGGAGCATATTTCCTTTGGCCCTATAGTCTTCCGAGGGATCCGAAATAGCTCCTCTCGGATTCCACAGAAATAAGGCTAGCAAAGAGATCCACGAAATACCGATGTAACTCTGTGAGATGAATTAACAGAACACTAAGCAGTTTCTCAGAAAGCTTCTTTCCAGATTTCATGTGAGGATATTTCCTTTTTCACCATAGCCCTCTATGGGCTTCCAAATATCACTTTGCCAATTCCAGAAGAACTGGCTTAGCGAAAGGCTTCTTGAGGGGAATGCTGTAACTCTGTGAGATGATTTCACAGAACACAAAGAATTTTCTCAGAAAGCTTCTTTCTCTTTGTTATCGGAGGATATTTCCTTTGGCCCTATAGTCTTCCAAGGGATCCGAAATATCTGTTCTCAGATTCCACAGAAATAAGGCTAGCAAAGAGATCCACGAAATACAGATGTAACTCTGTGAGATGAATTAACAGAACACTAAGCAGTTTCTCAGAAAGCTTCTTTCCAGATTTCATGTGAGGATATTTCCTTTTTCAACATAGCCCTCTATGGGCTTCCAAATATCATTTTGCCAATTCCACAATAACTGTCTTAGCGAAAGGCTTCTTGAGGGGAAAGCTGTAACTCTGTGAGATGATTTCACAGAACCCAAAGAAGTTTCTCAGAAAGCTTCTTTCTCTTTGTTATCGGAGGATATTTCCTTTGGCCCTATAGTCTTCCAAGGGATCCGAAATATCTGTTCTCAGATTCCACAGAAATAAGGCTAGCAAAGAGATCCACGAAATACAGATGTAACTCGGTGAGATGAATTAACAGAATACTAAGCAGTTTCTCAGAAAGCTTCTTTCCAGATTTCATCTGAGGATATTTCCTTTTTCACCATAGCCCTCTAAGGGCTTCCAAATGTCTCTTCGACAATTCCACAAGAACTGTCTTAGCGAAAGGCTTCTTGAGGGGAAAGCTGTAACTCTGTGAGATGATTTCACAGAATTCAAAGAAGTTTCTCAGAAAACTTCTTTCTCTTGGTTATCGGAGCATACTTCCTTTGGCCCTATACTCTTCCAAGGGATCCGAAATATCTGTTCTCAGATTCCACAGAAATAAGGCTAGCAAAGAGATCCACGAAATACAGATGTAACTCTGTGAGATGAATTAACAGAACACTAAGCAGTTTCTCAGAAAGCTTCTTTCCAGATTTCATGTGAGGATATTATCTTTTTCACCATCGCCCTCTAAGGGCTTCCAAATATCACTTTGCCAATTCCACAAGAACTGTCTTAGCGAAAGGCTTCTTGAGGGGAATGCTGTAACTCTGTGAGATGATTTCACAGAACACAAAGAAGTTTCTCAGAAAGCTTCTTTCTGTTTGTTATCGGAGGATATTTCCTTTGGCCCTATAGTCTTCCAAGGGATCCGAAATATCTGTTCTCAGATTCCACAGAAATAAGGCTAGCAAAGAGATCCACGAAATACAGATGTAACTCTGTGAGATGAATTAACAGAACACTAAGCAGTTTCTCAGAAAGCTTCTTTCCAGATTTCATGTGAGGATATTTCCTTTTTCACCATAGTCCTCAATGGGCTTCCAAATATCACTTTGCCAATTCCACAAGAACTGTCTTAGCGAAAGGCTTCTTGAGGGGAAAGCTGTAACTCTGTGAGATGATTTCACGGAACACAAAGAAGTTTCTCTGAAAGCTTCTTTCTCTTGGTTATCGGAGGATATTTCCTTTGGCAATATAGTCTTCCAAGGGATCCGAAATATCTGTTCTCAGATTCCACAGAAATAAGGCTAGCAAAGAGATCCGCGAAACACAGATGTAACTCTGTGAGATGAATTAACAGAACACTAAGCAGTTTCTCAGAAAGCTTCCTTCCAGATTCCATCTGAGGATATTTCCTTTTTCACCATAGCCCTCTATGGGCTTCCAAGAATCACTTTGCCAATTGCACAAGAACTGTCTTAGCGAAAGGCTTCTTGAAGGGAAAGCTATAACTCTGTGAGATGATTTCACAGAACACAAAGAAGTTTCTCAGAAAGCTTCTTTCTCTTTGTTATCGGAGGATATTTCCTTTGGCCCTATAGTCTTCCAAGGTATCCGAAATATCTGTTCTCAGATTCCACAGAAATAAGGCTAGCAAAGAGATCCACGAAATTCAGATGTAACTCTGTGAGATGAATTAACAGAACACTAAGCAGTTTCTCAGAAAGCTTCTTTCCTGATTTCATCTGAGGATATATCCTTTTTCACCATAGCCCTCTATGGGCTTCCAAATATCACTTTGCCAATTCCACAAGAACTGTCTTAGCGAAAGGCTTCTTGAAGGGAAAGCTGTAACTCTGTGAGATGATTTCACAGAACACAAAGGAGTTTCTCCGAAAGCTTCTTTCTCTTTGTTATCGGAGCATATTTCCTTTGGCCCTATAGTCTTCCAAGGGATCCGAAATATTTGTTCTCAGATTCCACAGAAATAAGGCTAGCAAAGAGATCCACGAAATACAGATGTAACTCTGTGAGATGAATTAACAGAACACTAAGCAGTTTCTCAGAAAGCTTCTTTCCAGATTTCATCTGAGGATATTTCCTTTTTCACCATAGCCCTCTATGGGCTTCCAAATATCACTTTGCCAATTCCACAAGAACTGTCTTAGCAAAAGGCTTCTTGAGGGGAAAGCCGTAACTCTGTGAGATGATTTCACAGAACACAAAGAAGTTTCTCAGAAAGCTTCTTTCTCTTTGCTATCGGAGGATATTTCCTTTGGCCTTATAGTCTTCCAAGGGATCCGAAATATCTGTTCTCAGATTCCACAGAAATAAGGTTAGCAAAGAGATCCACGAAATACAAATTTAATTCTGTGTGATGAATTAACAGAACACTAAGCAGTTTCTCAGAAAGCTTCTTTCCAGATTTCATCTGAGGATATTTCCTTTTTCACCATAGCCCTCTATGGGCTTCCAAAAATCACTTTGCCAATTCCACAAGAACACTCTTGGGGAAAGGATTCTTGAGGAGAAAGCTGTAACTCTGTGAGATGATTTCACAGAAAACAAAGAAGTTTCTCAGAAAGCTTCTTTATCTTTGCTTTTGGAGGATATTTCCTTTGGCCCTATAGTCTTCCAAGGGTTCCGAAATATCTGTTCTCAGATTCCACAGAAATAAGTCTAGCAAAGAGATCCACGAAATACAGATGTAACTCTGTGAGATGAATTAACAGAACACTAAGCAGTTTCTCAGAAAGCTTCTTTCCAGATTTCATGTGAGGATATTTAGTTTTTCACCATAGCTCTCTATGGGCTTCCAAATATCACTTTGCCAATTCCACAAGAACTGTCTTGTCGAAAGGCTTCTTGTTGGGAAAGCTGTAACTCTGTGAGATGATTTCACAGAATACAAAGAAGTTTATCAGAAAGCTTCTTTCTCTTGGTTATCGGAGCATATTTCCTTGGGCCCTGTAGTCTTCCAAGGGATCCGAAATATCTGTTCTCAGATTCCACAGAAATAAGGCTAGCAAAGAGATCCACGAAATACAGATGTAACTCTGTGAGATTAATTAACAGAACACTAAGTAGTTTCTCAGAAAGCTTCCTCCCAGATTCCATCTGAGGATATTTCCTTTTTCACCATAGCCCTCTATGGGCTTCCAAATATCTCTTTGCCAATTCCACAAGAACTGTCTTAGCGAAAGGCTTCTTGAGGGGAAAGCTGTAACTCTGTGAGATGATTTCACAGAACACAAAGAAGTTTCTCAGAAAGCTTCTTTCTCTTTGTTATCGGATGATATTTCCTTTGGCCCTATAGTCTTCCAAGGGATCCGAAATATCTGTTCTCAGTTTCCACAGAAATAAGGCTAGCAAAGAAATCCACGAAATACAGATGTAACTCTTTGAGACGAATTAACAGAACACTAAGCAGTTTCTCCGAAAGCTTCTTTCCAGATTTCATCTGAGGATAAATCCTTTTTCACCATAGCCCTCTATGGGCTTCCTAATATCACTTTGCCAATTCCACAAGAACTGTCTTAGCGAAAGGCTTCTTGAAGGTAAAGCTGTAACTCTGTGAGATGATTTCACAGAACACAAAGGAGTTTCTCAGAAAGCTTCTTTCTCTTTGATGTCGGAGGTTATTTCCTTTGGCCCTATAGTCTACCAAGGGATCCGAAATATCTGTTCTCAGATTCCACAGAAATAAGGCTAGCAAAGAGATCCACGAAATACAGATGTAACTCTGTGAGATGAATTAACAGAACACTAAGCAGTTTCTCAGAAAGCTTCTTTCCTGATTTCATCTGAGGATATATCCTTTTTCACCATAGCCCTCTATGGGCTTCGAAATATCACTTTTCCAATTCCAGAAGAACTGTCTTAGCGAAAGGCTTCTTGAAGGGAAAGCTGTAACTCTGTGAGATGATTTCACGGAACACAAAGGAGTTTCTCAGAAAGCTTCTTTCTCTTTGTTATCGGAGGATATTTCCTTTGGCCCTATAGTCTTCCAAGGGATCCGAAATATCTGTTCTCAGATTCCACAGAAATAAGGCTAGCAAAGAGATCCACGAAATACAGATGTAACTCTGTGAGATGAATTAACAGAACACTAAGCAGTTTCTCAGAAAGCTTCTTTCCAGATTTCATCTGAGGATATTTCCTTTTTCACCATAGCCCTCTATGGGCTTCCAAATATCACTTTGCCAATTCCACAAGAACTGTCTTAGCGAAAGGCTTCTTGAGGGGAAAGCCGTAACTCTGTGAGATGATTTCACAGAACACAAAGAAGTTTCTCAGAAAGCTTCTTTCTCCTTGCTATCGGAGGATATTTCCTTTGGCCTTATAGTCTTCCAAGGGATCCGAAATATCTGTTCTCAGATTCCACAGAAATAAGGTTAGCAAAGAGATCCACGAAATACAAATTTAATTCTGTGTGATGAATTAACAGAACACTAAGCATTTTCTCAGAAAGCTTCTTTCCAGATTTCATCTGAGGATATTTCCTTTTTCACCATAGACCTCTAGGGCTTCCAAATATCACTTTGCCAATTCCACAAGAACACTCTTGGGGAAAGGATTCTTGAGGGGAAAGCTGTAACTCTGTGAGATGATTTCACAGAAAACAAAGAAGTTTCTCAGAAAGCTTCTTTCTCTTTGCTTTTGGAGGATATTTACTTTGGCCCTATAGTCTTCCAAGGGTTCCGAAATATCTGATCTCATATTCCACAGAAATAAGTCTAGCAAAGAGATCCACGAAATACAGATGTAACTGTGTGAGATGAATTAACAGAACACTAAGCAGTTTCTCAGAAAGCTTCTTTCCAGATTTCATGTGAGGATATTTCGTTTTTCACCATAGCCCTCTATGGGCTTCCAAATATCACTTTGCCAATTCCACAAGAACTGTCTTGGCGAAAGGCTTCTTGTTGGGAAAGCTGTAACTCTGTGAGATGATTTCACAGAATACAAAGAAGTTTCTCAGAAAGCTTCTTTCTCTTGGTTATCGGAGCATATTTCCTTGGGCCCTGTAGTCTTCCAAGGGATCCGAAATATCTGTTCTCAGATTCCACAGAAAAAAGGCTAGCAAAGAGATCCACGAAATACAGATGTAACTCTGTGAGATGAATTAACAGAACACTAAGTAGTTTCTCAGAAATCTTCCTCCCAGATTCCATCTGAGGATATTTCCTTTTTCACCATAGCCCTCTATCGGCTTCCAAATATCACTTTGCCAATTCCACAAGAACTGTCTTAGCGAAAGGCTTCTTGAGGGGAAAGCTGTAACTCTGTGAGATGATTTCACAGAACACAAAGAAGTTTCTCAGAAAGCTTCTTTCTCTTTGTTATCGGAGGATATTTCCTTTGGCCCTATAGTCTTCCAAGGGATCCGAAATATCTGTTCTCAGATTCCACAGAAATAAGGCTAGCAAAGAGATCCACGAAATACAGATGTAACTCTGTGAGATGAATTAACAGAACACTAAGCAGTTTCTCAGAAAGCTTCTTTCCAGATATCATCTGAGGATATTTCCTTTTTCACCATAGCCCTCTATGGGCTTCCAAATGTCACTTTTCCAATTCCACAAGAACTGTCTTGGCGAAAGGCTTCTTGAGGGGAAAGCTGTAACTCTGTGAGATGATTTCACAGAATACAGAGAAGTTTCTCAGAAAGCTTCTTTCTCTTTGTTATTGGAGGATATTTCCTTTGGCCCTATAGTCTTCCAAGGGATCCGAAATATCTGTTTTCAGATTCCACAGAAATTAGGCTAGCAAAGAGATCCACGAAATACAGATGTAACTCTGTGAGATGAATTAAGAGAACACTAAGCAGTTTCTCAGAAAGCTTCTTTCCAGATTTCATCTGAGGATATTTCCTTTTTCACCATAGCCCTCTATGGGCTTCCAAATATCACTTTGCCAATTCCACAAGAACTGTCTTAGCGAAAGGCTTCTTGAGGGGAATGCTGTAACTCTGTGAGATGATTTCACAGAACACAAAGAAGTTTCTCAGAAAGATTCTTTCTTTTGTTATCCTAGGATATTTCCTCTGGCCCTATAGTCTTCCAAGGGATCCGAAATATCTGTTCTCAGATTCCACAGAAATAAGGCTAGCAAAGAGATATACGAAATACAGGTGTAACTCTGTGAGATGAATTAACAGAACACTAAGCAGTTTCTCAGAAAGCTACTTTCCAGATTTCATCTGAGGATATTTCCTTTTTCACCTTAGCCCTCTATGGGCTTCCAAATATCACTTTGCCAATTCCACAAGAACTGTCTTAGCCAAAGGCTTCTTGAGGGGAAAGCTGTAACTCTGTTAGATGATTTCACAGAACACAAAGAAGTTTCTCAGAAAGCTTCTTTCTCTTTGTTATCGGAGGATAATTCCTTTGGCCCTATATTCTTCCACGGGATCCGAAATATCTGTTCTCAGATTCCACAGAAATAGGCTAGCAAAGAGATCCAAGAAATACAGATGTAACTCTGTGAGGTGAATTTACAGAACTATAGCAGTTTCTCAGAAAGCTTCTTTGCAGATTTCATCTGAGGATATTTCCTTTTTCAACATAGCCCTCTATGGGCTTCCAAATATCACGTTGCCAATTCCACAAGAACTGTCTTAGCGAAAGGCTTTTTGAGGGGAAAGCTGTAACTCTGTGAGATGATTTCACAGAACACAAAGAAGTTTCTCAGAAAGCTTCTTTCTCTTTGTTATCGGAGGATATTTCCTTTGGCCCTATAGTCTTCCAAGGGATCCGAAATATCTGTTCTCAGATTCCATAGAAATAAGGCTAGCAAAGAGATCCACGAAATACAGATGTAACTCTGTGAGATGAATTAACAGAACACTAAGCAGTTTCTCAGAATGCTTCTTTCCAGATTTCATGTGAGGATATTTTCTTTTTCACCATAGCCCTCTGTGGGCTTCCAAATATCACTTTGCCAATTCCACAAGAACTGTCTTAGCGAAAGGCTTCTTGAGGGTCAAAATGTAACTCTGTGAGTTGATTTCACAGAAAACAAAGAAGTTTCTCAGAAAGCTTCTTTCTCTTTGTTTTCAGAGGATATTTCCTTTGGCCCTATAGTCTTCTAAGGGATCCGAAATATCTGTTCTCAGATTCCACAGAAATAAGGCTAGCAAAGAGATCCACGAAATACAGATGTAACTCTGTGAGATGAATTAACAGAACACTAAGCAGTTTCTCAGAAAGCTTCTTTCCAGATTTCATCTGAGGATATTTCCTTTTTCACCATAGCCCTCTATGGGCTTCCAAATATCACTTTGCCAATTCCACAACAACTGTCTTATCGAAAGGAATCTTGAGGGGAAAGCTGTAACTCTGTGAGATGATTTCAAAGAACACAAAGAAGTTTCTCTGAAAGCTTCTTTCTCTTTGTTATCAGAGGATATTTCCCTTGGCCCTATAGTCTTCCAAGGGATCCGAAATATCTGTTCTCAGATTCCACAGAAATAAGGCTAGCAAAGAGATCCACGAAATACAGATGTAACTCTGTGAGATGAATTAACAGAACACAAAGCAGCTTCTCAGAAAGCTTTTTTCCAGATTTCATCTGAGGATATTTCCTTTTTCACCATAGCCCTCTATGGGCTTCCAAATATCTCTTTGCCAATTCCACAAGAACTGTCTTAGCGAAAGGCTTCTTGAAGAGAAAGCTGTAACTCTGTGAGATGACTTCACAGAACACAAAGGAGTTTCTCAGAAAGCTTCTTTCTCTTTGATGTCGGACGTTATTTCCTTTGGCCCTATAGTCTTCCAAGGGATCCGAAATATCCGTTCTCAGATTCCACAGAAATAAGGCTAGCAAAGAGATCCACGAAATACAGATGTAACTCTGTGAGATGAATTAACAGAACACTAAGCAGTTTCCCAGAAAGCTTCTTTCCAGATTTCATCTGAGGATATATCCTTTTTCACCATAGCCCTCTATGGGCTTCGAAATATCACTTTGCCAATTCCACAAGAACTGTCTTAGCGAAAGGCTTCTTGAATGGATAGCTGTAACTCTGTGAGATGATTTCACAGAACACAAAGGAGTTTCTCAGAAAGCTTCTTTCTCTTTGTTATCGGAGGATATTTCCTTTGGCCCTATAGTCTTCCAAGGGATCCGAAATATCTGTTCTCAGATTCCACAGAAATAAGGCTAGCAAAGAGATCCACGAAATACAGATGTAACTCTGTGAGATGAATTAACAGAACACTAAGCAGTTTCTCAGAAAGCTTCTTTCCAGATTTCATCTGAGGATATTTCCTTTTTCACCATAGACCTCTATGGGCTTCCAAATATCATTTTGCCAATTCCACTAGAACACTCTTGGGGAAAGGATTCTTGAGGGGAAAGCTGTAACTCTGTGAGATGATTTCACAGAAAACAAAGAAGTTTCTCAGAAAGCTTCTTTCTCTTTGCTTTTGGAGGATATTTCCTTTGGCCCTATAGTCTTCCAAGGTTCCGAAATATCTGTTCTCAGATTCCACAGAAATAAGTCTAGCAAAGAGATCCACGAAATACAGATGTAACTCTGTGAGATGAATTAACAGAACACTAAGCAGTTTCTCAGAAAGCTTCTTTCCAGATTTCATGTGAGGATATTTCGTTTTTCACCGTAGCCCTCTATGGGCTTCCAAATATCACTTTGCCAATTCCACAAGAACTGTCTTGGCGATAGGCTTCTTGTTGGGAAAGCTGTAACTCTGTGAGATGATTTAACAGAATACAAAGAAGTTTCTGAGAAAGCTTCTTTCTCTTTGTTATCTGAGGATAATTCCTTTGTCCCTATAGTCTTCCAAGGGATCCGAAGTATCTGTTTTCAGATTCCACAGAAATAGGCTAGCAAAGAGATCCAAGAAATACAGATGTAACTCTGTGAGGTGAATTAACAGAACTATAGCAGTTTCTCAGAAAGCTTCTTTGCAGATTTCATCTGAGGATATTTCCTTTTTCACCATAGCCCTCTATGGGCTTCCAAATATCACTTTGCCAAATCCACAAGAACTGTCTTAGCGAAAGGCTTTTTGAGCGGAAAGCTGTAACTCTGAGAGATGATTTCACAGAACACAAAGAAGTTTCTCAGAAAGCTTCTTTCTCTTTGTTATCGGAGGATATTTCCTTTGGCCCTATAGTCTTCCAAGGGATCGGAAATATCTGTTCTCAGATTCCACAGAAATAAGGCTAGCAAAGAGATCCACGAAATACAGATGTAACTCTGTGAGATGAATTAATATAACACTAAGCAGTTTCTCAGAAAGCTTCTTTCCAGATTTCATGTGAGGATATTTTCTTTTTAACCATAGCCCTCTATGGGCTTCTAAATATCACTTTGCCAATTCCACAAGAACTGTCTTAGCGAAAGGCTTCTTGAGGGTCAAAATGTAACTCTGTGAGTTGATTTCACAGAAAACAAAGAAGTTTCTCAGAAAGCTTCTTTCTCTTTGTTTTCAGAGGATATTTCCTTTGGCCCTATAGTCTTCTAAGGGATTCGAAATATCTGTTCTCAGATTCCACAGAAATAAGGCTAGCAAAGAGATCCACGAAATACAGATGTAACTCTGTGAGATGAATTAACAGAACACTAAGCAGTTTCTCAGAGAGCTTCTTTCCAGATTTCATCTAAGGATATTTCCTTTTTCACCATAGCCATCTATGGGCTTCCAAATATCACTTTGCCAAATCCACAACAACTGTCTTATCGAAAGGCATCTTGAGGGGAAAGCTGTAACTCTGTGAGATGATTTCAAAGAACACAAAGAAGTTTCTCTGAAAGCTTCTTTCTCTTTGTTATCGGAGGATATTTCCCTTGGCCCTATAGTCTTCCAAGGGATCCGAAATATCTGTTCTCAGATTCCACAGAAATAAGGCAAGCAAAGAGATCCACGAAATACAGATGTAATTCTGTTGGATGAATTAACAGAACACTAAGCAGTTTCTCAGAAAGCTTTTTTCCAGATTTCATCTGAGGATATTTCCTTTTTCACCATAGCCCTCTATGGGCTTCCAAATATCTCTTTGCCAATTCCACAAGAACTGTCTTAGCGAAAGGCTTATTGAGGGGAAAGCTGTAACTTTGTCAGATGATTTCACAGAACACAAAAAAGTTTCTCAGAAAGCTTCTTTCTATTTGTTATCCGAGGATATTTCCTTTGGCCCTATAGTCTTCCAAGGAATCCGAAATATCTGTTCTCAGATTCCACAGAAATAAGGCTAGCAAAGAGATCCACGAAATACAGATGTAACTCTGTGAGATGAATTAACAGAACACTAAGCAGTTTCTCAGAAAGCTTCTTTCCAGATTTCATCTGAGGATATATCTTTTTTCACCGTAGCCCTCTATGGGCTTCCAAATGTCACTTTGCCAATTCCACAAGAACTGTCTTGGCGAAAGGCTTCTTGAGGGGAAAGCTGTAACTCTGTGAGATGATTTCACAGAATACAAAGAAGTTTCTCAGAAAGCTTCTTTCTCTTGGTTATCGGAGCATATTTCCTTTGGCCCTATAGTCTTCCAAGGTAACCGAAATATCTCTTCTCAGATTCCACAGAAAGAAGTCTAGCAAAGAGATCCATGAAATACAGATGTAACTCTGTGAGATGAATTAACAGAACACTAAGCAGTTTCTCAGAAAGCTTCTTTCCAGATTTCATCTGAGGATATTTCCTTTTTCACCATAGCCCTCTATGGGCTTCCAAATATCACTTTGCCAATTCCACAAGAACTGTCTTAGCGAAAGGCTTCTTGAGGGGAAAATTGTAACTCTGTGAGATGATTTCACAGAACACAAAGAAGTTTCTCAGAAAGCTTCTTTCTCTTTGTTATCGGAGGATATTTCCTTTGGCCCAATAGTCTTCCAAGGGATCCGAAATATCTGTTCTCAGATTCCACAGAAATAAGGCTAGCAAAGAGATCCACGAAATACAGATGTAACTCTGTGAGATGAATTAACAGAACACTAAGCAGTTTCTCAGAAAGCTTCTTTCCAGATTTCATCTGAGGATATTTCCTTTTTCACCATAGCCCTCTATGGGCTTCCAAATATCAATTTGCCGATTCCACAACAACTGTCTTATCGAAAGACTATTGGAGGGGAAAGCTCCAACTCTGTGAGATGATTTCAAAGAACACAAAGAAGTTTCTCAGAAAGCTTCTTTCTCTTTGTTATCGGAGGATATTTCCTTTGGCCCTATAGTCTTCCAAGGGATCCGAAATATCTGATCTCAGATTCCACAGAAATAAGGCTAGCAAAGAGATCCACGAAATACAGATGTAACTCTGTGAGATGAATTAACAGAACACTAAGCAGTTTCTCAGAAAGCTTCTTTCCAGATTTCATGTGAGAATATTTTCTTATTCACCATAGCCCTCTATGGGCTTCCAAATATCACTTTGCCAATTCCACAAGAACTGTCTTAGCGAAAGGCTTCTTGAGGGTAAAAATGTAACTCTGTGAGTTGATTTCACAGAAAACAAAGAAGTTTCTCAGAAAGCTTCATTCTCTTTGTTTTCAGAGGATATTTCCTTTGGCCCTATAGTCTTCTAAGGGATCCGAAATATCTGTTCTCAGATTCCACAGAAATAAGGCTAGCAAAGACATCCACGAAATACAGATGTAACTCTGTGAGATGAATTAACAGAACACTAAGCAGTTTCTCAGAAAGCTTCTTTCCAGATTTCATATAAGGATATTTCCTTTTTCACCATAGCCCTCTACGGTCTTCCAAATATCACTTTGCCAATTCCACAACAACTGTCTTATCGAAAGGCATCTTGAGGGGAAAGCTGTAACTCTGTGAGATGATTTCAAAGAACACAAAGAAGTTTCTCTGAAAGCTTCTTTCTCTTTGTTATCGGAGGATATTTCCCTTGGCCCTATAGTCTTCCAAGGGATCCGAAATATCTGTTCTCAGATTCCACAGAAATAAGGCAAGCAAAGAGATCCACGAAATACAGATGTAATTCTGTGAGATGAATTAACAGAACACTAAGCAGTTTCTCAGAAAGCTTCTTTCCAGATTTCATGTGAGGATATTTTCTTATTCACCATAGCCCTCTATGGGCTTCCAAATATCACTTTGCCAATTCCACAAGAACTGTCTTTGTGAAATGCTTCTTGAGGGGAAAGCTGTAACTCTGTGAGATGATTTCACAAAATACAAAGAAGTTTCTGAGAAAGCTTCTTTCTCTTGGTTATCGGAGCATATTTCCTTTGGCCAAAGTGTCTTAGAAGGGATCCGAAATATCTGTTCTCAGATTCCACAGAAATAAGGCTAGCAAAGAGATCCACGAAATACGGATGTAACTCTGTGAGATGAATTAACAGAACACTAAGCAGTTTCTCAGAAAGCTTCTTTCCAGATTTCATCTGAGGATATTTCCTTTTTCACCATAGGCCTCTATGGGCTTCCAAATATCTCTTTGCCAATTTCACAAGAACTGTCTTAGCGAAATGCTTATTGAGGGGAAAGCTTTAACTCTGTGAGATGATTTCACAGAACACAAAGATGTTTCTCAGAAAGCTTCTTTCTCTTTGTTATCGGAGGATATTTCCTTTTGCCCTATAGTCTTCCAAGGGATCCGAATTATCTGTTCTCAGATTCCTCAGAAATAAGGCTAGCAAAGAGATACACGAAATACAGATGTAATACTGTGAGATGAATTAACAGAACACTAAGCAGTTTCTCAGAAAGCTTCTTTCCAGATTTCATCTGAGGATATTTCCTTTTTCAACATAGCCCTCTATGGGCTTCCAAATATCACTTTGCCAATTCCACAAGAACCGTCTTAGCGAAAGGCTTCTTGAGGGGAAAGCTGTCACTCTGTGAGATGACTTCACAGAACACAAAGAAGTTTCTCAGAAAGCTTCTTTCTCTTTGTTATCGGAGGATATTTCCTTTGGCCCTATAGTCTTCCAAGGGATCCGAAATATCTGTTCTCAGATTCCACAGAAATAAAGCTAGCAAAGAGATCCACGAAATACAGATGTAATTGTGTGAGATGAATTAACAGAACACTAAGCAGTTTCTCAGAAAGCTTCTTTCCAGATTTCATCTGAGGATATTTCCTTTTTCACCATAGCCCTCTAGGGGCTTCCAAATGTCACTTTTCCAATTCCACAAGAACTGTCTTGGCGACAGGCTTCTTGAGGGGAAAGCTGTAACTCTGTGAGATGATTTCACAGAATACAGAGAAGTTTCTCAGAAAGCTTCTTTCTCTTTGTTATCGGAGGATATTTCCTTTGGCCCTATAGTCTTCCAAGGGATCCGAAATATCTGTTTTCAGATTCCACAGAAATAAGGCTAGCAAAGAGATCCACGAAATACAGATGTTACTCTGTGAGATGAATTAAGAGAACACTATGCAGTTTCTCAGAAAGCTTCTTTCCAGATTTCATCTGAGGATATTTCCTTTTTCACCATAGCCCTCTATGGGCTTCCAAATATCACTTTGCCAATTCCACCAGAACTGTCTTAGCGAAAGGCTTCTTGAGGGGAATGCTGTAACTCTGTGAGATGATTTCACAGAACACAAAGAAGTTTCTCAGAAAGCTTCTTTCTTTTGTTATCCTAGGATATTTCCTTTGGCCCTATAGTCTTCCAAGGGATCCGAAATATCTGTTCTCAGATTCCACAGAAATAAGGCTAGCAAAGAGATCCACGAAATACAGATGTAACTCGGTGAGATGAATTAACAGAACACTAAGCAGTCTCTCAGAAAGCTTCTTTCCAGATTTCATCTGAGGATATTTCCTTTTTCACCTTAGCCCTCTATGGGCTTCCAAATATCACTTTGCCAATTCCACAAGAACTGTCTTAGCCAAAGGCTTCTTGAGGGGAAAACTGTAACTCTGTGAGATGATTTCACAGAACACAAAGAAGTTTCTCAGAAAGCTTCTTTCTCTTTGTTATCGGAGGATAATTCCTTTGGCCCTATAGTCTTCCAAGGGATCCGAAATATCTGTTCTCAGATTCCACAGAAATAGGCTAGCAAAGAGATCCACGAAATACAGATGTAACTCTGTGAGGTGAATTAACAGAACTATAGCAGTTTCTCAGAAAGCCTCTTTGCAGATTTCATCTGTGGATATTTCCTTTTTCACCATAGCCCTCTATGGGCTTCCAAATATCACTTTGCCAATTCCACAAGAACTGTCTTAGCCAAAGGCTTTTTGAGGGGAAAGCTGTAACTCTGTGAGATGATTTCACAGAACACAAAGAACTTTCTCAGAAAGCTTCTTTCTCTTTCTTATCGGAGGATATTTCCTTTGGCCCTATAGTCATCCAAGGGATCCGAAATATCTGTTCTCAGATTCCACAGAAATAAGGCTAGCAAAGAGATCCACGAAATACAGATGTAACACTGTGAGATGAATTAACAGAACACTAAGCAGTTTCTCAGAAAGCTTCTTTCCAGATTTCATCTGAGGATATTTTCTTTTTCACCATAGCCCTCTATGGGCTTCCAAATATCACTTTGCCAATTCCACAAGAACTGTCTTAGCGAAAGGCTTCTTGAGGGTAAAAATGTAACACTGTGAGTTGATTTCACAGAAAACAAAGAAGCTTCTCAGAAAGCTACTTTCTCTTTGTTATCGGAGGATGTTTCCTTTGGCCCTATAGTCTTCTAAGGGATCCGAAATATCTGTTCTCAGATTCCACAGAAATAAGGCTAGCAAAGAGATCCACGAAATACAGATGTAACTCTGTGAGATGAATTAACAGAACACTAAGCAGTTTCTCAGAAATCTTCTTTCCAGATTTCATCTGAGGATATTTCCTTTTTCACCATAGCCCTCTATGGGCTTCCAAATATCACTTTGCCAATTCCACAACAACTGTCTTATCGAAAGGCATCTTGAGGGGAAAGCTGTAACTCTGTGAGCTGATTTCAAAGAACACAAAGAAGTTTCTCTGAAAGCTTCTTTCTCTTTGTTATCGGAGGATATTTCCTTTGGCCCTATAGTCTTCCAAGGGATCCGAAATATCTGTTCTCAGATTCCACAGAAATAAGGCTAGCAAAGAGATCCACGAAATACAGATGTAACTCTGTGAGATGAATTAACAGAACACTAAGCAGTTTCTCAGAAAGCTTCTTTCCATATTTCATCTGAGGATATTTCCTTTTTCACCATAGCCCTCTATGGGCTTCCAAATATCTCTTTACCAATTCCACAAGAACTGTCTTAGCGAAAGGCTTCTTGAGGGGAAAGCTGTAACTCTGTGAGATGATTTCACAGAACATAAAGAAGTTTCTCAGAAAGCTTCATTCTATTTGTTATCCGAGGATATTTCCTTTGGCCCTATAGTCTTCCAAGGGATCCGAAATATCTGTTCTCAGATTCCACAGAAATAAGGCTAGCAAAGAGATCCACGAAATACAGATGTAACTCTCTGAGATGAATTAACAGAACACTAAGCAGTTTCTCAGAAAGCTTCTTTCCAGATTTCATCAGAGGATATATCTTTTTTCACTGTAGCCCTCTATGGGCTTCCAAATGTCACTTTGCCAATTCCACAAGAACTGTCTTGGCGAAAGGCTTCTTGAGGCGAAAGCTGTAACTCTGTGAGATGATTTCACAGAACACAAAGAACTTTCTCAGAAAGCTTCTTTCTCTTTCTTATCGGAGGATATTTCCTTTGGCCCTATAGTCTTCCAAGGGATTTGAAATATCTGTTCTCAGATTCCACAGAAATAAGGCTAGCAAAGAGATCCACGAAATACAGATGTAACACTGTGAGATGAATTAACAGAACACTAAGCAGTTTCTCAGAAAGCTTCTTTCCAGATTTCATCTGAGGATATTTTCATTTTTACCATAGCCCTCTATGGGCTTCCAAATATCACTTTGCCAATTCCACAAGAACTGTCTTAGCGAAAGGCTTCTTGAGGGTAAAAATGTAACACTGTGAGCTGATTTCACAGAAAACAAAGAAGTTTCTCAGAAAGCTTCTTTCTCTTTGTTATCAGAGGATATTTCCTTTGGCCCTATAGTCTTCTAAGGGATCCGAAATATCTGTTCTCAGATTCCACAGAAATAAGGCTAGCAAAGAGATCCACGAAATACAGATGTAACTCTGTGAGATGAATTAACAGAACACTAAGCAGTTTCTCAGAAAGCTTCTTTCCAGATTTCATCTGAGGATATTTCCTTTTTCACCATAGCCCTCTATGGGCGTACAAATATCATTTTGCCAATTCCACAACAACTGTCTTATCGAAAGGCATCTTGAGGGGAAAGCTGCAACTCTGTGAGATGATTTCAAAGAACACAAAGAAGTTTCTCTGAAAGCTTCTTTCTCTTTGTTATCGGAGGATATTTACTTTGGCCCTATAGTCTTCCAAGGGATCCGAAATATCTGTTCTCAGATTCCACAGAAATAAGGCTAGCAAAGAGATCCACGAAATACAGATGTAACTCTGTGAGATGAATTAACAGAACACTAAGCAGTTTCTCAGAAACCTTCTTTCCATGTTTCATCTGAGGATATTTCCTTTTTCACCATAGCCCACTATGGGCTTCCAAATATCTCTTTGCCAATTCCACAAGAACTGTCTTAGCGAAAGGCTTCTTGAGGGGAAAGCTGTAACTCTGTGAGATGATTTCACAGAACATAAAGAAGTTTCTCAGAAAGCTTCATTCTATTTGTTATCCGAGGATATTTCCTTTGGCCCTATAGACTTCCAAGGGATCCGAAATATCTGTTCTCAGATTCCACAGAAATAAGGCTAGCAAAGAGATCCACGAAATACAGATGTAACTCGGTGAGATGAATTAACAGAACACTAAGCAGTTTCTCAGAAAGCTTCTTTCCAGATTTCATCTGAGGATATATCTTTTTTCACTGTAGCCCTCTATGGGCTTCCAAATGTCACTTTGCCAATTCCACAAGAACTGTCTTGGCGAAAGGCTTCTTGAGGCGAAAGCTGTAACTCTGTGAGATGATTTCACAGAATACAAAGAAGTTTCTCAGAAAGCTTCTTTCTCTTG
This sequence comes from Macaca nemestrina, assembly GCF_043159975.1. Taxonomy (NCBI): domain Eukaryota; kingdom Metazoa; phylum Chordata; class Mammalia; order Primates; family Cercopithecidae; genus Macaca; species Macaca nemestrina. The sequence goes on along the minus strand of NC_092137.1, from coordinate 90,231,418 downwards.
GTTATCGGAGGATATTTCCTTTGGCCCTATAGTCTTCCAAGGTAACCGAAATATCTGTTCTCACATTCCACAGAAATAAGTCTAGCAAAGAGATCCACGAAATACAGATGTAACTCGGTGAGATGAATTAACAGAACACTAAGCAGTTTCTCAGAAAGCTTCTTTCCAGATTTCATCTGAGGATATTTCCTTTTTCACCATAGCCCTCTATGGGCTTCCAAATAGCACTTTTCCAATTCCACAAGAAGTGTCTTAGCGAAAGGCTTCTTGAGGGGAAAACTGTAACTCTGTGAGATGATTTCACAGAACACAAAGAAGTTTCTCAGAAAGCTTCTTTCTCTTTCTTATCGGAGGATATTTCCTTTGGCCCTATAGTCTTCCAGGGGATCCGAAATATCTGTTCTCAGATTCCACAGAAATAAGGCTAGCAAAGAGATCCACGAAATACAGATGTAACTCTGTGAGATGAATTAACAGAACACTAAGCAGTTTCTCAGAAAGCTTCTTTCCAGATTTCATCTGAGGATATTTCCTTTTTCACCCTAGCCCTCTATGGGCTTCCAAATATCAATTTGCCGATTCCACAACAACTGTCTTATCGAAAGACTATTGGAGGGGAAAGCTCCAACTCTGTGAGATGATTTCAAAGAACACAAAGCAGTTTCTCAGAAAGCTTCTTTCTCTTTGTTATCGGAGGATATTTCCTTTGGCCCTATAATCTTCCAAGGGATCCGAAATATCTGTTCTCAGATTCCACAGAAATAAGGCTAGCAAAGAGATCCACGAAATACAGATGTAACTCTGTGAGATGAATTAACAGAACACTGAGCAGTTTCTCAGAAAGATTCTTTCCAGATTTCATCTGAGGATATTTCCTTTTTCACCATAGCCCTCTATGGGCTTCCAAATATCACTCTGCCAATTCCACAAGAACTGTCTTCGCGAAAGGCTTCTTGAGGGGAAAGCTGTAACTCTGTGAGATGATTTCACAGAACACAAAGAAGTTTCTCAGAAAGCTTCTTTCTCTTTGTTATCGGAGGATATTTCCTTTGGCCCTATAGTCTTCCAAGGGATCCGAAATATCTGTTTTCAGATTCCACAGAAATAAGGCTAGCAAAGAGATACACGAAATACAGATTTAACTCTGTGAGATGAATTAAGAGAACACTAAGCAGTTTCTCAGAAAGCTTCTTTCCAGATTTCATCTGAGGATATTTCCTTTCTCAACATAGCCCTCTATGGGCTTCCAAATATCACTTTGCCAATTCCACAAGAACTGTCTTAGTGAAAGTCTTCTTGAGGGGAAAGCTGTAACTCTGTGAGATGATTTCACAGAACACAAAGAAGTTTCTCAGAAAGCTTCTTTCTCTTTGTTTTCGGAGGATAATTCCTTTGGCCCTATAGTCTTCCAAGGGATCCGAAATATCTGTTCTCAGATTCCACAGAAATAGGCTAGCAAAGAGATCCACGAAATACAGATGTAACTCTGTGAGATGAATTAACAGAACACTAAGCAGTTTCTCAGAAAGCTTCTTTCCAGATTTTATCTGAGGATATTTCCTTTTTCACCATAGTCCTCTATCAGCTTCCAAATATCACTTTGCCAATTCCACAAGAACTGTTTTAGCGAAAGGTTTCTTGAGGGGAAAGCTGTAACTCTGTGAGGTGATTTCACAGAACACAAAGAAGTTTCTCAGAAAGCTTCTTTCTCTTTGTTATCGGTGGATATTTCCTTTGGCCCTATAGTCTTCCAAGGGATCCGAAATATCTGTTCTCAGATTCCACAGAAATAAGGCTAGCAAAGAGATCCACGAAATACAGATGTAACTCTGTGAGATGAATTAACAGAACACTAAGCGGTTTCTCAGAAAGCTTCTTTCCAGATTTCATCTTAGGATATTTCCTTTTTCACCGTAGACCTCTGTGGGCTCCAAATTTCACTTTGCCAATTCCACAAGAACTGTCTTGGAGAAACGCTTCTTGAGGGGAAAGCTGTAACTCTGTGAGATGATTTCACAGAACACAAAGAAGTTTCTCAGAAAGCTTCTTTCTATTTGTTATCCGAGGATATTTCCTTTGGACCTATAGTGTTCCAAGGGATCCGAAATATCTGTTCTCAGATTCCACAGAAATAAGGCTAGCAAAGAGATCCACGAAATACAGATGTAACTCTGTGAGATGAATTAACAGAACACTAAGCAGTTTCTCAGAAAGCTTCTTTCCAGATTTCATCTGAGGATATATCTTTTTTCACCGTAGCCCTCTATGGGCTTCCAAATGTCACTTTCCCAATTCCACAAGAACTGTCTTGGCGAAAGGCTTCTTGAGGGGAAAGCTGTAACTCTGTGAGATGATTTCACAGAATACAAAGAAGTTTCTCAGAAAGCTTCTTTCTCTTGGTTATCGGAGCATATTTCCTTTGGCCCTATAGTCTTCCAAGGTATCCGAAATATCTGTTCTCAGATTCCACAGAAATAAGGCTAGCAAAGAGATCCACGAAATACAGATGTAACTCGGTGAGATGAATTAACAGAACACTAAGCAGTTTCTCAGAAAGCTTCTTTCCAGATTTCATCTGAGGATATTTCCTTTTTCACCATAGCCCTCTAGGGGCTTCCAAATAGCACTTTTCCAATTCCACAAGAAGTGTCTTAGCGAAAGGCTTCTTGAGGGGAAAACTGTAACTCTGTGAGATGATTTCACAGAACACAAAGAAGTTTCTCAGAAAGCTTCTTTCTCTTTCTTATCGGAGGATATTTCCTTTGGCCCTATAGTCTTCCAAGGGATCCGAAATATCTGTTCTCAGATTCCACAGAAATAAGGCTAGCAAAGAGATCCACGAAATACAGATGTAACTCTGTGAGATGAATTAACAGAACACTAAACAGTTTCTCAGAAAGCTTCTTTCCAGATTTCATCTGAGGATATTTCCTTTTTCACCCTAGCCCTCTATGGGCTTCCAAATATCAATTTGCCGATTCCACAACAACTGTCTTATCGAAAGACTATTGGAGGGGAAAGCTCCAACTCTGTGAGATGATTTCAAAGAACACAAAGAAGTTTCTCAGAAAGCTTCTTTCTCTTTGTTATCGGAGGATATTTCCTTTGGCCCTATAGTCTTCCAAGGGATCCGAAATATCTGTTCTCAGATTCCACAGAAATAAGGCTAGCAAAGAGATCCACGAAATACAGATGTAACTCTGTGAGATGAATTAACAGAACACTGAGCAGTTTCTCAGAAAGATTCTTTCCAGATTTCATCTGAGGATATTTCCTTTTTCACCATAGCCCTCTATGGGCTTCCAAATATCACTTTGCCAATTCCACAAGAACTGTCTTAGCGAAAGGCTTCTTGAGGGGAAAGCTGTAACGCTGTGACATGATTTCACAGAACACAAAGAAGTTTCTCAGAAAGCTTCTTTCTCTTTGTTATCGGAGGATATTTCCTTTGGCCCTATAATCTTCCAAGGGATCCGAAATATCTGTTTTCAGATTCCACAGAAATAATCCTAGCAAAGAGATACACGAAATACAGATGTAACTCTGTGAGATGAATTAAGAGAACACTAAGTAGTTTCTCAGAAAGCTTCTTTCCAGATTTTATCTGAGGATATTTCCTTTTTCACCATAGTCCTCTATCGGCTTCCAAATATCACTTTGCCAATTCCACAAGAACTGTTTTAGCGAAAGGCTTCTTGAGGGGAAAGCTGTAACTCTGTGAGGTGATTTCACAGAACACAAAGAAGTTTCTCAGAAAGCTTCTTTCTCTTTGTTATCGGTGGATATTTCCTTTGGCCCTATAGTCTTCCAAGGGATCCGAAATATCTGTTCTCAGATTCCACAGAAATAAGGCTAGCAAAGAGATCCACGAAATACAGATGTAACTCTGTGAGATGAATTAACAGAACACTAAGCGGTTTCTCAGAAAGCTTCTTTGCAGATTTCATCTTAGGATATTTCCTTTTTCACCGTAGACCTCTGTGGGCTCCAAATTTCACTTTGCCAATTCCACAAGAACTGTCTTGGCGAAACGCTTCTTGAGGGGAAAGCTGTAACTCTGTGAGATGATTTCACAGAACACAAAGAAGTTTCTCAGAAAGCTTCTTTCTATTTGTTATCCGAGGATATTTCCTTTGGACCTATAGTGTTCCAAGGGATCCGAAATATCTGTTCTCAGATTCCACAGAAATAAGGCTAGCAAAGAGATCCACGAAATACAGATGTAACTCTGTGAGATGAATTAACAGAACACTAAGCAGTTTCTCAGAAAGCTTCTTTCCAGATTTCATCTGAGGATATATCTTTTTTCACCGTAGCCCTCTATGGGCTTCCAAATGTCACTTTGCCAATTCCACAAGAACTGTCTTGGCGAAAGGCTTCTTGAGGGGAAAGCTGTAACTCTGTGAGATGATTTCACAGAATACAAAGAAGTTTCTCAGAAAGCTTCTTTCTCTTGGTTATCGGAGCATATTTCCTTTGGCCCTATAGTCTTCCAAGGTATCCGAAATATCTGTTCTCAGATTCCACAGAAATAAGGCTAGCAAACAGATCCACGAAATACAGATGTAACTCGGTGAGATGAATTAACAGAACACTAAGCAGTTTCTCAGAAAGCTTCTTTCCAGATTTCATCTGAGGATATTTCCTTTTTCACCATAGCCCTCTATGGGCTTCCAAATAGCACTTTTCCAATTCCACAAGAAGTGTCTTAGCGAAAGGCTTCTTGAGGGGAAAACTGTAACTCTGTGAGATGATTTCACAGAACACAAAGAAGTTTCTCAGAAAGCTTCTTTCTCTTTCTTATCGGAGGATATTTCCTTTGGCCCTATAGTCTTCCAAGGGATCCGAAATATCTGTTCTCAGATTCCACAGAAATAAGGCTAGCAAAGAGATCCACGAAATACAGATGTAACTCTGTGAGATGAATTAACAGAACACTAAGCAGTTTCTCAGAAAGCTTCTTTCCAGATTTCATCTGAGGATATTTCCTTTTTCACCCTAGCCCTCTATGGGCTTCCAAATATCAATTTGCCGATTCCACAACAACTGTCTTATCGAAAGACTATTGGAGGGGAAAGCTCCAACTCTGTGAGATGATTTCAAAGAACACAAAGAAGTTTCTCAGAAAGCTTCTTTCTCTTTGTTATCGGAGGATATTTCCTTTGGCCCTATAGTCTTCCAAGGGATCCGAAATATCTGTTCTCAGATTCCACAGAAATAAGGCTAGCAAAGAGATCCACGAAATACAGATGTAACTCTGTGAGATGAATTAACAGAACACTGAGCAGTTTCTCAGAAAGATTCTTTCCAGATTTCATCTGAGGATATTTCCTTTTTCACCATAGCCCTCTATGGGCTTCCAAATATCACTCTGCCAATTCCACAAGAACTGTCTTCGCGAAAGGCTTCTTGAGGGGAAAGCTGTAACTCTGTGAGATGATTTCACAGAACACAAAGAAGTTTCTCAGAAAGCTTCTTTCTCTTTGTTATCGGAGGATATTTCCTTTGGCCCTATAGTCTTCCAAGGGATCCGAAATATCTGTTTTCAGATTCCACAGAAATAAGGCTAGCAAAGAGATACACGAAATACAGATGTAACTCTGTGAGATGAATTAAGAGAACACTAAGCAGTTTCTCAGAAAGCTTCTTTCCAGATTTCATCTGAGGATATTTCCTTTCTCAACATAGCCCTCTATGGGCTTCCAAATATCACTTTGCCAATTCCACAAGAACTGTCTTAGTGAAAGTCTTCTTGAGGGGAAAGCTGTAACTCTGTGAGATGATTTCACAGAACACAAAGAAGTTTCTCAGAAAGCTTCTTTCTCTTTGTTTTCGGAGGATAATTCCTTTGGCCCTATAGTCTTCCAAGGGATCCGAAATATCTGTTCTCAGATTCCACAGAAATAGGCTAGCAAAGAGATCCACGAAATACAGATGTAACTCTGTGAGATGAATTAACAGAACACTAAGCGGTTTCTCAGAAAGCTTCTTTCCAGATTTCATCTTAGGATATTTCCTTTTTCACCGTAGACCTCTGTGGGCTCCAAATTTCACTTTGCCAATTCCACAAGAACTGTCTTGGCGAAACGCTTCTTGAGGGGAAAGCTGTAACTCTGTGAGATGATTTCACAGAACACAAAGAAGTTTCTCAGAAAGCTTCTTTCTATTTGTTATCCGAGGATATTTCCTTTGGACCTATAGTGTTCCAAGGGATCCGAAATATCTGTTCTCAGATTCCACAGAAATAAGGCTAGCAAAGAGATCCACGAAATACAGATGTAACTCTGTGAGATGAATTAACAGAACACTAAGCAGTTTCTCAGAAAGCTTCTTTCCAGATTTCATCTGAGGATATATCTTTTTTCACCGTAGCCCTCTATGGGCTTCCAAATGTCAATTTCCCAATTCCACAAGAACTGTCTTGGCGAAAGGCTTCTTGAGGGGAAAGCTGTAACTCTGTGAGATGATTTCACAGAATACAAAGAAGTTTCTCAGAAAGCTTCTTTCTCTTGGTTATCGGAGCATATTTCCTTTGGCCCTATAGTCTTCCAAGGTATCCGAAATATCTGTTCTCAGATTCCACAGAAATAAGGCTAGCAAAGAGATCCACGAAATACAGATGTAACTCGGTGAGATGAATTAACAGAACACTAAGCAGTTTCTCAGAAAGCTTCTTTCCAGATTTCATCTGAGGATATTTCCTTTTTCACCATAGCCCTCTATGGGCTTCCAAATAGCACTTTTCCAATTCCACAAGAAGTGTCTTAGCGAAAGGCTTCTTGAGGGGAAAACTGTAACTCTGTGAGATGATTTCACAGAACACAAAGAAGTTTCTCAGAAAGCTTCTTTCTCTTTCTTATCGGAGGATATTTCCTTTGGCCCTATAGTCTTCCAAGGGATCCGAAATATCTGTTCTCAGATTCCACAGAAATAAGGCTAGCAAAGAGATCCACGAAATACAGATGTAACTCTGTGAGATGAATTAACAGAACACTAAGCAGTTTCTCAGAAAGCTTCTTTCCAGATTTCATCTGAGGATATTTCCTTTTTCACCATAGCCCTCTATGGGCTTCCAAATATCAATTTGCCGATTCCACAACAACTGTCTTATCGAAAGACTATTGGAGGGGAAAGCTCCAACTCTGTGAGATGATTTCAAAGAACACAAAGAAGTTTCTCAGAAAGCTTCTTTCTCTTTGTTATCGGAGGATATTTCCTTTGGCCCTATAGTCTTCCAAGGGATCCGAAATATCTGTTCTCAGATTCCACAGAAATAAGGCTAGCAAAGAGATCCACGAAATACAGATGTAACTCTGTGAGATGAATTAACAGAACACTGAGCAGTTTCTCAGAAAGATTCTTTCCAGATTTCATCTGAGGATATTTCCTTTTTCACCATAGCCCCCTATGGGCTTCCAAATATCACTTTGCCAATTCCACAAGAACTGTCTTAGCGAAAGGCTTCTTGAGGGGAAAGCTGTAACGCTGTGACATGATTTCACAGAACACAAAGAAGTTTCTCAGAAAGCTTCTTTCTCTTTGTTATCGGAGGATATTTCCTTTGGCCCTATAGTCTTCCAAGGGATCCGAAATATCTGTTTTCAGATTCCACAGAAATAATCCTAGCAAAGAGATACACGAAATACAGATGTAACTCTGTGAGATGAATTAAGAGAACACTAAGCAGTTTCTCAGAAAGCTTCTTTCCAGATTTTATCTGAGGATATTTCCTTTTTCACCATAGTCCTCTATCGGCTTCCAAATATCACTTTGCCAATTCCACAAGAACTGTTTTACCGAAAGGCTTCTTGAGGGGAAAGCTGTAACTCTGTGAGGTGATTTCACAGAACACAAAGAAGTTTCTCAGAAAGCTTCTTTCTCTTTGTTATCGGTGGATATTTCCTTTGGCCCTATAGTCTTCCAAGGGATCCGAAATATCTGTTCTCAGATTCCACAGAAATAAGGCTAGCAAAGAGATCCACGAAATACAGATGTAACTCTGTGAGATGAATTAACAGAACACTAAGCGGTTTCTCAGAAAGCTTCTTTGCAGATTTCATCTTAGGATATTTCCTTTTTCACCGTAGACCTCTGTGGGCTCCAAATTTCACTTTGCCAATTCCACAAGAACTGTCTTGGCGAAACGCTTCTTGAGGGGAAAGCTGTAACTCTGTGAGATGATTTCACAGAACACAAAGAAGTTTCTCAGAAAGCTTCTTTCTATTTGTTATCCGAGGATATTTCCTTTGGACCTATAGTGTTCCAAGGGATCCGAAATATCTGTTCTCAGATTCCACAGAAATAAGGCTAGCAAAGAGATCCACGAAATACAGATGTAACTCTGTGAGATGAATTAACAGAACACTAAGCAGTTTCTCAGAAAGCTTCTTTCCAGATTTCATCTGAGGATATATCTTTTTTCACCGTAGCCCTCTATGGGCTTCCAAATGTCACTTTGCCAATTCCACAAGAACTGTCTTGGCGAAAGGCTTCTTGAGGGGAAAGCTGTAACTCTGTGAGATGATTTCACAGAATACAAAGAAGTTTCTCAGAAAGCTTCTTTCTCTTGGTTATCGGAGCATATTTCCTTTGGCCCTATAGTCTTCCAAGGTATCCGAAATATCTGTTCTCAGATTCCACAGAAATAAGGCTAGCAAAGAGATCCACGAAATACAGATGTAACTCGGTGAGATGAATTAACAGAACACTAAGCAGTTTCTCAGAAAGCTTCTTTCCAGATTTCATCTGAGGATATTTCCTTTTTCACCATAGCCCTCTATGGGCTTCCAAATAGCACTTTTCCAATTCCACAAGAAGTGTCTTAGCGAAAGGCCTCTTGAGGGGAAAACTGTAACTCTGTGAGATGATTTCACAGAACACAAAGAAGTTTCTCAGAAAGCTTCTTTCTCTTTCTTATCGGAGGATATTTCCTTTGGCCCTATAGTCTTCCAAGGGATCCGAAATATCTGTTCTCAGATTCCACAGAAATAAGGCTAGCAAAGAGATCCACGAAATACAGATGTAACTCTGTGAGATGAATTAACAGAACACTAAGCAGTTTCTCAGAAAGCTTCTTTCCAGATTTCATCTGAGGATATTTCCTTTTTCACCCTAGCCCTCTATGGGCTTCCAAATATCAATTTGCCGATTCCACAACAACTGTCTTATCGAAAGACTATTGGAGGGGAAAGCTCCAACTCTGTGAGATGATTTCAAAGAACACAAAGCAGTTTCTCAGAAAGCTTCTTTCTCTTTGTTATCGGAGGATATTTCCTTTGGCCCTATAGTCTTCCAAGGGATCCGAAATATCTGTTCTCAGATTCCACAGAAATAAGGCTAGCAAAGAGATCCACGAAATACAGATGTAACTCTGTGAGATGAATTAACAGAACACTGAGCAGTTTCTCAGAAAGATTCTTTCCAGATTTCATCTGAGGATATTTCCTTTTTCACCATAGCCCTCTATGGGCTTCCAAATATCACTCTGCCAATTCCACAAGAACTGTCTTCGCGAAAGGCTTCTTGAGGGGAAAGCTGTAACTCTGTGAGATGATTTCACAGAACACAAAGAAGTTTCTCAGAAAGCTTCTTTCTCTTTGTTATCGGAGGATATTTCCTTTGGCCCTATAGTCTTCCAAGGGATCCGAAATATCTGTTTTCAGATTCCACAGAAATAAGGCTAGCAAAGAGATACACGAAATACAGATGTAACTCTGTGAGATGAATTAAGAGAACACTAAGCAGTTTCTCAGAAAGCTTCTTTCCAGATTTCATCTGAGGATATTTCCTTTCTCAACATAGCCCTCTATGGGCTTCCAAATATCACTTTGCCAATTCCACAAGAACTGTCTTAGTGAAAGTCTTCTTGAGGGGAAAGCTGTAACTCTGTGAGATGATTTCACAGAACACAAAGAAGTTTCTCAGAAAGCTTCTTTCTCTTTGTTTTCGGAGGATAATTCCTTTGGCCCTATAGTCTTCCAAGGGATCCGAAATATCTGTTCTCAGATTCCACAGAAATAGGCTAGCAAAGAGATCCACGAAATACAGATGTAACTCTGTGAGATGAATTAACAGAACACTAAGCGGTTTCTCAGAAAGCTTCTTTCCAGATTTCATCTTAGGATATTTCCTTTTTCACCGTAGACCTCTGTGGGCTCCAAATTTCACTTTGCCAATTCCACAAGAACTGTCTTGGCGAAACGCTTCTTGAGGGGAAAGCTGTAACTCTGTGAGATGATTTCACAGAACACAAAGAAGTTTCTCAGAAAGCTTCTTTCTATTTGTTATCCGAGGATATTTCCTTTGGACCTATAGTGTTCCAAGGGATCCGAAATATCTGTTCTCAGATTCCACAGAAATAAGGCTAGCAAAGAGATCCACGAAATACAGATGTAACTCTGTGAGATGAATTAACAGAACACTAAGCAGTTTCTCAGAAAGCTTCTTTCCAGATTTCATCTGAGGATATATCTTTTTTCACCGTAGCCCTCTATGGGCTTCCAAATGTCACTTTGCCAATTCCACAAGAACTGTCTTGGCGAAAGGCTTCTTGAGGGGAAAGCTGTAACTCTGTGAGATGATTTCACAGAATACAAAGAAGTTTCTCAGAAAGCTTCTTTCTCTTGGTTATCGGAGCATATTTCCTTTGGCCCTATAGTCTTCCAAGGTATCCGAAATATCTGTTCTCAGATTCCACAGAAATAAGGCTAGCAAAGAGATCCACGAAATACAGATGTAACTCGGTGAGATGAATTAACAGAACACTAAGCAGTTTCTCAGAAAGCTTCTTTCCAGATTTCATCTGAGGATATTTCCTTTTTCACCATAGCCCTCTAGGGGCTTCCAAATAGCACTTTTCCAATTCCACAAGAAGTGTCTTAGCGAAAGGCTTCTTGAGGGGAAAACTGTAACTCTGTGAGATGATTTCACAGAACACAAAGAAGTTTCTCAGAAAGCTTCTTTCTCTTTCTTATCGGAGGATATTTCCTTTGGCCCTATAGTCTTCCAAGGGATCCGAAATATCTGTTCTCAGATTCCACAGAAATAAGGCTAGCAAAGAGATCCACGAATTACAGATGTAACTCTGTGAGATGAATTAACAGAACACTGAGCAGTTTCTCAGAAAGATTCTTTCCAGATTTCATCTGAGGATATTTCCTTTTTCACCATAGCCCTCTATGGGCTTCCAAATATCACTTTGCCAATTCCACAAGAACTGTCTTAGCGAAAGGCTTCTTGAGGGGAAAGCTGTAACGCTGTGACATGATTTCACAGAAAACAAAGAAGTTTCTCAGAAAGCTTCTTTCTCTTTGTTATCGGAGGATATTTCCTTTGGCCCTATAGTCTTCCAAGGGATCCGAAATATCTGTTTTCAGATTCCACAGAAATAATCCTAGCAAAGAGATACACGAAATACAGATGTAACTCTGTGAGATGAATTAAGAGAACACTAAGCAGTTTCTCAGAAAGCTTCTTTCCAGATTTTATCTGAGGATATTTCCTTTTTCACCATAGTCCTCTATCGGCTTCCAAATATCACTTTGCCAATTCCACAAGAACTGTTTTAGCGAAAGGCTTCTTGAGGGGAAAGCTGTAACTCTGTGAGGTGATTTCACAGAACACAAAGAAGTTTCTCAGAAAGCTTCTTTCTCTTTGTTATCGGTGGATATTTCCTTTGGCCCTATAGTCTTCCAAGGGATCCGAAATATCTGTTCTCAGATTCCACAGAAATAAGGCTAGCAAAGAGATCCACGAAATACAGATGTAACTCTGTGAGATGAATTAACAGAACACTAAGCGGTTTCTCAGAAAGCTTCTTTCCAGATTTCATCTTAGGATATTTCCTTTTTCACCGTAGACCTCTGTGGGCTCCAAATTTCACTTTGCCAATTCCACAAGAACTGTCTTGGCGAAAGGCTTCTTGAGGGGAAAGCTGTAACTCTGTGAGATGATTTCACAGAACACAAAGAAGTTTCTCAGAAAGCTTCTATCTATTTGTTATCCGAGGATATTTCCTTTGGACCTATAGTGTTCCAAGGGATCCGAAATATCTGTTCTCAGATTCCACAGAAATAAGGCTAGCAAAGAGATCCACGAAATACAGATGTAACTCTGTGAGATGAATTAACAGAACACTAAGCAGTTTCTCAGAAAGCTTCTTTCCAGATTTCATCTGAGGATATATCTTTTTTCACCGTAGCCCTCTATGGGCTTCCAAATGTCACTTTGCCAATTCCACAAGAACTGTCTTGGCGAAAGGCTTCTTGAGGGGAAAGCTGTAACTCTGTGAGATGATTTCACAGAATACAAAGAAGTTTCTCAGAAAGCTTCTTTCTCTTGGTTATCGGAGCATATTTCCTTTGGCCCTATAGTCTTCCAAGGTATCCGAAATATCTGTTCTCAGATTCCACAGAAATAAGGCTAGCAAAGAGATCCACGAAATACAGATGTAACTCGGTGAGATGAATTAACAGAACACTAAGCAGTTTCTCAGAAAGCTTCTTTCCAGATTTCATCTGAGGATATTTCCTTTTTCACCATAGCCCTCTATGGGCTTCCAAATAGCACTTTTCCAATTCCACAAGAAGTGTCTTAGCGAAAGGCTTCTTGAGGGGAAAACTGTAACTCTGTGAGATGATTTCACAGAACACAAAGAAGTTTCTCAGAAAGCTTCTTTCTCTTTCTTATCGGAGGATATTTCCTTTGGCCCTATAGTCTTCCAAGGGATCCGAAATATCTGTTCTCAGATTCCACAGAAATAAGGCTAGCAAAGAGATCCACGAAATACAGATGTAACTCTGTGAGATGAATTAACAGAACACTAAGCAGTTTCTCAGAAAGCTTCTTTCCAGATTTCATCTGAGGATATTTCCTTTTTCACCCTAGCCCTCTATGGGCTTCCAAATATCAATTTGCCGATTCCACAACAACTGTCTTATCGAAAGACTATTGGAGGGGAAAGCTCCAACTCTGTGAGATGATTTCAAAGAACACAAAGCAGTTTCTCAGAAAGCTTCTTTCTCTTTGTTATCGGAGGATATTTCCTTTGGCCCTATAGTCTTCCAAGGGATCCGAAATATCTGTTCTCAGATTCCACAGAAATAAGGCTAGCAAAGAGATCCACGAAATACAGATGTAACTCTGTGAGATGAATTAACAGAACACTGAGCAGTTTCTCAGAAAGATTCTTTCCAGATTTCATCTGAGGATATTTCCTTTTTCACCATAGCCCTCTATGGGCTTCCAAATATCACTCTGCCAATTCCACAAGAACTGTCTTCGCGAAAGGCTTCTTGAGGGGAAAGCTGTAACTCTGTGAGATGATTTCACAGAACACAAAGAAGTTTCTCAGAAAGCTTCTTTCTCTTTGTTATCGGAGGATATTTCCTTTGGCCCTATAGTCTTCCAAGGGATCCGAAATATCTGTTTTCAGATTCCACAGAAATAAGGCTAGCAAAGAGATACACGAAATACAGATGTAACTCTGTGAGATGAATTAAGAGAACACTAAGCAGTTTCTCAGAAAGCTTCTTTCCAGATTTCATCTGAGGATATTTCCTTTCTCAACATAGCCCTCTATGGGCTTCCAAATATCACTTTGCCAATTCCACAAGAACTGTCTTAGTGAAAGTCTTCTTGAGGGGAAAGCTGTAACTCTGTGAGATGATTTCACAGAACACAAAGAAGTTTCTCAGAAAGCTTCTTTCTCTTTGTTTTCGGAGGATAATTCCTTTGGCCCTATAGTCTTCCAAGGGATCCGAAATATCTGTTCTCAGATTCCACAGAAATAGGCTAGCAAAGAGATCCACGAAATACAGATGTAACTCTGTGAGGTGAATTAACAGATCTATAGCAGTTTCTCAGAAAGCTTCTTTCCAGATTTCATGTGAGGATATTTCCTTTTTCACCATAGCCCTCTATGGGCTTCCAAATATCACTTTGCCAATTCCACAAGAACTGTCTTAGCGAAAGGCTTCTTGAGGGGAAAGCTCTAACTCTGTGAGATGATTTCACAGAACACAGAGAAGTTTCTCAGAAAGCTTCTTTCTCTTTGTTATCGGAGGATATTTCATTTGGCCCTATAGTCTTCCAAGGGATCCGTAATATCTGTTCTCAGATTCCACAGAAATAAGTCTAGCAGAGAGATCCACGAAATACAGATGTAACTCTGTGAGATGAATTAACAGAACTATAGCAGTTTCTCAGAAAGCTTCTTTCCAGATTTCATGTGAGGATATTTCCTTTTTCACCATAGCCCTCTATGGGCTTCCAAATATCACTTTGCCAATTCCACAAGAACTGTCTTAGCGAAAGGCTTCTTGAGGGTAAAAATGTAACACTGTGAGTTGATTTCACAGAAAACAAAGAAGTTTCTCAGAAAGCTTCTTTCTCTTTGTTATCGGAGGATGTTTCCTTTGGCCCTATAGTCTTCTTAGGGATCCGAAATATCTGTTCTCAGATTCCACAGAAATAAGGCTAGCAAAGAGATCCACGAAATACAGATGTAACTCTGTGAGATGAATTAACAGAACACTAAGCAGTTTCTCAGAAATCTTCTTTCCAGATTTCATCTGAGGATATTTCCTTTTTCACCATAGCCCTCTATGGGCTTCCAAATATCACTTTGCCAATTCCACAACAACTGTCTTATCGAAAGGCATCTTGAGGGGAAAGCTGTAACTCTGTGAGCTGATTTCAAAGAACACAAAGAAGTTTCTCTGAAAGCTTCTTTCTCTTTGTTATCGGAGGATATTTCCTTTGGCCCTATAGTCTTCCAAGGGATCCGAAATATCTGTTCTCAGATTCCACAGAAATAAGGCTAGCAAAGAGATCCACGAAATACAGATGTAACTCTGTGAGATGAATTAACAGAACACTAAGCAGTTTCTCAGAAAGCTTCTTTCCATATTTCATCTGAGGATATTTCCTTTTTCACCATAGCCCTCTATGGGCTTCCAAATATCTCTTTGCCAATTCCACAAGAACTGTCTTAGCGAAAGGCTTCTTGAGGGGAAAGCTGTAACTCTGTGAGATGATTTCACAGAACATAAAGAAGTTTCTCAGAAAGCTTCATTCTATTTGTTATCCGAGGATATTTCCTTTGGCCCTATAGTCTTCCAAGGGATCCGAAATATCTGTTCTCAGATTCCACAGAAATAAGGCTAGCAAAGAGATCCACGAAATACAGATGTAACTCTCTGAGATGAATTAACAGAACACTAAGCAGTTTCTCAGAAAGCTTCTTTCCAGATTTCATCTGAGGATATATCTTTTTTCACTGTAGCCCTCTATGGGCTTCCAAATGTCACTTTGCCAATTCCACAAGAACTGTCTTGGCGAAAGGCTTCTTGAGGCGAAAGCTGTAACTCTGTGAGATGATTTCACAGAACACAAAGAACTTTCTCAGAAAGCTTCTTTCTCTTTCTTATCGGAGGATATTTCCTTTGGCCCTATAGTCTTCCAAGGGATCCGAAATATCTGTTCTCAGATTCCACAGAAATAAGGCTAGCAAAGAGATCCACGAAATACAGATGTAACACTGTGAGATGAATTAACAGAACACTAAGCAGTTTCTCAGAAAGCTTCTTTCCAGATTTCATCTGAGGATATTTTCATTTTCACCATAGCCCTCTATGGGCTTCCAAATATCACTTTGCCAATTCCACAAGAACTGTCTTAGCGAAAGGCTTCTTGAGGGTAAAAATGTAACACTGTGAGCTGATTTCACAGAAAACAAAGAAGTTTCTCAGAAAGCTTCTTTCTCTTTGTTATCAGAGGATATTTCCTTTGGCCCTATAGTCTTCTAAGGGATCCGAAATATCTGTTCTCAGATTCCACAGAAATAAAGCTAGCAAAGAGATCCACGAAATACAGATGTAACTCTGTGAGATGAATTAACAGAACACTAAGCAGTTTCTCAGAAAGCTTCTTTCCAGATTTCATCTGAGGATATTTCCTTTTTCACCATAGCCCTCTATGGGCTTACAAATATCTCTTTGCCAATTCCACAACAACTGTCTTATCGAAAGGCATCTTGAGGGGAAAGCTGTAACTCTGTGAGATGATTTCAAAGAACACAAAGAAGTTTCTCTGAAAGCTTCTTTCTCTTTGTTATCGGAGGATATTTCCTTTGGCCCTATAGTCTTCCAAGGGATCTGAAATATCTGTTCTCAGATTCCACAGAAATAAGGCTAGCAAAGAGATCCACGAAATACAGATGCAACTCTGTGAGATGAATTAACAGAACACTAAGCAGTTTCTCAGAAAGCTTCTTTCCATGTTTCATCTGAGGATATTTCCTTTTTCACCATAGCCCACTATGGGCTTCCAAATATCTCTTTGCCAATTCCACAAGAACTGTCTTAGCGAAAGGCTTCTTGAGGGGAAAGCTGTAACTCTGTGAGATGATTTCACAGAACATAAAGAAGTTTCTCAGAAAGCTTCATTCTATTTGTTATCCGAGGATATTTCCTTTGGCCCTATAGTCTTCCAAGGGATCCGAAATATCTGTTCTCAGATTCCACAGAAATAAGGCTAGCAAAGAGATCCACGAAATACAGATGTAACTCGGTGAGATGAATTAACAGAACACTAAGCAGTTTCTCAGAAAGCTTCTTTCCAGATTTCATCTGAGGATATATCTTTTTTCACTGTAGCCCTCTATGGGCTTCCAAATGTCACTTTGCCAATTCCACAAGAACTGTCTTGGCGAAAGGCTTCTTGAGGCGAAAGCTGTAACTCTGGGAGATGATTTCACAGAATACAAAGAAGTTTCTCAGAAAGCTTCTTTCTCTTGGTTATCGGAGGATATTTCCTTTGGCCCTATAGTCTTCCAAGGTAACCGAAATATCTGTTCTCAGATTCCACAGAAATAAGTCTAGCAAAGAGATCCACGAAATACAGATGTAACTCTGTGAGATGAATTAACAGAACACTAAGTAGTTTCTCAGAAAGCTTCTTTCCAGATTTCATCTGAGGATATTTCCTTTTTCACCATAGCCCTCTATGGTCTTCCAAATATCACTTTTCCAATTCCAAAAGAACTGTCTTAGCGTAAGGCTTCTTGAGGGGAATACTGTAACTCTGTGAGATGATTTCACAGAACACAAAGAAGTTTCTCAGAAAGCTTCTTTCTCTTTGTTATCGGAGGATATTTCCTTTGGCCCTATAGTCTTCCAAGGGATCCGAAATATCTGTTCTCAGATTCCACAGAAATAAGGCTAGCAAAGAGATCCACGAAATACAGATGTAACTCTGTGAGATGAATTAACAGAACACTAAGCAGTTTCTCAGAAAGCTTCTTTCCAGATTTCATCTGAGGATATTTCCTTTTTCACCATAGCCCTCTATGGGCTTCCAAATATCAATTTGCCGATTCCACAACAACTGTCTTATCGAAAGACTATTGGAGGGGAAAGCTCCAACTCTGTGAGATGATTTCAAAGAACACAAAGAAGTTTCTCAGAAAGCTTCTTTCTCTTTGTTATCGGAGGATATTTCCTTTGGCCCTATAGTCTTCCAAGGGATCCGAAATATCTGTTCTCAGATTCCACAGAAATAAGGCTAGCAAAGAGATCCACGAAATACAGATGTAACTCTGTGAGATGAATTAACAGAACACTGAGCAGTTTCTCAGAAAACTTCTTTCCAGATTTCATCTGAGGATATTTCCTTTTTCACCATAGCCCTCTATGGGCTTCCAAATATCACTTTGCCAATTCCACAAGAACTGTCTTAGCGAAAGGCTTCTTGAGGGGAAAGCTGTAACTCTGTGAGATGATTTCACAGAACACAAAGAAGTTTCTCAGAAAGCTTCTTTCTCTTTGTTATCGGAGGATATTTCCTTTGGCCCTATAGTCTTCCAAGGGATCCGAAATATCTATTCTCAGATTCCACAGAAATAAGGCTAGCAAAGAGATCCACGAAATACAGATGTAACTCTGTGAGATGAATTAACAGAACACTAAGCAGTTTCTCAGAAAGCTTCTTTCCAGATTTCATCCGAGGATATTTCCTTTTTCACCATTGCCCTCAAAGGGCTTCCAAATATCACTTTGCCAATTCCACAAGAACTGTCTTAGCGAAAGGCTTCTTGAGTGGAAAGCTGTAACTCTGTGAGATGATTTCACAGAACACAAAGAAGTTTCTCAGAAAGCTTCTTTCTCTTTTTTATCGGAGGATATTTCACTTGGCCCTATAGTCTTCCAAGGCATCCGTAATATCTGTTCTCAGATTCCACAGAAATAAGTCTAGCAGAGAGATCCACGAAATACAGATGTAACTCTGTGAGATGAATTAACAGAACACTAAGCAGTTTCTCAGAAAGCTTCTTTCCAGATTTTATCTGAGGATATTTCCTTTTTCACCATAGTCCTCTATCGGCTTCCAAATATCACTTTGCCAATTCCACAAGAACTGTCTTAGCGAAAGGCTTCTTGAGGGGAAAGCTGTAACTCTGTGAGATGATTGCACAGAACACAAAGAAGTTTCTCAGAAAGCTTCTTTCTCTTTGTTATCGGTGGATATTTCCTTTGGCCCTATAGTCTTCCAAGGGATCCGAAATATCTGTTCTCAGATTCCACAGAAATAAGGCTAGCAAAGAGATCCACGAAATACAGATGTAACTCTGTGAGATGAATTAACAGAACACTAAGCGGTTTCTCAGAAAGCTTCTTTCCAGATTTCATCTTAGGATATTTCCTTTTTCACCGTAGACCTCTGTGGGCTCCAAATTTCACTTTGCCAATTCCACAAGAACTGTCTTGGCGAAACGCTTCTTGAGGGGAAAGCTGTAACTCTGTGAGATGATTTCACAGAACACAAAGAAGTTTCTCAGAAAGCTTCTTTCTATTTGTTATCCGAGGATATTTCCTTTGGACCTATAGTTTTCCAAGGGATCCGAAATATGTGTTCTCAGATTCCACAGAAATAAGGCTAGCAAAGAGATCCACGAAATACAGATGTAACTCTGTGAGATGAATTAACAGAACACTAAGCAGTTTCTCAGAAAGCTTCTTTCCAGATTTTATCTGAGGATATTTCCTTTTTCACCATAGTCCTCTATCGGCTTCCAAATATCACTTTGCCAATTCCACAAGAACTGTTTTAGCGAAAGGCTTCTTGAGGGGAAAGCTGTAACTCTGTGAGATGATTTCACAGAACACAAAGAAGTTTCTCAGAAAGCTTCTTTCTCTTTGTTATCGGAGGATATTTCCTTTGTCCCTATAGTCTTCCAATGGATCCGAAATATCTGTTCTCAGATTCCACAGAAATAAGGCTAGCAAAGAGATCCACGAAATACAGATGTAACTCTGTGAGATGAATTAACAGAACACTGAGCAGTTTCTCAGAAAACTTCTTTCCAGATTTCATCTGAGGATATTTCCTTTTTCACCATAGCCCTCTATGGGCTTCCAAATATCACTTTGCCAATTCCACAAGAACTGTCTTAGCGAAAGGCTTCTTGAGGGGAAAGCTGTAACTCTGTGAGATGATTTCACAGAACACAAAGAAGTTTCTCAGAAAGTTTCTTTCTCTTTGTTATCGGAGGATATTTCCTTTGGCCCTATAGTCTTCCAAGGGATCCGAAATATCTATTCTCAGATTCCACAGAAATAAGGCTAGCAAAGAGATCCACGAAATACAGATGTAACTCTGTGAGATGAATTAACAGAACACTAAGCAGTTTCTCAGAAAGCTTCTTTCCAGATTTCATCCGAGGATATTTCCTTTTTCACCATTGCCCTCAAAGGGCTTCCAAATATCACTTTGCCAATTCCACAAGAACTGTCTTAGCGAAAGGCTTCTTGAGGGGAAAGCTCTAACTCTGTGAGATGATTTCACAGAACACAGAGAAGTTTCTCAGAAATCTTCTTTCTCTTTGTTATCGGAGGATATTTCATTTGGCCCTATAGTCTTCCAAGGGATCCGTAATATCTGTTCTCATATTCCACAGAAATAAGTCTAGCAGAGAGATCCACGAAATACAGATGTAACTCTGTGAGATGAATTAACAGAACACTAAGCAGTTTCTCAGAAAGCTTCTTTCCAGATTTTATCTGAGTATATTTCCTTTTTCACCATAGTCCTCTATCGGCTTCCAAATATCACTTTGCCAATTCCACAAGAACTGTTTTAGCGAAAGGCTTCTTGAGGGGAAAGCTGTAACTCTGTGAGGTGATTTCACAGAACACAAAGAAGTTTCTCAGAAAGCTTCTTTCTCTTTGTTATCGGAGCATATTTCCTTTGGCCCTATAGTCTTCCAAGGTAACCGAAATATCTGTTCTCAGATTCCACAGAAATAAGTCTAGCAAAGAGATCCACGAAATACAGATGTAACTCTGTGAGATGAATTAACAGAACACTAAGTAGTTTCTCAGAAAGCTTCTTTCCAGATTTCATCTGAGGATATTTCCTTTTTCAACATAGCCCTCTATGGTCTTCCAAATATCACTTTTCCAATTCCAAAAGAACTGTCTTAGCGTAAGGCTTCTTGAGGGGAATACTGTAACTCCGTGAGTTGATTTCACAGAACACAAAGAAGTTTCTCAGAAAGCTTCTTTCTCTTTGTTATCGGAGGATATTTCCTTTGGCCCTATAGTCTTCCAAGGGATCCGAAATATCTGTTCTCAGATTCCACAGAAATAAGGCTAGCAAAGAGATCCACGAAATACAGATGTAACTCTGTGAGATGAATTAACAGAACACTAAGCAGTTTCTCAGAAAGCTTCTTTCCAGATTTCATCTGAGGATAGTTCCTTTTTCACCATAGCCCTCTATGGGCTTCCAAATATCAATTTGCCGATTCCACAACAACTGTCTTATCGAAAGACTATTGGAGGGGAAAGCTCCAACTCTGTGAGATGATTTCAAAGAACACAAAGAAGTTTCTCAGAAAGCTTCTTTCTCTTTGTTATCGGAGGATATTTCCTTTGGCCCTATAGTCTTCCAAGGGATCCGAATTATCTGTTCTCAGATTCCACAGAAATAAGGCTAGCAAAGAGATCCACGAAATACAGATGTAACTCTGTGAGATGAATTAACAGAACACTGAGCAGTTTCTCAGAAAACTTCTTTCCAGATTTCATCTGAGGATATTTCCTTTTTCACCATAGCCCTCTATGGGCTTCCAAATATCACTTTGCCAATTCCACAAGAACTGTCTTAGCGAAAGGCTTCTTGAGGGGAAAGCTGTAACTCTGTGAGATGATTTCACAGAACACAAAGAAGTTTCTCAGAAAGCTTCTTTCTCTTTGTTATCGGAGGATATTTCCTTTGGCCCTATAGTCTTCCAAGGGATCCGAAATATCTATTCTCAGATTCCACAGAAATAAGGCTAGCAAAGAGATCCACGAAATACAGATGTAACTCTGTGAGATGAATTAAAAGAACACTAAGCAGTTTCTCAGAAAGCTTCTTTCCAGATTTCATCCGAGGATATTTCCTTTTTCACCATTGCCCTCAAAGGGCTTCCAAATATCACTTTGCCAATTCCACAAGAACTGTCTTAGCGAAAGGCTTCTTGAGGGGAAAGCTGTAACTCTGTGAGATGATTTCACAGAACACAAAGAAGTTTCTCAGAAAGCTTCTTTCTATTTGTTATCCGAGGATATTTCCTTTGGACCTATAGTTTTCCAAGGGATCCGAAATATCTGTTCTCAGATTCCACAGAAATAAGGCTAGCAAAGAGATCCACGAAATACAGATGTAACTCTGTGAGATGAATTAACAGAACACTAAGCAGTTTCTCAGAAAGCTTCTTTCCAGATTTTATCTGAGGATATTTCCTTTTTCACCATAGTCCTCTATCGGCTTCCAAATATCACTTTGCCAATTCCACAAGAACTGTTTTAGCGAAAGGCTTCTTGAGGGGAAAGCTGTAACTCTGTGAGATGATTTCACAGAACACAAAGAAGTTTCTCAGAAAGCTTCTTTCTCTTTGTTATCGGAGGATATTTCCTTTGGCCCTATAGTCTTCCAAGGGATCCGAAATATCTGTTCTCAGATTCCACAGAAATAAGGCTAGCAAAGAGATCCACGAAATACAGATGTAACTCTGTGAGATGAATTAACAGAACACTGAGCAGTTTCTCAGAAAACTTCTTTCCAGATTTCATCTGAGGATATTTCCTTTTTCACCATAGCCCTCTATGGGCTTCCAAATATCACTTTGCCAATTCCACAAGAACTGTCTTAGCGAAAGGCTTCTTGAGGGGAAAGCTGTAACTCTGTGAGATGATTTCACAGAACACAAAGAAGTTTCTCAGAAAGCTTCTTTCTCTTTGTTATCGGAGGATATTTCCTTTGGCCCTATAGTCTTCCAAGGGATCCGAAATATCTATTCTCAGATTCCACAGAAATAAGGCTAGCAAAGAGATCCACGAAATACAGATGTAACTCTGTGAGATGAATGAACAGAACACTAAGCAGTTTCTCAGAAAGCTTCTTTCCAGATTTCATCCGAGGATATTTCCTTTTTCACCATTGCCCTCAAAGGGCTTCCAAATATCACTTTGCCAATTCCACAAGAACTGTCTTAGCGAAAGGCTTCTTGAGGGGAAAGCTCTAACTCTGTGAGATGATTTCACAGAACACAGAGAAGTTTCTCAGAAATCTTCTTTCTCTTTGTTATCGGAGGATATTTCATTTGGCCCTATAGTCTTCCAAGGGATCCGTAATATCTGTTCTCATATTCCACAGAAATAAGTCTAGCAGAGAGATCCACGAAATACAGATGTAACTCTGTGAGATGAATTAACAGAACACTAAGCAGTTTCTCAGAAAGCTTCTTTCCAGATTTTATCTGAGTATATTTCCTTTTTCACCATAGTTCTCTATCGGCTTCCAAATATCACTTTGCCAATTCCACAAGAACTGTTTTAGCGAAAGGCTTCTTGAGGGGAAAGCTGTAACTCTGTGAGGTGATTTCACAGAACACAAAGAAGTTTCTCAGAAAGCTTCTTTCTCTTTGTTATCGGAGGATATTTCCTTTGGCCCTATAGTCTTTCAAGGGATCCGAAATATCTGTTCTCAGATTCCACAGAAATAAGGCTAGCAAAGAGATCCACGAAATACAGATGTAACTCTGTGAGATGAATTAACAGAACACTAAGCGGTTTCTCAGAAAGCTTCTTTCCAGATTTCATCTTAGGATATTTCCTTTTTCACCGTAGACCTCTGTGGGCTCCAAATTTCACTTTGCCAATTCCACAAGAACTGTCTTGGCGAAACGCTTCTTGAGGGGAAAGCTGTAACTCTGTGAGATGATTTCACAGAACACAAAGAAGTTTCTCAGAAAGCTTCTTTCTATTTGTTATCCGAGGATATTTCCTTTGGACCTATAGTGTTCCAAGGGATCCGAAATATCTGTTCTCAGATTCCACAGAAATAAGGCTAGCAAAGAGATCCACGAAATACAGATGTAACTCTGTGAGATGAATTAACAGAACACTAAGCAGTTTCTCAGAAAGCTTCTTTCCAGATTTCATCTGAGGATATATCTTTTTTCACCGTAGCCCTCTATGGGCTTCCAAATGTCACTTTGCCAATTCCACAAGAACTGTCTTGGCGAAAGGCTTCTTGAGGGGAAAGCTGTAACTCTGTGATATGATTTCACAGAATACAAAGAAGTTTCTCAGAAAGCTTCTTTCTCTTGGTTATCGGAGCATATTTCCTTTGGCCCTATAGTCTTCCAAGGTATCCGAAATATCTGTTCTCAGATTCCACAGAAATAAGGATAGCAAAGAGATCCACGAAATACAGATGTAACTCGGTGAGATGAATTAACAGAACACTAAGCAGTTTCTCAGAAAGCTTCTTTCCAGATTTCATCTGAGGATATTTCCTTTTTCACCATAGCCCTCTATGGGCTTCCAAATAGCACTTTTCCAATTCCACAAGAAGTGTCTTAGCGAAAGGCTTCTTGAGGGGAAAACTGTAACTCTGTGAGATGATTTCACAGAACACAAAGAAGTTTCTCAGAAAGCTTCTTTCTCTTTCTTATCGGAGGATATTTCCTTTGGCCCTATAGTCTTCCAAGGGATCCGAAATATCTGTTCTCAGATTCCACAGAAATAAGGCTAGCAAAGAGATCCACGAAATACAGATGTAACTCTGTGAGATGAATTAACAGAACACTAAGCAGTTTCTCAGAAAGCTTCTTTCCAGATTTCATCTGAGGATATTTCCTTTTTCACCCTAGCCCTCTATGGGCTTCCAAATATCAATTTGCCGATTCCACAACAACTGTCTTATCGAAAGACTATTGGAGGGGAAAGCTCCAACTCTGTGAGATGATTTCAAAGAACACAAAGAAGTTTCTCAGAAAGCTTCTTTCTCTTTGTTATCGGAGGATATTTCCTTTGGCCCTATAGTCTTCCAAGGGATCCGAAATATCTGTTCTCAGATTCCACAGAAATAAGGCTAGCAAAGAGATCCACGAAATACAGATGTAACTCTGTGAGATGAATTAACAGAACACTGAGCAGTTTCTCAGAAAGATTCTTTCCAGATTTCATCTGAGGATATTTCCTTTTTCACCATAGCCCTCTATGGGCTTCCAAATATCACTCTGCCAATTCCACAAGAACTGTCTTCGCGAAAGGCTTCTTGAGGGGAAAGCTGTAACTCTGTGAGATGATTTCACAGAACACAAAGAAGATTCTCATAAAGCTTCTTTCTCTTTGTTATCGGAGGATATTTCCTTTGGCCCTATAGTCTTCCAAGGGATCCGAAATATCTGTTTTCAGATTCCACAGAAATAAGGCTAGCAAAGAGATACACGAAATACAGATGTAACTCTGTGAGATGAATTAAGAGAACACTAAGCAGTTTCTCAGAAAGCTTCTTTCCAGATTTCATCTGAGGATATTTCCTTTCTCAACATAGCCCTCTATGGGCTTCCAAATATCACTTTGCCAATTCCACAAGAACTGTCTTAGTGAAAGTCTTCTTGAGGGGAAAGCTGTAACTCTGTGAGATGATTTCACAGAACACAAAGAAGTTTCTCAGAAAGCTTCTTTCTCTTTGTTTTCGGAGGATAATTCCTTTGGCCCTATAGTCTTCCAAGGGATCCGAAATATCTGTTCTCAGATTCCACAGAAATAGGCTAGCAAAGAGATCCACGAAATACAGATGTAACTCTGTGAGGTGAATTAACGGAACTATAGCAGTTTCTCAGAAAGCTTCTTTCCAGATTTCATGTGAGGATATTTCCTTTTTCACCATAGCCCTCTATGGGCTTCCAAATATCACCCTGCCAATTCCACAAGAACTGTCTTAGCGAAAGTCTTCTTGAGGGGAAAGTTCTAACTCTGTGAGATGATTTCACAGAACACAGAGAAGTTTCTCAGAAAGCTTCTTTCTCTTTGTTATCGGAGGATATTTCATTTGGCCCTATAGTCTTCCAAGGGATCCGTAATATCTGTTCTCAGATTCCACAGAAATAAGTCTAGCAGAGAGATCCACGAAATACAGATGTAACTCTGTGAGATGAATTAACAGAACACTAAGCAGTTTCTCAGAAAGCTTCTTTCCGGATTTTATCTGAGGATATTTCCTTTTTCACCATAGTCCTCTATCAGCTTCCAAATATCACTTTGCCAATTCCACAAGAACTGTTTTAGCGAAAGGCTTCTTGAGGGGAAAGCTGTAACTCTGTGAGGTGATTTCACAGAACACAAAGAAGTTTCTCAGAAAGCTTCTTTCTCTTTGTTATCGGTGGATATTTCCTTTGGCCCTATAGTCTTCCAAGGGATCCGAAATATCTGTTCTCAGATTCCACAGAAATAAGGCTAGCAAAGAGATCCACGAAATACAGATGTAACTCTGTGAGATGAATTAACAGAACACTAAGCGGTTTCTCAGAAAGCTTCTTTCCAGATTTCATCTTAGGATATTTCCTTTTTCACCGTAGACCTCTGTGGGCTCCAAATTTCACTTTGCCAATTCCACAAGAACTGTCTTGGCGAAACGCTTCTTGAGGGGAAAGCTGTAACTCTGTGAGATGATTTCACAGAACACAAAGAAGTTTCTCAGAAAGCTTCTTTCTATTTGTTATCCGAGGATATTTCCTTTGGCCCTATAGTCTTCCAAGGGATCCGAAATATCTGTTCTCAGATTCCACAGAAATAAGGCTAGCAAAGAGATCCACGAAATACAGATGTAACTCTGTGAGATGAATTAACAGAACACTAAGCAGTTTCTCAGAAAGCTTCTTTCCAGATTTCATCTGAGGATACTTCCTTTTTCACCATAGCCCTCTATGGGCTCCCAAATGTCACTTTTCCAATTCCACAAGAACTCTCTCGGCGAAAGGCTTCTTGAGGGGAAAGCTGTAACTCTGTGAGATGATTTCACAGAATACACAGAAGTTTCTGAGAAAGCTTCTTTCTCTTTGTTATCGGAGCATATTTCCTTTGGCCCTATAGTCTTCCAAGGGATCCGAAATATCTGTTTTCAGATTCCACAGAAAAAAGGCTAGCAAAGAGATCCACGAAATACAGATGTAACTCTGTGAGATGAATTAGGAGAACTCTAAGCAGTTTCTCAGAAAGCTTCTTTCCAGATTTCATCTGAGGATATTTCCTTTTTCACCATAGCCCTCTATGGCCTTCCAAATATCACTTTGCCAATTCCACAAGAACTGTCTTAGCGAAAGGCTTCTTGAGGGGAAAGCTGTAACTCTGTGAGATGATTTCACAGAACACAAAGAAATTTCTCAGAAAGCTTCTTTCTCTTTGTTATCCGAGGATATTTCCTTTGGCCCTATAGTCTTCCAAGGGATCCGAAATATCTCTTCTCAGATTCCACAGAAATAAGGCTAGCAAAGAGATCCACGAAATACAGATGTAACTCTGTGAGATGAATTAACAGAACACTAAGCAGTTTCTCAGAAAGTTTCTTTCCAGATTTCATCTGAGGATATTTCCTTTTTCACCTTAGCCCTCTATGGGCTTCCAAATATCACTTTGCCAATTCCACAAGAACTGTCTTAGCCAAAGGCTACTTGAGGGGAAAGCTGTAACTCTGTGAGATGATTTCACAGAACACAAAGAAGTTTCTCAGAAAGCTTCTTTCTCTTTGTTATCGGAGGATAATTCCTTTGGCCCTATAGTCTTCCAAGGGATCCGAAATATCTGTTCTCAGATTCCACAGAAATAGGCTAGCAAAGAGATCCACGAAATACAGATGTAACTCTGTGAGATGAATTAACAGAACACTAAGCAGTTTCTCAGAAATCTTCTTTCCAGATTTCATCTGAGGATATTTCCTTTTTCACCGTAGCCCGCTATGGGCTTCCAAATATCACTTTGCCATTTCCACAAGAACTGTCTTAGCGAAAGGCTTCTTGAGGGGAAAGCTGTAACTCTGTGAGATGATTTCACAGAACACAAAGAAGTTTCTCAGAAAGGTTCTTTCTCTTTGTTATCGGAGGATATTTCCTTTGGCCCTATAGTCTTCCAAGGGATCCGAAATATCTGTTCTCAGATTCCACAGAAATAAGGCTAGCAAAGAGATCCACGAAATACAGATGTAACTCTGTGAGTTGAATTAACAGAACACTAAGCAGTTTCTCACAAGCTTCTTTCCACATTTCATCTGAGGATATTTCCTTTTTCACCATAGTCCTCTATGGGCTTCCAAATATCACTTTGCCAATTCCACAACAACTGTCTTATCGAAAGGCTTCTTGAGGGGAAAGCTGTAACTCTGTGAGATGATTTCACAGAACACAAAGAAGTTTCCCAGAAAGGTTCTTTCTCTTTGTTATAGGAGGATATTTCCTTTGGCCCTATAGTCTTCCAAGGGATCCGAAATATCTGTTCTCAGATTCCACAGAAATAAGGCTAGCAAAGAGATCCACGAAATACAGATGTAACTCTATGAGTTGAATTAACAGAACACTAAGCAGTTTCTCACAAGCTTCTTTCCACATTTCATCTGAGGATATTTCCTTTTTCACCATAGCCCTCTATGGGCTTCCAAATATCACTTTGCCAATTCCACAACAACTGTCTTATCGAAAGGCTTCTTGAGGGGAAAGCTGTAACTCTGTGAGATGATTTCAAAGAACACAAAGAAGTTTCTCTGAAAGCTTCTTTCTCTTTGTTATCGGAGGATATTTCCTTTGGCCCTATAGTCTTCCAAGGGATCCGAAATATCTGTTCTCAGATTCCACAGAAATAAGGCTAGCAAAGAGATCCACGAAATACAGATGTAACTCTGTGAGATGAATTAACAGAACACTAAGCAGTTTCTCAGAAAGCTTCTTCCCAGATTACATCAGAGGATATTTCCTTTTTCACCATAGCCCTCTGTGGGCTTCCTAATATCTCTTTGCCAATTCCACAAGAACTGTCTTAGCGAAAGTCTTATTGGGGGAAAGCTGTAACTCTGTGTGATGATTTCAGAGAACACAAAGAAGTTTCTCAGAAAGCTTCTTTCTATTTGTTATCGAGGATATTTCTTTGGCCCTATAGTCTTCCAAGGGATCCGAAATATCTGTTCTCAGATTCCACAGAAATAAGGCTAGCAAAGAGATCCACGAAATACAGATGTAATTCTGTGAGATGAATTAACAGAACACTAAGCAGTTTCTCAGAAAGCTTCTTTCCAGATTTCATCTGAGGATATTTCCTTTTTCACCATAGAACTCTATGGGCTTCCAAATATCACTTTTCCAATTCCACAAGAACTGTCTTAGCGAAAGGCTTCTTGAGGGGAAAACTGTAACTCTGTGAGATGATTTCACAGAAAACAAAGAAGTTTCTCAGAAAGCTTCTTTCTCTTTGTTATCGGAGGATATTTCCTTTGGCCCTATAGTCTTCCAAGGGATCCGAAATATCTGTTCTCAGATTCCACAGAAATAAGGCTAGCAAAGAGATCCACGAAATACAGATGTAACTCTGTGAGATGAATTAACAGAACACTAAGCAGTTTCTCAGAAAGCTTCTTTCCAGATTTCATCTGAGGATATTTCCTTTTTCACCATAGCCCTCTATGGGCTTCCAAATATCTCTTTGTCAATTCCACAAGAACTGTTTTGGAGAAAGGCTTCTTGAGGGGAAAGCTGTAACTCTGTGAGATGATTTCACAGAATACAAAGAAGTTTCTCAGAAAGCTTCTTTCTCTTGGTTATCGGAGGATAATTCCTTTGGCCCTATAGTCTTCCAAGGGATCCGAAATATCTGTTCTCAGATTCCACAGAAATAGGCTAGCAAAGAGATCGACGAAATATAGATGTAACTCCGTGAGGTGAATTAACAGAACTATAGCAGTTTCTCAGAAAGCTTCTTTCCAGATTTCATGTGAGGATATTTCCTTTATCACCATAGCCCTCTATGGGCTTCCAAATATCACTTTGCCAATTCCACAAGAACTGTCTTAGCGAAAGGCTTCTTGAGGGGTAAACTGTAAATTTGTGAGATGATTTCACAGAACACAAAGAAGTTTCTCAGAAAGCTTCTTTCTCTTTGTTATCGGAGGATATTTCCTGTGGCCCTATAGTCTTCCAAGGGATCCGAAATATCTGTTCTCAGATTCCACAGAAATAAGGCTAGCAAAGAGATCCACGAAATACAGATGTAACTCTGTGAGATGAATTAACAGAACACTAAGCAGTTTCTCAGAAAGCTTCTTTCCAGATTTCATCTTAGGATATTTCCTTTTTCACCATAGCCCTCTATGGGCTTCCAAATATCAATTTGCCAATTCCACAACAACTGTCTTATCGAAAGACTTCTTGAGGGGAAAGCTCTAACTCTGTGAGATGATTTCAAAGAACACAAAGAAGTTTCTCAGAAAGCTTCTTTCTCTTTGTTATCGGAGGATATTTCCTTTGGCCCTATAGTCTTCCAAGGTATCCGAAATATCTGTTCTCAGATTCCACAGAAATAAGGCTAGCAAAGAGATACACGAAATACAGATGTAACTCTGTGAGATGAATTAACAGAACACTGAGCAGTTTCTCAGAAAGCTTCTTTCCAGATTTCATCTGAGGATATTTCCTTTTTCACCATAGCCCTCTATGGGCTTCCAAATATCACTTTGCCAATTCCACAAGAACTGTCTTAGCGAAAGGCTTCTTGTGGGGAAAGCTGTAACTCTGTGAGATGATTTCACAGAACACAAAGAAGTTTCTCATAAAGCTTCTTTCTCTTTGTTATCAGAGGATATTTCCTTTGGACCTATAGTCTTCCAAGGGATCCGAAATATCTGTTCTCAGATTCCACAGAAATAAGGCTAGCAAAGAGATCCACGACATACAGATGTAACTCCGTGAGATGAATTAACAGAACACTAAGCAGTTTCTCAGAACGCTTCTTTCCAGATTTCATCTGAGGATATTTCCTTTTTCACCATAGCCCTCTATGGGATTCCAAATATCTCTTTGACAATTCCACAAGAACTGTCTTGGCGAAAGGCTTCTTGATGGGAAAGCTGTAACTCTGTGAGATGATTTCACAGAATACAAAGAAGTTTCTCAGAAAGCTTCTTTCTCTTGGTTATCGGAGCATATTTCCTTTGGCACTATAGTCTTCCAAGGGATCCGAAACATCTGTTCTCAGATTCCAAAGAAATAAGGCTAGCAAAGAGTTCCACGAAATACATGTGTAACTCTGTGAGATGAATTAACAGAAAACTAAGCAGCTCCTCTGAAAGCTTCTTTCTAGATTTCATCCGAGGATATTTCCTTTTTCACCAAAGCACTCAATGGGCTTCCAAATATCACTTTGCCAATCCCACAAGAACTGTCTTAGCGAAAGGCTTCTTTAGGGGAAAACTGTAACTCTGTGAGATGATTTCACAGAACACAGAGAAGTTTCTCAGAAAGCTTCTTTCTCTTTGTTATCGGAGGATATTTCCTTTGGCCCTATAGTCTTCCAAGGGATCCGAAATATCTGTTCTCAGATTCCACAGAAATAAGGCTAGCAAAGAGATCCACGAAATACAGATGTAACTCTGTGAGATGAATTAACAGAACACTAAGCAGTTTCTCAGAAATCTTCTTTCCAGATTTTATCTGAGGATATTTCCTTTTTCACCATAGTCCTCTATCGGCTTCCAAATATCACTTTGCAATTCCACAAGGACTGTTTTGGCGAAAGGTTTCTTGAGGGGCAATCTGTAACTCTGTGACATGATTTCACAAAACACAAAGAAGTTTCTCAGAAAGCTTCTTTCTCTTTGTTATCGGAGGATATTTCCTTTGGCCCTATAGTCTTCCAAGGGATCCGAAATATCTGTTCTCAGATTCCACAGAAATAAGGCTAGCAAAGAGATCCACGAAATACAGATGTAACTCTGTGAGATGAATTAACAGAACACTAAGCGGTTTCTCAGAAAGTTTCTTTCCAGATTTCATCTTAAGATATTTCCTTTTTCACCGTAGACCTCTATGGGCTCCAAATTTCACTTTGCCAATTCCACAAGAACTGTCTTGGCGAAACGCTTCTTGAGGGGAAAGCTGTAACTCTGTGAGATGATTTCACAGAACACAAAGAAGTTTCTCAGAGAGCTTCTTTCTCTTTGTTATCGGAGGATATTTCCTTTGGCCATATAGTCTTCCAAGGGATCCGAAATATTTTTTCTCAGATTCCACAGAAATAAGGCTAGCAAAGAGATCCACGAAATACAGATGTAACTCTGTGAGATGAATTCACAGAACACCAAGCAGTTTCTCAGAAAGCTTCTTTCCAGATTTCATCTGAGGATATTTCCTTTTCCACCATAGCCCTCTATGGGCTTCCAAATATCTCTTTGCCAATTCCACAAGAACTCTCTTAGCAAAAGGCTTATTGAGGGGAAAGCTTTAACTCTGTGAGATGATTTCACAGAACACAAAGAAGTTTCTCAGAAAGCTTCTTTCTCTTTGTTATCGGAGGATATTTCCTTTGGCCCTATAGTCTTCCAAGGGATCCGAAATATCTGTTCTCAGATTCCACAGAAATAAGGCTAGCAAAGAGATCCACGAAATACAGATGTAATTCTGTGAGATGAATTAATAGAACACTAAGCAGTTTCTCAGAGCTTCTTTCCAGATTTCATCTGAGGATATTTCCTTTTTCACCATAGCCCTCAATGGGCTTCCAAATATCACTTTGCCAATTCCACAAGAACTGTCTTAGCGAAAGGCTTCTTGAGGGGAAAGCTGTAACTCTGTGAGATGATTTCACAGAACACAAAGAAGTTTCTCAGAAAGCTTCTTTCTCTTTGTTATCGGAGGATATTTCCTCTGGCCCTATAGTCTTCCAAGGGATCCGAAATATCTGTTCTCAGATTCCACAGAAATAAGGCTAGCAAAGAGATCCACGAAATACAGATGTAACTCTGTGAGATGAATTAACAGAACACTAAGCAGTTTCTCAGAAGGCTTCTTTCCAGATTTCATCTGAGGATATTTCCTTTTTCACCATAGCCCTCTATGGGCTTCCAAATGTCACTTTTCCAATTCCTCAAGAACTGTCTTGGCGAAAGGCTTCTTGAGGGGAAAGCTGTAACTCTGTGAGATGATTTCACAGAATACAGAGAAGTTTCTCAGAAAGCTTCTTTCTCTTTGTTATTGGAGGATATTTCCTTTGGCCCTATAGTCTTCCAAGGGATCCGAAATATCTGTTCTCAGATTCCACAGAAATAAGGCTAGCAAAGTGATCCACGAAATACAGATGTAACTCTGTGAGATGAATTAACGGAACACTAAGCAGTTTCTCAGAAAGCTTCTTTTCAGATTACATCTGAGGATATTTCCTTTTTCACCATAGCCCTCTATGGGCTTCCAAATATCTCTTTGCCAATTCCACAAGAACTGTCTTAGCAAAAGGCTTATTGAGGGGAAAGCTGTAACACTGTGAGATGATTTCACAGAACACAAAGAAGTTTCTCAGAAAGCTTCTTTCTCTTTGTTATCGGAGGATATTTCCTTTGGCCCTATAGTCTTCCAAGGGATCCGAAATATCTGTTCTCAGATTCCACAGAAATAAGTCTAGCAAAGAGATACAAGAAATACAGATGTAACTCTGTGAGATGAATTAACAGAACACTGAGCAGTTTCTCAGAAAGCTTCTTTCCAGATTTCATCTGAGGATATTTCCTTTTTCACCATAGCCCTCTATGGGCTTTCAAATATCTCTTTGCCAATTCCACAAGAACTGTCTTAGCGAAAGGCTTATTGAGGGGAAAGCTGTAACTCTGTGAGGTGATTTCACAGAACAACAAAGAAGTTTCTCAGAAAGCTTCTTCTCTTTGTTATCGGAGGATATTTCCTTTGGCCCTATATTCTTCCAAGGGATCCGAAATATCTGTTCTCAGATTCCACAGAAATGAGGCTAGCAAAGAGATCCACGAAATACAGATGTAATTCTGTGAGATGAATTAACAGAACACTAAGCAGTTTCTCAGAAAGCTTCTTTCCAGATTTCATCTGAGGATATTTCCTTTTTCACCATAGCCCTCTATGGGCTTCCAAATATCACTTTGCCAATTCCACAAGAACTGTCTTAGCGAAAGACTTATTGAGGGGAATGCTGTAACTCTGTGAGATGATTTCACAGAACACAAAGAAGTTTCTCAGAAAGATTCTTTCTCTTTGTTATCGGAGGATATTTCCTTTGGCCCTATAGTCTTCCAAGGGATCCGAAATATCTGTTCTCAGATTCCACAGAAATAAGGCTAGCAAAGAGATCCACGAAATACAGATGTAACTCTGTGAGTTGAATTAACAGAACACTAAGCAGTTTCTCAGAAAGCTTCTTTCCACATTTCATCTGAGGATATTTCCTTTTTCACCATAGCCCTCTATGGGCTTCCAAATATCACTTTGCCAATTCCACAAGAACTGTCT
Source organism: Macaca nemestrina (assembly GCF_043159975.1). NCBI lineage: Eukaryota > Metazoa > Chordata > Mammalia > Primates > Cercopithecidae > Macaca > Macaca nemestrina. The sequence continues at coordinate 90,197,580 of NC_092137.1, read as the reverse complement.
TAGCGAAAGGCTTCTTGAGGAGAAAGCTGTAACTCTGTGAGATGATTTCACAGAACACAGAGAAGTTTCACAGAAAGCTTCTTTCTCTTTGTTATCGGAGGATATTTCCTTTGGCCCTATAGTCTTCCAAGGGATCCGAAATATCTGTTCTCAGATTCCACAGAAATAAGGCTAGCAAAGAGATCCACGAAATACAGATGTAACTCTGTGAGATGAATTAACAGAACACTAAGCAGTTTCTCAGAAAGCTTCTTTCCAGATTTCATCTGTGGATATTTCCTTTTTCACCATAGCCCTCTATGGGCTTCCAAATATCAATTTGCCAATTCCACAAAAACTGTCTTAGCGAAAGGCTTCTTTAGGGGAAAGCTGTAACTCTGTGAGATGATTTCCAAGAACACAAAGAAGTTTCTCAGAAAGCTTCTTTCTCTTTGTTATCGGAGGATATTTCCTTTGGCCCTATAGTCTTCCAAGGGATCCGAAATATCTGTTCTCAGATTCCACAGAAATAAGTCTACCAAAGAGATACAAGAAATACAGATGTAACTCTGTGAGATGAATTAACAGAACACTGAGCAGTTTATCAGAAAGCTTCTTTCCAGATTTCATCTGAGGATATTTCCTTTTTCACCATAGCCCTCTATGGGCTTCCAAAAATCACTTTGCCAATTCCACAAGAACTGTTTTAGCGAAAGGCTTCTTGAGGGGAAAGCTGTAACTCTGTGAGATGATTTCACAGAACACAAAGACGTTTCTCAGAAAGCTTCTTTCTCTTGGTTATCGGAGCATATTTCCTTTGGCCCTATATTCTTCCAAGGGATCCGAAACATCTGTTCTCAGATTCCACAGAAATAAGGCTAGCAAAGAGATCCACGAAATACATATGTAACTCTGTGAGATGAATTAACAGAACACTAAGCAGTTTCTCAGAAAGCTTCTTTCTAGATTTCATCCGAGGATATTTCCTTTTTCAACATAGCCCTCTATGGGCTTCCAAATATCTCTTTGTCAATTCCACAAGAACCGTCTTGGCGAAAGGCTTCTTGAGGGGAAAACTGTAACTCTGTGAGATGATTTCACAGAACACAGAGAAGTTTCACAGAAAGCTTCTTTCTCTTTGTTATCGGAGGATATTTCCTTTGGCCCTATAGTCTTCCAAGGGATCCGAAATATCTGTTCTCAGATTCCACAGAAATAAGGCTAGCAAAGAGATCCACGAAATACAGATGTAACTCTGTGAGATGAATTAACAGAACACTAAGCAGTTTCTCAGAAAGCTTCTATCCAGATTTCATCTGTGGATATTTCCTTTTTCACCATAGCCCTCTATGGGCTTCCAAATATCAATTTGCCAATTCCACAAGAACTGTCTTAGCGAAAGGCTTCTTGAGGGGAAAGCTGTAACTCTGTGAGATAATTTCACAGAACACAAAGAAGTTTCTCAGAAAGCTTCTTTCTCTTTGTTATCGGAGGATATTTCCTTTGGCCCTATAGTCTTCCAAGGGATCCGAAATATCTGTTCTCAGATTCCACAGAAATAAATCTAGCAAAGAGATACAAGAAATACAGATGTAACTCTGTGAGATGAATTAACAGAACACTGAGCAGTTTCTCAGAAAGCTTCTTTCCATATTTCATCTGAGGATATTTCCTTTTTCACCATAGCCCTCTATGGGCTTTCAAATATCTCTTTGCCAATTCCACAAGAACTGTCTTAGCGAAAGGCTTATTGAGGGGAAAGCTGTAACTCTGTGAGGTGATTTCACAGAACAACAAAGAAGTTTCTCAGAAAGCTTCTTCTCTTTGTTATCGGAGGATATTTCCTTTGGCCCTATATTCTTCCAAGGGATCCGAAATATCTGTTCTCAGATTCCAGAGAAATAAGGCTAGCAAAGAGATCCGCGAAATACAGATGTAATTCTGTGAGATGAATTAACAGAACACTAAGCAGTTTCTCAGAAAGCTTCTTTCCAGATTTCATCTGAGGATATTTCCTTTTTCACCAGAGCCCTCTATGGGCTTCCAAATATCACTTTGCCAATTCCACAAGAACTGTCTTAGCGAAAGACTTATTGAGGGGAAAGCTGTAACTCTGTGAGATGATTTCACAGAACACAAAGAAGTTTCTCAGAAAGGTTCTTTCTCTTTGTTATCCGAGGATATTTCCTTTGGCCCTATAGTCTTCCAAGGGATCCGAAATATCTGTTCTCAGATTCCACAGAAATAAGGCTAGCAAAGAGATCCACGAAATACAGATGTAACTCTGTGAGTTGAATTAACAGAACACTAAGCAGTTTCTCAGAAAGCTTCTTTCCACATTTCATCTGAGGATATTTCCTGTTTCACCATAGCCCTCTATGGGCTTCCAAATATCACTTTGCCAATTCCACAACAACTGTCTTAGCGAAAGGCTTCTTGAGGGTAAAGCTGTAACTCTGTGAGATGATTTCAAAGAACACAAAGAAGTTTCTCTGAAAGCTTCTTTTTCTTTGTTATCGGAGGTTATTTCCTTTGTCCCTATAGTCTTCCAAGGGATCCGAAATATCTGTTCTCAGATTCCACAGAAATAAGGCTAGCAAAGAGATCCACGAAATACAGATATAACTCTGTGAGATGAATTAACAGAACACTAAGCAGTTTCTCAGAAAGCTTCTTTCCAGATTACATCTGAGGATATTTCCTTTTTCAGCATAGCCCTCTATGGGCTTCCAAATATCTCTTTGCCAATTCCACAAGAACTGTCTTAGCAAAAGGCTTATTGAGGGGAAAGCTGTAACTCTGTGTGATGATTTCACAGAACACAAAGAAGTTTCTCAGAAAGCTTCTTTCTATTTGTTATCGAGGATATTTCCTTTGGCCCTATAGTCTTCCAAGGGATCCGAAATATCTGTTCTGAGATTCCACAGAAATAAGGCTAGCAAAGAGATCCACGAAATACACATGTAATTCTGTGAGATGAATTAACAGAACACTAAGCAGTTTCTCAGAAAGCTTCTTTCCAGATTTCATCTGAGGATATTTCCTTTTTCACCATAGCCCTCTATGGGCTTCCAAATATCACTTTGCCAATTCCACAAGAACTGTCTTAGCGAAAGGCTTCTTGAGGGGATAGCTGTAACTCTGTGAGATGATTTCACAGAACACAAAGAAGTTTCTCAGAAACCTTCTTTGTCTTTGTTATCGGAGGATATTTCCTTTGGCCCTATAGTCTTCCAAGGGATCCGAAATATCTGTTCTCAGATTCCACAGAAATAAGGCTAGCAAAGAGATCCACGAAATACAGGTGTAACTCTGTGAGATGAATGAACAGAACACTAAGCAGTTTCTCAGAAAGCTTCTTTCCAGATTTCATCTGAGGATATATCTTTTTTCACCGTAGCCCTCAATGGGCTTCCAAATGTCACTTTGCCAATTCCACAAGAACTGTCTTGGCGAAAAGCTTCTTGAGGGGAAAGCTGCAACTCTGTGAGACGATTTCACAGAATACAAAGAAGTTTCTCAGAAAGCTTCTTTCTCTTGGTTATCGGAGCATATTTCCTTTGGCCCTATAGTCTTCCAAGTAATCCGAAATATCTGTTCTCAGATTCCACAGAAATAAAGCTAGCAAAGAGATCCACGAAATACAGATGTAATTCTGTGAGATGAATTAACAGAACACTAAGCAGTTTCTCAGAAAGCTTCTTTCCAGATTTCATCTGAGGATATTTCCTTTTTCACCATAGCCCTCTATGGGCTTCCAAATATCACGTTGCCAATTCCACAAGAACTGTCTTAGCCAAAGGCTTCTTGAGGGGAAAGCTGTAACTCTGTGAGATGATTTCACAGAACACAAAGAAGTTTCTCAGAAAGCTTCTTTCTCTTTGTTATCGGAGGATATTTCCTTTGGCCATATAGTCTTCCAAGGGATCCGAAATATCTGTTCTCAGATTCCACAGAAATAAGGCTAGCAAAGAGATCCACGATATACTGATGTAACTCTGTGAGATGAATTAACAGAACACTAAGCAGTTTCTCAGAAAGCTTCTTTCCAGATTTCATCTGAGGATATTTCCTTTTTCACCATAGCCCTCTATGGGCTCCAAATATCACTTTGCCATTTCCACAAGAACTGTCTTAGCGAAAGGCTTCTTCAGGGGAAAGCTGTAATTCTGTGAGATGATTTCAAAGAACACAAAGAAGTTTCTCAGAAAGCTTCTTTCTCTTTGTTATCGGAGGATATTTCCTTTGGCCCTATATTCTTCCAAGGGATCCGAAATATCTTTTCTCAGATTCCACAGAAATAAGGCTAGCAAAGAGATCCGCGAAATACAGATGTAATTCTGTGTGATGAATTAACAGAACACTAAGCAGTTTCTCAGAAAGCTTCTTTCCAGATTTCATCTGAGGATATTTCCTTTTTCACCAGAGCCCTCTATGGGCTTCCAAATATCACTTTGCCAATTCCACAAGAACTGTCTTAGCGAAAGACTTATTGAGGGGAAAGCTGTAACTCTGTGAGATTATTTCACAGAACACAAAGAAGTTTCTCCGAAAGGTTCTTTCTCTTTGTTATCCGAGGATATTTCCTTTGGCCCTATAGTCTTCCAAGGGATCCGAAATATCTGTTCTCAGATTCCACAGAAATAAGTCTAGCAAAGAGATACAAGAAATACAGATGTAACTCTGTGAGATGAATTAACAGAACACTGAGCAGTTTCTCAGAAAGCTTCTTTCCAGATTTCATCTGAGGATATTTCCTTTTTCACCATAGCCCTCTATGGGCTTTCAAATATCTCTTTGCGAATTCCACAAGAACTGTCTTAGCGAAAGGCTTCTTGAGGGGAAAGCTGTAACTCTGTGAGATGATTTCAAAGAACACAAAGAAGTTTCTCTGAAAGCTTCTTTTTCTTTGTTATCGGAGGTTATTTCCTTTGTCCCTATAGTCTTCCAAGGGATCCGAAATATCTGTTCTCAGATTCCACAGAAATAAGGCTAGCAAAGAGATCCACGAAATACAGATATAACTCTGTGAGATGAATTAACAGAACACTAAGAAGTTTCTCAGAAAGCTTCTTTCCAGATTACATCTGAGGATATTTCCTTTTTCACCATAGCTCTCTATGGGCTTCCAAATATCTCTTTGCCAATTCACAAGAACTGTCTTAGCAAAAGGCTTATTGAGGGGAAAGCTGTAAGTCTGTGTGATGATTTCACAGAACACAAAGAAGTTTCTCAGAAAGCTTCTTTCTATTTGTTATCGAGGATATTTCCTTTGGCCCTATAGTCTTCCAAGGGATCCGAAATATCTGTTCTGAGATTCCACAGAAATAAGGCTAGCAAAGAGATCCACGAAATACACATGTAATTCTGTGAGATGAATTAACAGAACACTAAGCAGTTTCTCAGAAAGCTTCTTTCCAGATTTCATCTGAGGATATTTCCTTTTTCACCATAGCCCTCTATGGGCTTCCAAATATCACTTTGCCAATTCCACAAGAACTGTCTTAGCGAAAGGCTTCTTGAGGGGAAAGCTGTAACTCTGTGAGATGATTTCACAGAACACAAAGAAGTTTCTCAGAAACCTTCTTTGTCTTTGTTATCGGAGGATATTTCCTTTGGCCCTATAGTCTTCCAAGGGATCCGAAATATCTGTTCTCAGATTCCACAGAAATAAGGCTAGCAAAGAGATCCACGAAATACACATGTAACTCTGTGAGATGAATGAACAGAACACTAAGCAGTTTCTCAGAAAGCTTCTTTCCAGATTTCATCTGAGGATATATCTTTTTTCACCGTAACCCTCTATGGGCTTCCAAATGTCACTTTGCCAATTCCACAAGAACTGTCTTGGCGAAATGCTTCTTGAGGGGAAAGCTGTAACTCTGTGAGACGATTTCACAGAATACAAAGAAGTTTCTCAGAAAGCTTCTTTCTCTTGGTTATCGGAGCATATTTCCTTTGGCCCTATAGTCTTCCAAGGTATCCGAAATATCTGTTCTCAGTTTCCACAGAAATAAAGCTAGCAAAGAGATCCACGAAATACAGATGTAATTCTGTGAGATGAATTAACAGAACACTAAGCAGTTTCTCAGAAGGCTTCTTTCCAGATTTCATCTGAGGATATTTCCTTTTTCACCATAGCCCTCTATGGGCTTCCAAATATCACTTTGCCAATTCCACAAGAACTGTCTTAGCCAAAGGCTTCTTGAGGGGAAAGCTGTAACTCTGTGAGATGATTTCACAGAACACAAAGAAGTTTCTCAGAAAGCTTCTTTCTCTTTGTTATCGGAGGATATTTCCTTTGGCCATATAGTCTTCCAAGGGATCCGAAATATCTGTTCTTAGATTCCACAGAAAAAAGGCTAGCAAAGACATCCACGAAATACAGATGTAACTCTGTGAGATGAATTAACAGAACACTAAGCAGTTTCTCAGAAAGCTTCTTTCCAGATTTCATCTGAGGATATTTCCTTTTTCACCATAGCCCTCTATGGGCTCCAAATATCACTTTGCCAATTCCACAAGAACTGTCTTAGCGAAAGGCTTCTTGAGGGGAATGCTGTAATTCTGTGAGATGATTTCAAAGAACACAAAGAAGTTTCTCAGAAAGCTTCTTTCTCTTTGTTATCGGAGGATATTTCCTTTGGCCCTATAGTCTTCCAAGGGATCCGAAATATCTTTTCTCAGATTCCACAGAAATAAGGCTAGCAAAGAGATCCGCGAAATACAGATGTAATTCTGTGTGATGAATTAACAGAACACTAAGCAGTTTCTCAGAAAGCTTCTTTCCAGATTTCATCTGAGGATATTTCCTTTTTCACCAGAGCCCTCTATGGGCTTCCAAATATCACTTTGTCAATTCCACAAGAACTGTCTTAGCGAAAGACTTATTGAGGGGAAAGCTGTAACTCTGTGAGATGATTTCACAGAACACAAAGAAGTTTCTCAGAAAGGTTCTTTCTCTTTGTTATCCGAGGATATTTCCTTTGGCCCTATAGTCTTCCAAGGTATCCGAAATATCTGTTCTCAGATTCCACAGAAATAAGGCTAGCAAAGAGATCCACGAAATACAGATGTAACTCTGTGAGTTGAATTAACAGAACACTAAGCAGTTTCTCAGAAAGCTTCTTTCCAGATTTCATCTGAGGATATTTCCTTTTACACCATAGCCCTCTATGGGCTTCCAAATATCACGTTGCCAATTCCACAAGAACTGTCTTAGCCAAAGGCTTCTTGAGGGGAAAGCTGTAACTCTGTGAGATGATTTCACAGAACACAAAGAAGTTTCTCAGAAAGCTTCTTTCTCTTTGTTATCGGAGGATATTTCCTTTGGCCATATAGTCTTCCAAGGGATCCGAAATATCTGTTCTTAGATTCCACAGAAATAAGGCTAGCAAAGAGATCCACGAAATACAGATGTAACTCTGTGAGATGAATTAACAGAACACTAAGCAGTTTCTCAGAAAGCTTCTTTCCAGATTTCATCTGAGGATATTTCCTTTTTCACCATAGCCCTCTATGGGCTCCAAATATCACTTTGCCAATTCCACAAGAACTGTCTTAGCGAAAGGCTTCTTCAGGGGAAAGCTGTAATTCTGTGAGATGATTTCAACGAACACAAAGAAGTTTCTCAGAAAGCTTTTTTCTCTTTGTTATCGGAGGATATTTCCTTTGGCCCTATATTCTTCCAAAGGATCCGAAATATCTTTTCTCAGATTCCACAGAAATAAGGCTAGCAAAGAGATCCACGAAATACAGATGTAACTCTGTGAGATGAATTCACAGAACACCAAGCAGTTTCTCAGAAAGCTTCTTTCCAGATTTCATCTGAGGATATTTCCTTTTCCACCATAGCCCTCTATGGGCTTCCAAATATCTCTTTGCCAATTCCACAAGAACTCTCTTAGCAAAAGGCTTATTGAGGGGAAAGCTTTAACTCTGTGAGATGATTTCACAGAACACAAAGAAGTTTCTCAGAAAGCTTCTTTCTCTTTGTTATCGGAGGATATTTCCTTTGGCCCTATAGTCTTCCAAGGGATCCGAAATATCTGTTCTCAGATTCCACAGAAATAAGGCTAGCAAAGAGATCCACGAAATACAGATGTAATTCTGTGAGATGAATTAATAGAACACTAAGCAGTTTCTCAGAAAGCTTCTTTCCAGATTTCATCTGAGGATATTTCCTTTTTCACCATAGCCCTCTATGGGCTTCCAAAAATCACTTTGCCAATTCCACAAGAACTGTCTTAGCGAAAGGTTTCTTGAGGGGAAAGATGTAACTCTGTGAGATGATTTCACAGAACACAAAGGAGTTTCTCAGAAAGCTTCTTTCTCTTGGTTATCGGAGGATATTTCCTTTGGCCCTATAGTCTTCCAAGGGATCCGAAATATCTGTTCTCAGATTCCACAGAAATAAGTCTAGCAAAGAGATACAAGAAATACAGATGTAACTCTGTGAGATGAATTAACAGAACACTGAGCAGTTTCTCAGAAAGCTTCTTTCCAGATTTCATCTGAGGATATTTCCTTTTTCACCATAGCCCTCTATGGGCTTCCAAAAATCACTTTGCCAATTCCACAAGAACTGACTTAGCGAAAGGCTTCTTGAGGGGAAAGCTGTAACTCTGTGAGATGATTTCACAGAACACAAAGAAGTTTCTCAGAAAGCTTCTTTCTCTTGGTTATCGGAGCATATTTCCTTTGGCCCTATATTCTTCCAAGGGATCCGAAACATCTGTTCTCAGATTCCACAGAAATAAGGCTAGCAAAGAGATCCACGAAATACAGATGTAACTCTGTGAGATGAATTAACAGAACACTAAGCAGTTTCTCAGAAAGCTTCTTTCTAGATTTCATCCGAGGATATTTCCTATTTCAACATAGCCCTCTATGGGCTTCCAAATATCTCTTTGTCAATTCCACAAGAACTGTCTTAGCGAAAGGCTTCTTGAGGGGAAAACTGTAACTCTGTGAGATGATTTCACAGAACACAGAGAAGTTTCACAGAAAGCTTCTTTCTCTTTGTTATCGGAGGATATTTCCTTTGGCCCTGTAGTTTTCCTAGGGATCCGAAATATCTGTTCTCAGATTCCACAGAAATAAGGCTAGCAAAGAGATCCACGAAATACAGACGTAACTCTGTGAGATGAATTAACAGAACACTAAGCAGTTTCTCAGAAAGCTTCTTTCCAGTTTTCATCTGTGGATATTTCCTTTTTCACCATAGCCCTCAATGGGCTTCCAAATATCAATTTGCCAATTCCACAAAAAATGTCTTAGCGAAAGGCTTCTTGAGGGGAAAGCTGTAACTCTGTGAGATGATTTCGAAGAACACAAAGAAGTTTCTCAGAAAGCTTCTTTCTCTTTGTTATCGGAGGATATTTCCTTTGGCCCTATATTCTTCCAAGGGATCCGAAATATCTGTTCTCAGATTCCAGAGAAATAAGGCTAGCAAAGAGATCCGCGAAATACAGATGTAATTCTGTGATATGAATTAAGAGAACACAAAGCAGTTTCTCAGAAAGCTTCTTTCCAGATTTCATCTGAGGATATTTCCTTTTTCACCATAGCCCTCTATGGGCTTCCAAATATCACTTTGCCAATTCCACAAGAACTCTCTTAGCGAAAGGCTTCTTGAGGGGAAAGCTGTAACTCTGTGAGATGATTTCAAAGAACACAAAGAAGTTTCTCTGAAAGCTTCTTTTTCTTTGTTATCGGAGGTTATTTCCTTTGGCCCTATAGTCTTCCAAGGGATCCGAAATATCTGTTCTCAGATTCCACAGAAATAAGGCTAGCAAAGAGATCCACGAAATACAGATATAACTCTGTGAGATGAATGAACAGAACACTAAGCAGTTTCTCAGAAAGCTTCTTTCCAGATTTCATCTGAGGATATATCCTTTTTCACCGTAGCCCTCTATGGGCTTCAAATGTCACTTTGCCAATTCCACAAGAACTGTCTTGGCGAAAGGCTTCTTGAGGGGAAAACTGTAACTCTGTGAGACGATTTCACAGAATACAAAGAAGTTTCTCAGAAAGCTTCTTTCTCTTGGTTATCGGAGCATATTACCTTTGGCCCTATAGTCTTCCAAGGTATCCGAAATATCTGTTCTCAGATTCCACAGAAATAATGCTAGCAAAGAGATCCACGAAATACAGATGTAACTCTGTGAGATGAATTAACAGAACACTAAGCAGTTTCTCAGAAAGCTTCTTTCCAGATTTCATCTGAGGATATTTCCTTTTTCACCATAGCCCTCTATGGGCTTCCAAATATCACGTTGCCAATTCCACAAGAACTGTCTTAGCCAAAGGCTTCTTGAGGGGAAAGCTGTAACTCTGTGAGATGATTTCACAGAACACAAAGAAGTTTCTCAGAAAGCTTCTTTCTCTTTGTTATCGGAGGATATTTCCTTTGGCCCTATAGTCTTCCAAGGGATCCGAAATATCTGTTCTCAGATTCCACAGAAATAAGGCTAGCAAAGAGATCCACGAAATACAGATGTAACTCTATGAGATGAATTAACAGAACACTAAGTAGTTTCTCAGAAAGTTTCTTTCCAGATTTCATCTCAGGATATTTCCTTTTTCTCCATAGCCCTCTATGGGCTTCCAAATATCACTTTGCCATTTCCACAAGAACTGTCTTAGCGAAAGGCTTCTTGAGGGGAAAGCTGTAACTCTGTGAGATGATTTCAAAGAACACAAAGAAGTTTCTCAGAAAGCTTCTTTGTCTTTGTTATCGGAGGATATTTCCTTTGGCCCTATAGTCTTCCAAGGGATCCGAAATATCTGTTCTCAGATTCCACAGAAATAAGGCTAGCAAAGAGATCCACGAAATACAGATGTAACTCTGTGAGATGAATTAAGAGAACACTAGGCAGTTTCTCAGAAAGTTTCTTTCTAGATTTCATCCGAGGATATTTCCTTTTTCACCATAGCCCTCAATGGGCTTCCAAATATCTCTTTGCCAATTCCACAAGAACTGTCTTAGCGAAAGGCTTCTTGAGGGGAAAACTGTAACTCTGTGAGATGATTTCACAGAACACAGAGAAGTTTCTCAGAAAGCTTCTTTCTCTTTGTTATCGGAGTATATTTCCTTTGGCCCTATAGTCTTCCAAGGCATCCGAAATATCTGTTCTCAGATTCCACAGAAATAAGGCTAGCAAAGAGTTCCACGAAATACAGATGTAACTCTGTGAGATGAATTAACAGAACACTAAGCAGTTTCTCAGAAAGCTTCTTTCCAGATTTCATCTGAGGATATTTCCTTTTTCACCATAGCCCTCTATGGGCATCCAAATGTCACTTGCCAATTCCACAAGAACTGTCTTGGCGAAAGGCTTCTTGAGGGGAAAGCTGTAACTCTGTGAGATGATTTCACAGAACACAAAGAAGTTTCTCAGAAAGCTTCTTTCTATTTGTTATCGAGGATATTTCCTTTGGCCCTATAGTCTTCCAAGGGATCCGAAATATCTGTTCTGAGATTCCACAGAAATAAGGCTAGCAAAGAGATCCACGAAATACACATGTAATTCTGTGAGATGAATTAACAGAACACTAAGCAGTTTCTCAGAAAGCTTCTTTCCAGATTTCATCTGAGGATATTTCCTTTTTCACCATAGCCCTCTATGGGCTTCCAAATATCACTTTGCCAATTCCACAAGAACTGTCTTAGCGAAAGGCTTCTTGAGGGGAAAGCTGTAACTCTGTGAGATGATTTCACAGAACACAAAGAAGTTTCTCAGAAACCTTCTTTGTCTTTGTTATCGGAGGATATTTCCTTTGGCCCTATAGTCTTCCAAGGGATCCGAAATATCTGTTCTCAGATTCCACAGAAATAAGGCTAGCAAAGAGATCCACGAAATACAGATGTAACTCTGTGAGATGAATGAACAGAACACTAAGCAGTTTCTCAGAAAGCTTCTTTCCAGATTTCATCTGAGGATATATCTTTTTTCACCGTAGCCCTCTATGGGCTTCCAAATGTCACTTTGCCAATTCCACAAGAACTGTCTTGGCGAAAGGCTTCTTGAGGGGAAAGCTGTAACTCTGTGAGACGATTTCACAGAATACAAAGAAGTTTCTCAGAAAGCTTCTTTCTCTTGGTTATCGGAGCATATTTCCTTTGGCCCTATGGTCTTCCAAGGTATCCGAAATATCTGTTCTCAGATTCCACAGAAATAAAGCTAGCAAAGAGATCCACGAAATACAGATGTAACTCTGTGAGATGAATTAACAGGACACTAAGTAGTTTCTCAGAAAGCTTCTTTCCAGATTTCATCTGAGGATATTTCCTTTTTCACCATAGCCCTCTATGGGCTTCCAAATATCACGTTGCCAATTCCACAAGAACTGTCTTAGCGAAAGGCTTCTTGAGGGGAAAACTGTAACTCTGTGAGATGATTTCACAGAACACAAAGATGTTTCTCAGAAAGCTTCTTTCTCTTTGTTATCAGAGGATATTTCCTTTGGCCCTATAGTCTTCCAAGGGATCCGAAATATCTGTTCGCAGATTCCACAGAAATAAGGCTAGCAAAGAGATCCACGATATACAGATGTAACTCTGTGAGATGAATTAACAGAACACTAAGCAGTTTCTCAGAAAGCTTCTTTCCAGATTTCATCTGAGGATATTTCCTTTTTCACCATAGCCCTCTATGGGCTTCCAAAAATCACTTTGCCAATTCCACAAGAACTGTCTTAGCGAAAGGTTTCTTGAGGGGAAAGCTGTAACTCTGTGAGATGATTTCACAGAACACAAAGAAGTTTCTCAGAAAGCTTCTTTCTCTTGGTTATCGGAGCATATTTCCTTTGGCCCTATATTCTTCCAAGGGATCCGAAACATCTGTTCTCAGATTCCACAGAAATAAGGCTAGCAAAGAGATCCACGAAATACATATGTAACTCTGTGAGATGAATTAACAGAACACTCAGCAGTTTCTCAGAAAGCTTCTTTCTAGATTTCATCCGAGGATATTTCCTATTTCAACATAGCCCTCTATGGGCTTCCAAATATCTCTTTGTCAATTCCACAAGAACTGTCTTAGCGAAAGGCTTCTTGAGGGGAAAACTGTAACTCTGTGAGATGATTTCACAGAACACAGAGAAGTTTCACAGAAAGCTTCTTTCTCTTTGTTATCGGAGGATATTTCCTTTGGCCCTGTAGTTTTCCTAGGGATCCGAAATATCTGTTCTCAGATTCCACAGAAATAAGGCTAGCAAAGAGATCCACGAAATACAGATGTAACTCTGTGAGATGAATTAACAGAACACTAAGCAGTTTCTCAGAAAGCTTCTTTCCAGTTTTCATCTGTGGATATTTCCTTTTTCACCATAGCCCTCAATGGGCTTCCAAATATCAATTTGCCAATTCCACAAAAACTGTCTTAGCGAAAGGCTTCTTGAGGGGAAAGCTGTAACTCTGTGAGATGATTTCGAAGAACACAAAGAAGTTTCTCAGAAAGCTTCTTTCTCTTTGTTATCGGAGGATATTTCCTTTGGCCCTATAGTCTTCCAAGGGATCCGAAATATCTGTTCTCAGATTCCACAGAAATAAGTCTAGCAAAGAGAAACAAGAAATACAGATGTAACTCTGTGAGATGAATTAACAGAACACTGAGCAGTTTCTCAGAAATCTTCTTTCCAGATTTCATCTGAGGATATTTCCTTTTTCACCATAGCCCTCTATGGGCTTTCAAATATCTCTTTGCCAATTCCACAAGAACTGTCTTAACGAAAGGCTTATTGAGGGGAAAGCTGTAACTCTGTGAGGTGATTTCACAGAACAACAAAGAAGTTTCTCAGAAAGCTTCTTCTCTTTGTTATCGGAGGATATTTCCTTTGGCCCTATATTCTTCCAAGGGATCCGAAATATCTGTTCTCAGATTCCAGAGAAATAAGGCTAGCAAAGAGATCCGCGAAATACAGATGTAATTCTGTGAGATGAATTAAGAGAACACAAAGCAGTTTCTCAGAAAGCTTCTTTCCAGATTTCATCTGAGGATATTTCCTTTTTCACCATAGCCCTCTATGGGTTTCCAAATATCACTTTGCCAATTCCACAAGAACTCTCTTAGCGAAAGGCTTCTTGAGGGGAAAGCTGTAACTCTGTGAGATGATTTCAAAGAACACAAAGAAGTTTCTCTGAAAGCTTCTTTTTCTTTGTTATCGGAGGTTATTTCCTTTGGCCCTATAGTCTTCCAAGGGATCCGAAATATCTGTTCTCAGATTCCACAGAAATAAGGCTAGCAAAGAGATCCACGAAATACAGATATAACTCTGTGAGATGAATGAACAGAACACTAAGCAGTTTCTCAGAAAGCTTCTTTCCAGATTTCATCTGAGGATATATCCTTTTTCACCGTAGCCCTCTATGGGCTTCCAAATGTCACTTTGCCAATTCCACAAGAACTGTCTTGGCGAAAGGCTTCTTGAGGGGAAAACTGTAACTCTGTGAGACGATTTCACAGAATACAAAGAAGTTTCTCAGAAAGCTTCTTTCTCTTGGTTATAGGAGCATATTACCTTTGGCCCTATAGTCTTCCAAGGTATCCGAAATATCTGTTCTCAGATTCCACAGAAATAATGCTAGCAAAGAGATCCACGAAATACAGATGTAACTCTGTGAGATGAATTAACAGAACACTAAGCAGTTTCTCAGAAAGCTTCTTTCCAGATTTCATCTGAGGATATTTCCTTTTTCACCATAGCCCTCTATGGGCTTCCAAATATCACGTTGCCAATTCCACAAGAACTGTCTTAGCCAAAGGCTTCTTGAGGGGAAAGCTGTAACTCTGTGAGATGATTTCACAGAACACAAAGAAGTTTCTCAGAAAGCTTCTTTCTCTTTGTTATCGGAGGATATTTCCTTTGGCCCTATAGTCTTCCAAGGGATCCGAAATATCTGTTCTCAGATTCCACAGAAATAAGGCTAGCAAAGAGATCCACGAAATACAGATGTAACTCTATGAGATGAATTAACAGAACACTAAGTAGTTTCTCAGAAAGTTTCTTTCCAGATTTCATCTCAGGATATTTCCTTTTTCTCCATAGCCCTCTATGGGCTTCCAAATATCACTTTGCCATTTCCACAAGAACTGTCTTAGCGAAAGGCTTCTTGAGGGGAAAGCTGTAACTCTGTGAGATGATTTCAAAGAACACAAAGAAGTTTCTCAGAAAGCTTCTTTCTCTTTGTTATCGGAGGATATTTCCTTTGGCCCTATAGTCTTCCAAGGGATCCGAAATATCTGTTCTCAGATTCCACAGAAATAAGGCTAGCAAAGAGATCCACGAAATACAGATGTAACTCTGTGAGATGAATTAAGAGAACACTAGGCAGTTTCTCAGAAAGTTTTTTCTAGATTTCATCGGAGGATATTTCCTTTTTCACCATAGCCCTCAATGGGCTTCCAAATATCTCTTTGCCAATTCCACAAGAACTGTCTTAGCGAAAGGCTTCTTGAGGGGAAAACTGTAACTCTGTGAGATGATTTCACAGAACACAGAGAAGTTTCTCAGAAAGCTTCTTTCTCTTTGTTATCGGAGTATATTTCCTTTGGCCCTATAGTCTTCCAAGGCATCCGAAATATCTGTTCTCAGATTCCACAGAAATAAGGCTAGCAAAGAGTTCCACGAAATACAGATGTAACTCTGTGAGATGAATTAACAGAACACTAAGCAGTTTCTCAGAAAGCTTCTTTCCAGATTTCATCTGAGGATATTTCCTTTTTCACCATAGCCCTCTATGGGCATCCAAATGTCACTTGCCAATTCCACAAGAACTGTCTTGGCGAAAGGCTTCTTGAGGGGAAAGCTGTAACTCTGTGAGATGATTTCACAGAACACAAAGAAGTTTCTCAGAAAGCTTCTTTCTATTTGTTATCGAGGATATTTCCTTTGGCCCTATAGTCTTCCAAGGGATCCGAAATATCTGTTCTGAGATTCCACAGAAATAAGGCTAGCAAAGAGATCCACGAAATACACATGTAATTCTGTGAGATGAATTAACAGAACACTAAGCAGTTTCTCAGAAAGCTTCTTTCCAGATTTCATCTGAGGATATTTCCTTTTTCACCATAGCCCTCTATGGGCTTCCAAATATCACTTTGCCAATTCCACAAGAACTGTCTTAGCGAAAGGCTTCTTGAGGGGAAAGCTGTAACTCTGTGAGATGATTTCACAGAACACAAAGAAGTTTCTCAGAAACCTTCTTTGTCTTTGTTATCGGAGGATATTTCCTTTGGCCCTATAGTCTTCCAAGGGATCCGAAATATCTGTTCTCAGATTCCACAGAAATAAGGCTAGCAAAGAGATCCACGAAATACAGATGTAACTCTGTGAGATGAATGAACAGAACACTAAGCAGTTTCTCAGAAAGCTTCTTTCCAGATTTCATCTGAGGATATATCTTTTTTCACCGTAACCCTCTATGGGCTTCCAAATGTCACTTTGCCAATTCCACAAGAACTGTCTTGGCGAAAGGCTTCTTGAGGGGAAAGCTGTAACTCTGTGAGACGATTTCACAGAATACAAAGAAGTTTCTCAGAAAGCTTCTTTCTCTTGGTTATCGGAGCATATTTCCTTTGGCCCTATGGTCTTCCAAGGTATCCGAAATATCTGTTCTCAGATTCCACAGAAATAAAGCTAGCAAAGAGATCCACGAAATACAGATGTAACTCTGTGAGATGAATTAACAGGACACTAAGTAGTTTCTCAGAAAGCTTCTTTCCAGATTTCATCTGAGGATATTTCCTTTTTCACCATAGCCCTCTATGGGCTTCCAAATATCACGTTGCCAATTCCACAAGAACTGTCTTAGCGAAAGGCTTCTTGAGGGGAAAACTGTAACTCTGTGAGATGATTTCACAGAACACAAAGATGTTTCTCAGAAAGCTTCTTTCTCTTTGTTATCAGAGGATATTTCCTTTGGCCCTATAGTCTTCCAAGGGATCCGAAATATCTGTTCGCAGATTCCACAGAAATAAGGCTAGCAAAGAGATCCACGATATACAGATGTAACTCTGTGAGATGAATTAACAGAACACTAAGCAGTTTCTCAGAAAGCTTCTTTCCAGATTTTATCTGAGGATATTTCCTTTTTTACCATAGTCCTCTATCGGCTTCCAAATACCACTTTGCCAATTCCACAAGAACTGTTTTAGCGAAAGACTTCTTGAGGGGAAAGCTGTAACTCTGAGAGATGATTTCACAGAACACAAAGAAGTTTCTCAGAAAGCTTCTTTCTCTTTGTTATCGGAGAATATTTCCTTTGGCCCTATAGTCGTCCAAGGGATCCGAAATATCTGTTCTCAGATTCCACAGAAATAAGGCTACCAAAGAGATCCACGAAATACAGATGTAACTCTGTGAGATGAATTAACAGAACACTAAGCGGTTTCTCAGAAAGCTTCTTTCCAGATTTCATCTTAGGATATTTCCTTTTTCACCGTAGCCCTCTATGGGCTCCAAATTTCACTTTGCCAATTCCACAAGAACTGTCTTGGCAAAACGCTTTTTGAGTGGAAAGCTGTAACTCTGTGAGATGATTTCACAGAACACAAAGAAGTTTCTCAGAAAGCTTCTTTCTCTTTGTTATCGGAGGATATTTCCTTTGGCCCTGTAGTCTTCCAAGGGATCCGAAATATCTGTTCTCAGATTCCACAGAAATAAAGCTAGCAAAGAGATCCACGAAATACAGATGTAACTCTGTGAAATGAATTAACAGAACACTAAGCAGTTTTTCACAAAGCTTCTTTCCAGATTTCATCTGAGGATATTTCCTTTTTCACCATAGCCCTCTATGGGCTTCCAAATTTCACCTTACCAATTCCACAAGAACTGTCTTAGCGAAAGGCTTATTGAGGGGAATGCTGTAACTCTGTGAGATGATTTCACAGAACACAAAGAAGTTTCTCAGAAAGCTTCTTTCTCTTTGTTATCGGAGGATATTTCCTTTGGCCTATATTTTTCCAAGGGATCCGAAATATCTGTTCTCAGATTCCACAGAAATAAGGCTAGCAAAGAGATCCACGAAATACAGATGTAACTCTATGAGATGAATTAACAGAACACTAAGTAGTTTCTCAGAAAGTTTCTTTCCAGATTTCATCTCAGGATATTTCCTTTTTCTCCATAGCCCTCTATGGGCTTCCAAATATCACTTTGCCATTTCCACAAGAACTGTCTTAGCGAAAGGCTTCTTGAGGGGAAAGCTGTAACTCTGTGAGATGATTTCAAAGAACACAAAGAAGTTTCTCAGAAAGCTTCTTTCTCTTTGTTATCGGAGGATATTTCCTTTGGCCCTATAGTCTTCCAAGGGATCCGAAATATCTGTTCTCAGATTCCACAGAAATAAGGCTAGCAAAGAGTTCCACGAAATACAGATGTAACTCTGTGAGATGAATTAACAGAACACTAAGCAGTTTCTCAGAAAGCTTCTTTCCAGATTTCATCTGAGGATATTTCCTTTTTCACCATAGCCCTATATGGGCATCCAAATGTCACTTTCCAATTCCACAAGAACTGTCTTGGCGAAAGGCTTCTTGAGGGGAAAGCTGTAACTCTGTGAGATGATTTCACAGAATACAAAGAAGTTTCTCAGAAAGCTTCTTTCTCTTGGATATCGGAGCATATTTCCTTTGGCCCTATAGTCTTCCAAGGGATCCGAAATATCTGTTCTCAGATTCCACAGAAATAAGGCTAGCAAAGAGATCCACGAAATACAGATGTAACTCTGTGAGATGAATTAACAGAACACTAAGCAGTTTCTCAGAAAGCTTCTTTCCAGATTTTATCTGAGGATATTTCCTTTTTCACCATAGTCCTCTATCGGCTTCCAAATACCACTTTGCCAATTCCACAAGAACTGTTTTAGCGAAAGGCTTCTTGAGGGGAAAGCTGTAACTCTGTGAGATGATTTCACAGAACACAAAGAAGTTTCTCAGAAAGCTTCTTTCTCTTTGTTATCGGAGGATATTTCCTTTGGCCCTATACTCTTCCAAGGGATCCGAAATATCTCTTCTCAGATTCCACAGAAATAAGGCAACCAAAGAGATCCACGAAATACAGATGTAACTCTGTGAGATGAATTAACAGAACACTAAGCGGTTTCTCAGAAAGCTTCTTTCCAGATTTCATCTTAGGATATTTCCTATTTCACCGTAGTCCTCTATGGGCTCCAAATTTCACTTTGCCAATTCCACAAGAACTGTCTTGGCAAAACGCTTCTTGAGCGGAAAGCTGTAACTCTGTGAGATGATTTCACAGAACACAAAGAAGTTTCTCAGAAAGCTTCTTTCTCTTTGTTATCGGAGGATATTTCCTTTGGCCCTGTAGTCTTCCAAGGGATCCGAAAAATCTGTTCTCAGATTCCACAGAAATAAGGCTAGCAAAGAGATCCACGAAATACAGATGTAACTCTGTGAAATGAATTAACAAAACACTAAGCAGTTTCTCAGAAAGCTTCTTTCCAGATTTCATCTGAGGATATTTCCTTTTTCACCATAGCCCTCTATGGGCTTCCAAATATCTCTTTGCCAATTCCACAAGAACTGTCTTAGCGAAAGGCGTATTGACGGGAAAGCTTTAACTCTGTGAGATGATTTCACAGAACACAAAGAAGTTTCTCAGAAAGCTTCTTTCTCTTTGTTATCGGAGGATATTTCCTTTGGCCCTATAGTCTTCCAAGGGATCCGAAATATCTGTTCTCAGATTCCACAGAAATAAGGCTAGCAAAGAGATCCACGAAATACAGATGTAATTCTGTGAGATGAATTAACAGAACACTAAGCAGTTTCTCAGAAAGCTTCGTTCCAGATTTCATCTGAGGATATTTCCTTTTTCACCGTAGCCCTCGATGGGCTTCCAAATATCACTTTGCCAATTCCACAAGAACTGTCTTAGCGAAAGGCTTCTTGAGGTGAAAGCTGTAACTCTGTGAGATGATTTCACAGAATACAAAGAAGTTTTTCAGAAAGCTTCTTTCTCTTTTTTATCGGAGGATATTTCCTTTGGCCCTATAGTCTTCCAAGTGATCCGAAATATCTGTTCTCAGATTCCACAGAAATAAGGCTAGCAAAGAGATCCACGAAATACAGATGTAACTCTGTGAGATGAATTAACAGAACACTAAGCAGTTTCTCAGAAAGCTTCTTTCCAGATTTCATCTGAGGATATTTCCTTTTTCACCATAGCCCTCTCTGGGCTTCCAAATGTCACTTTTCCAATTCCACAAGAACTGTCTTGGCGAAAGGCTTCTTGAGGGGAAAGCTGTAACTCTGTGAGATGATTTCACAGAATACAAAGAAGTTTCTCAGAAAGCTTCTTTCTCTTTGTTATCGGAGGATATTTCCTTTGGCCCTATAGTCTTCCAAGGGATCCGAAATATCTGTTTTCAGATTCCACAGAAATACGGCTAGCAAAGAGATCCACGAAATACAGATGTAACTCTGTGAGATGAATTAAGAGAACACTAAGCAGTTTCTCAGAAAGCTACTTTCCAGATTTCATCTGAGGATATTTCCTTTTTCACCATAGCCCTCTATGGGCTTCCAAATATCACTTTGCCAATTCCACAAGAACTGTCTTAGCGAAAGACTTCTTGAGGGGAAAGCTGTAACTCTGTGAGATGATTTCACAGAACACAAAGAAGTTTCTCAGAAAGCTTCTTTCTCTTTGTTATCGGAGGATATTTCCTTTGGCCCTATAGTCTTCCAAGGGATCCGAAATATCTGTTCTCAGATTCCACAGAAATAGGGTAGCAAAGAGATCCACGAAATACAGATGTAACTCTGTGAGATTAATTAACAGAACACTAAGCAGTTTCTCAGAAAGCTTCTTTCCAGATTTCATCTGAGGATATTTCCTTTTTCACCTTAGCCCTCTATGGGCTTCCAAATATCACTTTGCCAATTCCACAAGAACTGTCTTGGCGAAAGGCTTCTTGAGGGGAAAGCTGTAACTCTGTGAGATGATTTCACAGAATTCAGAGAAGTTTCTCAGAAAGCTTCTTTCTCTTTGTTATTGGAGGATATTTCCTTTGGCCCTATAGTCTTCCAAGGGATCCGAAATATCTGTTCTCAGATTCCACAGAAATAAGGCTACCAAAGAGATCCACGAAATACAGATGTAACTCTTTGAGATGAATTAACGGAACACTAAGCAGTTTCTCAGAAAGCTTCTTTCCATATTACATCTGAGGATATTTCCTTTTTCACCATAGCCCTCTATGGGCTTCCAAATATCTCTTTGCCAATTCCACAAGAACTGTCTTAGCGAAAGGCTTATTGAGGGGAAAGCTGTAACACTGTGAGATGATTTCACAGAACACAAAGAAGTTTCTCAGAAAGCTTCTTTCTCTTTGTTATCCGAGGATATTTCCTTTTTCCCTATAGTCTTCCAAGGAATCCGAAATATCTGTTCTCAGATTCCAGAGAAATAAGGCTAGCAAAGATTTCCACGAAATACAGATGTAATTCAGTGAGATGAATTAACAGAACACTAAGCAGTTTCTCAGAAAGCTTCTTTCCAGATTTCATCTGAGGATATTTCCTTTTTCACCATAGCCCTCTATGGGCTTCCAAAAATCACTTTGCCAATTCCACAAGAACTGTCTTAGCGAAAGGCTTATTAAGGGGAAAGCTGTAACTCTGTGAGATGATTTCAAAGAACACAAAGAAGTTTCTCAGAAAGCTTCTTTCTCTTGGTTATCGGAGCATATTTCCTTTGGCCCTATAGTCTTCCAAGGGATCCGAAACATCTGTTCTCAGATACCACAGAAATAAGGCTAGCAAAGAGATCCACGAAATACATATGTAACTCTGTGAGATGAATGAACAGAACACTAAGCAGTTTCTCAGAAAGCTTCTTTCCAGATTTCATCTGAGGATATATCCTTTTTCACCGTAGCCCTCTATGGGCTTCCAAATGTCACTTTGCCAATTCCACAAGAACTGTCTTGGCGAAAGGCTTCTTGAGGGGAAAAGTGTAACTCTGTGAGACGATTTCACAGAATACAAAGAAGTTTCTCAGAAAGCTTCTTTCTAGTGGTTATCGGAGCATATTACCTTTGGCCCTATAGTCTTCCAAGGTATCCGAAATATCTGTTCTCAGATTCCACAGAAATAATGCTAGCAAAGAGATCCACGAAATACAGATGTAACTCTGTGAGATGAATTCACAGAACACTAAGCAGTTTCTCAGAAAGCTTCTTTCCAGATTTCATCTGAGGATATTTCCTTTTTCACCATAGCCCTCTATGGGCTTCCAAATATCACGTTGCCAATTCCACAAGAACTGTCTTAGCCAAAGGCTTCTTGAGGGGAAAGCTGTAACTCTGTGAGATGATTTCACAGAACACAAAGAAGTTTCTCAGAAAGCTTCTTTCTCTTTGTTATAGGAGGATATTTCCTTTGGCCATATAGTCTTCCAAGGGATCCGAAATATCTGTTCTCAGATTCCACAGAAATAAGGCTAGCAAAGAGATCCACGAAATACAGATGTAACTCTGTGAGATGAATTAACAGAACACTAAGCAGTTTCTCAGAAAGCTTCTTTCCAGATTTCATCTGAGGATATTTCCTTTTTCACCGTAGCCCTCTTTGGGCTTCCAAATGTCACTTGCCAATTCCACAAGAACTGTCTTGGCGAAAGGCTTCTTGAGGGGAAAGCTGTAACTCTGTGAGATGATTTCACAGCATACAAAGAAGTTTCTCAGAAAGCTTCTTTCTCTTGGTTATCGGAGCATATTTCCTTTGGCCCTATAGTCTTCCAAGGGATCCGAAATACTTGTTCTCAGATTCCACAGAAATAAGGCTAGCAAAGAGATCCACGAAATACAGATGTAACTCTGTGAGATGAATTAACAGAACACTAAGCAGTTTCTCAGAAAGCTTCTTTCCAGATTTTATCTGAGGATATTTCCTTTTTCACCATAGTCCTCTATCGGCTTCCAAATACCACTTTGCCAATTCCACAAGAACTGTTTTAGCGAAAGGCTTCTTGAGGGGAAAGCTGTAACTCTGTGAGATGATTTCACAGAACACAAAGAAGTTTCTCAGAAAGCTTCTTTCTCTTTGTTATCGGAGGATATTTCCTTTGGCCCTATAGTCTTCCAAGGGATCCGAAATATCTGTTCTCAGATTCCACAGAAATAAGGCTAGCAAAAAGATCCACGAAATACAGATGTAACTCTGTGAGATGAATTAACAGAACACTAAGCAGTTTCTCAGAAAGCTTCTTTCCAGATTTCATCTGAGGATATTTCCTTTTTCACCGTAGCCCTCTATGGGCTCCAAATTTCACTTTGCCAATTCCACAAGAACTGTCTTGGCAAAACGATTCTTGAGGGGAAAGCTGTAACTCTGTGAGATGATTTCACAGAACACAAAGAAGTTTCTCAGAAAGCTTCTTTCTCTTTGTTATCGGAGGATATTACCTTTGGCCCTGTAGTCTTCCAAGGGATCCGAAATATCTGTTCTCAGATTCCACAGAAATAAGGCTAGCAAAGAGATCCACGAAATACAGATGTAACTCTGTGAAATGAATTAACAGAACACTAAGCAGTTTCTCACAAAGCTTCTTTCCAGATTTCATCTGAGGATATTTCCTTTTTCACCATAGCCCTCTATGGGCTTCCAAAAATCACTTTGCCAATTCCACAAGAACTGTCTTAGCGAAAGGTTTATTGAGGGGAAAGCTGTAACTCTGTGAGATGATTTCACAGAACACTAAGAAGTTTCTCAGAAAGCTTCTTTCTCTTGGTTATCGGAGCATATTTCCTTTGGCCCTATAGTCTTCCAAGGGATCCGAAACATCTGTTCTCAGATTCCACAGAAATAAGGCTAGCAAAGAGATCCACGAAATACATATGTAACTCTGTGAGATGAATTAACAGAACACTAAGCAGTTTCTCAGAAAGCTTCTTTCTAGATTTCATCCGAGGATATTTCCTTTTTCACCATAGCCCTCAATGGGCTTCCAAATATCTCTTTGCCAATTCCACAAGAACTGTCTTAGCGAAAGGCTTCTTGAGGGGAAAACTGTAACTCTGTGAGATGATTTTACAGAACACAGAGAAGTTTCTCAGAAAGCTTCTTTCTCTTTGTTATCGGATTATATTTCCTTTGGCCCTATAGTCTTCCAAGGGATCCGAAATATCTGTTCTCAGATTCCACAGAAATAAGGCTAGCAAAGAGATCCACGAAATACAGATGTAACTCTGTGAGATGAATTAACAGAACACTAAGCAGTTTCCCAGAAAGCTTCTTTCCAGATTTCATCTGAGGATATTTCCTTTTTCACCATAGCCCTCTATGGGCATCCAAATGTCACTTGCCAATTCCACAAGAACTGTCTTGGCGAAAGGCTTCTTGAGGGGAAAGCTGTAACTCTGTGAGATGATTTCACAGAATACAAAGAAGTTTCTCAGAAAGCTTCTTTCTCTTGGTTATCGGAGCATATTTCCTTTGGCCCTATAGTCTTCCAAGGGATCCGAAATATCTGTTCTCAGATTCCACAGAAATAAGGCTAGCAAAGAGATCCACGAAATACAGATGTAACTCTGTGAGATGAATTAACAGAACACTAAGCAGTTTCTCAGAAAGCTTCTTTCCAGATTTTATCTGAGGATATTTCCTTTTTCACCATAGTCCTCTATCGGCTTCCAAATACCACTTTGCCAATTCCACAAGAACTGTTTTAGCGAAAGGCTTCTTGAGGGGAAAGCTGTAACTCTGTGAGATGATTTCACAGAACACAAAGAAGTTTCTCAGAAAGCTTCTTTCTCTTTGTTATCGGAGGATATTTCCTTTGGCCCTATAGTCTTCCAATTGATCCGAAATATCTGTTCTCAGATTCCACAGAAATAAGGCTACCAAAGAGATCCACGAAATACAGATGTAACTCTGTGAGATGAATTAACAGAACACTAAGCGTTTTCTCAGAAAGCTTCTTTCCAGATTTCATCTTAGGATATTTCCTTTTTCACCGTAGCCATCTATGGGCTCCAAATTTCACTTTGCCAATTCCACAAGAACTGTCTTGGCAAAACGCTTCTTGAGGGGAAAGCTGTAACTCTGTGAGATGATTTCAAAGAACACAAAGAAGTTTCTCAGAAAGCTTCTTTCTCTTTGTTATCGGAGGATATTTCCTTTGGCCCTATAGTCTTCCAAGGGATCCGAAATATCTGTTCTCAGATTCCACAGAAATAAGGCTAGCAAAGAGATCCACTAAATACAGATGTAACTCTGTGAGATGAATTAACAGAACACTAAGAAGTTTCTCAGAAAGCTTCTTTCCAGATTTCATCTGAGGATATTTCGTTTTTCTCCATAGCCCTCTATGGGCTTCCAAATATCACTTTGCCAATTCCACAAGAACTGTCTTAGCGAAAGGCTTCTTGAGGGGAAAGCTGTAACTCAGTGGGATGATTTCAAAGAACACAAAGAAGTTTCTCAGAAAGCTTCTTTCTCTTTGTTATCGGAGGATATCTCCTTTGGCCCTATAGTCTTCCAAGGGATCCGAAATATCTGTACTCAGATTCCACAGAAATAAGGCTAGCAAAGACATCCACGAAATACAGATGTAACTCTGTGAGATGAATTAAGAGAACACTAGGCAGTTTCTCAGAAAGCTTCTTTCCAGATTTCATCTGAGGATATTTCCTTTTTCACCATAGCCCTCTATGGGCTTCCAATTATCACTTTGCCAATTCCACAAGAACTGTCTTGGCGAAAGGCTTCTTGAGGGGAAAGCTGTAACTCTGTGAGATGATTTCACAGAATACAGAGAAGTTTCTCAGAAAGCTTCTTTCTCTTTGTTATTGGAGGATATTTCCTTTGGCCCTATAGTCTTCCAAGGGATCCGAAATATCTGTTCTCAGATTCCACAGAAATAAGGCTAGCAAAGAGATCCACGAAATACAGATGTAACTCTGTGAGATGAATTAACGGAACACTAAGCAGTTTCTCAGAAAGCATCTTTCCAGTTTACATCTGAGGATATTTCCTTTTTCACCATAGCCCTCTATGGGCTTCCAAATATCTCTTTGCCAATTCCACAAGAACTGTCTTAGCGAAAGTCTTATTGAGGGGAAAGCTGTAACACTGTGAGATGATTTCACAGAACACAAAGAAGTTTCTCAGAAAGCTTCTTTCTCTTTGTTATCCGAGGATATTTCCTTTTTCCCTATAGTCTTCCAAGGAATCCGAAATATCTGTTCTCAGATTCCACAGAAATAAGGCTAGCAAAGAGATCCATGAAATACAGATGTAATTCAGTGAGATGAATTAACAGAACACTAAGCAGTTTCTCAGAAAGCTTCTTTCCAGATTTCATATGAGGATATATCTTTTTTCACCGTAGCCCTCTATGGGCTTCCAAATGTCACTTTGCCAATACCACAAGAACTGTCTTGGCGAAAGGCTTCTTGAGGGGAAAGCTGTAACTCTGTGAGACGATTTCACAGAATACAAAGAAGTTTCTCAGAAAGCTTCTTCCTCTCGGTTATCGGAGCATATTTCCTTTGGCCCTATAGTCTTCCAAGGTATCCGAAATATCTGTTCTCAGATTCCACAGAAATAAGGCTAGCAAAGAGATCCACGAAATACAGATATAACTCTGTGAAATGAATTAACAGAACACTAAGCAGTTTCTCAGAAAGCTTCTTTCTCTTTGTTATCGGAGGATATTTCCTTTGGACCTATAGTCTTCCAAGGGATCCGAAATATCTGTTCTCAGATTCCACAGAAATAAGGCTAGCAAAGAGATCCACGAAATACAGATGTAACTCTGTGAGATGAATTAACAGAACACTAAGCAGTTTCTCAGAAAGCTTCTTTCTAGATTTCATCCGAGGATATTTCCTTTTTCACCATAGCCCTCAATGGGCTTCCAAATATCACTTTTCCAATTCCACAAGAACTGTCTTAGCGAAAGGCTTCTTGAGGGGAAAACTGTAACTCTGTGAGATGATTTCACAGAACACAGAGAAGTTTCTCAGAAAGCTTCTTTCTTTTGTTATCGGAGCATATTTCCTTTGGCCCTATAGTCTTCCAAGGGATCCGAAATATCTGTTCTCAGATTACACAGAAATGAGGCTAGCAAAGAGATCCACGAAATACAGATGTAACTCTGTGAGATGAATTAACAGAACACTAAGCAGTTTCTCAGAAAGCTTCTTTCCAGATTTCATCGGAGGATATATCTTTTTTCACCGTAGCCCTCTATGGGCTTCCAAATGTCACTTTGCCAATTCCACAAGAACTGTCTTGGCGAAAGGCTTCTTGAGGGGAAAGCTGTAACTCTGTCAGATGATTTCACAGAATACAAAGAAGTTTCTCAGAAAGCTTCTTTCTCTTGGTTATCGGAGCATATTTCCTTTGGCCCTATAGTCTTCCAAGGCATCCGAAATATCTGTTCTCAGATTCCACAGAAATAAGGCTAGCAAAGAGATCCACGAAATACAGATGTGACTCTGTGAGATGAATTAACAGAACACTAAGCAGGTTCTCAGAAAGATTCTTTCCAGATTTCATCTGAGGATATTTCCTTTTTCACCATTGCCCTCTATGGGCTTCCAAATATCACTTTGCCAATTCCACAAGAACTGTCTTAGCGAAAGGCTTCTTGAGGTGAAAACTGTAACTCTGTGAGATGATTTCACAGAACACAAAGAAGTTCCTCAGAAAGCTTCTTTCTCTTTGTTATCGGAGGATATTTCTTTTGGCCCTATAGTCTTCCAAGGGATCCGAAATATCTGTTCTCAGATTCCACAGAAATAAGGCTAGCAAAGAGATCCACGAAATACAGATGTAACTCTGTGAGATGAATTAACAGAACACTAAGCAGTTTCTCAGAAAGCTTCTTTCCAGATTTCATCTGAGGATATTTCCTTTTTCACCATAGCCCTCTATGGGCTTCCAAATATCAATTTGCCAATTCCACAACAACTTTCTTATCGAAAGACTTCTTGCAGGGAAAGGTCTAACTCTGTGAGATGATTTCAAAGAACACAAAGAAGTTTCTCAGAATGCTTCTTTCTCTTTGTTATCGGAGGATATTTCCTTTGGCCCTAGAGTCTTCCAAGGGATCCGAAATATCTGTTCTCAGATTCCACAGAAATAAGGCTAGCAAAGAGATACACGAAATACAGATGTAACTCTGTGAGATGAATTAACAGAACACTGAGCAGTTTCTCAGAAAGCTTCTTTCCAGATTTCATCTGAGGATATTTCCTTTTTCACCATAGCCCTCTATGGGATTCCAAATATCACTTTGCCAATTCCACAAGAACTGTCTTAGCGAAAGGCTTCTTGAGGGGAAAGCTGTAACTCTGTGAGATGATTTCACAGAACACAAAGAAGTTTCTCAGAAAGCTTCTTTCTCTTTGTTATCGGAGGATATTTCCTTTGGACCAATAGTCTTCCAAGGGATCCGAAATATCTGTTCTCAGATTCCACAGAAATAAGGCTAGCAAAGAGATCCACGAAATACAGATGTAACTCTGTGAGATGAATTAACAGAATAAAAAGCAGTTTCTCAGAAAGCTTCTTTCCAGATTTCATCTGAGGATATTTCCTTTTTCACCATAGCCCTCTATGGGCTTCCAAATATCTCTTTGACAATTCCACAAGAACTGTCTTGGCGAAAGGCTTCTTGAGGGGAAAGCTGTAACTCTGTGAGATGATTTCACAGAACACAAAGAAGTTTCTCAGAAAGCTTCTTTCTCTTGGTTATCGGAGCATATTTCCTTTGGCCCTATAGTCTTCCAAGGTATCCGAAACATCTGTTCTCAGATTCCACAGAAATAAGGCTAGGAAAGAGATCCACGAAATACATATGTAACTCTGTGAGATGAATTAACAGAACACTAAGCAGTTTCTCAGAAAGCTTCTTTCTAGATTTCATCCGAGGATATTTCCTTTTTCACCATAGCCCTCAATGGGCTTCCAAATATCACTTTTCCAATTCCACAAGAACTGTCTTAGCGAAAGGCTTTTTGAGAGGAAAGCTGTAACTCGGTGAGATGATTTCACAGAACACAAAGAAGTTTCTCAGAAAACTTCTTTCTCTTTGTTATCGGAGGATATTTCCTTTGGCCCTATAGTCTTCCAAGGGATCCGAAATATCTGTTCTCAGATTCCACAGAAATAGTCTAGCAAAGAGATCCACGAAATACAGATGTAAATCCGTGAGATGAATTAACAGAACACTAAGCAGTTTCTCAGAAAGCTTCTTTCCAGATTTCATCTGAGGATATTTCCTTTTTCACCATAGCCCTCTATGGGCTTCCAAATATCACTTTGCCAATTCCGCAAGAACTGTCTTAGCGAAAGGCTTTTTGAGGGGAAAGCTGTAACTCTGTGAGATGATTTCACAGAACACAAAGAAGTTTCTCAGAAAGCTTCTTTCTCTTTGTTATCGGAGGATATTTCCTTTGGCCCTATAGTCTTCCAAGGGATCCGAAATATCTGTTCTCAGATTCCACAGAAATAAGGCTAGCAAAGAGATCCACGAAATACGGATGTAACTCTGTGAGTTGAATTAACAGAACACTAAGCAGTTTCTCAGAAAGCTTCTTTCCACATTTCATCTGAGGATATTTCCTTTTTCACCATAGCCCTCTATGGGCTTCCAAATATCACTTTGCCAATTCCACAACAACTGTCTTATCGAAAGGCTTCTTGAGGGGAAAGCTGTAACTCTGTGGGATGATTTCAAAGAACATAAAGAAGTTTCTCTGAAAGCTTCTTTCTCTTTGTTATCGGAGGATATTTTCTTTGGCCCTATAGTCTTCCAAGGGATCCGAAATATCTGTTCTCAGATTCCACAGAAATAAGGCTAGCAAAGAGATCCACGAAATATAGATGTAACTCTGTGAGATGAATTAACAGAACACTAAGCAGTTTCTCAGAAAGCTTCTTTCCAGATTTCATCTGAGGATATATCTTTTTTCACCGTAGCCCTCTATGGGCTTCCAAATGTCACTTTTCCAATTCCACAAGAACTGCCTTGGCGAAAGGCTTCTTGAGGGGAAAGCTGTAACTCTGTGAGATGATTTCACAGAACACAAAGAAGTTTCTCAGAAAGCTTCTTTCTCTTGGTTATCGGAGCATATTTCCTTTGGCCCTATAGTCTTCCAAGGGATCCGAAACATCTGTTCTCAGATTCCACAGAAATAAGGCTAGCAAAGAGATCCACGAAATACAGATGTAACTCTGTGAGATGAATTAACAGAACACTAAGCAGTTTCTCAGAAAGCTTCTTTCTAGATTTCATCCGAGGATATTTCCTTTTTCACCATAGCTCTCAATGGGCTTCCAAATATCACTTTTCCAATTCCACAAGAACTGTCTTAGCGAAAGGCTTCTTGAGGGGAAAACTGTAACTCTGTGAGATAATTTCACAGAACACAGAGAAGTTTCTCAAAAAGCTTCTTTCTCTCTGTTATCCGTGGATATTTCCTTTGTCCCTATTGTCTTCCAAGGGATCCGAAATATCTGTTCTCAGATTCCACAGAAATAAGGCTAGCAAAGAGATCCACGAAATACAGATGTAACTCTGTGAAATGAATTAAGAGAACACTAAGCAGTTTCTCAGAAAGCTTCTTTCCAGATTTCATCTGAGGATATTTCCTTTTTCACCATAGCCCTCTATTGGCTTCCAAATATCACTTTGCCAATTCCACAAGAACTGTCTTAGCGAAAGGCTTCTTGAGGGGAAAGCTGTAACTCTGTGAGATGATTTCACAGAACACAAAGAAGTTTCTCAGAAAGCTTCTTTCTATTTGTTATCCGAGGGTATTTCCTTTGGACCTATAGTCTTCCAAGGGATCCGAAATATCTGTTCTCAGATTCCACAGAAATAAGGCTAGCAAAGAGATCCACGAAATACAGATGTAACTCTGTGAGATGAATTAACAGAACACTAAGCAGTTTCTCAGAAAGCTTCTTTCCAGATTTCATCTCAGGATATTTCCTTTTTCACCATAGCCCTCTATGGGCTTCCAAATATCACTTTGCCAATTCCACAAGAACTGTCTTAGCGAAAGGCTTCTTGAGGGGAAAACTGTAACTCTGTGAGATGATTTCACAGAACACAAAGAAGTTTCTCAGAAAGCTTCTTTGTCTTTGTTATCGGAGGATATTTCCTTTGGCCCTATAGTCTTCCAAGGGATCCGAAATATCTGTTCTCAGATTCCACAGAAATAAGGCTAGCAAAGAGATCCACGAAATACAGATGTAACTCTGTGAGATGAATTAACAGAACACTAAGCAGTTTCTCATAAAGCTTCTTTCCAGATTTCATCTCAGGATATTTCCTTTTTCACCATGGCCCTCTATGGGCTTCCAAATATCTCTTTCACAATTCCACAAGAACTGTCTTGGCGAAAGGATTCTTGAGGGGAAAACTGTAACTCTGTGAGATGATTTCACAGAACACAAAGAAGTTTCTCAGAAAGCTTCTTTCTCTTGGTTATCGGAGCATATTTCCTTTGGCCCTATTGTCTTCCAAGGGATCCGAATCATCTGTTCTCAGATTCCACAGAAATAAGGCTAGCAAAGAGATCCACGAAATACTTATGTAACTCTGTGAAAAGAATTAAAAGAACACTAAGCAGTTTCTCAGAAAGCTTCTTTCTAGATTTCATCCGAGGATATTTCCTTTTTCACCATACCCCTCTATGGGCTTCCAAATATGACTTTGCCAATTCCACAAGAACTGTCTTAGTGAAAGGCTTCTTGAGGGGAAAGCTGTAACTCTGTGAGATGATTTCACAGAACACAAAGAAGTTTCTCAGAAAGCTTCTTTCTCTTTGTTATCGGAGGATATTTCCTTTGGCCCTATAGTCTTCCAAGGGATCCGAAATATCTGTTCTCAGATTCCACAGTAATAAGGCTAGCAAAGAGATCCACGAAATACAGATATAACCCTGTGAGATGAATTAACAGAACACTAAACATTTTCTCAGAAATCTTTCCAGATTTCATCTGAGGATATTTCCTTTTTCACCATATCCCTCTATGGGCTTCCAAATATCACTTTGCCAATTCCACAAGAACTGTCTTAGCGAAAGGCTTCTTGAGGGGAAAGCTGTAACTCGGTGAGATGATTTCACAGAACACAAAGAAGTTTCTCAGAAAGCTTCTTTCTCTTTGTTATCGGAGGATATTTCCTTTAGCCCTATAGTCTTCCAAGGGATCCGAAATATCTGTTCTCATATTCCACAGAAATAAGGCTAGCAAAGAGATCCACGATATACAGATGTAACTCTGTGAGATGAATTAACAGAACACTAAGCAGTTTCTCAGAAAGCTTCTTTCCAGATTTCATCTGAGGATATTTCCTTTTTCACCATAGCCCTCTATGGGCTTACAAATATCTCTTTGACAATTCCACAAGAACTGTCTTGGCGAAAGGCTTCTTGAGGGGAAAGCTGTAACTCTGTGAGATGATTTCACAGAATACAAAGAAGTTTCTCAGAAAGCTTCTTTCTCTTGGTTATCGGAGCATATTTCCTTTGGCCCTATACTCTTCCAAGGGATCCGAAACATCTGTTCTCAGATTCCACAGAAATAAGGCTAGCAAAGAGATCCACGAAATACTGATGTAACTCTGTGATATGAATTAACAGAACACTAAGCAGTTTCTCAGAAAGCTTCTTTCTAGATTTCATCCGAGGGTATTTCCTTTTTCACGATAGCCCTCAATGGGCTTCCAAATATCACTTTTCCAATTCCACAAGAACTGTCTTAGCGAAAGGCTTCTTGAGGGGAAAACTGTAACTCTGTGAGATGATTTCACAGAACACAGAGAAGTTTCTCAGAAAGCTTCTTTCTCTTTGTTATCCGAGGATATTTCCTTTGGCCCTATAGTCTTCCAAGGAATCCGAAATATCTGTTCTCAGATTCCATAGAAATAAGGCTAGCAAAGAGATCCACGAAATACAGATATAACCCTGTGAGATGAATTAACAGAACACTAAGCAGTTTCTCAGAAATCTTCTTTCCAGATTTCAT
This sequence comes from Macaca nemestrina, assembly GCF_043159975.1. Taxonomy (NCBI): domain Eukaryota; kingdom Metazoa; phylum Chordata; class Mammalia; order Primates; family Cercopithecidae; genus Macaca; species Macaca nemestrina. The sequence goes on along the minus strand of NC_092137.1, from coordinate 90,164,584 downwards.
CTGAGGATATTTCCTTTTTCACCATATCCCTCTATGGGCTTCCAAATATCACTTTGCCAATTCCACAAGAACTGTCTTAGTGAAAGGCTTCTTGAGGGGAAAGCTGTAACTCTGTGAGATGATTTCACAGAACACAAAGAAGTTTCTCAGAAAGCTTCTTTCTCTTGGTTATCGGAGCATATTTCCTTTGGCCCTATACTCTTACAAGGGATCCGAAACATCTGTTCTCAGATTCCACAGAAATAAGGCTAGCAAAGAGATCCACGATATACAGATGTAACTCTGTGAGATGAATTAACAGAACACTAAGCAGTTTCTCAGAAAGCTTCTTTCCAGATTTCATCTGAGGATATTTCCTTTTTCACCATAGCACTCTATGGGCTTCCAAATATCAATTTGCCAATTCCACAACAACTGTCTTATCGAAAGACTTCTTGAGGGGAAAGCTCTAACTCTGTGAGAAGATTTCAAAGAACACAAAGAAGTTTCTCAGAATGCTTCTTTCTCTTTGTTATCGGAGGATATTTCCTTTGGCCCTATAGTCTTCCAAGGGATCCGAAATATCTGTTCTCAGATTCCACAGAAATAAGGCTAGCAAAGAGATACACGAAATACAGATGTAACTCTGTGAGTTGAATTAAGAGAACACTGAGCAGTTTCTCAGAAAGCTTCTTTCCAGATTTCATCTGAGGATATTTCCTTTTTCACCATAGCCCTCTATGGGTTTCCAAATATCACTTTGCCAATTCCACAAGAACTGTCTTAGCGAAAGGCTTCTTGAGGGGAAAGCTGTAACTCTGTGAGATGATTTCACAGAACACAAAGAAGTTTCTCAGAAAGCTTCTTTCTCTTGGTTATCGGAGGATATTTCCTTTGGACCTATAGTCTTCCAAGGGATCCGAAATATCTGTTCTCAGATTCCACAGAAATAAGGCTAGCAAAGAGATCCACGAAATACAGATGTAACTCTGTGAGATGAATTAACAGAACACTAAGCAGTTTCTCAGAACGCTTCTTTCCAGATTTCATCTGAGGATATTTCCTTTTTCACCATAGCCCTCTATGGGCTTCCAAATATCTCTTTGACAATTCCACAAGAACTGTCTTGGCGAAAGGCTTCTTGAGGGGAAAGCTGTAACTCTGTGAGATGATTTCACAGAATACAAAGAAGTTTCTCAGAAAGCTTCTTTCTCTTGGTTATCGGAGCATATTTTCTTTGGACCTATACTCTTCCAAGGGATCCGAAACATCTGTTCTCAGATTCCACAGAAATAAGGCTAGCAAAGAGATCCACGAAATACTGATGTAACTCTGTGAGATGAATTAACAGAACACTAAGCAGTTTCTCAGAAAGCTTCTTTCTAGATTTCATCTGAGGATATTTCCTTTTTCACCATAGCCCTCAATGGGCTTCCAAATATCACTTTTCCAATTCCACAAGAACTGTCTTAGCGAAAGGCTTCTTGAGGGGAAAACTGTAACTCTGTGAGATGATTTCACAGAACACAGAGAAGTTTCTCAGAAAGCTTCTTTCTCTTGGTTATCGGAGCATATTTCCTTTGGCCCTATAGTCTTCCAAGGTATCCGAAATATCTGTTCTCAGATTCCACAGAAATAAGGCTAGCAAAGAGATCCACGAAATACAGATGTGACTCTGTGAGATGAATTAACAGAACACTAAGCAGTTTCTCAGAAAGATTCTTTCCAGATTTCATCTGAGGATATTTCCTTTTTCACCATAGCCCTCTATGGGCTTCCAAATATCACTTTGCCAATTCCACAAGAACTGTCTTGGCGAAAGGCTTCTTGAGGTGAAAACTGTAACTCTGTGAGATGATTTCACAGAACACAAAGAAGTTTCTCAGAAAGCTTCTTTCTCTTTGTTATCGGAGGATATTTCCTTTGGCCCTATAGTCTTCCAAGGGATCCGAAATATCTGTTCTCAGATTCCACAGAAATAAGGCTAGCAAAGAGATCCACGATATACAGATGTAACTCTGTGAGATGAATTAACAGAACACTAAGCAGTTTCTCAGAAAGCTTCTTTCCAGATTTCATCTGAGGATATTTCTTTTTTCACCATAGCCCTGTATGGGCTTCCAAATATCTCTTTGCGAATTCCACAAGAACTGTCTTAGCGAAAGGTTTATTGAGGGGAAAGCTGTAACTCTGTGAGATGATTTCACAGAATACAAAGAAGTTTCTCAGAAAGCTTCTTTCTCTTGGTTATCGGAGCATATTTCCTTTGGCCCTATAGTCTTCCAAGGGATCCGAAACATCTGTTCTCAGATTCCACAGAAATAAGGCTAGCAAAGAGATCCAGGAAATACATATGTAACTCTGTGAAAAGAATTAACGGAACACTAAGCAGTTTCTCAGAAAGCTTCTTTCTAGATTTCATCTGAGGATATTTCCTTTTTCACCATAGCCCTATATGGGCTTCCAAATATCACGTTGCCAATTCCACAAGAACTGTCTTAGCGAAAGGCTTCTTGAGGGAAAGCTGTATCTCTGTGAGATGATTTCACAGAACACAAAGAAGTTTCTCAGAAAGCTTCTTTCTCTTTGTTATCGGAGGATATTTCCTTTGGCCCTATAGTGTTCCAAGGGATCCGAAATATCTGTTCTCAGATTCCACAGAAATAAGGCTAGCAAAGAGATCCACGATATACAGATATAACCCTGTGAGATGAATTAACAGAACACTAAGCAGTTTCTCAGAAAGCTTCTTTCCAGATTACATCTGAGGATATTTCCTTTTTCACCGTATCCCTCTATGGGCTTCCAAATATCTCTTTGCCAATTCCACAAGAACTGTCTTAGCAAAAGGCTTTTGAGGGGAAAGCTGTAACTCTGTGAGATGATTTCACAGAACACAAAGAAGTTTCTCAGAAAGCTTCTTTCTATTTGTTATCGAGGATATTTCCATTGGCCCTATAGTCTTCCAAGGGATCCGAAATATCTGTTCTCAGATTCCACAGAAATAAGGCTAGCAAAGAGATCCATGAAATACACATGTAATTCTGTGAGATGAATTAACAGAACACTAAGCAGTTTCTCAGAAATCTTCTTTCCAAATTTCATCTGAGGATATTTCCTTTTTCACCATAGCCCTCTATGGGCTTCCAAATATCACTTTGCCAAATCCACAAGAACTGTCTTAGCGAAAGGCTTCTTGAGGGGAAAGCTGTAACTCTGTGAGATGATTTCACAGAACACAAAGAAGTTTCTCAGAAAGCTTCTTTCTCTTTGTTATCGGAGGATATTTCCTTTGGCCCTATACTCTTCCAAGGGATCCGAAATTTCTGTTCTCAAATTCCACAGAAATAAGGCTAGCAAAGAGATCCACGAAATACAGATGTAACTCTGTGAGATGAATTAACAGAACACAAAGCAGTTTCTCAGAAAGCTTCTTTCCAGATTTCATCTGAGGATATATCTTTTTTCACCGTAGCCCTCTATGGGCTTCCAAATGTCACTTTTCTAATTCCACAAGAACTGTCTTGGCGAAAGGCTTCTTGAGTGGAAAGCTGTAACTCTGTGAGATGATTTCACAGAATACAAAGAAGTTTCTCAGAAAGCTTCTTTCTCTTGGTTATCGGAGGATATTTCCTTTGGCCCTATAGTCTTCCAAGGGATCCGAAATATCTGTTCTCAGATTCCACAGAAATAAGGCTAGCAAAGAGATCCACGAAATACAGCTGTAACTCTGTGAGATGAATTAACAGAACACTAAGCAGTTTCTCAGAAAGCTTCTTTCCAGATTTCATCTGAGGATATTTCCTTTTACATCATAGCCCGCTATGGGCTTCCAAATATCACGTTGCCAATTCCACAAGAACTGTCTTAGCGAAAGGCTTCTTGAGGGGAAAACTGTAACTCTGTGAGATGATTTCACAGAACACAAAGAAGTTTCTCAGAAAGTTTCTTTCTCTTTGTTACCGGAGGATATTTCCTTTGGCTCTATAGTCTTCCAAGGGATCCGAAATATCTGTTCTCAGATTCCACAGAAATAAGGCTAGCAAAGAGATCCACGATATACTGATGTAACTCTGTGAGATGAATTAACAGAACACTAAGCAGTTTCTCAGAAAGCTTCTTTCCAGATTTCATCTGAGGATATTTCCTTTTTCACCATAGCCCTCTATGGGCTTCCAAATATCAATTTGCCAATTCCACAACAACTGTCTTATCGAAAGACTTCTTGAAAGGAAAGCTCTATCTCTTTGAGATGATTTCAAAGAACACAAAGAAGTTTCTCAGAATGCTTCTTTCTCTTTGTTATCGGAGGATATTTCCTTTGGCCCTATAGTCTTCCAAGGGATCCGAAATATCTGTTCTCAGATTCCACAGAAATAAGGCTAGCAAAGAGATACACGAAATACAGATGTAACTCTGTGAGATGAATTAACAGAACACTGAGCAGTTTCTCAGAAAGCTTCTTTCCAGATTTCATCTGAGTATATTTCCTTTTTCACCATAGCCCTCTATGGGCTTCCAAATATCACTTTGCCAATTCCACAAGAACTGTCTTAGCGAAAGGCTTCTTGAGGGGAAAGCTGTAACTCTGTGAGATGATTTCACAGAACACAAAGAAGTTTCTCAGAAAGCTTCTTTCTCTTTGTTATCGGAGGATATTTCCTTTGGCCCTATAGTCTTCCAAGGGATCCGAAATATCTGTTCTCAGATTCCACAGAAATAAGGCTAGCAAAGAGATCCACGAAATACAGATGTAACTCTGTGAGATGAATTAACAGAACACTAAGCAGTTTCTCAGAAAGTTTCTTTCCAGATTTCATCTGAGGATATTTCCTTTTTCACCATAGCCCTCTATGGGCTTCCAAATATCACGTTGCCAGTTCCACAAGAACTGTCTTAGCGAAAGGCTTCTTGAGGAGAAAACTGTAACTCTGTGAGATGATTTCACAAAACACAAAGAAGTTTCTCCGAAAGCTTCTTTCTCTTTGTTATCGGAGGATATTTCCTTTGGCCCTATAGTCTTCCAAGGGATCCGAAATATCTGTTCTCATATTCCACAGAAATAAGGCTAGCAAAGAGATCCACGTTATACAGATGTAACTCTGTGAGATGAATTAACAGAACACTAAGCAGTTTCTCAGAAAGCTTCTTTCCAGATTTCATCTGAGGATATTTCCTTTATCACCATAGCCCTCTATGGGCTTCCAAATATCAATTTGCCAATTCCACAACAACTGTCTTATCGAAAGACTTCTTGAGGGGAAAGCTCTAACACTGTGAGATGATTTCAAAGAACACAAAGAAGTTTCTCAGAATGCTTCTTTCTCTTTGTTATCGGAGGATATTTCCTTTGGCCCTATAGTCTTCCAAGGGATCCGAAATATCTGTTCTCAGATTCCACAGAAATAAGTCTAGCAAAGAGATACACGAAATACAGATGTAACTCTGTGAGATGAATTGACAGAACACTGAGCAGTTTCTCAGAAAGCTTCTTTCCAGATTTCATCTGAGGATATTTCCTTTTTCACCATAGCCCTCTATGGGCTTCCAAATATCACTTTGCCAATTCCACAAAAACTGTCTTAGCGAAAGGCTTCTTGAGGGGAAAGCTGTAACTCTGTGAGATGATTTCACAGAACACAAAGAAGTTTCTCAGAAAGCTTCTTTCTCTTTGTTATCGGAGGATATTTCCTTTGGACCTATAGTCTTCCAAGGGATCCGAAATATCTGCTCTCAGATTCCACAGAAATAAGGCTAGCAAAGAGATCCACGAAATACAGATGTAACTCTCTGAGATGAATTAACAGAACACTAAGCAGTTTCTCAGAACGCTTCTTTCCAGATTTGATCTGAGGATATTTCCTTTTTCACCATAGCCCTCTATGGGCTTCCAAATATCTCTTTGACAATTCCACAAGAACTGTCTTGGCGAAAGGCTTCTTGAGGGTAAAGCTGTAACTCTGTGAGATGATTTCGCAGAATACAAAGAAGTTTCTCAGAAAGCTTCTTTCTCTTGGTTATCGGAGCATATTTCCTTTGGCCTATACTATTCCAAGGGATCCGAAACATCTGTTCTCAGATTCCACAGAAATAAGGCTAGCAAAGAGATCCACGAAATACTGATGTAACTCTGTGAGATGAATTAACAGAGCACTAAGCAGTTTCTCAGAAAGCTTCTTTCTAGATTTCATCCGAGGATATTTCCTTTTTCACCATAGCCCTCAATGGGCTTCCCAATATCACTTTTCCAATTCCACAAGAACTGTCTTAGCGAAAGACTTCTTGAGGGGAAAACTGTAACTCTGTGAGATGATTTCACAGAACACAGAGAAGTTTCTAAGAAAGCTTCTTTCTCTTTGTTATCCGAGGATATTTCCTTTGGCCCTATAGTCTTCCAAGGGATCCGAAATATCTGTTCTCAGATTCCACAGAAATAAGGCTAGCAAAGAGATCCACGAAATACAGATGTAACTCTGTGAGATGAATTAACAGAACACTAAGCAGTTTCTCAGAAAGCTTCTTTCCAGATTTCATCTGAGGATATATCTTTTTTCACCGTAGCCCTCTATGGGCTTCCAAATGTCACTTTGCCAATTCCACAAGAACTGTCTTGGAGAAAGGCTTCTTGAGGGGAAAGCTGTAACTCTGTGAGATGATTTCACAGAATACAAAGAAGTTTCTCAGAAAGCTTCTTTCTCTTGGTTATCGGAGCATATTTCCTTTGGCCCTATAGTCTTCCAAGGGATCCGAAATATCTGTTCTCAGATTCCACAGAAATAAGGCTAGTAACGAGATCCACGAAATACAGATGTGACTCTGTGAGATGAATTAACAGAACACTAAGCAGTTTCTCAGAAAGATTCTTTCCAGATTTCATCTGAGGATATTTCCTTTTTCACCATAGCCCTCTATGGGCTTCCAAATATCACTTTGCCAATTCCACAAGAACTGTCTTAGCGAAAGGCTTCTTGAGGTGAAAACTGTAACTCTGTGAGATGATTTCACAGAACACAAAGAAGTTTCTCAGAAAGCTTCTTTCTCTTTGTTATCGGAGGATATTTCCTTTGGCCCTTTAGTCTTCCAAGGGATCCGAAATATCTGTTCTCAGATTCCACAGAAATAAGGCTAGCAAATAGATCCACGATATACAGATGTAACTCTGTGAGATGAATTAACAGAACACTAAGCAGTTTTTCAGAAAGCTTCTTTCCAGATTTCATCTGAGGATATTTCCTTTTTCACCCTAGCCCTCTATGGGCGTCCAAATGTCACTTGCCAATTCCACAAGAACTGTCTTGGCGAAAGGCTTCTTGAGGGGAAAGCTGTAACTCTGTGAGATGATTTCACAGAATACAAAGAAGTTTCTCAGAAAGCTTCTTTCTCTTGGTTATCGGAGCATATTTCCTTTGGCCCTATAGTCTTCCAAGGGATCCGAAACATCTGTTCTCAGATTCCACAGAAATAAGGCTAGCAAAGAGATCCACGAAATACAGATGTAACTCTGTGAGATGAATTAACAGAACACTAAGCAGTTTCTCAGAAAGCTTCTTTCCAGATTTCATCTGAGGATATATCTTTTTTCACCGTAGCCCTCTATGGGCTTCCAAATGTCACTTTGCCAATTCCACAAGAACTGTCTTGGCGAAAGGCTTCTTGAGGGGAAAGCTGTAACTCTGTCAGATGATTTCACAGAATACAAAGAAGTTTCTCAGAAAGCTTCTTTCTCTTGGTTATCGGAGCATATTTCCTTTGGCCCTATAGTCTTCCAAGGTATCCGAAATATCTGTTCTCAGATTCCACAGAAATAAGGCTAGCAACGAGATCCACGAAATACAGATGTGACTCTGTGAGATGAATTAACAGAACACTAAGCAGTTTCTCAGAAAGATTCTTTCCAGATTTCATCTGAGGATATTTCCTTTTTCACCATAGCCCTCTATGGGCTTCCAAATATCACTTTGCCAATTCCACAAGAACTGTCTTAGCGAAAGGCTTCTTGAGGTGAAAACTGTAACTCTGTGAGATGATTTCACAGAACACAAAGAAGTTTCTCAGAAAGCTTCTTTCTCTTTGTTATCGGAGGATATTTCCTTTGGCCCTTTAGTCTTCCAAGGGATTCGAAATATCTGCTCTCAGATTCCACAGAAATAAGGCTAGCAAATAGATCCACGATATACAGATGTAACTCTGTGAGATGAATTAACAGAACACTAAGTAGTTTTTCAGAAAGCTTCTTTCCAGATTTCATCTGAGGATATTTCCTTTTTCACCCTAGCCCTCTATGGGCGTCCAAATGTCACTTGCCAATTCCACAAGAACTGTCTTGGCGAAAGGCTTCTTGAGGGGAAAGATGTAACTCTGTGAGATGATTTCACAGAATACAAAGAAGTTTCTCAGAAACCTTCTTTCTCTTGGTTATCGGAGCATATTTCCTTTGGCCCTATAGTCTTCCAAGGGATCCGAAACATCTGTTCTCAGATTCCACAGAAATAAGGCTAGCAAAGAGATCCACGAAATACATATGTAACTCTGTGAGATGAATTAACAGAACACTAAGCAGTTTCTCAGAAAGCTTCTTTCTAGATTTCATCGGAGGATATTTCCTTTTTCAGCATAGCCCTCTATGGGCTTCCAAATATCACTTTGTCAATTCCACAAGAACTGTCTTAGCGAAAGGCTTCTTGAGGGAAAGCTGTAACTCTGTGAGATGATTTCACAGAACACAGAGAAGTTTCTCAGAAAGCTTCTTTCTCTTTGTTATCGGAGGATATTTCCTTTGGCCCTATAGTCTTCCAAGGGATCCGAAATATCTGTTCTCAGATTCCACAGAAATAAGGCTAGCAAAGAGATCTACGAAATACAGATATAACCCTGTGAGATGAATTATCAGAACACTAAGCAGTTTCTCAGAAAGCTTCTTTCCAGATTACATCTGAGGATATTTCCTTTTTCACCATAGCCCTCTATGGGCTTCCAAATATCACTTTGCCAATTCCACAAGAACTGTCTTAGCGAAAGGCTTCTTGAGGGGAAAGCTGTAACTCTGTGAGATGATTTCACAGAACACAAAGAAGTTTCTCAGAAAGCTTCTTTCTCTTTGTTATCGGAGGATATTTCCTTTGACCCTATAGTCTTCCAAGGGATCCGAAATATCTGTTCTCAGATTCCACAGAAATAAGGCTAGCAAAGAGATCCACGAAATACAGATGTAACTCTGTGAGATGAATTAACAGAACACTAAGCAGTTTCTCAGAAAGCTTCTTTCCAGATTACATCTGAGGATATTTCCTTTTTCACCATAGCCCTGTATGGGCTTCCAAATATCTCTTTGCCAATTCCACAAGAACTCTCTTGGGTAAAGGCTTATTGAGGGGAAAGCTGTAACTCTGTGAGATGATTTCACAGATCACAAAGAAGTTTCTCAGAAAGCTTCTTTCTATTTGTTATCGGAGGATATTTCCTTTGGCCCTATTGTCCTCCAAGGTATCCGAAATATCTGTTCTCAGTTTCCACAGAAATAAGGCAAGCAAAGAGATCCACGAAATACAGATGTAATTCTGTGAGATGAATTAACAGAAAACTAAGCAGTTTCTCAGAAAGCTTCTTTCCAGATTTCATCTGAGGATATTTCCTTTTTCACCATAGCCCTCTATGGGCTTCCAAATATCACTTTGCCAATTCCACAAGAACTGTCTTAGCGAAAGGCTTCTTGAGGGGAAAGCTGTAACTCTGTGAGATGATTTCACAGAACACAAAGAAGTTTCTCAGAAAGCTTCTTTCTCTTTGTTATCGGAGGATATTTCCTTTGGCCCTATAGTCTTCCAAGGGATCCGAAATATCTGTTCTCAGATTCCACAGAAATAAGGCTAGCAAAGAGATCCACGAAATACAGATGAAACTCTGTGAGATGAATTAACAGAACACTAAGCAGTTTCTCAGAAAGCTTCTTTCCAGATTTCATCTGAGGATATATCTTTTTTCACTGTAACCCTCTATGGGCTTCCAAATGTCACTTTGCCAATTCCACAAGAACTGTCTTGGCGAAAGGCTTCTTGAGGGGAAAGCTGTAACTCTGTGAGATGATTTCACAGAATACAAAGATGTTTCTCAGAAAGCTTCTTTCTCTTGGTTATCGGAGCATATTTCCTTTGGCCCCAAAGTCTTCCAAGGGATCCGAAACATCTGTTCTCAGATTCCACAGAAATAAGGCTAGCAAAGAGATCCACGAAATACAGATGTAACTCTGTGAGATGAATTAACAGAACACTAAGCAGTTTCTCAGAAAGCTTCTTTCCAGATTTCATCTGAGGATATTTCCTTTTTCACCATAGCCCTCTATGGGCTTCCAAATATCAATTTGCCAATGCCACAACAACTGTCTTACCAAAGGGTTCTTGAGGGGAAAGCTCTAACTCTGTGAGATGATTTCACAGAACACGAAGTTTCTCAGAAAGCTTCTTTCTCTTTGTTATCGGAGGATATTTGCTTTGGCCCTATAGTCTTCCAAGGGATCCGAAATATCTGTTCTCAGATTCCACATAAATAAGGCGAGCAAAGAGATCCACGAAATACAGATGTAACTCTGTGAGATGAATTAACAGAACACTAAGCAGTTTCTCAGAAAGCTTCTTTCCAGATTTCATCTGAGGATATTTCCTTTTTCACCATAGCCCTCTATGGGCGTCCAAATGTCACTTACCAATTCCTCAAGAACTGTCTTGGCGAAAGGCTTCTTGAGGCGAAAGCTGTAACTCTGTGAGATGATTTCATAGAATACAAAGAAGTTTCTCAGAAAGCTTCTTTCTCTTGGTTATCGGAGCATATTTCCTTTGGCCCTATAGTCTACCAAGGGATCCGAAACATCTGTTCTCAGATTCCACAGAAATAAGGCTAGCTAAGAGATCCACGAAATACATATGTAACTCTGTGAGATGAATTAACAGAACACTAAGCAGTTTCTCAGAAAGCTTCTTTCTAGATTTCATCGGAGGATATTTCCTTTTTCACCATAGCCCTCTATGGGCTTCCAAATATCACTTTGCCAATTTCACAAGAACTGTCTTAGCGAAAGGCTTCTTGAGGGAAAGCTGTAACTCTGTGAGATGATTTCACAGAACACAAAGAAGTTTCTCAGAAAGCTTCTTTCTCTTTGTTATCGGAGGATATTTCCTTTGGCCCTATAGTCTTCCAAGGTATCCGAAATATCTGTTCTCAGATTCCACAGAAATAAGGCTAGCAAAGAGATCCACGAAATACAGCTGTAACTCTGTGAGATGAATTAACAGAACACTAAGCAGTTTCTCAGAAAGCTTCTTTCCAGATTTCATCTGAGGATATTTCCTTTTTCACCATAGCCCGCTATGGGCTTACAAATATCACGTTGCCAATTCCACAAGAACTGTCTTAGCGAAAGGCTTCTTGAGGGGAAAACTGTAACTCTGTGAGATGATTTCACAGAACACAAAGAAGTTTCTCAGAAAGCTTCTTTCTCTTTGTTACCGGAGGATATTTCCTTTGGCCCTATAGTCTTCCAAGGGATCCGAAATATCTGTTCTCAGATTCCACAGAAATAAGGCTAGCAAAGACATCCACGATATACAGATGTAACTCTGTGAGATGAATTAACAGAACACTAAGCAGTTTCTCAGAAAGCTTCTTTCCAGATTTCATCTGAGGATATTTCCTTTTTCACCATAGCCCTCTATGGGCTTCCAAATATCAATTTGCCAATTCCACAACAACTGTCTTATCGAAAGACTTCTTGAGGGGAAAGCTCTAACTCTTTGAGATGATTTCAAAGAACACAAAGAAGTTTCTCAGAATGCTTCTTTCTCTTTGTTATCGGAGGATATTTCCTTTGGCCCTATAGTCTTCCAAGGGATCCGAAATATCTGTTTTCAGATTCCACAGAAATAAGGCTAGCAAAGAGATACACGAAATACAGATGTAACTCTGTGAGATGAATTAACAGAACACTGAGCAGTTTCTCAGAAAGCTTCTTTCCAGATTTCATCTGAGGATATTTCCTTTTTCACCATAGCCCTCTATGGGCTTCCAAATATCACTTTGCCAATTCCACAAGAACTGTCTTAGCGAAAGGCTTCTTGAGGGGAAAGCTGTAACTCTGTGAGATGATTTCACAGAACACAAAGAAGTTTCTCAGAAAGCTTCTTTCTCTTTTTTATCGGAGGATATTTCCTTTGGCCCTATAGTCTTCCAAGGGATCCGAAATATCTGTTCTCAGATTCCACAGAAATAAGGCTAGCAAAGAGATCCACGAAATACAGATGTAACTCTGTGAGATGAATTAACAGAACACTAAGCAGTTTCTCAGAAAGCTTCTTTCCAGATTACATCTGAGGATATTTCCTTTTTCACCATAGCCCTGTATGGGCTTCCAAATATCTCTTTGCCAATTCCACAAGAACTCTCTTGGGTAAAGGCTTATTGAGGGGAAAGCTGTAACTCTGTGAGATGATTTCACAGATCACAAAGAAGTTTCTCAGAAAGCTTCTTTCTATTTGTTAACGGAGGATATTTCCTTTGGCCCTATTGTCTTCCAAGGTATCCGAAATATCTGTTCTCAGTTTCCACAGAAATAAGGCAAGCAAAGAGATCCACGAAATACAGATGTAATTCTGTGAGATGAATTAACAGAACACTAAGCAGTTTCTCAGAAAGCTTCTTTCCAGATTTCATCTGAGGATATTTCCTTTTTCACCATAGCCCTCTATGGGATTCCAAATATCACTTTGCCAATTCCACAAGAACTGTCTTAGCGAAAGGCTTCTTGAGGGGAAAGCTGTAACTCTGTGACATGATTTCACAGAACACAAAGAAGTTTCTCAGAAAGCTTCTTTCTCTTTGTTATCGGAGGATATTTCCTTTGGCCCTATAGTCTTCCGAGGGATCCGAAATATCTGTTCTCAGATTCCACAGAAATAAGGCTAGCAAGGAGATCCACGAAATACAGATGTAACTCTGTGAGATGAATTAACAGAACACTAAGCAGTTTCTCAGAAAGCTTCTTTCCAGATTTCATCTGAGGATATTTCCTTTTTCACCATAGCCCTCTATGGGCTTCCAAATATCAATTTGCCAATGCCACAATAACTGTCTTACCAAAGGATTCTTGAGGGGAAAGCTCTAACTCTGTGAGATGATTTCACAGAACACGAAGTTTCTCAGAAAGCTTCATTCTATTTGTTATCGGAGGATATTTCCTTTGGCCCTATAGTCTTCCAAGGGATCCGAAATATCTGTTCTCAGATTCCACAGAAATAAGGCGAGCAAAGAGATCCACGAAATACAGATGTAACTCTGTGAGATGAATTAACAGAACACTAAGCAGTTTCTCAGAAAGCTTCTTTCCAGATTTCTTCTGAGGATATTTCCTTTTTCACCATAGCCCTCTATGGGCGTCCAAATGTCACTTGCCAATTCCACAAGAACTGTCTTGGCGAAAGGCTTCTTGAGGGGAAAGCTGTAACTCTGTGAGATGATTTCACAGAATACAAAGAAGTTTCTCAGAAAGCTTCTTTCTCTTGGTTATCGGAGCATATTTACTTTGGCCCTATAGTCTTCCAAGGGATCCGAAGCATCTGTTCTCAGATTCCACAGAAATAAGGCTAGCAAAGAGATCCACGAAATACATATGTAACTCTGTGAGATGAATTAACAGAACACTAAGCAGTTTCTCAGAAAGCTTCTTTCTAGATTTCATCGGAGGATATTTCCTTTTTCACCATAGCCCTCTATGGGCTTCCAAATATCACTTTGCCAATTCCACAAGAACTGTCTTAGCGAACGGCTACTTCAGGGGAAAACTGTAACTCTGTGAGATGATTTCACAGAACACGGAGAAGTTTCTCAGAAAGCTTCTTTCTCTTTGTTATCGGAGGATATTTCCTTTGGCCCTATAGTCTTCCAAGGGATCCGAAATATCACTTCTCAGATTCCACAGCAATAAGGCTAGCAAAGTGATCCACGAAATACATATGTAACTCTGTGAGATGAATTAACAGAACACTAAGCAGTTTCTCAGAAAGCTTCTTTCTAGATTTCATCGGAGGATATTTCCTTTTTCACCATAGCCCTCTATGGGCTTCCAAATATCACTTTGCCAATTCCACAAGAACTGTCTTAGCGAAAGGCTTCTTGAGGGAAAGCTGTAACTCTGTGAGATGATTTCACAGAACACAAAGAAGTTTCTCAGAAAGCTTCTTTCTCTTTGTTATTGGAGGATATTTCCTTTGGCCCTATAGTCTTCCAAGGGATCCGAAATATCTGTTCTCAGATTCCACAGAAATAAGGCTAGCAAAGAGATCCACGAAATACAGATATAACCCTAAGAGATGAATTAACAGAACACTAAGCAGATTCTCAGAAAGCTTCTTTCCAGATTACATCTGAGGATATTTCCTTTTTCACCATAGCCCTCTATGGGCTTCCAAATATCACTTTGCCAATTCCACAACAACTGTCTTATCGAAAGACTTCTTGAGGGGAAAGCTCTATCTCTTTGAGATGATTTCAAAGAACACAAAGAAGTTTCTCAGAATGCTTCTTTCTCTGTTATCGGAGGATATTTCCTTTGGCCCTATAGTCTTCCAAGGGATCCGAAATATCTGTTCTCAGATTCCACAGAAATAAGGCTAGCAAAGAGATACACGAAATACAGATGTAACTCTGTGAGATGAATTAACAGAACACTAAGCAGTTTCTCAGAAAGCTTCTTTCCAGATTACATCTGAGGATATTTCCTTTTTCACCATAGCCCTGTATGGGCTTCCAAATATCTCTTTGCCAATTCCACAAGAACTCTCTTGGGTAAAGGCTTATTGAGGGGAAAGCTGTAACTCTGTGAGATGATTTCACAGATCACAAAGAAGTTTCTCAGAAAGCTTCTTTCTATTTGTTATCGGAGGATGTTTCCTTTGGCCCCATTGTCCTCCAAGGTATCCGAAATATCTGTTCTCAGTTTCCACAGAAATAAGGCAAGCAAAGAGATCCACGAAATACAGATGTAATTCTGTGAGATGAATTAACAGAACACTAAGCAGTTTCTCAGAAAGCTTCTTTCCAGATTTCATCAGAGGATATTTCCTTTTTCACCATAGCCCTCTATGGGCTTCCAAATATCACTTTGCCAATTCCACAAGAACTGTCTTAGCGAAAGGCTTCTTGAGGGGAAAGCTGTAACTCTGTGAGATGATTTCACACAACACAAAGAAGTTTCTCAGAAATCTTCTTTCTCTTTGTTATCGGAGGATATTTCCTTTGGCCCTATAGTCTTCCAAGGGATCCGAAATATCTGTTCTCAGATTCCACAGAAATAAGTCTAGCAAAGAGATACACGAAATACAGATGTAACTCTGTTAGATGAATTAACAGAACACTGAGCAGTTTCTCAGAAAGCTTCTTTCCAGATTTCATCTGAGGATATTTCCTTTTTCACCATAGCCCTCTATGGGCTTCCAAATATCACTTTGCCAATTCCACAAGAACTGTCTTAGCGAAAGGCTTCTTGAGGGGAAAGCTGTAACTCTGTGATCTGATTTCACAGAACACAAAGAAGTTTCTCAGAAAGCTTCTTTCTCTTTGTTATCGGAAGATATTTCCTTTGGCCCTATAGTCTTCCAAGGGATCCGAAATATCTGTTCTCAGATTCCACAGAAATAAGGCTAGCAAAGAGATCCACGAAATACAGATGTAACTCTGTGAGATGAATTAACAGAACACTAAGCAGTTTCTCAGAAAGCTTCTTTCCAGATTTCATCTGAGGATATTTCCTTTTTCACCATAGCCCTCTATGGGCGTCCAAATGTCACTTGCCAATTCCTCAAGAACTGTCTTGGCGAAAGGCTTCTTGAGGGGAAAGCTGTAACTCTGTGAGATGATTTCACAGAATACAAAGAAGTTTCTCAGAAAGCTTCTTTCTCTTGGTTATCGGAGCATATTTCCTTTGGCCCTATGGTCTTCCAAGGGATCCGAAACATCTGTTCTCAGATTCCACAAAAATAAGGCTAGCAAAGAGATCCACGAAATACAGATGTAACTCTGTGAGATGAATTAACAGAACACTAAGCAGTTTCTCAGAAAGCTTCTTTCTAGATTTCATCGGAGGATATTTCCTTTTTCACCATAGCCCTCTATGGGCTTCCAAATATCACTTTGCCAATTCCACAAGAACTGTCTTAGCGAACGGCTACTTGAGGGGAAAACTGTAACTCTGTGAGATGATTTCACAGAACACAGAGAAGTTTCTCAGAAAGCTTCTTTCTCTTTGTTATCGGAGGATATTTCCTTTGGCCCTATAGTCTTCCAAGGGATCCGAAATATCTCTTCTCAGATTCCACAGCAATAAGGCTAACAAAGTGATCCACGAAATACAGATGTAACTCTGTGAGATGAATTAACAGAACACTAAGCAGTTTCTCAGAAAGCTTCTTTCCAGATTTCATCTGAGGATATTTCCTTTTTCACCATAGCCTTCTATGGGCTTCCAAATATCAATTTGCCAATTCCACAACAACTGTCTTATCAAAAGGCTTCTTGCGGGGAAAGCTCTAACTCTGTGAGATGATTTCACAGAACACGAAGAAGTTTCTCAGAAAACTTCTTTCTCTTTGTTATCGGAAGATATTTCCTTTGGCCCTATAGTCTTCCAAGGGATCCGAAATATCTGTTCTCAGATTCCACAGAAATAAGTCTAGCAAAGAGATACACGAAATACAGATGTAACTCTGTGAGATGAATTAACAGAACACTAAGCAGTTTCTCAGAAAGCTTCTTTCTAGATTTCATCGGAGGATATTTCCTTTTTCACCATAGCCCTCTATGGGCTTCCAAATATCACTTTCCCAATTCCACAAGAACTGTCTTAGCGAAAGGCTTCTTGAGGGGAAAGCTGTAACTCTGTGAGATGATTTCACAGAACACAAAGAAGTTTCTCAGAAAGCTTCTTTCTCTTTGTTATCGGAGGATATTTCCTTTGGCCCTATAGTCTTCCAAGGGATCCGAAATATCTGTTCTCAAATTCCACAGAAATAAGGCTAGCAAAGAGATCCACGAAATACAGATGTAACTCTGTGAGATGAATTAACAGAACACAAAGCAGTTTCTCAGAAAGATTCTTTCCAGATTTCATCTGAGGATATATCTTTTTTCACCGTAGCCCTCTATGGGCTTCCAAATGTCACTTTGCTAATTCCACAAGAACTGTCTTGGCGAAAGGCTTCTTGAGGGGAAAGCTGTAACTCTGTGAGATGATTTCACAGAATACAAAGAAGTTTCTCAGAAAGCTTCTTTCTCTTTCTTATCGGAGGATATTTCCTTTGGCCCTATAGTCTTCCAAGGGATCCGAAATATCTGTTCTCAGATTCCACAGAAATAAGGCTAGCAAAGAGATCCACGAAATACAGATGTAACTCTGTGAGATGAATTAACAGAACACTAAGCAGTTTCTCAGAAAGCTTCTTTCCAGATTTCATCTGAGGATATTTCCTTTTTCACCATAGCCCTCTATGGGCTTCCAAATATCAATTTGCCAATTCCACAACAACTGTCTTATCGAAAGACTTCTTGAGGGGAAAGCTCTATCTCTTTGAGATGATTTCAAAGAACACAAAGAAGTTTCTCAGAATGCTTCTTTCTCTGTTATCGGAGGATATTTCCTTTGGCCCTATAGTCTTCCAAGGGATCCGAAATATCTGTTCTCAGATTCCACAGAAATAAGGCTAGCAAAGAGATCCACGAAATACAGATGTAACTCTGTGAGATGAATTAACAGAACACTAAGCAGTTTCTCAGAAAGCTTCTTTCCAGATTACATCTGAGGATATTTCCTTTTTCACCATAGCCCTGTATGGGCTTCCAAATATCTCTTTGCCAATTCCACAAGAACTCTCTTGGGTAAAGGCTTATTGAGGGGAAAGCTGTAACTCTGTGAGATGATTTCACAGATCACAAAGAAGTTTCTCAGAAAGCTTCTTTCTATTTGTTATCGGAGGATGTTTCCTTTGGCCCCATTGTCCTCCAAGGTATCCGAAATATCTGTTCTCAGTTTCCACAGAAATAAGGCAAGCAAAGAGATCCACGAAATACAGATGTAATTCTGTGAGATGAATTAACAGAACACTAAGCAGTTTCTCAGAAAGCTTCTTTCCAGATTTCATCAGAGGATATTTCCTTTTTCACCATAGCCCTCTATGGGCTTCCAAATATCACTTTGCCAATTCCACAAGAACTGTCTTAGCGAAAGGCTTCTTGAGGGGAAAGCTGTAACTCTGTGAGATGATTTCACACAACACAAAGAAGTTTCTCAGAAATCTTCTTTCTCTTTGTTATCGGAGGATATTTCCTTTGGCCCTATAGTCTTCCAAGGGATCCGAAATATCTGTTCTCAGATTCCACAGAAATAAGTCTAGCAAAGAGATACACGAAATACAGATGTAACTCTGTGAGATGAATTAACAGAACACTAAGCAGTTTCTCAGAAAGCTTCTTTCTAGATTTCATCGGAGGATATTTCCTTTTTCACCATAGCCCTCTATGGGCTTCCAAATATCACTTTCCCAATTCCACAAGAACTGTCTTAGCGAAAGGCTTCTTGAGGGGAAAGCTGTAACTCTGTGAGATGATTTCACAGAACACAAAGAAGTTTCTCAGAAAGCTTCTTTCTCTTTGTTATCGGAGGATATTTCCTTTGGCCCTATAGTCTTCCAAGGGATCCGAAATATCTGTTCTCAAATTCCACAGAAATAAGGCTAGCAAAGAGATCCACGAAATACAGATGTAACTCTGTGAGATGAATTAACAGAACACAAAGCAGTTTCTCAGAAAGATTCTTTCCAGATTTCATCTGAGGATATATCTTTTTTCACCGTAGCCCTCTATGGGCTTCCAAATGTCACTTTGCTAATTCCACAAGAACTGTCTTGGCGAAAGGCTTCTTGAGGGGAAAGCTGTAACTCTGTGAGATGATTTCACAGAATACAAAGAAGTTTCTCAGAAAGCTTCTTTCTCTTGGTTATCGGAGGATATTTCCTTTGGCCCTATAGTCTTCCAAGGGATCCGAAATATCTGTTCTCAGATTCCACAGAAATAAGGCTAGCAAAGAGATCCACGAAATACAGATGTAACTCTGTGAGATGAATTAACAGAACACTAAGCAGTTTCTCAGAAAGCTTCTTTCCAGATTTCATCTGAGGATATTTCCTTTTTCACCATAGCCCTCTATGGGCTTCCAAATATCAATTTGCCAATTCCACAACAACTGTCTTATCGAAAGACTTCTTGAGGGGAAAGCTCTATCTCTTTGAGATGATTTCAAAGAACACAAAGAAGTTTCTCAGAATGCTTCTTTCTCTGTTATCGGAGGATATTTCCTTTGGCCCTATAGTCTTCCAAGGGATCCGAAATATCTGTTCTCAGATTCCACAGAAATAAGGCTAGCAAAGAGATACACGAAATACAGATGTAACTCTGTGAGATGAATTAACAGAACACTAAGCAGTTTCTCAGAAAGCTTCTTTCCAGATTACATCTGAGGATATTTCCTTTTTCACCATAGCCCTGTATGGGCTTCCAAATATCTCTTTGCCAATTCCACAAGAACTCTCTTGGGTAAAGGCTTATTGAGGGGAAAGCTGTAACTCTGTGAGATGATTTCACAGATCACAAAGAAGTTTCTCAGAAAGCTTCTTTCTATTTGTTATCGGAGGATGTTTCCTTTGGCCCCATTGTCCTCCAAGGTATCCGAAATATCTGTTCTCAGTTTCCACAGAAATAAGGCAAGCAAAGAGATCCACGAAATACAGATGTAATTCTGTGAGATGAATTAACAGAACACTAAGCAGTTTCTCAGAAAGCTTCTTTCCAGATTTCATCAGAGGATATTTCCTTTTTCACCATAGCCCTCTATGGGCTTCCAAATATCACTTTGCCAATTCCACAAGAACTGTCTTAGCGAAAGGCTTCTTGAGGGGAAAGCTGTAACTCTGTGAGATGATTTCACACAACACAAAGAAGTTTCTCAGAAATCTTCTTTCTCTTTGTTATCGGAGGATATTTCCTTTGGCCCTATAGTCTTCCAAGGGATCCGAAATATCTGTTCTCAGATTCCACAGAAATAAGGCTAGCAAAGAGATACACGAAATACAGATGTAACTCTGTTAGATGAATTAACAGAACACTGAGCAGTTTCTCAGAAAGCTTCTTTCCAGATTTCATCTGAGGATATTTCCTTTTTCACCATAGCCCTCTATGGGCTTCCAAATATCACTTTGCCAATTCCACAAGAACTGTCTTAGCGAAAGGCTTCTTGAGGGGAAAGCTGTAACTCTGTGATCTGATTTCACAGAACACAAAGAAGTTTCTCAGAAAGCTTCTTTCTCTTTGTTATCGGAAGATATTTCCTTTGGCCCTATAGTCTTCCAAGGGATCCGAAATATCTGTTCTCAGATTCCACAGAAATAAGGCTAGCAAAGAGATCCACGAAATACAGATGTAACTCTGTGAGATGAATTAACAGAACACTAAGCAGTTTCTCAGAAAGCTTCTTTCCAGATTTCATCTGAGGATATTTCCTTTTTCACCATAGCCCTCTATGGGCGTCCAAATGTCACTTGCCAATTCCTCAAGAACTGTCTTGGCGAAAGGCTTCTTGAGGGGAAAGCTGTAACTCTGTGAGATGATTTCACAGAATACAAAGAAGTTTCCCAGAAAGCTTCTTTCTCTTGGTTATCGGAGCATATTTCCTTTGGCCCTATGGTCTTCCAAGGGATCCGAAACATCTGTTCTCAGATTCCACAGAAATAAGGCTAGCAAAGAGATCCACGAAATACATATGTAACTCTGTGAGATGAATTAACAGAACACTAAGCAGTTTCTCAGAAAGCTTCTTTCTAGATTTCATCGGAGGATATTTCCTTTTTCACCATAGCCCTCTATGGGCTTCCAAATATCACTTTGCCAATTCCACAAGAACTGTCTTAGCGAACGGCTACTTGAGGGGAAAACTGTAACTCTGTGAGATGATTTCACAGAACACAGAGAAGTTTCTCAGAAAGCTTCTTTCTCTTTGTTATCGGAGGATATTTCCTTTGGCCCTATAGTCTTCCAAGGGATCCGAAATATCTCTTCTCAGATTCCACAGCAATAAGGCTAGCAAAGTGATCCACGAAATACAGATGTAACTCTGTGAGATGAATTAACAGAACACTAAGCAGTTTCTCAGAAAGCTTCTTTCCAGATTTCATCTGAGGATATTTCCTTTTTCACCATAGCCTTCTATGGGCTTCCAAATATCAATTTGAAAATTCCACAACAACTGTCTTATCAAAAGGCTTCTTGCGGGGAAAGCTCTAACTCTGTGAGATGATTTCACAGAACACGAAGAAGTTTCTCAGAAAACTTCTTTCTCTTTGTTATCGGAAGATATTTCCTTTGGCCCTATAGTCTTCCAAGGGATCCGAAATATCTGTTCTCAGATTCCACAGAAATAAGTCTAGCAAAGAGATACACGAAATACAGATGTAACTCTGTGAGATGAATTAACAGAACACTAAGCAGTTTCTCAGAAAGCTTCTTTCTAGATTTCATCGGAGGATATTTCCTTTTTCACCATAGCCCTCTATGGGCTTCCAAATATCACTTTCCCAATTCCACAAGAACTGTCTTAGCGAAAGGCTTCTTGAGGGGAAAGCTGTAACTCTGTGAGATGATTTCACAGAACACAAAGAAGTTTCTCAGAAAGCTTCTTTCTCTTTGTTATCGGAGGATATTTCCTTTGGCCCTATAGTCTTCCAAGGGATCCGAAATATCTGTTCTCAAATTCCACAGAAATAAGGCTAGCAAAGAGATCCACGAAATACAGATGTAACTCTGTGAGATGAATTACCAGAACACAAAGCAGTTTCTCAGAAAGATTCTTTCCAGATTTCATCTGAGGATATATCTTTTTTCACCGTAGCCCTCTATGGGCTTCCAAATGTCACTTTGCTAATTCCACAAGAACTGTCTTGGCGAAAGGCTTCTTGAGGGGAAAGCTGTAACTCTGTGAGATGATTTCACAGAATACAAAGAAGTTTCTCAGAAAGCTTCTTTCTCTTTCTTATCGGAGGATATTTCCTTTGGCCCTATAGTCTTCCAAGGGATCCGAAATATCTGTTCTCAGATTCCACAGAAATAAGGCTAGCAAAGAGATCCACGAAATACAGATGTAACTCTGTGAGATGAATTAACAGAACACTAAGCAGTTTCTCAGAAAGCTTCTTTCCAGGTTTGATCTGAGGATATTTCCTTTTTCACCATAGCCCGCTATGGGCTTACAAATATCACGTTGCCAATTCCACAAGAACTGTCTTAGCGAAAGGCTTCTTGAGGGGAAAACTGTAACTCTGTGAGATGATTTCACAGAACACAAAGAAGTTTCTCAGAAAGCTTCTTTCTCTTTGTTACCGGAGGATATTTCCTTTGGCCCTATAGTCTTCCAAGGGATCCGAAATATCTGTTCTCAGATTCCACAGAAATAAGGCTAGCAAAGAGATCCACGATATACAGATGTAACTCTGTGAGATGAATTAACAGAACACTAAGCAGTTTCTCAGAAAGCTTCTTTCCAGATTTCATCTGAGGATATTTCCTTTTTCACCATAGCCCTCTATGGGCTTCCAAATATCAATTTGCCAATTCCACAACAACTGTCTTATCGAAAGCCTTCTTGAGGGGAAAGCTCTATCTCTTTGAGATGATTTCAAAGAACACAGAGAAGTTTCTCAGAATGCTTCTTTCTCTTTGTTATCGGAGGATATTTCCTTTGGCCCTATAGTCTTCCAAGGGATCCGAAATATCTGTTCTCAGATTCCACAGAAATAAGGCTAGCAAAGAGATACACGAAATACACATGTAACTCTGTGAGATGAATTAACAGAACACTGAGCAGTTTCTCAGAAAGCTTCTTTCCAGATTTCTTCTGAGGATATTTCCTTTTTCACCATAGCCCTCTATGGGCTTCCAAATATCACTTTGCCAATTCCACAAGAACTGTCTTAGCGAAAGGCTTCTTGAGGGGAAAGCTGTATCTCTGTGAGATGATTTCAAAGAACACAAAGAAGTTTCTCAGAAAGCTTCTTTCTCTTTGTTATCGGAGGATATTTCCTTTGGCCCTATAGTCTTCCAAGGGATCCGAAATATCTGTTCTCAGATTCCACAGAAATAAGGCAAGCAAAGAGATCCACGAAATACAGATGTAACTCTGTGAGATGAATTAACAGAACACTAAGCAGTTTCTCAGAAAGCTTCTTTCCAGATTACATCTGAGGATATTTCCTTTTTCACCATAGCCCTGTATGGGCTTCCAAATATCTCTTTGCCAATTCCACAAGAACTCTCTTGGGTAAAGGCTTATTGAGGGGAAAGCTGTAACTCTGTGAGATGATTTCACAGATCACAAAGAAGTTTCTCAGAAAGCTTCTTTCTATTTGTTATCGGAGGATATTTCGTTAGGCCCCATTGTCCTCCAAGGTATCCGAAATATCTGTTCTCAGTTTCCACAGAAATAAGGCAAGCAAAGAGATCCACGAAATACAGATGTAATTCTGTGAGATGAATTAACAGAACACTAAGCAGTTTCTCAGAAAGCTTCTTTCCAGATTTCATCTGAGGATATTTCCTTTTTCACCATAGCCCTCTATGGGCTTCCAAATATCACTTTGCCAATTCCACAAGAACTGTCTTAGCGAAAGGCTTCTTGACGGGAAAGCTGTAACTCTGTGAGATGATTTCACAGAACACAAAGAAGTTTCTCAGAAATCTTCTTTCTCTTTGTTATCGGAGGATATTTCCTTTGGCCCTATAGTCTTCCAAGGGATCCGAAATATCTGTTCTCAGATTCCACAGAAATAAGGCTAGCAAAGAGATCCACGAAATACAGATGTAACTCTGTGAGATGAATTAACAGAACACTAAGCAGTTTCTCAGAAAGCTTCTTTCCAGATTTCATCTGAGGATATATCTTTTTTCACTGTAGCCCTCTATGGGCTTCCAAATGTCACTTTGCCAATTCCACAAGAACTGTCTTGGCGAAAGGCTTCTTGAGGGGAAAGCTGTAACTCTGTGAGATGATTTTCCAGAATACAAAGAAGTTTCTCAGAAAGCTTCTTTCTCTTGGTTATCGGAGCATATTTCCTTTGGCCCCAAATTCTTCCAAGGGATCCGAAATATCTGTTCTCAGATACCACAGAAATAAGGCTAGCAAAGAGATCCACGAAATACAGATGTAACTCTGTGAGATGAATTAACAGAACACTAAGCAGTTTCTCAGAAAGCTTCTTTCCAGATTTCATCTGAGGATATTTCCTTTTTCACCATAGCCCTCTATGGGCTTCCAAATATCAATTTGCCAATGCAACAACAACTGTTTTACCAAAGGGTTCTTGAGGGGAAAGCTCTAACTCTGTGAGATGATTTCACAGAACACGAAATTTCTCAGAAAGCTTCTTTCTATTTGTTATCGGAGGATATTTCCTTTGGCCCTATAGTCTTCCAAGGGATCCGAAATATCTGTTCTCAGATTCCACAGAAATAAGGCGAGCAAAGAGATCCACGAAATACAGATGTAACTCTGTGAGATGAATTAACAGAACACTAAGCAGTTTCTCAGAAAGCTTCCTTCCAGATTTCATCTGAGGATATTTCCTTTTTCACCATAGCCCTCTATGGGCGTCCAAATGTCACTTTCCAATTCCTCAAGAACTGTCTTGGCGAAAGGCTTCTTGAGGGGAAAGCTGTAACTCTGTGAGATGTTTTCACAGAATACAAAGAAGTTTCTCAGAAAGCTTCTTTCTCTTGGTTATCGGAGCATATTTCCTTTGGCCCTATAGTCTTCCAAGGGATCCGAAACATCTGTTCTCAGATTCCACAGAAATAAGGCTAGCAAAGAGATCCACGAAATACATATGTAACTCTGTGAGATGAATTAACAGAACACTAAGCAGTTTCTCAGAAAGCTTCTTTCTAGATTTCATCGGAGGATATTTCCTTTTTCACCATAGCCCTCTATGGGCTTCCAAATATCACTTTGCCAATTCCACAAGAACTGTCTTAGCGAACGGCTACTTGAGGGGAATACTGTAACTCTGTGAGATGATTTCACAGAACACAGAGAAGTTTCTCAGAAAGCTTCTTTCTCTTTGTTATCGGAGGATATTTCCTTTGGCCCTATAGTCTTCCAAGGGATCCGAAATATCTCTTCTCAGATTCCACAGCAATAAGGCTAGCAAAGTGATCCACGAAATACAGATGTAACTCTGTGAGATGAATTAACAGAACACTAAGCAGTTTCTCAGAAAGCTTCTTTCCAGATTTCATCTGAGGATATTTCCTTTTTCACCATAGCCCTCTATGGGCTTCCAAATATCAATTTGCCAATTCCACAACAACTGTCTTATCAAAAGGCTTCTTGCGGGGAAAGCTCTAACTCTGTGAGATGATTTCACAGAACACGAAGAAGTTTCTCAGAAAACTTGTTTCTCTTTGTTATCGGAAGATATTTCCTTTGGCCCTATAGTCTTCCAAGGGATCCAAAATATCTGTTCTCAGATTCCACAGAAATAAGTCTAGCAAAGAGATACACGAAATACAGATGTAACTCTGTGAGATGAATTAACAGAACACTGAGCAGTTTCTCAGAAAGCTTCTTTCCAGATTTCATCTGAGGATATTTCTTTTTTCACCATAGCCCTCTATGGGCTTTCAAATATATCTTTGCTAATTCCACAAGAACTGTCTTAGCGAAAGGCTTATTGAGGGGAAAGCTGTAACTGTGTGAGATGATTTCACAGAACACAAAGAAGTTTCTCAGAAAGCTTCTTTCTCTTTGTTATCGGAGGATATTTCCTTTGGCCCTATAGTCTTCCAAGGGATCCGAAATATCTGTTCTCAGATTCCACAGAAAAAGGCTAGCAAAGAGATCCATGAAATACAGATGTAATTCTGTGAGATCAATTAACAGAACACTAAGCAGTTTCTCAGAAACTTCTTTCCAGATTTCATCTGAGGATATGTCCTTTTTCACCATAGCCCTCTATGGGCTTCCAAATATCACTTTGCCAATTCCACAAGAACTGTCTAAGCGAAAGGCTTCTTGAGGGGAAAGCTGTAACTCTGTGAGATGATTTCACAGAACACAAAGAAGTTTCTCAGAAAGCTTCTTTCTATTTGTTATCCGAGGATATTTCCTTTGGACCTATAGTCTTCCAAGGGATCCGAAATATCTGTTCTCAGATTCCACAGAAATAAGGCTAGCAAAGAGATCCACGAAATACAGATGTACTTCTGTGAGATGAATTAACAGAACACTAAGCAATTTCTCAGAAAGCTTCTTTCCAGATTTCATCTCAGGATATTTCCTTTTTCACCAGAGCCCTCTATGGGCTTCCAAATATCACTTTGCCAATTCCACAAGAACTGTCTTAGCGAAAGGCTTTTTGACTGGAAAGCTGTAACTCTGTGAGATGATTTCACAGAACACAAGGAAGTTTCTCAGAAAGATTCTTTGTCTTTGTTATCGGAGGATATTTCCTTTGGACCTATAGTCTTCCAAGGGATCCGAAATATCTCTTCTCAGATTCCACAGAAATAAGGCTAGCAAAGAGATCCACGAAATACAGATATAACCCTGTGAGATGAATTAACAGAACACTAAGCAGTTTCTCAGAAAGCTTCTTTCCAGATTACATCTGAGGATATTTCCTTTTTCACCATAGCCCTCTATGGGCTTCCAAATATCTCTTTGCCAATTCCACAAGAGCTGTCTTAGCAAAAGGCTTATTGAGGGGAAAGCTGTAACTCTGTGAGATGATTTCACAGAACACAAAGAAGTTTCTCAGAAAGCTTCTTTCTATTTGTTATCGAGGATATTTCCTTTGGCCCTATAGTCTTCCAAGGTATCCGAAATATCTGTTCTCAGATTCCACAGAAATAAGGCTAGCAAAGAGATCCACGAAATACAGATGTAACTCTGTGAGATGAATTAACAGAACACTAAGCAGTTTCTCAGAAATCTTCTTTCCAGATTTCATCTGAGGATATTTCCTTTTTCACCATAGCTCTCTATGGGCTTCCAAATATCACTCTGCCAATTCCACAAGAACGGTCTTAGCGAAAGGCTTCTTGAGGGGAAAGCTGTAACTCTGTGAGATGATTTCAAAGAACACAAAGTAGTTTCTCACAAAGCTTCTTTCTCTTTGTTATCGGAGGATATTTCCTTTGGCCCTATAGTCTTCCAAGGGATCCGAAATATCTGTTCTCAGATTCCACAGAAATAAGGCTAGCAAAGAGATCCACGAAATGCAGATGTAACTCTGTGAGATGAATTAACAGAACAGTAAGCAGTTTCTCAGAAAGCTTCTTTCCAGATTTCATCTGAGGTTATTTCCTTTTTCACCATAGCCCTCTATGGGCTTCCAAATATCACTTTGCCAATTCCACAAGAACTGTCTTAGCGAAAGGCTTATTGAGGGGAAAGCTTTAACTCTGTGAGATGATTTCACAGAACACAAAGAAGTTTCTCAGAAAGCTTCTTTCTCTTTGTTATCGGAGGATATTTCCTTTGGCCCTATAGTCTTCCAAGGGATCCGAAATATCTGTTCTCAGATTCCACAGAAATAAGGCTAGCAAAGAGATCCACGAAATACAGATGTAACTCCGTGAGATGAATTAACAGAACACTAAGCAGTTTCTCAGAAAGCTTCTTTCCAGATTTCATTTGAGGATATTTCCTTTTTCACCATAGCCCTCTATGGGCTTCCAAATGTCACTTTTCCAATTCCACAAGAACTGTCTTGGCGAAAGGCTTCTTGAGGGGAAAGCTGTAACTCTGTGAGATAATTTCACAGAATACAGAGAAGTTTCTCAGAAAGCTTCTTTCTCTTTGTTATTGGAGGATATTTCCTTTGGCCCTATAGTCTTCCAAGGGATCCGAAATATCTGTTTTCAGATTCCACAGAAATAAGGCTAGCAAAGAGATCCAAGAAATACAGATGTAACTCTGTGAGATTAATTAACAGAACACTAAGCAGTTTCTCAGAAAGCTTCTTTCCAGATTTCATCTGAGGATATATCTTTTTTCACCGTAGCCCACTATGGGCTTCCAAATATCATGTTGCCAATTCCACAAGAACTGTCTTAGCGAAAGGCTTCTTGAGGGGAAAACTGTAACTCTGTGAGATGATTTCACAGAACACAAAGAAGTTTCTCAGAAAGCTTCTTTCTCTTTGTTATCGGAGGATATTTCCTTTGGCCCTATAGTCTTTCAAGGGATCCGAAATATCTGTTCTCAGATTCCACAGAAATAAGGCTAGCAAAGAGATCCACGATATATAGATGTAACTCTGTGAGATGAATTAACAGAACACTAAGCAGTTTCTCAGAAAACTTCTTTCCAGATTTCATCTGAGGATATTTCCTTTTTCACCATAGCCCTCTATGGGCTTCCAAATATCAATTTGCCAATTCCACAACAACTGTCTTATCGAAAGACTTCTTGAGGGGAAAGCTCTAACTCTGTGAGATGATTTCAAAGAACACAAAGAAGTTTCTCAGAATGCTTCTTTCTCTTTGTTATCGGAGGATATTTCCTTTGGCCCTATAGTCTTCCAAGGGATCCGAAATATCTGTTCTCAGATTCCATAGAAATAAGGCTAGCCAAGAGATACACGAAATACAGATGTAACTCTGTGAGATGAATTAACAGAACACTGAGCAGTTTCTCAGAAAGCTTCTTTCCAGATTTCATCTGAGGATATTTCCTTTTTCACCATAGCCCTCTATGGGCTTCCAAATATCACTTTGCCAATTCCACAAGAACTGTCTTAGCGAAAGGCTTCTTGAGGGGAAAGCTGTAACTCTGTGAGATGATTTCACAGAACACAAAGAAGTTTCTCAGAAAGCTTCTTTCTCTTTGTTATCGGAGGAAATTTCCTTTTGACCTATAGTCTTCCAAGGGATCCGAAATATCTGTTCTCAGATTCCACAGAAATAAGGCAAGCAAAGAGATCCACGAAATACAGATGTAACTCTGTGAGATGAATTAACAGAACACTAAGCAGTTTCTCAGAAAGGTTCTTTCCAGATTTCATCTGAGGATATTTCCTTTTTCACCATAGCCCTCTATGGGCTTCCAAATATCTCTTTGACAATTCCACAAGAACTGTCTTGGCGAAAGGCTTCTTGAGGGGAAAGCTGTAACTCTGTGAGATGATTTCACAGAATACAAAAAGTTTCTCAGAAAGCTTCTTTCTCTTGGTTATCGGAGCATATTTCCTTTGGACCTATAGTCTAAAAAGGGATCCGAAACATCTGTTCTCAGATTCCACAGAAATAAGGCTAGGAAAGAGATACACGAAATACAGATGTAACTCTGTGAGATGAATTAACAGAACACTAAGCAGTTTCTCAGAAATCTTCTTTCCAGATTTCATCTGAGGATATTTCCTTTTTCACCATAGCTCTCTATGGGCTTCCAAATATCACTCTGCCAATTCCACAAGAACGGTCTTAGCGAAAGGCTTCTTGAGGGGAAAGCTGTAACTCTGTGAGATGATTTCAAAGAACACAAAGTAGTTTCTCACAAAGCTTCTTTCTCTTTGTTATCGGAGGATATTTCCTTTGGCCCTATAGTCTTCCAAGGGATCCGAAATATCTGTTCTCAGATTCCACAGAAATAAGGCTAGCAAAGAGATCCACGAAATGCAGATGTAACTCTGTGAGATGAATTAACAGAACAGTAAGCAGTTTCTCAGAAAGCTTCTTTCCAGATTTCATCTGAGGTTATTTCCTTTTTCACCATAGCCCTCTATGGGCTTCCAAATATCACTTTGCCAATTCCACAAGAACTGTCTTAGCGAAAGGCTTATTGAGGGGAAAGCTTTAACTCTGTGAGATGATTTCACAGAACACAAAGAAGTTTCTCAGAAAGCTTCTTTCTCTTTGTTATCGGAGGATATTTCCTTTGGCCCTATAGTCTTCCAAGGGATCCGAAATATCTGTTCTCAGATTCCACAGAAATAAGGCTAGCAAAGAGATCCACGAAATACAGATGTAACTCCGTGAGATGAATTAACAGAACACTAAGCAGTTTCTCAGAAAGCTTCTTTCCAGATTTCATTTGAGGATATTTCCTTTTTCACCATAGCCCTCTATGGGCTTCCAAATGTCACTTTTCCAATTCCACAAGAACTGTCTTGGCGAAAGGCTTCTTGAGGGGAAAGCTGTAACTCTGTGAGATAATTTCACAGAATACAGAGAAGTTTCTCAGAAAGCTTCTTTCTCTTTGTTATTGGAGGATATTTCCTTTGGCCCTATAGTCTTCCAAGGGATCCGAAATATCTGTTTTCAGATTCCACAGAAATAAGGCTAGCAAAGAGATCCAAGAAATACAGATGTAACTCTGTGAGATTAATTAACAGAACACTAAGCAGTTTCTCAGAAAGCTTCTTTCCAGATTTCATCTGAGGATATATCTTTTTTCACCGTAGCCCACTATGGGCTTCCAAATATCATGTTGCCAATTCCACAAGAACTGTCTTAGCGAAAGGCTTCTTGAGGGGAAAACTGTAACTCTGTGAGATGATTTCACAGAACACAAAGAAGTTTCTCAGAAAGCTTCTTTCTCTTTGTTATCGGAGGATATTTCCTTTGGCCCTATAGTCTTTCAAGGGATCCGAAATATCTGTTCTCAGATTCCACAGAAATAAGGCTAGCAAAGAGATCCACGATATATAGATGTAACTCTGTGAGATGAATTAACAGAACACTAAGCAGTTTCTCAGAAAACTTCTTTCCAGATTTCATCTGAGGATATTTCCTTTTTCACCATAGCCCTCTATGGGCTTCCAAATATCAATTTGCCAATTCCACAACAACTGTCTTATCGAAAGACTTCTTGAGGGGAAAGCTCTAACTCTGTGAGATGATTTCAAAGAACACAAAGAAGTTTCTCAGAATGCTTCTTTCTCTTTGTTATCGGAGGATATTTCCTTTGGCCCTATAGTCTTCCAAGGGATCCGAAATATCTGTTCTCAGATTCCATAGAAATAAGGCTAGCCAAGAGATACACGAAATACAGATGTAACTCTGTGAGATGAATTAACAGAACACTGAGCAGTTTCTCAGAAAGCTTCTTTCCAGATTTCATCTGAGGATATTTCCTTTTTCACCATAGCCCTCTATGGGCTTCCAAATATCACTTTGCCAATTCCACAAGAACTGTCTTAGCGAAAGGCTTCTTGAGGGGAAAGCTGTAACTCTGTGAGATGATTTCACAGAACACAAAGAAGTTTCTCAGAAAGCTTCTTTCTCTTTGTTATCGGAGGAAATTTCCTTTTGACCTATAGTCTTCCAAGGGATCCGAAATATCTGTTCTCAGATTCCACAGAAATAAGGCAAGCAAAGAGATCCACGAAATACAGATGTAACTCTGTGAGATGAATTAACAGAACACTAAGCAGTTTCTCAGAAAGGTTCTTTCCAGATTTCATCTGAGGATATTTCCTTTTTCACCATAGCCCTCTATGGGCTTCCAAATATCTCTTTGACAATTCCACAAGAACTGTCTTGGCGAAAGGCTTCTTGAGGGGAAAGCTGTAACTCTGTGAGATGATTTCACAGAATACAAAAAGTTTCTCAGAAAGCTTCTTTCTCTTGGTTATCGGAGCATATTTCCTTTGGACCTATAGTCTAAAAAGGGATCCGAAACATCTGTTCTCAGATTCCACAGAAATAAGGCTAGGAAAGAGATACACGAAATACAGATGTAACTCTGTGAGATGAATTAACAGAACACTAAGCAGTTTCTCAGAAATCTTCTTTCCAGATTTCATCTGAGGATATTTCCTTTTTCACCATAGCTCTCTATGGGCTTCCAAATATCACTCTGCCAATTCCACAAGAACGGTCTTAGCGAAAGGCTTCTTGAGGGGAAAGCTGTAACTCTGTGAGATGATTTCAAAGAACACAAAGTAGTTTCTCACAAAGCTTCTTTCTCTTTGTTATCGGAGGATATTTCCTTTGGCCCTATAGTCTTCCAAGGGATCCGAAATATCTGTTCTCAGATTCCACAGAAATAAGGCTAGCAAAGAGATCCACGAAATGCAGATGTAACTCTGTGAGATGAATTAACAGAACAGTAAGCAGTTTCTCAGAAAGCTTCTTTCCAGATTTCATCTGAGGTTATTTCCTTTTTCACCATAGCCCTCTATGGGCTTCCAAATATCACTTTGCCAATTCCACAAGAACTGTCTTAGCGAAAGGCTTATTGAGGGGAAAGCTTTAACTCTGTGAGATGATTTCACAGAACACAAAGAAGTTTCTCAGAAAGCTTCTTTCTCTTTGTTATCGGAGGATATTTCCTTTGGCCCTATAGTCTTCCAAGGGATCCGAAATATCTGTTCTCAGATTCCACAGAAATAAGGCTAGCAAAGAGATCCACGAAATACAGATGTAACTCCGTGAGATGAATTAACAGAACACTAAGCAGTTTCTCAGAAAGCTTCTTTCCAGATTTCATTTGAGGATATTTCCTTTTTCACCATAGCCCTCTATGGGCTTCCAAATGTCACTTTTCCAATTCCACAAGAACTGTCTTGGCGAAAGGCTTCTTGAGGGGAAAGCTGTAACTCTGTGAGATAATTTCACAGAATACAGAGAAGTTTCTCAGAAAGCTTCTTTCTCTTTGTTATTGGAGGATATTTCCTTTGGCCCTATAGTCTTCCAAGGGATCCGAAATATCTGTTTTCAGATTCCACAGAAATAAGGCTAGCAAAGAGATCCAAGAAATACAGATGTAACTCTGTGAGATTAATTAACAGAACACTAAGCAGTTTCTCAGAAAGCTTCTTTCCAGATTTCATCTGAGGATATATCTTTTTTCACCGTAGCCCACTATGGGCTTCCAAATATCATGTTGCCAATTCCACAAGAACTGTCTTAGCGAAAGGCTTCTTGAGGGGAAAACTGTAACTCTGTGAGATGATTTCACAGAACACAAAGAAGTTTCTCAGAAAGCTTCTTTCTCTTTGTTATCGGAGGATATTTCCTTTGGCCCTATAGTCTTTCAAGGGATCCGAAATATCTGTTCTCAGATTCCACAAAAATAAGGCTAGCAAAGAGATCCACGATATATAGATGTAACTCTGTGAGATGAATTAACAGAACACTAAGCAGTTTCTCAGAAAACTTCTTTCCAGATTTCATCTGAGGATATTTCCTTTTTCACCATAGCCCTCTATGGGCTTCCAAATATCAATTTGCCAATTCCACAACAACTGTCTTATCGAAAGACTTCTTGAGGGGAAAGCTCTAACTCTGTGAGATGATTTCAAAGAACACAAAGAAGTTTCTCAGAATGCTTCTTTCTCTTTGTTATCGGAGGATATTTCCTTTGGCCCTATAGTCTTCCAAGGGATCCGAAATATCTGTTCTCAGATTCCATAGAAATAAGGCTAGCCAAGAGATACACGAAATACAGATGTAACTCTGTGAGATGAATTAACAGAACACTGAGCAGTTTCTCAGAAAGCTTCTTTCCAGATTTCATCTGAGGATATTTCCTTTTTCACCATAGCCCTCTATGGGCTTCCAAATATCACTTTGCCAATTCCACAAGAACTGTCTTAGCGAAAGGCTTCTTGAGGGGAAAGCTGTAACTCTGTGAGATGATTTCACAGAACACAAAGAAGTTTCTCAGAAAGCTTCTTTCTCTTTGTTATCGGAGGAAATTTCCTTTTGACCTATAGTCTTCCAAGGGATCCGAAATATCTGTTCTCAGATTCCACAGAAATAAGGCAAGCAAAGAGATCCACGAAATACAGATGTAACTCTGTGAGATGAATTAACAGAACACTAAGCAGTTTCTCAGAAAGGTTCTTTCCAGATTTCATCTGAGGATATTTCCTTTTTCACCATAGCCCTCTATGGGCTTCCAAATATCTCTTTGACAATTCCACAAGAACTGTCTTGGCGAAAGGCTTCTTGAGGGGAAAGCTGTAACTCTGTGAGATGATTTCACAGAATACAAAAAGTTTCTCAGAAAGCTTCTTTCTCTTGGTTATCGGAGCATATTTCCTTTGGACCTATAGTCTAAAAAGGGATCCGAAACATCTGTTCTCAGATTCCACAGAAATAAGGCTAGGAAAGAGATACACGAAATACAGATGTAACTCTGTGAGATGAATTAACAGAACACTAAGCAGTTTCTCAGAAAGCTTCTTTCCAGATTTCATGTGAGGATATCTCCTTTTTCACCGTAGCCGTCTATGGGCTTCCAAATATCACTTTTCCAATTCCACAAGAACTGTCTTAGCGAAAGGCTCCTTGAGGGGGAAGCTGTAACTCTGTAAGATGATTTCACAGAACACAAAGGAGTTTCTCAGAAAGCTTCTTTCTCTTTGTTATCAGAGGATATTTCCTTTGGCCCTATAGTCTTCCAAGGGATCTGAAATATCTGTTCTCAGATTCCGCAGAAATAAGGCTAGGAAAGAGATACACGAAATACAGATGTAACTCTGTGAGATGAATTAACAGAACACTAAGCAGTTTCTCAGAAAGCTTCTTTCCAGATTTCATCTGAGGATATTTCCTTTTTCACCAGAGCCCTCTATGGGCTTCCAAATGTCACTTTGCTAATTCCACAAGAACTGTCTTGGCGAAAGGCTTCTTGAGGGGAAAACTGCAACTCTGTGAGATGATTTCACAGAACACAGAGAAGTTTATCAGAAAGCTTCTTTCTCTTTGTTGTCGGAGGATATTTCCTTTGGCCCTATAGTCTTCCAAGGGATCCGAAATATCTGTTCTCAGATTCCACAGAAATAAGGCTAGCAAAGGGATCCATGAAATAAAGATGTAACTCTGTGAGATGAATTAACAGAACACTAAGCAGTTTCTCAGAAAGCTTCTTTCCATATTTCATCTGAGGATATTTCCTTTTTCACCATAGCCCTCTAAGGGCTTCCAAATATCACTTTTCCAATTGCACAAGAGCTGTCTTAGCGAAAGGCTTCTTGAGGGGAAAGCTGTAACTCTGTGAGATGATTTCACAGAACACAAAGAAGTTTATCAGAAAGCTTCTTTCTCTTTTTTATCGGAGGATATTTCCTTTGGCCCTATAGTTTTCAAAGTGATCCGAAATATCTGTTCTCAGATTCCACAGAAATAAGGCTAGTAAAGAGATCCACGAAATACAGATGTAACTCGGTGAGATGAATTAACAGAACCCTAAGCAGTTTCTCAGAAAGCTTCTTTCCAGGTTTCATTTGAGGATATTTCCTTTTTCACCATAGTCCACTGTGGGGTTCAAAATGTCACTTTGCCAATTCCAAAAGAACGGTCTTGGCGAATGGCTTCTTGAGGGGAAAGCTGTAACTCTGTGAGATGATTTCACAGAATACAAAGAAGTTTCTCAGAAAGCTTCTTT
Source organism: Macaca nemestrina (assembly GCF_043159975.1). Lineage (NCBI taxonomy): Eukaryota > Metazoa > Chordata > Mammalia > Primates > Cercopithecidae > Macaca > Macaca nemestrina. The sequence goes on along the minus strand of NC_092137.1, from coordinate 90,129,132 downwards.
CCCTTGGTTATCGGAGCATATTTCCTTTGGCCCTATAGTCTTCCTAGGGATCCGAAATATCTGTACCCAGATTCCCCAGAAATAAGGCTAGCAAAGAGATCCACGAAATACAGATGTAACTCTTTGAGATGAATTAACAGAACTCTAAGCAGTTTCTCAGAAACTTCTTTCCAGATTTCATCTGAGGATATTCCCTTTTTCACCATAGCCCGCTATGGGCTTCCAAATATCACTTTGCCAATTCCACAACAACTGTCTTAGCGAATGGCTTCTTGAGGGGAAAGCTGTAACTCTGTGAGATGATTTCACAGAACACAAAGAAGTTTCTCAGAATGCTTCTATGTCTTTGTTATCGGAGGATATTTCCTTTGGCCCTATAGTCTTCCAAGGGATCCGAAATATCTGTTCTCAGATTCCACAGAAATAAGACTAGCAAAGAGTTCCCCGAAATACAGATGTAACTCTGTGAGATGAATTAACAGAACACTAAGCAGTTTCTCAGAAAGCTTCTTTCCAGATTTCATCTGAGGATATTTCCTTTTTCACCATAGCCCTCTATGGGCTTCCAAATATCACTTTGCCAATTCCACAAGAACTGTCTTAGCGAAAGGCTTCTTGAGGGGAATGCTGTAACTCGGTGAGATGATTTCACAGAACACAAAGAAGTTTCTCAGAAAGCATCTTTCTGTTTGTTATCTGAGGATATTTCCTTTGGCCCTATAGTCTTCCAAGGGATCCGAAATATCTGTTCTCAGATTCCACAGAAATAAGGCTAGCAAAGGTATCCACGAAATAAAGATGTAACTCTGTGAGATGAATTAACAGAACACTAAGCAGTTTCTCAGAAAGCTTCTTTCCATATTTCATCTGAGGATATTTCCTTTTTCACCATAGCCCTCTAAGGGCTTCCAAATATCACTTTGCCAATTGCACAAGAGCTGTCTTAGCGAAAGGCTTCTTGAGGGGAAAGCTGTAACTCTGTGAGATGATTTCACAGAACACAAAGAAGTTTCTCAGAAAGCTTCTTTCTCTTTTTTATCGGAGGATATTTCCTTTGGCCCTATAGTTTTCAAAGGGATCCGAAATATCTGTTCTCAGATTCCACAGAAATAAGGCTAGCAAAGAGATCCACGAAATACAGATGTAACTCTGTGAGATGAATTAACAGAACACTAAGCAGTTTCTCAGAAAGCTTCTTTCCAGGTTTCCTGTGAGGATATTTCCTTTTTCACCATAGCCCACTGTGGGGTTCCAAATGTCACTTTGCCAATTCCAAAAGAACGGTCTTGGCGAAAGGCTTCTTGAGGGGAAAGCTGTAACTCTGTGAGATGATTTCACAGAATACAAAGAAGTTTCTCAGAAAGCTTCTTTCCCTTGGTTATCGGAGCATATTTCCTTTGGCCCTATAGTCTTCCTAGGGATCCGAAATATCTGTTCTCTGATTCCACAGAAATAAGGCTAGCAAAGAGATCCAAGAAATACAGATGTAACTCTGTGAGATGAATTAACAGTACTCTAAGCAGTTTCTCAGAAAGCTTCTTTCCAGATTTCATCTGAGGATATTTCCTTTTTTAATCATAGCCCTCTATGGGCTTCCAAATATCACTTTGCCAATTCCACAAGAACTGTCTTAGCGAAAGGCTTCTTGAGGGGAAAGCTGTAACTCTGTGAGATGATTTCACAGAACACAAAGAAGTTTCTCAGAAAGCATCTTTCTATTTGTTATCTGAGGATATTTCCTTTGGCCCTATAGTCTTCCAAGGGATCCGAAATATCTGTTCTCAGATTCCACAGAAATAAGGCTAGCAAAGGGATCCACGAAATACAGATGTAACTCTGTGAGATGAATTAACAGAACACTAAGCAGTTTCTCAGAAAGCTTCTTTCCATATTTCATCTGAGGATATTTCCTTTTTCACCGTAGCCCTCTATGGGCTTCCAAATATCACTTTGCCAATTGCACAAGAGCTGTCTTAGCGAAAGGCTTCTTGAGGGGAAAGCTGTAACTCTGTGAGATGATTTCACAGAACAGAAAGAAGTTTCTCAGAAAGCTTCTTTCTCTTTTTTATCGGAGGATATTTCCTTTGGCCCTATAGTTTTCAAAGGGATCCGAATTATCTGTTCTCAGATTCCACAGAAATAAGGCTAGCAAAGAGATCCACGAAATACAGATGTAATTCTGTGAGATGAATTAACAGAACACTAAGCAGTTTCTCAGAAAGCTTCTTTCCAGATTTCATCTGAGGATATTTCCTTTTTCACCGTAGCCCTCTATGGGCTTCCAAATATCACTTTGCCAATTCCACAAGAACTGTCATAGCGAAAGGCTTCTCGAGGGGAAAGCTGTAACTCTGTGAGATGATTTCGCAGAACACAAAGAAGTTTCTCAGAAAGCATCTTTCTCTTTGTTATCGGAGGATATTTCCTTTGGCCCTATAGTCTTCCAAGGGATCCGAAATATCTGTTCTCAGATTCCACAGAAATAAGGCTAGCAAAGAGATCCACGAAATACAGATGTAACTCTGTGAGATGAATTAACAGAACACTAAGCAGTTTCTCAGAAAGCTTCTTTCCAGTTTTCATCTGAGGATATTTCCTTTTTCACCATAGCCCTCTATGGGCTTCCAAATATCACTTTGCCAAATCCACAAGAACTGTCTTAGCGAAAGGCTTCTTGAGGGGAAAACTGTAACTCTGTGAGTTGATTTCACAGAACACAAAGAAGTTTCTCAGAAAGCTTCTTTCTCTTTGTTATCGGAGGATATTTCCTTTGGCCCTACAGTCTTCCAAGGGATCCGAAATATCTGTTCTCAGATTCCACAGAAATAAGGCTAGCAAAGAGATCCACGAAATACAGATGTAACTCTGTGAGATGAATTAACAGAACACTAAACAGTTTCTCAGAAAGCTTCTTTCCAGATTTCATCTGAGGATATTTCCTTTTTCACCATAGCCCTCTATGGGCTTCCAAATATCACTTTGCCAATTCCACAACAACTGTCTTAGCGAAAGGCTTCTTGAGGGGAATGCTGTAACTCTGTGAGGTGATTTCACAGAACACAAAGACGTTTCTCAGAAAGCATCTTTCTATTTGTTATCTCAGGATATTTCCTTTGGCCCTATAGTCTTCCAAGGGATCCGAAATATCTGTTCTCAGATTGCACAGAAATAAAGCTAGCAAAGGGATCCATGAAATAAAGATGTAACTCTGTGAGATGAATTAACAGAACACTAAGCAGTTTCTCAGAAAGCTTCTTTCCATATTTCATCTGAGGATATTTCCTTTTTCACCATAGCCCTCTTAGGGCTTCCAAATATCACTTTGCCAATTGCACAAGAGCTGTCTTAGCGAAAGGCTTCTTGAGGGGAAAGCTGTAACTCTGTGAGATGATTTCACAGAACACAAAGAAGTTTCTCAGAAAGCTTCTTTCTCTTTTTTATCGGAGGATATTTCCTTTGGCCCTATAGTTTTCAAAGGGATCCGAAATATCTGTTCTTAGATTCCACAGAAATAAGGCTAGCAAAGAGATCCACGAAATACAGATGTAACTCGGTGAGATGAATTAACAGAACACTAAGCAGTTTCTCAGAAAGCTTCTTTCCAGGTTTCATGTGAGGATATTTCCTTTTTCACCATAGCCCACTGTGGGGTTCCAAATGTCACTTTGCCAATTCCAAAATAACGGTCTTGGCGAATGGCTTCTTGAGGGGAAAGCTGTAACTCTGTGAGATGATTTCACAGAATACAAAGAAGTTTCTCAGAAAGCTTCTTTCCCTTGGTTATCGGAGCATATTTCCTTTGGCCCTATAGTCTTCCTAGGGATCCGAAATATCTGTACCCAGATTCCCCAGAAATAAGGCTAGCAAAGAGATCCACGAAATACAGATGAAACTCTGTGAGATGAATTAACAGAACTCTAAGCAGTTTCTCAGAAACTTCTTTCCAGATTTCATCTGAGGATATTCCCTTTTTCACCATAGCACTCTATGGGCTTCCAAATATCACTTTGCCAATTCCACAAGAACTGTCTTAGCGAAAGGCTTCTTGAGGGGAAAGCTGTAACTCTGTGAGATGATTTCACAGAACACAAAGAAGTTTCTCAGAAAGCTTCTATCTCTTTGTTATCGGAGGATATTTCCTTTGGCCCTATAGTCTTCCAAGGGATCCGAAATATCTGTTCTCAGATTCCACAGAAATAAGACTAGCAAAGAGTTCCCCGAAATACAGATGTAACTCTGTGAGATGAATTAGCAGAACACTGAGCAGTTTCTCAGAAAGCTTCTTTCCAGATTTCATCTGAGGATATTTCCTTTTTCACCATAGCCCTCTATGGGCTTCCAAATATCACTTTGCCAATTCCACAAGAACTGTCTTAGCGAAAGGCTTCTTTAGGGGAATGCTGTAACTCTGTGAGATGATTTCACAGAACACAAAGAAGTTTCTCAGAAAGCTTCTTTCTCTTTTTTATCGGAGGATATTTCCTTTGGCCCTATACTTTTCAAAGGGATCCGAATTATCTGTTCTCAGATTCCACAGAAATAAGGCTAGCAAAGAGATCCACGAAATACAGATGTAATTCTGTGAGATGAATTAACAGAACACTAAGCAGTTTCTCAGAAAGCTTCTTTCCAGATTTCATCTGAGGATATTTCGTTTTTCAACACAGCACTCTATGGGCTTCCAAATATCACTTTGCCAATTCCACATGAACTGTCTTGGCGAAAGGCTTCTTGAGGGGAATGCTGTAACTCTGTGAGATGATTTCACAGAACACAAAGAAGTTTCTCAGAAAGCTTCTTTCTATTTGTTATCCGAGGATATTTCCTTTGGCCCTATAGTCTTCCAAGGGATCCGAAATATCTGTTCTCAGATTCCACAGAAATAAGGCTAGCAAAGAGATCCACAGAAATAAGGCTAGCAAAGAGATCCACGAAATACAGATGTAACTCTGTGAGATGAATTAACAGAACACTAAGCAGTTTCTCAGAAAGCTTCTTTCCAGATTTCATCTGAGGATACTTCCTTTTTCACCATAGCCCTCTATGGGCTTCCAAATATCACTTTGCCAAATCCACAAGAACTGTCTTAGCGAAAGGCTTCTTGAGGGGAAAACTGTAACTCTGTGAGATGATTTCACAGAACACAAAGAAGTTTCTCAGAAAGCTTCTTTCTCTTTGTTATCGGAGGATATTTCCTTTGGCCCTACAGTCTTCCAAGGGATCCGAAATAACTGTTCTCAGATTCCACAGAAATAAGGCTAGCAAAGAGATCCACGAAATACAGATGTAACTCTGTGAGATGAATTAACAGAACACTAAGCAGTTTCTCAAAAAGCTTCTTTCCAGATTTCATCTGAGGATATTTCGTTTTTCACCATAGCCCTCTATGGGCTTCCAAATATCACTTTGCCAATTCCAAAAGAACTGTCTTAGCGAAAGGCTTCTTGAGGGGAAAGCTGTAACTCTGTGAGATGATTTCACAGAACACAAAGAAGTTTCTCAGAAAGCATCTTTCTATTTGTTATCTGAGGATTTTTCCTTTGGCCCTATTGTCTTCCAAGGGATCCGAAATATCTGTCTCAGATTCCACAGAAATAAGGCTAGCAAAGGGATCCACGAAATACAGATGTAACTCTGTGAGATGAATTAACAGAACACTAAGCAGTTTCTCAGAAAGCTTCTTTCCAGATTTCATCTGAGGATATTTCCTTTTTCACCATAGCCCTCTATGGGCTTCCAAATGTCACTTTGCCAATTGCATAAGAGCTGTCTTAGCGAAAGGCTTCTTGAGGGGAAAGCTGTAACTCGGTGAGATGATTTCACAGAACACAAAGAAGTTTCTCAGAAAGCTTCTTTCTCTTTGTTATCGGAGGATATTTCCTTTGGGCTATAGTTTTCAAAGGGATCCGGAATATCTGTTCTCAGATTCCACAGAAATAAGGCTAGCAAAGTGATCCACGAAATACAGATGTAACTCTGTGAGATGAATTAACAGAACACTAAGCAGTTTCTCAGAAAGCTTCTTTCCAGATTTCATCTGAGGATATTTCTTTTTTCATCATAGCCCTCTATGGGCTTCCAAATGTCACTTTGTCAATTCCACAAGAACTCTCTTGGGGAATGGCTTCTTGAGGGGAATGCTGTAACTCTGTGATAGGATTTCACAGAACACAAAGAAATTTCTCAGAAAGCTTCTTTATCTTTGTTATCGGAGGATATTTCCTTTGGCCCTATAGTTTTCCAAGGGATCCGAAATATCTGTTCTCAGATTCCACAGAAATAAGGCTAGCAAAGAGATCCAGGAAATACAAATTTAATACTGTGAGATGAATTAACAGAACACTAAGCAGTTTCTCAGAAAGCTTCTTTCCAGATTTCATCTGAGGATATTTCCTTTTTCACCATAGCCCTCTATGGGATTCCAAATGTCACTTTCCAATTCCGCAAGAACTGTCTTAGCGAAAGGCTTCTTGAGGGGAAAGCTGTAACTCTGTGAGATGATTTCACAGAACACAAAGAAGTTTCTCTGAAAGCTTCTTTCTCTTTGCTATCGGAGGATATTTCCTTTGGCCCTATAGTCTTCCAAGGGATCCGAAATATCTGTTCTCAGATTCCACAGAAATAAGGCTAGCAAGGAGATCCACGAAATACAGATGTAAATCTGTGACATGAATTAACAGAACACTAAGGGGTTTCTCAGAAAGCTTCTTTACATATTTCATCTGAGGATATTTCCTTTTTCACCATAGCCCTCTATGAGCTTCCAAATATCACTTTGCCAATTCCACAAGAACTGTCTTAGCGAAAGGCTTCTTGAGGGGAAAACTGTAACTCTGTAAGATGATTTGACAGAACACAAAGAAGTTTCTCAGAAAGCTTCTTTCTCTTTGTTATCGGAGGATATTTCCTTTGGCCCTATAGTCTTCCAAGGGATCCGAAATATCTGTTCTCAGATTCCACAGAAATAAGGCTAGCAAAGAGATCCACGAAATACAGATGTAACTCTGTGAGAGGAATTAACAGAACACTAAGCAGTTTCTCAGAAAGCTTCTTTCCAGATTTCATCTGAGGATATTTCGTTTTTCACCATAGCACTCTATGTGATTCCAAATATCACTTTGCCAATTCCACAAGAATTGTCTTAGCGAAAGGCATCTTGAGGGGAATGCTGTAACTCTGTGAGATGATTTCACAGAACACAAAGAAGTTTCTCAGAAAGCTTCTTTCTATTTGTTATCTGAGATTATTTCCTTTAGCCCTATAGTCTTCCAAGGGATCCGAAATATCTGTTCTCAGATTCCACAGAAATAAGGCTAGCAAAGAGATCCACGAAATACAGATGTAACTCTGTGAGATGAATTAACAGAACACTAAGCAGTTTCTCAGAAAGCTTCTTTCCAGATTTCATCTCAGGATATTTCCTTTTTCACCAGAGCCCTCTATGGGCTTCCAAATGTCACTTTGCCAATTCCACAAGAACTGTCTTGGCGAAAGGCTTCTTGAGGGGAAAGCTGTAACTCTGTGAGATGATTTCACAGAATACAAAGAAGTTTCTCAGAAAGCTTCTTTCTCTTGGTTATCGGAGCATATTTCCTTTGGCCCTATAGTCTTCCAAGGGATCCAAAATATCTGTATTCAGATTCCACAGAAATAAGGCTAGCAAAGAGATCCACGAAATACAGTTGTAACTTTGTGAGATGAATTAACAGAACACTCAGCAGTTTCTCAGAAAGCTTCTTTCCAGATTTCATCTGAGGATATTTCCTTTTTCACCATAGCCCTCTAGGGGCTTCCAAATATCACTTTGCCAATTCCACAAGAACTGTCATAGCGAAAGGCTTCTTGAGGGGAAAGCTGTAAGTCTGTGAGATGATTTCGCAGAACACAAAGAAGTTTCTCAGAAAGCTTCTTTCTCTTTGTTATCGGAGGATATTTCCTTTGGCCCTATAGTCTTCCTAGGGATCCGAAATATCTGTACCCAGATTCCCCAGAAATAAGGCTAGCAAAGAGATCCACGAAATACAGATGAAACTCTGTGAGATGAATTAACAGAACTCTAAGCAGTTTCTCAGAAACTTCTTTCCAGATTTCATCTGAGGATATTCCCTTTTTCACCATAGCACTCTATGGGCTTCCAAATATCACTTTGCCAATTCCACAAGAACTGTCTTAGCGAAAGGCTTCTTGAGGGGAAAGCTGTAACTCTGTGAGATGATTTCACAGAACACAAAGAAGTTTCTCAGAAAGCTTCTATCTCTTTGTTATCGGAGGATATTTCCTTTGGCCCTATAGTCTTCCAAGGGATCCGAAATATCTGTTCTCAGATTCCACAGAAATAAGACTAGCAAAGAGTTCCCCGAAATACAGATGTAACTCTGTGAGATGAATTAGCAGAACACTGAGCAGTTTCTCAGAAAGCTTCTTTCCAGATTTCATCTGAGGATATTTCCTTTTTCACCATAGCCCTCTATGGGCTTCCAAATATCACTTTGCCAATTCCACAAGAACTGTCTTAGCGAAAGGCTTCTTTAGGGGAATGCTGTAACTCTGTGAGATGATTTCACAGAACACAAAGAAGTTTCTCAGAAAGCTTCTTTCTCTTTTTTATCGGAGGATATTTCCTTTGGCCCTATACTTTTCAAAGGGATCCGAATTATCTGTTCTCAGATTCCACAGAAATAAGGCTAGCAAAGAGATCCACGAAATACAGATGTAATTCTGTGAGATGAATTAACAGAACACTAAGCAGTTTCTCAGAAAGCTTCTTTCCAGATTTCATCTGAGGATATTTCGTTTTTCAACACAGCACTCTATGGGCTTCCAAATATCACTTTGCCAATTCCACATGAACTGTCTTGGCGAAAGGCTTCTTGAGGGGAATGCTGTAACTCTGTGAGATGATTTCACAGAACACAAAGAAGTTTCTCAGAAAGCTTCTTTCTATTTGTTATCCGAGGATATTTCCTTTGGCCCTATAGTCTTCCAAGGGATCCGAAATATCTGTTCTCAGATTCCACAGAAATAAGGCTAGCAAAGAGATCCACAGAAATAAGGCTAGCAAAGAGATCCACGAAATACAGATGTAACTCTGTGAGATGAATTAACAGAACACTAAGCAGTTTCTCAGAAAGCTTCTTTCCAGATTTCATCTGAGGATACTTCCTTTTTCACCATAGCCCTCTATGGGCTTCCAAATATCACTTTGCCAAATCCACAAGAACTGTCTTAGCGAAAGGCTTCTTGAGGGGAAAACTGTAACTCTGTGAGATGATTTCACAGAACACAAAGAAGTTTCTCAGAAAGCTTCTTTCTCTTTGTTATCGGAGGATATTTCCTTTGGCCCTACAGTCTTCCAAGGGATCCGAAATAACTGTTCTCAGATTCCACAGAAATAAGGCTAGCAAAGAGATCCACGAAATACAGATGTAACTCTGTGAGATGAATTAACAGAACACTAAGCAGTTTCTCAAAAAGCTTCTTTCCAGATTTCATCTGAGGATATTTCGTTTTTCACCATAGCCCTCTATGGGCTTCCAAATATCACTTTGCCAATTCCAAAAGAACTGTCTTAGCGAAAGGCTTCTTGAGGGGAAAGCTGTAACTCTGTGAGATGATTTCACAGAACACAAAGAAGTTTCTCAGAAAGCATCTTTCTATTTGTTATCTGAGGATTTTTCCTTTGGCCCTATTGTCTTCCAAGGGATCCGAAATATCTGTCTCAGATTCCACAGAAATAAGGCTAGCAAAGGGATCCACGAAATACAGATGTAACTCTGTGAGATGAATTAACAGAACACTAAGCAGTTTCTCAGAAAGCTTCTTTCCAGATTTCATCTGAGGATATTTCCTTTTTCACCATAGCCCTCTATGGGCTTCCAAATGTCACTTTGCCAATTGCATAAGAGCTGTCTTAGCGAAAGGCTTCTTGAGGGGAAAGCTGTAACTCGGTGAGATGATTTCACAGAACACAAAGAAGTTTCTCAGAAAGCTTCTTTCTCTTTGTTATCGGAGGATATTTCCTTTGGGCTATAGTTTTCAAAGGGATCCGGAATATCTGTTCTCAGATTCCACAGAAATAAGGCTAGCAAAGTGATCCACGAAATACAGATGTAACTCTGTGAGATGAATTAACAGAACACTAAGCAGTTTCTCAGAAAGCTTCTTTCCAGATTTCATCTGAGGATATTTCTTTTTTCATCATAGCCCTCTATGGGCTTCCAAATGTCACTTTGTCAATTCCACAAGAACTCTCTTGGGGAATGGCTTCTTGAGGGGAATGCTGTAACTCTGTGATAGGATTTCACAGAACACAAAGAAATTTCTCAGAAAGCTTCTTTATCTTTGTTATCGGAGGATATTTCCTTTGGCCCTATAGTTTTCCAAGGGATCCGAAATATCTGTTCTCAGATTCCACAGAAATAAGGCTAGCAAAGAGATCCACGAAATACAGATGTAACTCTGTGAGATGAATTAACAGAACACTAAGCAGTTTCTCAGAAAGCTTCTTTCCAGATTTCATCTGAGGATATTTCCTTTTTCACCATAGCCCTCTATGGGATTCCAAATGTCACTTTCCAATTCCGCAAGAACTGTCTTAGCGAAAGGCTTCTTGAGGGGAAAGCTGTAACTCTGTGAGATGATTTCACAGAACACAAAGAAGTTTCTCTGAAAGCTTCTTTCTCTTTGCTATCGGAGGATATTTCCTTTGGCCCTATAGTCTTCCAAGGGATCCGAAATATCTGTTCTCAGATTCCACAGAAATAAGGCTAGCAAGGAGATCCACGAAATACAGATGTAAATCTGTGACATGAATTAACAGAACACTAAGGGGTTTCTCAGAAAGCTTCTTTACATATTTCATCTGAGGATATTTCCTTTTTCACCATAGCCCTCTATGAGCTTCCAAATATCACTTTGCCAATTCCACAAGAACTGTCTTAGCGAAAGGCTTCTTGAGGGGAAAACTGTAACTCTGTAAGATGATTTGACAGAACACAAAGAAGTTTCTCAGAAAGCTTCTTTCTCTTTGTTATCGGAGGATATTTCCTTTGGCCCTATAGTCTTCCAAGGGATCCGAAATATCTGTTCTCAGATTCCACAGAAATAAGGCTAGCAAAGAGATCCACGAAATACAGATGTAACTCTGTGAGAGGAATTAACAGAACACTAAGCAGTTTCTCAGAAAGCTTCTTTCCAGATTTCATCTGAGGATATTTCGTTTTTCACCATAGCACTCTATGTGATTCCAAATATCACTTTGCCAATTCCACAAGAATTGTCTTAGCGAAAGGCATCTTGAGGGGAATGCTGTAACTCTGTGAGATGATTTCACAGAACACAAAGAAGTTTCTCAGAAAGCTTCTTTCTATTTGTTATCTGAGATTATTTCCTTTAGCCCTATAGTCTTCCAAGGGATCCGAAATATCTGTTCTCAGATTCCACAGAAATAAGGCTAGCAAAGAGATCCACGAAATACAGATGTAACTCTGTGAGATGAATTAACAGAACACTAAGCAGTTTCTCAGAAAGCTTCTTTCCAGATTTCATCTCAGGATATTTCCTTTTTCACCAGAGCCCTCTATGGGCTTCCAAATGTCACTTTGCCAATTCCACAAGAACTGTCTTGGCGAAAGGCTTCTTGAGGGGAAAGCTGTAACTCTGTGAGATGATTTCACAGAATACAAAGAAGTTTCTCAGAAAGCTTCTTTCTCTTGGTTATCGGAGCATATTTCCTTTGGCCCTATAGTCTTCCAAGGGATCCAAAATATCTGTATTCAGATTCCACAGAAATAAGGCTAGCAAAGAGATCCACGAAATACAGTTGTAACTTTGTGAGATGAATTAACAGAACACTCAGCAGTTTCTCAGAAAGCTTCTTTCCAGATTTCATCTGAGGATATTTCCTTTTTCACCATAGCCCTCTAGGGGCTTCCAAATATCACTTTGCCAATTCCACAAGAACTGTCATAGCGAAAGGCTTCTTGAGGGGAAAGCTGTAAGTCTGTGAGATGATTTCGCAGAACACAAAGAAGTTTCTCAGAAAGCTTCTTTCTCTTTGTTATCGGAGGATATTTCCTTTGGCCCTATAGTCTTCCAAGGGATCCGAAATATCTGTTCTCAGATTCCACAGAAATAAGGCTAGCAAAGAGATCCACGAAATACAGATGTAACTCGGTGAGATGAATTAACAGAACACTAAGCAGTTTCTCAGAAAGCTTCTTTCCAGATTTCATCTGAGGATATTTCCTTTTTCACCATAGCCCTCTATGGGCTTCCAAATATCACTTTGCCAAATCCACAAGAACTGTCTTAGAGAAAGGCTTCTTGTGGGGAAAACTGTAACTCTGTGAGATGATTTCACAGAACACAAAGAAGTTTCTCAGAAAGCTTCTTTCTCTTTGTTATCGGAGGATATTTCCTTTGGCCCTACAGTCTTCCAAGGGATCCGAAATAACTGTTCTCAGATTCCACAGAAATAAGGCTAGCAAAGAGATCCACGAAATACAGATGTAACTCTGTGAGATGAATTAACAGAACACTAAGCAGTTTCTCAGAAAGCTTCTTTCCAGATTTCATCTGAGGATATTTCCTTTTTCACCAAAGCCCTCTATGGGCTTCCAAATATCACTTTGCCAATTCCACAAGAACTGTCTTAGCGAAAGGCTTCTTGAGGGGAATGCTGTAACTCTGTGAGATGATTTCACAGAACACAAAGAAGTTTCTCAGAAAGCATCTTTCTATTTGTTATCTGAGGATTTTTCCTTTGGCCCTATAGTCTTCCAAGGGATCCGAAATATCTGTCTCAGATTCCAGAGAAATAAGGCTAGCAAAGGGATCCACGAAATACAGATGTAACTCTGTGAGATGAATTAACAGAACACTAAGCAGTTTCTCAGAAAGCTTCTTTCCAGATTTCTTCTGAGGATATTTCCTTTTTCACCATAGCCATCTATGGGCTTCCAAATGTCACTTTGCCAATTGCATAAGAGCTGTCTTAGCGAAAGGCTACTTGAGGGGAAAGCTGTAACTCGGTGAGATGATTTCACAGAACACAAAGAAGTTTCTCACAAAGCTTCTTTCTCTTTGTTATCGGAGGATATTTCCTTTGGCCCTATAGTTTTCAAAGGGATCCGGAATATCTGTTCTCAGATTCCACAGAAATAAGGCTAGCAAAGAGATCCACGAAATACAGATGTAGCTCTGTGAGATGAATTAACAGATCACTAAGCAGTTTCTCAGAAAGCTTCTTTCCAGATTTCATCTGAGTATATTTCTTTTTTCACCATAGCCCTCTATGGGCTTCCAAATGTCACTTTGTCAATTCCACAAGAACTCTCTTGGGGAAAGGCTTCTTGAGGGGAATGCTGTAACTCTGTGATAGGATTTCACAGAACACAAAGAAGTTTCTCAGAAAGCTTCTTTATCTTTGTTATCGGAGGATATTTCCTTTGGCCCTATAGTTTTCCAAGGGATCCGAAATATCTGTTCTCAGATTCCACAGAAATAAGGCTAGCAAAGAGATCCAGGAAATACAAATTTAATACTGTGAGATGAATTAACAGAACACTAAGCAGTTTCTCAGAAAGCTTCTTTCCAGATTTCATCTGAGGATATTTCCTTTTTCACCATAGCCCTCTATGGGCTTCCAAATGTCACTTTCCGATTCCACAAGAACTGTCTTAGCGAAAGGCTTCTTGAGGGGAAAGCTGTAACTCTGTGAGATGATTTCACAGAACACAAAGAAGTTTCTCTGAAAGCTTCTTTCTCTTTGCTATCGGAGGATATTTCCTTTGGCCTTATAGTCTTCCAAGGGATCCGAAATATCTGTTCTCAGATTCCACAGAAATAAGTCTAGCAAGGAGATCCACGAAATACACATGTAACTCTGTGACATGAGTTAACGGAAAACTAAGGGGTTTCTCAGAAAACTTCTTTACATATTTCATCTGAGGATATTTCCTTTTTAACCATAGCCCTCTATGAGCTTCCAAATATCACTTTGCCAATTCCACAAGAACTGTCTTAGCGAAAGGCTTCTTGAGGGGAAAACTGTAACTCTGTGAGATGATTTGACAGAACACAAAGAAGTTTCTCAGAAAGCTTCTTTCTCTTTGTTATCGGAGGATATTTCCTTTGGCCCCATAGTCTTCCAAGGGATCCGAAATATCTGTTCTCAGATTCCACAGAAATAAGGCTAGCAAAGAGATCCACGAAATACAGATGTAACTCTGTGAGAGGAATTAACAGAACACTAAGCAGTTTCTCAGAAAGCTTCTTTCCAGATTTCATCTGAGGATATTTCGTTTTTCACCATAGCACTCTATGGGATTCCAAATATCACTTTGCCAATTCCACAAGAATTGTCTTAACGAAAGGCTTCTTGAGGGGAATGCTGTAACTCTGTGAGATGATTTCACGGAACAAAAAGAAGTTTCTCAGAAAGCTTCTTTCTATTTGTTATCTGAGATTATTTCCTTTAGCCCTATAGTCTTCCAAGGGATCCGAAATATCTGTTCTCAGATTCCACAGAAATAAGGCTAGCAAAGAGAACCACGAAATACAGATGTAACTCTGTGAGATGAATTAACAGAACACTAAGCAGTTTCTCAGAAAGCTTCTTTCCAGATTTCATCAGAGGATATTTCCTTTTTCACCATAGCCCTCTATGGGCTTCCAAATATCACTTTGCCAATTGCACAAGAACTGTCTTAGCGAAAGGCTTCTTGAGGGGAAAGCTGTAACTCTGTGAGATGATTTCACAGAACACAAAGAAGTATCTCAGAAAGTTTCTTTCTCTTTGTTATCGGAGGATATTTCCTTTGGCCTATAGTTTTCAAAGGGATCCGAAATATCTGTTCTCAGAATCCACAGAAATGAGGCTAGCAAAGAGATCCACGAAATACAGATGTAACTATGTGAGATGAATTAACAGAACACTAAGCAGTTTCTCAGAAAGCTTCTTTCCAGATTTCATGTGAGGATATTTCCTTTTTCACCGTAGCCCTCTAGGGGCTTCCAAATATCACTTTGCCAATTCCACAAGAACTGTGATAGCGAAAGGCTTCTTGAGGGGAAAGCTGTAACTCTGTGAGATGATTTCACAGAACACAAAGAAGTTTCTCAGAAAGCTTCTTTCTCTTTTTTATCGGAGGATATTTCCTTTGGCCTTATAGTCTTGAAAGGGATCCGAAATATCTGTTCTCAGATTCCACAGAAATAAGGCTAGCAAAGAGATCCACGAAATACAGATGTAACTCTGTGCGATGAATTAACAGAACACTAAGCAGTTTCTCAGAAAGCTTCTTTCCAGATTTCATCTGAGCATATTTCCTTTTTCACCATAGCCCTCTTTTGGGCTTCCAAATATCACTTTGCCAATTGCACAAGAACTGTCTTAGCGAAAGGCTTCTTGAGGGGAAAGCTGTAACTCTGTGAGATGATTTCACAGAACACAAAGAAGTTTCTCAGAAAGTTTCTTTCTCTTTGTTATCGGAGGATATTTCCTTTGGCCCTATAGTTTTCAAAGGGATCCGAAATATCTGTTCTCAGAATCCACAGAAATGAGGCTAGCAAAGAGATCCACGAAATACAGATGTAACTATGTGAGATGAATTAACAGAACACTAAGCAGTTTCTCAGAAAGCTTCTTTCCAGATTTCATGTGAGGATATTTCCTTTTTCACCTTAGCCATCTAGGGGCTTCCAAATATCACTTTGCCAATTCCACAAGAACTGTGATAGCGAAAGGCTTCTTGAGGGGAAAGCTGTAACTCTGTGAGATGATTTCACAGAACACAAAGAAGTTTCTCAGAAAGCTTCTTTCTCTTTGTTATCGGAGGATATTTCCTTTGGCCCTATAGTCTTCCAAGGGATCCGAAATATCTGTTCTCAGATTCCACAGAAATAAGGCTAGCAAAGAGATCCACGAAATACAGATGTAACTCTGTGGGATGAATGAACAGAACACTAAGCAGTTTCTCAGAAATCTTCTTTCTAGATTTCATCTGAGGATATTTCGTTTTTCATCATAGCCCTCTATGGGCTTCCAAATGTCACTTTGCCAATTCCACAAGAACTGTCTTGGCGAAAGGCTTCTTGAGGGGAAAGCTGTAACTCTGTGAGATGATTTCACAGAATACAAAGAAGTTTCTCAGAAAGGTTCTTTCTCCTTGTTATCGGAGCATATTTCCTTTGGCCCTATAGTCTTCCAAGGGATCCGAAATATCTGTTCTCAGATTCCACAGAAATAAGGCTAGCAAAGAGATCCACGAAATACAGATGTAACTCGGTGAGATGAATTAACAGATCACTAAGCAGTTTCTCAGAAAGCTTCTTTCCATATTTCATCTGAGGATATTTCCTTTTTCACCATAGCCATCTATGGGCTTCCAAATATCACTTTGCCAATTCCACAAGAACTGTCTTAGCGAAAGGCTTCTTGAGGGGAAAGCTGTAACTCTGTGAGATGATTTCAAAGAACACAATGAAGTTTCTCAGAAAGCTTCTTTCTCTTTGTTATCAGAGGATATTTCCTTTGGCCTTATAGTCTTCCAAGGGAACCGAAATATCTGTTCTCATATTCCACAGAAATAAGGCTAGCAAAGAGATCCACGAAATACAGATGTAGCTCTGTGAGATGAATTAACAGAACACTAAGCAGTTTCTCCGGAAGCTTCTTTCCAGATTTCATCTCAGGATATTTCCTTTTTCACCATAGCCCATTATGGGCTTCCAAATATCACTTTGCCAATTCCACAAGAACTGTCTTAGCGAAAGGCTTCTTGAGGGGAAAGCTGTAACTCTGTGAGATGATTTCATAGAACACAAAGAAGTTTCTCAGAAAGCTTCTTTCTCTTTGTTATCGGAGGATATTTCCTTTGGCCCTATAGTCTTCCAAATGATCCGAAATATCTGTTCTCAGATTCCACAGAAATAAGGCTAGCAAAGAGATCCAAGAAATACAGATGTAACTCTGTGAGATGAATTAACAGAACACTAAGCAGTTTCTCAGAAAGCTTCTTTCCAGATTTCATCTGAGGATATTTCCTTATTCACCATAGCCCTCTATGGGCTTCCTAATGTCACTTTGCCAATTCCACAAGAACTGTCTTAGCGAAAGGCTTCTTGAGGGGAAAGCTGTAACTCTGTGAGATGATTTCACTGAACACAAAGAAGTTTCTCAGAAAGCTTCTTTCTATTTGTTATCTGAGATTATTTCCTTTGGCCCTATAGTCTTCCAAGGGTTCCGAAATATCTGTTCTCAGATTCCACAGAAATAAGGCTAGCAAAGAGATCCACGAAATACAGATGTAACTCGGTGAGATGAATTAACAGAACACTAAGCAGTTTCTCAGAAAGCTTCTTTCCAGATTTCATCAGAGGATATTTCCTTTTTCACCATAGCCCTCTATGCGCTTCCAAATATCACTTTGTCAATTGCACAAGAACTGTCTTAGCGAAAGGCTTCTTGAGGGGAAAGGTGTAACTCTGTTAGATGATTTCACAGAACACAAAGAAGTTTCTCAGAAAGCTTCTTTCTCTTTGTTATCGGGGGATAATTACTTTGGCCCTATAGTTTTCAAAAGGATCCGAAATATCTGTTCTCAGATTCCACAGAAATAAGGCTAGCAAAGAGATCCACGAAATACAGATGTAACTCTGTGAGATGAATTAACAGAACACTAAGCAGTTTCTCAGAAAGCCTCTTTCCAGATTTCATCTGAGGATATTTCCTTTTTCACCGTAGCCCTCTAGGGAGTTCCAAATATCACTTTGCCAATTCCACATGAACTGTGATAGCGAAAGGCTTCTTGAGGGGAAAGTTGTAACTCTGTGAGATGATTTCACAGAACACAAAGAAGATTCTCAGAAAGCTTCTTTCTCTTTGTTATCGGAGGATATTTCTTTTGGCCCTATAGTCTTGAAAGGGATCCGAAATATCTGTTCTCAGATTCCTCAGAAATAAGGCTAGCATAGAGATCCACGAAATACAGATGTAACTCTGTGAGATGAATTAACAGAACACTAAGCAGTTTCTCAGAAAGCTTCTTTCCAGATTTCATCTGAGCATATTTCCTTTTTCACCATAACCCTCTTTTGGGCTTCCAAATATCACTTTGCCAATTCCACAAGAACTGTCTTAGCGAAAGGCTTCTTGAGGGAAAAGCTGTAACTCTGTGAGATGATTTCACAGAACTCAAAGAAGTTTCTCAGAAAGCTTCTTTCTCTTTGTTATCGGAGGATATTTCCTTTGGCCCTATAGTCTTCCAAGGGATCCGAAATATCTGTTCTCTGATTCCACAGAAATAAGGCTAGCAAAGAGATCCACGAAATACAGATGTAACTCTGTGAGATGAATGAACAGAACACTAAGCAGTTTCTCAGAAATCTTCTTTCTAGATTTCATGTGAGAATATTTCCTTTTTCACCATAGCCCTCTATGGGCTTCCAAATATCACTTTGCCAATTCCACAAGAACTGTCTTAGCGAAAGGCTTCTTGAGGGGAAAGCTGTAACTCTGTGAGATGATTTCACAGAATACAAAGAAGTTTCTCAGAAAGCTTCTTTCTCTTTGTTATCGGAGGATATTTCCTTTGGCCCTATAGTCTTCCAAGGGATCCGAAATATCTGTTCTCAGATCCAACAGAAATAAGGCTAGCAAAGAGGTCCAAGAAATACAGATGTAGCTCTGTGAGATGAATTAACAGAACACTAAGCAGTTTCTCAGAAAGCTTCTTTCCATATTTCATCTGAGGATATTTCCTTTTTCACCATAGCCCTTTATGGGCTTCCAAATATCACTTTGCCAATTGCACAAGAGCTGTCTTAGCGAAAGGCTTCTTGAGGGGAAAGCTGTAACTCTGTGAGATGATTTCACAGAACACAAAGAAGTTTCTCAGAAAGCTTCTTACTCTTTGTTATCGGAGGATATTTCCTTTGGCCCTATAGTTTTCAAAGGGATCCGAAATATCTGTTCTCAGATTCCACAGAAATAAGGCTAGCAAAGAGATCCACGAAATACAGATGTAACTCTGTGAGATGAATTAACAGAACACTAAGCAGTTTCTCAAAAAGCTTCTTTCCAGATGTCATGTGAGGATATTTCCTTTTTCACCAATGCCCTCTATGGGCTTCCAAATATCACTTTGCCAATTCCACAAGAACTGTCTTAGCGAAAGGCTTCTTGAGGGGAAAACTGTAACTCTGTGAGATGATTTCATAGAACACAAAGAAGTTTCTCAGAAAGCTTCTTTCTCTTTGTTATCGGAGGATATTTCCTTTGGCCATATAGTCTTCCAAGGGATCCGAAGTATCTGTACTCAGATTCCACAGAAATAAGGCTAGCAAAGAGATCCACGAAATACAGATGTAACTCTGTGAGATGAATTAACAGAACACTAAGCAGTTTCTCAGAAAGCTTCTTTCCAGATTTCATCTGAGGATATTTCCTTTTTCACCGTAGCCCTCTATGGGCTTCCAAATATCACTTTGCCAATTCCACAAGAACTGTCTTAGCGAAAGGCTTCTTGAGGGGAATGCTGTAACTCTGTGAGATGATTTCACAGAAGACACAGAAGTTTCTCAGAAAGCTTCTTTCTCATTGTTATCCGAGATTATTTCCTTTGGCCCTAGAGTCTTCCAAGGGATCCGAAATATCTGTTCTCAGATTCCACAGAAATAAGGCTAGCAAAGAGATCCACGAAATACAGATGTAACTCTGTGAGATGAATTAACAGAACACTAAGCAGTTTCTCTGAAAGCTTCTTTCCAGATTTCATCTGAGGATATATCCTTTTTCACCATAGCCCTCTATGTGCTTCCAAATATCACTTTGCCAATTGCACAAGAACTGTCTTTGCGAAAGGCTTCTTGAGGGGAAAGCTGTAACTCTGTGAGATGATTTCAAAGAACACAAAGAAGTTTCTCAGAAAGCTTCTTTCTCTTTGTTATCGGAGGATATTTCCTTTGGCCCTATAGTTTTCAAAGGGATCCGAAATATCTGTTCTCAGATTCCACAGAAATAAGGCTAGCAAAGAGATCCACGAAATACAGATGTAACTCTGTGAGATGAATTAACAGAACACTAAGCAGTTTCTCAGAAAGGTTCTTTCCAGATTTCATGTTTGGATATTTCCTTTTTCACCGTAGCCCTCTATTGGCTTCCAAATGTCACTTTGACAATTCCACAAGAACTGTCTTGGCGAAAAGCTTCTTGAGGGGAAAGCTGTAACTCTGTGACATGATTTCACAGAATACAAAGACGTTTCTCAGAAAGCTTCTTTCTCTTTGGTATAGGAGCATATTTCCTTAGGCCCTATAGTCTTCCAAGGGATC
Source organism: Macaca nemestrina (assembly GCF_043159975.1). Classification (NCBI taxonomy): domain Eukaryota; kingdom Metazoa; phylum Chordata; class Mammalia; order Primates; family Cercopithecidae; genus Macaca; species Macaca nemestrina. The sequence goes on along the minus strand of NC_092137.1, from coordinate 90,108,798 downwards.
CGAAATATCTGTTCTCAGATTCCACAGAAATAAGGCTAGCAAAGAGATCCACGAAATACAGATGTAACTCTGTGAGATGAATTAACAGAACACTAAGCAGTTTCTCAGAAAGCTTCTTTCCAGATTTCATCAGAGGATATTTCCTTTTTCACCATAGCCCTCTATGGGCTTCCAAATATCACTTTGCCAATTCCACAAGAACTGTCTTAGCGAAAGGCTTCTTGAGGGGAAAGCTGTAACTCTGTGAGATGATTTCACAGAATACAAAGAAGTATCTCAGAAAGCTTCTTTCTCTTTGTTATCGGAGGATATTTCCTTTGGCCCTATAGTCTTGAAAGGGATCCGAAATATCTGTTCTCAGATTCCACAGAAATAAGGCTATCAAAGAGATCCACGAAATACAGATGTAACTCTGTGGGATGAATTAACAGAACACTAAGCAGTTTCTCAGAAAGGTTCTTTCCAGATTTCATCTGAGCATATTTCCTTTTTCACCATAGCCCTCTATGGGCTTCCAAATATCACTTTGCCAATTCCACAAGAACTGTCTTAGCGAAAGGCTTCTTGAGGGGAATGCTGTAACTCTGTGAGATGATTTCACAGAACACACAGAAGTTTCTCAGAAAGCTTCTTTCTCTTTGTTATCCGAGATTATTTCCTTTGGCCCTATAGTCTTCCAAGGGATCCGAAATATCTGTTCTCAGATTCCACAGAAATAAGGCTAGCAAAGAGATCCACGAAATACAGATGTAACTCTGTGAGATGAATTAACAGAACACTAAGCAGTTTCTCAGAAAGCTTCTTTCCAGATTTCATCTGAGGATATTTCCTTTTTCACCATAGCCCTCTATGGGCTTCCAAATATCACCTTGCCAATTGCACAAGAACTGTCTTTGCGAAAGGCTTCTTGAGGGGAAAGCTGTAACTCTGTGAGATGATTTCACAGAACACAAAGAAGTTTCTCAGAAAGCTTCTTTCTCTTTGTTATCGGAGGATATTTCCTTTGGCCCTATAGTTTTCAAAGGGATCCGAAATATCTGTTCTCAGATTCCACAGAAATAAGGGTAGCAAAGAGATCCACGAAATACAGATGTATCTCTGTGAGATGAATTAACAGAACACTAAGCAGTTTCTCAGAAAGGTTCTTTCCAGATTTCATGTTTGGATATTTCCTTTTTCACCGTAGCCCTCTATTGGCTTCCAAATGTCACTTTGACAATTCCACAAGAACTGTCTTGGCGAAAAGCTTCTCGAGGGTAAAGCTGTAACTCTGTGACATGATTTCACAGAATACAAAGAAGTTTCTCAGAAAGCTTCTTTCTCTTTGTTATAGGAGCATATTTCCTTAGGCCCTATAGTCTTCCAAGGGATCCGAAATATCTGTTCTCAGATTCCACAGAAATAAGGCTAGCAAAGAGATCCACGAAATACAGATGTAACTCTGTGAGATGAATTAACAGAACACTAAGCAGTTTCTCAGAAAGCTTCTTTCCAGATTTCATCTGAGGATATTTCCTTTTTCACCATAGCCCTCTATGGGCTTCCAAATATCACTTTGCCAATTCCACAAGAACTGTCTTAGCGAAAGTCTTCTTGAGGGGAAAGCTGTAACTCTGTGAGATGATTTCACAGAATACAAAGAAGTTTCTCAGAAAGCTTCTTTCTCTTTGTTATCGGAGGATATTTCCTTTGGCCCTATAGTCTTCCAAGGGATCCGAAATATCTGTTCTCAGATCCAACAGAAATAAGGCTAGCAAAGAGGTCCAAGAAATACAGATGTAGCTCTGTGAGATGAATTAACAGAACACTAAGCAGTTTCTCAGAAAGTTCTTTCCAGATTTCATCTGAGGATATTTCCTTTTTCACCATAGCCCTTTATGGGCTTCCAAATATCACTTTGCCAATTGCACAAGAGCTGTCTTAGCGAAAGGCTTCTTGAGGGGAAAGCTGTAACTCTGTGAGATGATTTCACAGAACACAAAGAAGTTTCTCAGAAAGCTTCTTTCTATTTGTTATCTGAGATTATTTCCTTTGGCCTTATAGTCTTCCAAGGGATCCGAAATATCTGTTCTCAGATTCCTCAGAAATAAGGCTAGCAAAGAGATCCACGAAATACAGATGTAACTCGGTGAGATGAATTAACAGAACACTAAGCAGTTTCTCAGAAAGCTTCTTTCCAGATTTCATCTGAGGATATTTCCTTTTTCACCATAGCCCTCTATGGGCTTCAAATGTCACTTTGCCAATTCCACAAGAACTGTCATAGCGAAAGGCTTCTTGAGGGGAAAGCTGTAACTCTGTGAGATGATTTCAGAGAATACAAAGAAGTATCTCAGAAAGCTTCTTTCTCTTTGTTATCGGTGGATATTTCCTTTGGCCCTATAGTCTTGTGAGGGATCCGAAATATCTGTTCTCAGATTCCACAGAAATAAGGCTAGCAAAGAGATCCACGAAATACAGATGTAACTCTGTGGAATGAATTAACAGAACACTAAGCAGTTTCTCAGAAAGGTTCTTTCCAGATTTCATCTGAGCATATTTCCTTTTTCACCATAGCCCTCTTTTGGGCTTCCAAATATCACTTTGTCAATTCCACAAGAACTGTCTTAGCGAAAGGCTTCTTGAGGGAAAAGCTGTAACTCTGTGAGATGATTTCACAGAATACAAAGAAGTTTCTCAGAAAGCTTCTTTCTCCTTGTTATCGGAGAATATTTCCTTTGGCCCTATAGTCTTCCAAGGGATCCGAAATATCTGTTCTCAGATTCCACAGAAATAAGGCTAGCAAAGAGATCCACGAAATACAGATGTAACTCTGTGAGATGAATTAACAGAACACTAAGCAGTTTCTCAGAAATCTTCTTTCTAGATTTCATCTGAGGATATTTCGTTTTTCATCATAGCCCTCTATGGGCTTCCAAATGTCACTTTGACAATTCCACAAGAACTGTCTTGGCGAAAGGCTTCTTGAGGGGAAAGCTGTAACTCTGTGAGATGATTTCACAGAATACAAAGAAGTTTCTCAGAAAGCTTCTTTCTCTTTGTTATCGGAGGATATTTCCTTTGGCCCTATAGTCTTCCAAGGGATCTGAAATATCTGTTCTCAGATTCCACAGAAATAAGGCTAGCAAAGAGATCCAAGAAATACAGATGTAACTCTGTGAGGTGAATTAACAGAACACTAAGCAGGTTCTCAGAAAGCTTCTTTCCAGATTTCATGTGAGGATATTTCCTTTTTCACCATAGCCCTCAATGGGCTTCCAAATGTCACCTTGCCAATTCCACTAGAACTGTCTTGGCGAAAGGCTACTTGAGGGGAAAGCTGTAACTCTGTGAGATGATTTCACATAATACAAAGAAGTTTCTCAGAAATCTTCTTTCTCTTTGTTATCGGAGCATATTTCCTTTGGCCCTATAGTCTTCCAAGGAATCCGAAATATCTGTTCTCAGAATCCACAGAAATAAGGCTAGCAAAGAGATCCATGAAATACAGATGTAACTCTTTGAGATGAATTAACAGAACAATAAGCAGTTTCTCAGAAAGCTTCTTTCCAGATTTCATCTGAGGATATTTCCTTATTCACCATAGCCCTCTAGGGGCTTCCAAATATCACTTTGCCAATTCCACAAGAACTGTCTTAGCGAAAGGCTTCCTGAGGGGAAAGCTGTAACTCGGTGAGATGATTTCACAGAACACAGAGAAGTTTCTCAGAAAGCTTCTTTCTCTTTGTTATCGGAGGATATTTCCTTTGGCCCTATAGTCTTCCAAGGGATCCGAAATATCTGTACCCAGATTCCACAGAAATAAGGCTAGCAAAGAGATCCACGAAATACAGATGTAACTCTGTGAGATGAATTAACAGAACACTAAGCAGTTTCTCAGAAAGCTTCTTTCCAGATTTCATCAGAGGATATTTCCTTTTTCACCATAGCCCTCTATGGGCTTCCAAATATCACTTTGCCAATTCCACAAGAACTGTCTTAGCGAAAGGCTTCTTGAGGGGAAAGCTGTAACTCTGTGAGATGATTTCACAGAATACAAAGAAGTATCTCAGAAAGCTTCTTTCTCTTTGTTATCGGAGGATATTTCCTTTGGCCCTATAGTCTTGAAAGGGATCCGAAATGTCTGTTCTCAGATTCCACAGAAATAAGGCTATCAAAGAGATCCACGAAATACAGATGTAACTCTGTGGGATGAATTAACAGAACACTAAGCAGTTTCTCAGAAAGGTTCTTTCCAGATTTAACCTGAGCATATTTCCTTTTTCACCATAGCCCTCTTTTGGGCTTCCAAATATCACTTTGCCAATTCCACAAGAACTGTCTTAGCGAAAGGCTTCTTGAGGGAAAAGCTGTAACTCTGTGAGATGATTTCACAGAACACAAAGAAGTTTCTCAGAAAGCTTCTTTCTCTTTGTTATCGGAGGATATTTCCTTTGGCCCTATAGTCTTCCAAGGGATCCGAAATATCTGTTCTCAGATTCCACAGAAATAAGGCTAGCAAAGAGATCCACGAAATACAGATGTAGCTCTGTGAGATGAATTAACAGAACACTAAGCAGTTTCTCAGGAAGCTTCTTTCCAGATTTCATCTGAGGATATTTGCTTTTTCACCATAGCCCATTATGGGCTTCCAAACATCACTTTGCCAATTCCACAAGAACTGTCTTAGCGAAAGGCTTCTTGAGGGGAAAGCTGTAACTCTGTGAGATGACTTCATAGAACACAAAGAAGTTTCTCAGAAAGCTTCTTTCTCTTTGTTATCGGAGGATATTTCCTTTGGCCCTATAGTCTTCCAAGGGATCCGAAATATCTGTTCTCAGATTCCACAGAAATAAGGCTAGCAAAGAGATCCACGAAATACAGATGTAAGTCTGTGAGATGAATTAACAAAACACTAAGCAGTTTCTCAGAAAGCTTCTTTCCAGATTTCATCTGAGGATATTTCCTTTTTCACCATAGCCCTCTATGGGCTTCCAAATATCACTTTGCCAATTCCACAAGAACTGTCTTAGCGAAAGGCTTCTTGAGGGGAAAGCTGTAACTCTGTGAGATGATTTCACAGAATACAAAGAAGTTTCTCAGAAAGCTTCTTTCTCTTTGTTATCGGAGGATATTTCCTTTGGCCCTATAGTCTTCCAAGGGATCCTAAATATCTGTTCTCAGATCCAACATAAATAAGGCTAGCAAAGAGGTCCAAGAAATACAGATGTAGCTCTGTGAGATGAATTAACAGAACACTAAGCAGTTTCTCAGAAATCTTCTTTCTAGATTTCATCTGAGGATATTTCTTTTTCATCATAGCCCTCTATGGGCTTCCAAATATCACTTTGCCAATTCCACAAGAACTGTCATAGCGAAAGGCTTCTTGAGGGGAAAGCTGTAACTCTGTGAGATGATTTCACAGAATACAAAGAAGTATCTCAGAAAGCTTCTTTCTCTTTGTTATCGGTGGATATTTCCTTTGGCCCTATAGTCTTGTTAGGGATCCGAAATATCTGTTCTCAGATTCCACAGAAATAAGGCTAGCAAAGAGATCCACGAAATACAGATGTAACTCTGTGGAATGAATTAACAGAACACTAAGCAGTTTCTCAGAAAGGTTCTTTCCAGATTTCATCTGAGCATATTTCCTTTTTCACCATAGCCCTCTTTTGGGCTTCCAAATATCACTTTGTCAATTCCACAAGAACTGTCTTAGCGAAAGGCTTCTTGAGGGAAAAGCTGTAACTCTGTGAGATGATTTCACAGAATACAAAGAAGTTTCTCAGAAAGCTTCTTTCTCCTTGTTATCGGAGGATATTTCCTTTGGCCCTATAGTCTTCCAAGGGATCCGAAATATGTGTTCTCAGATTCCACAGAAATAAGGCTAGCAAAGAGATCCACGAAATACAGATGTAACTCTGTGAGATGAATTAACAGAACACTAAGCAGTTTCTCAGAAATCTTCTTTCTAGATTTCATCTGAGGATATTTCTTTTTCATCATAGCCCTCTATGGGCTTCCAAATGTCACTTTGACAATTCCACAAGAACTGTCTTGGCGAAAGGCTTCTTGAGGGGAAAGCTGTAACTCTGTGAGATGATTTCACAGAATACAAAGAAGTTTCTCAGAAAGCTTCTTTCTCTTTGTTATCGGAGGATATTTCCTTTGGCCCTATAGTCTTCCAAGGGATCCGAAGTATCTGTACTCAGATTCCACAGAAATAAGGCTAGCAAAGAGATCCACGAAATACAGATGTAACTCTGTGAGATGAATTAACAGAACACTAAGCAGTTTCTCAGAAAGCTTCTTTCCAGATTTCATCTGAGGATATTTCGTTTTTCACCATAGCCTTCTATGGGCTTCCAAATATCACTTTGCCAATTCCACAAGAACTGTCTTAGCGAAAGGCTTCTTGAGGGGAATGCTGTAACTCTGTGAGATGATTTCACAGAACACACAGAAGTTTCTCAGAAAGCTTCTTTCTCTTTGTTATCCGAGATTATTTCCTTTGGCCCTATAGTCTTCCAAGGGATCCGAAATATCTGTTCTCAGATTCCACAGAAATAAGGCTAGCAAAGAGATCCACGAAATACAGATGTAACTCTGTGAGATGAATTAACAGAACACTAAGCAGTTTCTCAGAAAGCTTCTTTCCAGATTTCATCTGAGGATATTTCCTTTTTCACCATAGCCCTCTATGGGCTTCCAAATATCACCTTGCCAATTGCACAAGAACTGTCTTTGCGAAAGGCTTCTTGAGGGGAAAGCTGTAACTCTGTGAGATGATTTCACAGAACACAAAGAAGTTTCTCAGAAAGCTTCTTTCTCTTTGTTATCGGAGGATATTTCCTTTGGCCCTATAGTCTTGAAAGGGATCCGAAATATCTGTTCTCAGATTCCACAGAAATAAGGCTAGCAAAGAGATCCATGAAATACAGATGTAACTCTGTGAGATGAATTAACAGAACACTAAGCAGTTTCTCAAAAAGCTTCTTTCCAGATGTCATGTGAGGATATTTCCTTTTTCACCAATGCCCTCTATGGGCTTCCAAATATCACTTTGCCAATTCCACAAGAACTGTCTTAGCGAAAGGCTTCTTGAGGGGAAAACTGTAACTCTGTGAGATGATTTCATAGAACACAAAGAAGTTTCTCAGAAAGCTTCTTTCTCTTTGTTATCGGAGGATATTTCCTTTGGCCATATAGTCTTCCAAGGGATCCGAAGTATCTGTACTCAGATTCCACAGAAATAAGGCTAGCAAAGAGATCCACGAAATACAGATGTAACTCTGTGAGATGAATTAACAGAACACTAAGCAGTTTCTCAGAAAGCTTCTTTACAGATTTCATCTGAGGATATTTCGTTTTTCACCGTAGCCCTCTATGGGCTTCCAAATATCACTTTGCCAATTCCACAAGAACTGTCTTAGCGAAAGGCTTCTTGAGGGGAATGCTGTAACTCTGTGAGTTGATTTCACAGAAGACACAGAAGTTTCTCAGAAAGCTTCTTTCTCATTGTTATCCGAGATTATTTCCTTTGGCCCTATAGTCTTCCAAGGGATCCGAAATATCTGTTCTCAGATTCCACAGAAATAAGGCTAGCAAAGAGATCCACGAAATACAGATGTAACTCTGTGAGATGAATTAACAGAACACTAAGCAGTTTCTCTGAAAGCTTCTTTACAGATTTCATCTGAGGATATATCCTTTTTCACCATAGCCCTCTATGTGCTTCCAAATATCACTTTGCCAATTGCACAAGAACTGTCTTTGCGAAAGGCTTCTTGAGGGGAAAGCTGTAACTCTGTGAGATGATTTCAAAGAACACAAAGAAGTTTCTCAGAAAGCTTCTTTCTCTTTGTTATCGGAGGATATTTCCTTTGGCCCTATAGTTTTCAAAGGGATCCGAAATATCTGTTCTCAGATTCCACAGAAATAAGGCTAGCAAAGAGATCCACGAAATACAGATGTAACTCTGTGAGATGAATTAACAGAACACTAAGCAGTTTCTCAGAAAGGTTCTTTCCAGATTTCATGTTTGGATATTTCCTTTTTCACCGTAGCCCTCTATTGGCTTCCAAATGTCACTTTGACAATTCCACAAGAACTGTCTTGGCGAAAAGCTTCTTGAGGGGAAAGCTGTAACTCTGTGACATGATTTCACAGAATACAAAGACGTTTCTCAGAAAGCTTCTTTCTCTTTGGTATAGGAGCATATTTCCTTAGGCCCTATAGTCTTCCAAGGGATCCGAAATATCTGTTCTCAGATTCCACAGAAATAAGGCTAGCAAAGAGATCCACGAAATACAGATGTAACTCTGTGAGATGAATTAACAGAACACTAAGCAGTTTCTCAGAAAGTTTCTTTCCAGATTTCATGTGAGGATATTTCCTTTTTCACCATAGCCCTCTATGGGCTTCCATATATCACTTTGCCAATTCCACAAGAATTGTCTTAGCAAAAGGCTTCTTGAGGGGAAAGCTGTAACTCTGTGAGATGATTTCACAGAACACAAAGAAGTTTCTCAGAAAGCTTCTTTCTGTTTGTTTTCTGAGATTATTTCCTTTGGCCTTATAGTCTTCCAAGGGATCCGAAATATCTGTTCTCAGATTCCTCAGAAATAAGGCTAGCAAAGAGATCCACGAAATACAGATGTGACTCGGTGAGATGAATTAACAGAACACTAAGCAGTTTCTCAGAAAGCTTCTTTCCAGATTTCATCTGAGGATATTTCCTTTTTCACCATAGCCCTCTATGGGCTTCAAATGTCACTTTGCCAATTCCAAAAGAACTGTCATAGCGAAAGGCTTCTTGAGGGGAAAGCTGTAACTCTGTGAGATGATTTCAGAGAATACAAAGAAGTATCTCAGAAAGCTTCTTTCTCTTTGTTATCGGTGGATATTTCCTTTGGCCCTATAGTCTTGTGAGGGATCCGAAATATCTGTTCTCAGATTCCACAGAAATAAGGCTAGCAAAGAGATCCACGAAATACAGATGTACCTCTGTGGAATGAATTAACAGAACACTAAGCAGTTTCTCAGAAAGGTTCTTTCCAGATTTCATCTGAGCATATTTCCTTTTTCACCATAGCCCTCTTTTGGGCTTCCAAATATCACTTTGTCAATTCCACAAGAACTGTCTTAGCGAAAGGCTTCTTGAGGGAAAAGCTGTAACTCTGTGAGATGATTTCACAGAATACAAAGAAGTTTCTCAGAAAGCTTCTTTCTCCTTGTTATCGGAGAATATTTCCTTTGGCCCTATAGTCTTCCAAGGGATCCGAAATATCTGTTCTCAGATTCCACAGAAATAAGGCTAGCAAAGAGATCCACGAAATACAGACGTAACTCTGTGAGATGAATTAACAGAACACTAAGCAGTTTCTCAGAAATCTTCTTTCTAGATTTCATCTGAGGATATTTCGTTTTTCATCATAGCCCTCTATGGGCTTCCAAATGTCACTTTGACAATTCCACAAGAACTGTCTTGGCGAAAGGCTTCTTGAGGGGAAAGCTGTAACTCTGTGAGATGATTTCACAGAATACAAAGAAGTTTCTCAGAAAGCTTCTTTCTCTTTGTTATCGGAGGATATTTCCTTTGGCCCTATAGTCTTCCAAGGGATCTGAAATATCTGTTCTCAGATTCCACAGAAATAAGGCTAGCAAAGAGATCCAAGAAATACAGATGTAACTCTGTGAGGTGAATTAACAGAACACTAAGCAGGTTCTCAGAAAGCTTCTTTCCAGATTTCATGTGAGGATATTTCCTTTTTCACCATAGCCCTCAATGGGCTTCCAAATGTCACCTTGCCAATTCCACTAGAACTGTCTTGGCGAAAGGCTACTTGAGGGGAAAGCTGTAACTCTGTGAGATGATTTCACATAATACAAAGAAGTTTCTCAGAAATCTTCTTTCTCTTTGTTATCGGAGCATATTTCCTTTGGCCCTATAGTCTTCCAAGGAATCCGAAATATCTGTTCTCAGAATCCACAGAAATAAGGCTAGCAAAGAGATCCATGAAATACAGATGTAACTCTTTGAGATGAATTAACAGAACAATAAGCAGTTTCTCAGAAAGCTTCTTTCCAGATTTCATCTGAGGATATTTCCTTATTCACCATAGCCCTCTAGGGGCTTCCAAATATCACTTTGCCAATTCCACAAGAACTGTCTTAGCGAAAGGCTTCCTGAGGGGAAAGCTGTAACTCGGTGAGATGATTTCACAGAACACAGAGAAGTTTCTCAGAAAGCTTCTTTCTCTTTGTTATCGGAGGATATTTCCTTTGGCCCTATAGTCTTCCAAGGGATCCGAAATATCTGTACCCAGATTCCACAGAAATAAGGCTAGCAAAGAGATCCACGAAATACAGATGTAACTCTGTGAGATGAATTAACAGAACACTAAGCAGTTTCTCAGAAAGCTTCTTTCCAGATTTCATCAGAGGATATTTCCTTTTTCACCATAGCCCTCTATGGGCTTCCAAATATCACTTTGCCAATTCCACAAGAACTGTCTTAGCGAAAGGCTTCTTGAGGGGAAAGCTGTAACTCTGTGAGATGATTTCACAGAATACAAAGAAGTATCTCAGAAAGCTTCTTTCTCTTTGTTATCGGAGGATATTTCCTTTGGCCCTATAGTCTTGAAAGGGATCCGAAATATCTGTTCTCAGATTCCACAGAAATAAGGCTATCAAAGAGATCCACGAAATACAGATGTAACTCTGTGGGATGAATTAACAGAACACTAAGCAGTTTCTCAGAAAGGTTCTTTCCAGATTTAACCTGAGCATATTTCCTTTTTCACCATAGCCCTCTTTTGGGCTTCCAAATATCACTTTGCCAATTCCACAAGAACTGTCTTAGCGAAAGGCTTCTTGAGGGAAAAGCTGTAACTCTGTGAGATGATTTCACAGAACACAAAGAAGTTTCTCAGAAAGCTTCTTTCTCTTTGTTATCGGAGGATATTTCCTTTGGCCCTATAGTCTTCCAAGGGATCCGAAATATCTGTTCTCAGATTCCACAGAAATAAGGCTAGCAAAGAGATCCACGAAATACAGATGTAGCTCTGTGAGATGAATTAACAGAACACTAAGCAGTTTCTCAGGAAGCTTCTTTCCAGATTTCATCTGAGGATATTTGCTTTTTCACCATAGCCCATTATGGGCTTCCAAACATCACTTTGCCAATTCCACAAGAACTGTCTTAGCGAAAGGCTTCTTGAGGGGAAAGCTGTAACTCTGTGAGATGACTTCATAGAACACAAAGAAGTTTCTCAGAAAGCTTCTTTCTCTTTGTTATCGGAGGATATTTCCTTTGGCCCTATAGTCTTCCAAGGGATCCGAAATATCTGTTCTCAGATTCCACAGAAATAAGGCTAGCAAAGAGATCCACGAAATACAGATGTAAGTCTGTGAGATGAATTAACAGAACACTAAGCAGTTTCTCAGAAAGCTTCTTTCCAGATTTCATCTGAGGATATTTCCTTTTTCACCATAGCCCTCTATGGGCTTCCAAATATCACTTTGCCAATTCCACAAGAACTGTCTTAGCGAAAGGCTTCTTGAGGGGAAAGCTGTAACTCTGTGAGATGATTTCACAGAATACAAAGAAGTTTCTCAGAAAGCTTCTTTCTCTTTGTTATCGGAGGATATTTCCTTTGGCCCTATAGTCTTCCAAGGGATCCTAAATATCTGTTCTCAGATCCAACAGAAATAAGGCTAGCAAAGAGGTCCAAGAAATACAGATGTAGCTCTGTGAGATGAATTAACAGAACACTAAGCAGTTTCTCAGAAAGCTTCTTTCCAGATTTCATCTGAGGATATTTCCTTTTTCACCATAGCCCACTATGGGCTTCCAAATATCACTTTCCCAATTCCACAAGAACTGTCATAGCGAAAGGCTTCTTGAGGGGAAAGCTGTAACTCTGTGAGATGATTTCACAGAATACAAAGAAGTATCTCAGAAAGCTTCTTTCTCTTTGTTATCGGTGGATATTTCCTTTGGCCCTATAGTCTTGTGAGGGATCCGAAATATCTGTTCTCAGATTCCACAGAAATAAGGCTAGCAAAGAGATCCACGAAATACAGATGTAACTCTGTGGAATGAATTAACAGAACACTAAGCAGTTTCTCAGAAAGCTTCTTTCCAGATTTCATCTGAGGATATTTCCTTATTCACCATAGCCCTCTAGGGGCTTCCAAATATAACTTTGCCAATTCCACAAGAACTGTCTTAGCGAAAGGCTTCCTGAGGGGAAAGCTGTAACTCGGTGAGATGATTTCACAGAACACAGAGAAGTTTCTCAGAAAGCTTCTTTCTCTTTGTTATCGGAGGATATTTCCTTTGGCCCTATAGTCTTCCAAGGGATCCGAAATATCTGTACCCAGATTCCACAGAAATAAGGCTAGCAAAGAGATCCACGAAATACAGATGTAACTCTGTGAGATGAATTAACAGAACACTAAGCAGTTTCTCAAAAAGTTTCTTTCCAGATTTCATGTGAGGATATTTCCTTTTTCACCATAGCCCTCTATGGGCTTCCAAATATCACTTTGCCAATTCCACAAGAATTGTCTTAGCGAAAGGCTTCTTGAGGGGAAAGCTGTAACTCTGTGAGATGATTTCACAGAACACAAAGAAGTTTCTCAGAAAGCTTCTTTCTATTTGTTATCTGAGATTATTTCCTTTGGCCTTATAGTCTTCCAAGGGATCCGAAATATCTGTTCTCAGATTCCTCAGAAATAAGGCTAGCAAAGAGATCCACGAAATACAGATGTAACTCTGTGAGATGAATTAACAGAACACTAAGCAGTTTCTCAGAAAGCTTCTTTCCAGATTTCATCTGAGGATATTTCCTTTTTCACCATAGCCCTCTATGGGATACCAAATATCACTTTGCCAATTCCACAAGAATTGTCTTAGCGAAAGGCTTCTTGAGGGGAAAGCTGTAACTCTTTGAGATGATTTCACAGAACACAAAGAAGTTTCTCAGAAAGTTTCTTTCTATTTGTTATGTGAGATTATTTCCTTTGTCCCTATAGTCTTCCATGGGATCCGAAATATCTGTTCTCAGATTCCACAGAAATAAGGCTAGCAAAGAGATCCACGAAATACAGATGTAACTCGGTGAGATGAATTAACAGAACACTAAGCAGTTTCTCAGAAAGCTTCTTTCCAGATTTCATCAGAGGATATTTCCTTTTTCACCATAGCCCTCTATGGGCTTCCAAATATCACTTTGCCAATTGCACAAGAAGTGTCTTAGCGAAAGGCTTCTTGAGAGGAAACGTGTAACTCTGTGAGATGATTTCACAGAACACAAAGAAGTTTCTCAGAAAGTTTCTTTCTCTTTGTTTTCGGGGGATATTTACTTTGGCCCTATAGTTTTCAAAGGGATCCGAAATATCTGTTCTCAGAATCCACAGAAATAAGTCTAGCAAAGAGATCCAAGAAATACAGATGTAACTCTGTGAGATGAATTAACAGAACACTAAGCAGTTTCTCAGAAAGCTTCTTTCCAGATTTCATCTGAGGATATTTCGTTTTTCACCATAGCCCTCTATGGGCTTCCAAATATCACTTTGCCAATTCCACAAGAACTGTCTTAGCGAAAGGCTTCTTGAGGGGAAAGCTGTAATTTTGTGAGTTGATTTCACAGAACAGAAAGAAGTTTCTCAGAAAGCTTCTTTCTCTTTGTTATCGGAGGATATTTCCTTTGGCCCTATAGTCTTCCAGGGGATCCGAAATATCTGTTCTCAGATTCCATAGAAATAAGGCTAGCAAGGAGATCCATGAAATACAGATGTAACTCTGTAACATGAATTAACAGAACACTAAGGAGTTTCTCAGAAAGCTTCTTTACATATTTCATCTGAGGATATTTCCTTTTTCACCATAGCCCTCTATGATCTTCCAAATATCACTTTGCCAATTCCACAAGAACTGTCTTAGCGAAAGGCTTCTTGAGGGAAAAGCTGTAACTCTGTGAGATGATTTCACAGAATACAAAGAAGTTTCTCAGAAAGCTTCTTTCTCTTTGTTATCGGTGGATATTTCCTTTGGCCCTATAGTCTTGTGAGGGATCCGAAATATCTGTTCTCAGATTCCACAGAAATAAGGCTAGCAAAGAGATCCACGAAATACAGATGTAACTCTGTGGAATGAATTAACAGAACACTAAGCAGTTTCTCAGAAAGGTTCTTTCCAGATTTCATCTGAGCATATTTCCTTTTTCACCATAGCCCTCTTTTGGGCTTTCAAATATCACTTTGTCAATTCCACAAGAACTGTCTTAGCGAAAGGCTTCTTGAGGGAAAAGCTGTAACTCTGTGAGATGATTTCACAGAATACAAAGAAGTTTCTCAGAAAGCTTCTTTCTCCTTGTTATCGGAGGATATTTCCTTTGGCCCTATAGTCTTCCAAGGGATCCGAAATATCTGTTCTCAGATTCCACAGAAATAAGGCTAGCAAAGAGATCCACGAAATACAGATGTAACTCTGTGAGATGAATTAACAGAACACTAAGCAGTTTCTCAGAAATCTTCTTTCTAGATTTCATCTGAGGATATTTCGTTTTTCATCATAGCCCTCTATGGGCTTCCAAATGTCACTTTGACAATTCCACAAGAACTGTCTTGGCGAAAGGCTTCTTGAGGGGAAAGCTGTAACTCTGTGAGATGATTTCACAGAATACAAAGAAGTTTCTCAGAAAGCTTCTTTCTCTTTGTTATCGGAGGATATTTCCTTTGGCCCTATAGTCTTCCAAGGGATCTGAAATATCTGTTCTCAGATTCCACAGAAATAAGGCTAGCAAAGAGATCCAAGAAATACAGATGTAACTCTGTGAGGTGAATTAACAGAACACTAAGCAGGTTCTCAGAAAGCTTCTTTCCAGATTTCATGTGAGGATATTTCCTTTTTCACCATAGCCCTCAAAGGGCTTCCAAATGTCACCTTGCCAATTCCACTAGAACTGTCTTGGCGAAAGGCTACTTGAGGGGAAAGCTGTAACTCTGTGAGATGATTTCACATAATACAAAGAAGTTTCTCAGAAATCTTCTTTCTCTTTGTTATCGGAGCATATTTCCTTTGGCCCTATAGTCTTCCAAGGAATCCGAAATATCTGTTCTCAGAATCCACAGAAATAAGGCTAGCAAAGAGATCCATGAAATACAGATGTAACTCTTTGAGATGAATTAACAGAACAATAAGCAGTTTCTCAGAAAGTTTCTTTCCAGATTTCATCTGAGGATATTTCCTTATTCACCATAGCCCTCTAGGGGCTTCCAAATATCACTTTGCCAATTCCACAAGAACTGTCTTAGCGAAAGGCTTCCTGAGGGGAAAGCTGTAACTCGGTGAGATGATTTCACAGAACACAGAGAAGTTTCTCAGAAAGCTTCTTTCTCTTTGTTATCGGAGGATATTTCCTTTGGCCCTATAGTCTTCCAAGGGATCCGAAATATCTGTACCCAGATTCCACAGAAATAAGGCTAGCAAAGAGATCCACGAAATACAGATGTAACTCTGTGAGATGAATTAACAGAACACTAAGCAGTTTCTCAGAAAGTTTCTTTCCAGATTTCATGTGAGGATATTTCCTTTTTCACCATAGCCCTCTATGGGCTTCCAAATATCACTTTGCCAATTCCACAAGAATTGTCTTAGCGAAAGGCTTCTTGAGGGTAAAGCTGTAACTCTGTGAGATGATTTCACAGAACACAAAGAAGTTTCTCAGAAAGCTTCTTTCTATTTGTTATCTGAGATTATTTCCTTTGGCCTTATAGTCTTCCAAGGGATCCGAAATATCTGTTCTCAGATTCCTCAGAAATAAGGCTAGCAAAGAGATCCACGAAATACAGATGTAACTCGGTGAGATGAATTAACAGAACACTAAGCAGTTTCTCAGAAAGCTTCTTTCCAGATTTCATCAGAGTATATTTCCTTTTTCACCATAGCCCTCTATGGGCTTCCAAATATCACTTTGCCAATTCCACAAGAACTGTCTTAGCGAAAGGCTTCTTGAGGGGAAAGGTGTAACTCTGTGAGATGATTTCACAGAACACAAAGAAGTTTCTCAGAAAGCTTCTTTCTCTTTGTTTTCGGGGGATATTTACTTTGGCCCTATAGTTTTCAGAGGGATCCGAAATATCTGTTCTCAGAATCCACAGAAATAAGGCTAGCAAAGAGATCCAAGAAATACAGATGTAACTCTGTGAGATGAATTAACAGAACACTAAGCAGTTTCTCAGAAAGCTTCTTTCCAGATTTCATCTGAGGATATTTCCTTATTCACCATAGCCCTCTAGGGGCTTCCAAATATCACTTTGCCAATTCCACAAGAATTGTCTTAGCGAAAGGCTTCTTGAGGGGAAAGCTGTAACTCTGTGAGATGATTTCACAGAACACAAAGAAGTTTCTCAGAAAGTTTCTTTCTATTTGTTATCTGAGATTATTTCCTTTGTCCCTATAGTCTTCCATGGGATCCGAAATATCTGTTCTCAGATTCCACAGAAATAAGGCTAGCAAAGAGATCCACGAAATACAGATGTAACTCGGTGAGATGAATTAACAGAACACTAAGCAGTTTCTCAGAAAGCTTCTTTCCAGATTTCATCAGAGGATATTTCCTTTTTCACCATAGCCCTCTATGGGCTTCCAAATATCACTTTGCCAATTGCACAAGAAGTGTCTTAGCGAAAGGCTTCTTGAGAGGAAAGGTGTAACTCTGTGAGATGATTTCACAGAACACAAAGAAGTTTCTCAGAAAGTTTCTTTCTCTTTGTTTTCGGGGGATATTTACTTTGGCCCTATAGTTTTCAAAGGGATCCGAAATATCTGTTCTCAGAATCCACAGAAATAAGGCTAGCAAAGAGATCCAAGAAATACAGATGTAACTCTGTGAGATGAATTAACAGAACACTAAGCAGTTTCTCAGAAAGCTTCTTTCCAGATTTCATCTGAGGATATTTCGTTTTTCACCATAGCCCTCTATGGGCTTCCAAATATCACTTTGCCAATTCCACAAGAACTGTCTTAGCGAAAGGCTTCTTGAGGGGAAAGCTGTAATTTTGTGAGTTGATTTCACAGAACAGAAAGAAGTTTCTCAGAAAGCTTCTTTCTCTTTGTTATCGGAGGATATTTCCTTTGGCCCTATAGTCTTCCAAGGGATCCGAAATATCTGTTCTCAGATTCCACAGAAATAAGGCTAGCAAGGAGATCCATGAAATACAGATGTAACTCTGTGACATGAATTAACAGAACACTAAGGAGTTTCTCAGAAAGCTTCTTTACATATTTCATCTGAGGATATTTCCTTTTTCACCATAGCCCTCTATGATCTTCCAAATATCACTTTGCCAATTCCACAAGAACTGTCTTAGCGAAAGGCTTCTTGAGGGAAAAGCTGTAACTCTGTGAGATGATTTCACAGAATACAAAGAAGTTTCTCAGAAAGCTTCTTTCTCTTTGTTATCGGTGGGTATTTCCTTTGGCCCTATAGTCTTGTGAGGGATCCGAAATATCTGTTCTCAGATTCCACAGAAATAAGGCTAGCAAAGAGATCCACGAAATACAGATGTAACTCTGTGGAATGAATTAACAGAACACTAAGCAGTTTCTCAGAAAGGTTCTTTCCAGATTTCATCTGAGCATATTTCCTTTTTCACCATAGCCCTCTTTTGGGCTTCCAAATATCACTTTGTCAATTCCACAAGAACTGTCTTAGCGAAAGGCTTCTTGAGGGAAAAGCTGTAACTCTGTGAGATGATTTCACAGAATACAAAGAAGTTTCTCAGAAAGCTTCTTTCTCCTTGTTATCGGAGGATATTTCCTTTGGCCCTATAGTCTTCCAAGGGATCCGAAATATCTGTTCTCAGATTCCACAGAAATAAGGCTAGCAAAGAGATCCACGAAATACAGATGTAACTCTGTGAGATGAATTAACAGAACACTAAGTAGTTTCTCAGAAATCTTCTTTCTAGATTTCATCTGAGGATATTTCGTTTTTCATCATAGCCCTCTATGGGCTTCCAAATGTCACTTTGACAATTTCACAAGAACTGTCTTGGCGAAAGGCTTCTTGAGGGGAAAGCTGTAACTCTGTGAGATGATTTCACAGAATACAAAGAAGTTTCTCAGAAAGCTTCTTTCTCTTTGTTATCGGAGGATATTTCCTTTGGCCCTATAGTCTTCCAAGGGATCTGAAATATCTGTTCTCAGATTCCACAGAAATAAGGCTAGCAAAGAGATCCAAGAAATACAGATGTAACTCTGTGAGGTGAATTAACAGAACACTAAGCAGGTTCTCAGAAAGCTTCTTTCCAGATTTCATGTGAGGATATTTCCTTTTTCACCATAGCCCTCAATGGGCTTCCAAATGTCACCTTGCCAATTCCACTAGAACTGTCTTGGCGAAAGGCTACTTGAGGGGAAAGCTGTAACTCTGTGAGATGATTTCACATAATACAAAGAAGTTTCTCAGAAATCTTCTTTCTCTTTGTTATCGGAGCATATTTCCTTTGGCCCTATAGTCTTCCAAGGAATCCGAAATATCTGTTCTCAGAATCCACAGAAATAAGGCTAGCAAAGAGATCCATGAAATACAGATGTAACTCTTTGAGATGAATTAACAGAACAATAAGCAGTTTCTCAGAAAGCTTCTTTCCAGATTTCATCTGAGGATATTTCCTTATTCACCATAGCCCTCTAGGGGCTTCCAAATATCACTTTGCCAATTCCACAAGAACTGTCTTAGCGAAAGGCTTCCTGAGGGGAAAGCTGTAACTCGGTGAGATGATTTCACAGAACACAGAGAAGTTTCTCAGAAAGCTTCTTTCTCTTTGTTATCGGAGGATATTTCCTTTGGCCCTATAGTCTTCCAAGGGATCCGAAATATCTGTACCCAGATTCCACAGAAATAAGGCTAGCAAAGAGATCCACGAAATACAGATGTAACTCTGTGAGATGAATTAACAGAACACTAAGCAGTTTCTCAGAAAGCTTCTTTCCAGATTTCATCAGAGGATATTTCCTTTTTCACCATAGCCCTCTATGGGCTTCCAAATATCACTTTGCCAATTCCACAAGAACTGTCTTAGCGAAAGGCTTCTTGAGGGGAAAGCTGTAACTCTGTGAGATGATTTCACAGAATACAAAGAAGTATCTCAGAAAGCTTCTTTCTCTTTGTTATCGGAGGATATTTCCTTTGGCCCTATAGTCTTGAAAGGGATCCGAAATATCTGTTCTCAGATTCCACAGAAATAAGGCTATCAAAGAGATCCACGAAATACAGATGTAACTCTGTGGGATGAATTAACAGAACACTAAGCAGTTTCTCAGAAAGGTTCTTTCCAGATTTAACCTGAGCATATTTCCTTTTTCACCATAGCCCTCTTTTGGGCTTCCAAATATCACTTTGCCAATTCCACAAGAACTGTCTTAGCGAAAGGCTTCTTGAGGGAAAAGCTGTAACTCTGTGAGATGATTTCACAGAACACAAAGAAGTTTCTCAGAAAGCTTCTTTCTCTTTGTTATCGGAGGATATTTCCTTTGGCCCTATAGTCTTCCAAGGGATCCGAAATATCTGTTCTCAGATTCCACAGAAATAAGGCTAGCAAAGAGATCCACGAAATACAGATGTAGCTCTGTGAGATGAATTAACAGAACACTAAGCAGTTTCTCAGGAAGCTTCTTTCCAGATTTCATCTGAGGATATTTGCTTTTTCACCATAGCCCATTATGGGCTTCCAAACATCACTTTGCCAATTCCACAAGAACTGTCTTAGCGAAAGGCTTCTTGAGGGGAAAGCTGTAACTCTGTGAGACGACTTCATAGAACACAAAGAAGTTTCTCAGAAAGCTTCTTTCTCTTTGTTATCGGAGGATATTTCCTTTGGCCCTATAGTCTTCCAAGGGATCCGAAATATCTGTTCTCAGATTCCACAGAAATAAGGCTAGCAAAGAGATCCACGAAATACAGATGTAAGTCTGTGAGATGAATTAACAGAACACTAAGCAGTTTCTCAGAAAGCTTCTTTCCAGATTTCATCTGAGGATATTTCCTTATTCACCATAGCCCTCTAGGGGCTTCCAAATATCACTTTGCCAATTCCACAAGAACTGTCTTAGCGAAAGGCTTCCTGAGGGGAAAGCTGTAACTCGGTGAGATGATTTCACAGAACACAGAGAAGTTTCTCAGAAAGCTTCTTTCTCTTTGTTATCGGAGGATATTTCCTTTGGCCCTATAGTCTTCCAAGGGATCCGAAATATCTGTACCCAGATTCCACAGAAATAAGGCTAGCAAAGAGATCCACGAAATACAGATGTAACTCTGTGAGATGAATTAACAGAACACTAAGCAGTTTCTCAGAAAGTTTCTTTCCAGATTTCATGTGAGGATATTTCCTTTTTCACCATAGCCCTCTATGGGCTTCCAAATATCACTTTGCCAATTCCACAAGAATTGTCTTAGCAAAAGGCTTCTTGAGGGGAAAGCTGTAACTCTGTGAGATGATTTCACAGAACACAAAGAAGTTTCTCAGAAAGCTTCTTTCTATTTGTTATCTGAGATTATTTCCTTTGGCCTTATAGTCTTCCAAGGGATCCGAAATATCTGTTCTCAGATTCCTCAGAAATAAGGCTAGCAAAGAGATCCACGAAATACAGATGTAACTCGGTGAGATGAATTAACAGAACACTAAGCAGTTTTTCAGAAAGCTTCTTTCCAGATTTCATCTGAGGATATTTCCTTTTTCACCATAGCCCTCTATGGGCTTCCAAATGTCACTTTGCCAATTCCACAAGAACTGTCATAGCGAAAGGCTTCTTGAGGGGAAAGCTGTAACTCTGTGAGATGATTTCACAGAATACAAAGAAGTATCTCAGAAAGCTTCTTTCTCTTTGTTATCGGTGGATATTTCCTTTGGCCCTATAGTCTTGTGAGGGATCCGAAATATCTGTTCTCAGATTCCACAGAAATAAGGCTAGCAAAGAGATCCACGAAATACAGATGTAACTCTGTGGAATGAATTAACAGAACACTAAGCAGTTTCTCAGAAAGGTTCTTTCCAGATTTCATCTGAGCATATTTCCTTTTTCACCATAGCCCTCTTTTGGGCTTCCAAATATCACTTTGTCAATTCCACAAGAACTGTCTTAGCGAAAGGCTTCTTGAGGGAAAAGCTGTAACTCTGTGAGATGATTTCACAGAATACAAAGAAGTTTCTCAGAAAGCTTCTTTCTCCTTGTTATCGGAGGATATTTCCTTTGGCCCTATAGTCTTCCAAGGGATCCGAAATATCTGTTCTCAGATTCCACAGAAATAAGGCTAGCAAAGAGATCCACGAAATACAGATGTAACTCTGTGAGATGAATTAACAGAACACTAAGTAGTTTCTCAGAAATCTTCTTTCTAGATTTCATCTGAGGATATTTCGTTTTTCATCATAGCCCTCTATGGGCTTCCAAATGTCACTTTGACAATTTCACAAGAACTGTCTTGGCGAAAGGCTTCTTGAGGGGAAAGCTGTAACTCTGTGAGATGATTTCACAGAATACAAAGAAGTTTCTCAGAAAGCTTCTTTCTCTTTGTTATCGGAGGATATTTCCTTTGGCCCTATAGTCTTCCAAGGGATCTGAAATATCTGTTCTCAGATTCCACAGAAATAAGGCTAGCAAAGAGATCCAAGAAATACAGATGTAACTCTGTGAGGTGAATTAACAGAACACTAAGCAGGTTCTCAGAAAGCTTCTTTCCAGATTTCATGTGAGGATATTTCCTTTTTCACCATAGCCCTCAATGGGCTTCCAAATGTCACCTTGCCAATTCCACTAGAACTGTCTTGGCGAAAGGCTACTTGAGGGGAAAGCTGTAACTCTGTGAGATGATTTCACATAATACAAAGAAGTTTCTCAGAAATCTTCTTTCTCTTTGTTATCGGAGCATATTTCCTTTGGCCCTATAGTCTTCCAAGGAATCCGAAATATCTGTTCTCAGAATCCACAGAAATAAGGCTAGCAAAGAGATCCATGAAATACAGATGTAACTCTTTGAGATGAATTAACAGAACAATAAGCAGTTTCTCAGAAAGCTTCTTTCCAGATTTCATCTGAGGATATTTCCTTATTCACCATAGCCCTCTAGGGGCTTCCAAATATCACTTTGCCAATTCCACAAGAACTGTCTTAGCGAAAGGCTTCCTGAGGGGAAAGCTGTAACTCGGTGAGATGATTTCACAGAACACAGAGAAGTTTCTCAGAAAGCTTCTTTCTCTTTGTTATCGGAGGATATTTCCTTTGGCCCTATAGTCTTCCAAGGGATCCGAAATATCTGTACCCAGATTCCACAGAAATAAGGCTAGCAAAGAGATCCACGAAATACAGATGTAACTCTGTGAGATGAATTAACAGAACACTAAGCAGTTTCTCAGAAAGCTTCTTTCCAGATTTCATCAGAGGATATTTCCTTTTTCAACATAGCCCTCTATGGGCTTCCAAATATCACTTTGCCAATTCCACAAGAACTGTCTTAGCGAAAGGCTTCTTGAGGGGAAAGCTGTAACTCTGTGAGATGATTTCACAGAATACAAAGAAGTATCTCAGAAAGCTTCTTTCTCTTTGTTATCGGAGGATATATCCTTTGGCCCTATAGTCTTGAAAGGGATCCGAAATATCTGTTCTCAGATTCCACAGAAATAAGGCTATCAAAGAGATCCACGAAATACAGATGTAACTCTGTGGGATGAATTAACAGAACACTAAGCAGTTTCTCAGAAAGGTTCTTTCCAGATTTAACCTGAGCATATTTCCTTTTTCACCATAGCCCTCTTTTGGGCTTCCAAATATCACTTTGCCAATTCCACAAGAACTGTCTTAGCGAAAGGCTTCTTGAGGGAAAAGCTGTAACTCTGTGAGATGATTTCACAGAACACAAAGAAGTTTCTCAGAAAGCTTCTTTCTCTTTGTTATCGGAGGATATTTCCTTTGGCCCTATAGTCTTCCAAGGGATCCGAAATATCTGTTCTCAGATTCCACAGAAATAAGGCTAGCAAAGAGATCCACGAAATACAGATGTAGCTCTGTGAGATGAATTAACAGAACACTAAGCAGTTTCTCAGGAAGCTTCTTTCCAGATTTCATCTGAGGATATTTGCTTTTTCACCATAGCCCATTATGGGCTTCCAAACATCACTTTGCCAATTCCACAAGAACTGTCTTAGCGAAAGGCTTCTTGAGGGGAAAGCTGTAACTCTGTGAGACGACTTCATAGAACACAAAGAAGTTTCTCAGAAAGCTTCTTTCTCTTTGTTATCGGAGGATATTTCCTTTGGCCCTATAGTCTTCCAAGGGATCCGAAATATCTGTTCTCAGATTCCACAGAAATAAGGCTAGCAAAGAGATCCACGAAATACAGATATAAGTCTGTGAGATGAATTAACAGAACACTAAGCAGTTTCTCAGAAAGCTTCTTTCCAGATTTCATCTGAGGATATTTCCTTATTCACCATAGCCCTCTAGGGGCTTCCAAATATCACTTTGCCAATTCCACAAGAACTGTCTTAGCGAAAGGCTTCCTGAGGGGAAAGCTGTAACTCGGTGAGATGATTTCACAGAACACAGAGAAGTTTCTCAGAAAGCTTCTTTCTCTTTGTTATCGGAGGATATTTCCTTTGGCCCTATAGTCTTCCAAGGGATCCGAAATATCTGTACCCAGATTCCACAGAAATAAGGCTAGCAAAGAGATCCACGAAATACAGATGTAACTCTGTGAGATGAATTAACAGAACACTAAGCAGTTTCTCAGAAAGTTTCTTTCCAGATTTCATGTGAGGATATTTCCTTTTTCACCATAGCCCTCTATGGGCTTCCAAATATCACTTTGCCAATTCCACAAGAATTGTCTTAGCAAAAGGCTTCTTGAGGGGAAAGCTGTAACTCTGTGAGATGATTTCACAGAACACAAAGAAGTTTCTCAGAAAGCTTCTTTCTATTTGTTATCTGAGATTATTTCCTTTGGCCTTATAGTCTTCCAAGGGATCCGAAATATCTGTTCTCAGATTCCTCAGAAATAAGGCTAGCAAAGAGATCCACGAAATACAGATGTAACTCGGTGAGATGAATTAACAGTACACTAAGCAGTTTTTCAGAAAGCTTCTTTCCAGATTTCATCTGAGGATATTTCCTTTTTCACCATAGCCCTCTATGGGCTTCCAAATGTCACTTTGCCAATTCCACAAGAACTGTCATAGCGAAAGGCTTCTTGAGGGGAAAGCTGTAACTCTGTGAGATGATTTCACAGAATACAAAGAAGTATCTCAGAAAGCTTCTTTCTCTTTGTTATCGGTGGATATTTCCTTTGGCCCTATAGTCTTGTGAGGGATTCGAAATATCTGTTCTCAGATTCCACAGAAATAAGGCTAGCAAAGAGATCCACGAAATACAGATGTAACTCTGTGGAATGAATTAACAGAACACTAAGCAGTTTCTCAGAAAGGTTCTTTCCAGATTTCATCTGAGCATATTTCCTTTTTCACCATAGCCCTCTTTTGGGCTTCCAAATATCACTTTGTCAATTCCACAAGAACTGTCTTAGCGAAAGGCTTCTTGAGGGAAAAGCTGTAACTCTGTGAGATGATTTCACAGAATACAAAGAAGTTTCTCAGAAAGCTTCTTTCTCCTTGTTATCGGAGGATATTTCCTTTGGCCCTATAGTCTTCCAAGGGATCCGAAATATCTGTTCTCAGATTCCACAGAAATAAGGCTAGCAAAGAGATCCACGAAATACAGATGTAACTCTGTGAGATGAATTAACAGAACACTAAGCAGTTTCTCAGAAATCTTCTTTCTAGATTTCATCTGAGGATATTTCGTTTTTCATCATAGCCCTCTATGGGCTTCCAAATGTCACTTTGACAATTCCACAAGAACTGTCTTGGCGAAAGGCTTCTTGAGGGGAAAGCTGTAACTCTGTGAGATGATTTCACAGAATACAAAGAAGTTTCTCAGAAAGCTTCTTTCTCTTTGTTATCGGAGGATATTTCCTTTGGCCCTATAGTCTTCCAAGGGATCTGAAATATCTGTTCTCAGATTCCACAGAAATAAGGCTAGCAAAGAGATCCAAGAAATACAGATGTAACTCTGTGAGGTGAATTAACAGAACACTAAGCAGGTTCTCAGAAAGCTTCTTTCCAGATTTCATGTGAGGATATTTCCTTTTTCACCATAGCCCTCAATGGGCTTCCAAATGTCACCTTGCCAATTCCACTAGAACTGTCTTGGCGAAAGGCTACTTGAGGGGAAAGCTGTAACTCTGTGAGATGATTTCACATAATACAAAGAAGTTTCTCAGAAATCTTCTTTCTCTTTGTTATCGGAGCATATTTCCTTTGGCCCTATAGTCTTCCAAGGAATCCGAAATATCTGTTCTCAGATTCCACAGAAATAAGGCTAGAAAAGAGATCCATGAAATACAGATGTAACTCTTTGAGATGAACTAACAGAACAATAAGCAGTTTCTCATAAAGCTTCTTTCCAGATTTCATCTGAGGATATTTCCTTATTCACCATAGCCCTCTAGGGGCTTCCAAATATCACTTTGCCAATTCCACAAGAACTGTCTTAGCGAAAGGCTTCCTGAGGGGAAAGCTGTAACTCGGTGAGATGATTTCACAGAACACAGAGAAGTTTCTCAGAAAGCTTCTTTCTCTTTGTTATCGGAGGATATTTCCTTTGGCCCTATAGTCTTCCAAGGGATCCGAAATATCTGTACCCAGATTCCACAGAAATAAGGCTAGCAAAGAGATCCACGAAATACAGATGTAACTCTGTGAGATGAATTAACAGAACACTAAGCAGTTTCTCAGAAAGTTTCTTTCCAGATTTCATGTGAGGACATTTCCTTTTTCACCATAGCCCTCTATGGGCTTCCAAATATCACTTTGCCAATTCCACAAGAATTGTCTTAGCGAAAGGCTTCTTGAGGGGAAAGCTGTAACTCTGTGAGATGATTTCACAGAACACAAAGAAGTTTCTCAGAAAGCTTCTTTCTATTTGTTATCTGAGATTATTTCCTTTGGCCTTATAGTCTTCCAAGGGATCCGAAATATCTGTTCTCAGATTCCTCAGAAATAAGGCTAGCAAAGAGATCCACGAAATACAGATGTAACTCGGTGAGATGAATTAACAGAACACTAAGCAGTTTCTCAGAAAGCTTCTTTCCAGATTTCATCTGAGGATATTTCCTTATTCACCATAGCCCTCTAGGGGCTTCCAAATATCACTTTGCCAATTCCACAAGAACTGTCTTAGCGAAAGGCTTCCTGAGGGGAAAGCTGTAACTCGGTGAGATGATTTCACAGAACACAGAGAAGTTTCTCAGAAAGCTTCTTTCTCTTTGTTATCGGAGGATATTTCCTTTGGCCCTATAGTCTTCCAAGGGATCCGAAATATCTGTACCCAGATTCCACAGAAATAAGGCTAGCAAAGAGATCCACGAAATACAGATGTAACTCTGTGAGATGAATTAACAGAACACTAAGCAGTTTCTCAGAAAGTTTCTTTCCAGATTTCATGTGAGGACATTTCCTTTTTCACCATAGCCCTCTATGGGCTTCCAAATATCACTTTGCCAATTCCACAAGAATTGTCTTAGCGAAAGGCTTCTTGAGGGGAAAGCTGTAACTCTGTGAGATGATTTCACAGAACACAAAGAAGTTTCTCAGAAAGCTTCTTTCTATTTGTTATCTGAGATTATTTCCTTTGGCCTTATAGTCTTCCAAGGGATCCGAAATATCTGTTCTCAGATTCCTCAGAAATAAGGCTAGCAAAGAGATCCACGAAATACAGATGTAACTCGGTGAGATGAATTAACAGAACACTAAGCAGTTTCTCAGAAAGCTTCTTTCCAGATTTCATCAGAGGATATTTCCTTTTTCACCATCGCCCTCTATGGGCTTCCAAATATCACTTTGCCAATTCCACAAGAACTGTCTTAGCGAAAGGCTTCTTGAGGGGAAAGGTGTAACTCTGTGAGATGATTTCACAGAACACAAAGAAGTTTCTCAGAAAGCTTCTTTCTCTTTGTTTTCGGGGGATATTTACTTTGGCCCTATAGTTTTCAGAGGGATCCGAAATATCTGTTCTCAGAATCCACAGAAATAAGGCTAGCAAAGAGATCCAAGAAATACAGATGTAACTCTGTGAGATGAATTAACAGAACACTAAGCAGTTTCTCAGAAAGCTTCTTTCCAGATTTCATCTGAGGATATTTCCTTATTCACCATAGCCCTCTAGGGGCTTCCAAATATCACTTTGCCAATTCCACAAGAACTGTCTTAGCGAAAGGCTTCCTGAGGGGAAAGCTGTAACTCGGTGAGATGATTTCACAGAACACAGAGAAGTTTCTCAGAAAGCTTCTTTCTCTTTGTTATCGGAGGATATTTCCTTTGGCCCTATAGTCTTCCAAGGGATCCGAAATATCTGTACCCAGATTCCACAGAAATAAGGCTAGCAAAGAGATCCACGAAATACAGATGTAACTCTGTGAGATGAATTAATAGAACACTAAGCAGTTTCTCAGAAAGCTTCTTTCCAGATTTCATGTGAGGATATTTCCTTTTTCACCATAGCCCTCTATGGGCTTCCAAATATCACTTTGCCAATTCCACAAGAACTGTCTTAGCGAAAGGCTTCTTGAGGGGAAAACTGTAACTCTGTGAGATGATTTCACAGAACACAAAGAAGTTTCTCAGAAAGCTTCTCTCTCTTTGTTATCGGAGGATATTTCCTTTGGCCCTATAGTCTTCCAAGGGATCCGAAATATCTGTTCTCAGATTCCACAGAAATAAGGCTAGGAAAGAGATCCACGAAATACAGATGTAAGTCTGTGAGATGAATTAACAGAACACTAAGCAGTTTCTCAGAAAGCTTCTTTCCAGATTTCATCTGAGGATATTTCCTTTTTCACCATAGCCCTCTATGGGATTCCAAATATCACTTTGCCAATTCCACAAGAATTGTCTTAGCGAAAGGCTTCTTGAGGGGAAAGCTGTAACTCTGTGAGATGATTTCACAGAACACAAAGAAGTTTCTCAGAAAGCTTCTTTCTATTTGTTATCTGAGATTATTTCCTTTGGCCCTATAGTCTTCCATGGGATCCGAAATATCTGTTCTCAGATTCCACAGAAATAAGGCTAGCAAAGAGATCCACGAAATACAGATGTAACTCGGTGAGATGAATTAACAGAACACTAAGCAGTTTCTCAGAAAGCTTCTTTCCAGATTTCATCAGAGGATATTTCCTTTTTCACCATAGCCCTCTATGGGCTTCCAAATATCACTTTGCCAATTGCACAAGAAGTGTCTTAGCGAAAGGCTTCTTGAGAGGAAAGGTGTAACTCTGTGAGATGATTTCACAGAACACAAAGAAGTTTCTCAGAAAGTTTCTTTCTCTTTGTTTTCGGGGGATATTTACTTTGGCCCTATAGTTTTCAAAGGGATCCGAAATATCTGTTCTCAGAATCCACAGAAATAAGGCTAGCAAAGAGATCCAAGAAATACAGATGTAACTCTGTGAGATGAATTAACAGAACACTAAGCAGTTTCTCAGAAAGCTTCTTTCCAGATTTCATCTGAGGATATTTCGTTTTTCACCGTAGCCCTCTATGGGCTTCCAAATATCACTTTGCCAATTCCACAAGAACTGTCTTGGCGAAAGGCTACTTGAGGGGAAAGCTGTAACTCTGGGAGATGATTTCACATAATACAAAGAAGTTTCTCAGAAATCTTCTTTCTCTTTGTTATCGGAGCATATTTCCTTTGGCCCTATAGTGTTCCAAGGAATCCGAAATATCTGTTCTCAGATTCCACAGAAATAAGGCTAGCAAAGAGATCCATGAAATACAGATGTAACTCTTTGAGATGAATTAACAGAACACTAAGCAGTTTCTCAGAAAGCTTCTTTCCAGATTTCATCTGAGGATATTTCCTTTTTCACCATAGCCCTCTAGGGGCTTCCAAATATCACGTTGCCAATTCCACAAGAACTGTCTTAGCGAAAGGCTTCCTGAGGGGAAAGCTGTAACTCGGTGAGATGATTTCACAGAACACAGAGAAGTTTCTCAGAAAGCTTCTTTCTCTTTGTTATCGGAGGATATTTCTTTTGGCCCTATAGTCTTGAAAGGGATCCGAAATATCTGTTCTCAGATTCCACAGAAATAAGGCTAGCAAAGAGATCCACGAAATACAGATGTAACTCTGTGAGATGAATTAACAGAACACTAAGCAGTTTCTCAGAAAACTTCTTTCCAGATTTCATCTGAGCATATTTCCTTTTTCACCATAACCCTCTTTTGGGCTTCCAAATATCACTTTGCCAATTCCACAAGAACTGTCTTAGCGAAAGGCTTCTTGAGGGAAAAGCTGTAACTCTGTGAGATGATTTCACAGAACACAAAGAAGTTTCTCAGAAAGCTTCTTTCTCTTTGTTATCGGAGGATATTTCCTTTGGCCCTATAGTCTTCCAAGGGATCCGAAATATCTGTTCTCAGATTCCACAGAAATAAGGCTAGCAAAGAGATCCACGAAATACAGATGTAACTCTGTGAGATGAATGAACAGAACACAAAGCAGTTTCTCAGAAATCTTTTATCTAGATTTCATGTGAGGATATTTCCTTTTTCACCAAAGCCCTCTATGGGCTTCCAAATATCACTTTGCCAATTCCACAAGAACTGTCTTAGCGAAAGGCTTCTTGAGGGGAAAACTGTAACTCTGTGAGATGATTTCACAGAACACAAAGAAGTTTCTCAGAAAGCTTCTTTCTCTTTGTTATCGGAGGATATTTCCTTTGGCCCTATAGTCTTCCAAGGGATCCGAAATATCTGTACTCAGATTCCACAGAAATAAGGCTAGCAAAGAGATCCACGAAATACAGATGTAACTCTTTGAGATGAATTAACAGAACACTAAGCAGTTTCTCAGAAAGCTTCTTTCCAGATTTCATCTGAGGATATTTCGTTTTTCACCATAGCCCTCTATGGGCTTCCAAATATCACTTTGCCAATTCCACAAGAACTGTCGTAGCGAAAGGCTTCTTGAGGGGAATGCTGTAACTCTGTGAGATGATTTCACAGAACACACAGAAGTTTCTCAGAAAGCTTCTTTCTCTTTGTTATCCGAGATTATTTCCTTTGGCCCTATAGTCTTCAAGGGATCCGAAATATCTGTTCTCAGACTCCACAGAAATAAGGCTAGCAAAGAGATCCACGAAATACAGATGTAACTCTGTGAGATGAATTAACAGAACACTAAGCAGTTTCTCAGAAACCTTCTTTCCAGATTTCATGTTTGGATATTTCCTTTTTCACCGTAGCCCTCTATTGGTTTCCAAATGTCACTTTGACAATTCCACAAGAACTGTCTTGGCGAAAGGCTTCTTGAGGGGAAAGCTGTAACTCTGTGAGATGATTTCACAGAATACAAAGAAGTTTTTCAGAAAGCTTCTTTCTCTTTGTTATAGGAGCATATTTCCTTATGGCCTATAGTCTTCCAAGGGATCCGAAATATCTGTTCTCAGATTCCACAGAAATAAAGCCAGCAAAGAGATCCACGAAATACAGATGTAGCTCTGTGAGATGAATTAACAGAACACTAAGCAGTTTCTCAGGAAGCTTCTTTCCAGATTTCATCTGAGGATATTTCCTTTTTCATCATAGCCCTCTATGGGCTTCCAAATGTCACTTTGCCAATTCCACAAGAACTGTCTTGGCGAAAGGCTACTTGAGGGGAAAGCTGTAACTGTGGGAGATGATTTCACATAATACAAAGAAGTTTCTCAGAAATCTTCTTTCTCTTTGTTATCGGAGCATATTTCCTTTGGCCCTATAGTCTTCCAAGGAATCCGAAATATCTGTTCTCAGATTCCACAGAAATAAGGCTAGCAAAGAGATCCATGAAATACAGATGTAACTCTTTGAGATGAATTAACAGAACACTAAGCAGTTTCTCAGAAAGCTTCTTTCCAGATTTCATCTGAGGATATTTCCTTATTCACCATAGCCCTCTAGGGGCTTCCAAATATCACGTTGCCAATTCCACAAGAACTGTCTTAGCGAAAGGCTTCCTGAGGGGAAAGCTGTAACTCGGTGAGATGATTTCACAGAACACAGTGAAGTTTCTCAGAAAGCTTCTTTCTCTTTGTTATCGGAGGATATTTCTTTTGGCCCTATAGTCTTGAAAGGGATCCGAAATATCTGTTCTCAGATTCCACTGAAATAAGGCTAGCAAAGAGATCCACGAAATACAGATGTAACTCTGTGAGATGAATTAACAGAACACTAAGCAGTTTCTCAGAAAACTTCTTTCCAGATTTCATCTGAGCATATTTCCTTTTTCACCATAACCCTCTTTTGGGCTTCCAAATATCACTTTGCCAATTCCACAAGAACTGTCTTAGCGAAAGGCTTCTTGAGGGAAAAGCTGTAACTCTGTGAGATGATTTCACAGAACACAAAGACGTTTCTCAGAAAGCTTCTTTCTCTTTGTTATCGGAGGATATGTCCTTTGGCCCTATAGTCTTCCAAGGGATCCGAAATATCTGTTCTCAGATTCCACAGAAATAAGGCTAGCAAAGAGATCCACGAAATACAGATGTAACTCTGTGAGATGAATGAACAGAACACCAAGCAGTTTCTCAGAAATCTTCTTTCTAGATTTCATGTGAGGATATTTCCTTTTTCACCAAAGCCCTCTATGGGCTTCCAAATATCACTTTGCCAATTCCACAAGAACTGTCTTAGCGAAAGGCTTCTAGAGGGGAAAACTGTAACTCTGTGAGATGATTTCACAGAACACAAAGAAGTTTCTCAGAAAGCTTCTTTCTCTTTGTTATCGGAGGATATTTCCTTTGGCCCTATAGTCTTCCAAGGGATCCGAAATATCTGTACTCAGATTCCACAGAAATAAGGCTAGCAAAGAGATCCACGAAATACAGATGTAACTCTTTGAGATGAATTAACAGAACACTAAGCAGTTTCTCAGAAAGCTTCTTTCCAGATTTCATCTGAGGATATTTCGTTTTTCACCATAGCCCTCTATGGGCTTCCAAATATCACTTTGCCAATTCCAGAAGAACTGTCGTAGCGAAAGGCTTCTTGAGGGGAATGCTGTAACTCTGTGAGATGATTTCACAGAACACACAGAAGTTTCTCAGAAAGCTTCTTTCTCTTTGTTATCCGAGATTATTTCCTTTGGCCCTATAGGCTTCCAAGGGATCCGAAATATCTGTTCTCAGACTCCACAGAAATAAGGCTAGCAAAGAGATCCACGAAATACAGATGTAACTCTGTGAGATGAATTAACAGAACACTAAGCAGTTTCTCAGAAACCTTCTTTCCAGATTTCATGTTTGGATATTTCCTTTTTCACCGTAGCCCTCTATTGGTTTCCAAATGTCACTTTGACAATTCCACAAGAACTGTCTTGGCGAAAGGCTTCCTGAGGGGAAAGCTGTAACTCTGTGAGATGATTTCACAGAATACAAAGAAGTTTTTCAGAAAGCTTCTTTCTCTTTGTTATAGGAGGATATTTCCTTATGCCCTATAGTCTTCCAAGGGATCCGAAATATCTGTTCTCAGATTCCACAGAAATAAGGCTAACAAGGAGATCCACGAAATACAGATGTAACTCTGTGAGATGAATTAACAGAACACTAAGCAGTTTCTCAGAAAGCTTCTTTCCAGATTTCATCTGAGGATATTTCCTTTTTCACCATAGCCCTCTATGGGCTTCCCAATATCACTTTGCCAATTCCACAAGAACTTTCTTAGCGAAAGGCTTCTTGAGGGGAAAGCTGTAACTCTGTGAGATGATTTCACAGAACACAAAGAAGTTTCTCAGAAAGCTTCTTTCTCTTTGTTATCGGAGGATATTTCCTTTGGCCCTATAGTCTTCCAGGGGATCCGAAATATCTGTTCTCAGATTCCACAGAAATAAGGCTAGCAAAGAGGTCTAAGAAATACAGATGTAGCTCTGTGAGATGAATTAACAGAACACTAAGCAGTTTCTCAGAAAGCTTCTTTCCAGATTTCATCTGAGGATATTTACTTTTTCACCATAGCCCTCTATGGGGTTCCAAATATCACTTTGCCAATTGCACAAGAGCTGTCTTAGCGAAAGGCGTCTTGAGGGGAAAGCTGTAACTCTGTGAGATGATTTCACAGAACACAAAGAAGTTTCTCAGAAAGCTTCTTACTCTTTGTTATCGGAGGATATTTCCTTTGGCCCTGTAGTTTTCAAAGGGATCCGAAATATCTGTTCTCAGATTCCACAGAAATAAGGCTAGCAAAGAGATCCACGAAATACAGATGTAACTCTGTGAGATGAATTAACAGAACACTAAGCAGTTTCTCAAAAAGCTTCTTTCCAGATGTCATGTGAGGATATTTCGTTTTTCACCATAGCCCTCTAAGGGCTTCCAAATGTCACTTTGCCAATTCCACAAGAATTGTCTTGGTGAAAGGCTACTTGAGGGGAAAGCTGTAACTCTGTGAGATGATTTCACATAATACAAAGAAGTTTCTCAGAAAGCTTCTTTCTCTTTGCTATCGGAGCATATTTCCTTTGGTCCTATAGTCTTCCAAGGAATCCGAAATATCTGTTCTCAGATTCCACAGAAATAAGGCTAGCAAAGAGATCCCTGAAATACAGATGTAACTCTTTGAGATGAATTAACAGAACACTAAGCAGTTTCTCAGAAAGCTTCTTCCCAGATTTCATCTGAGGATATTTCCTTTTTCACCATAGCCCTCTATGGGCTTCCAAATGTCACTTTGCCAATTCCACAAGAACTGTCTTGGCGAAAGGCTTCTTGAGGGGAAAGCTGTAACTCTGTGAGATGATTTCACAGAATACAAAGAAGTTTCTCAGAAAGCTTCTTTCCCTTGGTTATCGGAGCATATTTCCTTTGGCCGTATAGTATTCGAAGGGATCCGAAATATCTGTACCCAGATTCCACTGAAATAAGGCTAGCAAAGAGATCCACGAAATACAGATGTAACTCTGTGATATGAATTAACAGAACACTAAGCAGTTTCTCAGAAAGCTTCTTTCCAGTTTTCATCTGAGGATATTTCCTTTTTCACCATAGCCCTCTATGGGCTTCCAAATATCACTTTGCCAATTCCACAAGAACTCTCTTAGCGAAAGGCTTCTTGAGGGGAAAGCTGTAACTCTGTGAGATGATTTCACAGAACACAAAGAAGATTCTCAGAAAGCTTCTTTCTCTTTGTTATCGGAGGATATTTCTTTTGGCCCTATAGTCTTGAAAGGGATCCGAAATATCTGTTCTCAGATTCCACAGAAATAAGGCTAGCAAAGAGATCCACGAAATACAGATGTAACTCTGTGAGATGAATTAACAGAACACTAAGCAGTTTCTCAGAAAGCTTCTTTCCAGATTTCATCTGCGGATATTTCCTTTTTCACCATAGCCCTCTATGGGCTTCCAAATATCACTTTGCCAATTCCACAAGAACTGTCGTAGCGAAAGGCTTCTTGAGGGGAATGCTGTAACTCTGTGAGATGATTTCACAGAACACAAAGAAGTTTCTCAGAAAGCTTCTTTCTCTTTGTTATCCGAGATTATTTCCTTTGGCCCTATAGTCTTCCAAGGGATCCGAAATATCTGTTCTCAGACTCCACAGAAATAAGGCTAGCAAAGAGATCCACGAAATACAGATGTAACTCTGTGAGATGAATTAACAGAACACTAAGCAGTTTCTCAGAAACCTTCTTTCCAGATTTCATGTTTGGATATTTCCTTTTTCACCGTAGCCCACTATTGGCTTCCAAATGTCACTTTGACAATTCCACAAGAACTGTCTTGGCGAAAGGCTTCTTGAGGGGAAAGCTGTAACTCTGTGAGATGATTTCACAGAATACAAAGAAGTTTATCAGAAAGCTTCTTTCTCTTTGTTATAGGAGCATATTTCCTTATGCCCTAAAGTCTTCCAAGGGATCCGAAATATCTGTTCTCAGATTCCACAGAAATAAGGCTAGCAAAGAGATCCACGAAATACAGATGTAACTCTGTGAGATGAATTAACAGAACACTAAGCAGTTTCTCAGAAAGCTTCTTTCCAGATTTCATCTGAGGATATTTCCTTTTTCACCATAGCCCTCTATGGGCTTCCCAATATCACTTTGCCAATTCCACAAGAACTGTCTTAGCGAAAGGCTTCTTGAGGGGAAAGCTGTAACTCTGTGGGATGATTTCACAGAACACAAAGAAGTTTCTCAGAAAGATTCTTTCTCTTTGTTATCGGAGGATATTTCCTTTGGCCCTATAGTCTTCCAAGGGATCCGAAATATCTGTTCTCAGATTACACAGAAATAAGGCTAGCAAAGAGGTCCAAGAAATACAGATGTAGCTCTGTGAGATGAATTAACAGAACACTAAGCAGTTTCTCAGAATGCTTCTTTCCAGATTTCATCTGAGGATATTTCCTTTTTCACCATAGCCCTCTATGGGCTTCCAAATATCACTTTGCCAATTGCACAAGAGCTGTCTTAGCGAAAGGCTTCTTGAGGGGAAAGCTGTAACTCTGTAAGATGATTTCACAGAACACAAAGAAGTTTCTCAGAAAGCTTCTTACTCTTTGTTATCGAAGGATATTTACTTTGGCCCTATAGATTTCAAAGGGATCCGAAATATCTGTTCTCAGATTCCACAGAAATAAGGCTAGCAAAGAGATCCACGAAATACAGATGTAACTCTGTGAGATGAATTAACAGAACACTAAGCAGTTTCTCAAAAAGATTCTTTCCAGATGTCATGTGAGGATATTTCCTTTTTCACCATAGCCCTCTAAGGGCTTCCAAATGTCACTTTGCCAATTCCACAAGAATTGTCTTGGTGAAAGGCTACTTGAGGGGAAAGCTGTAACTCTGTGAGATGATTTCACAGAACACAAAGAAGTTTCTCAGAAAGCTCCTTTCTCTTTGTTATCGGAGGATATTTCCTTTGGCCCTATAGTCTTCCAAGGGATCCGAAATATCTGTTCTCAGATTCCACTGAAATAAGGCTAGCAAAGAGATCCACGAAATACAGATGTAACTCTGTGGGATGAATTAACAGAACACTAAGCAGTTTCTCAGAAAGCTTCTTTCCAGATTTCATCTGAGGATATTTCCTTTTTCACCATAGCCGTCTAGGGGCTTCCAAATATCACTTTGCCAATTCCACAAGAACTGTCATAGCGAAAGTCTTCTTGAGGGGAAAGCTGTAACTCTTTGAGATGATTTCACAGAACACAAAGGAGTTTCTCAGAAAGCTTCTTTCTCTTTGTTATCGGAGGATATTTCCTTCGGCCCTATAGTCTTCTAAGGGATCCGAAATATCTGTTCTCAGATTCCACAGAAATAAGGCTAGCAAAGAGATCCACGAAATACAGATGTAACTCTGTGAGATGAATTAACAGAACACTAAGCAGTTTCTCAGAAAGCTTCATTCCAGATTTCATCTGAGTATATTTCCTTTTTCACCATAGCCCTCTATGATCTTCCAAATATCACTTTGCCAATTCCACAAGAACTGTCTTAGCGAAAGTCTTCTTGAGGGGAAAACTGTAACTCTGTGAGATGATTTCACAGAACACAAAGAAGTTTCTCAGAAAGCTTCTCTCTCTTTGTTATCGGAGGATATTTCCTTTGGCCCTATAGTCTTCCAAGGGATCCGAAATATCTGTTCTCAGATTCCACAGAAATAAGGCTAGCAAAGAGATCCACGAAATACAGATGTAACTCTGTGAGATGAATTAACAGAACACTATGCAGTTTCTCAGAAAGCTTCTTTCAAGATTTCATCAGAGGATATTTCCTTTTTCACCATAGCCCTCTATGGGCTTCCAAATGTCACTTTGCCAATTCCACAAGAACTGTCTTGGCGAAAGGCTTCCTGAGGGGAAAGCTATAACTCTGTGAGATGATTTGACAGAATACAAAGAAGTTTCTCAGAAAGCTTCTTTCTCTTTGTTATCGGAGCATATTTCCTTTGGCCCTATAGTCTTCCAAGGGATCCGAAATATCTGTTCTCAGATTCCACAGTATTAAGGCTAGCAAAGAGATCCACGAAATACAGATGTAACTCTGTGAGATGAATTAACAGAACACTAAGCAGTTTCTCAGAAAGCTTCTTTCCAGATTTCATCTGAGGATATTTCCTTTTTCACCATAGCCCTCTATGGGATTCCAAATATCACTTTGCCAATTCCACAAGAACTGTCTTAGCGAAAGGCTTCTTGAGGGGAAAGCTATAACTCTGTGAGATGATTTCACAGAACACAAAGAAGTTTCTCAGAAAGCTTCTTTCTCTTTGTTATCGGAGGATATTTCCTTTGGCCCTATAGTCTTCCAAGGGATCCGAAATATCTGTTCTCAGATTCCACAGAAATAAGGCTAGCAAAGAGATCCACGAAATACAGATGGAACCCTGTGAGGTGAATTAAAAGAATACTAAGCAGTTTCTCAGAAAGCTTCTTTCCAGATTTCATCTGAGGATATTTCCTTTTTCACCATAGCCCTCTATGGGCTTCCAAATATCACTTTGCCAATTCCACAAGAACTGTCTTAGCGAAAGGCTTCTTGAGGGAAAAGCTGTAACTCTGTGAGATGATTTCACAGAACACAAAGAAGTTTCTCAGAAAGCTTCTTTCTCTTTGTTATCGGAGGATATTTCCTTTGGCCCTATAGTCTTCCAAGGGATCCGAATTATCTGTTCTGAGATTCCACAGAAATAAGGCTAGCAAAGAGATCCACGAAATACTGATGTAACTCTGTGAGACGAATTAACAGAACACTAAGCAGTTTCTCAGAAAGCTTCTTTCCAGATTTCATCTGAGGATATTTCCTTTTTCACCATAGCCCTCTAAGGGCTTCCAAATTTCACTTTGCCAATTCCACAAGAACTGTCTTAGCGAAAGGCTTCTTGAGGGGAAAGCTGTAAGTCTGTGAGATGATTTCAAAGAACACAAAGAAGTTTCTCAGAAAGCTTCTTTCTCTTTGTTATCGGAGGATATTTCCTTTGGCCCTATAGTCTTCCAAGGGATCCGAAATATCTGTTCTCAGATTCCACAGAAATAAGGCTAGCAAAGAGATCCAAGAAATACAGATGTAACTCTGTGAGATGAATTAACAGAACACTAAGCAGTTTCTCAGAAAGCTTCTTTCCAGATTTCATTTGAGGATATTTCCTTTTTCACCATAGCCCTCTATGGGCTTCCAAATATCACTTTGCCAATTCCACAAGAACTGTCTTAGCGAAAGGCTTCTTGAGGGGAAAACTGTAACTCTGTGAGATGATTTCACAGCACACAAAGAAGTTTCTCAGAAAGCTTCTTTCTCTTTGTTATCGGAGGATATTTCCTTTGGCCCTATAGTCTTCCAAGGGATCCGAAATATCTGTTCTCAGATTCCACAGAAATAAGGCTAGCAAAGAGATCCACGAAATACAGATGAAACCCTGTGAGATGAAATAAAAGAACACTAAGCATTTTCTCAGAAAGCTTCTTTCCAGATTTCATGTGAGGATATTTCCTTTTTCACCATAGCCCTCTATGGGCTTCCAAATGTCACTTTGCCAATTCCACAAGAACTCTCTTGGGGAAAGGCTTCTTGTGGGGAAAGCTGTAACTCTGTGAGATGATTTCACAGAACACAAAGGAGTTTCTCAGAAAGCTTCTTTCTCTTTGTTATCGGAGGATATTTCCTTTGGCCCTATAGTCTTCCAAGGGATCCGAAATATCTGTTCTCAGATTCCACAGAAATAAGGCTAGCAAAGAGATCCACGAAATACAGATGTAACTCCGTGAGATGAATTAACAGAACACTAAGCAGTTTCTCAGAAAGCTTCTTTCCAGATTTCATCTGAGGATATTTCCTTTTTCACCATAGC
Organism: Macaca nemestrina; assembly: GCF_043159975.1. Lineage (NCBI taxonomy): Eukaryota > Metazoa > Chordata > Mammalia > Primates > Cercopithecidae > Macaca > Macaca nemestrina. Next base: position 90,069,874 of record NC_092137.1, on the reverse strand, counting down.
CCTCTATGGGCTTCCAAATATCACTTTGCCAATTCCACAAGAACTGTCTTAGCGAAAGGCTTCTTGAGGGGGAAACTGTAACTCTGTGAGATGATTTCACAGCACACAAAGAAGTTTCTCAGAAAGCTTCTTTCTCTTTGTTATCGGAGGATATTTCCTTTGGCCCTATAGTCTTCCAAGGGATCCGAAATATCTGTTCTCAGATTCCACAGAAATAAGGCTAGCAAAGAGATCCACGAAATACAGATGTAACTCTGTGAGATGAATTAACAGAACACTAAGAAGTTTCTCAGAAAGCTTCTTTCCAGATTTCATCTGAGGATATTTCCTTTTTCACCATAGCCCTCAATGGGCTTCCAAATATCACTTTGCCAATTGCACAAGAGCTGTCTTAGCGAAAGGCTTCTTGAGGGGAAAGCTGTAACTCTGTGAGATGATTTCACAGAACACAAAGAAGTTTCTCAGAAAGCTTCTTTCTCCTTGTTATCGGAGGATATTTCCTTTGGCCCTATAGTCTTCCAATGGATCTGAAATATCTGTTCTCAGATTCCACAGAAATAAGGCTAGCAAATAGATCCACGAAATACTGATGTAACTCTGCGAGATGAATTAACAGAACACTAAGCAGTTTCTCAGAAAGCTTCTTTCCAGATTTCATGTCAGGATATTTCCTTTTTCACCATAGCCCTCTATGGGCTTCCAAATGTCACTTTGCCAATTCCACAAGAACTATCTTGATGAAAGGCTTCTTGAGGGGAATGCTGTAACTCTGTGAGATGATTTCACAGAACACAAAGAAGTTTCTCAGAAAGCTTCTTTCTCTTTGTTATCGGAGGATATTTCCTTTGGCCCTATAGTCTTCCAAGGGATCCGAAATATCTGTTCTCATATTCCACAGAAATAAGGCTAGCAAAGAGATCCACGAAATACAAATTTAATTCTGTGAGATTAATTAACAGAACACTAAGCAGTTTCTCAGAAAGCTTCTTTCCAGATTTCATCTGAGGATATTTCCTTTTTCACCATAGCCCTCTAGGGGCTTCCAAATATCACTTTGCGAATTCCACAAGAACTGTCATAGTGAAAGGCTTCTTGAGGGGAAAGCTGTAACTCGGTGAGAAGATTTCACAGAACACAAAGAAGTTTCTCAGAAAGATTCTTTCTCTTTGTTATCGGAGGATATTTCCTTTGGCCCTATAGTCTTCCAAGGGATCCGAAATATCTGTTCTCATATTCCACAGTATTAAGGCTAGCAAAGAGATCCACGAAATACAGATGTAACTCTGTGAGATGAATTAACAGAACACTAAGCAGTTTCTCAGAAAGCTTCTTTCCAGATTTCATCTGAGGATATTTCCTTTTTCACCATAGCCCTCTATGGGATTCCAAATATCACTTTGCCAATTCCACAAGAACTGTCTTAGCGAAAGGCTTCTTGAGGGGAAAGCTGTAACTCTGTGAGATGATTTCACAGAACACAAAGAAGTTTCTCAGAAAGCTTCTTTCTCTTTGTTTTCGGAGCATATTTCCTTTGGCCCTATAGTCTTCCAAGGGATCCGAAATATTTGTTCTCAGATTCCACAGAAATAAGGCTAGCAAAGAGATCCACGAAATACAGATGGAACCCTGTGAGGTGAATTAAAAGAACACTAAGCAGTTTCTCAGAAAGCTTCTTTCCAGATTTCATCTGAGGATATTTCCTTTTTCACCATAGCCCTCTATGGGCTTCCAAATATCACTTTGCCAATTCCACAAGAACTGTCTTAGCGAAAGGCTTCTTGAGGGGAAAGCTCTAACTCTGTGAGATGATTTCACAGAACACAAAGAAGTTTCTCAGAAAGCTTCTTTCTCTTTGTTACCGGAGGATATTTCCTTTGGCCCTATAGTCTTCCAAGGGATCCGAAATATCTGTTCTCAGATTCCACAGAAATAAGGCTAGCAAAGAGATCCACGAAATACTGATGTAACTCTGTGAGACGAATTAACAGAACACTAAGCAGTTTCTCAGAAAGCTTCTTTCCAGATTTCATCTGAGGATATTTCCTTTTTCACCATAGCCCTCTATGGGCTTCCAAAGGTCACTTTGCCAATTCCACAAGAACTCTCTTGGGGAAAGGCTTCTTGAGGGGAAAGCTGTAACTCTGTGAGATGATTTCACAGAACACAAAGAAGTTTCTCAGAAAGCTTCTTTCTCTTTGTTTTCGGAGCATATTTCCTTTGGCCCTATAGTCTTCCAAGGGATCCGAAATATTTGTTCTCAGATTCCACAGAAATAAGGCTAGCAAAGAGATCCACGAAATACAGATGTAACTCTGTGAGATGAATTAACAGAACACTAAGCAGTTTCTCAGAAAGCTTCTTTCCAGATTTCATCTGAGGATATTTCCTTTTTCACCATAGCCCTCTATGGGCTTCCAAATATCACTTTGCCAATTCCACAAGAACTGTCTCAGCGAAAGGCTTCTTGAGGGGAAAACTGTAACTCTGTGAGATGATTTCACAGCACACAAAGAAGTTTCTCAGAAAGCTTCTTTCTCTTTGTTATCGGAGGATATTTCCTTTGGCCCTATAGTCTTCCAAGGGATCCGAAATATCTGTTCTCAGATTCCACAGAAATAAGGCTAGCAAAGAGATCCACGAAATACAGATGAAACCCTGTGAGATGAATTAAAAGAACACTAAGCAGTTTCTCAGAAAGCTTCTTTCCAGATTTCATCTGGGGATATTTCCTTTTTCACCATAGCCCTCTATGGGCTTCCAAATGTCACTTTGCCAATTCCACAAGAACTGTCATAGCGAAAGGCTTCTTGAGGGGAAAGCTGTAACTCTGTGAGATGATTTCACAGAACACAAAGGAGTTTCTCAGAAAGCTTCTTTCTCTTTGTTATCGGAGGATATTTCCTTTGGCCCTATAGTCTTCCAAGGGATCCGAAATATCTGTTCTCAGATTCCACAGAAATAAGGCTAGCAAAGAGATCCACGAAATACAGATGTAACTCTGTGAGATGAATTAACAGAACACTAAGCAGTTTCTCAGAAAGCTTCTTTCCAGATTTCATCTGAGGATATTTCCTTTTTCACCATAGCCCTCTATGGGCTTCCAAATATCACTTTGCCAATTCCACAAGAACTGTCTTAGCGAAAGGCTTCTTGAGGGGGAAACTGTAACTCTGTGAGATGATTTCACAGCACACAAAGAAGTTTCTCAGAAAGCTTCTTTCTCTTTGTTATCGGAGGATATTTCCTTTGGCCCTATAGTCTTCCAAGGGATCCGAAATATCTGTTCTCAGATTCCACAGAAACAAGGCTAGCAAAGAGATCCACGAAATACAGATGTAACTCTGTGAGATGAATTAACAGAACACTAAGCAGTTTCTCAGAAAGCTTCTTTCCAGATTTCATCTGAGGATATTTCCTTTTTCACCATAGCCCTCTATGGGCTTCAAAATATCACTTTGCCAATTGCACAAGATCAGTCTTAGCGAAAGGCTTCTTGAGGGGAAAGCTGTAACTCTGTGAGATGATTTCACAGAACACAAAGAAGTTTCTCAGAAAGCTTCTTTCTCCTTGTTATCGGAGGATATTTCCTTTGGCCCTATAGTCTTCCAAGGGATCCGAAATATCTGTTCTCAGATTCCACAGAAATAAGTCTAGCAAAGAGATCCACGAAACACTGATGTAACTCTGTGAGATGAATTAACAGAACACTAAGCAGTTTCTCAGAAAGCTTCTTTCCAGATTTCATGTCAGGATATTTCCTTTTTCACCATAGACCTCTATGGGCTTCCAAATGTCACTTTGCCAATTCCACAAGAACTCCCTTGATGAAAGGCCTCTTGAGGGGAATGCTGTAACTCTGTGAGATGATTTCACAGAACACAAAGAAGTTTCTCAGAAAGCTTCTTTCTCTTTGTTATCGGAGGATATTTCCTTTGGCCCTATAGTCTTCCAAGGGATCCGAAATATCTGTTCTCAGATTCCACAGAAATAAGGCTAGCAAAGAGATCCACGAAATACAGATGTAACTCTGTGAGATGAATTAACAGAACACTAAGCAATTTCTCAGAAAGCTTCTTTCCAGATTTCATCTGAGGATATTTCCTTTTTCACCATAGCACTCTATGGGCTTCCAAATATCACTTTGCCAATTCCACAAGAACTGTCTTAGCGAAAGGCTTCTTGATGGGAAAACTGTAACTCTGTGAGATGATTTCACAGAACACAAAGAAGTTTCTCAGAAAGCTTCTCTCTCTTTGTTATCGGAGGATATTTCCTTTGGCCCTATAGTCTTCCAAGGGATCCGAAATATCTGTTCTCAGATTCCACAGAAATAAGGCTAGCAAAGAGATCCACGTAATACTGATGTAACTCTGTGAGATGAATTAACAGAACACTAAGCAGTTTCTCAGAAAGCTTCTTTCCAGCTTTCATGTGAGGATATTTCCTTTTTGACCATAGCCCTCTATGGGCTTCCAAATGTCACTTTGCCAATTCCACAAGAACTCTCTTGGGGAAAGGCTTCTTGAGGGGAATGCTGTAACTCTGTGAGATGATTTCACAGAAAACAAAGAAGTTTCTCAGAAAGCTTCTTTCTCTTTGTTATCGGAGGATATTTCCTTTGGCCCTATAGTCTTCCAAGGGATCCGAAATATCTGTTCTCAGATTCCACAGAAATAAGGCTTGCAAAGAGATCCACGAAATACAAATTTAATTCTGTGAGATTAGTTAACAGAACACTAAGCAGTTTCTCAGAAAGCTTCTTTCCAGATTTCATCTGAGGATATTTCCTTTTTCACCATAGCGCTCTATGGGCTTCCAAATGTCACTTTGCCAATTCCACAAGAACTCTCTTGGGGAAAGGCTTCTTGAGGGGATAGCTGTAACTCTGTGAGATGATTTCACAGAACACAAAGGAGTTTCTCAGAAAGCTTCTTTCTCTTTGTTATCGGAGGATATTTCCTTTGGCCCTATAGTCTTCCAAGGGATCCGAAATATCTGTTCTCAGATTCCACAGAAATAAGGCTAGCAAAGAGATCCACGAAATACAGATGTAACTCTGTGAGATGAATTAACAGAACACTAAGCAGTTTCTCAGAAAGCTTCTTTCCAGATTTCATCTGAGGATATTTCCTTTTTCACCATAGCCATCTAGGGGCTTCCAAATATCACTTTGCCAATTCCACAAGAACTGTCATAGCGAAAGGCTTCTTGAGGGGAATGCTGTAACTCTGTGAGATGATTTCGCAGAACACAAAGAAGTTTCTGAGAAATATTCTTTCTCTTTGTTATCGGAGGATATTTCCTTTGGCCCTATAGTCTTCCAAGGGATCCGAAATATCTGTTCTCAGATTCCACAGAAATAAGGCTAGCAAAGAGATCCACGAAATACAGATGTAACTCTGTGAGATGAATTAACAGAACACTAAGCAATTTCTCAGAAATCTTCTTTCCAGATTTCATCTGAGGATATTTCCTTTTTCACCATAGCACTCTATGGGCTTCCAAATATCACTTTGCCAATTCCACAAGAACTGTCTTAGCGAAAGGCTTCTTGAGGGGAAAACTGTAACTCTGTGAGATGATTTCACAGAAAACAAAGAAGTTTCTCAGAAAGCTTCTCTCTCTTTGTTATCGGAGGATATTTCCTTTGCCCCTATAGCCTTCCAAGGGATCCGAAATATCTCTTCTCAGATTCCACAGAAGTAAGGCTAGCAAAGAGATCCACGAAATACAGATGTAACTCTGTGAGATGAATTAACAGAACACTAAGCAGTTTCTCAGAAAGCTTCTTTCCAGATTTCATCTGAGGATATTTCCTTTTTCACCATAGCCCTCTATGGGCTTCCAAATGTCACTTTGCCAATTCCACAAGAACTGTCTTGGCGAAAGGCTTCTTGAGGGGAAAGCTGTAACTCTGTGAGATGATTTCACAGAATGCAAAGAAGTTTCTCAGAAAGCTTCTTTCTCTTTGTTATCGGAGCATATTTCCTTTGGCCCTATAGTCTTCCAAGGGATCCGAAATATCTGTTCTCAGATTCCACAGAAGTAAGGCTAGCAAAGAGATCCACGAAATACCGATGTAACTCTGTGAGATGAATTAACAGAACACTAAGCAGTTTCTCAGAAAGCCTCTTTCCAGATTTCATCTGAGGATATTTCCTTTTTCACCATAGACCTCTATGGGCTTCCAAATGTCACTTTGCCAATTCCACAAGAACTGTCTTGGCGAAAGGCTTCTTGAGGGGAAAGCTGAAACTCTGTGAGATGATTTCACAGAATACAAAGAAGTATCTCAGAAACCTTCTTTCTCTTTGTTATCGGAGGATATTTCCTTTGGCCCTATAGTCTTGAAAGGGATCCGAAATATCTGTTCTCAGATTCCACAGAAATAAGGCTAGCAAAGAGATCCACGAAACACAGATGTAACTCTGTGGGATGAATTAACAGAACACTAAGCAGTTTCTCAGAAAGCTTCTTTCCAGATTTCATCTGAGCATATTTGCTCTTTCACCATAGACCTCTTTTGGGCTTCCAAATATCACTTTGCCAATTCCACAAGAACTGTCTTAGCGAAAGGCTTCTTGAGGGAAAAGCTGTAACTCTGTGAGATGATTTCACAGAACACAAAGAAGTTTCTCAGAAAGCTTCTTTCTCTTTGTTATCGGAGGATATTTCCTTTGGCCCTATAGTCTTCCAAGGGATCCGAAATATCTGTTCTCAGATTGCACAGAAATAAGGCTAGCAAAGAGATCCACGAAATACAGATGTAACTCTGTGAGATGAATTAACAGAACACTAAGCAGTTTCTCAGAAAGCTTCTTTCCAGATTTCATCTGAGCATATTTGCTTTTTCACCATAGCCCTCTTTTGGGCTTCCAAATATCACATTGCCAATTCCACAAGAACTGTCTTAGCGAAAGGCTTCTTGAGGGAAAAGCTGTAACTCTGTGAGATGATTTCACAGAACACAAAGAAGTTTCTCAGAAAGCTTCTTTCTCTTTGTTATCGGAGGATATTTCCTTTGGCCCTATAGTCTTCCAAGGGATCCGAAATATCTGTTCTCAGATTGCACAGAAATAAGGCTAGCAAAGAGATCCACGAAATACAGATGTAACTCTGTGAGATGAATTAACAGAACACTAAGCAGTTTCTCAGAAATCTTCTTTCTAGATTTCATCTGAGGATATTTCGTTTTTCATCATAGCCCTCTATGGGCTTCCAAATGTCACTTTGACAATTCCACAAGAACTGTCTTGGCGAAAGGCTTCTTGAGGGGAAAGCTGTAACTCTGTGAGATGATTTCACAGAACACAAAGAAGTTTCTCAGAAAGCTTCTTTCTCTTTGTTATCGGAGCATATTTCCTTTGGCCCTATAGTCTTCCAAGGGATCCGAAATATCTGTTCTCAGATTCCACAGAAATAAGGCTAGCAAAGAGATCCACGAAATACAGATGTAACTCTGTGAGATGAATTAACAGAACACTAAGCAGTTTCTCAGAAAGCTTCTTTCCAGATTTCATCTGAGGATATTTCCTTTTTCACCATAGCCCTCTATGGGCTTCCAAATATCACTTTGCCAATTGCACAAGAGCTGTCTTAGCGAAAGGCTTCTTGAGGGGAAAGCTGTAACTCTGTGAGATGATTTCACAGCACACAAAGAAGTTTCTCAGAAAGCTTCTTTCTCTTTGTTATCGGAGGATATTTCCTTTGGCCCTATAGTCTTCCAAGGGATCCGAAATATCTGTTCTCAGATTCCACAGAAATAAGGCTAGCAAATAGATCCACGAAATACTGATGTAACTCAGTGAGATTAATTAACAGAACACTAAGCAGTTTCTCAGAAAGCTTCTTTCCAGATTTCATGTGAGGATATTTCCTTTTTCACCATAGCCCTCTATGGGCTTCCAAATGTCACTTTGCCAATTCCACAAGAATTCTCTTGATGAAAGGCTTCTTGAGGGGAATGCTGTAACTCTGTGAGATGATTTCACAGAACACAAAGAAGTTTCTCAGAAAGCTTCTTTCTCTTTGTTATCGGAGGATATTTCCTTTGGCCCTATAGTCTTCCAAGGGATCCGAAATATCTGTTCTCAGATTCCACAGAAATAAGGCTTGCAAAGAGATCCACGAAATACAAATTTAATTCTGTGAGATTAATTAACAGAACACTGAGCAGTTTCTCAGAAAGCTTCTTTCCAGATTTCATCTGAGGATATTTCCTTTTTCACCATAGCGCTCTATGGGCTTCCAAATGTCACTTTGCCAATTCCACAAGAACTCTCTTGGGGAAAGGCTTCTTGAGGGGATAGCTGTAACTCTGTGAGATGATTTCACAGAACACAAAGGAGTTTCTCAGAAAGCTTCTTTCTCTTTGTTATCGGAGGATATTTCCTTTGGCCCTATAGTCTTCCAAGGGATCCGAAATATCTGTTCTCAGATTCCACAGAAATAAGGCTAGCAAAAAGATCCACGAAATACAAATTTAATTCTGTGAGATTAATTAACAGAACACTAAGCAGTTTCTCAGAAAGTTTCTTTCCAGATTTCATCTGAGGATAATTCCTTTTTCACCATAGCGCTCTATGGGCTTCCAAATGTCACTTTGCCAATTCCACAAGAACTCTCTTGGGGAAAGGCTTCTTGAGGGGAAAGCTGTAACTCTGTGAGATGATTTCACAGAACACAAAGGAGTTTCTCAGAAAGCTTCTTTCTCTTTGTTATCGGAGGATATTTCCTTTGGCCCTATAGTCTTCCAAGGGATCCGAAATATCTGTTCTCAGATTCCACAGAAATAAGGCTAGCAAAGAAATCCACGAAATACAGATGTAACTCTGTGAGATGAATTAACAGAACACTAAGCAGTTTCTCAGAAAGCTTCTTTCCAGATTTCATCTGAGGATATTTCCTTTTTCACCATAGCCCTCTATGGGCTTCCAAATATCACTTTGCCAATTGCACAAGAACTGTCTTAGCGAAAGGCTTCTTGAGGGGAAAACTGTAACTCTGTGAGAAGATTTCACAGCACACAAAGAAGTTTCTCAGAAAGCTTCTTTCTCTTTGTTATCGGAGGATATTTCCTTTGGCCCTATAGTCATCCAAGGGATCCGAAATATCTGTTCTCAGATTCCACAGAAATAAGGCTAGCAAAGATATCCACGAAATACTGATGTAACTCTGTGAGATGAATTAACAGAACACTAAGCAGTTTCTCAGAAAGCTTCTTTCCAGCTTTCATGTGAGGATATTTCCTTTTTGACCATAGCCCTCTATGGGCTTCCAAATGTCACTTTGCCTATTCCACAAGAACTCTCTTGGGGAAAGGCTTCTTGAGGGGAATGCTGTAACTCTGTGAGATGATTTCACAGAAAACAAAGAAGTTTCTCAGAAAGCTTCTTTCTCTTTGTTATCGGAGGATATTTCCTTTGGCCCTATAGTCTTCCAAGGGATCCGAAATATCTGTTCTCAGATTCCACAGAAATAAGGCTAGCAAAGAGATCCACGAAATACAAATTTAATTCTGTGAGATTAATTAACAGAACACTAAGCAGTTTCTCAGAAAGCTTCTTTCCAGATTTCATCTGAGGATATTTCCTTTTTCACCCTAGCCCTCTAGGGGCTTCCAAATATCACTTTGCCAATTCCACAAGAACTGTCTTAGCGAAAGGCTTCCTGAGGGGAAAGCTGTAACTCTGTGAGATGATTTCACAGAACACAAAGAAGTTTCTCAGAAAGCTTCTTTCTCTTTGTTATCGGAGGATATTTCCTTTGTCCCTATAGTTTTCAAAGGGATCCGAAATATCTGTTCTCAGATTCCACAGAAATAAGGCTAGCAAAGAGATCCACGAAATACAGATGTAACTCTGTGAGATGAATTAACAGAACACTAAGCAGTTTCTCAGAAAGCTTCTTTCCAGATTTCATCTGAGGATATTTCCTTTTTCACCATAGCCCTCTATGGGCTTCCAAATATCACTTTGTCAATTCCACAAGAACTGTCTTAGCGAAAGGCTTCTTGAGGGGAAAGCTGAAACTCTGTGAGATGATTTCAAAGAACACAAAGAAGTTTCTCAGAAAGCTTCTTTCTCTTTGATATCGGAGGATATTTCCTTTGGCCCTATAGTCTTCCAAGGGATCCGAAATATCTGTTCTCAGATTCCACAGAAATAAGGCTAGCAAAGAGATCCACGAAATACAGATGTAGCTCTGTGAGATGAATTAACAGAACACTAAGCAGTTTCTCAGGAAGCTTCTTTCCAGATTTCATCTGAGGATATTTCCTTTTTCACCATAGCCCATTATGGGCTTCCAAACATCACTTTGCCAATTCCACAAGAACTGTCTTAGCGAAAGGCTTCTTGAGGGGAAAGCTGTAACTCTGTAAGATGATTTCATAGAACACAAAGAAGTTTCTCAGAAAGCTTCTTTCTCTTTGTTATCGGAGGATATTTCCTTTGGCCCTATAGTCTTCCAAGGGATCCGAAATATCTGTTCTCAGATTCCACAGAAATAAGGCTAGCAAAGAGATCCAAGAAATACAGATGTAACTCTGTGAGATGAATTAACAGAACACTAAGCAGTTTCTCAGAAAGCTTCTTTCCAGATTTCATGTGAGGATATTTCCTTTTTCACCATAGCCCTCTATGGGCTTCCAAATGTCACTTTGCCAATTCCACAAGAACTGTCTTGGCGAAAGGCTACTTGAGGGGAAAGCTGTAACTCTGTGAGATGATTTCACATAATACAAAGAAGTTTCTCAGAAATCTTCTTTCTCTTTGTTATCGGAGCATATTTCCTTTGGCCCTATAGTCTTCCAAGGAATCCGAAATATCTGTTCTCAGATTCCACAGAAATAAGGCTAGCAAAGAGATCCATGAAATACAGATGTAACTCTTTGAGATGAATTAAGAGAACACTAAGCAGTTTCTCAGAAAGCTTCTTTCCAGATTTCATCTGAGGATATTTCCTTATTCACCATAGCCCTCTAGGGGCTTCCAAATATCACTTTGCCAATTCCACAAGAACTGTCTTAGCGAAAGTCTTCTTGAGGGGAAAACTGTAACTCTGTGAGATGATTTCACAGAACACAAAGAAGTTTCTCAGAAAGCTTCTCTCTCTTTGTTATCGGAGGATATTTCCTTTGTCCCTATAGTATTCCAAGGGATCCGAAATATCTGTTCTCAGATTCCACAGAAATAAGGCTAGCAAAGAGATCCACGAAATACAGATGTAACTCTGTGAGATGAATTAACAGAACACTAAGCAGTTTCTCAGAAAGCTTCTTTCCAGATTTCATGTTTGGATATTTCCTTTTTCACCGTAGCCCTCTATGGGCTTCCAAATGTCACTTTGCCAATTCCACAAGAACTGTCTTGGCGAAAGGCTTCTTTAGGGGAAAGCTGTAACTCTGTGAGATGATTTCACAGAATACAAAGAAGTTTCTCAGAAAGCTTCTTTCTCTTGGTTATCGGAGCATATTTCCTTTGGCCCTATAGTCTTCCAAGGGATCCGAAATATCTGTTCTCAGATTCCACAGAAATAAGGCTAGCAAAGAGATCCACGAAATACAGATGTAACTCTGTGAGATGAATTAACAGAACACTAAGCAGTATCTCAGAAAGCTTCTTTCCAGATTTCATCTGAGGATATTTCCTTTTTCACCTTAGCCCTCTAGGGGCTTCTAAATATGACTTTGCCAATTCCACAAGAACTGTCATAGCGAAAGGCTTCCTGAGGGGAAAGCTGTAACTCTGTGAGATGATTTCACAGAACACAAAGGAGTTTCTCGGAAAGCTTCTTTCTCTTTGTTATCGGAGGATATTTCCTTTGGCCCTATAGTCTTCCAAGGGATCCGAAATATCTGTTCTCACATTCCACAGAAATAAGGCTAGCAAAGAGATCCACGAAATACAGATGTAACTCTGTGAGATGAATTAACAGAACACTAAGCATTTTTTCAGATAGCTTCTTTCCAGATTTCATCTGAGGATATTTCCTTTTTCACCATAGCCCTCTATGGGATTCCAAATATCACTTTGCCAATTCCACAAGAACTGTCTTAGGGAAAGGTTCTTGAGGGGAAAGCTGTAACTCTGTGAGATGATTTCACAGAACACAAAGAAGTTTCTCAGAAAGCTTCTTTCTCTTTGTTATCAGAGGATATTTCCTTTGGCCCAATAGATTTCAAAGTGATCCGAAATATCTGTTCTCAGATTCCACAGAAATAAGGCTAGCAAAGAGATCCACGAAATACAGATGTAACTCTGTGAGATGAATTAACAGAACACTAAGCAGTTTCTCAGAAAGCTTCTTTCCAGATTTCATGTTTGGATATTTCCTTTTTCACCGTAGCCCTCTATGGGCTTCCAAATATCACTTTGCCAATTCCACAAGAACTGTCTTAGCGAAAGGATTCTTGAGAGGAAAACTGTAACTCTGTGAGTTGATTTCAAAGAACACAAAGAATTTTCTCAGAAAGCTTCTTTCTCTTTGTTATCGGAGGATATTTCCTTTGGCCCTATAGTCTTCCAAGGGATCCGAAATATCTGTTCTCATATTCCACAGAAATAAGGCTAGCAAAGAGATCCACGAAATACAGATGTAACTCTGTGAGATGAATTAACAGAACACTAAGCAGTTTCTCAGAAAGCTTCTTTCCAGATTTCATCTGAGGATATTTCCTTTTTCACCATAGCCCTCTATGGGCTTCCAAATATGACTTTGCCAATTCCACAAGAACTGTCTTAGCGAAAGGCTTCTTGAGGGGAAATCTGTAACTCTGAGAGATGATTTCACAGAACACAAAGAAGTTTCTCAGAAAGCTTCTTTCTCTTTGTTATCGGAGGATATTTCCTTTGGCCCTATAGTCTTCCAAGGGATCCGAAATATCTGTTCTCAGATTCCACAGAAATAAGGCTAGCAAAGAGATCCACGAAATACAGATGTAACTCTGTGAGATGAATTAACAGAACACTAAGCAGTTTCTCAGAAAGCTTCTTTCCCTATTTCATCTGAGCATATTTCCTTTTTCACCATAGCCCTCTATGGGCTTCCAAATATCACTTTGCCTATTCCACAAGAACTGTCTTGGCGAAAGGCTTCTTGAGGGGAAAGCTGTAACTCCGTCAGATTATTTCACAGAATACAAAGAAGTTTCTCAGAAAGCTTGTTTCTCTTTGTTATCAGAGCATATTTCCTTTGGCCCTATAGTCTTCCAAGGGATCCGAAATATCTGTTCTCAGATACCACAGAAATAGGGCTAGCAAAGAGATCCACGAAACACAGATGTAAGTCTGTGAGATGAATTAACAGAACACTAAGCAGTTTCTCAGAAAGCTTCCTTCCAGATTTCATGTGAGGATATTTCCTTTTTCACCATAGCCCTCTGTGGGCTTCCAAATGTCACTTTGCCAATTCCACAAGAACTCTTTTGATGAAAGGCTTCTTGAGGGGAATGCTGTAACTCTGTGAGATGATTTCACAGAACACAAAGAAGTTTCTCAGAAAGCTTCTTTCTCTTTGTTATCGGAGGATATTTCCTTTGGCCCTATAGTCTTCCAAGGGATCCGAAATATCTGTTCTCAGATTCCACAGAAATAAGGCTAGCAAAGAGATCCACGAAATACAAATTAAATTCTGTGAGATTAATTAACAGAACACTAAGCAGTTTCTCAGAAAGATTCTTTCCAGATTTCATCTGAGGATATTTCCTTTTTCACCTTAGCGCTCTATGGGCTTCCAAATGTCACTTTGCCAATTCCACAAGAACTCTCTTGGGGAAAGGCTTCTTGAGGGGAAAGCTGTAACTCTGTGAGATGATTTCACAGAACACAAAGGAGTTTCTCAGAAAGCTTCTTTCTCTTTGTTATCAGAGGATATTTCTTTTGGCCCTATAGTCTTCCAAGGGATCCGAAATATCTGTTCTCAGATTCCACAGAAATAAGGCTAGCAAAGAGATCCACGAAATACAGATGTAACTCTGTGAGATGAATTAACAGAACACTAAGCAGTTTTTCAGAAAGCTTCTTTCCAGATTTCATCTGAGGATATTTCCTTTTTCACCATAGCCCTCTATGGGCTTCCAAATATCACTTTGCCAATTCCCCAAGAACTGTCTTAGCGAAAGGCTTCTTGAGGGGAAAACTGTAACTCTGTGAGATGATTTCACAGCACACAAAGAAGTTTCTCAGAAAGCTTCTTTCTCTTTGTTATCGGAGGATATTTCCTTTGGCCCTATAGTCTTCCAAGGGATCCGAAATATCTGTTCTCAGATTCCACAGAAATAAGGCTAGCAAAGAGATCCACGAAATACAGATGTAACTCTGTGAGATGAATTAACAGAACACTAAGCAGTTTCTCAGAAAGCTTCTTTCCAGATTTCATCTGAGGATATTTCCTTTTTCACCATAGCCATCTAGGGGCTTCCAAATATCACCTTGCCAATTCCACAAGAACTGTCATAGCGAAAGGCTTCTTGAGGGGAAAGCTGTAACTCTGTGAGATGATTTCGCAGAACACAAAGAAGTTTCTCAGAAAGCTTCTTTCTCTTTGTTATCGGAGGATATTTCCTTTGACCCTATAATCTTCCAAGGGATCCGAAATATCTGTTCTCAGATTCCACAGAAATAAGGCTAGCAAAGAGATCCACGAAATACAGATGTAACTCTGTGAGATGAATTAACAGAACACTAAGCAGTTTCTCAGAAAGCTTCTTTCCAGATTTCATCTGAGGATATTTCCTTTTTCACCAAAGCCCTCTATGGGCTTCCAAATATCACTTTGCCAATTCCACAAGAACTGTCTTAGCGAAAGGCTTCTTGAGGGGAAAACTGTAACTCTGTGAGATGATTTCACAGCACACAAAGAAGTTTCTCCGAAAGCTTCTTTCTCTTTGTTATCGGAGGATATTTCCTTTGGCCCTATAGTCTTCCAAGGGATCCGAAATATCTGTTCTCAGATTCCACAGAAATAAGGCTAGCAAAGAGATCCACGAAATACAGATGTAACTCTGTGAGATGAATTAACAGAACACTAAGTAGTTTCTCAGAAAGGTTCTTTCCAGATTTCATCTGAGGATATTTCCTTTTTCACCATAGCCCTCTATGGGCTTCCAAATATCACTTTGCCAATTGCACAAGAGCTGTCTTAGCGAAAGGCTTATTGAGGGGAAAGCTGTAACTCTGTGAGATGATTTCACAGAACACAAAGAAGTTTCTCAGAAAGCTTCTTTCTCTTTGTTATCGGAGGATATTCCCTTTGGCCCTATAGTCTTCCAAGGGATCCGAAATATCTGTTCTCAGATTCCACAGAAATAAGGCTAGCAAAGAGATCCACGAAATAGAAATTTAATTCTGTGAGATTAATTAACAGAACACTAAGCAGTTTCTCATAAAGCTTCTTTCCAGATTTCATGTGAGGATATTTCCTTTTTCACCATAGCCCTCTATGGGCTTCCAAATGTCACTTTGCCAATTCCACAAGAACTCTCTTGATGAAAGGCTTCTTGAGGGGAAAGCTGTAACTCTGTGAGATAATTTCACAGAACACAAAGAAGTTTCTCAGAAAGCTTCTTTCTCTTTGTTATCGGAGGATATTTCCTTTGGCCCTATAGTCTTCCAAGGGATCCGAAATATCTGTTCTCAGATTCCACAGAAATAAGGCTAGCAAAGAGATCCACGAAATAGAAATTTAATTCTGTGAGATTAATTAACAGAACACTAAGCAGTTTCTCAGAAAGCTTCTTTCCAGATTTCATCTGAGGATATTTCCTTTTTCACCATAGCCCTCTATGGGCTTCCAAATATCACTTTGCCAATTCCCCAAGAACTGTCTTAGCGAAAGGCTTCTTGAGGGGAAAACTGTAACTCTGTGAGATGATTTTACAGCACACAAAGAAGTTTCTCAGAAAGCTTCTTTCTCTTTGTTATCGGAGGATATTTCCTTTGGCCCTATAGTCTTCCAAGGGATCCGAAATATCTGTTCTCAGATTCAACAGAAAAAAGGCTATCAAAGAGATCCACGAAATACTGATGTAACTCTGTGAGATGAATTAACAGAACACTAAGCAGTTTCTCAGAAAGCTTCTTTCCAGCTTTCATGTGAGGATATTTCCTTTTTGACCGTAGCCCTCTATGGGCTTCCAAATGTCAGTTTGCCAATTCCACAAGAACTCTCTTGGCGAGAGGCTTCTTGAGGGGAAAGCTGTAACTCTGTGAGATGATTTCACAGAATACAAAGAAGTTTCTCAGAAAGCTTCTTTCCCTTGGTTATCGGAGCATATTTCCTTTGGCCCTATCGTCTTCCAAGGTATCCGAAATATCTGTACCCAGATTCCACAGAAACAAGGCTAGCAAAGAGATCCACGAAATACAGATGTAATCCTGTGAGATGAATTAACAGAAAACTAAGCAGTTTCTCAGAAAGCTTCTTTCCAGATTTCATCTGAGGATATTTCCTTTTTCACCATAGCCATCTAGGGGCTTCCAAATATCACTTTGCCAATTCCAAAAGAACTGTCATAGCGGAAGGCTTCTTGAGGGGAAAGCTGTAACTCTGTGAGATGATTTCGCAGAACACAAAGAAGTTTCTCAGAAAGCTTCTTTCTCTTTGTTATCGGAGGATATTTCCTTTGGCCCTATAGTCTTCCAAGGGATCCGAAATATCTGTTCTCAGATTCCACAGAAATAAGGCTAGCAAAGAGATCCACGAAATAGTAATTTAATTCTGTGAGATGAATTAACAGAACACTAAGCAGTTTCTCAGAAAGCTTCTTTCCAGATTTCATGTGAGGATATTTCCTTTTTCACCATAGCCCTCTATGGGCTTCCAAATGTCACTTTGCCAATTCCACAAGAACTCTCTTGATGAAAGGCTTCTTGAGGGGAATGCTGTAACTCTGTGAGATGATTTCACAGAACACAAAGAAGTTTCTCAGAAAGCTTCTTTCTCTTTGTTATCGGAGGATATTTCCTTTGGCCCTATAGTCTTCCAAGGGATCCGAAATATCTGTTCTCAGATTCCACAGAAATAAGGCTAGCAAAGAGATCCACGAAATACAGATGTAACTCTGTGAGATGAATTAACAGAACACTAAGCAGTTTCTCAGAAAGCTTCTTTCCAGATTTCATCTGAGGATATTTCCTTTTTCACCATAGCCCTCTATGGGCTTCCAAATATCACTTTGCCAATTCCACAAGAACTGTCTTAGCGAAAGGCTTCTTGAGGGGAAAACTGTAACTCTGTGAGATGATTTCACAGCACACAAAGAAGTTTCTCAGAAAGCTTCTTTCTCTTTGTTATCGGAGGATATTTCCTTTGGCCCTATAGTCTTCCAAGGGATCCGAAATATCTGTTCTCAGATTCCACAGAAATAAGGCTAGCAAAGAGATCCACGAAATACAGATGTAACTCTGTGAGATGAATTAACAGAACACTAAGCAGTTTCTCAGAAAGGTTCTTTCCAGATTTCATCTGAGGATATTTCCTTTTTCACCATAGCCCTCTATGGGCTTCCAAATATCACTTTGCCAATTGCACAAGAGCTGTCTTAGCGAAAGGCTTCTTGAGGGGAAAGCTGTAACTCTGTGAGATGATTTCACAGAACACAAAGAAGTTTCTCAGAAAGCTTCTTTCTCTTTGTTATCGGAGGATATTCCCTTTGGCCCTATAGTCTTCCAAGGGATCCGAAATATCAGTTCTCAGATTCCACAGAAATAAGGCTAGCAAAGAGATCCACGAAATAGAAATTTAATTCTGTGAGATTAATTAACAGAACACTAAGCAGTTTCTCATAAAGCTTCTTTCCAGATTTCATGTGAGGATATTTCCTTTTTCACCATAGCCCTCTATGGGCTTCCAAATGTCACTTTGCCAATTCCACAAGAACTCTCTTGATGAAAGGCTTCTTGAGGGGAAAGCTGTAACTCTGTGAGATGATTTCACAGAACACAAAGAAGTTTCTCAGAAAGCTTCTTTCTCTTTGTTATCGGAGGATATTTCCTTTGGCCCTATAGTCTTCCAAGGGATCCGAAATATCTGTTCTCAGATTCCACAGAAATAAGGCTAGCAAAGAGATCCACGAAATAGAAATTTAATTCTGTGAGATTAATTAACAGAACACTAAGCAGTTTCTCAGAAAGCTTCTTTCCAGATTTCATGTGAGGATATTTCCTTTTTCACCATAGCCCTCTATGGGCTTCCAAATATCACTTTGCCAATTCCCCAAGAACTGTCTTAGCGAAAGGCTTCTTGAGGGGAAAACTGTAACTCTGTGAGATGATTTTACAGCACACAAAGAAGTTTCTCAGAAAGCTTCTTTCTCTTTGTTATCGGAGGATATTTCCTTTGGCCCTATAGTCTTCCAAGGGATCCGAAATATCTGTTCTCAGATTCCACAGAAAAAAGGCTATCAAAGAGATCCACGAAATACTGATGTAACTCTGTGAGATGAATTAACAGAACACTAAGCAGTTTCTCAGAAAGCTTCTTTCCAGCTTTCATGTGAGGATATTTCCTTTTTGACCATAGCCCTCTATGGGCTTCCAAATGTCACTTTGCCAATTCCACAAGAACTCTCTTGGCGAGAGGCTTCTTGAGGGGAAAGCTGTAACTCTGTGAGATGATTTCACAGAATACAAAGAAGTTTCTCAGAAAGCTTCTTTCCCTTGGTTATCGGAGCATATTTCCTTTGTACCTATCGTCTTCCAAGGTATCCGAAATATCTGTACCCAGATTCCACAGAAACAAGGCTAGCAAAGAGATCCACGAAATACAGATGTAATCCTGTGAGATGAATTAACAGAAAACTAAGCAGTTTCTCAGAAAGCTTCTTTCCAGATTTCATCTGAGGATATTTCCTTTTTCACCATAGCCATCTAGGGGCTTCCAAATATCACTTTGCCAATTCCAAAAGAACTGTCATAGCGGAAGGCTTCTTGAGGGGAAAGCTGTAACTCTGTGAGATGATTTCGCAGAACACAAAGAAGTTTCTCAGAAAGCTTCTTTCTCTTTGTTATCGGAGGATATTTCCTTTGGCCCTATAGTCTTCCAAGGGATCCGAAATATCTGTTCTCAGATTCCACAGAAATAAGGCTAGCAAAGAGATCCACGAAATAGTAATTTAATTCTGTGAGATTAATTAACAGAACACTAAGCAGTTTCTCATAAAGCTTCTTTCCAGATTTCATGTGAGGATATTTCCTTTTTCACCATAGCCCTCTATGGGCTTCCAAATGTCACTTTGCCAATTCCACAAGAACTCTCTTGATGAAAGGCTTCTTGAGGGGAATGCTGTAACTCTGTGAGATGATTTCACAGAACACAAAGAAGTTTCTCAGAAAGCTTCTTTCTCTTTGTTATCGGAGGATATTTCCTTTGGCCCTATAGTCTTCCAAGGGATCCGAAATATCTGTTCTCAGATTCCACAGAAATAAGGCTAGCAAAGAGATCCACGAAATAGAAATTTAATTCTGTGAGATTAATTAACAGAACACTAAGTAGTTTCTCAGAAAGATTCTTTCCAGATTTCATCTGAGGATATTTCCTTTTTCACCATAGCGCTCTATGGGCTTCCAAATGTCACTTTGCCAATTCCACAAGAACTCTCTTGGGGAAAGGCTTCTTGAGGGGAAAGCTGTAACTCTGTGAGATGATTTCACAGAACACAAAGGAGTTTCTCAGAAAGCTTCTTTCTCTTTGTTATCAGAGGATATTTCCTTTGGCCCTATAGTCTTCCAAGGGATCCGAAATATCTGTTCTCAGATTCCACAGAAATAACGCTAGCAAAGAGATCCACGAAATACAGATGTAACTCTGTGAGATGAATTAACAGAACACTAAGCAATTTCTCAGAAAGCTTCTTTCCAGATTTCATCTGAGGATATTTCCTTTTTCACCATAGCCCTCTATGGGCTTCCAAATATCACTTTGCCAATTCCACAAGAACTGTCTTAGCGAAAGGCTTCTTGAGGGGAAAGCTTTAACTCTGTGAGATGATTTCACAGAACACAAAGAAGTTTCTCAGAAAGCTTCTTTCTCTTTGTTATCCGAGGATATTTCCTTTGTCCCTATAGTTTTCAAAGGGATCCGAAATATCTGTTCTCAGAATCCACAGAAATAAGGATAGCAAAGAGATCCACGAAATACAGATGTAACTATGTGAGATGAATTAACAGAACACTATGCAGTTTCTCAGAAAGCTTGTTTCCAGATTTCAGCTGAGGATATTTCCTTTTTCACCATAGCCCTCTATGGGCTTCCAAATGTCACTTTGCCAATTCCACAAGAACTGTCTTGGCGAAAGGCTTCTTGAGGGGAAAGCTGTAACTCTGTGAGATGATTTCACAGAATGCAAAGAAGTTTCTCAGAAAGCTTCTTTCTCTTTGTTATCGGAGGATATTTCCTTTGGCCCTATAGTCTTCCAAGGGATCCGAAATATCTGTTCTCAGATTCCACAGAAGTAAGGCTAGCAAAGAGATCTACGAAAAACAGATGTAACTCTGTGAGATGAATTAACAGAACACTAAGCAGTTTTTCAGAAAGCCTCTTTCCAGATTTCATCTGAGGATATTTCCTTTTTCACCTTAGCCCTCTATGGGCTTTCAAATGTCACTTTGCCAATTCCACAAGAACTGTCTTGGCGAAAGGCTTCTTGAGGGGAAAGCTGTAACTCTGTGAGATGATTTCACATAATACAAAAAAGTTTCTCAGAAAGCTTCTTTCTCTTTGTTATCGGAGCATATTTCCTTTGGCCCTATAGTCTTCGAAGGAATCCGAAATATCTGTTCTCAGATTCCACAGAAATAAGGCTAGCAAAGAGATCCATGAAATACAGATGTTACTCTTTGAGATGAATTAACAGAACACTAAGCAGTTTCTCAGAAAGCTTCTCTCCAGATTTCATCTGAGGATATTTCCTTATTCACCATAGACCTCTATGGGCTTCCAAATATCACTTTGCCAATTCCACGAGAACTGTCTTAGCGAAAGGCTTCCTGAGGGGAAAGCTGTAACTCTGTGAGATGATTTCACAGAACACAAAGAAGTTTCTCAGAAAGCTTCTTTCTCTTTGTTATAGGAGGATATTTCCTTTGGCCCTATAGTCTTCCAAGGGATCCGAAATATCTGTTCTCAGATTCCACAGAAATAAGGCTAGCAAAGAGATCCACGAAATACAGATGTAACTCTGTGAGATGAATTAACAGAACACTATGCAGTTTCTCAGAAAGCTTCTTTCCAGATTTCAGCTGAGGATATTTCCTTTTTCACCATAGCCCTCTATGGGCTTCCAAATATCACTTTGCCAATTGCACAAGAGCTGTCTTAGCGAAAGGCTTCTTGAAGGGAAAGCTGTAACTCTGTGAGATGATTTCACAGAATACAAAGAAGTTTCTCAGAAAGCTTCTTACTCTTTGTTATCGGAGGATATTTCCTTTGGCCCTATAGTTTTCAAAGGGATCCGAAATATCTGTTCTCAGATTCCACAGAAATAAGGCTAGCAAAGAGATCCACGAAATACAGATGTAACTCTGTGAGATGAATTGACAGAACACTAAGCAGTTTCTCAGAAAGCTTCTTTCCAGATTTCATCTGAGGATATTTCCTTTTTCACCATAGCCCTCTAAGGGCTTCAAATGTCACTTTGCCAATTCCACAAGAACTGTCTTGGCGAAAGGCTACTTGAGGGGAAAGCTGTAACTCTGTGAGATGATTTCACATAATACAAAGAAGTTTCTCAGAAAGCTTCTTTCTCTTTGTTATCGGAGCATATTTCTTTTGGCCCTATAGTCTTCCAAGGAATCCGAAATATCTGTTCTCAGATTCCACAGAAATAAGGCTAGCAAAGTGATCCATGAAATACAGATGTAACTCTTTGAGATGAATTAACAGAACACTAAGCAGTTTCTCAGAAAGCTTCTTTCCAGATTTCATGTGAGGATATTTCCTTATTCACCATAGCCCTCTAGGGACTTCCAAATATCACTTTGCCAATTCCACAAGAACTGTCTTAGCGAAAGGCTTCTTGAGGGGAAAACTGTAACTCTGTGAGATGATTTCACAGAACACAAAGAAGTTTCTCAGAAAGCTTCTCTCTCTTTGTTATCGGAGGATATTTCCTTTGGCCCTATAGCCTTCCAAGGGATCCGAAATATCTGTTCTCAGATTCCACAGAAGTAAGGCTAGCAAAGAGATCCACGAAATACAGATGTAACTCTGTGGGATGAATTAAGAGAACACTAAGCAGTTTCTCAGAAAGCTTCTTTCCAGATTTCATCAGAGGATATTTCCCTTTTCACCATAGCCCTCTATGCGCTTCCAAATATCACTTTGTCAATTGCACAAGAATTGTCTAAGCGAAAGACTTCTTGAGGGGAAAGCTGTAACTCTGTGAGATGATTTCACAGAACACAAATAAGTTTCTCAGAAAGCTTCTTTCTCTTTGTTATCGAAGGATATTTCCTTTGGCCCTATAGTTTTCAAAGGGATCCGAAATATCTGTTCTCAGAATCCACAGAAATAAGGCTAGCAAAGAGATCCACGAAATACAGATGTAACTATGTGAGATGAATTATCAGAACACTATGCAGTTTCTCAGAAAGCTTCTTTCCAGATTTCAGCTGAGGATATTTCCTTTTTCACCATAGCCCTCTATGGGCTTCCAAATGTCACTTTGCCAATTCCACAAGAACTGTCTTGGCGAAAGGATTCTTGAGGGGAAAGCTGTAACTCTGTGAGATGATTTCACAGAATGCAAAGAAGTTTCTCAGAAAGCTTCTTTCTCTTTTTTATCGGAGCATATTTCCTTTGGCCCTAGAGTCTTCCAAGGGATCCTAAATATCTGTTCTCAGATTCCAAAGAAATAAGGCTAGCAAAGAGATCCACGAAATACAGATGTAACTCTGTGAGATGAATTAACAGAACACTAAGCAGTTTCTCAGAAAGCCTCTTTCCAGATTTCATCTGAGGATATTTCCTTTTTCACCATAGCCCTCTATGGGCTTCCAAATGTCACTTTGCCAATTCCACAAGAACTGTCTTGGCGAAAGGCTTCTTGAGGGGAAAGCTGTAACTCTGTGAGATGATTTCACATAATACAAAGAAGTTTCTCAGACAGCTTCTTTCTCTTTGTTATCGGGCATATTTCCTTTGGCCCTATAGTCTTCCAAGGGATCCGAAATATCTGTTCTCAATTTCCACAGAAATAAGGCTAGCAAAGAGATCCACGAAATACAGATGTAACTCTGTGAGATGAATTAACAGAACACTAAGCAGTTTCTCAGAAAGTCTCTTTCCAGATTTCATCTGAGGATATTTCCTTTTTCACCGTAGCCCTCTAGGGGCTTCCAAATATCACTTTGCCAATTCCACAATAACTCTGATAGCGAAAGGCTTCTTGAGGGGAAAGCTGTAACTCTGTGAGATGATTTCACAGAACACAAAGAAGTTTCTCAGAAAGTTTCTTTCTCTTTGTTATCGGAGGATATTTCCTTTGGCCCTATAGTCTTCCAAGGGATCGGAAATATCTGTTCTCAGATTCCACAGAAATAAGGCTAGCAAAGAGATCCACGAAATACAGATGTAACTCTGTGAGATGAATTAACAGAACACTAAGCAGTTTCTCAGAAAGCTTCTTTCCAGATTTCATCTGAGGATATTTCCTTTTTCACCATAGCCCTCTATGGGCTTCCAAATATCACATTGCCAATTCCACAAGAACTCTCTTAGCGAAAGGCTTCTTGAGGGGAAAGCTGTACCTCTGTGAGATGATTTCACAGAACACAAAGAAGTTTCTCAGAAAGCTTCTTTCTCTTTGTTATCGGAGGATATTTCCTTTGGCCCTATAGTTTTCAAAGGGATCCGAATTATCTGTTCTCAGATTCCACAGAAATAAGGCTAGCAAAGAGATCCACGAAATACAGATGTAACTCTGTGAGATGAATTAACAGAACACTAAGCAGTTTCTCAGAAAGCTTCTTTCCAGATTTCATGTGAGGATATTTCCTTTTTCACCATAGCCCTCTAAGGGCTTCCAAATGTCACATTGCCAATTCTACAAGAACTGGCTTGGCGGAAGGCTACTTGAGGGGAAAGCTGTATCTCTGTGAGATGATTTCACATAATACAAAGAAGTTTCTCAGAAAGCTTCTTTCTCTTTGTTATCGGAGCATATTTCCTTTGGCCCTATAGTCTTGCAAGGAATCCGAAATATCTGTTCTCAGATTCCACAGAAATAAGGCTAGCAAAGAGATCCATGAAATACAGATGTAACTCTTTGAGATGAATTAACAGAACACTAACCAGTTTCTCAGAAAGCTTCTTTCCAGATTTCATCTGAGGATATTTCCTTATTCAACATAGCCATCTAGGGGCTTCCAAATATCACTTTGCCAATTCCACAAGAACTGTCTTAGCGAAAGGCTACCTGAGGGGAAACCTGTAACTCTGTGAGATGATTTCACAGAACACAAAGAAGTTTCTCAGAAAGCTTCTTTCTCTTTGTTATCGGAGGATATTTCCTTTGGCCCTATAGTCTTCCAAGGGATCCGAAATATCTGTTCTCAGATTCCACAGAAATAAGGCTAGCAAAGAGATACACGAAATACAGATGTAACTCTGTGAGATGAATTAACAGAACACTAAGCAGTTTCTCAGAAAGCTTCTTTCCAGATTTCATGTGAGGATATTTCCTTTTTCACCATAGCCATCTAGGGGCTTCCAAATATCACCTTGCCAATTCCACAAGAACTGTCTTAGCGAAAGGCTTCTTGAGGGGAAAACTGTAACTCTGTGAGATGATTTCACAGAACACAAAGAAGTTTCTCAGAAAGCTTCTCTCTCTTTGTTATCGGAGGATATTTCCTTTGGCACTATAGCCTTCCAAGGGATCCGAAATGTCTGTTCTCAGATTCCACAGAAGTAAGGCTAGCAAGGAGATCAACGAAATACAGATGTAACTCTGTGAGATGAATTAGGAGAACACTAAGCAGTTTCTCAGAAAGCTTCTTTCCAGATTTCATCTGAGGATATTTCCTTTTTCACCATAGCCCTCTATGCACTTCCAAATATCACTTTGCCAATTCCACAAGAACTGTCTTAGCGAAAGGCTTCTTGAGGGGAAAGCTGTAACTCTGTGAGATGATTTCACAGAACGCAAAGAAGTTTCTCAGAAAGCTTCTTTCTCTTTGTTATCGGAGGATATTTCCTTTGGCCCTATAGTCTTCCAAGGGATCCGAAATATCTGTTCTCAGATTCCACAGAAATAAGGCTAGTAAAGAGATACACGAAATACAGATGTAACTCTGTGAGATGAATTAACAGACCACTAAGCAGTTTCTCAGAAAGCTTCTTTCCAGATTTCATCTGAGGATATTTCCTTTTTCACCGTAGCCCTCTATGGGCTTCCAAATGTCACTTTGCCAATTCCACAAGAACTGTCTTGGCGAGAGAATTCTTGAGGGGAAAGCTGTAACTCTGTGAGATGATTTCACAGAATACAAGGAAGTTTCTCAGAAAGCTTCTTTCCCTTGGTTATCGGAGGATATTTCCTTTGGCCCTAAAATCTTCCAAGGGATCCGAAATATTTGTACCCAGATTCCACAGAAATAAGGCTAGCAAACAGATCCACGAAATACAGATGTAACTCTGTGAGATGAATTAACAGAACACTAAGCAGTTTCTCAGAAAGCTTCTTTCCAGATTTCATCTGAGGATATTTCCATTTTCACCATAGCCCTCTATGGGCTTCCAAATATCACTTTGCCAATTCCACAAGAACTCTCTTAGCGAAAGGCTTCTTGAGGGGAAAGCTGTAACTCTGTAAGATGATTTCACAGAACTAAAGAAGTTTCTCAGAAAGCTTCTTTCTCTTTGTTATCGGAGGATATTTCCTTTGGCCCTATAGTTTTCAAAGGGATCCGAAATATCTGTTCTCAGATTCCACAGAAATAAGGCTAGCAAAGAGATACATGAAATACAGATGTAACTCTGTGACATGAATTAACAGAACACTAAGCAGTTTCTCAGAAAGCCTCTTTCCAGATTTCGTCTGAGGATATTTCCTTTTTCACCATAGCCCTCTATGGGCTTCCAAATGTCACTTTGCCAATTCCACAAGAACTGTTTTGGCGAAAGGCTTCTTAAGGGGAAAGCTGTAACTCTGTGAGATGATTTCACAGAACACAAAGAAGTTTCTCAGAAAGCTTCTTTCTATTTGTTATCTGAGTTTATTTACTTTGGCCCTATAGTCTTCCAAGGGATCCGAAATATCTGTTCTCAGATTCCACAGAAATAAGGCTAGGAAAGAGACCCACGAAATACAGATGTAACTCTGTGAGATGAATTAACAGAACACTAAGCAGTTTCTCAGAAAGCTTCTTTCCAGATTTCATCAGAGGATATTTCCTTTTTCACCATAGCCCTCCATGGGCTTCCAAATATCACTTTGCCAATTCCACAAGAACTGTCTTAGCGAAAGGCTTCTTGAGGGGAAAGCTGTAACTCTGTGAGATGATTTCACAGAACACAAAGAAGTTTCTCAGAAAGCTTCTTTCTCTTTGTTATCGGAGGATATTTCCTTTGGCCCTACATTCTTCCAAGGGATCCGAAATATCTGTTCTCAGATTCCACAGAAATAAGGCTAGCAAAGAGATCCACGAAATACTGATGTAACTCTGTGAGATGAATTAACAGAATACTAAGCAGTTTCTCAGAAAGCTTCTTTCCAGATTTCATCTGAGGATATTTCCTTTTTCACCATAGCCCTCTATGGGCTACAAATGTCACCTTGCCAATTCCACAAGAACTTTCTTGGCGTAAGGCTTCTTGAGGGGAAAGTTGTAACTCTGTGAGATGATTTCACAGAACACAAAGAAGTTTCTCAGAAAGCTTATTTCTCTTTGTTATCGGAGCATATTTCCTTTGGCCCTATAGTCTTCCAAGGGATCCGAATTATCTGTTCTCAGATACCACAGAAATAAGGCTAGCAAAGAGATCCACGAAATACAGATGTAACTCTGTGAGATGAATTAACAGAACACTAAGCAGTTTCTCAGAAAGCTTCTTTCCAGATTTCATCTGAGGATATTTCGTTTTTCACCATAGCCCTCTATGGGCTTCCAAATATCACTTTGCCAATTCCACAAGAACTGTCTTAGCGAAAGGCTTCTTGAGGGGAAAGCTGTAACTCTGTGAGATGATTTCACATAATACAAAGAAGTTTCTCAGAAAGCTTGTTTCTCTTTGTTATCGGAGCATATTTCCTTTGGCCCTATAGTCTTCCAAGGAATCCGAAATATCTGTTCTCAGATTCCACAGAAATCAGGCGAGCAAAGAGATCCATGAAATACAGATGTAACTCTTTGAGATGAATTAACAGAACACTACGCAGTTTCTCAGAAAGCTTCTTTCCAGATTTCATCTCAGGATATTTCCTTATTCACCATAGCTCTCTAGGGGCTTCCAAATATCACTTTGCCAATTCCACAAGAACTGTCTTAGCGAAATGCTTCCTGAAGGGAAAGCTGTAACTCTGTGAGATGATTTCACAGAACACAAAGAAGTTTCTCAGAAAGCTTCTTTCTCTTTGTTATCGGAGGATATTTCCTTTGGCCCTATCGTCTTCCAAGGGATCCGAATTATCTGTTCTTAGATTCCACAGAAATAAGGCTAGCAAAGACATCCACGAAATACAGATGTAACTCTGCGAGATGATTTCACAGAACACAAAGAAGTTTCTCAGAAAGCTTCTTTCTCTTTGTTATCGGAGGATATTCCCTTTGGCCCTATAGTCGAAATATCTGTTCTCAGATTCCACAGAAATAATGCTAGCAAGGAGATCCACGAAATACAGATGTAACTCTGTGAGATGAATTAACAGAACACTAAGCAGTTTCTCAGAAAGCTTCTTTCCAGATTTCATCTGAGGATATTTCCTTTTTCACCATAGCCCTCTATGGGCTTCCAAATGTCACTTTGCCAATTCCACAAGAACTCTCTTGGCGAAAGGCTTCTTGAGGGGAAAGCTGTAACTCTGTGAGATGATTTCACAGAATACAAAGAAGTTTTTCAGAAAGCTTCTTTCCCTTGGTTATCTGAGCATATTTCCTTTGGCCCTATAGTCTTCAAAGGGATCCGAAATATCTGTACCCAGATTCCACAGAAATAAGGCTAGCAAAGAGATCCACGAAATAGAGATGTAACTCTGTGAGATGAATTAACAGAACACTAAGCAGTTTCTCAGAAAGCTTCTTTCCAGATTTCATCTGAGGATATTTCCTTTTTCACCATAGCCCTCTATGGGCTTCCAAATATCACTTTGCCAATTGCACAAGAACTGTCATAGCGAAAGGCTTCTTGAAGGGAAAGCTGTAACTCTGTGAGATGATTTCGCAGAACACAAAGAAGTTTCTCAGAAAGCTTCTTTCTCTTTGTTATCGGAGGATATTTCCTTTGGCCCTTTAGTCTTCCAAGGGATCCGAAATATCTGTTCTCAGATTCCACAGAAATAAGGCTAGCAAAGAGATCCACGAAATACAGATGTAACTCTGTGAGATGAATTAACAGAACACTAAGCAGTTTCTCAGAAAGCTTCTTTCCAGATTTCATCTGAGGATATTTCCTTTTTCACCATAGCCCTCTATGGGCTACCAAATATCACTTTGAAATTCCACAAGAACTGTCTTATCGAAAGGCTTCTTGAGGGGAAAACTGTAACTCTGTGAGATGATTTCACAGAACACAAAGAAGTTTCTCAGAAAGCTTCTTTCTATTTGTTATCTGAGCTTATTTCCTTTGGCCCTATAGTCTTCCAAGGGATCCGAAATATCTGTTCTCAGATTCCACAGAAATAAGGCTAGCAAAGAGACCCACGAAATACACATGTAACTCTGTGAGATGAATTAACAGAACACTAAGCAGTTTCTCAGAAAGCTTCTTTCCAGATTTCATCAGAGGATATTTCCTTTTTCACCATAGCCCTCCATGGGCTTCCAAATATCACTTTGCCAATTCCACAAGAACTGTCTTAGCGAAAGGCTTCTTAAGGGGAAAGCTGTAACTCTGTGAGATGATTTCACAGAACACAAAGAAGTTTCTCAGAAAGGTTCTTTCTCTTTGCTTTCGGACGATATTTCCTTTGGCCCTATAGTCTTCCAAGGGATCCGAAATATCTGTTCTCAGATTCCATAGAAATAAGGCTAGCAAAGAGATCCATGTAATACAGATGTAATTCCGTGAGATGAATTATAAGAACACTAAGCAGTTTCTCAGAAAGCTTCTTTCCAGATTTCATCTGAGGATATTTCCTTTTTCACCATAGCCCTCTATGGGCTTCCAAATATCACTTTGCCAATTCCACAAGAACTGTCTTAGCGAAAGGCTTCTTGAGGGAAAAGCTGTAACTCTGTGAGATGATTTCACAGAACACAAAGAAGTTTCTCAGAAAGCTTCTTTCTCTTTGTTATCGGAGCATATTTCCTTTGGCCCTATAGTCTTCCAAGGGATCCGAAATATCTGTTCTCAGATTCCACAGAAATAAGGCTAGCAAAGAGATCCACGAAATACTGATGTAACCCTGTGAGATGAATTAACAGAACACTAAGCAGTTTCTCAGAAAGCTTCTTTCCAGATTTCATCTGAGGATATTTCCTTTTTCACCATAGTCCTCTACGGGCTCCAAATGTCACCTTGCCAATTCCAGAAGAACTGTTTTGGCGTAAGGCTTCTTGAGGGGAAAGCTGTAACTCTGTGAGATGATTTCACATAACACAAAGAAGTTTCTCAGAAAGCTTCTTTCTCTTTGTTATCGGAGCATATTTCCTTTGGCCCTATAGTCTTCCAAGGGATCCGAAATATCTGTTCTCAGATTCCACAGAAATAAGGCTTGCAAAGATATCCACGAAAAACAGATGTAACTCTGTGATATGAATTAACAGAACACTAAGCAGTTTCACAGAAAGCTTATTTCCAGATTTCTTCTGAGGATATTTCCTTTTTCAGCATAGCCCTCTATGGGCTCCAAATGTCACCTTGCCAATTCCACAAGAACTGTCTTGGCGAAAGTCTTCTTGAGGGGAAAGCTGTAACTCTGTGAGATGATTTCACAGAACACAAAGAAGTTTCTCAGAAAGCTTCTTTCTCTTTGTTATCGGAGGATATTTCCTTTGGCCCTATAGTCTTCCAAGGGATCCGAAATATCTGTTCTCAGATTCCACAGAAATAAGGCTAGCAAAGAGATCCACGAAATACAGATGTAACTCTGTGAGATGAATTAACAGAACACTAAGCAGTTTCTCAGAAAGCTTCTTTCCAGATTTCATCTGAGCATATTTCCTTTTTCACCTTAGCCCTCTTTTGGGCTTCCAAATATCACTTTTCCAATTCCACAAGAACTGTCATAGCGAAAGGCTTCTTGAGGGGAAAGCTGTAACTCTGTGAGATGATTTCACAGAACACAAAGAAGTTTCTCAGAAAGCTTCTTTCTCTTTGTTATCGGAGGATATTTCCTTTGGCACTATAGTCTTCCAAGGGATCCGAAATACCTGTTCTCAGATTCCACAGAAATAAGGCTAGCAAAGAGATCCACGAAATACAGATGTAACTCTGTGAGATGAATTAACAGAACACTAAGCAGTTTCTCAGAAAGCTTCTTTCCAGATTTCATCGGAGGATATTTCCTTTTTCACCGTAGCCCTCTATGGGCTTCCAAATGTCACTTTGCCAATTCCACAAGAACTCTCTTGGGGAAAGGCTTCTTGAGGGGAAAGCTGTAACTCTGTGAGATGATTTCACAGAACACAAAGAAGTTTCTCAGAAAGCTTCTTTCTCTTTGTTATCGGAGGATATTTCCTTTGGCCCTGTAGTCTTCCAAGGGATCCGAAATATCTGTTCTCAGATTCCACAGAAATAAGGCTAGCAAAGAGATCCACGAAATACAAATTTAATTCTGTGAGATGAATTAACAGAACACTAAGCAGTTTCTCAGAAAGCTTCTTTCCAGATTTCATCTGAGGATATTTCCTTTTTCACCATAGCCCTCTATGGGATTCCAAATATCACTTTGCCAAGTCTACAAGAACTGTCTTAGCGAAAGGCTTCTTGAGGGGAAAGCTGTAACTCTGTGAGATGATTTCACAGAACACAAAGAAGTTTCTCAGAAAGCTTCCTTCTCTTTGTTATCAGAGCATATTTCCTTTGGCCCTATAGTCTTCCAAGGGATCCGAAATATCTGTTCTCAGATTCCACAGAAATAAGGCTAGCAAAGAGATCCACGAAATACAGATGTAACTCTGTGAGATGAATTAACAGAACACTAAGCAGTTTCTCAGAAAGCTTCTTTCCAGATTTCATCTGAGGATATTTCCTTTTTCACCATAGCCCTCTATGGGCTCCAAATGTCCCCTTGCCAATTCCACAAGAACTGTCTTGGCGTAAGGCTTCTTGAGGGGAAAGCTGTAACTCTGTGAGATGATTTCACAGAACACAAAGAAGTTTCTCAGAAAGCTTCTTTCTCTTTGTTATCGGAGCATATTTCCTTTGGCCCTATAGTCTTCCAAGGGATCCGAAATATCTGTTCTCAGATTCCACAGAAATAAGGCTAGCAAAGAGATCCACGAAATACAGATGTAACTCTGTGAGATGAATTAACAGAACACTAAGCAGTTTCTCAGAAAGCTTCTTTCCAGATTTCATCTGAGGATATTGCCTTTTTCACCATAGCCCTCTATGAGCTTCCAAATATCACTTTGCCAATTCCACAAGAACTGTCTTAGCGAAAGGCTTCTTGAGGGGAAAGCTGTAACTCTGTGAGATGATTTCACAGAACACAAAGAAGTTTCTTAGAAAGCTTCTTTCTCTTTGTTATCGGAGCATATATCCTTTGGCCCTATAGTCTTCCAAGGGATCCGAAATATCTGTTCTCAGATTCCACAGAAATAAGGCTAGCAAAGAGATCCACGAAAAACAGATGTAACTCTGTGGGATGAATTAACAGAACACTAAGCTGTTTCTCAGAAAGCTTCTTTCCAGATTTCATCTGAGGATATATCCTTTTTCACCATAGCCCTCTATGGGCTCCAAATGTCACCTTGCCAATTCCAGAAGAACTGTCTTGGCGAAAGGCTTCTTGAGGGGAAAGCTGTAACTCTGTGAGATGATTTCACAGAACACAAAGAAGTTTCTCAGAAAGCTTCTTTCTCTTTGTTATCGGAGGATATTTCCTTTGGCCCTATAGTCTTCCAAGGGATCCGAAATATCTGTTCTCAGATTCCACAGAAATAAGGCTAGCAAATAGATACACGAAATACTGATGTAACTCTGTGAGATGAATTAACAGAACACTAAGCATTTTCTCAGAAAGCTTCTTTCCAGATTTCATCTGAGGATATTTCCTTTTTCACCATAGCCCTCTATGGGCTCCAAATGTCACCTTGCCAATTCCACAAGAACTGTCTTGGCGAAAGGCTTCTTGAGGGGAAAGCTGTAACTCTGTGAGATGATTTCACAGAACACAAAGAAGTTTCTCAGAAAGCTTCTTTCTCTTTGTTATCGGAGGATATTTCCTTTGGCCCTATAGTCTTCCAAGGGATCCGAAATATCTGTTCTCAGATTCCACAGAAATAAGGCTAGCAAAGAGATCCACGAAATACAGATGTAACTCTGTGAGATGAATTAACAGAACACTAAGCAGTTTCTCAGAAAGCTTCTTTCCGGATTTCATCTGAGGATATTTCGTTTTTCACCATAGCCCTCTATGGGCTTCCAAATATCACTTTTCCAATTCCACAAGAACTGTCTTAGCGAAAGGCTTCTTGAGGGGAAAGCTGTAACTCTGTGAGATGATTTCACAGAACACAAAGAAGTTTCTCAGAAAGCTTCTTTCTCTTTGTTATCGGAGGATATTTCCTTTGGCCCTATAGTCTTCCAAGGGATCCGAAATATCTGTTCTCAGATTCCACAGAAATAAGGCTAGCAAAGAGATCCACGAAATACAGATGTAACTCTGTGAGATGAATTAACAGAACACTAAGCAGTTTCTCAGAAAGCTTCTTTCCAGATTTCATGTGAGGATATTTCCTTTTTCACCATAGCCCTCTATGGGCTCCAAATGTCACCTTGCCAGTTCCACAAGAACTGCCTTGGCGAAAAGCTTCTTGAGGGGAAAGCTGTAAATCTGTGAGATGATTTCACAGAACACAAAGAAGTTTCTCAGAAAGCTTCTTTCTCTTTGTTATCGGAGGATATTTCCTTTGGCCCTATAGTCTTCCAAGGGATCCGAAATATCTGTTCTCAGATTCCACAGAAATAAGGCTAGCAAAGAGATACACGAAATACAGATGTAACTCTGTGAGATGAATTAACAGAACACTAAGCAGTTTCTCAGAAAGCTTCTTTCCAGATTTCATCTGAGGATATTTCCTTTTTCACCTTAGCCTTCTATGGGATTCCAAATATCACTTTGCCAATTCCACAAGAACTGTCTTAGCGAAAGGCTTCTTGAGGGGAAAGCTGTAACTCTGTGAGATGATTTCACAGAACACAAAGAAGTTTCTCAGAAAGGTTCTTTCTCTTTGTTATCGGAGGATATTTCCTTTGGCCCTATAGTCTTCCAAGGGATCCGACATATCTGTTCTCAGATTCCACAGAAATAAGGCTAGCAAAGAGATCCACGAAATACAAATTTAATTCTGTGAGATTAATTAACAGAACACTAAGCAGGTTCTCAGAAAGCTTCTTTCCAGATTTCATCTGAGGATTTTTCCTTTTTCACCATAGCCCTCTATGGGCTTCCAAATGTCACTTTGCAAATTCCACAAGAACTGTCTTAGCGAAGGGCTTCTTGAGGGGAAAACTGTAACTCTGTGAGATGATTTCACAGAACACAAAGAAGTTTCTCAGAAAGCTTCTTTCTCTTTGTTATCGGAGGATATTTCCTTTGGCCCTATAGTCTTCCAAGGGATCCGAAATATCTGTTCTCAGATTCCACAGAAATAAGGCTAGCAAAGAGATCCACGAAATACAGATGTAACTCTGTGAGATGAATTAACAGAACACTAAGCAGTTTCTCAGAAACCTTCTTTCCAGATTTCATCTGAGGATATTTCCTTTTTCACCATAGCCCTCTATGGGATTCCAAATATCACTTTGCCAATTCCGCAAGAACTGTCTTAGCGAAAGGCTTCTTGAGGGGAAAGCTGTAACTCTGTGAGATGATTTCACAGAACACAAAGAAGTTTCTCAGAAATCTTCTTTCTCTTTGTTATCGGAGGATATTTCCTTTGGCCCTATAGTCTTCCAAGGGATCCGAAATATCTGTTCTCAGATTCCACAGAAATAAGGCTACCAAAGAGATCCACGAAAACAGATGTAACTCTGTGAGATGAATTAACAGAACACTAAGCAGTTTCTCAGAAAGCTTCTTTCCAGATTTCATCTGAGGATATTTCCTTTTACACCATAGCCCTCTATGGGCTTCCAAATATCACTTTGCCAATTCTACAAGAACTGTCGTAGCGAAAGGCTTCTTGAGGGGAAAGCTGTAACTCTGTGAGATGTTTTCACAGAACACAAAGAAGTTTCTCAGAAAGCTTCTTTCTCTTTGTTATCGGAGGATATTTCCTTTGGCCCTATAGTCTTCCAAGGGATCCGAAATATCTGTTCTCAGATTCCACAGAAATAAGGCTAGCAAAGAGATCCACGAAATACTGATGTAACTCTGTGAGATGAATTAACAGAACACTAAGCTGTTTCTCAGAAAGCTTCTTTCCAGATTTCATCTGAGGATATTTCCTTTTTCACAATAGCCTTCTATGGGCTCCAAATGTCACCTTGCCAAATCCACAAGAACTGTCTTGGCGAAAGCCTTCTTGAGGGGAAAGCTGTAACTCTGTGAGATGATTTCACAGAACACAAAGAAGTTTCTCAGAAAGCTTCTTACTCTTTGTTATCGGAGGATATTTCCTTTGGCCCTATAGTCTTCCAAGGGATCCGAAAGATCTGTTCTCAGATTCAACAGAAATAAGGCTAGCAAAGAGATCCACGAAATACAGATGTGTCTCTGTGAGATGAATTAACAGAACACTAAGCAGTTTCTCAGAAAGCTTCTTTCCGGATTTCATCTGAGGATATTTCGTTTTTCACCGT
This sequence comes from Macaca nemestrina, assembly GCF_043159975.1. Lineage (NCBI taxonomy): Eukaryota > Metazoa > Chordata > Mammalia > Primates > Cercopithecidae > Macaca > Macaca nemestrina. The sequence goes on along the minus strand of NC_092137.1, from coordinate 90,034,744 downwards.
AGCCCTCTATGGGCTTCCAAATATCACTATGCCAATTCCACAAGAACTGTCTTAGCAAAAGGCTTCTTGAGGGGAAAGCTGTAACTCTGTGAGATGATTTCACAGAACACAAAGAAGTTTCTCAGAAAGCTTCTTTCTCTTTGTTATCGGAGGATATTTCCTTTGGCCCTACAGTCTTCCAAGGGATCCGAAATATCTGTTCTCAGATTCCACAGAAATAAGGCTAGCAAAGAGATCCACGAAATACTGATGTAACTCTGTGAGATGAATTAACAGAACACTAAGCAGTTTCTCAGAAAGCTTCTTTCCATATTTCATCTGAGGATATTTCCTTTTTCACCATAGCCCTCTATGGGATTCCAAATATCACTTTGCCAATTCCAGAAGAACTGTCTTAGCGAAAGGCTTCTTGAGGGGAAAGCTGTAACTCTGTGAGATGATTTCACAGAACACAAAGAAGTTTCTCAGAAAGCTTCTTTCTCTTTGTTATCGGAGGGTATTTCCATTGGCCCTATAGTCTTCCAAGAGATCCGAAATATCTGTTCTCAGATTCCACAGAAATAAGGCTAGCAAAGAGATCCACGAAATACATTTTTAATTCTGTGAGATTAATTAACAGAACACTAAGCAGTTTCTCAGAAAGCTTCTTTTCAGATTTCATCTGAGCATATTTCCTTTTTCACCATAGCCCTCTATGGGCTCCAAATGTCACCTTGCCAATTCCACAAGAACTGTCTTGGCGAAAGACTTCTTGAGGGGAAAGCTGTAAATCTGTGAGATGATTTCACAGAACACAAAGAAGTTTCTCAGAAAGCTTCTTTCTCTTTGTTATCGGAGGATATTTCCTTTGGCCCTATAGTCTTCCAAGGGATCCGAAATATCTGTTCTCAGATTCCACAGAAATAAGGCTAGCAAAGAGATCCACGAAATACAGATGTAACTCTGTGACATGAATTAACAGAACACTAAGCAGTTTCTCAGAAAGCTTCTTTCCAGATTTCATCTGAGGATATTTCCTTTTTCAGCATAGCCCACTATGGGCTTCCAAATGTCACTTTGCCAATTCCACAAGAACTCTCTTGGGGAAAGGCTTCTTGAGGGGAAATCTGTAACTCTGTGAGATGATTTCACAGAACACAAAGGAGTTTCTCAGAAAGCTTCTTTCTCTTTGTTATCGGAGGATATTTCCTTTGGCCCTATAGTCTTCCAAGGGATCCGACATATCTGTTCTCAGATTCCACAGAAATAAGGCTAGCAAAGAGATCCACGAAATACAGATGTAACTCTGTGAGATGAATTAACAGAACACTAAGCAGTTTCTCAGAAAGCTTCTTTCCAGATTTCATCTGAGGATATTTCCTTTTTCACCATAGCCCTCTATGGGCTTCCAAATATCACTTTGCCAATTCCACAAGAACTGTCTTAGCGAAAGGCTTCTTGAGGGGAAAACTGTAACTCTGTGAGATGATTTCACAGAACACAAAGAAGTTTCTCAGAAAGCTTCTTTCTCTTTGTTATCGGAGGATATTTCCTTTGGCCCTATAGTCTTCCAAGGGATCCGAAATATCTGTTCTCAGATTCCACAGAAATAAGGCTAGCAAAGAGATCCACGAAATACTGATGTAACTCTGTGAGATGAATTAACAGAACACTAAGCAGTTTCTCAGAAAGCTTCTTTCTAGATTTCATCTGAGGATATTTCCTTTTTCACCATAGCCCTCTATGGGATTTCAAATATCACTTTGCCAATTCCGCAAGAACTGTCTTAGCGAAAGGCTTCTTGAGGGGAAAGCTGTAACTCTGTGAGATGATTTCACAGAACACAAAGAAGTTTCTCAGAAATCTTCTTTCTCTTTGTTATCGGAGGATATTTCCTTTGGCCCTATAGTCTTCCAAGGGATCCGAAATATCTGTTCTCAGATTCCACAGAAATAAGGCTACCAAAGAGATCCACGAAAACAGATGTAACTCTGTGAGATGAATTAACAGAACACTAAGCAGTTTCTCAGAAAGCTTCTTTCCAGATTTCATCTGAGCATATTTCCTTTTTCTCCATAGCCCTCTTTTGGGCTTCCAAATATCACTTTGCCAATTCCACAAGAACTGTCTTAGCGAAAGGCTTCTTGAGGGGAAAGCTGTAACTCTGTGAGATGTTTTCACAGAACACAAAGAAGTTTCTCAGAAAGCTTCTTTCTCTTTGTTATCGGAGGATATTTCCTTTGGCCCTATAGTCTTCCAAGGGATCCGAAATATCTGTTCTCAGATTCCACAGAAATAAGGCTAGCAAAGAGATCCACGAAATACTGATGTAACTCTGTGAGATGAATTAACAGAACACTAAGCTGTTTCTCAGAAAGCTTCTTTCCAGATTTCATCTGAGGATATTTCCTTTTTCACCATAGCCTTCTATGGGCTCCAAATGTCACCTTGCCAATTCCACAAGAACTGTCTTGGCGAAAGCCTTCTTGAGGGGAAAGCTGTAACTCTGTGAGATGATTTCACAGAACACAAAGAAGTTTCTCAGAAAGCTTCATACTCTTTGTTATCGGAGGATATTTCCTTTGGCCCTATAGTCTTCCAAGGGATCCGAAAGATCTGTTCTCAGATTCAACAGAAATAAGGCTAGCAAAGAGATCCACGAAATACAGATGTGACTCTGTGAGATGAATTAACAGAACACTAAGCAGTTTCTCAGAAAGCTTCTTTCCGGATTTCATCTGAGGATATTTCGTTTTTCACCGTAGCCCTCTATGGGCTTCCAAATATCACTATGCCAATTCCACAAGAACTGTCTTAGCAAAAGGCTTCTTGAGGGGAAAGCTGTAAATCTGTGAGATGATATCACAGAACACAAAGAAGTTTCTCAGAAAGCTTCTTTCTCTTTGTTATCGGAGGATATTTCCTTTGGCCCTACAGTCTTCCAAGGTATCCGAAATATCTGTTCTCAGATTCCACAGAAATAAGGCTAGCAAAGAGATCCACGAAATACTGATGTAACTCTGTGAGATGAATTAACAGAACACTAAGCAGTTTCTCAGAAAGCTTCTTTCCAGATTTCATCTGAGGATATTTCCTTTTTCACCATAGCCCTCTATGGGATTCCAAATATCACTTTGCCAATTCCAGAAGAACTGTCTTAGCGAAAGGCTTCTTGAGGGGAAAGCTGTAACTCTGTGAGATGATTTCACAGAACACAAAGAAGTTTCTCAGAAAGCTTCTTTCTCTTTGTTATCGGAGGGTATTTCCATTGGCCCTATAGTCTTCCAAGAGATCCGAAATATCTGTTCTCAGATTCCACAGAAATAAGGCTAGCAAAGAGATCCACGAAATACATTTTTAATTCTGTGAGATTAATTAACAGAACACTAAGCAGTTTCTCAGAAAGCTTCTTTTCAGATTTCATCTGAGCATATTTCCTTTTTCACCATAGCCCTCAATGGGCTCCAAATGTCACCTTGCCAATTCCACAAGAACTGTCTTGGCGAAAGACTTCTTGAGGGGAAAGCTGTAACTCTGTGAGATGATTTCACAGAACACAAAGAAGTTTCTCAGAAAGCTTCTTTCTCTTTGTTATCGGAGGATATTTCCTTTGGCCCTATAGTCTTCCAAGGGATCCGAAATATCTGTTCTCAGATTCCACAGAAATAAGGCTAGCAAAGATATCCACGAAATACAGATGTAACTCTGTGAGATGAATTAACAGAACACTAAGCAGTTTCTCAGAAAGCTTCTTTCCAGATTTCATCTGAGAATATTTCCTTTATCACCATAGCCCTCTAAGGGATTCCAAATATCACTTTGACAATTCCACAAGAACTGTCTTAGCGAAAGGCTTCTTGAGGGGAAAGCTGTAACTCTGTGAGATGATTTCACACAACACAAAGAAGTTTCTCAGAAAGCTTCTTTCTCTTTGTTATCGGAGGATATTTCCTTTGGCCCTATAGTCTTCCAAGGGATCCGAAATATCTGTTCTCAGATTCCACAGAAATAAGGCTAGCAAAGAGATCCACGAAATACAGATGTAGCTCTGTGAGATGAATTAACAGAACACTAAGCAGTTTCTCAGAAAGCTTCTTTCCAGATTTCATCTGAGGATATTTCCTTTTTCAGCATAGCCCACTATGGGCTTCCAAATGTCACTTTGCCAATTCCACAAGAACTCTCTTGGGGAAAGGCTTCTTGAGGGGAAATCTGTAACTCTGTGAGATGATTTCACAGAACACAAAGGAATTGCTCAGAAAGCTTCTTTCTCTTTGTTATCGGAGGATATTTCCTTTGGCCCTATAGTCTTCCAAGGGATCCGACATATCTGTTCTCAGATTCCACAGAAATAAGGCTAGCAAAGAGATCCACGAAATACAGATGTAACTCTGTGAGATGAATTAACAGAACACTAAGCAGTTTCTCAGAAAGCTTCCTTCCAGATTTCATCTGAGGATATTTCCTTTTTCACCATAGCCCTCTATGGGCTTCCAAATATCACTTTGCCAATTCCACAAGAACTGTCTTAGCGAAAGGCTTCTTGAGGGGAAAGCTTTAACTCTGTGAGATGATTTCACAGAACACAAAGAAGTTTCTCAGAAAGCTTCTTTCTCTTTGTTATCGGAGGATATTTCCTTTGGCCCTATAGTCTTCCAAGGGATCCGAAATATCTGTTCTTAGATTCCACAGAAATAAGGCAAGCAAAGAGATCCACGAAATACAGATGTAACTCTGTGAGATGAATTAACAGAACACTAAGCAGTTTCTCAGAAAGCTTCTTTCCAGATTTCATCTGAGGATATTTCCTTTTTCACCATAGCCCTCTATGGGCTTCCAAATATCACTTTGCCAATTCTACAAGAACTGTCTTAGCGAAAGGCTTCTTGAGGGGAAAGCTGTAACTCTGTGAGATGATTTCACAGAACACAAAGAAGTTTCTCAGAAAGCTTCTTTCTCTTTGTTATCGGAGCATATTTCCTTTGGCCCTATAGTCTTCCAAGGGATCCGAAATATCTGTTCTCAGATTCCACAGAAATAAGGCTACCAAAGAGATCCACGAAATACAGATGTAACTCTGTGATATGAATTAACAGAACACTAAGCAGTTTCTCAGAAAGCTTCTTTCCAGATTTCATCTGAGCGTATTTCATTTTTCACCATAGCCCTCTTTTGGCCTTCCAAATATCACTTTGCCAATTCCACAAGAACTGTCTTAGCGAAAGGCTTCTTGAGGGGAAAGCTGTAACTCTGTGAGATGATTTCACAGAACACAAAGAAGTTTCTCAGAAAGCTTCTTTCTCTTTGTTATCGGAGGATATTTCCTTTGGCCCTATAGTCTTCCAAGGGATCCGAAATATCTGTTCTCAGATTCCACAGAAATAAGGCTAGCAAAGAGATCCACGAAATACTGATGTAACTCCGTGAGATGAATTAACAGAACACTAAGCTGTTTCTCAGAAAGCTTCTTTCCAGATTTCATCTGAGGATATTTCCTTTTTCACCATAGCCCTCTATGGGCTCCAAATGTCACCTTGCCAATTCCACAAGAACTGTCTTGGCGAAAGCCTTCTTGAGGGGAAAGCTGTAACTCTGTGAGATGATTTCACAGAACACAAAGAAGTTTCTCAGAAAGCTTCTTACTCTTTGTTATCGGAGGATATTTCCTTTGGCCCTATAGTCTTCCAAGGGATCCGAAAGATCTGTTCTCAGATTCAACAGAAATAAGGCTAGCAAAGAGATCCACGAAATACAGATGTGACTCTGTGAGATGAATTAACAGAACACTAAGCAGTTTCTCAGAAAGCTTCTTTTCGGATTTCATCTGAGGATATTTCGTTTTTCACCGTAGCCCTCTATGGGCTTCCAAATATCACTTTGCCAATTCCACAAGAACTGTCTTAGCGAAAGGCTTCTTGAGGGGAAAGCTGTAACTCTGTGAGATGATTTCACAGAACACAAAGAAGTTTCTCAGAAAGCTTCTTTCTCTTTGTTATCGGAGGATATTTCCTTTGGCCCTATAGTCTTCCAAGGGATCCGAAATATCTGTTCTCAGATTCCACAGAAATAAGGCTAGCAAAGAGATCCACGAAATACTGATGTAACTCTGTGAGATGAATTAACAGAACACTAAGCAGTTTCTCAGAAAGCTTCTTTCCAGATTTCATCTGAGGATATTTCCTTTTTCACCGTAGCCCTCTATGGGATTCCAAATATCACTTTGCCAATTCCAGAAGAACTGTCTTAGCGAAAGGCTTCTTGAGGGGAAAGCTGTAACTCTGTGAGATGATTTCACAGAACACAAAGAAGTTTCTCAGAAAGCTTCTTTCTCTTTGTTATCGGAGGGTATTTCCTTTGGCCCTATAGTCTTCCAAGGGATCCGAAATATCTGTTCTCAGATTCCACAGAAATAAGGCTAGCAAAGAGATCCACGAAATACAAATTTAATTCTGTGAGATGAATTAACAGAACACTAAGCAGTTTCTCAGAAAGCTTCTTTCCAGATTTCATCTGAGGATATTTCCTTTTTCACCATAGCCCTCAATGGGCTCCAAATGTCACCTGCAAATTCCACAAGAACTGTCTTGGCGAAAGACTTCTTGAGGGGAAAGCTGTAACTCTGTGAGATGATTTCACAGAACACAGAGAAGTTTCTCAGAAAGCTTCTTTCTCTTTGTTATCGTAGGATATTTCCTTTGGCCCTATAGTCTTCCAAGGGATCCGAAATATCTGTTCTCAGATTCCACAGAAATAAGGCTACCAAAGAGATCCATGAAAACAGATGTAACTCTGTGAGATGAATCAACAGAACACTAAGCAGTTTCTCAGAAAGCTTCTTTCCAGATTTCATCTGAGCATATTTCCTTTTTCTCCATAGCCCTCTTTTGGGCTTCCAAATATCACTTTGCCAATTCCACAAGAACTGTCTTAGCGAAAGTCTTCTTTAGGGGAAAGCTTTAAATCTGTGAGATGATTTCACAGAACACAAAGAAGTTTCTCAGAAAGCTTCTTTCTCTTTGTTATCGGAGGATATTTCCTTTGGCCCTGTAGTCTTCCAAGGGATCCGAAATATCTGTTCTCAGATTCCACAGAAATAAGGCTAGCAAAGAGATCCACGAAATACAGATGTAACTCTGTGAGATGAATTAACAGAACACTAAGCAGTTTCTCAGAAAGCTTCTTTCCAGATTTCATCTGAGGATATTTCCTTTTTCACCATAGCCCTCTATGGGCTTCCAAATATCACTTTGCCAAGTCTACAAGAACTGTCTTAGCGAAAGGCTTCTTGAGGGGAAAGCTGTAACTCTGTGAGATGATTTCACAGAACACAAAGAAGTTTCTCAGAAATCTTCTTTCTCTTTGTTATCGGAGGATATTTCCTTTGGCCCTATAGTCTTCCAAAGGATCCGAAATATCTGTTCTCAGATTCCACAGAAATAAGGCTACCAAAGAGATCCACGAAAACAGATGTAACTCTGTGAGATGAATTAACAGAACACTAAGCAGTTTCTCAGAAAGCTTCTTTCCAGATTTCATCTGAGCATATTTCCTTTTTCTCCATAGCCCTCTTTGGGGCTTCCAAATATCACTTTGCCAATTCCACAAGAACTGTCTTAGCGAAAGGCTTCTTGAGGGGAAAGCTTTAACTCTGTGAGATGATTTCACAGAACACAAAGAAGTTTCTCAGAAAGCTTCTTTCTCTTTGTTATCGGAGCATATTTCCTTTGGCCCTATTGTCTTCCAAGGGATCCGAAATATCTGTTCTCAGATTCCACAGAAATAAGGCTACCAAAGAGATCCACGAAATACAGATGTAACTCTGTGATATGAATTAACAGAACACTAAGCTGTTTCTCAGAAAGCTTCTTTCCAGATTTCATCTGAGGATATTTCCTTTTTCACCATAGCCCTCTATGGGCTTCCAAATATCACTTTGCCAATTCTACAAGAACTGTCTTGGCGAAAGGCTTCTTGAGGGGAAAGCTGTAACTCTGTGAGATGATTTCACAGAACACAAAGAAGTTTCTCAGAAAGCTTCTTTCTCTTTGTTATCGGAGCATATTTCCTTTGGCCCTATTGTCTTCCAAGGGATCCGAAATATCTGTTCTCAGATTCCACAGAAATAAGGCTACCAAAGAGATCCACGAAATACAGATGTAACTCTGTGATATGAATTAACAGAACACTAAGCAGTTTCTCAGAAAGCTTCTTTCCAGATTTCATCTGAGCGTATTTCATTTTTCACCATAGCCCTCTATGGGCTTCCAAATATGACTTTGCCAATTCCACAAGAACTGTCTTAGCGAAAGGCTTCTTGAGGGGAAAGCTGTAACTCTGTGAGATGATTTCACAGAACTCAAAGAAGTTTCTCAGAAAGCTTCTTTCTCTTTGTTATCGGAGGATATTTCCTTTGGCCCTATAGTCTTCCAAGGGATCCGAAATATCTGTTCTCAGATTCCACAGAAATAAGGCTAGCAAAGAGATCCACGAAATACTGATGTAACTCTGTGAGATGAATTAACAGAACACTAAGCTGTTTCTCAGAAAGCTTCTTTCCAGATTTCATCTGAGGATATTTCCTTTTTCACCATAGCCCTCTATGGGCTCCAAATGTCACCTTGCCAATTCCACAAGAACTGTCTTGGCGAAAGCCTTCTTGAGGGGAAAGCTGTAACTCTGTGAGATGATTTCACAGAACACAAAGAAGTTTCTCAGAAAGCTTCTTACTCTTTGTTATCGGAGGATATTTCCTTTGGCCCTATAGTCTGCCAAGGGATCCGAAAGATCTGTTCTCAGATTCAACAGAAATAAGGCTAGCAAAGAGATCCACGAAATACAGATGTGACTCTGTGAGATGAATTAACAGAACACTAAGCAGTTTCTCAGAAAGCTTCTTTTCGGATTTCATCTGAGGATATTTCGTTTTTCACCGTAGCCCTCTATGGGCTTCCAAATATCACTTTGCCAATTCCACAAGAACTGTCTTAGCGAAAGGCTTCTTGAGGGGAAAGCTGTAACTCTGTGAGATGATTTCACAGAACACAAAGAAGTTTCTCAGAAAGCTTCTTTCTCTTTGTTATCGGAGGATATTTCCTTTGGCCCTATAGTCTTCCAAGGGATCCGAAATATCTGTTCTCAGATTCCACAGAAATAAGGCTAGCAAAGAGATCCACGAAATACTGATGTAACTCTGTGAGATGAATTAACAGAACACTAAGCAGTTTCTCAGAAAGCTTCTTTCCAGATTTCATCTGAGGATATTTCCTTTTTCACCGTAGCCCTCTATGGGATTCCAAATATCACTTTGCCAATTCCAGAAGAACTGTCTTAGCGAAAGGCTTCTTGAGGGGAAAGCTGTAACTCTGTGAGATGATTTCACAGAACACAAAGAAGTTTCTCAGAAAGCTTCTTTCTCTTTGTTATCGGAGGGTATTTCCTTTGGCCCTATAGTCTTCCAAGGGATCCGAAATATCTGTTCTCAGATTCCACAGAAATAAGGCTAGCAAAGAGATCCACGAAATACAAATTTAATTCTGTGTGATTAATTAACAGAACACTAAGCAGTTTCTCAGAAAGCTTCTTTCCAGATTTCATCTGAGCATATTTCCTTTTTCACCATAGCCCTCAATGGGCTCCAAATGTCACCTTGCAAATTCCACAAGAACTGTCTTGGCGAAAGACTTCTTGAGGGGAAAGCTATAACTCTGTGAGATGATTTCACAGAACACAGAGAAGTTTCTCAGAAAGCTTCTTTCTCTTTGTTATCGTAGGATATTTCCTTTGGCCCTATAGTCTTCCAAGGGATCCGAAATATCTGTTCTCAGATTCCACAGAAATAAGGCTACCAAAGAGATCCATGAAAACAGATGTAACTCTGTGAGATGAATCAACAGAACACTAAGCAGTTTCTCAGAAAGCTTCTTTCCAGATTTCATCTGAGCATATTTCCTTTTTCTCCATAGCCCTCTTTTGGGCTTCCAAATATCACTTTGCCAATTCCACAAGAACTGTCTTAGCGAAAGTCTTCTTGAGGGGAAAGCTTTAAATCTGTGAGATGATTTCACAGAACACAAAGAAGTTTCTCAGAAAGCTTCTTTCTCTTTGTTATCGGAGGATATTTCCTTTGGCCCTGTAGTCTTCCAAGGGATCCGAAATATCTGTTCTCAGATTCCACAGAAATAAGGCTAGCAAAGAGATCCACGATATACAGATGTAACTCTGTGAGATGAATTAACAGAACACTAAGCAGTTTCTCAGAAAGCTTCTTTCCAGATTTCATATGAGGATATTTCCTTTTTCACCATAGCCCTCTATGGGCTTCCAAATATCACTTTGCCAATTCTACAAGAACTGTCTTAGCGAAAGGCTTCTTGAGGGGAAAGCGGTAACTCTGTGAGATGATTTCAGAGAACACAAAGAAGTTTCTCAGAAAGCTTCTTTCTCTTTGTTATCGGAGCATATTTCCTTTGGCCCTATTGTCTTCCAAGGGATCCGAAATATCTCTTCTCAGATTCCACAGAAATAAGGCTACCAAAGAGATCCACGAAAACAGATGTAACTCTGTGAGATGAATTAACAGAACACTAAGCAGTTTCTCAGAAAGCTTCTTTCCAGATTTCATCTGAGCATATCTCCTTTTTCTCCATAGCCCTCTTTTGGGCTTCCAAATATCACTTTGACAATTCCACAAGAACTGTCTTAGCGAAAGGCTTCTTGAGGGGAAAGCTTTAACTCTGTGAGATGATTTCACAGAACACAAAGAAGTTTCTCAGAAAGCTTCTTTCTCTTTGTTATCGGAGGATATTTCCTTTGGCCCTATAGTCTTCCAAGGGATCCGAAATATCTGTTCTTAGATTCCACAGAAATAAGGCTAGCAAAGAGATCCACGAAATACAGATGTAACTCTGTGAGATGAATTAACAGAACACTAAGCAGTTTCTCAGAAAGCCTCTTTCCAGATTTCATCTGAGGATATTTCCTTTTTCACCATAGCCCTCTATGGGCTTCCAAATATCACTTTGCCAATTCTACAAGAACTGTCTTAGCGAAAGGCTTCTTGAGGGGAAAGCTGTAACTCTGTGAGATGATTTCACAGAACACAAAGAAGTTTCTCAGAAAGCTTCTTTCTCTTTGTTATCGGAGCATATTTCCTTTGGCCCTATTGTCTTCCAAGGGATCCGAAATATCTGTTCTCAGATTCCACAGAAATAAGGCTACCAAAGAGATCCACGAAATACAGATGTAACTCTGTGATATGAATTAACAGAACACTAAGCAGTTTCTCAGAAAGCTTCTTTCCAGATTTCATCTGAGCGTATTTCATTTTTCACCATAGCCCTCTTTTGGCCTTCCAAATATCACTTTGCCAATTCCACAAGAACTGTCTTAGCGAAAGGCTTCTTGAGGGGAAAGCTGTAACTCTGTGAGATGATTTCACAGAACACAAAGAAGTTTCTCAGAAAGCTTCTTTCTCTTTGTTATCGGAGGATATTTCCTTTGGCCCTATAGTCTTCCAAGGGATCCGAAATATCTGTTCTCAGATTCCACAGAAATAAGGCTAGCAAAGAGATCCACGAAATACTGATGTAACTCTGTGAGATGAATTAACAGAACACTAAGCTGTTTCTCAGAAAGCTTCTTTCCAGATTTCATCTGAGGATATTTCCTTTTTCACCATAGCCCTCTATGGGCTCCAAATGTCACCTTGCCAATTCCACAAGAACTGTCTTGGCGAAAGCCTTCTTGAGGGGAAAGCTGTAACTCTGTGAGATGATTTCACAGAACACAAAGAAGTTTCTCAGAAAGCTTCTTACTCTTTGTTATCGGAGGATATTTCCTTTGCCCCTATAGTCTGCCAAGGGATCCGAAAGATCTGTTCTCAGATTCAACAGAAATAAGGCTAGCAAAGAGATCCACGAAATACAGATGTGACTCTGTGAGATGAATTAACAGAACACTAAGCAGTTTCTCAGAAAGCTTCTTTTCGGATTTCATCTGAGGATATTTCGTTTTTCACCGTAGCCCTCTATGGGCTTCCAAATATCACTTTGCCAATTCCACAAGAACTGTCTTAGCGAAAGGCTTCTTGAGGGGAAAGCTGTAACTCTGTGAGATGATTTCACAGAACACAAAGAAGTTTCTCAGAAAGCTTCTTTCTCTTTGTTATCGGAGGATATTTCCTTTGGCCCTATAGTCTTCCAAGGGATCCGAAATATCTGTTCTCAGATTCCACAGAAATAAGGCTAGCAAAGAGATCCACGAAATACTGATGTAACTCGGTGAGATGAATTAACAGAACACTAAGCAGTTTCTCAGAAAGCTTCTTTCCAGATTTCATCTGAGGATATTTCCTTTTTCACCGTAGCCCTCTATGGGATTCCAAATATCACTTTGCCAATTCCAGAAGAACTGTCTTAGCGAAAGGCTTCTTGAGGGGAAAGCTGTAACTCTGTGAGATGATTTCACAGAACACAAAGAAGTTTCTCAGAAAGCTTCTTTCTCTTTGTTATCGGAGGGTATTTCCTTTGGCCCTATAGTCTTCCAAGGGATCCGAAATATCTGTTCTCAGATTCCACAGAAATAAGGCTAGCAAAGAGATCCACGAAATACAAATTTAATTCTGTGAGATTAATTAACAGAACACTAAGCAGTTTCTCAGAAAGCTTCTTTCCAGATTTCATCTGAGGATATTTCCTTTTTCACCATAGCCCTCAATGGGCTCCAAATGTCACCTTGCAAATTCCACAAGAACTGTCTTGGCGAAAGACTTCTTGAGGGGAAAGCTGTAACTCTGTGAGATGATTTCACAGAACACAGAGAAGTTTCTCAGAAAGCTTCTTTCTCTTTGTTATCGTAGGATATTTCCTTTGGCCCTATAGTCTTCCAAGGGATCCGAAATATCTGTTCTCAGATTCCACAGAAATAAGGCTACCAAAGAGATCCATGAAAACAGATGTAACTCTGTGAGATGAATCAACAGAACACTAAGCAGTTTCTCAGAAAGCTTCTTTCCAGATTTCATCTGAGCATATTTCCTTTTTCTCCATAGCCCTCTTTTGGGCTTCCAAATATCACTTTGCCAATTCCACAAGAACTGTCTAAGCGAAAGTCTTCTTGAGGGGAAAGCTTTAAATCTGTGAGATGATTTCACAGAACACAAAGAAGTTTCTCAGAAAGCTTCTTTCTCTTTGTTATCGGAGGATATTTCCTTTGGCCCTGTAGTCTTCCAAGGGATCCGAAATATCTGTTCTCAGATTCCACAGAAATAAGGCTAGCAAAGAGATCCACGAAATACAGATGTGACTCTGTGAGATGAATTAACAGAACACTAAGCAGTTTCTCAGAAAGCTTCTTTTCGGATTTCATCTGAGAATATTTCGTTTTTCACCGTAGCCCTCTATGGGCTTCCAAATATCACTTTGCCAATTCCACAAGAACTGTCTTAGCGAAAGGCTTCTTGAGGGGAAAGCTGTAACTCTGTGAGATGATTTCACAGAACACAAAGAAGTTTCTCAGAAAGCTTCTTTCTCTTTGTTATCGGAGGATATTTCCTTTGGCCCTATAGTCTTCCAAGGGATCCGAAATATCTGTTCTCAGATTCCACAGAAATAAGGCTAGCAAAGAGATCCACGAAATACTGATGTAACTCTGTGAGATGAATTAACAGAACACTAAGCAGTTTCTCAGAAAGCTTCTTTCCAGATTTCATCTGAGGATATTTCCTTTTTCACCGTAGCCCTCTATGGGATTCCAAATATCACTTTGCCAATTCCAGAAGAACTGTCTTAGCGAAAGGCTTCTTGAGGGGAAAGCTGTAACTCTGTGAGATGATTTCACAGAACACAAAGAAGTTTCTCAGAAAGCTTCTTTCTCTTTGTTATCGGAGGGTATTTCCTTTGGCCCTATAGTCTTCCAAGGGATCCGAAATATCTGTTCTCAGATTCCACAGAAATAAGGCTAGCAAAGAGATCCACGAAATACAAATTTAATTCTGTGAGATTAATTAACAGAACACTAAGCAGTTTCTCAGAAAGCTTCTTTCCAGATTTCATCTGAGGATATTTCCTTTTTCACCATAGCCCTCAATGGGCTCCAAATGTCACCTTGCAAATTCCACAAGAACTGTCTTGGCGAAAGACTTCTTGAGGGGAAAGCTGTAACTCTGTGAGATGATTTCACAGAACACAGAGAAGTTTCTCAGAAAGCTTCTTTCTCTTTGTTATCGTAGGATATTTCCTTTGGCCCTATAGTCTTCCAAGGGATCCGAAATATCTGTTCTCAGATTCCACAGAAATAAGGCTACCAAAGAGATCCATGAAAACAGATGTAACTCTGTGAGATGAATCAACAGAACACTAAGCAGTTTCTCAGAAAGCTTCTTTCCAGATTTCATCTGAGCATATTTCCTTTTTCTCCATAGCCCTCTTTTGGGCTTCCAAATATCACTTTGCCAATTCCACAAGAACTGTCTTAGCGAAAGTCTTCTTGAGGGGAAAGCTTTAAATCTGTGAGATGATTTCACAGAACACAAAGAAGTTTCTCAGAAAGCTTCTTTCTCTTTGTTATCGGAGGATATTTCCTTTGGCCCTGTAGTCTTCCAAGGGATCCGAAATATCTGTTCTCAGATTCCACAGAAATAAGGCTAGCAAAGAGATCCACGAAATACAGATGTAACTCTGTGAGATGAATTAACAGAACACTAAGCAGTTTCTCAGAAAGCTTCTTTCCAGATTTCATCTGAGCGTATTTCATTTTTCACCATAGCCCTCTTTTGGCCTTCCAAATATCACTTTGCCAATTCCACAAGAACTGTCTTAGCGAAAGGCTTCTTGAGGGGAAAGCTGTAACTCTGTGAGATGATTTCACAGAACACAAAGAAGTTTCTCAGAAAGCTTCTTTCTCTTTGTTATCGGAGGATATTTCCTTTGGCCCTATAGTCTTCCAAGGGATCCGAAATATCTGTTCTCAGATTCCACAGAAATAAGGCTAGCAAAGAGATCCACGAAATACTGATGTAACTCTGTGAGATGAATTAACAGAACACTAAGCTGTTTCTCAGAAAGTTTCTTTCCAGAGTTCATCTGAGGATATTTCCTTTTTCACCATAGCCCTCTATGGGCTCCAAATTTCACCTTGCCAATTCCACAAGAACTGTCTTGGCGAAAGCCTTCTTGAGGGGAAAGCTGTAACTCTGTGAGATGATTTCACAGAACACAAAGAAGTTTCTCAGTAAGCTTCTTACTCTTTGTTATCGGAGGATATTTCCTTTGGCCCTATAGTCTTCCAAGGGATCCGAAAGATCTGTTCTCAGATTCAACAGAAATAAGGCTAGCAAAGAGATCCACGAAACACAGATGTGACTCTGTGAGATGAATTAACAGAACACTAAGGAGTTTCTCAGAAATCTTCTTTCCGGATTTCATCTGAGGATATTTCGTTTTACACCGTAGCCCTCTATGGGCTTCCAAATATCACTTTGCCAATTCCACAAGAACTGTCTTAGCGAAAGGCTTCTTGAGGGGAAAGCTGTAACTCTGTGAGATGATTTCACAGAACACAAAGAAGTTTCTCAGAAAGCTTCTTTCTCTTTGTTATCGGAGGATATTTCCTTTGGCCCTATAGTCTTCCAAGGGATCCGAAATATCTGTTCTCAGATTCCACAGAAATAAGGCTAGCAAAGAGATCCACGAAATACAGATGTAACTCTGTGAGATGAATTAACAGAACACTAAGCAGTTTCTCAGAAAGCTTCTTTCCAGATTTCATCTGAGCATATTTCCTTTTTCTCCATAGCCCACTTTTGGGCTTCCAAATATCACTTTGACAATTCCACAAGAACTGTCTTAGCGAAAGGCTTCTTGAGGGGAAAGCTTTAACTCTGTGAGATGATTTCACAGAACACAAAGAAGTTTCTCAGAAAGCTTCTTTCTCTTTGTTATCGGAGGATATTTCCTTTGGCCCTATAGTCTTCCAAGGGATCCGAAATATCTGTTCTTAGATTCCACAGAAATAAGGCTAGCAAAGAGATCCACGAAATACAGATGTAACTCTGTGAGATGAATTAACAGAACACTAAGCAGTTTCTCAGAAAGCTTCTTTCCAGATTTCATCTGAGGATATTTCCTTTTTCACCATAGCCCTCTACGGGCTTCCAAATATCACTTTGCCAATTCCTCAAGAACTGTCTTAGCGAAAGGCTTCTTGAGGGGAAAGCTGTAACTCTGTGAGATGATTTCACAGAACACAAAGAAGTTTCTCAGAAAGCTTCTTTCTCTTTGTTATCGGAGCATATTTCCTTTGGCCCTATTGTCTTCCAAGGGATCCGAAATATCTGTTCTCAGATTCCACAGAAATAAGGCTACCAAAGAGATCCACGAAATACAGATGTAACTCTGTGATATGAATTAACAGAACACTAAGCAGTTTCTCAGAAAGCTTCTTTCCAGATTTCATCTGAGCGTATTTCATTTTTCACCATAGCCCTCTTTTGGCCTTCCAAATATCACTTTGCCAATTCCACAAGAACTGTCTTAGCGAAAGGCTTCTTGAGGGGAAAGCTGTAACTCTGTGAGATGATTTCACAGAACACAAAGAAGTTTCTCAGAAAGCTTCTTTCTCTTTGTTATCGGAGGATATTTCCTTTGGCCCTATAGTCTTCCAAGGGATCCGAAATATCTGTTCTCAGATTCCACAGAAATAAGGCTAGCAAAGAGATCCACGAAATACAGATGTAGCTCTGTGAGATGAATTAACAGAACACTAAGCAGTTTCTCAGAAAGCTTCTTTCCAGATTTCATCTGAGGATATTTCCTTTTTCACCGTAGCCCACTATGGGCTTCCAAATGTCACTTTGCCAATTCCACAAGAACTCTCTTGGGGAAAGGCTTCTTGAGGGGAAAGCTGTAACTCTGTGAGATGATTTCACATAATACAAAGGAGTTTCTCAGAAAGCTTCTTTCTCTTTGTTATCGGAGGATATTTCCTTTGGCCCTATAGTCTTCCAAGGGATCCGACATATCTGTTCTCAGATTCCACAGAAATAAGGCTAGCAAAGAGATCCACGAAATACAGATGTAAATCCGTGAGATGAAGTAACAGAACTCTAAGCAGTTTCTCAGAAAGCTTCTTTCCAGATTTCATCTGAGGATATTTCCTTTTTCACCATAGGCCTCTATGGGCTTCCAAATATCACTTTGCCAATTCCACAAGAACTGTCTTAGCGAAAGGCTTCTTGAGGGGAAAACTGTAACTCTGTGAGATGATTTCACAGCACACAAAGAAGTTTCTCAGAAAGCTTCTTTCTCTTTGTTATCGGAGGATATTTCCTTTGGCCCTATAGTCTTCCAAGGGATCCGAAATATCTGTTCTCAGACTCCACAGAAATAAGGCTAGCAAAGAGATCCACGAAATACTGATGTAACTCTGTGAGATGAATTAACAGAACACTAAGCAGTTTCTCAGAAAGCTTCTTTCCAGATTTCATCTGAGGATATTTCCTTTTTCACCATAGCCCTCTATGGGATTCCAAATATCACTAAGCCAATTCCGCAAGAAATGTCTTAGCGAAAGGCTTCTTGAGGGGAAAGCTGTAACTCTGTGAGATGATTTCACAGAACACAAAGAAGTTTCTCAGAAATCTTCTTTCTCTTTGTTATCGGAGGATATTTCCTTTGGCCCTATAGTCTTCCAAGGGATCCGAAATATCTGTTCTCAGATTCCACAGAAATAAGGCTACCAAAGAGATCCACGAAAACAGATGTAACTCTGTGAGATGAATTAACAGAACACTAAGCAGTTTCTCAGAAAGCTTCTTTCCAGATTTCATCTGAGCATATTTCCTTTTTCTCCATAGCCCTCTTTTGGGCTTCCAAATATCACTTTGCCAATTCCACAAGAACTGTCTTAGCGAAAGGCTTCTTGAGGGGAAAGCTTTAACTCTGTGAGATGATTTCACAGAACACAAAGAAGTTTCTCAGAAAGCTTCTTTCTCTTTGTTATCGGAGGATAATTCCTTTGGCCCTATAGTCTTCCAAGGGATCCGAAATATCTGTTCTCAGATTCCACAGAAATAAGGCTAGCAAAGAGATCCACGAAATACAGATGTAACTCTGTGATATGAATTAACAGAACACTAAGCAGTTTCTCAGAAAGCTTCTTTCCAGATTTCATCTGAGGATATTTCCTTTATCACCATAGCCCTCTATGGGATTCCAAATATCACTTTGACAATTCCACAAGAACTGTCTTAGCGAAAGGCTTCTTGAGGGGAAAGCTGTAACTCTGTGAGATGATTTCACACAACACAAAGAAGTTTCTCAGAAAGCTTCTTTCTCTTTGTTATCGGAGGATATTTCATTTGTCCCTATAGTCTTCCAAGGGATCCGAAATATCTGTTCTCAGATTCCACAGAAATAAGGCTAGCAAAGAGATCCACGAAATACAGATGTAGCTCTGTGAGATGAATTAACAGAACACTAAGCAGTTTCTCAGAAAGCTTCTTTCCAGATTTCATCTGAGGATATTTCCTTTTTCACCGTAGCCCACTATGGGCTTCCAAATGTCACTTTGCCAATTCCACAAGAACTCTCTTGGGGAAAGGCTTCTTGAGGGGAAAGCTGTAACTCTGTGAGATGATTTCACATAATACAAAGGAGTTTCTCAGAAAGCTTCTTTCTCTTTGTTATCGGAGGATATTTCCTTTGGCCCTATAGTCTTCCAAGGGATCCGACATATCTGTTCTCAGATTCCACAGAAATAAGGCTAGCAAAGAGATCCACGAAATACAGATGTAAATCTGTGAGATGAATTAACAGAACTCTAAGCAGTTTCTCAGAAAGCTTCTTTCCAGATTTCATCTGAGGATATTTCCTTTTTCACCATAGGCCTCTATGGGCTTCCAAATATCACTTTGCCAATTCCATAAGAACTGTCTTAGCGAAAGGCTTCTTGAGGGGAAAACTGTAACTCTGTGAGATGATTTCACAGCACACAAAGAAGTTTCTCAGAAAGCTTCTTTCTCTTTGTTATCGGAGGATATTTCCTTTGGCCCTATAGTCTTCGAAGGGATCCGAAATATCTGTTCTCAGACTCCACAGAAATAAGGCTAGCAAAGAGATCCACGAAATACTGATGTAACTCTGTGAGATGAATTAACAGAACACTAAGCAGTTTCTCAGAAAGCTTCTTTCCAGATTTCATCTGAGGATATTTCCTTTTTCACCATAGCCCTCTATGGGATTCCAAATATCACTAAGCCAATTCCGCAAGAAATGTCTTAGCGAAAGGCTTCTTGAGGGGAAAGCTGTAACTCTGTGAGATGATTTCACAGAACACAAAGAAGTTTCTGAGAAATCTTCTTTCTCTTTGTTATCGGAGGATATTTCCTTTGGCCCTATAGTCTTCCAAGGGATCCGAAATATCTGTTCTCAGATTCCACAGAAATAAGGCTACCAAAGAGATCCACGAAATACAGATGTAACTCTGTGAGATGAATTAACAGAACACTAAGCAGTTTCTCAGAAAGCTTCTTTCCAGATTTCATCTGAGCATATTTCCTTTTTCTCCATAGCCCTCTTTTGGGCTTCCAAATATCACTTTGCCAATTCCACAAGAACTGTCTTAGCGAAAGGCTTCTTGAGGGGAAAGCTTTAACTCTGTGAGATGATTTCACAGAACACAAAGAAGTTTCTCAGAAAGCTTCTTTCTCTTTGTTATCGGGGGATATTTCCTTTGACCCTATAGTCTTCCAAGGGATCCGAAATATCTGTTCTCAGATTCCACAGAAATAAGGCTAGCAAAGAGATCCACGAAATACAGATGTAACTCTGTGAGATGAATTAACAGAACACTAAGCAGTTTCTCAGAAAGCTTCTTTCCAGATTTCATCTGAGGATATTTCCATTTTCACCATAGCCCTCTATGGGCTTCCAAATATCACTTTGCCAATTCCACAAGAACTCTCTTAGCGAAAGGCTTCTTGAGGGGAAAGCTGTAACTCTGTGAGATGATTTCACAGAACACAAAGAAGTTTCTCAGAAAGCTTCTTTCTCTTTGTTATCGGAGGATATTTCCTTTGGCCCTATAGTCTTCCAAGGGATCCGAAATATCTGTTCTCAGATTCCACAGAAATAAGGCTAGCAAAGAGATCCACGAAATACTGATGTAACTCTGTGTGATGAATTAACAGAACACTAAGCTGTTTCTCAGAAAGCTTCTTTCCAGATTTCATCTGAGGATATTTCCTTTTTCACCTTAGCCCTCTATGGGCTCCAAATGTCACCTTGCCAATTCCACAAGAACTGTCTTGGCGAAAGCCTTCTTGAGGGGAAAGCTGTAACTCTGTGAGATGATTTCACAGAACACAAAGAAGTTTCTCAGAAAGCTTCTTTCTCTTTGTTATCGGAGGATATTTCCTTTGGCCCTATAGTCTTCCAAGGGATCCGAAATATCTGTTCTCAGATTCCACAGAAATAAGGCTAGCAAAGAGATCCACGAAATACAGATGTAACTCTGTGAGATGAATTAACAGAACACTAAGCAGTTTCTCAGAAAGCTTCTTTCCAGATTTCATCTGAGGATATTTCCTTTTTCACCATAGCCCTCTATGGGCTTCCAAATATCACTTTGCCAAGTCTACAAGAACTGTCTTAGCGAAAGGCTTCTTGAGGGGAAAGCTGTAACTCTGTGAGATGATTTCACAGAACACAAAGAAGTTTCTCAGAAATCTTCTTTCTCTTTGTTATCGGAGGATATTTCCTTTGGCCCTATAGTCTTCCAAGGGATCCGAAATATCTGTTCTCAGATTCCACAGAAATAAGGCTACCAAAGAGATCCACGAAAACAGATGTAACTCTGTGAGATGAATTAACAGAACACTAAGCAGTTTCTCAGAAAGCTTCTTTCCAGATTTCATCTGAGCATATTTCCTTTTTCTCCATAGCCCTCTTTTGGGCTTCCAAATATCACTTTGCCAATTCCACAAGAACTGTCTTAGCGAAAGGCTTCTTGAGGGGAAAGCTTTAACTCTGTGAGATGATTTCACAGAACACAAAGAAGTTTCTCAGAAAGCTTCTTTCTCTTTGTTATCAGAGGATATTTCCTTTGGCCCTATAGTCTTCCAAGGGATCCGAAATATCTGTTCTTAGATTCCACAGAAATAAGGCTAGCAAAGAGATCCACGAAATACAGATGTAACTCTGTGAGATGAATTAACAGAACACTAAGCAGTTTCTCAGAAAGCTTCTTTCCAGATTTCATCTGAGGATATTTCCTTTTTCACCATAGCCCTCTATGGGCTTCCAAATATCACTTTGCCAATTCTACAAGAACTGTCTTAGCGAAAGGCTTCTTGAGGGGAAAGCTGTAACTCTGTGAGATGATTTCACAGAACACAAAGAAGTTTCTCAGAAAGCTTCTTTCTCTTTGTTATCGGAGCATATTTCCTTTGGCCCTATTGTCTTCCAAGGGATCCGAAATATCTGTTCTCAGATTCCACAGAAATAAGGCTACCAAAGAGATCCACGAAATACAGATGTAACTCTGTGATATGAATTAACAGAACACTAAGCAGTTTCTCAGAAAGCTTCTTTCCAGATTTCATCTGAGCGTATTTCATTTTTCACCATAGCCCCCTTTTGGCCTTCCAAATATCACTTTGCCAATTCCACAAGAACTGTCTTAGCGAAAGGCTTCTTGAGGGGAAAGCTGTAACTCTGTGAGATGATTTCACAGAACACAAAGAAGTTTCTCAGAAAGCTTCTTTCTCTTTGTTATCGGAGGATATTTCCTTTGGCCCTATAGTCTTCCAAGGGATCCAAAATATCTGTTCTCAGATTCCACAGAAATAAGGCTAGCAAAGAGATCCACGAAATACTGATGTAACTCTGTGAGATGAATTAACAGAACACTAAGCTGTTTCTCAGAAAGCTTCTTTCCAGATTTCATCTGAGGATATTTCCTTTTTCACCATAGCCCTCTATGGGCTCCAAATGTCACCTTGCCAATTCCACAAGAACTGTCTTGGCGAAAGCCTTCTTGAGGGGAAAGCTGTAACTCTGTGAGATGATTTCACAGAACACAAAGAAGTTTCTCAGAAAGCTTCTTACTCTTTGTTATCGGAGGATATTTCCTTTGGCCCTATAGTCTGCCAAGGGATCCGAAAGATCTGTTCTCAGATTCAACAGAAATAAGGCTAGCAAAGAGATCCACGAAATACAGATGTGACTCTGTGAGATGAATTAACAGAACACTAAGCAGTTTCTCAGAAAGCTTCTTTTCGGATTTCATCTGAGGATATTTCGTTTTTCACCGTAGCCCTCTATGGGCTTCCAAATATCACTTTGCCAATTCCACAAGAACTGTCTTAGCGAAAGGCTTCTTGAGGGGAAAGCTGTAACTCTGTGAGATGATTTCACAGAACACAAAGAAGTTTCTCAGAAAGCTTCTTTCTCTTTGTTATCGGATGATATTTCCTTTGGCCCTATAGTCTTCCAAGGGATCCGAAATATCTGTTCTCAGATTCCACAGAAATAAGGCTAGCAAAGAGATCCACGAAATACTGATGTAACTCTGTGAGATGAATTAACAGAACACTAAGCAGTTTCTCAGAAAGCTTCTTTCCAGATTTCATCTGAGGATATTTCCTTTTTCACCGTAGCCCTCTATGGGATTCCAAATATCACTTTGCCAATTCCAGAAGAACTGTCTTAGCGAAAGGCTTCTTGAGGGGAAAGCTGTAACTCTGTGAGATGATTTCACAGAACACAAAGAAGTTTCTCAGAAAGCTTCTTTCTCTTTGTTATCGGAGGGTATTTCCTTTGGCCCTATAGTCTTCCAAGGGATCCGAAATATCTGTTCTCAGATTCCACAGAAATAAGGCTAGCAAAGAGATCCACGAAATACAAATTTAATTCTGTGAGATTAATTAACAGAACACTAAGCAGTTTCTCAGAAAGCTTCTTTTCAGATTTCATCTGAGGATATTTCCTTTTTCACCATAGCCCTCAATGGGCTCCAAATGTCACCTTGCAAATTCCACAAGAACTGTCTTGGCGAAAGACTTCTTGAGGGGAAAGCTGTAACTTTGTGAGATGATTTCACAGAACACAGAGAAGTTTCTCAGAAAGCTTCTTTCTCTTTGTTATCGTAGGATATTTCCTTTGGCCCTATAGTCTTCCAAGGGATCCGAAATATCTGTTCTCAGATTCCACAGAAATAAGGCTACCAAAGAGATCCATGAAAACAGTTGTAACTCTGTGAGATGAATCAACAGAACACTAAGCAGTTTCTCAGAAAGCTTCTTTCCAGATTTCATCTGAGCATATTTCCTTTTTCTCCATAGCCCTCTTTTGGGCTTCCAAATATCACTTTGCCAATTCCACAAGAACTGTCTTAGCGAAAGTCTTCTTGAGGGGAAAGCTTTAAATCTGTGAGATGATTTCACAGAACACAAAGAAGTTTCTCAGAAAGCTTCTTTCTCTTTGTTATCGGAGGATATTTCCTTTGGCCATGTAGTCTTCCAAGGGATCCGAAATATCTGTTCTCAGATTCCACAGAAATAAGGCTAGCAAAGAGATCCACGAAATACAGATGTAACTCTGTGAGATGAATTAACAGAACACTAAGCAGTTTCTCAGAAAGCTTCTTTCCAGATTTCATCTGAGGATATTTCCTTTTTCACCATAGCCCTCTATGGGCTTCCAAATATCACTTTGCCAATTCTACAAGAACTGTCTTAGCGAAAGGCTTCTTGAGGGGAAAGCTGTAACTCTGTGAGATGATTTCACAGAACACAAAGAAGTTTCTCAGAAAGCTTCTTTCTCTTTGTTATCGGAGCATATTTCCTTTGGCCCTATTGTCTTCCAAGGGATCCGAAATATCTGTTCTCAGATTCCACAGAAATAAGGCTACCAAAGAGACCCACGAAAACAGATGTAACTCTGTGAGATGAATTAACAGAACACTAAGCAGTTTCTCAGAAAGCTTCTTTCCAGATTTCATCTGAGCATATTTCCTTTTTCTCCATAGCCCTCTTTTGGGCTTCCAAATATCACTTTGCCAATTCCACAAGAACTGTCTTAGCGAAAGGCTTCTTGAGGGGAAAGCTTTAACTCTGTGAGATGATTTCACAGAACACAAAGAAGTTTCTCAGAAAGCTTCTTTCTCTTTGTTATCGGAGGATATTTCCTTTGGCCCTATAGTCTTCCAAGGGATCCGAAATATCTGTTCTTAGATTCCACAGAAATAAGGCTAGCAAAGAGATCCACGAAATACAGATGTAACTCTGTGAGATGAATTAACAGAACACTAAGCAGTTTCTCAGAAAGCTTCTTTCCAGATTTCATCTGAGGATATTTCCTTTTTCACCATAGCCCTCTACGGGCTTCCAAATATCACTTTGCCAATTCTACAAGAACTGTCTTAGCGAAAGGCTTCTTGAGGGGAAAGCTGTAACTCTGTGAGATGATTTCACAGAACACAAAGAAGTTTCTCAGAAAGCTTCTTTCTCTTTGTTATCGGAGCATATTTCCTTTGGCCCTATTGTCTTCCAAGGGATCCGAAATATCTGTTCTCAGATTCCACAGAAATAAGGCTACCAAAGAGATCCACGAAATACAGATGTAACTCTGTGATATGAATTAACAGAACACTAAGCAGTTTCTCAGAAAGCTTCTTTCCAGATTTCATCTGAGCGTATTTCATTTTTCACCATAGCCCTCTTTTGGCCTTCCAAATATCACTTTGCCAATTCCACAAGAACTGTCTTAGCGAAAGGCTTCTTGAGGGGAAAGCTGTAACTCTGTGAGATGATTTCACAGAACACAAAGAAGTTTCTCAGAAAGCTTCTTTCTCTTTGTTATCGGAGGATATTTCCTTTGGCCCTATAGTCTTCCAAGGGATCCGAAATATCTGTTCTCAGATTCCACAGAAATAAGGCTAGCAAAGAGACCCACGAAATACAGATGTAGCTCTGTGAGATGAATTAACAGAACACTAAGCAGTTTCTCAGAAAGCTTCTTTCCAGATTTCATCTGAGGATATTTCCTTTTTCACCGTAGCCCACTATGGGCTTCCAAATGTCACTTTGCCAATTCCACAAGAACTCTCTTGGGGAAAGGCTTCTTGAGGGGAAAGCTGTAACTCTGTGAGATGATTTCACATAATACAAAGGAGTTTCTCAGAAAGCTTCTTTCTCTTTGTTATCGGAGGATATTTCCTTTGGCCCTATAGTCTTCCAAGGGATCCGACATATCTGTTCTCAGATTCCACAGAAATAAGGCTAGCAAAGAGATCCACGAAATACAGATGTAAATCCGTGAGATGAATTAACAGAACTCTAAGCAGTTTCTCAGAAAGCTTCTTTCCAGATTTCATCTGAGGATATTTCCTTTTTCACCATAGGCCTCTATGGGCTTCCAAATATCACTTTGCCAATTCCACAAGAACTGTCTTAGCGAAAGGCTTCTTGAGGGGAAAACTGTAACTCTGTGAGATGATTTCACAGCACACAAAGAAGTTTCTCAGAAAGCTTCTTTCTCTTTGTTATCGGAGGATATTTCCTTTGGCCCTATAGTCTTCCAAGGGATCCGAAATATCTGTTCTCAGACTCCACAGAAATAAGGCTAGCAAAGAGATCCACGAAATACTGATGTAACTCTGTGAGATGAATTAACAGAACACTAAGCAGTTTCTCAGAAAGCTTCTTTCCAGATTTCATCTGAGGATATTTCCTTTTTCACCATAGCCCTCTATGGGATTCCAAATATCACTAAGCCAATTCCGCAAGAAATGTCTTAGCGAAAGGCTTCTTGAGGGGAAAGCTGTAACTCTGTGAGACGATTTCACAGAACACAAAGAAGTTTCTCAGAAATCTTCTTTCTCTTTGTTATCGGAGGATATTTCCTTTGGCCCTATAGTCTTCCAAGGGATCCGAAATATCTGTTCTCAGATTCCACAGAAATAAGGCTACCAAAGAGATCCACGAAAACAGATGTAACTCTGTGAGATGAATTAACAGAACACTAAGCAGTTTCTCAGAAAGCTTCTTTCCAGATTTCATCTGAGCATATTTCCTTTTTCTCCATAGCCCTCTTTTGGGCTTCCAAATATCACTTTGCCAATTCCACAAGAACTGTCTTAGCGAAAGGCTTCTTGAGGGGAAAGCTTTAACTCTGTGAGATGATTTCACAGAACACAAAGAAGTTTCTCAGAAAGCTTCTTTCTCTTTGTTATTGGGGGATATTTCCTTTGGCCCTATAGTCTTCCAAGGGATCCGAAATATCTGTTCTCAGATTCCACAGAAATAAGGCTAGCAAAGAGATCCACGAAATACAGATGTAACTCTGTGAGATGAATTAACAGAACACTAAGCAGTTTCTCAGAAAGCTTCTTTCCAGATTTCATCTGAGGATATTTCCATTTTCACCATAGCCCTCTATGGGCTTCCAAATATCACTTTGCCAATTCCACAAGAACTCTCTTAGCGAAAGGCTTCTTGAGGGGAAAGCTGTAACTCTGTAAGATGATTTCACAGAACACAAAGAAGTTTCTCAGAAAGCTTCTTTCTCTTTGTTATCGGAGGATATTTCCTTTGGCCCTATAGTCTTCCAAGGGATCCGAAATATCTGTTCTTAGATTCCACAGAAATAAGGCTAGCAAAGAGATCCACGAAATACTGATGTAACTCTGTGAGATGAATTAACAGAACACTAAGCAGTTTCTCAGAAAGCTTCTTTCCAGATTTCATCTGAGGATATTTCCTTTTTCACCATAGCCCTCTATGGGCTTCCAAATATCACTTTGCCAATTCTACAAGAACTGTCTTAGCGAAAGGCTTCTTGAGGGGAAAGCTGTAACTCTGTGAGATGATTTCACAGAACACAAAGAAGTTTCTCAGAAAGCTTCTTTCTCTTTGTTATCGGAGCATATTTCCTTTGGCCCTATTGTCTTCCAAGGGATCCGAAATATCTGTTCTCAGATTCCACAGAAATAAGGCTACCAAAGAGATCCACGAAATACAGATGTAACTCTGTGATATGAATTAACAGAACACTAAGCAGTTTCTCAGAAAGCTTCTTTCCAGATTTCATCTGAGCGTATTTCATTTTTCACCATAGCCCTCTTTTGGCCTTCGAAATATCACTTTGCCAATTCCACAAGAACTGTCTTAGCGAAAGGCTTCTTGAGGGGAAAGCTGTAACTCTGTGAGATGATTTCAAAGAACACAAAGAAGTTTCTCAGAAAGCTTCTTTCTCTTTGTTATCGGAGGATATTTCCTTTGGCCATATAGTCTTCCAAGGGATCCGAAATATCTGTTCTCAGATTCCACAGAAATAAGGCTAGCAAAGAGATCCACGAAATACTGATGTAACTCTGTGAGATGAATTAACAGAACACTAAGCTGATTCTCAGAAAGCTTCTTTCCAGATTTCATCTGAGGATATTTCCTTTTTCACCATAGCCCTCTATGGGCTCCAAATGTCACCTTGCCAATTCCACAAGAACTGTCTTGGCGAAAGGCTTCTTGAGGGGAAAGCTGTAACTCTGTGAGATGATTTCACAGAACACAAAGAAGTTTCTCAGAAAGCTTCTTACTCTTTGTTATCGGAGGATATTTCCTTTGTCCCTATAGTCTTCCAAGGGATCCGAAATATCTGTTCTCAGATTCCACAGAAATAAGGCTAGCAAAGAGATCCACGAAATACTGATGTAACTCTGTGAGATGAATTAACAGAACACTAAGCTGTTTCTCAGAAAGCTTCTTTCCAGATTTCATCTGAGGATATTTCCTTTTTCACCATAGCCCTCTATGGGCTCCAAATGTCACCTTGCCAATTCCACAAGAACTGTCTTGGCGAAAGCCTTCTTGAGGGGAAAGCTGTAACTCTGTGAGATGATTTCACAGAACACAAAGAAGTTTCTCAGAAAGCTTCTTACTCTTTGTTATCGGAGGATATTTCCTTTGGCCCTATAGTCTGCCAAGGGATCCGAAAGATCTGTTCTCAGATTCAACAGAAATAAGGCTAGCAAAGAGATCCACGAAATACAGATGTGACTCTGTGAGATGAATTAACAGAACACTAAGCAGTTTCTCAGAAAGCTTCTTTTCGGATTTCATCTGAGGATATTTCGTTTTTCACCGTAGCCCTCTATGGGCTTCCAAATATCACTTTGCCAATTCCACAAGAACTGTCTTAGCGAAAGGCTTCTTGAGGGGAAAGCTGTAACTCTGTGAGATGATTTCACAGAACACAAAGAAGTTTCTCAGAAAGCTTCTTTCTCTTTGTTATCGGATGATATTTCCTTTGGCCCTATAGTCTTCCAAGGGATCCGAAATATCTGTTCTCAGATTCCACAGAAATAAGGCTAGCAAAGAGATCCACGAAATACTGATGTAACTCTGTGAGATGAATTAACAGAACACTAAGCAGTTTCTCAGAAAGCTTCTTTCCAGATTTCATCTGAGGATATTTCCTTTTTCACCGTAGCCCTCTATGGGATTCCAAATATCACTTTGCCAATTCCAGAAAAACTGTCTTAGCGAAAGGCTTCTTGAGGGGAAAGCTGTAACTCTGTGAGATGATTTCACAGAACACAAAGAAGTTTCTCAGAAAGCTTCTTTCTCTTTGTTATCGGAGGGTATTTCCTTTGGCCCTATAGTCTTCCAAGGGATCCGAAATATCTGTTCTCAGATTCCACAGAAATAAGGCTAGCAAAGAGATCCACGAAATACAAATTTAATTCTGTGAGATTAATTAACAGAACACTAAGCAGTTTCTCAGAAAGCTTCTTTCCAGATTTCATCTGAGGATATTTCCTTTTTCACCATAGCCCTCAATGGGCTCCAAATGTCACCTTGCAAATTCCACAAGAACTGTCTTGGCGAAAGACTTCTTGAGGGGAAAGCTGTAACTCTGTGAGATGATTTCACAGAACACAGAGAAGTTTCTCAGAAAGCTTCTTTCTCTTTGTTATCGTAGGATATTTCCTTTGGCCCTATAGTCTTCCAAGGGATCCGAAATATCTGTTCTCAGATTCCACAGAAATAAGGCTACCAAAGAGATCCATGAAAACAGATGTAACTCTGTGAGATGAATCAACAGAACACTAAGCAGTTTCTCAGAAAGCTTCTTTCCAGATTTCATCTGAGCATATTTCCTTTTTCTCCATAGCCCTCTTTTGGGCTTCCAAATATCACTTTGCCAATTCCACAAGAACTGTCTTAGCGAAAGTCTTCTTGAGGGGAAAGCTTTAAATCTGTGAGATGATTTCACAGAACACAAAGAAGTTTCTCAGAAAGCTTCTTTCTCTTTGTTATCGGAGGATATTTCCTTTGGCCCTGTAGTCTTCCAAGGGATCCGAAATATCTGTTCTCAGATTCCACAGAAATAAGGCTAGCAAAGAGATCCACGAAATACAGATGTAACTCTGTGAGATGAATTAACAGAACACTAAGCAGTTTCTCAGAAAGCTTCTTTCCAGATTTCATCTGAGGATATTTCCTTTTTCACCATAGCCCTCTATGGGCTTCCAAATATCACTTTGCCAATTCTACAAGAACTGTCTTAGCGAAAGGCTTCTTGAGGGGAAAGCTGTAACTCTGTGAGATGATTTCACAGAACACAAAGAAGTTTCTCAGAAAGCTTCTTTCTCTTTGTTATCGGAGCATATTTCCTTTGGCCCTATTGTCTTCCAAGGGATCCGAAATATCTGTTCTCAGATTCCACAGAAATAAGGCTACCAAAGAGACCCACGAAAACAGATGTAACTCTGTGAGATGAATTAACAGAACACTAAGCAGTTTCTCAGAAAGCTTCTTTCCAGATTTCATCTGAGCATATTTCCTTTTTCTCCATAGCCCTCTTTTGGGCTTCCAAATATCACTTTGCCAATTCCACAAGAACTGTCTTAGCGAAAGGCTTCTTGAGGGGAAAGCTTTAACTCTGTGAGATGATTTCACAGAACACAAAGAAGTTTCTCAGAAAGCTTCTTTCTCTTTGTTATCGGAGGATATTTCCTTTGGCCCTATAGTCTTCCAAGGGATCCGAAATATCTGTTCTTAGATTCCACAGAAATAAGGCTAGCAAAGAGATCCACGAAATACAGATGTAACTCTGTGAGATGAATTAACAGAACACTAAGCAGTTTCTCAGAAAGCTTCTTTCCAGATTTCATCTGAGGATATTTCCTTTTTCACCATAGCCCTCTACGGGCTTCCAAATATCACTTTGCCAATTCTACAAGAACTGTCTTAGCGAAAGGCTTCTTGAGGGGAAAGCTGTAACTCTGTGAGATGATTTCACAGAACACAAAGAAGTTTCTCAGAAAGCTTCTTTCTCTTTGTTATCGGAGCATATTTCCTTTGGCCCTATTGTCTTCCAAGGGATCCGAAATATCTGTTCTCAGATTCCACAGAAATAAGGCTACCAAAGAGATCCACGAAATACAGATGTAACTCTGTGATATGAATTAACAGAACACTAAGCAGTTTCTCAGAAAGCTTCTTTCCAGATTTCATCTGAGCGTATTTCATTTTTCACCATAGCCCTCTTTTGGCCTTCCAAATATCACTTTGCCAATTCCACAAGAACTGTCTTAGCGAAAGGCTTCTTGAGGGGAAAGCTGTAACTCTGTGAGATGATTTCACAGAACACAAAGAAGTTTCTCAGAAAGCTTCTTTCTCTTTGTTATCGGAGGATATTTCCTTTGGCCCTATAGTCTTCCAAGGGATCCGAAATATCTGTTCTCAGATTCCACAGAAATAAGGCTAGCAAAGAGATCCACGAAATACAGATGTAGCTCTGTGAGATGAATTAACAGAACACTAAGCAGTTTCTCAGAAAGCTTCTTTCCAGATTTCATCTGAGGATATTTCCTTTTTCACCGTAGCCCACTATGGGCTTCCAAATGTCACTTTGCCAATTCCACAAGAACTCTCTTGGGGAAAGGCTTCTTGAGGGGAAAGCTGTAACTCTGTGAGATGATTTCACATAATACAAAGGAGTTTCTCAGAAAGCTTCTTTCTCTTTGTTATCGGAGGATATTTCCTTTGGCCCTATAGTCTTCCAAGGGATCCGACATATCTGTTCTCAGATTCCACAGAAATAAGGCTAGCAAAGAGATCCACGAAATACAGATGTAAATCCGTGAGATGAATTAACAGAACTCTAAGCAGTTTCTCAGAAAGCTTCTTTCCAGATTTCATCTGAGGATATTTCCTTTTTCACCATAGGCCTCTATGGGCTTCCAAATATCACTTTGCCAATTCCACAAGAACTGTCTTAGCGAAAGGCTTCTTGAGGGGAAAACTGTAACTCTGTGAGATGATTTCACAGCACACAAAGAAGTTTCTCAGAAAGCTTCTTTCTCTTTGTTATCGGAGGATATTTCCTTTGGCCCTATAGTCTTCCAAGGGATCCGAAATATCTGTTCTCAGACTCCACAGAAATAAGGCTAGCAAAGAGATCCACGAAATACTGATGTAACTCTGTGAGATGAATTAACAGAACACTAAGCAGTTTCTCAGAAAGCTTCTTTCCAGATTTCATCTGAGGATATTTCCTTTTTCACCATAGCCCTCTATGGGATTCCAAATATCACTAAGCCAATTCCGCAAGAAATGTCTTAGCGAAAGGCTTCTTGAGGGGAAAGCAGTAACTCTGTGAGATGATTTCACAGAACACAAAGAAGTTTCTCAGAAATCTTCTTTCTCTTTGTTATCGGAGGATATTTCCTTTGGCCCTATAGTCTTCCAAGGGATCCGAAATATCTGTTCTCAGATTCCACAGAAATAAGGCTACCAAAGAGATCCACGAAAACAGATGTAACTCTGTGAGATGAATTAACAGAACACTAAGCAGTTTCTCAGAAAGCTTCTTTCCAGATTTCATCTGAGCATATTTCCTTTTTCTCCATAGCCCTCTTTTGGGCTTCCAAATATCACTTTGCCAATTCCACAAGAACTGTCTTAGCGAAAGGCTTCTTGAGGGGAAAGCTTTAACTCTGTGAGATGATTTCACAGAACACAAAGAAGTTTCTCAGAAAGCTTCTTTCTCTTTGTTATCGGGGGATATTTCCTTTGGCCCTATAGTCTTCCAAGGGATCCGAAATATCTGTTCTCAGATTCCACAGAAATAAGGCTAGCAAAGAGATCCACGAAATACAGATGTAACTCTGTGAGATGAATTAACAGAACACTAAGCAGTTTCTCAGAAAGCTTCTTTCCAGATTTCAACTGAGGATATTTCCATTTTCACCATAGCCCTCTATGGGCTTCCAAATATCACTTTACCAATTCCACAAGAACTCTCTTAGCGAAAGGCTTCTTGAGGGGAAAGCTGTAACTCTGTAAGATGATTTCACAGAACACAAAGAAGTTTCTCAGAAAGCTTCTTTCTCTTTGTTATCGGAGGATATTTCCTTTGGCCCTATAGTCTTCCAAGGGATCCGAAATATCTGTTCTTAGATTCCACAGAAATAAGGCTAGCAAAGAGATCCACGAAATACTGATGTAACTCTGTGAGATGAATTAACAGAACACTAAGCAGTTTCTCAGAAAGCTTCTTTCCAGATTTCATCTCAGGATATTTCCTTTTTCACCATAGCCCTCTATGGGCTTCCAAATATCACTTTGCCAATTCTACAAGAACTGTCTTAGCGAAAGGCTTCTTGAGGGGAAAACTGTAACTCTGTGAGATGATTTCACAGAACACAAAGAAGTTTCTCAGAAAGCTTCTTTCTCTTTGTTATCGGAGCATATTTCCTTTGGCCCTATTGTCTTCCAAGGGATCCGAAATATCTGTTCTCAGATTCCACAGAAATAAGGCTACCAAAGAGATCCACGAAATACAGATGTAACTCTGTGATATGAATTAACAGAACACTAAGCAGTTTCTCAGAAAGCTTCTTTCCAGATTTCATCTGAGCGTATTTCATTTTTCACCATAGCCCTCTTTTGGCCTTCCAAATATCACTTTGCCAATTCCACAAGAACTGTCTTAGCGAAAGGCTTCTTGAGGGGAAAGCTGTAACTCTGTGAGATGATTTCACAGAACACAAAGAAGTTTCTCAGAAAGCTTCTTTCTCTTTGTTATCGGAGGATATTTCCTTTGGCCATATAGTCTTCCAAGGGATCCGAAATATCTGTTCTCAGATTCCACAGAAATAAGGCTAGCAAAGAGATCCACGAAATACTGATGTAACTCTGTGAGATGAATTAACAGAACACTAAGCTGATTCTCAGAAAGCTTCTTTCCAGATTTCATCTGAGGATATTTCCTTTTTCACCATAGCCCTCTATGGGCTCCAAATGTCACCTTGCCAATTCCACAAGAACTGTCTTGGCGAAAGGCTTCTTGAGGGGAAAGCTGTAACTCTGTGAGATGATTTCACAGAACACAAAGAAGTTTCTCAGAAAGCTTCTTACTCTTTGTTATCGGAGGATATTTCCTTTGGCCCTATAGTCTGCCAAGGGATCCGAAAGATCTGTTCTCAGATTCCACAGAAATAAGGCTAGCAAAGAGATCCACGAAATACAGATGTGACTCTGTGAGATGAATTAACAGAACACTAAGCAGTTTCTCAGAAAGCTTCTTTTCGGATTTCATCTGAGGATATTTCGTTTTTCACCGTAGCCCTCTATGGGCTTCCAAATATCACTTTGCCAATTCCACAAGAACTGTCTTAGCGAAAGGCTTCTTGAGGGGAAAGCTGTAACTCTGTGAGATGATTTCACAGAACACAAAGAAGTTTCTCAGAAAGCTTCTTTCTCTTTGTTATCGGAGGATATTTCCTTTGGCCCTATAGTCTTCCAAGGGATCCGAAATATCTGTTCTCAGATTCCACAGAAATAAGGCTAGCAAAGAGATCCACGAAATACTGATGTAACTCTGTGAGATGAATTAACAGAACACTAAGCAGTTTCTCAGAAAGCTTCTTTCCAGATTTCATCTGAGGATATTTCGTTTTTCACCGTAGCCCTCTATGGGATTCCAAATATCACTTTGCCAATTCCAGAAGAACTGTCTTAGCGAAAGGCTTCTTGAGGGGAAAGCTGTAACTCTGTGAGATGATTTCACAGAACACAAAGAAGTTTCTCAGAAAGCTTCTTTCTCTTTGTTATCGGAGGGTATTTCCTTTGGCCCTATAGTCTTCCAAGGGATCCGAAATATCTGTTCTCAGATTCCACAGAAATAAGGCTAGCAAAGAGATCCACGAAATACAAATTTAATTCTGTGAGATTAATTAACAGAACACTAAGCAGTTTCTCAGAAAGCTTCTTTCCAGATTTCATCTGAGGATATTTCCTTTTTCAACATAGCCCTCAATGGGCTCCAAATGTCACCTTGCAAATTCCACAAGAACTGTCTTGGCGAAAGACTTCTTGAGGGGAAAGCTGTAACTCTGTGAGATGATTTCACAGAACACAGAGAAGTTTCTCAGAAAGCTTCTTTCTCTTTGTTATCGTAGGATATTTCCTTTGGCCCTATAGTCTTCCAAGGGATCCGAAATATCTGTTCTCAGATTCCACAGAAATAAGGCTACCAAAGAGATCCATGAAAACAGATGTAACTCTGTGAGATGAATCAACAGAACACTAAGCAGTTTCTCAGAAAGCTTCTTTCCAGATTTCATCTGAGCATATTTCCTTTTTCTCCATAGCCCTCTTTTGGGCTTCCAAATATCACTTTGCCAATTCCACAAGAACTGTCTTAGCGAAAGTCTTCTTGAGGGGAAAGCTTTAAATCTGTGAGATGATTTCACAGAACACAAAGAAGTTTCTCAGAAAGCTTCTTTCTCTTTGTTATCGGAGGATATTTCCTTTGGCCCTGTAGTCTTCCAAGGGATCCGAAATATCTGTTCTCAGATTCCACAGAAATAAGGCTAGCAAAGAGATCCACGAAATACAGATGTAACTCTGTGAGATGAATTAACAGAACACTAAGCAGTTTCTCAGAAAGCTTCTTTCCAGATTTCATCTGAGGATATTTCCTTTTTCACCATAGCCCTCTATGGGCTTCCAAATATCACTTTGCCAATTCTACAAGAACTGTCTTAGCGAAAGGCTTCTTGAGGGGAAAGCTGTAACTCTGTGAGATGATTTCACAGAACACAAAGAAGTTTCTCAGAAAGCTTCTTTCTCTTTGTTATCGGAGCATATTTCCTTTGGCCCTATTGTCTTCCAAGGGATCCGAAATATCTGTTCTCAGATTCCACAGAAATAAGGCTACCAAAGAGATCCACGAAAACAGATGTAACTCTGTGAGATGAATTAACAGAACACTAAGCAGTTTCTCAGAAAGCTTCTTTCCAGATTTCATCTGAGCATATTTCCTTTTTCTCCATAGCCCTCTTTTGGGCTTCCAAATATCACTTTGCCAATTCCACAAGAACTGTCTTAGCGAAAGGCTTCTTGAGGGGAAAGCTTTAACTCTGTGAGATGATTTCACAGAACACAAAGAAGTTTCTCAGAAAGCTTCTTTCTCTTTATTATCGGAGGATATTTCCTTTGGCCCTATAGTCTTCCAAGGGATCCGAAATATCTGTTCTTAGATTCCACAGAAATAAGGCTAGCAAAGAGATCCACGAAATACAGATGTAACTCTGTGAGATGAATTAACAGAACACTAAGCAGTTTCTCAGAAAGCTTCTTTCCAGATTTCATCTGAGGATATTTCCTTTTTCACCATAGCCCTCTATGGGCTTCCAAATATCACTTTGCCAATTCTACAAGAACTGTCTTAGCGAAAGGCTTCTTGAGGGGAAAGCTGTAACTCTGTGAGATGATTTCACAGAACACAAAGAAGTTTCTCAGAAAGCTTCTTTCTCTTTGTTATCGGAGCATATTTCCTTTGGCCCTATTGTCTTCCAAGGGATCCG
The DNA here is from genome assembly GCF_043159975.1 of Macaca nemestrina. Classification (NCBI taxonomy): domain Eukaryota; kingdom Metazoa; phylum Chordata; class Mammalia; order Primates; family Cercopithecidae; genus Macaca; species Macaca nemestrina. Next base: position 89,998,891 of record NC_092137.1, on the reverse strand, counting down.
AAATATCTGTTCTCAGATTCCACAGAAATAAGGCTACCAAAGAGTTCCACGAAATACAGATGTAACTCTGTGATATGAATTAACAGAACACTAAGCAGTTTCTCAGAAAGCTTCTTTCCAGATTTCATCTGAGCGTATTTCATTTTTCACCATAGCCCTCTTTTGGCCTTCCAAATATCACTTTGCCAATTCCACAAGAACTGTCTTAGCGAAAGGCTTCTTGAGGGGAAAGCTGTAACTCTGTGAGATGATTTCACAGAACACAAAGAAGTTTCTCAGAAAGCTTCTTTGTCTTTGTTATCGGAGGATATTTCCTTTGGCCCTATAGTGTTCCAAGGGATCCGAAATATCTGTTCTCAGATTCCACAGAAATAAGGCTAGCAAAGAGATCCACGAAATACTGATGTAACTCTGTGAGATGAATTAACAGAACACTAAGCTGTTTCTCAGAAAGCTTCTTTCCAGATTTCATCTGAGGATATTTCCTTTTTCACCATAGCCCTCTATGGGCTCCAAATGTCACCTTGCCAATTCCACAAGAACTGTCTTGGCGAAAGCCTTCTTGAGGGGAAAGCTGTAACTCTGTGAGATGATTTCACAGAACACAAAGAAGTTTCTCAGAAAGCTTCTTACTCTTTGTTATCGGAGGATATTTCCTTTGGCCCTATAGTCTGCCAAGGGATCCGAAAGATCTGTTCTCAGATTCCACAGAAATAAGGCTAGCAAAGAGATCCACGAAATACAGATGTGACTCTGTGAGATGAATTAACAGAACACTAAGCAGTTTCTCAGAAAACTTCTTTTCGGATTTCATCTGAGGATATTTCGTTTTTCACCGTAGCCCTCTATGGGCTTCCAAATATCACTTTGCCAAGTCTACAAGAACTGTCTTAGCGAAAGGCTTCTTGAGGGGAAAGCTGTAACTCTGTGAGATGATTTCACAGAACACAAAGAAGTTTCTCAGAAAGTTTCTTTCTCTTTGTTATCGGAGCATATTTCCTTTGGCCCTATTGTCTTCCAAGGGATCCGAAATATCTGTTCTCAGATTCCACAGAAATAAGGCTACCAAAGAGATCCACGAAAACAGATGTAACTCTGTGAGATGAATTAACAGAACACTAAGCAGTTTCTCAGAAAGCTTCTTTCCAGATTTCATCTGAGCATATTTCCTTTTTCTCCATAGCCCTCTTTTGGGCTTCCAAATATCACTTTGCCAATTCCACAAGAACTGTCTTAGCGAAAGGCTTCTTGAGGGGAAAGCTTTAACTCTGTGAGATGATTTCACAGAACACAAAGAAGTTTCTCAGAAAGCTTCTTTCTCTTTGTTATCGGAGGATATTTCCTTTGGCCCTATAGTCTTCCAAGGGATCCGAAATATCTGTTCTTAGATTCCACAGAAATAAGGCTAGCAAAGAGATCCACGAAATACAGATGTAACTCTGTGAGATGAATTAACAGAACACTAAGCAGTTTCTCAGAAAGCTTCTTTCCAGATTTCATCTGAGGATATTTCCTTTTTCACCATAGCCCTCTATGGGCTTCCAAATATCACTTTGCCAATTCTACAAGAACTGTCTTAGCGAAAGGCTTCTTGAGGGGAAAGCTGTAACTCTGTGAGATGATTTCACAGAACACAAAGAAGTTTCTCAGAAAGCTTCTTTCTCTTTGTTATCGGAGCATATTTCCTTTGGCCCTATTGTCTTCCAAGGGATCCGAAATATCTGTTCTCAGATTCCACAGAAATAAGGCTACCAAAGAGTTCCACGAAATACAGATGTAACTCTGTGATATGAATTAACAGAACACTAAGCAGTTTCTCAGAAAGCTTCTTTCCAGATTTCATCTGAGCGTATTTCATTTTTCACCATAGCCCTCTTTTGGCCTTCCAAATATCACTTTGCCAATTCCACAAGAACTGTCTTAGCGAAAGGCTTCTTGAGGGGAAAGCTGTAACTCTGTGAGATGATTTCACAGAACACAAAGAAGTTTCTCAGAAAGCTTCTTTGTCTTTGTTATCGGAGGATATTTCCTTTGGCCCTATAGTGTTCCAAGGGATCCGAAATATCTGTTCTCAGATTCCACAGAAATAAGGCTAGCAAAGAGATCCACGAAATACTGATGTAACTCTGTGAGATGAATTAACAGAACACTAAGCTGTTTCTCAGAAAGCTTCTTTCCAGATTTCATCTGAGGATATTTCCTTTTTCACCATAGCCCTCTATGGGCTCCAAATGTCACCTTGCCAATTCCACAAGAACTGTCTTGGCGAAAGCCTTCTTGAGGGGAAAGCTGTAACTCTGTGAGATGATTTCACAGAACACAGAGAAGTTTCTCAGAAAGCTTCTTTCTCTTTGTTATCGTAGGATATTTCCTTTGGCCCTATAGTCTTCCAAGGGATCCGAAATATCTGTTCTCAGATTCCACAGAAATAAGGCTACCAAAGAGATCCATGAAAACAGATGTAACTCTGTGAGATGAATCAACAGAACACTAAGCAGTTTCTCAGAAAGCTTCTTTCCAGATTTCATCTGAGCATATTTCCTTTTTCTCCATAGCCCTCTTTTGGGCTTCCAAATATCACTTTGCCAATTCCACAAGAACTGTCTTAGCGAAAGTCTTCTTGAGGGGAAAGCTTTAAATCTGTGAGATGATTTCACAGAACACAAAGAAGTTTCTCAGAAAGCTTCTTTCTCTTTGTTATCGGAGGATATTTCCTTTGGCCCTGTAGTCTTCCAAGGGATCCGAAATATCTGTTCTCAGATTCCACAGAAATAAGGCTAGCAAAGAGATCCACGAAATACAGATGTAACTCTGTGAGATGAATTAACAGAACACTAAGCAGTTTCTCAGAAGGCTTCTTTCCAGATTTCATCTGAGGATATTTCCTTTTTCACCATAGCCCTCTATGGGCTTCCAAATATCACTTTGCCAAGTCTACAAGAACTGTCTTAGCGAAAGGCGTCTTGAGGGGAAAGCTGTAACTATGTGAGATGATTTCACAGAACACAAAGAAGTTTCTCAGAAAGCTTCTTTCTCTTTGTTATCGGAGCATATTTCCTTTGGCCCTATAGTCTTCCAAGGGATCCGAAATATCTGTTCTCAGATTCCACAGAAAGAAGGCTACCAAAGAGATCCACGAAATACAGATGTAACTATGTGAGATGAATTAACAGAACACTAAGCAGTTTCTCAGAAAGCTTCTTTCCAGATTTCATCTGAGCGTATTTCATTTTTCACCATAGCCCTCTTTTGGCCTTCCAAATATCACTTTGCCAATTCCACAAGAACTGTCTTAGCGAAAGGCTTCTTGAGGGGAAAGCTGTAACTCTGTGAGATGATTTCACAGAACACAAAGAAGTTTCTCAGAAAGCTTCTTTCTCTTTGTTAGCGGAGGATATTTCCTTTGGCCCTATAGTCTTCCAAGGGATCCGAAATATCTGTTCTCAGATTCCACAGAAATAAGGCTAGCAAAGAGATCCACGAAATACTGATGTAACTCTGTGAGATGAATTAACAGAACACTAAGCTGTTTCTCAGAAAGCTTCTTTCCAGAGTTCATCTGAGGATATTTCCTTTTTCACCATAGCCCTCTATGGGCTCCAAATGTCACCTTGCCAATTCCACAAGAACTGTCTTGGCGAAAGCCTTCTTGAGGGGAAAGCTGTAACTCTGTGAGATGATTTCACAGAACACAAAGAAGTTTCTCAGTAAGCTTCTTACTCTTTGTTATCGGAGGATATTTCCTTTGGCCCTATAGTCTTCCAAGGGATCCGAAAGATCTGTTCTCAGATTCAACAGAAATAAGGCTAGCAAAGAGATCCACGAAACACAGATGTGACTCTGTGAGATGAATTAACAGAACACTAAGGAGTTTCTCAGAAAGCTTCTTTCCGGATTTCATCTGAGGATATTTCGTTTTACACCGTAGCCCTCTATGGGCTTCCAAATATCACTTTGCCAATTCCACAAGAACTGTCTTAGCGAAAGGCTTCTTGAGGGGAAAGCTGTAACTCTGTGAGATGATTTCACAGAACACAAAGAAGTTTCTCAGAAAGCTTCTTTCTCTTTGTTATCGGAGGATATTTCCTTTGGCCCTATAGTCTTCCAAGGGATCCGAAATATCTGTTCTCAGATTCCACAGAAATAAGGCTAGCAAAGAGATCCACGAAATACAGATGTAACTCTGTGAGATGAATTAACAGAACACTAAGCAGTTTCTCAGAAAGCTTCTTTCCAGATTTCATCTGAGGATATTTCCTTTATCACCATAGCCCTCTATGGGATTCCAAATATCACTTTGACAATTCCACAAGAACTGTCTTAGCGAAAGGCTTCTTGAGGGGAAAGCTGTAACTCTGTGAGATGATTTCACACAACACAAAGAAGTTTCTCAGAAAGCTTCTTTCTCTTTGTTATCGGAGGATATTTCATTTGTCCCTATAGTCTTCCAAGGGATCCGAAATATCTGTTCTCAGATTCCACAGAAATAAGGCTAGCAAAGAGATCCACGAAATACAGATGTAGCTCTGTGAGATGAATTAACAGAACACTAAGCAGTTTCTCAGAAAGCTTCTTTCCAGATTTCATCTGAGGATATTTCCTTTTTCACCGTAGCCCACTATGGGCTTCCAAATGTCACTTTGCCAATTCCACAAGAACTCTCTTGGGGAAAGGCTTCTTGAGGGGAAAGCTGTAACTCTGTGAGATGATTTCACATAATACAAAGGAGTTTCTCAGAAAGCTTCTTTCTCTTTGTTATCGGAGGATATTTCCTTTGGCCCTATAGTCTTCCAAGGGATCCGACATATCTGTTCTCAGATTCCACAGAAATAAGGCTAGCAAAGAGATCCACGAAATACAGATGTAAATCTGTGAGATGAATTAACAGAACTCTAAGCAGTTTCTCAGAAAGCTTCTTTCCAGATTTCATCTGAGGATATTTCCTTTTTCACCATAGGCCTCTATGGGCTTCCAAATATCACTTTGCCAATTCCACAAGAACTGTCTTAGCGAAAGGCTTCTTGAGGGGAAAACTGTAACTCTGTGAGATGATTTCACAGCACACAAAGAAGTTTCTCAGAAAGCTTCTTTCTCTTTGTTATCGGAGGATATTTCCTTTGGCCCTATAGTCTTCCAAGGGATCCGAAATATCTGTTCTCAGACTCCACAGAAATAAGGCTAGCAAAGAGATCCACGAAATACTGATGTAACTCTGTGAGATGAATTAACAGAACACTAAGCAGTTTCTCAGAAAGCTTCTTTCCAGATTTCATCTGAGGATATTTCCTTTTTCACCATAGCCCTCTATGGGATTCCAAATATCACTAAGCCAATTCCGCAAGAAATGTCTTAGCGAAAGGCTTCTTGAGGGGAAAGCTGTAACTCTGTGAGATGATTTCACAGAACACAAAGAAGTTTCTCAGAAATCTTCTTTCTCTTTGTTATCGGAGGATATTTCCTTTGGCCCAATAGTCTTCCAAGGGATCCGAAATATCTGTTCTCAGATTCCACAGAAATAAGGCTACCAAAGAGATCCACGAAAACAGATGTAACTCTGTGAGATGAATTAACAGAACACTAAGCAGTTTCTCAGAAAGCTTCTTTCCAGATTTCATGTGAGGATATTTCCTTTTTCACCATAGCCCTCTACGGGCTTCCAAATATCACTTTGCCAATTCCACAAGAACTGTCTTAGCGAAAGGCTTCTTGAGGGGAAAGCTGTAACTCTGTGAGATGATTTCACATAATACAAAGAAGTTTCTCAGAAAGCTTGTTTCTCTTTGTTATCGGAGCATATTTCCTTTGGCCCTATAGTCTTCCAAGGAATCCGAAATATCTGTTCTCAGATTCCACAGAAATCAGGCTAGCAAAGAGATCCATGAAATACAGATGTAACTCTTTGAGATGAATTAACAGAACACTAAGCAGTTTCTCAGAAAGCTTCTTTACAGATTTCATCTCAGGATATTTCCTTATTCACCATAGCTCTCTAGGGGGTTCCAAATATCACTTTGCCAATTCCACAAGAACTGTCTTAGCGAAATGCTTCCTGAAGGGAAAGCTGTAACTCTGTGAGATGATTTCACAGAACACAAAGAAGTTTCTCAGAAAGCTTCTTTCTCTTTGTTATCGGAGGATATTTCCTTTGGCCCTATCGTCTTCCAAGGGATCCGAATTATCTGTTCTCAGATTCCACAGAAATAAGGCTAGCAAAGACATCCACGAAATACAGATGTAACTCTGCGAGATGATTTCACAGAACACAAAGAAGTTTCTCAGAAAGCTTCTTTCTCTTTGTTATCGGAGGATATTCCCTTTGGCCCTATAGTCTTCCAAGGGAACCGAAATATCTGTTCTCAGATTCCACAGAAATAATGCTAGCAAGGAGATCCACGAAATACAGATGTAACTCTGTGAGATGAATTAACAGAAAACTAAGCAGTTTCTCAGAAAGCTTCTTTCCAGATTTCATCTGAGGATATTTCCTTTTTCACCATAGCCCTCTATGGGCTTCCAAATGTCACTTTGCCAATTCCACAAGAACTGTCTTGGCGAAAGGCTTCTTGAGGGGAAAGCTGTAACTCTGTGAGATGATTTCACAGAATACAAAGAAGTTTTTCAGAAAGCTTCTTTCCCTTGGTTATCTGAGCATATTTCCTTTGGCCCTATAGTCTTCAAAGGGATCCGAAATATCTGTACCCAGATTCCACAGAAATAAGGCTAGCAAAGAGATCCACGAAATAGAGATGTAACTCTGTGAGATGAATTAACAGAACACTAAGCAGTTTCTCAGAAAGCTTCTTTCCAGATTTCATCTGAGGATATTTCCTTTTTCACCATAGGCCTCTATGGGCTTCCAAATATCACTTTGCCAATTCCACAAGAACTGTCTTAGCGAAAGGCTTCTTGAGGGGAAAACTGTAAATCTGTGAGATGATTTCACAGCACACAAAGAAGTTTCTCAGAAAGCTTCTTTCTCTTTGTTATCGGAGGATATTTCCTTTGGCCCTATAGTCTTCCAAGGGATCCGAAATATCTGTTCTCAGACTCCACAGAAATAAGGCTAGCAAAGAGATCCACGAAATACTGATGTAACTCTGTGAGATGAATTATCAGAACACTAAGCAGTTTCTCAGAAAGCTTCTTTCCAGATTTCATCTGAGGATATTTCCTTTTTCACCATAGCCCTCTATGGGATTCCAAATATCACTAAGCCAATTCCGCAAGAAATGTCTTAGCGAAAGGCTTCTTGAGGGGAAAGCTGTAACTCTGTGAGATGATTTCACAGAACACAAAGAAGTTTCTCAGAAATCTTCTTTCTCTTTGTTATCGGAGGATATTTCCTTTGGCCCTATAGTCTTCCAAGGGATCCGAAATATCTGTTCTCAGATTCCACAGAAATAAGGCTACCAAAGAGATCCACGAAAACAGTTGTAACTCTGTGAGATGAATTAACAGAACACTAAGCAGTTTCTCAGAAAGCTTCTTTCCAGATTTCATCTGAGCGTATTTCATTTTTCACCATAGCCCTCTTTTGGCCTTCCAAATATCACTTTGCCAATTCCACAAGAACTGTCTTAGCGAAAGGCTTCTTGAGGGGAAAGCTGTAACTCTGTGAGATGATTTCACAGAACACAAAGAAGTTTCTCAGAAAGCTTCTTTCTCTTTGTTAGCGGAGGATATTTCCTTTGGCCCTATAGTCTTCCAAGGGATCCGAAATATCTGTTCTCAGATTCCACAGAAATAAGGCTAGCAAAGAGATCCACGAAATACTGATGTAACTCTGTGAGATGAATTAACAGAACACTAAGCTGTTTCTCAGAAAGCTTCTTTCCAGAGTTCATCTGAGGATATTTCCTTTTTCACCATAGCCCTCTATGGGCTCCAAATGTCACCTTGCCAATTCCACAAGAACTGTCTTGGCGAAAGCCTTCTTGAGGGGAAAGCTGTAACTCTGTGAGATGATTTCACAGAACACAAAGAAGTTTCTCAGTAAGCTTCTTACTCTTTGTTATCGGAGGATATTTCCTTTGGCCCTATAGTCTTCCAAGGGATCCGAAAGATCTGTTCTCAGATTCAACAGAAATAAGGCTAGCAAAGAGATCCACGAAACACAGATGTGACTCTGTGAGATGAATTAACAGAACACTAAGGAGTTTCTCAGAAAGCTTCTTTCCGGATTTCATCTGAGGATATTTCGTTTTACACCGTAGCCCTCTATGGGCTTCCAAATATCACTTTGCCAATTCCACAAGAACTGTCTTAGCGAAAGGCTTCTTGAGGGGAAAGCTGTAACTCTGTGAGATGATTTCACAGAACACAAAGAAGTTTCTCAGAAAGCTTCTTTCTCTTTGTTATCGGAGGATATTTCCTTTGGCCCTATAGTCTTCCAAGGGATCCGAAATATCTGTTCTCAGATTCCACAGAAATAAGGCTAGCAAAGAGATCCACGAAATACAGATGTAACTCTGTGAGATGAATTAACAGAACACTAAGCAGTTTCTCAGAAAGCTTCTTTCCAGATTTCATCTGAGGATATTTCCTTTATCACCATAGCCCTCTATGGGATTCCAAATATCACTTTGACAATTCCACAAGAACTGTCTTAGCGAAAGGCTTCTTGAGGGGAAAGCTGTAACTCTGTGAGATGATTTCACACAACACAAAGAAGTTTCTCAGAAAGCTTCTTTCTCTTTGTTATCGGAGGATATTTCATTTGTCCCTATAGTCTTCCAAGGGATCCGAAATATCTGTTCTCAGATTCCACAGAAATAAGGCTAGCAAAGAGATCCACGAAATACAGATGTAGCTCTGTGAGATGAATTAACAGAACACTAAGCAGTTTCTCAGAAAGCTTCTTTCCAGATTTCATCTGAGGATATTTCCTTTTTCACCGTAGCCCACTATGGGCTTCCAAATGTCACTTTGCCAATTCCACAAGAACTCTCTTGGGGAAAGGCTTCTTGAGGGGAAAGCTGTAACTCTGTGAGATGATTTCACATAATACAAAGGAGTTTCTCAGAAAGCTTCTTTCTCTTTGTTATCGGAGGATATTTCCTTTGGCCCTATAGTCTTCCAAGGGATCCGACATATCTGTTCTCAGATTCCACAGAAATAAGGCTAGCAAAGAGATCCACGAAATACAGATGTAAATCTGTGAGATGAATTAACAGAACTCTAAGCAGTTTCTCAGAAAGCTTCTTTCCAGATTTCATCTGAGGATATTTCCTTTTTCACCATAGGCCTCTATGGGCTTCCAAATATCACTTTGCCAATTCCACAAGAACTGTCTTAGCGAAAGGCTTCTTGAGGGGAAAACTGTAACTCTGTGAGATGATTTCACAGCACACAAAGAAGTTTCTCAGAAAGCTTCTTTCTCTTTGTTATCGGAGGATATTTCCTTTGGCCCTATAGTCTTCCAAGGGATCCGAAATATCTGTTCTCAGACTCCACAGAAATAAGGCTAGCAAAGAGATCCACGAAATACTGATGTAACTCTGTGAGATGAATTAACAGAACACTAAGCAGTTTCTCAGAAAGCTTCTTTCCAGATTTCATCTGAGGATATTTCCTTTTTCACCATAGCCCTCTATGGGATTCCAAATATCACTAAGCCAATTCCGCAAGAAATGTCTTAGCGAAAGGCTTCTTGAGGGGAAAGCTGTAACTCTGTGAGATGATTTCACAGAACACAAAGAAGTTTCTCAGAAATCTTCTTTCTCTTTGTTATCGGAGGATATTTCCTTTGGCCCAATAGTCTTCCAAGGGATCCGAAATATCTGTTCTCAGATTCCACAGAAATAAGGCTACCAAAGAGATCCACGAAAACAGATGTAACTCTGTGAGATGAATTAACAGAACACTAAGCAGTTTCTCAGAAAGCTTCTTTCCAGATTTCATGTGAGGATATTTCCTTTTTCACCATAGCCCTCTACGGGCTTCCAAATATCACTTTGCCAATTCCACAAGAACTGTCTTAGCGAAAGGCTTCTTGAGGGGAAAGCTGTAACTCTGTGAGATGATTTCACATAATACAAAGAAGTTTCTCAGAAAGCTTGTTTCTCTTTGTTATCGGAGCATATTTCCTTTGGCCCTATAGTCTTCCAAGGAATCCGAAATATCTGTTCTCAGATTCCACAGAAATCAGGCTAGCAAAGAGATCCATGAAATACAGATGTAACTCTTTGAGATGAATTAACAGAACACTAAGCAGTTTCTCAGAAAGCTTCTTTACAGATTTCATCTCAGGATATTTCCTTATTCACCATAGCTCTCTAGGGGGTTCCAAATATCACTTTGCCAATTCCACAAGAACTGTCTTAGCGAAATGCTTCCTGAAGGGAAAGCTGTAACTCTGTGAGATGATTTCACAGAACACAAAGAAGTTTCTCAGAAAGCTTCTTTCTCTTTGTTATCGGAGGATATTTCCTTTGGCCCTATCGTCTTCCAAGGGATCCGAATTATCTGTTCTCAGATTCCACAGAAATAAGGCTAGCAAAGACATCCACGAAATACAGATGTAACTCTGCGAGATGATTTCACAGAACACAAAGAAGTTTCTCAGAAAGCTTCTTTCTCTTTGTTATCGGAGGATATTCCCTTTGGCCCTATAGTCTTCCAAGGGAACCGAAATATCTGTTCTCAGATTCCACAGAAATAATGCTAGCAAGGAGATCCACGAAATACAGATGTAACTCTGTGAGATGAATTAACAGAAAACTAAGCAGTTTCTCAGAAAGCTTCTTTCCAGATTTCATCTGAGGATATTTCCTTTTTCACCATAGCCCTCTATGGGCTTCCAAATGTCACTTTGCCAATTCCACAAGAACTGTCTTGGCGAAAGGCTTCTTGAGGGGAAAGCTGTAACTCTGTGAGATGATTTCACAGAATACAAAGAAGTTTTTCAGAAAGCTTCTTTCCCTTGGTTATCTGAGCATATTTCCTTTGGCCCTATAGTCTTCAAAGGGATCCGAAATATCTGTACCCAGATTCCACAGAAATAAGGCTAGCAAAGAGATCCACGAAATAGAGATGTAACTCTGTGAGATGAATTAACAGAACACTAAGCAGTTTCTCAGAAAGCTTCTTTCCAGATTTCATCTGAGGATATTTCCTTTTTCACCATAGGCCTCTATGGGCTTCCAAATATCACTTTGCCAATTCCACAAGAACTGTCTTAGCGAAAGGCTTCTTGAGGGGAAAACTGTAAATCTGTGAGATGATTTCACAGCACACAAAGAAGTTTCTCAGAAAGCTTCTTTCTCTTTGTTATCGGAGGATATTTCCTTTGGCCCTATAGTCTTCCAAGGGATCCGAAATATCTGTTCTCAGACTCCACAGAAATAAGGCTAGCAAAGAGATCCACGAAATACTGATGTAACTCTGTGAGATGAATTATCAGAACACTAAGCAGTTTCTCAGAAAGCTTCTTTCCAGATTTCATCTGAGGATATTTCCTTTTTCACCATAGCCCTCTATGGGATTCCAAATATCACTAAGCCAATTCCGCAAGAAATGTCTTAGCGAAAGGCTTCTTGAGGGGAAAGCTGTAACTCTGTGAGATGATTTCACAGAACACAAAGAAGTTTCTCAGAAATCTTCTTTCTCTTTGTTATCGGAGGATATTGACTTTGGCCCTATAGTCTTCCAAGGGATCCGAAATATCTGTTCTCAGATTCCACAGAAATAAGGCTACCAAAGAGATCCACGAAAACAGTTGTAACTCTGTGAGATGAATTAACAGAACACTAAGCAGTTTCTCAGAAAGCTTCTTTCCAGATTTCATCTGAGCATATTTCCTTTTTCTCCATAGCCCTCTTTTGGGCTTCCAAATATCACTTTGCCAATTCCACAAGAACTGTCTTAGCGAAAGGCTTCTTGAGGGGAAAGCTTTAACTCTGTGAGATGATTTCACAGAACACAAAGAAGTTTCTCAGAAAGCTTCTTTCTCTTTGTTATCGGGGGATATTTCCTTTGGCCCTATAGTCTTCCAAGGGATCCGAAATATCTGTTCTCAGATTCCACAGAAATAAGGCTAGCAAAGAGATCCACGAAATACAGATGTAACTCTGTGAGATGAATTAACAGAACACTAAGCAGTTTCTCAGAAAGCTTCTTTCCAGATTTCATCTGAGGATATTTCCATTTTCACCATAGCCCTCTATGGGCTTCCAAATATCACTTTGCCAATTCCACAAGAACTCTCTTAGCGAAAGGCTTCTTGAGGGGAAAGCTGTAACTCTGTGAGATGATTTCACAGAACTAAAGAAGTTACTCAGAAAGCTTCTTTCTCTTTGTTATCGGAGGATATTTCCTTTGGCCCTATAGTTTTCAAAGGGATCCGAAATATCTGTTCTCAGATTCCACAGAAATAAGGCTAGCAAAGAGATTCATGAAATACAGATGTAACTCTGTGAGATGAATTAACAGAACACTAAGCAGTTTCTCAGAAAGCCTGTTTCCAGATTTCGTCTGAGGATATTTCCTTTTTCACCATAGCCCTCTATGGGCTTCCAAATGTCACTTTGCCAATTCCACAAGAACTGTCTTGGCGAAAGGCTTCTTAAGGGGAAAGCTGTAACTCTGTGAGATGATTTCACAGAACACAAAGAAGTTTCTCAGAAAGCTTCTTTCTATTTGTTATCTGAGCTTATTTCCTTTGGCCCTATAGTCTTCCAAGGGATCCGAAATATCTGTTCTCAGATTCCACAGAAATAAGGCTAGGAAAGAGACCCACGAAATACAGATGTAACTCTGTGAGATGAATTAACAGAACACTAAGCAGTTTCTCAGAAAGCTTCTTTCCAGATTTCATCAGAGGATATTTCCTTTTTCACCATAGCCCTCCATGGGCTTCCAAATATCACTTTGCCAATTCCACAAGAACTGTCTTAGCGAAAGGCTTCTTGAGGGGAAAGCTGTAACTCTGTGAGATGATTTCACAGAACACAAAGAAGTTTCTCAGAAAGGTTGTTTCTCTTTGCTTTCGGAGGATATTTCCTTTGGCCATATAGTCTTCCAAGGGATCCGAAATATCTGTTCTCAGATTCCACAGAAATAAGGCTAGCAAAGAGATCCACGTAATACAGATGTAATTCTGTGAGATGAATTAAAAGAACACTAAGCAGTTTCTCAGAAAGCTTCTTTCCAGGTTTCATGTGAGGATATTTCCTTTTTCACCATAGCCCTCTATGGGCTTCCAAATATGACTTTGCCAATCCCACAAGAACTGTCTTAGCGAAAGGCTTCTTGAGGGAAAAGCTGTAACTCTGTGAGATGATTTCACAGAACACAAAGAAGTTTCTCAGAAAGCTTCTTTCTCTTTGTTATCGGAGGATATTTCCTTTGGCCCTACATTCTTCCAAGGGATCCGAAATATCTGTTCTCAGATTCCACAGAAATAAGTCTAGCAAAGAGATCCACGAAATACTGATGTAACTCTGTGAGATGAATTAACAGAATACTAAGCAGTTTCTCAGAAAGCTTCTTTCCAGATTTCATCTGAGGATATTTCCTTTTTCACCATAGCCCTCTATGGGCTCCAAATGTCACCTTGTCAATTCCACAAGAACTGTCTTGGCGTAAGGCTTCTTGAGGGGAAAGCTGTAACTCTGTGAGATGATTTCACAGAACACAAAGAAGTTTCTCAGAAAGCTTATTTCTCTTTGTTATCGGAGCATATTTCCTTTGGCCCTATAGTCTTCCAAGGGATCCGAATTATCTGTTCTCAGATACCACAGAAATAAGGCTAGCAAAGAGATCCACGAAATACAGATGTAACTCTGTGAGATGAATTAACAGAACACTAAGCAGTTTCTCAGAAAGCTTCTTTCCAGATTTCATCTGAGGATATTTCGTTTTTCACCATAGCCCTCTCTGGGCTTCCAAATATCACTTTGCCAATTCCACAAGAACTGTCTTAGCGAAAGGCTTCTTGAGGGGAAAGCTGTAACTCTGTGAGATGATTTCACATAATACAAAGAAGTTTCTCAGAAAGCTTGTTTCTCTTTGTTATCGGAGCATATTTCCTTTGGCCCTATAGTCTTCCAAGGAATCCGAAATATCTGTTCTCAGATTCCACAGAAATCAGGCTAGCAAAGAGATCCATGAAATACAGATGTAACTCTTTGAGATGAATTAACAGAACACTACGCAGTTTCTCAGAAAGCTTCTTTCCAGATTTCATCTCAGGATATTTCCTTATTCACCATAGCTCTCTAGGGGCTTCCAAATATCACTTTGCCAATTCCACAAGAACTGTCTTAGCGAAATGCTTCCTGAAGGGAAAGCTGTAACTCTGTGAGATGATTTCACAGAACACAAAGAAGTTTCTCAGAAAGCTTCTTTCTCTTTGTTATCGGAGGATATTTCCTTTGGCCCTATCGTCTTCCAAGGGATCCGAATTATCTGTTCTCAGATTCCACAGAAATAAGGCTAGCAAAGACATCCCCGAAATACAGATGTAACTCTGTGAGATGAATTAACAGAACACTAAGCAGTTTCTCAGAAAGCTTCTTTCCAGATTTCATCTGAGGATATTTCCTTTTTCACCATAGCCCTCTATGGGCTTCCAAATGTCACTTTGCCAATTCCACAAGAACTGTATTGGCGAAAGGCTTCTTGAGGGGAAAGCTGTAACTCTGTGAGATGATTTCACAGAATACAAAGAAGTTTTTCAGAAAGCTTCTTTCCCTTGGTTATCTGAGCATATTTCCTTTGGCCCTATAGTCTTCAAAGGGATCCGAAATATCTGTACCCAGATTCCACAGAAATAAGGCTAGCAAAGAGATCCACGAAATAGAGATGTAACTCTGTGAGATGAATTAACAGAACACTAAGCAGTTTCTCAGAAAGCTTCTTTCCAGATTTCATCTGAGGATATTTCCTTTTTCACCATAGCCCTCTAGGGGCTTCCAAATATCACTTTGCCAATTGCACAAGAACTGTCATAGCGAAAGGCTTCTTGAAGGGAAAGCTGTAACTCTGTGAGATGATTTCGCAGAACACAAAGAAGTTTCTCAGAAAGCTTCTTTCTCTTTGTTATCGGAGGATATTTCCTTTGGCCCTTTAGTCTTCCAAGGGATCCGAAATATCTGTTCTCAGATTCCACAGAAATAAGGCTAGCAAAGAGATCCACGAAATACAGATGTAACTCTGTGAGATGAATTAACAGAACACTAAGCAGTTTCTCAGAAAGCTTCTTTCCAGATTTCATCTGAGGATGTTTCCTTTTTCACCATAGCCCTCTATGGGCTACCAAATATCACTTTGAAATTCCGCAAGAACTGTCTTATCGAAAGGCTTCTTGAGGGGAAAACTGTAACTCTGTGAGATGATTTCACAGAACACAAAGAAGTTTCTCAGAAAGCTTCTTTCTATTTGTTATCTGAGCTTATTTCCTTTGGCCCTATAGTCTTCCAAGGGATCCGAAATATCTGTTCTCAGATTCCACAGAAATAAGGCTAGCAAAGAGACCCACGAAATACACATGTAACTCTGTGAGATGAATTAACAGAACACTAAGCAGTTTCTCAGAAAGCTTCTTTCCAGATTTCATCAGAGGATATTTCCTTTTTCACCATAGCCCTCCATGGGCTTCCAAATATCACTTTGCCAATTCCACAAGAATTGTCTTAGCGAAAGGCTTCTTAAGGGGAAAGCTGTAACTCTGTGAGATGATTTCACAGAACACAAAGAAGTTTCTCAGAAAGCTTCTTTCTATTTGTTATCTGAGCTTATTTCCTTTGGCCCTATAGTCTTCCAAGGGATCCGAAATATCTGTTCTCAGATTCCACAGAAATAAGGCTAGGAAAGAGACCCACGAAATACAGATGTAACTCTGTGAGATGAATTAACAGAACACTAAGCAGTTTCTCAGAAAGCTTCTTTCCAGATTTCATCAGAGGATATTTCCTTTTTCACCATAGCCCTCCATGGGCTTCCAAATATCACTTTGCCAATTCCACAAGAACTGTCTTAGCGAAAGGCTTCTTGAGGGGAAAGCTGTAACTCTGTGAGATGATTTCACAGAACACAAAGAAGTTTCTCAGAAAGGTTGTTTCTCTTTGCTTTCGGAGGATATTGCCTTTGGCCATATAGTCTTCCAAGGGATCCGAAATATCTGTTCTCAGATTCCACAGAAATAAGGCTAGCAAAGAGATCCACGTAATACAGATGTAATTCTGTGAGATGAATTAAAAGAACACTAAGCAGTTTCTCAGAAAGCTTCTTTCCAGGTTTCATGTGAGGATATTTCCTTTTTCACCATAGCCCTCTATGGGCTTCCAAATATGACTTTGCCAATTCCACAAGAACTGTCTTAGCGAAAGGCTTCTTGAGGGAAAAGCTGTAACTCTGTGAGATGATTTCACAGAACACAAAGAAGTTTCTCAGAAAGCTTCTTTCTCTTTGTTATCGGAGGATATTTCCTTTGGCCCTACATTCTTCCAAGGGATCCGAAATATCTGTTCTTAGATTCCACAGAAATAAGTCTAGCAAAGAGATCCACGAAATACTGATGTAACTCTGTGAGATGAATTAACAGAATACTAAGCAGTTTCTCAGAAAGCTTCTTTCCAGATTTCATCTGAGGATATTTCCTTTTTCACCATAGCCCTCTATGGGCTCCAAATGTCACCTTGCCAATTCCACAAGAACTGTCTTGGCGTAAGGCTTCTTGAGGGGAAAGCTGTAACTCTGTGAGATGATTTCACAGAACACAAAGAAGTTTCTCAGAAAGCTTATTTCTCTTTGTTATCGGAGCATATTTCCTTTGGCCCTATAGTCTTCCAAGGGATCCGAATTATCTGTTCTCAGATACCACAGAAATAAGGCTAGCAAAGAGATCCACGAAATACAGATGTAACTCTGTGAGATGAATTAACAGAACACTAAGCAGTTTCTCAGAAAGCTTCTTTCCAGATTTCATCTGAGGATATTTCGTTTTTCACCATAGCCCTCTATGGGCTTCCAAATATCACTTTGCCAATTCCACAAGAACTGTCTTAGCGAAAGGCTTCTTGAGGGGAAAGCTGTAACTCTGTGAGATGATTTCACATAATACAAAGAAGTTTCTCAGAAAGCTTGTTTCTCTTTGTTATCGGAGCATATTTCCTTTGGCCCTATAGTCTTCCAAGGAATCCGAAATATCTGTTCTCAGATTCCACAGAAATCAGGCTAGCAAAGAGATCCATGAAATATAGATGTAACTCTTTGAGAGGAATTAACAGAACACTACGCAGTTTCTCAGAAAGCTTCTTTCCAGATTTCATCTCAGGATATTTCCTTATTCACCATAGCTCTCTAGGGGCTTCCAAATATCACTTTGCCAATTCCAGAGGAACTGTCTTAGCGAAATGCTTCCTGAAGGGAAAGCTGTAACTCTGTGAGATGATTTCACATAACACAAAGAAGTTTCTCAGAAAGCTTCTTTCTCTTTGTTATCGGAGGATATTTCCTTTGGCCCTATCGTCTTCCAAGGGATCCGAATTATCTGTTCTCAGATTCCACAGAAATAAGGCTAGCAAAGACATCCACGAAATACAGATGTAACTCTGCGAGATGATTTCACAGAACACAAAGAAGTTTCTCAGAAAGCTTCTTTCTCTTTGTTATCGGAGGATATTCCCTTTGGCCCTATAGTCTTCCAAGGGAACCGAAATATCAGTTCTCAGATTCCACAGAAATAATGCTAGCAAGGAGATCCACGAAATACAGATGTAACTCTGTGAGATGAATTAACAGAACACTAAGCAGTTTCTCAGAAAGCTTCTTTCCAGATTTCATCTGAGGATATTTCCTTTTTCACCATAGCCCTCTATGGGCTTCCAAATGTCACTTTGCCAATTCCACAAGAACTGTCTTGGCGAAAGGCTTCTTGAGGGGAAAGCTGTAACTCTGTGAGATGATTTGACAGAATACAAAGAAGTTTTTCAGAAAGCTTCTTTCCCTTGGTTATCTGAGCATATTTCCTTTGGCCCTATAGTCTTCAAAGGGATCCGAAATATC
This sequence comes from Macaca nemestrina, assembly GCF_043159975.1. Classification (NCBI taxonomy): domain Eukaryota; kingdom Metazoa; phylum Chordata; class Mammalia; order Primates; family Cercopithecidae; genus Macaca; species Macaca nemestrina. Next base: position 89,980,885 of record NC_092137.1, on the reverse strand, counting down.
TGTACCCAGATTCCACAGAAATAAGGCTAGCAAAGAGATCCACGAAATAGAGATGTAACTCTGTGAGATGAATTAACAGAACACTAAGCAGTTTCTCAGAAAGCTTCTTTCCAGATTTCATCTGAGGATATTTCCTTTTTCACCATAGCCCTCTAGGGGCTTCCAAATATCACTTTGCCAATTGCACAAGAACTGTCATAGCGAAAGGCTTCTTGAAGGGAAAGCTGTAACTCTGTGAGATGATTTCGCAGAACACAAAGAAGTTTCTCAGAAAGCTTCTTTCTCTTTGTTATCGGAGGATATTTCCTTTGGCCCTTTAGTCTTCCAAGGGATCCGAAATATCTGTTCTCAGATTCCACAGAAATAAGGCTAGCAAAGAATCCACGAAATACAGATGTAACTCTGTGAGATGAATTAACAGAACACTAAGCAGTTTCTCAGAAAGCTTCTTTCCAGATTTCATCTGAGGATATTTCCTTTTTCACCATAGCCCTCTATGGGCTACCAAATATCACTTTGAAATTCCACAAGAACTGTCTTATCGAAAGGCTTCTTGAGGGGAAAACTGTAACTCTGTGAGATGATTTCACAGAACACAAAGAAGTTTCTCAGAAAGCTTCTTTCTATTTGTTATCTGAGCTTATTTCCTTTGGCCCTATAGTCTTCCAAGGGATCCGAAATATCTGTTCTCAGATTCCACAGAAATAAGGCTAGCAAAGAGACCCACGAAATACACATGTAACTCTGTGAGATGAATTAAGAGAACACTAAGCAGTTTCTCAGAAAGCTTCTTTCCAGATTTCATCAGAGGATATTTCCTTTTTCACCATAGCCCTCCATGGGCTTCCAAATATCACTTTGCCAATTCCACAAGAATTGTCTTAGCGAAAGGCTTCTTAAGGGGAAAGCTGTAACTCTGTGAGATGATTTCACAGAACACAAAGAAGTTTCTCAGAAAGGTTCTTTCCTTTGCTTTCGGACGATATTTCCTTTGGCCCTATAGTCTTCCAAGGGATCCGAAATATCTGTTCTCAGATTCCATAGAAATAAGGCTAGCAAAGAGATCCACGTAATACAGATGTAATTCCGTGAGATGAATTATAAGAAAACTAAGCAGTTTCTCAGAAAGCTTCTTTCCAGATTTCATCTGAGGATATTTCCTTTTTCACCATAGCCCTCTATGGGCTTCCAAATATCACTTTGCCAATTCCACAAGAACTGTCTTAGCGAAAGGCTTCTTGAGGGAAAAGCTGTAACTCTGTGAGATGATTTCACAGAACACAAAGAAGTTTCTCAGAAAGCTTCTTTCTCTTTGTTATCGGAGCATATTTCCTTTGGCCCTATAGTCTTCCAAGGGATCTGAAATATCTGTTCTCAGATTCCACAGAAATAAGGCTAGCAAAGAGATCCACGAAATACTGATGTAACCCTGTGAGATGAATTAACAGAATACTAAGCAGTTTCTCAGAAAGCTTCTTTCCAGATTTCATCTGAGGATATTTCCTTTTTCACCATAGTCCTCTACGGGCTCCAAATGTCACCTTGCCAATTCCAGAAGAACTGTTTTGGCGTAAGGCTTCTTGAGGGGAAAGCTGTAACTCTGTGAGATGATTTCACATAACACAAAGAAGTTTCTCAGAAAGCTTCTTTCTCTTTGTTATCGGAGCATATTTCCTTTGGCCCTATAGTCTTCCAAGGGATCCGAATTATCTGTTCTCAGATTCCACAGAAATAAGGCTAGCAAAGAGATCCACGAAATACAGATGTAACTCTGTGAGATGAATTAACAGAACACTAAGCAGTTTCTCAGAAAGCTTCTTTCCGGATTTCATCTGAGGATATTTCGTTTTTCACCATAGCCCTCTATGGGCTTCCAAATATCACTTTGCCAATTCCACAAGAACTGTCTTAGCGAAAGGCTTCTTGATGGGAAAGCTGTAAATCTGTGAGATGATTTCACAGAACACAAAGAAGTTTCTCAGAAAGCTTCTTTCTCTTTGTTATCGGAGCATATTTCCTTTGGCCCTATAGTCTTCCAAGGGATCCGAAATATCTGTTCTCAGATTCCACAGAAATAAGGCTTGCAAAGATATCCACGAAAAACAGATGTAACTCTGTGATATGAATTAACAGAACACTAAGCAGTTTCACAGAAAGCTTATTTCCAGATTTCTTCTGAGGATATTTCCTTTTTCAGCATAGCCCTCTATGGGCTCAAAATGTCACCTTGCCAATTCCACAAGAACTGTCTTGGCGAAAGGCTTCTTGAGGGGAAAGCTGTAACTCTGTGAGATGATTTCACAGAACACAAAGAAGTTTCTCAGAAAGCTTCTTTCTCTTTGTTGTCGGAGGATATTTCCTTTGGCCCTATAGTCTTCCAAGGGATCCGAAATATCTGTTCTCAGATTCCACAGAAATAAGGCTAGCAAAGAGATCCACGAAATGCAGATGTAACTCTGTGAGATGAATTAACAGAACACTAAGCAGTTTCTCAGAAAGCTTCTTTCCAGATTTCATGTGAGGATATTTCCTTTTTCACCTTAGCCCTCTTTTGGGCTTCCAAATATCACTTTTCCAATTCCACAAGAACTGTCATAGCGAAAGGCTTCTTGAGGGGAAAGCTGTAACTCTGTGAGATGATTTCACAGAACACAAAGAAGTTTCTCAGAAAGCTTCTTTCTCTTTGTTATCGGAGGATATTTCCTTTGGCACTATAGTCTTCCAAGGGATCCGAAATACCTGTTCTCAGATTCGACAGAAATAAGGCTAGCAAAGAGATCCACGAAATACAGATGTAACTCTGTGAGATGAATTAACAGAACACTAAGCAGTTTCTCAGAAAGCTTCTTTCCAGATTTCATCGGAGGATATTTCCTTTTTCACCGTAGCCCTCTATGGGCTTCCAAATGTCACTTTGCCAATTCCACAAGAACTCTCTTGGGGAAAGGCTTCTTGAGGGGAAAGCTGTAACTCTGTGAGATGATTTCACAGAACACAATGAAGTTTCTCAGAAAGCTTCTTTCTCTTTGTTATCGGAGGATATTTCCTTTGGCCCTGTAGTCTTCCAAGGGATCCGAAATATCTGTTCTCAGATTCCACAGAAATAAGGCTAGCAAAGAGATCCACGAAATACAAATTTAATTCTGTGAGATGAATTAACAGAACACTAAGCAGTTTCTCAGAAAGCTTCTTTCCAGATTTCATCTGAGGATATTTCCTTTTTCACCATAGCCCTCTATGGGATTCCAAATATCACTTTGCCAAGTCTACAAGAACTGTCTTAGCGAAAGGCTTCTTGAGGGGAAAGCTGTAACTCTGTGAGATGATTTCACAGAACACAAAGAAGTTTCTCAGAAAGCTTCCTTCTCTTTGTTATCAGAGCATATTTCCTTTGGCCCTATAGTCTTCCAAGAGATCCGAAATATCTGTTCTCAGATTCCACAGAAATAAGGCTAGCAAAGAGATCCACGAAATACAGATGTAACTCTGTGAGATGAATTAACAGAACACTAAGCAGTTTCTCAGAAAGCTTCTTTCCAGATTTCATCTGAGGATATTTCCTTTTTCACCATAGCCCTCTAAGGGCTCCAAATGTCACCTTGCCAATTCCACAAGAACTGTCTTGGCGTAAGGCTTCTTGAGGGGAAAGCTGTAACTCTGTGAGATGATTTCACAGAACACAAAGAAGTTTCTCAGAAAGCTTCTTTCTCTTTGTTATCGGAGGATATTTCCTTTGGCCATATAGTCTTAAAAGGGATCCGAAATATCTGTTCTCTGATTCCACAGAAATAAGGCTACCAAAGAGATCCACGAAATACAGATGTAACTCTGTGAGATGAATTAACAGAACACTAAGCAGTTTCTCAGAAAGCTTCTTTCCAGATTTCATCTAAGGATATTTCCTTTTTCACCATAGCCCTCTATGGGCTCCAAATGTCACCTTGCCTATTCCACAAGAACTGTCTTGGCGTAAGGCTTCTTGAGGGGAAAGCTGTAACTCTGTGAGATGATTTCACAGAACACAAAGAAGTTTCTCAGAAAGCTTCTTTCTCTTTGTTATCGGAGCATATTTCCTTTGGCCCTATAGTCTTCCAAGGGATCCGAAATATCTGTTCTCAGATTCCACAGAAATAAGGCTAGCAAAGAGATCCACGAAATACAGATGTAACTCTGTGAGATGAATTAACAGAACACTAAGCAGTTTCTCAGAAAGCTTCTTTCCAGATTTCATCTGAGGATATTGCCTTTTTCACCATAGCCCTCTATGAGCTTCCAAATATCACTTTGCCAATTCCACAAGAACTGTCTTAGCGAAAGGCTTCTTGAGGGGAAAGCTGTAACTCTGTGAGATGATTTCACAGAACACAAAGAAGTTTCTTAGAAAGCTTCTTTCTCTTTGTTATCGGAGCATATTTCCTTTGGCCCTATAGTCTTCCAAGGGATCCGAAATATCTGTTCTCAGATTCCACAGAAATAAGGCTAGCAAAGAGATCCACGAAAAACAGATGTAACTCTGTGGGATGAATTAACAGAACACTAAGCTGTTTCTCAGAAAGCTTCTTTCCAGATTTCATCTGAGGATATATCCTTTTTCACCATAGCCCTCTATGGGCTCCAAATGTCACCTTGCCAATTCCACAAGAACTGTCTTGGCGAAAGCCTTCTTGAGGGGAAAGCTGTAACTCTGTGAGATGATTTCACAGAACACAAAGAAGTTTCTCAGAAAGCTTCTTTCTCTTTGTTATCGGAGGATATTTCCTTTGGCCCTATAGTCTTCCAAGGGATCCGAAATATCTGTTCTCAGATTCCACAGAAATAAGGCTAGCAAATAGATACACGAAATACTGATGTAACTCTGTGAGATGAATTAACAGAACACTAAGCAGTTTCTCAGAAAGCTTCTTTCCAGATTTCATCTGAGGATATTTCCTTTTTCACCATAGCCCTCTATGGGCTCCAAATGTCACCTTGCCAATTCCACAAGAACTGTCTTGGCGAAAGGCTTCTTGAGGGGAAAGCTGTAACTCTGTGAGATGATTTCACAGAACACAAAGAAGTTTCTCAGAAAGCTTCTTTCTCTTTGTTATCGGAGGATATTTCCTTTGGCCCTATAGTCTTCCAAGGGATCCGAAATATCTGTTCTCAGATTCCACAGAAATAAGGCTAGCAAAGAGATCCACGAAATACAGATGTAACTCTGTGAGATGAATTAACAGAACACTAAGCAGTTTCTCAGAAAGCTTCTTTCCGGATTTCATCTGAGGATATTTCGTTTTTCACCATAGCCCTCTATGGGCTTCCAAATATCACTTTTCCAATTCCACAAGAACTGTCTTAGCGAAAGGCTTCTTGAGGGGAAAGCTGTAACTCTGTGAGATGATTTCACAGAACACAAAGAAGTTTCTCAGAAAGCTTCTTTCTCTTTGTTATCGGAGGATATTTCCTTTGGCCCTATAGTCTTCCAAGGGATCCGAAATATCTGTTCTCAGATTCCACAGAAATAAGGCTAGCAAATAGATACACGAAATACTGATGTAACTCTGTGAGATGAATTAACAGAACACTAAGCAGTTTCTCAGAAAGCTTCTTTCCAGATTTCATCTGAGGATATTTCCTTTTTCACCATAGCCCTCTATGGGCTCCAAATGTCACCTTGCCAATTCCACAAGAACTGTCTTGGCGAAAGGCTTCTTGAGGGGAAAGCTGTAACTCTGTGAGATGATTTCACAGAACACAAAGAAGTTTCTCAGAAAGCTTCTTTCTCTTTGTTATCGGAGGATATTTCCTTTGGCCCTATAGTCTTCCAAGGGATCCGAAATATCTGTTCTCAGATTCCACAGAAATAAGGCTCGCAAAGAGATCCACGAAATACAGATGTAACTCTGTGAGATGAATTAACAGAACACTAAGCAGTTTCTCAGAAAGCTTCTTTCCGGATTTCATCTGAGGATATTTCGTTTTTCACCATAGCCCTCTATGGGCTTCCAAATATCACTTTTCCAATTCCACAAGAACTGTCTTAGCGAAAGGCTTCTTGAGGGGAAAGCTGTAACTCTGTGAGATGATTTCACAGAACACAAAGAAGTTTCTCAGAAAGCTTCTTTCTCTTTGTTATCGGAGGATATTTCCTTTGGCCCTATAGTCTTCCAAGGGATCCGAAATATCTGTTCTCAGATTCCACAGAAATAAGGCTAGCAAAGAGATCCACGAAATACAGATGTAACTCTGTGAGATGAATTAACAGAACACTAAGCAGTTTCTCAGAAAGCTTCTTTCCAGATTTCATGTGAGGATATTTCCTTTTTCACCATAGCCCTCTATGGGCTCCAAATGTCACCTTGCCAGTTCCACAAGAACTGCCTTGGCGAAAAGCTTCTTGAGGGGAAAGCTGTAACTCTGTGAGATGATTTCACAGAACACAAAGAAGTTTCTCAGAAAGCTTCTTTCTCTTTGTTATCGGAGGATATTTCCTTTGGCCCTATAGTCTTCCAAGGGATCCGAAATATCTGTTCTCAGATTCCACAGAAATAAGGCTAGCAAAGAGATACACGAAATACAGATGTAACTCTGTGAGATGAATTAACAGAACACTAAGCAGTTTCTCAGAAAGCTTCTTTCCAGATTTCATCTGAGGATATTTCCTTTTTCACCTTAGCCTTCTATGGGATTCCAAATATCACTTTGCCAATTCCACAAGAACTGTCTTAGCGAAAGGCTTCTTGAGGGGAAAGCTGTAACTCTGTGAGATGATTTCACAGAACACAAAGAAGTTTCTCAGAAAGGTTCTTTCTCTTTGTTATCGGAGGATATTTCCTTTGGCCCTATAGTCTTCCAAGGGATCCGACATATCTGTTCTCAGATTCCACAGAAATAAGGCTACCAAAGAGATCCACGAAATACAAATTTAATTCTGTGAGATTAATTAACAGAACACTAAGCAGTTTCTCAGAAAGCTTCTTTCCAGATTTCATCTGAGGATATTTCCTTTTTCACCATAGCCCTCTATGGGCTTCCAAATGTCACTTTGCAAATTCCACAAGAACTGTCTTAGCGAAGGGCTTCTTGAGGGGAAAACTGTAACTCTGTGAGATGATTTCACAGAACACAAAGAAGTTTCTCAGAAAGCTTCTTTCTCTTTGTTATCGGAGGATATTTCCTTTGGCCCTATAGTCTTCCAAGGGATCCGAAATATCTGTTCTCAGATTCCACAGAAATAAGGCTAGCAAACAGATCCACGAAATACTGATGTAACTCTGTGAGATGAATTAACAGAACACTAAGCAGTTTCTCAGAAACCTTCTTTCCAGATTTCATCTGAGGATATTTCCTTTTTCACCATAGCCCTCTATGGGATTCCAAATATCACTTTGCCAATTCCGCAAGAACTGTCTTAGCGAAAGGCTTCTTGAGGGGAAAGCTGTAACTCTGTGAGATGATTTCACAGAACACAAAGAAGTTTCTCAGAAATCTTCTTTCTCTTTGTTATTGGAGGATATTTCCTTTGGCCCTATAGTCTTCCAAGGGATCCGAAATATCTGTTCTCAGATTCCACAGAAATAAGGCTACCAAAGAGATCCACGAAAACAGATGTAACTCTGTGAGATGAATTAACAGAACACTAAGCAGTTTCTCAGAAAGCTTCTTTCCAGATTTCATCTGAGCATATTTCCTTTTTCTCCATAGCCCTCTTTTGGGCTTCCAAATATCACTTTGCCAATTCCACAAGAACTATCTTAGCGAAAGGCTTCTTGAGGGGAAAGCTTTAACTCTGTGAGATGATTTCACAGAACACAAAGAAGTTTCTCAGAAATCTTCTTTCTCTTTGTTATCGGAGGATATTTCCTTTGGCCCTATAGTCTTCCAAGGGATCCGAAATATCTGTTCTCAGATTCCACAGAAATAAGGCTAGCAAAGAGATCCACGAAATAATGATGTAACTCTGTGAGATGAATTAACAGAACACTAAGTAGTTTCTCAGAAAGCTTCTTTCCAGATTTCATCTGAGGATATTTCCTTTTACACCATAGCCCTCTATGGGCTTCCAAATATCACTTTGCCAATTCTACAAGAACTGTCTTAGCGAAAGGCTTCTTGAGGGGAAAGCTGTAACTCTGTGAGATGATTTCACAGAACACAAAGAAGTTTCTCAGAAAGCTTCTTTCTCTTTGTTATCGGAGCATATTTCCTTTGGCCCTATAGTCTTCCAAGGGATCCGAAATATCTGTTCTCAGGTTCCACAGAAATAAGGCTACCAAAGAGATCCACGAATTACAGATGTAACTCTGTGAGATGAATTAACAGAACACTAAGCAGTTTCTCAGAAAGCTTCTTTCCAGATTTCATCTGAGCGTATTTCATTTTTCACCATAGCCCTCTTTTGGCCTTCCAAATATCACTTTGCCAATTCAACAAGAACTGTCGTAGCGAAAGGCTTCTTGAGGGGAAAGCTGTAACTCTGTGAGATGTTTTCACAGAACACAAAGAAGTTTCTCAGAAAGCTTCTTTCTCTTTGTTATCGGAGGATATTTCCTTTGGCCCTATAGTCTTCCAAGGGATCCGAAATATCTGTTCTCAGATTCCACAGAAATAAGGCTAGCAAAGAGATCCACGAAATACTGATGTAACTCTGTGAGATGAATTAACAGAACACTAAGCTGTTTCTCAGAAAGCTTCTTTCCAGATTTCATCTGAGGATATTTCCTTTTTCACAATAGCCTTCTATGGGCTCCAAATGTCACCTTGCCAATTCCACAAGAACTGTCTTGGCGAAAGCCTTCTTGAGGGGAAAGCTGTAACTCTGTGAGATGATTTCACAGAACACAAAGAAGTTTCTCAGAAAGCTTCTTACTCTTTGTTATCGGAGGATATTTCCTTTGGCCCTATAGTCTTCCAAGGGATCCGAAAGATCTGTTCTCAGATTCAACAGAAATAAGGCTAGCAAAGAGATCCACGAAATACAGATGTGTCTCTGTGAGATGAATTAACAGAACACTAAGCAGTTTCTCAGAAAGCTTCTTTCCGGATTTCATCTGAGGATATTTCGTTTTTCACCGTAGCCCTCTATGGGCTTCCAAATATCACTATGCCAATTCCACAAGAACTGTCTTAGCAAAAGGCTTCTTGAGGGGAAAGCTGTAACTCTGTGAGATGATTTCACAGAACACAAAGAAGTTTCTCAGAAAGCTTCTTTCTCTTTGTTATCGGAGGATATTTCCTTTGGCCCTACAGTCTTCCAAGGGATCCGAAATATCTGTTCTCAGATTCCACAGAAATAAGGCTAGCAAAGAGATCCACGAAATACTGATGTAACTCTGTGAGATGAATTAACAGAACACTAAGCAGTTTCTCAGAAAGCTTCTTTCCAGATTTCATCTGAGGATATTTCCTTTTTCACCATAGCCCTCTATGGGCTTCCAAATATCACTTTGCCAATTCCAGAAGAACTGTCTTAGCGAAAGGCTTCTTGAGGGGCAAGCTGTAACTCTGTGAGATGATTTCACAGAACACAAAGAAGTTTCTCAGAAAGCTTCTTTCTCTTTGTTATCGGAGGGTATTTCCATTGGCCCTATAGTCTTCCAAGAGATCCGAAATATCTGTTCTCAGATTCCACAGAAATAAGGCTAGCAAAGAGATCCACGAAATACATTTTTAATTCTGTGAGATTAATTAACAGAACACTAAGCAGTTTCTCAGAAAGCTTCTTTTCAGATTTCATCTGAGCATATTTCCTTTTTCACCATAGCCCTCAATGGGCTCCAAATGTCACCTTGCCAATTCCACAAGAACTGTCTTGGCGAAAAACTTCTTGAGGGGAAAGCTGTAACTCTGTGAGATGATTTCACAGAACACAAAGAAGTTTCTCAGAAAGCTTCTTTCTCTTTGTTATCGGAGGATATTTCCTTTGGCCCTATAGTCTTCCAAGGGATCCGAAATATCTGTTCTCAGATTCCACAGAAATAAGGCTAGCAAAGAGATCCACGAAATACAGATGTAGCTCTGTGAGATGAATTAACAGAACACTAAGCAGTTTCTCAGAAAGCTTCTTTCCAGATTTCATCTGAGGATATTTCCTTTTTCAGCATAGCCCACTATGGGCTTCCAAATGTCACTTTGCCAATTCCACAAGAACTCTCTTGGGGAAAGGCTTCTTGAGGGGAAATCTGTAACTCTGTGAGATGATTTCACAGAACACAAAGGAGTTTCTCAGAAAGCTTCTTTCTCTTTGTTATCGGAGGATATTTCCTTTGGCCCTATAGTCTTCCAAGGGATCCGACATATCTGTTCTCAGATTCCACAGAAATAAGGCTAGCAAAGAGATCCACGAAACAGAGATGTAACTCTGTAAGATGAATTAACAGAACACTAAGCAGTTTCTCAGAAAGCTTCTTTCCAGATTTCATCTGAGGATATTTCCTTTTTCACCATAGCCCTCTATGGGCTTCCTAATATCACTTTGCCAATTCCACAAGAACTGTCTTAGCGAAAGGCTTCTTGAGGGGAAAACTGTAACTCTGTGAGATGATTTCACAGCACACAAAGAAGTTTCTCAGAAAGCTTCTTTCTCTTTGTTATCGGAGGATATTTCCTTTGGCCCTATAGTCTTCCAAGGGATCCGAAATCTCTGTTCTCAGATTCCACAGAAATAAGGCTAGCAAAGAGATCCACGAAATACTGATGTAACTCTGTGAGATGAATTAACAGAACACTAAGCAGTTTCTCAGAAAGCTTCTTTCCAGATTTCATCTGAGGATATTTCCTTTTTCACCATAGCCCTCTATGGGATTCCAAATATCACTTTGCCAATTCCGCAAGAACTGTCTTAGCGAAAGGCTTCTTGAGGGGAAAGCTGTAACTCTGTGAGATGATTTCACAGAACACAAAGAAGTTTCTCAGAAATCTTCTTTCTCTTTGTTATCGGAGGATATTTCCTTTGGCCCTATAGTCTTCCAAGGGATCCGAAATATCTGTTCTCAGATTCCACAGAAATAAGGCTACCAAAGAGATCCACGAAAACAGATGTAACTCTGTGAGATGAATTAACAGAACACTAAGCAGTTTCTCAGAAAGCTTCTTTCCAGATTTCATCTGAGCATATTTCCTTTTTCTCCATAGCCCTCTTTTGGGCTTCCAAATATCACTTTGCCAATTCCACAAGAACTGTCTTAGCGAAAGGCTTCTTGAGGGGAAAGCTTTAACTCTGTGAGATGATTTCACAGAACACAAAGAAGTTTCTCAGAAAGCTTCTTTCTCTTTGTTATCGGAGGATATTTCCTTTGGCCCTATAGTCTTCCAAGGGATCCGAAATATCTGTTCTTAGATTCCACAGAAATAAGGCTAGCAAAGAGATCCACGAAATACAGATGTAACTCTGTGAGATGAATTAACAGAACACTAAGCAGTTTCTCAGAAAGCTTCTTTCCAGATTTCATCTGAGGATATTTCCTTTTTCACCATAGCCCTCTATGGGCTTCCAAATATCACTTTGCCAATTCTACAAGAACTGTGTTAGCGAAAGGCTTCTTGAGGGGAAAGCTGTAACTCTGTGAGATGATTTCACAGAACACAAAGAAGTTTCTCAGAAAGCTTCTTTCTCTTTGTTATCGGAGCATATTTCCTTTGGCCCTATAGTCTTCCAAGGGATCCGAAATATCTGTTCTCAGATTCCACAGAAATAAGGCTACCAAAGAGATCCACAAAATACAGATGTAACTCTGTGAGATGAATTAACAGAACACTAAGCAGTTTCTCAGAAAGCTTCTTTCCAGATTTCATCTGAGCGTATTTCATTTTTCACCATAGCCCTCTTTTGGCCTTCCAAATATCACTTTGACAATTCCACAAGAACTGTCTTGGCGTAAGGCTTCTTGAGGGGAAAGCTGTAACTCTGTGAGATGATTTCACAGAACACAAAGAAGTTTCTCAGAAAGCTTCTTTCTCTTTGTTATCGGAGGATATTTCCTTTGGCCCTATAGTCTTCCAAGGGATCCGAAATATCTGTTCTCAGATTCCACAGAAATAAGGCTAGCAAAGAGATCCACGAAATACTGATGTAACTCTGTGAGATGAATTAACAGAACACTAAGCTGTTTCTCAGAAAGCTTCTTTCCAGATTTCATCTGAGGATATTTCCTTTTTCACCATAGCCCTCTATGGGATTCCAAATATCACTTTGCCAATTCCAGAAGAACTGTCTTAGCGAAAGGCTTCTTGAGGGGAAAGCTGTAACTCTGTGAGATGATTTCACAGAACACAAAGAAGTTACTCAGAAAGCTTCTTTCTCTTTGTTATCGGAGTGTATTTCCTTTGGCCCTATAGTCTTCCAAGGGATCCGAAATATCTGTTCTCAGATTCCACAGAAATAAGGCTAGCAAAGAGATCCACGAAATACAAATTTAATTCTGTGAGATTAATTAACAGAACACTAAGCAGTTTCTCAGAAAGCTTCTTTCCAGATTTCATCTGAGGATATTTCCTTTTTCACCATAGCCCTCAATGGGCTCCAAATGTCACCTTGCCAATTCCACAAGAACTGTCTTGGCGAAAGACTTCTTGAGGGGAAAGCTGTAACTCTGTGAGATGATTTCACAGCACACAAAGAAGTTTCTCAGAAAGCTTCTTTCTCTTTGTTATCGGAGGATATTTCCTTTGGCCCTATAGTCTTCCAAGGGATCCGAAATATCTGTTCTCAGATTCCACAGAAATAAGGCTAGCAAAGAGATCCACGAAATACAGATGTAACTCTGTGAGATGAATTAACAGAACACTAAGCAGTTTCTCAGAAAGCTTCTTTCCAGATTTCATCTGAGGATATTTCCTTTATCACCATAGCCCTCTATGGGATTCCAAATATCACTTTGACAATTCCACAAGAACTGTCTTAGCGAAAGGCTTCTTGAGGGGAAAGCTGTAACTCTGTGAGATGTTTTCACACAACACAAAGAAGTTTCTCAGAAAGCTTCTATCTCTTTGTTATCGGAGGATATTTCATTTGTCAATATAGTCTTCCAAGGGATCCGAAATATCTGTTCTCAGATTCCACAGAAATAAGGCTAGCAAAGAGATCCACGAAATACAGATGTAGCTCTGTGAGATGAATTAACAGAACACTAAGCAGTTTCTCAGAAAGCTTCTTTCCAGATTTCATCTGAGGATATTTCCTTTTTCACCATAGCCCTCTATGGGCTTCCAAATATCACTTTGCCAATTCCACAAGAACTCTCTTAGCGAAAGGCTTCTTGAGGGGAAAACTGTAACTCTGTGAGATGATTTCACAGCACACAAAGAAGTTTCTCAGAAAGCTTCTTTCTCTTTGTTATCGGAGGATATTTCCTTTGGCCCTATAGTCTTCCAAGAGATCGGAAATATCTGTTCTCAGATTCCACAGAAATAAGGCTAGCAAAGAGATCCACGAAATACTGATGTAACTCTGTGAGATGAATTAACAGAACACTAAGCAGTTTCTCAGAAAGCTTCTTTCCAGATTTCATCTGAGGATATTTCCTTTTTCACCATAGCCCTCTATGGGATTCCAAATATCACTTTGCCAATTCCGAAAGAAATATCTTAGCGAAAGGCTTCTTGAGGGGAAAGCTGTAACTCTGTGAGATGATTTCACAGAACACAAAGAAGTTTCTCAGAAATCTTCTTTCTCTTTGTTATCGGAGGATATTTCCTTTGGCCCTATACTCTTCCAAGGGATCCGAAATATCTGTTCTCAGATTCCACAGAAATAAGGCTACCAAAGAGATCCACGAAAACAGATGTAACTCTGTGAGATGAATTAACAGAACACTAAGCAGTTTCTCAGAAAGCTTCTTTCCAGATTTCATCTGAGCATATTTCCTTTTTCTCCATAGCCCTCTTTTGGGCTTCCAAATATCACTTTGCCAATTCCACAAGAAATGTCTTAGCGAAAGGCTTCTTGAGGGTAAAGCTTTAACTCTGTGAGATGATTTCACAGAACACAAAGAAGTTTCTCAGAAAGCTTCTTTCTCTTTGTTATCGGAGGATATTTCCTTTGGCCCTATAGTCTTCCAAGGGATCCGAAATATCTGTTCTCAGATTCCACAGAAATAAGGCTAGCAAGGAGATCCACGAAATACTGATGTAACTCTGTGAGATGAATTAACAGAACACTAAGCTGTTTCTCAGAAAGCTTCTTTCCAGATTTCATCTGAGGATATTTCCTTTTTCACCATAGCCCTCTATGGGCTTCCAAATATCACTTTGCCAATTCTACAAGAACTGTCTTAGCGAAAGACTTTTTGAGGGGAAAGCTGTAACTCTGTGAGATGATTTCACAGAACACAAAGAAGTTTCTCAGAAAGCTTCTTTCTCTTTTTATCGGAGCATATTTCCTTTGGCCCTATAGTCTTCCAAGGGATCCGAAATATCTGTTCTCAGATTCCACAGATATAAGGCTACCAAAGAGATCCACGAAATACAGATGTAACTCTGTGAGATGAATTAACAGAACACTAAGCAGTTTCTCAGAAAGCTTCTTTCCAGATTCCATCTGAGCGTATTTCATTTTTCACCATAGCGCTCTTTTGGCCTTCCAAATATCACTTTGCCAATTCCACAAGAACTGTCTTAGTGAAAGGCTTCTTGAGGGGAAAGCTGTAACTCTGTGAGATGATTTCACAGAACATAAAGAAGTTTCTCAGAAAGCTTCTTTCTCTTTGTTATCGGAGGATATTTCCTTTGGCCCTATAGTCTTCCAAGGGATCCGAAATATCTGTTCTCAGATTCCACAGAAATAAGGCTAGCAAAGAGATCCACGAAATACTGATGTAACTCTGTGAGATGAATTAACAGAACACTAAGCTGTTTCTCAGAAAGCTTCTTTCCAGATTTCATCTGAGGATATTTCCTTTTTCACCATAGCCCTCAATGGGCTCCAAATGTCACCTTGCAAATTCCACAAGAACTGTCTTGGCGAAAGACTTCTTGAGGGGAAAGCTGTAACTCTGTGAGATGATTTCACAGAACACAGAGAAGTTTCTCAGAAAGCTTCTTTCTCTTTGTTATCGTAGGATATTTCCTTTGGCCCTATAGTCTTCCAAGGGATCCGAAATATCTGTTCTCAGATTCCACAGTAATAAGGCTACCAAAGAGATCCATGAAAACAGATGTAACTCTGTGAGATGAATCAACAGAACACTAAGCAGTTTCTCAGAAAGCTTCTTTCCAGATTTCATCTGAGCATATTTCCTTTTTCTCCATAGCCCTCTTTTGGGCTTCCAAATATCACTTTGCCAATTCCACAAGAACTGTCTTAGCGAAAGGCTTCTTGAGGGGAAATCTTTAAATCTGTGAGATGATTTCACAGAACACAAAGAAGTTTCTCAGAAAGCTTCTTTCCCTTTGTTATCGGAGGATATTTCCTTTGGCCCTGTAGTCTTCCAAGGGATCCGAAATATCTGTTCTCAGATTCCACAGAAATAAGGCTAGCAAAGAGATCCACGAAATACAGATGTAACTCTGTGAGATGAATTAACAGAACACTAAGCAGTTTCTCAGAAAGCTTCTTTCCAGATTTCATCTGAGGATATTTCCTTTTTCACCATAGCCCTCTATGGGATTCCAAATATCACTTTGCCAAGTCTACAAGAACTGTCTTAGCGAAAGGCTTCTTGAGGGGAAAGCTGTAACTCTGTGAGATGATTTCACAGAACACAAAGTAGTTTCTCAGAAAGCTTCTTTCTCTTTGTTATCGGAGCATATTTCCTTTGGCCCTATAGTCTTCCAAGGGATCCGAAATATCTGTTCTCAGATTCCACAGAAAGAAGGCTACCAAAGAGATCCACGAAATACAGATGTAACTCTCTGAGATGAATTAACAGAACACTAAGCAGTTTCTCAGAAAGCTTCTTTCCGGATTTCATCTGAGGATATTTCGTTTTACACCGTAGCCCTCTATGGGCTTCCAAATATCACTTTGCCAATTCCACAAGAACTGTCTTAGCGAAAGGCTTCTTGAGGGGAAAGCTGTAACTCTGTGAGATGATTTCACAGAACACAAAGAAGTTTCTCAGAAAGCTTCTTTCTCTTTGTTATCGGAGGATATTTCCTTTGGCCCTATAGTCTTCCAAGGGATCCGAAATATCTGTTCTCAGATTCCCCAGAAATAAGGCTAGCAAAGAAATCCACGAAATACTGATGTAACTCTGTGAGATGAATTAACAGAACACTAAGCAGTTTCTCAGAAAGCTTCTTTCCAGATTTCATCTGAGGATATTTCCTTTTTCACCATAG
This sequence comes from Macaca nemestrina, assembly GCF_043159975.1. NCBI lineage: Eukaryota > Metazoa > Chordata > Mammalia > Primates > Cercopithecidae > Macaca > Macaca nemestrina. The sequence continues at coordinate 89,964,628 of NC_092137.1, read as the reverse complement.
CCCTCTATGGGATTCCAAATATCACTTTGCCAATTCCAGAAGAACTGTCTTAGCGAAAGGCTTCTTGAGGGGAAAGCTGTAACTCTGTGAGATGATTTCACAGAACACAAAGAAGTTTCTCAGAAAGCTTCTTTCTCTTTGTTATCGGAGGATATTTCCTTTGGCCCTATAGTCTTCCAAGGGATCCGAAATATCTGTTCTCAGATTCCACAGAAATAAGGCTAGCAAAGAGATCCATGAAATACAAATTTAATTCTGTGAGATTAATTAACAGAACACTAAGCAGTTTCTCAGAAAGCTTCTTTCCAGATTTCATCTGAGGATATATCCTTTTTCACCATAGCCCTCAATGGGCTCCAAATGTCACCTTGCCAATTCCACAAGAACTGTCTTGGCGAAAGACTTCTTGAGGGGAAAGCTGTAACTCTGTGAGATGATTTCACAGAACACAAAGGAGTTTCTCAGAAAGCTCCTTTCTCTTTGTTATCGGAGGATATTTCCTTTGGCCCTATAGTCTTCCAAGGGATCCGACATATCTGTTCTCAGATTCCACAGAAATAAGGCTAGCAAAGAGATCCACGAAATACAGATGTAAATCTGTGAGATGAATTAACAGAACACTAAGCAGTTTCTCAGAAAGCTTCTTTCCAGATTTCATCTGAGGATATTTCCTTTTTCACCATAGCCCTCTATGGGCTTCCAAATATCACTTTGCCAATTCCACAAGAACTGTCTTGGCGAAAGGCTTCTTGAGGGGAAAACTGTAACTCTGTGAGATGATTTCACAGCACACAAAGAAGTTTCTCAGAAAGCTTCTTTCTCTTTGTTATCGGAGGATATTTCCTTTGGCCCTATAGTCTTCCAAGGGATCCGAAATATCTGTTCTCAGATTCCACAGAAATAAGGCTAGCAAAGAGATCCACGAAATACTGATGTAACTCTGTGAGATGAATTAACAGAACACTAAGCAGTTTCTCAGAAAGCTTCTTTCCAGATTTCATCTGAGGATATTTCCTTTTTCACCATAGCCCTCAATGGGCTCCAAATGTCACCTTGCCAATTCCACAAGAACTGTCTTGGCGAAAGACTTCTTGAGGGGAAAGCTGTAACTCTGTGAGATGATTTCACAGAACACAAAGGAGTTTCTCAGAAAGCTCCTTTCTCTTTGTTATCGGAGGATATTTCCTTTGGCCCTATAGTCTTCCAAGGGATCCGACATATCTGTTCTCAGATTCCACAGAAATAAGGCTAGCAAAGAGATCCACGAAATACAGATGTAAATCTGTGAGATGAATTAACAGAACACTAAGCAGTTTCTCAGAAAGCTTCTTTCCAGATTTCATCTGAGGATATTTCCTTTTTCACCATAGCCCTCTATGGGCTTCCAAATATCACTTTGCCAATTCCACAAGAACTGTCTTAGCGAAAGGCTTCTTGAGGGGAAAACTGTAACTCTGTGAGATGATTTCACAGCACACAAAGAAGTTTCTCAGAAAGCTTCTTTCTCTTTGTTATCGGAGGATATTTCCTTTGGCCCTATAGTCTTCCAAGGGATCCGAAATATCTGTTCTCAGATTCCACAGAAATAAGGCTAGCAAAGAGATCCACGAAATACTGATGTAACTCTGTGAGATGAATTAACAGAACACTAAGCAGTTTCTCAGAAAGCTTCTTTCCAGATTTCATCTGAGGATATTTCCTTTTTCACCATAGCCCTCTATGGGATTCCAAATATCACTAAGCCAATTCCGTAAGAAATGTCTTAGCGAAAGGCTTTTGAGGGGAAAGCTGTAACTCTGTGAGATGATTTCACAGAACACAAAGAAGTTTCTCAGAAAGCTTCTTTCTCTTTGTTATCGGAGCATATTTCCTTTGGCCCTATAGTCTTCCAAGGGATCCGAAATATCTGTTCTCAGATTCCACAGATATAAGGCTAGCAAAGAGATCCACGAAATACAGATTTAATTCTGTGAGATTAATTAACAGAACACTAAGCAGTTTCTCAGAAAGCTTCTTTCCAGATTTCATCTGAGGATATTTCCTTTTTCACCATAGCCCTCAATGGGCTCCAAATGTCACCTTGCCAATTCCACAAGAACTGTCTTGGCGAAAGACTTCTTGAGGGGAAAGCTGTAACTCTGTGAGATGATTTCACAGAACACAAAGAAGTTTCTCAGAAAGCTTCTTTCTCTTTGTTATCGGAGGATATTTCCTTTGGCCCTATAGTCTTCCAAGGGATCCGAAATATCTGTTCTCAGATTCCACAGAAATAAGGCTAGCAAAGAGATCCACGAAATACAGATGTAACTCTGTGAGATGAATTAACAGAACACTAAGCAGTTTCTCAGAAAGCTTCTTTCCAGATTTCATCTGAGGATATTTCCTTTATCACCATAGCCCTCTATGGGATTCCAAATATCACTTTGACAATTCCACAAGAACTGTCTTAGCGAAAGGCTTCCTGAGGGGAAAGCTGTAACTCTGTGAGATGATTTCACACAACACAAAGAAGTTTCTCAGAAAGCTTCTTTCTCTTTGTTATCGGAGGATATTTCATTTGTCCCTATAGTCTTCCAAGGGATCCGAAATATCTGTTCTCGGATTCCACAGAAATAAGGCTAGCAAAGAGATCCACGAAATACAGATGTAGCTCTGTGAGATGAATTAACAGAACACTAAGCAGTTTCTCAGAAAGCTTCTTTCCAGATTTCATCTGAGGATATTTCCTTTTTCACCATAGCCCACTATGGGCTTCCAAATGTCACTTTGCCAATTCCACAAGAACTCTCTTGGGGAAAGGCTTCTTGAGGGGAAAGCTGTAACTCTGTGAGATGATTTCACATAATACAAAGGAGTTTCTCAGAAAGCTTCTTTCTCTTTGTTATCGGAGGATATTTCCTTTGGCCCTATAATCTTAAAAGGGATCCGACATATCTGTTCTCAGATTCCACAGAAATAACGCTAGCAAAGAGATCCACGAAATACAGATGTAAATCTGTGAGATGAATTAACAGAACACTAAGCAGTTTCTCAGAAAGCTTCTTTCCAGATTTCATCTGAGGATATTTCCTTTTTCACCATAGCCCTCTATGGGCTTCCAAATATCACTTTGCCAATTCCACAAGAACTGTCTTAGCGAAAGGCTTCTTGAGGGGAAAACTGTAACTCTGTGAGATGATTTCACAGCACACAAAGAAGTTTCTCAGAAAGCTTCTTTCTCTTTGTTATCGGAGGATATTTCCTTTGGCCCTATAGTCTTCCAAGAGATCCGAAATATCTGTTCTCAGATTCCACAGAAATAAGGCTAGCAAAGAGATCCACGAAATAATGATGTAACTCTGTGAGATGAATTAACAGAACACTAAGCAGTTTCTCAGAAAGCTTCTTTCCAGATTTCATCTGAGGATATTTCCTTTTTCACCATAGCCCTCTATGGGATTCCAAATATCACTTTGCCAATTCCGCAAGAAATGTCTTAGCGAAAGGCTTCTTGAGGGGAAAGCTGTAACTCTGTGAGATGATTTCACAGAACACAAAGAAGTTTCTCAGAAATCTTCTTTCTCTTTGTTATCGGAGGATATTTCCTTTGGCCCTATAGTCTTCCAAGGGATCCGAAATATCTGTTCTCAGATTCCACAGAAATAAGGCTACCAAAGAGATCCACGAAAACAGATGTAACTCTGTGAGATGAATTAACAGAACACTAAGCAGTTTCTCAGAAAGCTTCTTTCCAGATTTCATCTGAGCATATTTCCTTTTTCTCCGTAGCCCTCTTTTGGGCTTCCAAATATCACTTTGCCAATTCCACAAGAAATGTCTTAGCGAAAGACTTCTTGAGGGGAAAGCTTTAACTCTGTGAGATGATTTCACAGAACACAAAGAAGTTTCTCAGAAAGGTTCTTTCTCTTTGTTTTCGGAGCATATTTCCTTTGGCCCTATAGTCTTCCAAGGGATCCGAAATATCTGTTCTCAGATTCCACAGAAATAAGGCTACCAAAGAGATCCACGAAATACAGATGTAACTCTGTGAGATGAATTAACAGAACACTAAGCAGTTTCTCAGAAAGCTTCTTTCCAGATTTCATCTGAGCGTATTTCATTTTTCACCATAGCCCTCTTTTGGCCTTCCAAATATCACTTTGCCAATTCCACAAGAACTGTCTTGGCGTAAGGCTTCTTGAGGGGAAAGCTGTAACTCTGTGAGATGATTTCACAGAACACAAAGAAGTTTCTCAGAAAGCTTCTTTCTCTTTGTTATCGGAGGATATTTCCTTTGGCCCTATAGTCTTCCAAGGGATCCGAAATATCTGTTCTCAGATTCCACAGAAATAAGGCTAGCAAAGAGATCCACGAAATACTGATGTAACTCTGTGAGATGAATTAACAGAACACTAAGCAGTTTCTCAGAAAGCTTCTTTCCAGATTTCATCTGAGGATATTTCCTTTTTCACCATAGCCCTCTATGGGCTCCAAATGTCACCTTGCCAATTCCACAAGAACTGTCTTGGCGAAAGCCTTCTTGAGGGGAAAGCTGTAACTCTGTGAGATGATTTCACAGAACACAAAGAAGTTTCTCAGAAAGCTTCTTACTCTTTGTTATCGGAGGATATTTCCTTTGGCCCTATAGTCTTCCAAGGGATCCGAAAGATCTGTTCTCAGATTCAACAGAAATAAGGCTAGCAAAGAGATCCACGAAATACTGATGTAACTCTGTGAGATGAATTAACAGAACACTAAGCAGTTTCTCAGAAAGCTTCTTTCCAGATTTCATCTGAGGATATTTCCTTTTTCACCATAGCCCTCTTTTGGCCTTCCAAATATCACTTTGCCAATTCCACAAGAACTGTCTTAGCGAAAGGCTTCTTGAGGGGAAAGCTGTAACTCTGTGAGATGATTTCACAGAACACAAAGAAGTTTCTCAGAAAGCTTCTTTCTCTTTGTTATCGGAGGATATTTCCTTTGGCCCTATAGTCTTCCAAGGGATCCGAAATATCTGTTCTCAGATTCCACAGAAATAAGGCTAGCAAAGAGATCCACGACATACAGATGTAACTCTGTGAGATGAATTAACAGAACACTAAGCAGTTTCTCAGAAAGCTTCTTTCCAGATTTCATCTGAGGATATTTCCTTTATCACCATAGCCCTCTATGGGATTCCAAATATCACTTTGCCAATTCCACAAGAACTGTCTTAGCGAAAGGCTTCTTGAGGGGAAAGCTGTAACTCTGTGAGATGATTTCACAGAACACAAAGAAGTTTCTCAGAAAGCTTCTTTCTCTTTGTTATCGGAGCATATTTCCTTTGGCCCTATAGTCTTCCAAGGGATCCGAAATATCTGTTCTCAGATTCCACAGAAAGAAGGCTACCAAAGAGATCCACGAAATACAGATGTAACTCTGTGAGATGAATTAACAGAACACTAAGCAGTTTCTCAGAAAGCTTCTTTCCAGATTTCATCTGAGCGTATTTCATTTTTCACCATAGCCCTCTTTTGGCCTTCCAAATATCACTTTGCCAATTCCACAAAAACTGTCTTGGCGTAAGGCTTCTTGAGGGGAAAGCTGTAACTCTGTGAGATGATTTCACAGAACACAAAGAAGTTTCTCAGAAAGCTTCTTTCTCTTTGTTATCGGAGGATATTTCCTTTGGCCCTATAGTCTTCCAAGGGATCCGAAATATCTGTTCTCAGATTCCACAGAAATAAGGCTAGCAAAGAGATCCACGAAATACAGATGTAACTCTGTGAGATGAATTAACAGAACACTAAGCAGTTTCTCAGAAAGCTTCTTTCCAGATTTCATCTGAGGATATTTCCTTTCTCACCATAGCCCTCTATGGGCTTCCAAATATCACTTTGCCAATTCTACAAGAACTGTGTTAGGGAAAGGCTTCTTGAGGGGAAAGCTGTAACTCTGTGAGATGATTTCACAGAACACAAAGAAGTTTCTCAGAAAGCTTCTTTCTCTTTGTTATCGGAGGATATTTCCTTTGGCCCTATAGTCTTCCAAGGGATCCGAAATATCTGTTCTCAGATTCCACAGAAATAAGGCTAGCAAAGAGATCCACGAAATACAAATTTAATTCTGTGAGATTAATTAACAGAACACTAAGCAGTTTCTCAGAAAGCTTCTTTCCAGATTTCATCTGAGGATATTTCCTTTTTCACCATAGCCCTCAATGGGCTCCAAATGTCACCTTGACAATTCCACAAGAACTGTCTTGGCGAAAGACTTCTTGAGGGGAAAGCTGTAACTCTGTGAGATGATTTCACAGAACACAAAGAAGTTTCTCAGAAAGCTTCTTTCTCTTTGTTATCGGAGGATATTTCCTTTGGCCCTATAGTCTTCCAAGGGATCCGAAATATCTGTTCTCAGATTCCACAGAAATAAGGCTAGCAAAGAGATCCACGAAATACAGATGTAACTCTGTGAGATGAATTAACAGAACACTAAGCAGTTTCTCAGAAAGCTTCTTTCCAGATTTCATCTGAGGATATTTCCTTTATCACCATAGCCCTCTATGGGATTCCAAATATCACTTTGACAATTCCACAAGAACTGTCTTAGCGAAAGGCTTCTTGAGGGGAAAGCTGTAACTCTGTGAGATGATTTCACACAACACAAAGAAGTTTCTCAGAAAGCTTCTTTCTCTTTGTTATCGGAGGATATTTCATTTGTCCCTATAGTCTTCCAAGGGATCCGAAATATCTGTTCTCAGATTCCACAGAAATAAGGCTAGCAAAGAGATCCACGAAATACAGATGTAGCTCTGTGAGATGAATTAACAGAACACTAAGCAGTTTCTCAGAAAGCTTCTTTCCAGATTTCATCTGAGGATATTTCCTTTTTCACCATAGCCCACTAGGGGCTTCCAAATGTCACTTTGCCAATTCCACAAGAACTCTCTTGGGGAAAGGCTTCTTGAGGGGAAAGCTGTAACTCTGTGAGATGATTTCACATAATACAAAGGAGTTTTTCAGAAAGCTTCTTTCTCTTTGTTATCGGAGGATATTTCCTTTGGCCCTATAGTCTTCCAAGAGATCCGAAATATCTGTTCTCAGATTCCACAGAAATAAGGCTAGCAAAGAGATCCACGAAATAATGATGTAACTCTGTGAGATGAATTAACAGAACACTAAGCAGTTTCTCAGAAAGCTTCTTTCCAGATTTCATCTGAGGATATTTCCTTTTTCACCATAGCCCTCTATGGGATTCCAAATATCACTTTGCCAATTCCGCAAGAAATGTCTTAGCGAAAGGCTTCTTGAGGGGAAAGCTGTAACTCTGTGAGATGATTTCACAGAACACAAAGAAGTTTCTCAGAAATCTTCTTTCTCTTTGTTATCGGAGGATACTTCCTTTGGCCCTATAGTCTTCCAAGGGATCCGAAATATCTGTTCTCAGATTCCACAGAAATAAGGCTACCAAAGAGATCCACGAAAACAGATGTAACTCTGTGAGATGAATTAACAGAACACTATGCAGTTTCTCAGAAAGCTTCTTTCCAGATTTCATCTGAGCATATTTCCTTTTTCTCCATAGCACTCTTTTGGGCTTCCAAATATCACTTTGCCAATTCCACAAGAAATGTCTTAGTGAAAGGCTTCTTGAGGGGAAAGCTTTAACTCTGTGAGATGATTTCACAGAACACAAAGAAGTTTCTCAGAAAGCTTCTTTCTCTTTGTTATCGGAGCATATTTCCTTTGGCCCTATAGTCTTCCAAGGGATCCGAAATATCTGTTCTCAGATTCCACAGAAATAAGGCTACAAAAGAGATCCACGAAATACAGATGTAACTCTGTGAGATGAATTAACAGAACACTAAGCAGTTTCTCAGAAAGCTTCTTTCCAGATTTCATCTGAGCGTATTTCATTTTTCACCATAGCCCTCTTTTGGCCTTCCAAATATCACTTTGCCAATTCCACAAGAACTGTCTTGGCGTAAGGCTTCTTGAGGGGAAAGCTGTAACTCTGTGAGATGATTTCACAGAACACAAAGAAGTTTCTCAGAAAGCTTCTTTCTCTTTGTTATCGGAGGATATTTCCTTTGGCCCTATAGTCTTCCAAGGGATCCGAAATATCTGTTCTCAGATTCCACAGAAATAAGGCTAGCAAAGAGATCCACGAAATACAGATGTAACTCTGTGAGATGAATTAACAGAACACTAAGCAGTTTCTCAGAAAGCTTCTTTCCAGATTTCATCTGAGGATATTTCCTTTCTCACCATAGCCCTCTATGGGCTTCCAAATATCACTTTGCCAATTCTACAAGAACTGTGTTAGGGAAAGGCTTCTTGAGGGGAAAGCTGTAACTCTGTGAGATGATTTCACAGAACACAAAGAAGTTTCTCAGAAAGCTTCTTTCTCTTTGTTATCGGAGGATATTTCCTTTGGCCCTATAGTCTTCCAAGGGATCCGAAATATCTGTTCTCAGATTCCACAGAAATAAGGCTAGCAAAGAGATCCACGAAATACAAATTTAATTCTGTGAGATTAATTAACAGAACACTAAGCAGTTTCTCAGAAAGCTTCTTTCCAGATTTCATCTGAGGATATTTCCTTTTTCACCATAGCCCTCAATGGGCTCCAAATGTCACCTTGCCAATTCCACAAGAACTGTCTTGGCGAAAGACTTCTTGAGGGGAAAGCTGTAACTCTGTGAGATGATTTCACAGAACACAAAGAAGTTTCTCAGAAAGCTTCTTTCTCTTTGTTATCGGAGGATATTTCCTTTGGCCCTATAGTCTTCCAAGGGATCCGAAATATCTGTTCTCAGATTCCACAGAAATAAGGCTAGCAAAGAGATCCACGAAATACAGATGTAACTCTGTGAGATGAATTAACAGAACACTAAGCAGTTTCTCAGAAAGCTTCTTTCCAGATTTCATCTGAGGATATTTCCTTTATCACCATAGCCCTCTATGGGATTCCAAATATCACTTTGACAATTCCACAAGAACTGTCTTAGCGAAAGGCTTCTTGAGGGGAAAGCTGTAACTCTGTGAGATGATTTCACACAACACAAAGAAGTTTCTCAGAAAGCTTCTTTCTCTTTGTTATCGGAGGATATTTCATTTGTCCCTATAGTCTTCCAAGGGATCCGAAATATCTGTTCTCAGATTCCACAGAAATAAGGCTAGCAAAGAGATCCACGAAATACAGATGTAGCTCTGTGAGATGAATTAACAGAACACTAAGCAGTTTCTCAGAAAGCTTCTTTCCAGATTTCATCTGAGGATATTTCCTTTTTCACCATAGCCCACTAGGGGCTTCCAAATGTCACTTTGCCAATTCCACAAGAACTCTCTTGGGGAAAGGCTTCTTGAGGGGAAAGCTGTAACTCTGTGAGATGATTTCACATAATACAAAGGAGTTTCTCAGAAAGCTTCTTTCTCTTTGTTATCGGAGGATATTTCCTTTGGCCCTATAGTCTTCCAAGAGATCCGAAATATCTGTTCTCAGATTCCACAGAAATAAGACTAGCAAAGAGATCCACGAAATAATGATGTAACTCTGTGAGATGAATTAACAGAACACTAAGCAGTTTCTCAGAAAGCTTCTTTCCAGATTTCATCTGAGGATATTTCCTTTTTCACCATAGCCCTCTATGGGATTCCAAATATCACTTTGCCAATTCCGCAAGAAATGTCTTAGCGAAAGGCTTCTTGAGGGGAAAGCTGTAACTCTGTGAGATGATTTCACTGAACACAAAGAAGTTTCTCAGAAATCTTCTTTCTCTTTGTTATCGGAGGATATTTCCTTTGGCCCTATAGTCTTCCAAGGGATCCGAAATATCTGTTCTCAGATTCCACAGAAATAAGGCTACCAAAGAGATCCACGAAAACAGATGTAACTCTGTGAGATGAATTAACAGAACACTATGCAGTTTATCAGAAAGCTTCTTTCCAGATTTCATCTGAGCATATTTCCTTTTTCTCCATAGCACTCTTTTGGGCTTCCAAATATCACTTTGCCAATTCCACAAGAAATGTCTTAGCGAAAGGCTTCTTGAGGGGAAAGCTTTAACTCTGTGAGATGATTTCACAGAACACAAAGAAGTTTCTCAGAAAGCTTCTTTCTCTTTGTTATCGGAGCATATTTCCTTTGGCCCTATAGTGTTCCAAGGGATCCGAAATATCTGTTCTCAGATTCCACAGAAATAAGGCTAGCAAAGAGATCCACGAAATACAGATGTAACTCTGTGAGATGAATTAACAGAACACTAAGCAGTTTCTCAGAAAGCTTCTTTCCAGATTTCATCTGAGCGTATTTCATTTTTCACCATAGCCCTCTTTTGGCCTTCCAAATATCACTTTGCCAATTCCACAAGAACTGTCTTGGCGTAAGGCTTCTTGAGGGGAAAGCTGTAACTCTGTGAGATGATTTCACAGAACACAAAGAAGTTTCTCAGAAAGCTTCTTTCTCTTTGTTATCGGAGGATATTTCCTTTGGCCCTATAGTCTTCCAAGGGATCCGAAATATCTGTTCTCAGATTCCACAGAAATAAGGCTAGCAAAGAGATCCACGAAATACAGATGTAACTCTGTGAGATGAATTAACAGAACACTAAGCAGTTTCTCAGAAAGCTTCTTTCCAGATTTCATCTGAGGATATTTCCTTTTTCACCATAGCCCTCTATGGGCTTCCAAATATCACTTTGCCAATTCTACAAGAACTGTGTTAGGGAAAGGCTTCTTGAGGGGAAAGCTGTAACTCTGTGAGATGATTTCACAGAACACAAAGAAGTTTCTCAGAAAGCTTCTTTCTCTTTGTTATCGGAGGATATTTCCTTTGGCCCTATAGTCTTCCAAGGGATCCGAAATATCTGTTCTCAGATTCCACAGAAATAAGGCTAGCAAAGAGATCCACGAAATACAAATTTAATTCTGTGAGATTAATTAACAGAACACTAAGCAGTTTCTCAGAAAGCTTCTTTCCAGATTTCATCTGAGGATATTTCCTTTTTCACCATAGCCCTCAATGGGCTCCAAATGTCACCTTGCCAATTCCACAAGAACTGTCTTGGCGAAAGACTTCTTGAGGGGAAAGCTGTAACTCTGTGAGATGATTTCACAGAACACAAAGAAGTTTCTCAGAAAGCTTCTTTCTCTTTGTTATCGGAGGATATTTCCTTTGGCCCTATAGTCTTCCAAGGGATCCGAAATATCTGTTCTCAGATTCCACAGAAATAAGGCTAGCAAAGAGATCCACGAAATACAGATGTAACTCTGTGAGATGAATTAACAGAACACTAAGCAGTTTCTCAGAAAGCTTCTTTCCAGATTTCATCTGAGGATATTTCCTTTATCACCATAGCCCTCTATGGGATTCCAAATATCACTTTGACAATTCCACAAGAACTGTCTTAGCGAAAGGCTTCTTGAGGGGAAAGCTGTAACTCTGTGAGATGATTTCACAGAACACAAAGAAGTTTCTCAGAAAGCTTCTTTCTCTTTGTTATCGTAGGATATTTCATTTGTCCCTATAGTCTTCCAAGGGATCCGAAATATCTGTTCTCAGATTCCACAGAAATAAGGCTAGCAAAGAGATCCACGAAATACAGATGTAGCTCTGTGAGATGAATTAACAGAACACTAAGCAGTTTCTCAGAAAGCTTCTTTCCAGATTTCATCTGAGGATATTTCCTTTTTCACCATAGCCCACTATGGGCTTCCAAATGTCACTTTGCCAATTCCACAAGAACTCTCTTGGGGAAAGGCTTCTTGAGGGGAAAGCTGTAACTCTGTGAGATGATTTCACATAATACAAAGGAGTTTCTCAGAAAGCTTCTTTCTCTTTGTTATCGGAGGATATTTCCTTTGGCCCTATAATCTTCCAAGGGATCCGACATATCTGTTCTCAGATTCCACAGAAATAACGCTAGCAAAGAGATCCACGAAATACAGATGTAAATCTATGAGATGAATTAACAGAACACTAAGCAGTTTCTCAGAAAGCTTCTTTCCAGATTTCATCTGAGGATATTTCCTTTTTCACCATAGCCCTCTATGGGCTTCCAAATATCACTTTGCCAATTCCACAAGAACTGTCTTAGCGAAAGGCTTCTTGAGGGGAAAACTGTAACTCTGTGAGATGATTTCACAGCACACAAAGAAGTTTCTCAGAAAGCTTCTTTCTCTTTGTTATCGGAGGATATTTCCTTTGGCCCTATAGTCTTCCAAGGGATCCGAAATATCTGTTCTCAGATTCCACAGAAATAAGGCTAGCAAAGAGATCCACGAAATAATGATGTAACTCTGTGAGATGAATTAACAGAACACTAAGCAGTTTCTCAGAAAGCTTCTTTCCAGATTTCATCTGAGGATATTTCCTTTTTCACCATAGCCCTCTATGGGCTTCCAAATATCACTTTGCCAATTCTACAAGAACTGTGTTAGGGAAAGGCTTCTTGATGGGAAAGCTGTAACTCTGTGAGATGATTTCACAGAACACAAAGAAGTTTCTCAGAAAGCTTCTTTCTCTTTGTTATCGGAGCATATTTCCTTTGGCCCTATAGTCTTCCAAGGGATCCGAAATATCTGTTCTCAGATTCCACAGAAATAAGGCTAGCAAAGAGATCCACGAAATACAAATTTAATTCTGTGAGATTAATTAACAGAACACTAAGCAGTTTCTCAGAAAGCTTCTTTCCAGATTTCATCTGAGGATATTTCCTTTTTCACCATAGCCCTCAATGGGCTCCAAATGTCACCTTGCCAATTCCACAAGAACTGTCTTGGCGAAAGACTTCTTGAGGGGAAAGCTGTAACTCTGTGAGATGATTTCACAGAACACAAAGAAGTTTCTCAGAAAGCTTCTTTCTCTTTGTTATCGGAGGATATTTCCTTTGGCCCTATAGTCTTCCAAGGGATCCGAAATATCTGTTCTCAGATTCCACAGAAATAAGGCTAGCAAAGAGATCCACGAAATACAGATGTAACTCTGTGAGATGAATTAACAGAACACTAAGCAGTTTCTCAGAAAGCTTCTTTCCAGATTTCATCTGAGGATATTTCCTTTATCACCATAGCCCTCTATGGGATTCCAAATATCACTTTGACAATTCCACAAGAACTGTCTTAGCGAAAGGCTTCTTGAGGGGAAAGCTGTAACTCTGTGAGATGATTTCACACAACACAAAGAAGTTTCTCAGAAAGCTTCTTTCTCTTTGTTATCGGAGGATATTTCATTTGTCCCTATAGTCTTCCAAGGGATCCGAAATATCTGTTCTCAGATTCCACAGAAATAAGGCTACCAAAGAGATCCACGAAATGCAGATGTAACTCTGTGAGATGAATTAACAGAACACTAAGCAGTTTCTCAGAAAGCTTCTTTCCAGATTTCATCTGAGCGTATTTCATTTTTCACCATAGCCCTCTTTTGGCCTTCCAAATATCACTTTGCCAATTCCACAAGAACTGTCTTAGCGAAAGGCTTCTTGAGGGGAAAGCTGTAACTCTGTGAGATGATTTCACAGAACACAAAGAAGTTTCTCAGAAAGCTTCTTTCTCTTTGTTATCGGAGGATATTTCCTTTGGCCCTATAGTCTTCCAAGGGATCCGAAATATCTGTTCTCAGATTCCACAGAAATAAGTCTAGCAAAGAGATACACGAAATACTGATGTAACTCTGTGAGATGAATTAACAGAACACTAAGCTGTTTCTCAGAAAGCTTCTTTCCAGATTTCATCTGAGGATATTTCCTTTTTCACCATAGCCCTCTATGGGCTCCAAATGTCACCTTGCCATTTCCACAAGAACTGTCTTGGCGAAAGCCTTCTTGAGGGGAAAGCTGTAACTCTGTGAGATGATTTCACAGAACACAAAGAAGTTTCTCAGAAAGCTTCTTACTCTTTGTTATCGGAGGATATTTCCTTTGGCCCTATAGTCTTCCAAGGGATCCGAAAGATCTGTTCTCAGATTCAACAGAAATAAGGCTAGCAAAGAGATCCACGAAATACAGATGTGACTCTGTGAGATGAATTAACAGAACACTAAGCAGTTTCTCAGAAAGCTTCTTTCCGGATTTCATCAGAGGATAGTTCGTTTTTCACCGTAGCCCTCTATGGGCTTCCAAATATCACTTTGCCAATTCCACAAGAACTGTCTTAGCGAAAGGCTTCTTGAGGGGAAAGCTGTAACTCTGTGAGATGATTTCACAGAACACAAAGAAGTTTCTCAGAAAGCTTCTTTCTCTTTGTTATCGGAGGATATTTGCTTTGGCCCTATAGTCTTCCAAGGGATCCGAAATATCTGTTCTCAGATTCCACAGAAATAAGGCTAGCAAAGAGATCCACGAAATACTGATGTAACTCTGTGAGATGAATTAACAGAACACTAAGCAGTTTCTCAGAAAGCTTCTTTCCAGATTTCATCTGAGGATATTTCCTTTTTCACCATAGCCCTCTATGGGATTCCAAATATCACTTTGCCAATTCCAGAAGAACTGTCTTAGCGAAAGGCTTCTTGAGGGGAAAGCTGTAACTCTGTGAGATGTTTTCACAGAACACAAAGAAGTTTCTCAGAAAGCTTCTTTCTCTTTGTTATCGGAGGGTATTTCCTTGGCCCTATAGTCTTCCAAGGGATCCGAAATATCTGTTCTCAGATTCCACAGAAATAAGGCTAGCAAAGAGATCCACGAAATACAAATTTAATTCTGTGAGATTAATTCACAGAACACTAAGCAGTTTCTCAGAAAGCTTCTTTCCAGATTTCATCTGAGGATATTTCCTTTTTCACCATAGCCCTCAATGGGCTCCAAATGTCACCTTGCCAATTCCACAAGAACTGTCTTGGCGAAAGACTTCTTGAGGGGAAAGCTGTAACTCTGTGAGATGATTTCACAGAACACAAAGAAGTTTCTCAGAAAGCTTCTTTCTCTTTGTTATCGGAGGATATTTCCTTCGGCCCTATAGTCTTCCAAGGGATCCGAAATATCTGTTCTCAGATTCCACAGAAATAAGGCTAGCAAAGAGTTCCACGAAATACTGATGTAACTCTGTGAGATGAATTAACAGAACACTAAGCAGTTTCTCAGAAAGCTTCTTTCCAGATTTCATCTGAGGATATTTCCTTTATCACCATAGCCCTCTATGGGATTCCAAATATCACTTTGACAATTCCACAAGGACTGTCTTAGCGAAAGGCTTCTTGAGGGGAAAGCTGTAACTCTGTGAGATGATTTCACACAACACAAAGAAGTTTCTCAGAAAGCTTCTTTCTCTTTGTTATCGGAGGATATTTCCTTTGTCCCTATAGACTTCCAAGGGATCCGAAATATCTGTTCTCAGATTCCACAGAAATAAGGCTAGCAAAGAGATCCACGAAATACAGATGTAGCTCTGTGAGATGAATTAACAGAACACTAAGCAGTTTCTCAGAAAGCTTCTTTCCAGATTTCATCTGAGGATATTTCCTTTTTCACCATAGCCCACTATGGGTTTCCAAATGTCACTTTGCCAATTCCACAAGAACTCTCTTGGGGAAAGGCTTCTTGAGGGGAAAGCTGTAACTCTGTGAGATGATTTCACAGAACACAAAGGAGTTTCTCAGAAAGCTTCTTTCTCTTTGTTATCGGAGGATATTTCCTTTGGCCCTATAGTCTTCCAAGGGATCCGACATATCTGTTCTCAGATTCCACAGAAATAAGGCTAGCAAAGAGATCCACGAAATACAGATGTAACTCTGTGAGATGAATTAACAGAACACTAAGCAGTTTCTCAGAAAGCTTCTTTCCAGATTTCATCTGAGGATAATTCCTTTTTCACCATAGCCCTCTATGGGCTTCCAAATATCACTTTGCCAATTCCACAAGAACTGTCTTAGCGAAATGCTTCTTGAGGGGAAAACTGTAACTCTGTGAGATGATTTCACAGCACACAAAGAAGTTTCTCAGAAAGCTTCTTTCTCTTTGTTATCGGAGGATATTTCCTTTGGCCCTATAGTCTTCCAAGGGATCCGAAATATCTGTTCTCAGATTCCACAGAAATAAGGCTAGCAAAGAGATCCACGAAATACTGATGTAACTCTGTGAGATGAATTAACAGTACACTAAGCAGTTTCTCAGAAAGCTTCTTTCCAGATTTCATCTGAGGATATTTCTTTTTTCACCATAGCCCTCTATGGGATTCCAAATGTCACTTTGCCAATTCCGCAAGAAATGTCTTAGCGAAAGGCTTCTTGAGGGGAAAGCTGTAACTCTGTGAGATGATTTCACAGAACACAAAGAAGTTTCTCAGAAATCTTCTTTCTCTTTGTTATCGGAGGATATTTCCTTTGGCCCTGTAGTCTTCCAAGGGAACCGAAATATCTGTTCTCAGATTCCACAGAAATAAGGCTACCAAAGAGATCCACGAAAACAGATGTAACTCTGTGAGATGAATTAACAGAACACTAAGCAGTTTCTCAGAAAGCTTCTTTCCAGATTTCATCTGAGCATATTTCCTTTTTCTCCATAGCCCTCTTTTGGGCTTCCAAATATCACTTTGCCAATTCCACAAGAACTGTCTTAGCGAAAGGCTTCTTGAGGGGAAAGCTGTAACTCTGTGAGATGATTTCACAGAACACAAAGAAGTTTCTCAGAAAGCTTCTTTCTCTTTGTTATCGGAGGATATTTCCTTTGGCCCTATAGTCTTCCAAGGGATCCGAAATATCTGTTCTCAGATTCCAAAGAAATAAGGCTAGCAAAGAGATCCACGAAATACAGATGTAACTCTGTGAGATGAATTAACAGAACACTAAGCAGTTTCTCAGAAAGCTTCTTTCCAGATTTCATCTGAGGATATTTAATTTTTTAACATAGCCCTCTATGGGCTTCCAAATATCACTTTGCCAATTCTACAAGAACTGTCTTAGCGAAAGGCTTCTTGAGGGGAAAGCTGTAACTCTGTGAGATGATTTCACAGCACACAAAGAAGTTTCTCAGAAAGCTTCTTTCTCTTTGTTATCGGAGCATATTTCCTTTGGCCCTATAGTCTTCCAAGGGATCCGAAATATCTGTTCTCAGATTCCACAGAAATAAGGCTAGCAAAGAGATCCACGAAATACAGATGTAACTCTGTGAGATGAATTAACAGAACACTAAGCAGTTTCTCAGAAAGCTTCTTTCCAGATTTCATCTGAGGATATTTCCTTTATCACCATAGCCCTCTATGGGATTCCAAATATCACTTTGCCAATTCCACAAGAACTGTCTTAGCGAAAGGCTTCTTGAGGGGAAAGCTGTAACTCTGTAAGATGATTTCACACAACACAAAGAAGTTTCTCAGAAAGCTTCTTTCTCTTTGTTATCGGAGGATATTTCATTTGTCCCTATAGTCTTCCAAGGGATCCGAAATATCTGTTCTCAGATTCCACAGAAATAAGGCTAGCAAAGAGATCCACGAAATACAGATGTAGCTCTGTGAGATGAATTAACAGAACACTAAGCAGTTTCTCAGAAAGCTTCTTTCCAGATTTCATCTGAGGATATTTCCTTTTTCACCATAGCCCACTAGGGGCTTCCAAATGTCACTTTGCCAATTCCACAAGAACTCTCTTGGGGAAAGGCTTCTTGAGGGGAAAGCTGTAACTCTGTGAGATGATTTCACATAATACAAAGGAGTTTCTCAGAAAGCTTCTTTCTCTTTGTTATCGGAGGATATTTCCTTTGGCCCTATAGTCTTCCAAGAGATCCGAAATATCTGTTCTCAGATTCCACAGAAATAAGGCTAGCAAAGAGATCCACGAAATAATGATGTAACTCTGTGAGATGAATTAACAGAACACTAAGCAGTTTCTCAGAAAGCTTCTTTCCAGATTTCATCTGAGGATATTTCCTTTTTCACCATAGCCCTCTATGGGATTCCAAATATCACTTTGCCAATTCCGCAAGAAATGTCTTAGCGAAAGGCTTCTTGAGGGGAAAGCTGTAACTCTGTGAGATGATTTCACAGAACACAAAGAAGTTTCTCAGAAATCTTCTTTCTCTTTGTTATCGGAGGATATTTCCTTTGGCCCTATAGTCTTCCAAGGGATCCGAAATATCTGTTCTCAGATTCCACAGAAATAAGGCTACCAAAGAGATCCACGAAAACAGATGTAACTCTGTGAGATGAATTAACAGAACACTATGCAGTTTCTCAGAAAGCTTCTTTCCAGATTTCATCTGAGCATATTTCCTTTTTCTCCATAGCACTCTTTTGGGCTTCCAAATATCACTTTGCCAATTCCACAAGAAATGTCTTAGCGAAAGGCTTCTTGAGGGGAAAGCTTTAACTCTGTGAGATGATTTCACAGAACACAAAGAAGTTTCTCAGAAAGCTTCTTTCTCTTTGTTATCGGAGCATATTTCCTTTGGCCCTATAGTGTTCCAAGGGATCCGAAATATCTGTTCTCAGATTCCACAGAAATAAGGCTAGCAAAGAGATCCACGAAATACAGATGTAACTCTGTGAGATGAATTAACAGAACACTAAGCAGTTTCTCAGAAAGCTTCTTTCCAGATTTCATCTGAGCGTATTTCATTTTTCACCATAGCCCTCTTTTGGCCTTCCAAATATCACTTTGCCAATTCCACAAGAACTGTCTTGGCGTAAGGCTTCTTGAGGGGAAAGCTGTAACTCTGTGAGATGATTTCACAGAACACAAAGAAGTTTCTCAGAAAGCTTCTTTCTCTTTGTTATCGGAGGATATTTCCTTTGGCCCTATAGTCTTCCAAGGGATCCGAAATATCTGTTCTCAGATTCCACAGAAATAAGGCTAGCAAAGAGATCCACGAAATACAGATGTAACTCTGTGAGATGAATTAACAGAACACTAAGCAGTTTCTCAGAAAGCTTCTTTCCAGATTTCATCTGAGGATATTTCCTTTTTCACCATAGCCCTCTATGGGCTTCCAAATATCACTTTGCCAATTCTACAAGAACTGTGTTAGGGAAAGGCTTCTTGAGGGGAAAGCTGTAACTCTGTGAGATGATTTCACAGAACACAAAGAAGTTTCTCAGAAAGCTTCTTTCTCTTTGTTATCGGAGCATATTTCCTTTGGCCCTATAGTCTTCCAAGGGATCCGAAATATCTGTTCTCAGATTCCACAGAAATAAGGCTAGCAAAGAGATCCACGAAATACAAATTTAATTCTGTGAGATTAATTAACAGAACACTAAGCAGTTTCTCAGAAAGCTTCTTTCCAGATTTCATCTGAGGATATTTCCTTTTTCACCATAGCCCTCAATGGGCTCCAAATGTCACCTTGCCAATTCCACAAGAACTGTCTTGGCGAAAGACTTCTTGAGGGGAAAGCTGTAACTCTGTGAGATGATTTCACAGAACACAAAGAAGTTTCTCAGAAAGCTTCTTTCTCTTTGTTATCGGAGGATATTTCCTTTGGCCCTATAGTCTTCCAAGGGATCCGAAATATCTGTTCTCAGATTCCACAGAAATAAGGCTAGCAAAGAGATCCACGAAATACAGATGTAACTCTGTGAGATGAATTAACAGAACACTAAGCAGTTTCTCAGAAAGCTTCTTTCCAGATTTCATCTGAGGATATTTCCTTTATCACCATAGCCCTCTATGGGATTCCAAATATCACTTTGACAATTCCACAAGAACTGTCTTAGCGAAAGGCTTCTTGAGGGGAAAGCTGTAACTCTGTGAGATGATTTCACAGAACACAAAGAAGTTTCTCAGAAAGCTTCTTTCTCTTTGTTATCGTAGGATATTTCATTTGTCCCTATAGTCTTCCAAGGGATCCGAAATATCTGTTCTCAGATTCCACAGAAATAAGGCTAGCAAAGAGATCCACGAAATACAGATGTAGCTCTGTGAGATGAATTAACAGAACACTAAGCAGTTTCTCAGAAAGCTTCTTTCCAGATTTCATCTGAGGATATTTCCTTTTTCACCATAGCCCACTATGGGCTTCCAAATGTCACTTTGCCAATTCCACAAGAACTCTCTTGGGGAAAGGCTTCTTGAGGGGAAAGCTGTAACTCTGTGAGATGATTTCACATAATACAAAGGAGTTTCTCAGAAAGCTTCTTTCTCTTTGTTATCGGAGGATATTTCCTTTGGCCCTATAATCTTCCAAGGGATCCGACATATCTGTTCTCAGATTCCACAGAAATAACGCTAGCAAAGAGATCCACGAAATACAGATGTAAATCTATGAGATGAATTAACATAACACTAAGCAGTTTCTCAGAAAGCTTCTTTCTAGATTTCATCTGAGGATATTTCCTTTTTCACCATAGCCCTCTATGGGCTTCCAAATATCACTTTGCCAATTCCACAAGAACTGTCTTAGCGAAAGGCTTCTTGAGGGGAAAACTGTAACTCTGTGAGATGATTTCACAGCACACAAAGAAGTTTCTCAGAAAGCTTCTTTCTCTTTGTTATCGGAGGATATTTCCTTTGGCCCTATAGTCTTCCAAGGGATCCGAAATATCTGTTCTCAGATTCCACAGAAATAAGGCTAGCAAAGAGATCCACGAAATACAGATGTAACTCTGTGAGATGAATTAACAGAACACTAAGCAGTTTCTCAGAAAGCTTCTTTCCAGATTTCATCTGAGGATATTTCCTTTTTCACCATAGCCCTCTATGGGCTTCCAAATATCACTTTGCCAATTCTACAAGAACTGTGTTAGGGAAAGGCTTCTTGAGGGGAAAGCTGTAACTCTGTGAGATGATTTCACAGAACACAAAGAAGTTTCTCAGAAAGCTTCTTTCTCTTTGTTATCGGAGCATATTTCCTTTGGCCCTATAGTCTTCCAAGGGATCCGAAATATCTGTTCTCAGATTCCACAGAAATAAGGCTAGCAAAGAGATCCACGAAATACAAATTTAATTCTGTGAGATTAATTAACAGAACACTAAGCAGTTTCTCAGAAAGCTTCTTTCCAGATTTCATCTGAGGATATTTCCTTTTTCACCATAGCCCTCAATGGGCTCCAAATGTCACCTTGCCAATTCCACAAGAACTGTCTTGGCGAAAGACTTCTTGAGGGGAAAGCTGTAACTCTGTGAGATGATTTCACAGAACACAAAGAAGTTTCTCAGAAAGCTTCTTTCTCTTTGTTATCGGAGGATATTTCCTTTGGCCCTATAGTCTTCCAAGGGATCCGAAATATCTGTTCTCAGATTCCACAGAAATAAGGCTAGCAAAGAGATCCACGAAATACAGATGTAACTCTGTGAGATGAATTAACAGAACACTAAGCAGTTTCTCAGAAAGCTTCTTTCCAGATTTCATCTGAGGATATTTCCTTTATCACCATAGCCCTCTATGGGATTCCAAATATCACTTTGACAATTCCACAAGAACTGTCTTAGCGAAAGGCTTCTTGAGGGGAAAGCTGTAACTCTGTGAGATGATTTCACACAACACAAAGAAGTTTCTCAGAAAGCTTCTTTCTCTTTGTTATCGGAGGATATTTCCTTTGGCCCTATAGTCTTCCAAGGGATCCGAAATATCTGTTCTCAGATTCCACAGAAATAAGGCTAGCAAAGAGATCCACGAAATACAGATGTAGCTCTGTGAGATGAATTAACAGAACACTAAGCAGTTTCTCAGAAAGCTTCTTTCCAGATTTCATCTGAGGATATTTCCTTTTTCACCATAGCCCACTATGGGCTTCCAAATGTCACTTTGCCAATTCCACAAGAACTCTCTTGGGGAAAGGCTTCTTGAGGGGAAAGCTGTAACTCTGTGAGATGATTTCACATAATACAAAGGAGTTTCTCAGAAAGCTTCTTTCTCTTTGTTATCTTAGGATATTTCCTTTGGCCCTATAATCTTCCAAGGGATCCGACATATCTGTTCTCAGATTCCACAGAAATAACGCTCGCAAAGAGATCCACGAAATACAGATGTAAATCTATGAGATGAATTAACAGAACACTAAGCAGTTTCTCAGAAAGCTTCTTTCCAGATTTCATCTGAGGATATTTCCTTTTTCACCATAGCCCTCTATGGGCTTCCAAATATCACTTTGCCAATTCCACAAGAACTGTCTTAGCAAAAGGCTTCTTGAGGGGAAAACTGTAACTCTGTGAGATGATTTCACAGCACACAAAGAAGTTTCTCAGAAAGCTTCTTTCTCTTTGTTATTGGAGGATATTTCCTTTGGCCCTATAATCTTCCAAGAGATCCGAAATATCTGTTCTCAGAATCCACAGAAATAAGGCTAGCAAAGAGATCCACGAAATAATGATGTAACTCTGTGAGATGAATTAACAGAACACTAAGCAGTTTCTCAGAAAGCTTCTTTCCAGATTTCATCTGAGGATATTTCCTTTTTCACCATAGCCCTCTATGGGATTCCAAATATCACTTTGCCAATTCCGCAAGAACTGTCTTAGCGAAAGGCTTCTTCAGGGGAAAGCTGTAACTCTGTGAGATGATTTCACAGAACACAAAGAAGTTTCTCAGAAATCTTCTTTCTCTTTGTTATCGGAGGATATTTCCTTTGGCCCAATAGTCTTCCAAGGGATCCGAAATATCTGTTCTCGGATTCCACAGAAATAAGGCTACCAAAGAGATCCACGAAAACAGATGTAACTCTGTGAGATGAATTAACAGAACACTAAGCAGTTTCTCAGAAAGCTTCTTTCCAGATTTCATCTGAGCATATTTCCTTTTTCTCCATAGCCCTCTTTTGGGCTTCCAAATATCACTTTGCCAATTCCACAAGAAATGTCTTAGCGAAAGGCTTCTTGAGGGGAAAGCTTTAACTCTGTGAGATGATTTCACAGAACACAAAGAAGTTTCTCAGAAAGCTTCTTTCTCTTTGTTATCGGAGCATATTTCCTTTGGCCCTATAGTCTTCCAAGGGATCCGAAATATCTGTTCTCAGATTCCACAGAAATAAGGCTACCAAAGAGATCCACGAAATGCAGATGTAACTCTGTGAGATGAATTAACAGAACACTAAGCAGTTTCTCAGAAAGCTTCTTTCCAGATTACATCTGAGCGTATTTCATTTTTCACCATAGCCCTCTTTTGGCCTTCCAAATATCACTTTGCCAATTCCACAAGAACTGTCTTAGCGAAAGGCTTCTTGAGGGGAAAGCTGTAACTCTGTGAGATGATTTCACAGAACACAAAGAAGTTTCTCAGAAAGCTTCTTTCTCTTTGTTATCGGAGGATATTTCCTTTGGCCCTATAGTCTTCCAAGGGATCCGAAATATCTGTTCTCAGATTCCACAGAAATAAGGCTAGCAAAGAGATCCACGAAATACTGATGTAACTCTGTGAGATGAATTAACAGAACACTAAGCTGTTTCTCAGAAAGCTTCTTTCCAGATTTCATCTGAGGATATTTCCTTTTTCACCATAGCCCTCTATGGGCTCCAAATGTCACCTTGCCATTTCCACAAGAACTGTCTTGGCGAAAGCCTTCTTGAGGGGAAAGCTGTAACTCTGTGAGATGATTTCACAGAACACAAAGAAGTTTCTCAGAAAGCTTCTTACTCTTTGTTATCGGAGGATATTTCCTTTGGCCCTATAGTCTTCCAAGGGATCCGAAAGATCTGTTCTCAGATTCAACAGAAATAAGGCTAGCAAAGAGATCCACGAAATACAGATGTGACTCTGTGAGATGAATTAACAGAACACTAAGCAGTTTCTCAGAAAGCTTCTTTCCGGATTTCATCAGAGGATAGTTCGTTTTTCACCGTAGCCCTCTATGGGCTTCCAAATATCACTTTGCCAATTCCACAAGAACTGTCTTAGCGAAAGGCTTCTTGAGGGGAAAGCTGTAACTCTGTGAGATGATTTCACAGAACACAAAGAAGTTTCTCAGAAAGCTTCTTTCTCTTTGTTATCGGAGGATATTTGCTTTGGCCCTATAGTCTTCCAAGGGATCCGAAATATCTGTTCTCAGATTCCACAGAAATAAGGCTAGCAAAGAGATCCACGAAATACTGATGTAACTCTGTGAGATGAATTAACAGAACACTAAGCAGTTTCTCAGAAAGCTTCTTTCCAGATTTCATCTGAGGATATTTCCTTTTTCACCATAGCCCTCTATGGGATTCCAAATATCACTTTGCCAATTCCAGAAGAACTGTCTTAGCGAAAGGCTTCTTGAGGGGAAAGCTGTAACTCTGTGAGATGTTTTCACAGAACACAAAGAAGTTTCTCAGAAAGCTTCTTTCTCTTTGTTATCGGAGGGTATTTCCTTGGCCCTATAGTCTTCCAAGGGATCCGAAATATCTGTTCTCAGATTCCACAGAAATAAGGCTAGCAAAGAGATCCACGAAATACAAATTTAATTCTGTGAGATTAATTCACAGAACACTAAGCAGTTTCTCAGAAAGCTTCTTTCCAGATTTCATCTGAGGATATTTCCTTTTTCACCATAGCCCTCAATGGGCTCCAAATGTCACCTTGCCAATTCCACAAGAACTGTCTTGGCGAAAGACTTCTTGAGGGGAAAGCTGTAACTCTGTGAGATGATTTCACAGAACACAAAGAAGTTTCTCAGAAAGCTTCTTTCTCTTTGTTATCGGAGGATATTTCCTTCGGCCCTATAGTCTTCCAAGGGATCCGAAATATCTGTTCTCAGATTCCACAGAAATAAGGCTAGCAAAGAGTTCCACGAAATACTGATGTAACTCTGTGAGATGAATTAACAGAACACTAAGCAGTTTCTCAGAAAGCTTCTTTCCAGATTTCATCTGAGGATATTTCCTTTATCACCATAGCCCTCTATGGGATTCCAAATATCACTTTGACAATTCCACAAGGACTGTCTTAGCGAAAGGCTTCTTGAGGGGAAAGCTGTAACTCTGTGAGATGATTTCACACAACACAAAGAAGTTTCTCAGAAAGCTTCTTTCTCTTTGTTATCGGAGGATATTTCCTTTGTCCCTATAGACTTCCAAGGGATCCGAAATATCTGTTCTCAGATTCCACAGAAATAAGGCTAGCAAAGAGATCCACGAAATACAGATGTAGCTCTGTGAGATGAATTAACAGAACACTAAGCAGTTTCTCAGAAAGCTTCTTTCCAGATTTCATCTGAGGATATTTCCTTTTTCACCATAGCCCACTATGGGTTTCCAAATGTCACTTTGCCAATTCCACAAGAACTCTCTTGGGGAAAGGCTTCTTGAGGGGAAAGCTGTAACTCTGTGAGATGATTTCACAGAACACAAAGGAGTTTCTCAGAAAGCTTCTTTCTCTTTGTTATCGGAGGATATTTCCTTTGGCCCTATAGTCTTCCAAGGGATCCGACATATCTGTTCTCAGATTCCACAGAAATAAGGCTAGCAAAGAGATCCACGAAATACAGATGTAACTCTGTGAGATGAATTAACAGAACACTAAGCAGTTTCTCAGAAAGCTTCTTTCCAGATTTCATCTGAGGATAATTCCTTTTTCACCATAGCCCTCTATGGGCTTCCAAATATCACTTTGCCAATTCCACAAGAACTGTCTTAGCGAAATGCTTCTTGAGGGGAAAACTGTAACTCTGTGAGATGATTTCACAGCACACAAAGAAGTTTCTCAGAAAGCTTCTTTCTCTTTGTTATCGGAGGATATTTCCTTTGGCCCTATAGTCTTCCAAGGGATCCGAAATATCTGTTCTCAGATTCCACAGAAATAAGGCTAGCAAAGAGATCCACGAAATACTGATGTAACTCTGTGAGATGAATTAACAGTACACTAAGCAGTTTCTCAGAAAGCTTCTTTCCAGATTTCATCTGAGGATATTTCCTTTTTCACCATAGCCCTCTATGGGATTCCAAATGTCACTTTGCCAATTCCGCAAGAAATGTCTTAGCGAAAGGCTTCTTGAGGGGAAAGCTGTAACTCTGTGAGATGATTTCACAGAACACAAAGAAGTTTCTCAGAAATCTTCTTTCTCTTTGTTATCGGAGGATATTTCCTTTGGCCCTGTAGTCTTCCAAGGGAACCGAAATATCTGTTCTCAGATTCCACAGAAATAAGGCTACCAAAGAGATCCACGAAAACAGATGTAACTCTGTGAGATGAATTAACAGAACACTAAGCAGTTTCTCAGAAAGCTTCTTTCCAGATTTCATCTGAGCATATTTCCTTTTTCTCCATAGCCCCCTTTTGGGCTTCCAAATATCACTTTGCCAATTCCACAAGAACTGTCTTAGCGAAAGGCTTCTTGAGGGGAAAGCTGTAACTCTGTGAGATGATTTCACAGAACACAAAGAAGTTTCTCAGAAAGCTTCTTTCTCTTTGTTATCGGAGGATATTTCCTTTGGCCCTATAGTCTTCCAAGGGATCCGAAATATCTGTTCTCAGATTCCACAGAAATGAGGCTAGCAAAGAGATCCACGAAATACAGATGTAACTCTGTGAGATGAATTAACAGAACACTAAGCAGTTTCTCAGAAAGCTTCTTTCCAGATTTCATCTGAGGATATTTAATTTTTTAACATAGCCCTCTATGGGCTTCCAAATATCACTTTGCCAATTCTACAAGAACTGTCTTAGCGAAAGGCTTCTTGAGGGGAAAGCTGTAACTCTGTGAGATGATTTCACAGCACACAAAGAAGTTTCTCAGAAAGCTTCTTTCTCTTTGTTATCGGAGCATATTTCCTTTGGCCCTATAGTCTTCCAAGGGATCCGAAATATCTGTTCTCAGATTCCACAGAAAGAAGGCTAGCAAAGAGATCCACGAAATACAGATGTAACTCTGTGAGATGAATTAACAGAACACTAAGCAGTTTCTCAGAAAGCTTCTTTCCAGATTTCATCTGGGCGTATTTCATTTTTCACCATAGCCCTCTTTTGGCCTTCCAAATATCACTTTGCCAATTCCACAACAACTGTCTTAGCGAACGGCTTCTTGAGGGGAAAGCTGTAACTCTGTGAGATGATTTCACAGAACACAAAGAAGTTTCTCAGAAAGCTTCTTTCTCTTTGTTATCGGAGGATATTTCCTTTGGCCCTATAGTCTTCCAAGGGATCCGAAATATCTGTTCTCAGATTCCACAGAAATAAGGCTAGCAAAGAGATCCACGAAATACTGATGTAACTCTGTGAGATGAATTAACAGAACACTAAGCAGTTTCTCAGAAAGCTTCTTTCCAGATTTCATCTGAGGATATTTCCTTTTTCACCATAGCCCTCTATGGGATTCCAAATATCACTTTGCCAATTCCAGAAGAACTGTCTTAGCGAAAGGCTTCTTGAGGGGAAAGCTGTAACTCTGTGAGATGATTTCACAGAACACAAAGAAGTTTCTCAGAAAGCTTCTTTCTCTTTGTTATCGGAGGGTATTTCCTTTGGCCCTATAGTCTTCCAAGGGATCCGAAATATCTGTTCTCAGATTCCACAGAAATAAGGCTAGCAAAGAGATCCACGAAATACAGATGTAGCTCTGTGAGATGAATTAACAGAACACTAAGCAGTTTCTCAGAAAGCTTCTTTCCAGATTTCATCTGAGGATATTTCCTTTTTCACCATAGCCCACTATGGGCTTCCAAATGTCACTTTGCCAATTCCACAAGAACTCTCTTGGGGAAAGGCTTCTTGTGGGGAAAGCTGTAACTCTGTGAGATGATTTCACAGAACACAAAGGAGTTTCTCAGAAAGTTTCTTTCTCTTTGTTATCGGAGGATATTTCCTTTGGCCCTATAGTCTTCCAAGGGATCCGACATATCTGTTCTCAGATTCCACAGAAATAAGGCTAGCAAAGAGATCCACGAAATACAGATGTAACTCTATGAGATGAATTAACAGAACACTAAGCAGTTTCTCAGAAAGCTTCTTTCCAGATTTCATCTGAGGATATTTCCTTTTTCACCATAGCCCTCTATGGGCTTCCAAATATCACTTTGCCAATTCCACAAGAACTGTCTTAGCGAAAGACTTCTTGAGGGGAAAACTGTAACTCTCTGAGATGATTTCACAACACACAAAGAAGTTTCTCAGAAAGCTTCTTTCTCTTTGTTATCGGAGGATATTTCCTTTGGCCCTATAGTCTTCCAAGGGATCCGAAAGATCTGTTCTCAGATTCCACAGAAATAAGGCTAGCAAAGAGATCCACGAAATACTGATGTAACTCTGTGAGATGAATTAACAGAACACTAAGCAGTTTCTCAGAAAGCTTCTTTCCAGATTTCATCTGAGGATATTTCCTTTTTCACCATAGCCCTCTATGGGATTCCAAATATCACTTTGCCAATTCCGCAAGAACTGTCTTAGCGAAAGGCTTCTTGAGGGGAAAGCTGTAACTCTGTGAGATGATTTCACAGAACACAAAGAAGTTTCTCAGAAATCTTCTTTCTCTTTGTTATCGGAGGATATTTCCTTTGGCCCTATAGTCTTCCAAGGGATCCGAAATATCTGTTCTCAGATTGCACAGAAATAAGGCTACCAAAGAGATCCACTTAAACAGATGTAACTCTGTGAGATGAATTAACAGAACACTAAGCAGTTTCTCAGAAAGCTTCTTTCCAGATTTCATCTGAGCATATTTCCTTTTTCTCCATAGCCCTCTTTTGGGCTTCCAAATATCACTTTGCCAATTCCACAAGAACTGTCTTAGCGAAAGGCTTCTTGAGGGGAAAGCTTTAACTCTGTGAGATGATTTCACAGAACACAAAGAAGTTTCTCAGAAAGCTTCTTTCTCTTTGTTATCGGAGGATATTTCCTTTGGCCCTATAGTCTTCCAAGGGATCCGAAATATCTGTTCTCAGATTCCACAGAAATAAGGCTAGCAAAGAGATCCACGAAATACAGATGTAACTCTGTGAGATGAATTAACAGAACACTAAGCAGTTTCTCAGAAAGCTTCTTTCCAGAATTCATCTGAGGATATTTTCTTTTTCACCATAGCCCTCTATGGGCTTCCAAATATCACTTTGCCAATTCTACAAGAACTGTCTTAGCGAAAGGCTTCTTGAGGGGAAAGCTGTAACTCTGTGAGATGATTTCACAGAACACAAAGAAGTTTCTCAGAAAGCTTCTTTCTCTTTGTTATCGGAGCATATTTCCTTTGACCCTATAGTCTTCCAAGGGATCCGAAATATCTGTTCTCAGATTCCACAGAAATAAGGCTAGCAAAGAGATCCACGAAATACAAATTTAATTCTGTGAGATTAATTAACAGAACACTAAGCAGTTTCTCAGAAAGCTTCTTTCCAGATTTCATCTGAGGATATTTCCTTTTTCACCATAGCCCTCAATGGGCTCCAAATGTCACCTTGCCAATTCCACAAGAACTGTCTTGGCGAAAGACTTCTTGAGGGGAAAGCTGTAACTCTGTGAGATGATTTCACAGAACACAAAGAAGTTTCTCAGAAAGCTTCTTTCTCTTTGTTATCGGAGGAGATTTCCTTTGGCCCTATAGTCTTCCAAGGGATCCGAAATATCTGTTCTCAGATTCCACAGAAATAAGGCTAGCAAAGAGATCCACGAAATACTGATGTAACTCTGTGAGATGAATTAACAGAACACTAAGCAGTTTCTCAGAAAGCTTCTTTCCAGATTTCATCTGAGGATATTTCCTTTTTCACGATAGCCCTCTATGGGATTCCAAATATCACTTTGCCAATTCCAGAAGAACTGTCTTAGCGAAAGGCTTCTTGAGGGGAAAGCTGTAACTCTGTGAGATGATTTCACAGAACACAAAGAAGTTTCTCAGAAAGCTTCTTTCTCTTTGTTATCGGAGGGTATTTCCTTTGGCCCTATAGTCTTCCAAGGGATCCAAAATATCTGTTCTCAGATTCCACAGAAATAAGGCTAGCAAAGAGATATATGAAATACAAATTTAATTCTGTGAGATTAATTAACAGAACACTAAGCAGTTTCTCAGAAAGCTTCTTTCCAGATTTCATCTGAGGATATTTCCTTTTTCACCATAGCCCTCAATGGGCTCCAAATGTCACCTTGCCAATTCCACAAGAACTGTCTTGGCGAAAGACTTCTTGTGGGGAAAGCTGTAACTCTGTGAGATGATTTCACAGAACACAAAGGAGTTTCTCAGAAAGCTTCTTTCTCTTTGTTATCGGAGGATATTTCCTTTGGCCCTATAGTCTTCCAAGGGATCCGACATATCTGTTCTCAGATTCCACAGAAATAAGGCTAGCAAAGAGATCCACGAAATACAGATGTAACTCTATGAGATGAATTAACAGAACACTAAGCAGTTTCTCAGAAAGCTTCTTTCCAGATTTCATCTGAGGATATTTCCTTTTTCACCACAGCCCTCTATGGGCTTCCAAATATCACTTTGCCAATTCCACAAGAACTGTCTTAGCGAAAGGCTTCTTGAGGGGAAAACTGTAACTCTCTGAGATGATTTCACAGCACACAAAGAAGTTTCTCAGAAAGCTTCTTTCTCTTTGTTATCGGAGGATATTTCCTTTGGCCCTATAGTCTTCCAAGGGATCCGAAAGATCTGTTCTCAGATTCCACAGAAATAAGGCTAGCAAAGAGATCCACGAAATACAGATGTAACTCTGTGAGATGAATTAACAGAACACTAAGCAGTTTCTCAGAAAGCTTCTTTCCAGATTTCATCTGAGGATATTTCCTTTATCACCATAGCCCTCTATGGGATTCCAAATATCACTTTGCCAATTCCGCAAGAACTGGCTTAGCGAAAGGCTTCTTGAGGGGAAAGCTGTAACTCTGTGAGATGATTTCACAGAACACAAAGAAGTTTCTCAGAAAGCTTCTTTCTCTTTGTTATCGGAGGATATTTCCTTTGGCCCTATAGTCTTCCAAGGGATCCGAAATATCTGTTCTCAGATTCCACAGAAATAAGGCTACCAAAGAGATCCACGAAAACAGATGTAACTCTGTGAGATGAATTAACAGAACACTAAGCAGTTTCTCAGAAAGCTTCTTTCCAGATTTCATCTGAGGATATTTCCTTTTTCACCATAGCCCTCTATGGGATTCCAAATATCACTTTGCCAATTCCAGAAGAACTGTCTTAGCGAAAGTCTTCTTGAGGGGAAAGCTGTAACTCTGTGAGATGATTTCACAGAACACAAAGAAGTTTCTCAGAAAACTTCTTTCTCTTTGTTATCGGAGGGTATTTCCTTTGGACCTATAGTCTTCCAAGGGATCCGAAATATCTGTTCTCAGATTCCACAGAAATAAGGCTAGCAAGGAGATCCACGAAATACAAATTTAATTCTGTGAGATTAATTAACAGAACACTAAGCAGTTTCTCAGAAAGCTTCTTTCCAGATTTCATCTGAGGATATTTCCTTTTTCACCATAGCCCTCAATGGGCTCCAAATGTCACCTTGCCAATTCCACAAGAACTGTCTTGGCGAAAGACTTCTTGAGGGGAAAGCTGTAACTCTGTGAGATGATTTCACAGAACACAAAGAAGTTTCTCAGAAAGCTTCTTTCTCTTTGTTATCGGAGGATATTTCCTTTGGCCCTATAGTCTTCCAAGGGATCCGAAATATCTGTTCTCAGATTCCACAGAAATAAGGCTAGCAAAGAGATCCACGAAATACAGATGTAACTCTGTGAGATGAATTAACAGAACACTAAGCAGTTTCTCAGAAAGCTTCTTTCCAGATTTCATCTGAGGATATTTCCTTTATCACCATAGCCCTCTATGGGATTCCAAATATCACTTTGACAATTCCACAAGAACTGTCTTAGCGAAAGGCTTCTTGAGGGGAAAGCTGTAACTCTGTGAGATGATTTCACACAACACAAAGAAGTTTCTCAGAAAGCTTCTTTCTCTTTGTTATCGGAGGATATTTCCTTTGTCCCAGTAGTCTTGCAAGGGATCCGAAATATCTGTTCTCAGATTCCACAGAAATAAGGCTAGCAAAGAGATCCACGAAATACAAATTTAATTCTGTGAGATTAATTAACAGAACACTAAGCAGTTTCTCAGAAAGCTTCTTTCCAGATTTCATCTGAGGATATTTCCTTTTTCACCATAGCCCTCAATGGGCTCCAAATGTCACCTTGCGAATTCCACAAGAACTGTCTTGGCGAAAGACTTCTTGAGGGGAAAGCTGTAACTCTGTGAGATGATATCACAGAACACAAAGAAGTTTCTCAGAAAGCTTCTTTCTCTTTGTTATCGGAGGATATTTCCTTTGGCCCTATAGTCTTCCAAGGGATCCGAAATATCTGTTCTCAGATTCCACAGAAATAAGGCTAGCAAAGAGATCCACGAAATACAGATGTAACTCTGTGAGATGAATTAACAGAAAACTAAGCAGTTTCTCAGAAAGCTTCTTTCCAGATTTCATCTGAGGATATTTCCTTTATCACCATAGCCCTCTATGGGATTCCAAATATCACTTTGACAATCCCACAAGAACTGTCTTAGCGAAAGGCTTCTTGAGGGGAAAGCTGTAACTCTGTGAGATGATTTCACACAACACAAAGAAGTTTCTCAGAAAGCTTCTTTCTCTTTGTTATCGGAGGATATTTCCTTTGTCCCTATAGTCTTCCAAGGGATCCGAAATATCTGTTCTCAGATTCCACAGAAATAAGGCTAGCAAAGAGATCCACGAAATAAAGATGTAGCTCTGTGAGATGAATTAACAGAACACTAAGCAGTTTCTCAGAAAGCTTCTTTCCAGATTTCATCTGAGGATATTTCCTTTTTCACCATAGCCCTCTATGGGCTTCCAAATATCACTTTGCCAATTCCACAAGAACTGTCTTAGCGAAAGGCTTCTTGAGGGGAAAACTGTAACTCTGTGAGATGATTTCACAGCACACAAAGAAGTTTCTCAGAAAGCTTCTTTCTCTTTGTTATCGGAGGATATTTCCTTTGGCCCTATAGTCTTCCAAGGGATCCGAAATATCTGTTCTCAGATTCCACAGAAATAAGGCTAGCAAAGAGATCCACGAAATACTGATGTAACTCTGTGAGATGAATTAACAGAACACTAAGCAGTTTCTCAGAAAGCTTCTTTCCAGATTTCATCTGAGGATATTTCCTTTTTCACCATAGCCCTCTATGGGATTCCAAATATCACTTTGCCAATTCCGCAAGAACTGTCTTAGCGAAAGGCTTCTTGAGGGGAAAGCTGTAACTCTGTGAGATGATTTCACAGAACACAAAGAAGTTTCTCAGAAAGCTTCTTTCTCTTTGTTATCGGAGGATATTTCCTTTGGCCCTATAGTCTTCCAAGGGATCCGAAATATCTGTTCTCAGATTCCACAGAAATAAGGCTAGCAAAGAGATCCACGAAATAAAGATGTAACTCTGTGAGATGAATTAACAGAACACTAAGCTGTTTCTCAGAAAGCTTCTTTCCAGATTTCATCTGAGGATATTTCCTTTTTCACCATAGCCCTCTATGGGCTCCAAATGTCACCTTGCCAATTCCACAAGAACTGTCTTGGCGAAAGCCTTCTTGAGGGGAAAGCTGTAACTCTGTGAGATGATTTCACAGAACACAAAGAAGTCTCTCAGAAAGCTTCTTACTCTTTGGTATCGGAGGATATTTCCTTTGGCCCTATAGTCTTCCAAGGGATCCGAAAGATCTGTTCTCAGATTCAACAGAAATAAGGCTAGCAAAGAGATCCACGAAATACAGATGTGACTCTGTGAGACGAATTAACAGAACACTAAGAAGTTTCTCAGAAAGCTTCTTTCCGGATTTCATCTGAGGATATTTCGTTTTTCACCGTAGCCCTCTATGGGCTTCCAAATATCACTTTGCCAATTCCACAAGAACTGTCTTAGCGAAAGGCTTCTTGAGGGGAAAGCTGTAACTCTGTGAGATGATTTCACAGAACACATAGAAGTTTCTCAGATAGCTTCTTTCTCTTTGTTATCGGAGGATATTTCCTTTGGCCCTATAGTCTTCCAAGGGATCCGAAATATCTGTTCTCAGATTCCACAGAAATAAGGCTAGCAAAGAGATCCACGAAACACTGATGTAACTCTGTGAGATGAATTAACAGAACACTAAGCAGTTTCTCAGAAAGCTTCTTTCCAGATTTCATCTGAGGATATTTCCTTTTTCACCATAGCCCTCTATGGGATTCCAAATATCACTTTGCCAATTCCAGAAGAACTGTCTTAGCGAAAGGCTTCTTGAGGGGAAAGCTGTAACTCTGTGAGATTATTTCACAGAACACAAAGAAATTTCTCAGAAAGCTTCTTTCTCTTTGTTATCGGAGGGTATTTCCTTTGGCCCTATAGTCTTCCAAGGGATCCGAAATATCTGTTCTCAGATTCCACAGAAATAAGACTAGCAAAGAGATCCACGAAATACAAATTTAATTCTGTGAGATTAATTAACAGAACACTAAGCAGTTTCTCAGAAAGCTTCTTTCCAGATTTCATCTGAGGATATTTCCTTTTTCACCATAGCCCTCAATGGGCTCCAAATGTCACCTTGCCAATTCCACAAGAACTGTCTTGGCGAAAGACTTCTTGAGGGGAAAGCTGTAACTCTGTGAGATGATTTCACAGAACAAAAGAAGTTTCTCAGAAAGCTTCTTTCTCTTTGTTATCGGAGGATGTTTCCTTTGGCCCTATAGTCTTCCAAGGGATCCGAAATATCTGTTCTCAGATTCCACAGAAATAAGGCTAGCAAAGAGATCCACGAAATACAGATGTAACTCTGTGAGATGAATTAACAGAACACTAAGCAGTTTCTCAGAAAGCTTCTTTCCAGATTTCATCTGAGGATATTTCCTTTATCACCATAGGCCTCTATGGGATTCCAAATATCACTTTGACAATTCCACAAGAACTGTCTTAGCGAAAGGCTTCTTGAGGGGAAAGCTGTAACTCTGTGAGATGATTTCACAGAACACAAAGAAGTTTCTCAGAAAGCTTCTTTCTCTTTGTTATCGGAGGATATATCCTTTGGCCCTATAGTCTTCCAAGGGATCCGAAATATCTGTTCTCAGATTCCACAGAAATAAGGCTAGCAAAGAGATCCACGAAATAAAGATGTAGCTCTGTGAGATGAATTAACAGAACACTAAGCAGTTTCTCAGAAAGCTTCTTTCCAGATTTCATCTGAGGATATTTCCTTTTTCACCATAGCCCTCAATGGGCTCCAAATGTCACCTTGCCAATTCCACAAGAACTGTCTTGGCGAAAGACTTCTTGAGGGGAAAGCTGTAACTCTGTGAGATGATATCACAGAACACAAAGAAGTTTCTCAGAAAGCTTCTTTCTCTTTGTTATCGGAGGATATTTCCTTTGGCCCTATAGTCTTCCAAGGGATCCGAAATATCTGTTCTCAGAATTCCACAGAAATAAGGCTAGCAAAGAGATCCACGAAATACAGATGTAACTCTGTGAGATGAATTAGCAGAACACTAAGCAGTTTCTCAGAAAGCTTCTTTCCAGATTTCATCTGAGGATATTTCCTTTTTCACCATAGCCCTCTATGGGCTTCCAAATATCACTTTGCCAATTCCACAAGAACTGTCTTAGCGAAAGGCTTCTTGAGGGGAAAACTGTAACTCTGTGAGATGATTTCACAGCACACAAAGAAGTTTCTCAGAAAGCTTCTTTCTCTTTGTTATCGGAGGATATTTCCTTTGGCCCTATAGTCTTCCAAGGGATCCGAAATATCTGTTCTCAGATTCCACAGAAATAAGGCTAGCAAAGAGATCCACGAAATACTGATGTAACACTGTGAGATGAATTAACAGAACACTAAGCAGTTTCTCAGAAAGCTTCTTTCCAGATTTCATCTGAGGATATTTCCTTTTTCACCATAGCCCTCTATGGGCTTCCAAATATCACTTTGCCAATTCTACAAGAACTGTCTTAGCGAAAGGCTTCTTGAGGGGAAAGTTGTAACTCTGTGAGATGATTTCACAGAACACAAAGAAGTTTCTCAGAAAGCTTCTTTCTCTTTGTTATCGGAGCATATTTCCTTTGGCCCTATAGTCTTCCAAGGGATCCGAAATATCTGTACTCAGATTCCACAGAAATAAGGCTACCAAAGAGATCCACGAAATACAGATGTAACTCTGTGAGATGAATTAACAGAACACTAAGCAGTTTCTCAGAAAGTTTCTTTCCAGATTTCATCTGAGCGTATTTCATTTTTCACCATAGCCCTCTTTTGGCCTTCCAAATATCACTTTGCCAATTCCACAAGAACTGTCTTAGCGAAAGGCTTCTTGAGGGGAAAGCTGTAACTCTGTGAGATGATTTCACACAACACAAAGAAGTTTCTCAGAAAGCTTCTTTCTCTTTGTTATCGGAGGGTATTTCCTTTGGCCCTATAGTCTTCCAAGGAATCCGAAATATCTGTTCTCAGATTCCAGAGAAATAAGGCTAGCAAAGAGATCCACGAAATACAAATTTAATTCTGTGAGATGAATTAACAGAACACTAAGCAGTTTCTCAGAAAGCTTCTTTCCAGATTTCATCTGAGGATATTTCCTTTTTCACCATAGCCCTCTATGGGCTTCCAAATATCACTTTGCCAATTCCACAAGAACTGTCTTAGCGAAAGGCTTCTTGAGGGGAAAACTGTAACTCTGTGAAATGATTTCACAGCACAAAAAGAAGTTTCTCAGAAAGCTTCTTTCTCTTTGTTATCGGAGGATATTTCTTTTGGCCCTATAGTCTTCCAAGGGATCCGAAATATCTGTTCTCAGATTCCACAGAAATAAGGCTAGCAAAGAGATCCACGAAATACTGATGTAACTCTGTGAGATGAATTAACAGAACACTAAGCAGTTTCTCAGAAAGCTTCTTTCCAGATTTCATCTGAGGATATTTCCTTTTTCACCATAGCCCTCTATGGGATTCCAAATATCACTTTGCCAATTCCGCAAGAACTGTCTTAGCGATAGGCTTCTTGAGGGGAAAGCTGTAACTCTGTGAGATGATTTCACAGAACACAAAGAAGTTTCTCAGAAAGCTTCTTTCTCTTTGTTATCGGAGGATATTTCCTTTGGCCCTATAGTCTTCCAAGGGATCCGAAATATCTGTTCTCAGATTCCACAGAAATAAGGCTACCAAAGAGATCCACGAAATACAGATGTAACTCTGTGAGATGAATTAACAGAACACTAAGCAGTTTCTCAGAAAGCTTCTTTCCAGATTTCATCTGAGCGTATTTCATTTTTCACCATAGCCCTCTTTTGGCCTTCCAAATATCGCTTTGCCAATTCCACAAGAACTGTCTTAGCGAAAGGCTTCTTGAGGGGAAAGATGTAACTCTGTGAGATGATTTCACAGAACACAAAGAAGTTTCTCAGAAAGCTTCTTTCTCTTTGTTATCGGAGGATATTTCCTTTGGCCCTATAGTCTTCCAAGGGATCCGAAATATCTGTTCTCAGATTCCACAGAAATAAGGCTAGCAAAGAGATCCACGAAATACTGATGTAACTCTGTGAGATGAATTAACAGAACACTAAGCAGTTTCTCAGAAAGCTTCTTTCCAGATTTCATCTGAGGATATTTCCTTTATCACCATAGCCCTCTATGGGATTCCAAATATCACTTTGACAATTCCACAAGAACTGTCTTAGCGAAAGGCTTCTTGAGGGGAAAGCTGTAACTCTGTGAGATGATCTCACAGAACACAAAGAAGTTTCTCAGAAAGCTTCTTTCTCTTTGTTATCGGAGGGTATATCCTTTGGCCCTATAGTCTTCCAAGGGATCCGAAATATCTGTTCTCAGATTCCACAGAAATAAGGCTATCAAAGAGATCCACGAAATACAAATTTAATTCTGTGAGACTAATTAACAGAACACTAAGCAGTTTCTCAGAAAGCTTCTTTCCAGATTTCATCTGAGGATATTTCCTTTTTCACCATAGCCCTCAATGGGCTCCAAATGTCACCTTGCCAATTCCACAAGAACTGTCTTGGCGAAAGACTTCTTGAGGGGAAAGCTTTAACTCTGTGAGATGATATCACAGAACACAAAGAAGTTTCTCAGAAAGCTTCTTTCTCTTTGTTATCGGAGGATATTTCCTTTGGCCCTATATTCTTCCAAGGGATCCGAAATATCTGTTCTCAGAATTCCACAGAAATAAGGCTAGCAAAGAGATCCACGAAATACAGATGTAACTCTGTGAGATGAATTAACAGAACACTAAGCAGTTTCTCAGAAAGCTTCTTTCCAGATTTCATCTGAGGATATTTCCTTTATCACCATAGCCCTCTATGGGATTCCAAATATCACTTTGACAATCCCACAAGAACTGTCTTAGCGAAAGGCTTCTTGAGGGGAAAGCTGTAACTCTGTGAGATGATTTCACAGAACACAAAGAAGTTTCTCAGAAAGCTTCTTTCTCTTTGTTATCGGAGGATATTTCCTTTGGCCCTATAGTCTTCCAAGGGATCCGAAATATCTGTTCTCAGATTCCACAGAAATGAGGCTAGCAAAGAGATCCACGAAATACAGATGTAACTCTGTGAGATGAATTAACAGAACACTAAGCAGTTTCTCAGAAAGCTTCTTTCCAGATTTCATCTGAGGATATTTCCTTTTTCACCATAGCCCTCTATGGGCTTCCAAATATCACTTTGCCAATTCTACAAGAACTGTCTTAGCGAAAGGCTTCTTGAGGGGAAAGCTGTAACTCTGTGAGATGATTTCACAGAACACAAAGAAGTTTCTCAGAAAGCTTCTTTCTCTTTGTTATCGGAGGATATTTCCTTTGGCCCTATAGTCTTCCAAGGGATCCGAAATATCTGTTCTCAGATTCCACAGAAATAAGGCTAGCAAAGAGATCCACGAAATACTGATGTAACTCTGTGAGATGAATTAACAGAACACTAAGCAGTTTCTCAGAAAGCTTCTTTTAAGATTTCATCTGAGGATATTTCCTTTTTCACCATAGCCCACCATGGGCTTCCAAATGTCACTTTGCCAATTCCACAAGAACTCTCTTGGGGAAAGGCTTCTTGAGGGGAAAGCTGTAACTCTGTGAGATGATTTCACAGAACACAAAGGAGTTTCTCAGAAAGCTTCTTTCTCTTTGTTATCGGAGGATATTTCTTTTGGCCCTATAGTCTTCCAAGGGATCCGACATATCTGTTCTCAGATTCCACAGAAATAAGGCTAGCAAAGAGATCCACGAAATACAGATGTAACTCTGTGAGATGAATTAACAGAACACTAAGCAGTTTCTCAGAAAGCTTCTTTCCAGATTTCATCTGAGGATATTTCCTTTTTCACCGTAGCCCTCTATGGGCTTCCAAATATCACTTTGCCAATTCCACAAGAACTGTCTTAGCGAAAGGCTTCTTGAGGGGAAAACTGTAACTCTGTGAGATGATTTCACAGCACACAAAGAAGTTTCTCAGAAAGCTTCTTTCTCTTTGTTATCGGAGGATATTTCCTTTGGCCCTGTAGTCTTCCAAGGGATCCGAAATATCTGTTCTCAGATTCCACAGAAATAAGGCTAGCAAAGAGATCCACGAAATACTGATGTAACTCTGTGAGATGAATTAACAGAACACTAAGCAGTTTCTCAGAAAGCTTCTTTCCAGATTTCATCTGAGGATATTTCCTTTTTCACCATAGCCCTCTATGGGATTCCAAATATCACTTTGCCAATTCCGCAAGAACTGTCTTAGCGAAAGGCTTCTTGAGGGGAAAGCTGTAACTCTGTGAGATGATTTCACAGAACACAAAGAAGTTTCTCAGAAATCTTCTTTCTCTTTGTTATCGGAGGATATTTCCTTTGGCCCTATAGTCTTCCAAGGGATCCGAAATATCTGTTCTCAGATTCCACAGAAATAAGGCTAGCAAAGAGATCCACGAAAACAGATGTAACTCTGTGAGATGAATTAACAGAACACTAAGCAGTTTCTCAGAAAGCTTCTTTCCAGATTTCATCTGAGCATATTTCCTTTTTCTCCATAGCCCTCTTTTGGGCTTCCAAATATCACTTTGCAAATTCCACAAGAACTGTCTTAGCGAAAGGCTTCTTGAGGGGAAAGCTGTAACTCTGTGAGATGATTTCACAGAACACAAAGAAGTTTCTCAGAAAGCTTCTTTCTCTTTGTTATCGGAGGATATTTCCTTTGGCCCTATAGTCTTCCAAGGGATCCGACATATCTGTTCTCAGATTCCACAGAAATAAGGCTAGCAAAGAGATCCACGAAATACAGATGTAACTCTGTGAGATGAATTAACAGAACACTAAGCAGTTTCTCAGAAATCTTCTTTCCAGATTTCATCTGAGGATATTTCCTTTTTCACCATAGCCCTCTATGGGCTTCCAAATATCACTTTGCCAATTCCACAAGAACTGTCTTAGCGAAAGGCTTCTTGAGGGGAAAGCTTTAACTCTGTGAGATGATTTCTCAGAACACAGAGAAGTTTCTCAGAAAGCTTCTTTCTCTTTGTTATCGGAGGATATTTCCTTTGGCCTTATAGTCTTCCAAGGGATCCGACATATCTGTTCTCAGATTCCACAGAAATGAGGCTAGCAAAGAGATCCACGAAATACAGATGTAACTCTGTGAGATGAATTAACAGAACACTAAGCAGTTTCTCAGAAAGCTTCTTTCCAGATTTCATCTGAGGATATTTCCTTTTTCACCATAGCCCTCTATGGGCTTCCAAATATCACTTTGCCAATTCTACAAGAACTGTCTTAGCGAAAGGCTTCTTGAGGGGAAAGCTGTAACTCTGTGAGATGATTTCACAGAACACAAAGAAGTTTCTCAGAAAGCTTCTTTCTCTTTGTTATCGGAGGATATTTCCTTTGGCCCTATAGTCTTCCAAGGGATCCGAAATATCTGTTCTCAGATTCCACAGAAATAAGGCTAGCAAAGAGATCCACGAAATACTGATGTAACTCTGTGAGATGAATTAACAGAACACTAAGCAGTTTCTCAGAAAGCTTCTTTCCAGATTTCATCTGAGGATATTTCCTTTTTCACCATAGCCCACCATGGGCTTCCAAATGTCACTTTGCCAATTCCACAAGAACTCTCTTGGGGAAAGGCTTCTTGAGGGGAAAGCTGTAACTCTGTGAGATGATTTCACAGAACACAAAGGAGTTTCTCAGAAAGCTTCTTTCTCTTTGTTATCGGAGGATATTTCCTTTGGCCCTATAATCTTCCAAGGGATCCGACATATCTGTTCTCAGATTCCACAGAAATAAGGCTAGCAAAGAGATCCACGAAATACAGATGTAACTCTGTGAGATGAATTAACAGAACACTAAGCAGTTTCTCAGAAAGCTTCTTTCCAGATTTCATCTGAGGATATTTCCTTTTTCACCATAGCCCTCTATGGGCTTCCAAATATCACTTTGCCAATTCCACAACAACTGTCTTAGCGAAAGGCTTCTTGAGGGGAAAACTGTAACTCTGTGAGATGATTTCACAGCACACAAAGAAGTTTCTCAGAAAGCTTCTTTCTCTTTGTTATCGGAGGATATTTCCTTTGGCCCTGTAGTCTTCCAAGGGATCCGAAATATCTGTTCTCAGAACCACAGATAAGGCTAGCAAAGAGATCCACGAAATACTGATGTAACTCTGTGAGATGAATTAACAGAACACTAAGCAGTTTCTCAGAAAGCTTCTTTCCAGATTTCATCTGAGCATATTTCCTTTTTCTCCATAGCCCTCTTTTGGGCTTCCAAATATCACTTTGCCAATTCCACAAGAACTGTCTTAGCGAAAGGCTTCTTGAGGGGAAAGCTTTAACTCTGTGAGATGATTTCACAGAACACAAAGAAGTTTCTCAGAAAGCTTCTTTCTCTTTGTTATCGGAGGATATTTCCTTTGGCCCTATAGTCTTCCAAGGGATCCGAAATATCTGTTCTCAGATTCCACAGAAATAAGGCTAGCAAAAAGATCCACGAAATACAGATGTAACTCTGTGAGATGAATTAACAGAACACTAAGCAGTTTCTCAGAAAGCTTCTTTCCAGATTTCATCTGAGGATATTTCCTTTTTCACCATAGCCCTCTATGGGCTTCCAAATATCACTTTGCCAAGTCTACAAGAACTGTCTTAGCGAAAGGCTTCTTGAGGGGAAAGCTGTAACTCTGTGAGATGATTTCACAGAACACAAAGAAGTTTCTCAGAAAGCTTCTTTCTCTTTGTTATCGGAGCATATTTCCTTTGGCCCTATAGTCTTCCAAGGGATCCGACATATCTGTTCTCAGATTCCACAGAAATAAGGCTACCAAAGAGATCCACGAAATACTGATGTAACTCTGTGAGATGAATTAACAGAACACTAAGCAGTTTCTCAGAAAGCTTCTTTCCAGATTTCATCTGAGCGTATTTCATTTTTCACCATAGCCCTCTTTTGGCCTTCCAAATATCACTTTGTCAATTCCACAAGAACTGTCTTAGCGAAAGGCTTCTTGAGGGGAAAGCTGTAACTCTGTGAGATGATTTCACAGAACACAAAGAAGTTTCTCAGAAAGCTTCTTTCTCTTTGTTATCGGAGGATATTTCCTTTGGCCCTATAGTCTTCCAAGGGATCCGAAATATCTGTTCTCAGATTCCACAGAAATAAGGCTAGCAAAAAGATCCACGAAATACAGATGTAACTCTGTGAGATGAATTAACAGAACACTAAGCAGTTTCTCAGAAAGCTTCTTTCCAGATTTCATCTGAGGATATTTCCTTTTTCACCATAGCCCTCTATGGGCTTCCAAATATCACTTTGCCAAGTCTACAAGAACTGTCTTAGCGAAAGGCTTCTTGAGGGGAAAGCTGTAACTCTGTGAGATGATTTCACAGAACACAAAGAAGTTTCTCAGAAAGCTTCTTTCTCTTTGTTATCGGAGCATATTTCCTTTGGCCCTATAGTCTTTCAAGGGATCCGACATATCTGTTCTCAGATTCCACAGAAATAAGGCTACCAAAGAGATCCACGAAATACTGATGTAACTCTGTGAGATGAATTAACAGAACACTAAGCAGTTTCTCAGAAAGCTTCTTTCCAGATTTCATCTGAGCGTATTTCATTTTTCACCATAGCCCTCTTTTGGCCTTCCAAATATCACTTTGTCAATTCCACAAGAACTGTCTTAGCGAAAGGCTTCTTGAGGGGAAAGCTGTAACTCTGTGAGATGATTTCACAGAACACAAAGAAGTTTCTCAGAAAGCTTCTTTCTCTTTGTTATCGGAGGATATTTCCTTTGGCCCTATAGTCTTCCAAGGGATCCGAAATATCTGTTCTCAGATTCCACAGAAATAAGGCTAGCAAAGAGATCCACGAAATACTGATGTAACTCTGTGAGATGAATTAACAGAACACTAAGCAGTTTCTCAGAAAGCTTCTTTCCAGATTTCATCTGAGGATATTTCCTTTTTCACCATAGCCCTCTATGGGCTCCAAATGTCACCTTGCCAATTCCACAAGAACTGTCTTGGCGAAAGGCTTCTTGAGGGGAATGCTGTAACTCTGTGAGATGATTTCACAGAACACAAAGAAGTTTCTCAGAAAGCTTCTTACTCTTTGTTATCGGAGGATATTTCCTTTGTCCCTATAGTCTTCCAAGGGATCCGAAAGATCTGTTCTCAGATTCAACAGAAATAAGGCTAGCAAAGAGATCCACGAAATACAGATGTGACTCTGTGAGATGAATTAACAGAACACTAAGCAGTTTCTCAGAAAGCTTCTTTCCGGATTTCGTCTGAGGATATTTCGTTTTTCACCGTAGCCCTCTATGGGCTTCCAAATATCACTTTGCCAATTCCACAAGAACTGTCTTAGCGAAAGGCTTCTTGAGGGGAAAGCTGTAACTCTGTGAGATGATTTCACAGAACACAAAGAAGTTTCTCAGAAAGCTTCTTTCTCTTTGTTATCGGAGGATATTTCCTTTGGCCCTATAGTCTTCCAAGGGATCCGAAATATCTGTTCTCAGATTCCACAGAAATAAGGCTAGCAAAGAGATTCACGAAATACTGATGTAACTCTGTGAGATGAATTAACAGAACACTAAGCAGTTTCTCAGAAAGCTTCTTTCCAGATTTCATCTGAGGATATTTCCTTTTTCACCATAGCCCTCTATGGGATTCCAAATATCACTTTGCCAATTCCAGAAGAACTGTCTTAGCGAAAGGCTTCTTGAGGGGAAAGCTGTAACTCTGTGAGATGATTTCACAGAACACAGAGAAGTTTCTCAGAAAGCTTCTTTCTCTTTGTTATCGGAGGGTATTTCCTTTGGCCCTATAGTCTTCCAAGGGATCCGAAATATCTGTTCTCAGATTCCACAGAAATAAGGCTAGCAAAGAGATCCACGAAATACAAATTTAATTCTGTGAGATTAATTAACAGAACACTAAGCAGTTTCTCAGAAAGCTTCTTTCCAGATTTCATCTGAGGATATTTCCTTTTTCACCATAGCCCTCAATGGGCTCCAAATGTCACCTTGCCAATTTCACAAGAAATGTCTTGGCGAAAGACTTCTTGAGGGGAAAGCTGTAACTCTGTGAGATGATTTCACAGAACACAAAGAAGTTTCTCAGAAAGCTTCTTTCTCTTTGTTATCGGAGGATATTTCCTTTGGCCCTATAGTCTTCCAAGGGATCCGAAATATCTGTTCTCAGATTCCACAGAAATAAGGCTAGCAAAGAGATCCACGAAATACTGATGTAACTCTGTGAGATGAATTAACAGAACACTAAGCAGTTTCTCAGAAAGCTTCTTTCCAGATTTCATCTGAGGATATTTCCTTTTTCACCATAGCCCTCTATGGGATTCCAAATATCACTTTGCCAATTCCGCAAGAACTGTCTTAGCGAAAGGCTTCTTGAGGGGAAAGCTGTAACTCTGTGAGATGATTTCACAGAACACAAAGAAGTTTCTCAGAAATCTTCTTTCTCTTTGTTATCGGAGGATATTTCCTTTGGCCCTATAGTCTTCCAAGGGATCCGAAATATCTGTTCTCAGATTCCACAGAAATAAGGCTACCAAAGAGATCCACGAAAA
This sequence comes from Macaca nemestrina, assembly GCF_043159975.1. Classification (NCBI taxonomy): domain Eukaryota; kingdom Metazoa; phylum Chordata; class Mammalia; order Primates; family Cercopithecidae; genus Macaca; species Macaca nemestrina. Next base: position 89,919,811 of record NC_092137.1, on the reverse strand, counting down.
CAGATGTAACTCTGTGAGATGAATTAACAGAACACTAAGCAGTTTCTCAGAAAGCTTCTTTCCAGATTTCATCTGAGCATATTTCCTTTTTCTCCATAGCCCTCTTTTGGGCTTCCAAATATCACTTTGCCAATTCCAAAAGAACTGTCTTAGCGAAAGGCTTCTTGAGGGGAAAGCTCTAACTCTGTGAGATGATTTCACAGAACACAAAGAAGTTTCTCAGAAAGCTTCTTTCTCTTTGTTATCGGAGGATATTTCCTTTGGCCCTATAGTCTTCCAAGGGATCCGAAATATCTGTTCTCAGATTCCACAGAAATAAGGCTAGCAAAAAGATCCACGAAATACAGATGTAACTCTGTGAGATGAATTAACAGAACACTAAGCAGTTTCTCAGAAAGCTTCTTTCCAGATTTCATCTGAGGATATTTCCTTTTTCACCATAGCCCTCTATGGGCTTCCAAATATCACTTTGCCAAGTCTACAAGAACTGTCTTAGCGAAAGGCTTCTTGAGGGGAAAGCTGTAACTCTGTGAGATGATTTCACAGAACACAAAGAAGTTTCTCAGAAAGCTTCTTTCTCTTTGTTATCGGAGCATATTTCCTTTGGCCCTATAGTCTTCCAAGGGATCCGACATATCTGTTCTCAGATTCCACAGAAATAAGGCTACCAAAGAGATCCACGAAATACTGATGTAACTCTGTGAGATGAATTAACAGAACACTAAGCAGTTTCTCAGAAAGCTTCTTTCCAGATTTCATCTGAGCGTATTTCATTTTTCACCATAGCCCTCTTTTGGCCTTCCAAATATCACTTTGCCAATTCCACAAGAACTGTCTTAGCGAAAGGCTTCTTGAGGGGAAAGCTGTAACTCTGTGAGATGATTTCACAGAACACAAAGAAGTTTCTCAGAAAGCTTCTTTCTCTTTGTTATCGGAGGATATTTCCTTTGGCCCTATAGTCTTCCAAGGGATCCGAAATATCTGTTCTCAGATTCCACAGAAATAAGGCTAGCAAAGAGATCCACGAAATACTGATGTAACTCTGTGAGATGAATTAACAGAACACTAAGCAGTTTCTCAGAAAGCTTCTTTCCAGATTTCATCTGAGGATATTTCCTTTTTCACCATAGCCCTCTATGGGCTCCAAATGTCACCTTGCCAATCCACAAGAACAGTCTTGGCGAAAGGCTTCTTGAGGGGAATGCTGTAACTCTGTGAGATGATTTCACAGAACACAAAGAAGTTTCTCAGAAAGCTTCTTACTCTTTGTTATCGGAGGATATTTCCTTTGTCCCTATAGTCTTCCAAGGGATCCGAAAGATCTGTTCTCAGATTCAACAGAAATAAGGCTAGCAAAGAGATCCACGAAATACAGATGTGACTCTGTGAGATGAATTAACAGAACACTAAGCAGTTTCTCAGAAAGCTTCTTTCCGGATTTCATCTGAGGATATTTCGTTTTTCACCGTAGCCCTCTATGGGCTTCCAAATATCACTTTGCCAATTCCACAAGAACTGTCTTAGCGAAAGGCTTCTTGAGGGGAAAGCTGTAACTCTGTGAGATGATTTCACAGAACACAAAGAAGTTTCTCAGAAAGCTTCTTTCTCTTTGTTATCGGAGGATATTTCCTTTGGCCCTATAGTCTTCCAAGGGATCCGAAATATCTGTTCTCAGATTCCACAGAAATAATGCTAGCAAAGAGATCCACGAAATACTGATGTAACTCTGTGAGATGAATTAACAGAACACTAAGCAGTTTCTCAGAAAGCTTCTTTCCAGATTTCATCTGAGGATATTTCCTTTTTCACCATAGCCCTCTATGGGATTCCAAATATCACTTTGCCAATTCCAGAAGAACTGTCTTAGCGAAAGGCTTCTTGAGGGGAAAGCTGTAACTCTGTGAGATGATTTCACAGAACACAGAGAAGTTTCTCAGAAAGCTTCTTTCTCTTTGTTATCGGAGGGTATTTCCTTTGGCCCTTTAGTCTTCCAAGGGATCCGAAATATCTGTTCTCAGATTCCACAGAAATAAGGCTAGCAAAGAGATCCACGAAATACAGATGTAACTCTGTGAGATGAATTAACAGAACACTAAGCAGTTTCTCAGAAAGCTTCTTTCCAGATTTCATCTGAGGATATTTCCTTTTTCACCATAGCCCTCAATGGGCTCCAAATGTCACCTTGCCAATTTCACAAGAACTGTCTTGGCGAAAGACTTCTTGAGGGGAAAGCTGTAACTCTGTGAGATGATTTCACAGAACACAAAGAAGTTTCTCAGAAAGCTTCTTTCTCTTTGTTATCGGAGGATATTTCCTTTGGCCCTATAGTCTTCCAAGGGATCCGAAATATCTGTTCTCAGATTCCACAGAAATAAGGCTAGCAAAGAGATCCACGAAATACAGATGTAACTCTGTGAGATGAATTAACAGAACACTAAGCAGTTTCTCAGAAAGCTTCTTTCCAGATTTCATCTGAGGATATTTCCTTTTTCACCATAGCCCACTATGGGTTTCCAAATGTCACTTTGCCAATTCCAAAAGAACTCTCTTGGGGAAAGGCTTCTTGAGGGGAAAGCTGTAACTCTGTGAGATGATTTCACAGAACACAAAGGAGTTTCTCAGAAAGCTTCTTTCTCTTTGTTATCGGAGGATATTTCCTTTGGCCCTATAGTCTTCCAAGGGATCCGACATATCTGTTCTCAGATTCCACAGAAATAAGGCTAGCAAAGAGATCCACGAAATACAGATGTAACTCTGTGAGATGAATTAACAGAACACTAAGCAGTTTCTCAGAAAGCTTCTTTCCAGATTTCATCTGAGCGTATTTCATTTTTCACCATAGCCCTCTTTTGGCCTTCCAAATATCACTTTGCCAATTCCACAAGAACTGTCTTAGCGAAAGGCTTCTTGAGGGGAAAGCTTTAACTCTGTGAGACGATTTCACAGAACACAAAGAAGTTTCTCAGAAAGCTTCTTTCTCTTTGTTATCGGAGGATATTTCCTTTGGCCCTATAGTCTTCCAAGGGATCCGAAATATCTGTTCTCAGATTCCACAGAAATAAGGCTAGCAAAGAGATCCATGAAATACTGATGTAACTCTGTGAGATGAATTAACAGAACACTAAGCAGTTTCTCAGAAAGCTTCTTTCCAGATTTCATCTGAGGATATTTCCTTTTTCACCATAGCCCTCTATGGGCTCCAAATGTCACCTTGCCAATTCCACAAGAACTGTCTTGGCGAAAGCCTTCTTGAGGGGAAAGCTGTAACTCTGTGAGATGATTTCACAGAACACAAAGAAGTTTCTCAGAAAGCTTCTTACTCTTTGTTATCGGAGGATATTTCCTTTGTCCCTATAGTCTTCCAAGGGATCCGAAAGATCTGTTCTCAGATTCAACAGAAATAAGGCTAGCAAAGAGATCCACGAAATACAGATGTGACTCTGTGAGATGAATTAACAGAACACTAAGCAGTTTCTCAGAAAGCTTCTTTCCGGATTTCATCTGAGGATATTTCGTTATTCACCGTAGCCCTCTATGGGCTTCCAAATATCACTTTGCCAATTCCACAAGAACTGTCTTAGCGAAAGGCTTCTTGAGGGGAAAGCTGTAACTCTGTGAGATGATTTCACAGAACACAAAGAAGTTTCTCAGAAAGCTTCTTTCTCTTTGTTATCGGAGCATATTTCCTTTGGCCCTATAGTCTTCCAAGGGATCCGAAATATCTGTTCTCAGATCCCACAGAAATAAGGCTAGCAAAGAGATCCACGAAATACTGATGTAACTCTGTGAGATGAATTAACAGAACACTAAGCAGTTTCTCAGAAAGCTTCTTTCCAGATTTCATCTGAGGATATTTCCTTTTTCACCATAGCCCTCTATGGGCTTCCAAATATCACTTTGCCAATTCCAGAAGAACTGTCTTAGCGAAAGGCTTCTTGAGGGGAAAGCTGTAACTCTGTGAGATGATTTCACAGAACACAAAGAAGTTTCTCAGAAAGCTTCTTTCTCTTTGTTATCGGAGGGTATTTCCTTTGGCCCTATAGTCTTCCAAGGGATCCGAAATATCTGTTCTCAGATTCCACAGAAATAAGGCTAGCAAAGAGATCCACGAAATACAAATTTAATTCTGTGAGATGAATTAACAGAACACTAAGCAGTTTCTCAGAAAGCTTCTTTCCAGATTTCATCTGAGGATATTTCCTTTTTCACCATAGCCCTCAATGGGCTCCAAATGTCACCTTGCCAATTTCACAAGAACTGTCTTGGCGAAAGACTTCTTGAGGGGAAAGCTGTAACTCTGTGAGATGATTTCACAGAACACAAAGAAGTTTCTCAGAAAGCTTCTTTCTCTTTGTTATCGGAGGATATTTCCTTTGGCCCTATAGTCTTCCAAGGGATCCGAAATATCTGTTCTCAGATTCCACAGAAATAAGGCTAGCAAAGAGATCCACGAAATACAGATGTAACTCTGTGAGATGAATTAACAGAACACTAAGCAGTTTCTCAGAAAGCTTCTTTCCAGATTTCATCTGAGGATATTTCCTTTTTCACCATAGCCCACTATGGGCTTCCAAATGTCACTTTGCCAATTCCAAAAGAACTCTCTTGGGGAAAGGCTTCTTGAGGGGAAAGCTGTAACTCTGTGAGATGATTTCACAGAATACAAAGAAGTTTCTCAGAAAGCTTCTTTCTCTTTGTTATCGGAGGATATTTCCTTTGGCCCTATAGTCTTCCAAGGGATCCGAAATATCTGTTCTCAGATTCCACAGAAATAAGGCTAGCAAAGAGATCCACGAAATACTGATGTAACTCTGTGAGATGAATTAACAGAACACTAAGCAGTTTCTCAGAAAGCTTCTTTCCAGATTTCATCTGAAGATATTTCCTTTTTCACCATAGCCCTCTATGGGATTCCAAATATCACTTTGCCAATTCCGCAAGAACTGTCTTAGCGAAAGGCTTCTTGAGGGGAAAGCTGTAACTCTGTGAGATGATTTCACAGAACACAAAGAAGTTTCTCAGAAATCTTCTTTCTCTTTGTTATCGGAGGATATTTCCTTTGGCCCTATAGTCTTCCAAGGGATCCGAAATATCTGTTCTCAGATTCCACAGAAATAAGGCTACCAAAGAGATCCACGAAAACAGATGTAACTCTGTGAGATGAATTAAGAGAACACTAAGCAGTTTCTCAGAAAGCTTCTTTCCAGATTTCATCTGCGCATATTTCCTTTTTCTCCATAGCCCTCTTTTGGGCTTCCAAATATCACTTTGCCAATTCCACAAGAACTGTCTTAGCGAAAGGCTTCTTGAGGGGAAAGCTTTAACTCTGTGAGATGATTTCACAGAACACAAAGAAGTTTCTCAGAAAGCTTCTTTCTCTTTGTTATCGGAGGATATTTCCTTTGGCCCTATAGTCTTCCAAGGGATCCGAAATATCTGTTCTCAGATTCCACAGAAATATGGCTAGCAAAGAGATCCACGAAATACAGATGTACTCTGTGAGATGAATTAACAGAACACTAAGCTGTTTCTCAGAAAGCTTCTTTCCAGATTTCATCTGAGGATATTTCCTTTTTCACCATAGCCCACTATGGGCTTCCAAATGTCACTTTACCTATTACACAAGAACTCTCTTGGGGAAAGGCTTCTTGAGGGGAAAGCTGTAACTCTGTGAGATGATTTCACAGAACACAAAGGAGTTTCTCAGAAAGCGTCTTTCTCTTTGTTATCGGAGGATATTTCCTTTGGCCCTATAGTCTTCCAAGGGATCCGACATATCTGTTCTCAGATTCCACAGAAATAAGGCTAGCAAAGAGATCCACGAAATACAGATGTAACTCTGTGAGATGAATTAACAGAACACTAAGCAGTTTCTCAGAAAGCTTCTTTCCAGATTTCATCTGAGGATATTTCCTTTTTCACCATAGCCCTCTATGGGATTCCAAATATCACTTTGCCAATTCCACAAGAACTGTCTTAGCGAAAGGCTTCTTGAGGGGAAAACTGTAACTCTGTGAGATGATTTCACACCACACAAAGAAGTTTCTCAGAAAGCTTCTTTCTCTTTGTTATCGGAGGATATTTCCTTTGGCCCTGTAGTCTTCCAAGGGATCCGAAATATCTGTCCTCAGATTCCACAGAAATAAGACTAGCAAAGAGATCCACGAAATACTGATGTAACTCTGTGAGATGAATTAACAGAACACTAAGCAGTTTCTCAGAAAGCTTCTTTCCAGATTTCATCTGAGGATATTTCCTTTTTCACCATAGCCCTCTATGGGCTTCCAAATATCACTTTGCCAATTCCGCAAGAACTGTCTTAGCGAAAGGCTTCTTGAGGGGAAAGCTGTAACTCTGTGAGATGATTTCACAGAACACAAAGAAGTTTCTCAGAAATCTTCTTTCTCTTTGTTATCGGAGGATATTTCCTTTGGCCCTATAGTCTTCCAAGGGATCCGAAATATCTGTTCTCAGATTCCACAGAAATAAGGCTACCAAAGAGATCCACGAAAACAGATGTAACTCTGTGAGATGAATTAACAGAACACTAAGCAGTTTCTCAGAAAGCTTCTTTCCAGATTTCATCTGAGCATATTTCCTTTTTCTCCATAGCCCTCTTTTGGGCTTCCAAATATCACTTTGCCAATTCCACAAGAACTGTCTTAGCGAAAGGCTTCTTGAGGGGAAAGCTTTAACTCTGTGAGATGATTTCACAGAACACAAAGAAGTTTCTCAGAAAGCTTCTTTCTCTTTGTTATCGGAGGATATTTCCTTTGGCCCTATAGTGTTCCAAGGGATCCGAAATATCTGTTCTCAGATTCCACAGAAATAAGGCTAGCAAAGAGATCCACGAAATACAGATGTAACTCTGTGAGATGAATTAACAGAACACTAAGCATTTTCTCAGAAAGCTTCTTTCCAGATTTCATCTGAGGATATTTCCTTTTTCACCATAGCCCTCTATGGGCTTCTGAATATCACTTTGCCAAGTCTACAAGAACTGTCTTAGCGAAAGGCTTCTTGAGGGGAAAGCTGTAACTCTCTGAGATGATTTCACAGAACACAAAGAAGTTTCTCAGAAAGCTTCTTTCTCTTTGTTATCGGAGCATATTTCCTTTGTCCCTATAGTCTTCCAAGGGATCCGAAATATCTGTTCTCAGATTTCACAGAAATAAGGCTAGCAAAGGGATCCACGAAATACTGATGTAACTCTGTGAGATGAATTAACAGAACACTAAGCAGTTTCTCAGAAAGCTTCTTTCCAGATTTCATCTGAAGATATTTCCTTTTTCACCATAGCCCTCTATGGGATTCCAAATATCACTTTGCCAATTCCGCAAGAACTGTCTTAGCGAAAGGCTTCTTGAGGGGAAAGCTGTAACTCTGTGAGATGATTTCACAGAACACAAAGAAGTTTCTCAGAAATCTTCTTTCTCTTTGTTATCGGAGGATATTTCCTTTGGCCCTATAGTCTTCCAAGGGATCCGAAATATCTGTTCTCAGATTCCACAGAAATAAGGCTAGCAAAGAGATCCACGAAATACAGATGTACTCTGTGAGATGAATTAACAGAACACTAAGCTGTTTCTCAGAAAGCTTCTTTCCAGATTTCATCTGAGGATATTTCCTTTTTCACCATAGCCCACTATGGGCTTCCAAATGTCACTTTACCAATTACACAAGAACTCTCTTGGGGAAAGGCTTCTTGAGGGGAAAGCTGTAACTCTGTGAGATGATTTCACAGAACACAAAGGAGTTTCTCCGAAAGCTTCTTTCTCTTTGTTATCGGAGGATATTTCCTTTGGCCCTATAGTCTTCCAAGGGATCCGACATATCTGTTCTCAGATTCCACAGAAATAAGGCTAGCAAAGAGATCCACGAAATACAGATGTAACTCTGTGAGATGAATTAACAGAACACTAAGCAGTTTCTCAGAAAGCTTCTTTCCAGATTTCATCTGAGGATATTTCCTTTTTCACCATAGCCCTCTATGAGATTCCAAATATCACTTTGCCAATTCCACAAGAACTGTCTTAGCGAAAGGCTTCTTGAGGGGAAAACTGTAACTCTGTGAGATGATTTCACACCACACAAAGAAGTTTCTCAGAAAGCTTCTTTCTCTTTGTTATCGGAGGATATTTCCTTTGGCCCTGTAGTCTTCCAAGGGATCCGAAGTATCTGTCCTCAGATTCCACAGAAATAAGATTAGCAAAGAGATCCACGAAATACTGATGTAACTCTGTGAGATGAATTAACAGAACACTAAGCAGTTTCTCAGAAAGCTTCTTTCCAGATTTCATCTGAGGATATTTCCTTTTTCACCATAGCCCTCTATGGGCTTCCAAATATCACTTTGCCAATTCCGCAAGAACTGTCTTAGCGAAAGGCTTCTTGAGGGGAAAGCTTTAACTCTGTGAGATGATTTCACAGAACACAAAGAAGTTTCTCAGAAATCTTCTTTCTCTTTGTTATCGGAGGATATTTCCTTTGTCCCTATAGTCTTCCAAGGGATCCGAAATATCTGTTCTCAGATTCCACAGAAATAAGGCTACCAAAGAGATCCACGAAAACAGATGTAACTCTGTGAGATGAATTAACAGAACACTAAGCAGTTTCTCAGAAAGCTTCTTTCCAGATTTCATCTGAGCATATTTCCTTTTTCTCCATAGCCCTCTTTTGGGCTTCCAAATATCACTTTGCCAATTCCACAAGAACTGTCTTAGCGAAAGGCTTCTTGAGGGGAAAGCTTTAACTCTGTGAGATGATTTCACAGAACACAAAGAAGTTTCTCAGAAAGCTTCTTTCTCTTTGTTATCGGAGGATATTTCCTTTGGCCCTATAGTCTTCCAAGGGATCCGAAATATCTGTTCTCAGATTCCACAGAAATAAGGCTAGCAAAGAGATCCACGAAATACAGATGTAACTCTGTGAGATGAATTAACAGAACACTAAGCAGTTTCTCAGAAAGCTTCTTTCCAGATTTCATCTGAGGATATTTCCTTTTTCACCATAGCCCTCTATGGGCTTCTGAATATCACTTTGCCAAGTCTACAAGAACTGTCTTAGCGAAAGGCTTCTTGAGGGGAAAGCTGTAACTCTCTGAGATGATTTCACAGAACACAAAGAAGTTTCTCAGAAAGCTTCTTTCTCTTTGTTATCGGAGCATATTTCCTTTGGCCCTATAGTCTTCCAAGGGATCCGAAATATCTGTTCTCAGATTCCACAGAAATAAGGCTACCAAAGAGATCCACGAAATACAGATGTAACTCTGTGAGATGAATTAACAGAACACTAAGCAGTTTCTCAGAAAGCTTCTTTCCAGATTTCATCTGAGCGTATTTCATTTTTCACCATAGCCCTCTTTTGGCCTTCCAAATATCACTTTGCCAATTCCACAAGAACTGTCTTAGCGAAAGGCTTCTTGAGGGGAAAGCTGTAACTCTGTGAGATGATTTCACAGAACACAAAGAAGTTTCTCAGAAAGCTTCTTTCTCTTTGTTATCGGAGGATATTTCCTTTGGCCCTATAGTCTTCCAAGGGATCCGAAATATCTGTTCTCAGATTCCACAGAAATAAGGCTAGCAAAGAGATCCACGAAATACTGATGTAACTCTGTGAGATGAATTAACAGAACACTAAGCAGTTTCTCAGAAAGCTTCTTTCCAGATTTCATCTGAGGATATTTCCTTTTTCACCATAGCCCTCTATGGGATTCCAAATATCACTTTGCCAATTCCAGAAGAACTGTCTGAGCGAAAGGCTTCTTGAGGGGAAAGCTGTAACTCTGTGAGATGATTTCACAGAACACAAAGAAGTTTCTCAGAAAGCTTCTTTCTCTTTGTTATCGGAGGGTATTTCCTTTGGCCCTATAATCTTCCAAGGGATCCGAAATATCTGTTCTCAGATTCCACAGAAATATGGCTAGCAAAGAGATCCACGAAATACAAATTTAATTCTGTGAGATTAATTAAGAGAACACTAAGCAGTTTCTCAGAAAGCTTCTTTCCAGATTTCATCTGAGGATATTTCCTTTTTCACCGTAGCCCTCAATGGGTTCCAAATGTCACCTTGCCAATTCCACAAGAACTGTCTTGGCGAAAGACTTCTTGAGGGGAAAGCTGTAACTCTGTGAGATGATTTCACAGAACACAAAGAAGTTTCTCAGAAAGCTTCTTTCTCTTTGTTATCGGAGGATATTTCCTTTGGCCCTATAGTCTTCCAAGGGATCCGAAATATCTGTTCTCAGATTCCACAGAAATAAGGCTAGCAAAGAGATCCACGAAATACAGATGTAACTCTGTGAGATGAATTAACAGAACACTAAGCAGTTTCTCAGAAAGCTTCTTTCCAGATTTCATCTGAGGATATTTCCTTTTTCACCATAGGCTACTATGGGCTTCCAAATGTCACTTTGCCAATTCCAAAAGAACTCTCTTGGGGAAAGGCTTCTTGAGGGGAAAGCTGTGACTCTGTGAGATGATTTCACAGAACACAAAGGAGTTTCTCAGAAAGCTTCTTTCTCTTTGTTATCGGAGGATATTTCCTTTGGCCCTGTAGTCTTCCAAGGGATCCGAAATATCTGTTCTCAGATTCCACAGAAATAAGACTAGGAAAGAGATCCACGAAATACTGATGTAACTCTGTGAGATGAATTAACAGAACACTAAACAGTTTCTCAGAAAGCTTCTTTCCAGATTTCATCTGAGGATATTTCCTTTTTCACCATAGCCCTCTATGGGCTTCCAAATATCACTTTGCCAATTCCGCAAGAACTGTCTTAGCGAAAGGCTTCTTGAGGGGAAAGCTGTAACTCTGTGAGATGATTTCACAGAACACAAAGAAGTTTCTCAGAAATCTTCTTTCTCTTTGTTATCGGAGGATATTTCCTTTGGCCCTATAGTCTTCCAAGGGATCCGAAATATCTGTTCTCAGATTCCACAGAAATAAGGCTACCAAAGAGATCCACGAAAACAGATGTAACTCTGTGAGATGAATTAATAGAACACTAAGCAGTTTCTCAGAAAGCTTCTTTCCAGATTTCATCTGAGCATATTTCCTTTTTCTCCATAGCCCTCTTTTGGGCTTCCAAATATCACTTTGCCAATTCCACAAGAACTGTCTTAGCGAAAGGCTTCTGGAGGGGAAAGCTTTAACTCTGTGAGATGATTTCACAGAACACAAAGAAGTTTCTCAGAAAGCTTCTTTCTCTTTGTTATCGGAGGATATTTCCTTTGGCCCTATAGTCTTCCAAGGGATCCGAAATATCTGTTCTCAGATTCCACAGAAATAAGGCTAGCAAAGAGATCCACGAAATACAGATGTAACTCTGTGAGATGAATTAACAGAACACTAAGCAGTTTCTCAGAAAGCTTCTTTCCAGATTTCATCTGAGGATATTTCCTTTTTCACCATAGCCCTCTATGGGCTTCTGAATATCACTTTGCCAAGTCTACAAGAACTGTCTTAGCGAAAGGCTTCTTGAGGGGAAAGCTGTAACTCTCTGAGATGATTTCACAGAACACAAAGAAGTTTCTCAGAAAGCTTCTTTCTCTTTGTTATCGGAGCATATTTCCTTTGGCCCTATAGTCTTCCAAGGGATCCGAAATATCTGTTCTCAGATTCCACAGAAATAAGGCTACCAAAGAGATCCACGAAATACAGATGTAACTCTGTGAGATGAATTAACAGAACACTAAGCAGTTTCTCAGAAAGCTTCTTTCCAGATTTCATCTGAGCGTATTTCATTTTTCACCATAGCCCTCTTTTGGCCTTCCAAATATCACTTTGCCAATTCCACAAGAACTGTCTTAGCGAAAGGCTTCTTGAGGGGAAAGCTGTAACTCTGTGAGATGATTTCACAGAACACAAAGAAGTTTCTCAGAAACCTTCTTTCTCTTTGTTATCGGAGGATATTTCCTTTGGCCCTATAGTCTTCCAAGGGATCCGAAATATCTGTTCTCAGATTCCACAGAAATAAGGCTAGCAAAGAGATCCACGAAATACTGATGTAACTCTGTGAGATGAATTAACAGAACACTAAGCAGTTTCTCAGAAAGCTTCTTTCCAGATTTCATCTGAGGATATTTCCTTTTTCACCATAGCCCTCTATGGGCTCCAAATGTCACCTTGCCAATTCCACAAGAACTGTCTTGGCGAAAGCCTTCTTGAGGGGAAAGCTGTAACTCTGTGAGATGATTTCATAGAACACAAAGAAGTTTCTCAGAAAGCTTCTTACTCTTTGTTATCGGAGGATATTTCCTTTGTCCCTATAGTCTTCCAAGGGATCCGAAAGATCTGTTCTCAGATTCAACAGAAATAAGGCTAGCAAAGAGATCCACGAAATACAGATGTGACTCTGTGAGATGAATTAACAGAACACTAAGCAGTTTCTCAGAAAGCTTCTTTCCGGATTTCATCTGAGGATATTTCGTTTTTCACCGTAGCCCTCTATGGGCTTCCAAATATCACTTTGCCAATTCCACAAGAACTGTCTTTGCGAAAGGCTTCTTGAGGGGAAAGCTGTAACTCTGTGAGATGATTTCACAGAACACAAAGAAGTTTCTCAGAAAGCTTCTTTCTCTTTGTTATCGGAGGATATTTCCTTTGGCCCTATAGTCTTCCAAGGGATCCGAAATATCTGTTCTCAGATTCCACAGAAATAAGGCTAGCAAAGAGATCCACGAAATACTGATGTAACTCTGTGAGATGAATTAACAGAACACTAAGCAGTTTCTCAGAAAGCTTCTTTCCAGATTTCATCTGAGGATATTTCCTTTTTCACCATAGCCCTCTATGGGACTCCAAATATCACTTTGCCAATTCCAGAAGAACTGTCTTAGCGAAAGGCTTCTTGAGGGGAAAGCTGTAACTCTGTGAGATGATTTCACAGAACACAAAGAAGTTTCTCAGAAAGCTTCTTTCTCTTTGTTATCGGAGGGTATTTCCTTTGGCCCTATAATCTTCCAAGGGATCCGAAATATCTGTTCTCAGATTCCACAGAAATAAGGCTAGCAAAGAGATCCACGAAATACAAATTTAATTCTGTGAGATTAATTAAGAGAACACTAAGCAGTTTCTCAGAAAGCTTCTTTCCAGATTTCATCTGAGGATATTTCCTTTTTCACCATAGCCCTCAATGGGTTCCAAATGTCACCTTGCCAATTCCACAAGAACTGTCTTGGCGAAAGACTTCTTGAGGGGAAAGCTGTAACTCTGTGAGATGATTTCACAGAACACAAAGAAGTTTCTCAGAAAGCTTCTTTCTCTTTGTTATCGGAGGATATTTCCTTTCTCCCTATAGTCTTCCAAGGGATCCGAAATATCTGTTCTCAGATTCCACAGAAATAAGGCTAGCAAAGAGATCCACGAAATACAGATGTAACTCTGTGAGATGAATTAACAGAACACTAAGTAGTTTCTCAGAAAGCTTCTTTCCAGATTTCATCTGAGGATATTTCCTTTTTCACCATAGGCCACTATGGGCTTCCAAATGTCACTTTGCCAATTCCAAAAGAACTCTCTTGGGGAAAGGCTTCTTGAGGGGAAAGCTGTGACTCTGTGAGATGATTTCACAGAACACAAAGGAGTTTCTCAGAAAGCTTCTTTCTCTTTGTTATCGGAGGATATTTCCTTTGGCCCTATAGTCTTCCAAGGGATCCGACATATCTGTTCTCAGATTCCACAGAAATAAGGCTAGCAAAGAGATCCACGAAATACAGATGTAACTCTGTGAGATGAATTAACAGAACACTAAGCAGTTTCTCAGAAAGCTTCTTTCCAGATTTCATCTGAGGATATTTCCTTTTTCACCATAGCCCTCCATGGGCTTCCAAATATCACTTTGCCAATTCCACAAGAACTGTCTTAGCGAAAGGCTTCTTGAAGGGAAAACTGTAACTCTGTGAGATGATTTCACAGCACACAAAGAAGTTTCTCAGAAAGCTTCTTTCTCTTTGTTATCGGAGGATATTTCCTTTGGCCCTATAGTCTTCCAAGGGATCCGAAATATCTGTTCTCAGATTCCACAGAAATAAGGCTAGCAAAGAGATCCACGAAATACTGATGTAACTCTGTGAGATGAATTAACAGAACACTAAGCAGTTTCTCAGAAAGCTTCTTTCCAGATTTCATCTGAGGATATTTCCTTTTTCACCATAGCCCTCTATGGGATTCCAAATATCACTTTGCCAATTCCGCAAGAACTGTCTTAGCGAAAGGCTTCTTGAGGGGAAAGCTTTAACTCTGTGAGATGATTTCACAGAACACAAAGAAGTTTCTCAGAAAGCTTCTTTCTCTTTGTTATCGGAGGATATTTCCTTTGGCCCTATAGTCTTCCAAGGGATCCGAAATATCTGTTCTCAGATTCCACAGAAATAAGGCTAGCAAAGAGATCCACGAAATACAGATGTAACTCTGTGAGATGAATTAACAGAACACTAAGCAGTTTCTCAGAAAGCTTCTTTCCAGATTTCATCTGAGGATATTTCCTTTTTCACCATAGCCCTCTATGGGCTTCCGAATATCACTTTGCCAAGTCTACAAGAACTGTCTTAGCGAAAGGCTTCTTGAGGGGAAAGGTGTAACTCTCTGAGATGATTTCACAGAACACAAAGAAGTTTCTCAGAAAGCTTCTTTCTCTTTGTTATCGGAGCATATTTCCTTTGGCCCTATAGTCTTCCAAGGGATCCGAAATATCTGTTCTCAGATTCCACAGAAATAAGGCTACCAAAGAGATCCACGAAATACAGATGTAACTCTGTGAGATGAATTAACAGAACACTAAGCAGTTTCTCAGAAAGCTTCTTTCCAGATTTCATCTGAGCGTATTTCATTTTTCACCATAGCCCTCTTTTGGCCTTCCAAATATCACTTTGCCAATTCCACAAGAACTGTCTTAGCGAAAGGCTTCTTGAGGGGAAAGCTGTAACTCTGTGAGATGATTTCACAGAACACAAAGAAGTTTCTCAGAAACCTTCTTTCTCTTTGTTATCGGAGGATATTTCCTTTGGCCCTATAGTCTTCCAAGGGATCCGAAATATCTGTTCTCAGATTCCACAGAAATAAGGCTAGGAAAGAGATCCACGAAATACTGATGTAACTCTGTGAGATGAATTAACAGAACACTAAGCAGTTTCTCAGAAAGCTTCTTTCCAGATTTCATCTGAGGATATTTCCTTTTTCACCATAGCCCTCTATGGGCTCCAAATGTCACCTTGCCAATTCCCCAAGAACTGTCTTGGCGAAAGCCTTCTTGAGGGGAAAGCTGTAACTCTGTGAGATGATTTCACAGAACACAAAGAAGTTTCTCAGAAAGCTTCTTTCTCTTTGTTATCGGAGGATATTTCCTTTGTCCCTATAGTCTTCCAAGGGATCCGAAAGATCTGTTCTCAGATTCAACAGAAATAAGGCTAGCAAAGAGATCCACGAAATACAGATGTGACTCTGTGAGATGAATTAACAGAACACTAAGCAGTTTCTCAGAAAGCTTCTTTCCGGATTTCATCTGAGGATATTTCGTTTTTCACCATAGCCCTCTATGGGCTTCCAAATATCACTTTGCCAATTCCACAAGAACTGTCTTAGCGAAAGGCTTCTTGAGGGGAAAGCTGTAACTCTGTGAGATGATTTCACAGAACACAAAGAAGTTTCTCAGAAAGCTTCTTTCTCTTTGTTATCGGAGGATATTTCCTTTGGCCCTATAGTCTTCCAAGGGATCCGAAATATCTGTTCTCAGATTCCACAGAAATAAGGCTAGCAAAGAGATCCACGAAATACTGATGTAACTCTGTGAGATGAATTAACAGAACACTAAGCAGTTTCTCAGAAAGCTTCTTTCCAGATTTCATCTGAGGATATTTCTTTTTTCACCATAGCCCTCTATGGGATTCCAAATATCACTTTGCCAATTCCAGAAGAACTGTCTTAGCGAAAGGCTTCTTGAGGGGAAAGCTGTAACTCTGTGAGATGATTTCACAGAACACAAAGAAGTTTCTCAGAAAGCTTCTTTCTCTTTGTTATCGGAGGGTATTTCCTTTGGCCCTATAATCTTCCAAGGGATCCGAAATATCTGTTCTCAGATTCCACAGAAATAAGGCTAGCAAAGAGATCCACGAAATACAAATTTAATTCTGTGAGATTAATTAAGAGAACACTAAGCAGTTTCTCAGAAAGCTTCTTTCCAGATTTCATCTGAGGATATTTCCTTTTTCACCATAGCCCTCAATGGGTTCCAAATGTCACCTTGCCAATTCCACAAGAACTGTCTTGGCGAAAGACTTCTTGAGGGGAAAGCTGTAACTCTGTGAGATGATTTCACAGAACACAAAGAAGTTTCTCAGAAAGCTTCTTTCTCTTTGTTATCGGAGGATATTTCCTTTGGCCCTATAGTCTTCCAAGGGATCCGAAATATCTGTTCTCAGATTCCACAGAAATAAGGCTAGCAAAGAGATCCACGAAATACAGATGTAACTCTGTGAGATGAATTAACAGAACACTAAGCAGTTTCTCAGAAAGCTTCTTTCCAGATTTCATCTGAGGATATTTCCTTTTTCACCATAGGCCACTATGGGCTTCCAAATGTCACTTTGCCAATTCCAAAAGAACTCTCTTGGGGAAAGGCTTCTTGAGGGGAAAGCTGTGACTCTGTGAGATGATTTCACAGAACACAAAGGAGTTTCTCAGAAAGCTTCTTTCTCTTTGTTATCGGAGGATATTTCCTTTGGCCCTATAGTCTTCCAAGGGATCCGACATATCTGTTCTCAGATTCCACAGAAATAAGGCTAGCAAAGAGATCCACGAAATACAGATGTAACTCTGTGAGATGAATTAACAGAACACTAAGCAGTTTCTCAGAAAGCTTCTTTCCAGATTTCATCTGAGGATATTTGCTTTTTCACCATAGCCCTCTATGGGCTTCCAAATATCACTTTGCCAATTCCACAAGAACTGTCTTAGCGAAAGGCTTCTTGAGGGGAAAACTGTAACTCTGTGAGATGATTTCACAGCACACAAAGAAGTTTCTCAGAAAGCTTCTTTCTCTTTGTTATCGGAGGATATTTCCTTTGGCCCTATAGTCTTCCAAGGGATCCGAAATATCTGTTCTCAGATTCCACAGAAATAAGGCTAGCAAAGAGATCCACGAAATACTGATGTAACTCTGTGAGATGAATTAACAGAACACTAAGCAGTTTCTCAGAAAGCTTCTTTCCAGATTTCATCTGAGGATATTTCCTTTTTCACCATAGCCCTCTATGGGATTCCAAATATCACTTTGCCAATTCCGCAAGAACTGTCTTAGCGAAAGGCTTCTTGAGGGGAAAGCTGTAACTCTGTGAGGTGATTTCACAGAACACAAAGAAGTTTCTCAGAAAGCTTCTTTCTCTTTGTTATCGGAGGATATTTCCTTTGGCCCTATAGTCTTCCAAGGGATCCGAAATATCTGTTCTCAGATTCCACAGAAATAAGGCTACCAAAGAGATCCATGAAAACAGATGTAACTCTGTGAGATGAATTAACAGAACACTAAGCAGTTTCTCAGAAAGCTTCTTTCCAGATTTCATCTGAGCATATTTCCTTTTTCTCCATAGCCCTCTTTTGGGCTTCCAAATATCACTTTGCCAATTCCACAAGAACTGTCTTAGCGAAAGGCTTCTTGAGGGGAAAGCTTTAACTCTGTGAGATGATTTCACAGAACACAAAGAAGTTTCTCAGAAAGCTTCTTTCTCTTTGTTATCGGAGGATATTTTCTTTGGCCCTATAGCCTTCCAAGGGATCCGAAATATCTGTTCTCAGATACCACAGAAATAAGGCTAGCAAAGAGATCCACGAAATACAGATGTAACTCTGTGAGATGAATTAAGAGGACACTAAGCTGTTTCTCAGAAAGCTTCTTTCCAGATTTCATCTGAGGATATTTCCTTTTTCACCATAGCCCACTATGGGCTTCCAAATGTCACTTTGCCAATTCCACAAGAACTCTCTTGGGGAAAGGCTTCTTGAGGGGAAAGCTGTAACTCTGTGAGATGATTTCACAGAACACAAAGGAGTTTCTCAGAAAGCTTCTTTCTCTTTGTTATCGGAGGATATTTCCTTTGGCCCTATAGTCTTCCAAGGGATCCGAAATATCTATTGTCAGATTCCACAGAAATAAGGCAAGCAAAGAGATCCACGAAATACAGATGTGACTCTGTGAGATGAATTAACAGAACACTAAGCAGTTTCTCAGAAAGCTTCTTTCCGGATTTCATCTGAGGATATTTCGTTTTTCACCATAGCCCTCTATGGGCTTCCAAATATCACTTTGCCAATTCCACAAGAACTGTCTTAGCGAAAGGCTTCTTGAGGGGAAAGCTGTAACTCTGTGAGATGATTTCACAGAACACAAAGAAGTTTCTCAGAAAGCTTCTTTCTCTTTGTTATCGGAGGATATTTCCTTTGGCCCTATAGTCTTCCAAGGGATCCGAAATATCTGTTCTCAGATTCCACAGAAATAAGGCCAGCAAAGAGATCCACGAAATACTGATGTAACTCTGTGAGATGAATTAACAGAACACTAAGCAGTTTCTCAGAAAGCTTCTTTCCAGATTTCATCTGAGGATATTTCCTTTTTCACCATAGCCCTCTATGGGATTCCAAATATCACTTTGCCAATTCCAGAAGAACTGTCTTAGCGAAAGGCTTCTTGAGGGGAAAGCTGTAACTCTGTGAGATGATTTCACACAACACAAAGAAGTTTCTCAGAAAGCTTCTTTCTCTTTGTTATCGGAGGGTATTTCCTTTGGCCCTATAGTCTTCCAAGGAATCCGAAATATCTGTTCTCAGATTCCACAGAAATAAGGCTAGCAAAGAGATCCACGAAATACAAATTTAATTCTGTGAGATTAATTAACAGAACACTAAGCAGTTTCTCAGAAAGCTTCTTTCCAGATTTCAACTGAGGATATTTCCTTTTTCACCATAGCCCTCAATGGGCTCCAAATGTCACCTTGCCAATTCCACAAGAACTGTCTTGGCGAAAGACTTCTTGAGGGGAAAGCTGTAACTCTGTGAGATGATTTCACAGAACACAAAGAAGTTTCTCAGAAAGCTTCTTTCTCTTTGTTATCGGAGGATATTTCCTTTGGCCCTATAGTCTTCCAAGGGATCCGAAATATCTGTTCTCAGATTCCACAGAAATAAGGCTAGCAAAGACATCCACGAAATACAGATGTAACTCTGTGAGATGAATTAACAGAACACTAAGCAGTTTCTCAGAAAGCTTCTTTCCAGATTTCATCTGAGGATATTTCCTTTATCACCATAGCCCTCTATGGGCTTCCAAATATCACTTTGACAATTCCACAAGAACTGTCTTAGCGAAAGGCTTCTTGAGGGGAAAGCTGTAACTCTGTGAGATGATTTCACACAACACAAAGAAGTTTCTCAGAAAGCTTCTTTCTCTTTGTTATCGGAGGATATTTCCTTTGGCCCTATAGTCTTCCAAGGGATCCGAAATATCTGTTCTCAGATTCCACAGAAATAAGGCTAGCAAAGAGATCCACGAAATACAGATGTAGCTCTGTGAGATGAATTAACAGAACACTAAGCAGTTTCTCAGAAAGCTTCTTTCCAGATTTCATCTGAGGATATTTCCTTTTTCACCATAGCCCACTATGTGCTTCCAAATGTCACTTTGCCAATTCCACAAGAACTCTCTTGGGGAAAGGCTTCTTGAGGGGAAAGCTGTAACTCTGTGAGATGATTTCACAGAACACAAAGGAGTTTCTCAGAAAGCTTCTTTCTCTTTGTTATCGGAGGATATTTCCTTTCGCCCTATAGTCTTCCAAGGGATCCGACATATCTGTTCTCAGATTCCACAGAAATAAGGCTAGAAAAGAGATCCACGAAATACAGATGTAACTCTGTGAGATGAATTAACAGAACACTAAGCAGTTTCTCAGAAAGCTTCTTTCCAGATTTCATCTGAGGATATTTCCTTTTTCACCATAGCCCTCTATGTGATTCCAAATATCACTTTGCCAATTCCACAAGAACTGTCTTAGCGAAAGGCTTCTTGAGGCGAAAACTGTAACTCTGTGAGATGATTTCACAGCACACAAAGAAGTTTCTCAGAAAGCTTCTTTCTCTTTGTTATCGGAGGATATTTCCTTTGGCCCTATAGTCTTCCAAGGGATCCGAAATATCTGTTCTCAGATTCCACAGAAATAAGGCTAGCAAAGAGATCCACGAAATACTGATGTAACTCTGTGAGATGAATTAACAGAACACTAAGCAGTTTCTCAGAAAGCTTCTTTCCAGATTTCATCTGAGGATATTTCCTTTTTCACCATAGCCCTCTATGGGATTCCAAATATCACTTTGGCAATTCCGCAAGAACTATCTTAGCGAAAGGCTTCTTGAGGGGAAAGCTGTAATTCTGTGAGATGATTTCACAGATCACAAAGAAGTTTCTCAGAAAGCTTCTTTCTCTTTGTTATCGGAGGATATTTCCTTAGGCCCTATAGCCTTCCAAGGGATCCGAAATATCTGTTCTCAGATTCCACAGAAATAAGGCTACCAAAGAGATCCACGAAAACAGATGTAACTCTGTGAGATGAATTAACAGAACACTAAGCAGTTTCTCAGAAAGCTTCTTTCCAGATTTCATCTGAGCATATTTCCTTTTTCTCCATAGCCCTGTTTTGGGCTTCCAAATATCACTTTGCCAATTCCACAAGAACTGTCTTAGCGAAAGGCTTCTTGAGGGGAAAGCTTTAACTCTGTGAGATGATTTCACAGAACACAAAGAAGTTTCTCAGAAAGCTACTTTCTCTTTGTTATCGGAGGATATTTCCTTTGGCCCTATAGTCTTCCAAGGGATCCGAAATATCTGTTCTCAGATTCCACAGAAATAAGGCTAGCAAAGAGATCCACGAAATACAGATGTAACTCTGTGAGATGAATTAACAGAACACTAAGCTGTTTCTCAGAAAGCTTCCTTCCAGATTTCATCTGAGGATATTTCCTTTTTCACCATAGCCCTCTATGGGCTCCAAATGTCACCTTGCCAATTCCACAAGAACTGTCTTGGCGAAAGACTTCTTGAGGGGAAAGCTGTAATTCTGTGAGATGATTTCACAGAACACAAAGAAGTTTCTCAGAAAGCTTCTTACTCTTTGTTATCGGAGGATATTTCCTTTGGCCCTATAGTCTTCCAAGGGATCCGAAAGATCTGTTCTCAGATTCAACAGAAATAAGGCTAGTAAAGAGATCCACGAAATACAGATGTGACTCTGTGAGATGAATTAACAGAACACTAAGCAGTTTCTCAGAAAGCTTCTTTCCGGATTTCATCTGAGGATATTTCGTTTTTCACCGTAGCCCTCTATGGGCTTCCAAATATCACTTTGCCAATTCCACAAGAACTGTCTTAGCGAAAGGCTTCTTGAGGGGAAAGCTGTAACTCTGTGAGATGATTTCACAGAACACAAAGAAGTTTCTCAGAAAGCTTCTTTCTCTTTGTTATCGGAGGATATTTCCTTTGGCCCTATAGTCTTCCAAGGGATCCGAAATATCTGTTCTCAGATTCCACAGAAATAAGGCTAGCAAAGAGATCCACGAAATACTGATGTAACTCTGTGAGATGAATTAACAGAACACTAAGCAGTTTCTCAGAAAGCTTCTTTCCAGATTTCATCTGAGGATATTTCCTTTTTCACCATAGCCCTCTATGGGATTCCAAATATCACTTTGCCAATTCTAGAAGAACTGTCTTAGCGAAAGGCTTCTTGAGGGGAAAGCTGTAACTCTGTGAGATGATTTCACAGAACACAAAGAAGTTTCTCAGAAAGCTTCTTTCTCTTTGTTATCGGAGGGTATTTCCTTTGGCCCTATAGTCTTCCAAGGGATCCGAAATATCTGTTCTCAGATTCCACAGAAATAAGCCTAGCAAAGAGATCCACGAAATACAAATTTAATTCTGTGAGATTAATTAACAGAACACTAAGCAGTTTCTCAGAAAGCTTCTTTCCAGATTTCATCTGAGGATATTTCCTTTTTCACCATAGCCCTCAATGGGCTCCAAATGTCACCTTGCCAATTACAAAAGAACTGTCTTGGCGAAAGACTTCTTGAGGGGAAAGCTGTAACTCTGTGAGATGATTTCACAGAACACAAAGGAGTTTCTCAGAAAGCTTCTGTCTCTTTGTTATCGGAGGATATTTCCTTTGGCCCTATAGTCTTCCAAGGGATCCGAAATATCTGTTCTCAGATTCCACAGAAATAAGGCTAGCGAAGAGATCCACGAAATACAGATGTAACTCTGTGAGATGAATTAACAGAACACTAAGCAGTTTCTCAGAAAGCTTCTTTCCAGATTTCATCTGAGGATATTTCCTTTTTCACCATAGCCCTCTAAGGGCTTCCAAATATCACTTTGCCAATTCCACAAGAACTGTCTTAGCGAAAGGCTTCTTGAGGGGAAAACTGTAACTCTGTGAGATGATTTCACAGCACACAAAGAAGTTTCTCAGAAAGCTTCTTTCTCTTTGTTATCGGAGGATATTTCCTTTGGCCCTATAGTCTTCCAAGGGATCCGAAATATCTGTTCTCAGATTCCACAGAAATAAGGCTAGCAAAGAGATCCACGAAATACTGATGTAACACTGTGAGATGAATTAACAGAACACTAAGCAGTTTCTCAGAAAGCTTCTTTCCAGATTTCATCTGAGGATATTTCCTTTTTCACCATAGCCCTCTATGGGATTCCAAATATCACTTTGCCAATTCCGCAAGAACTGTCTTAGCGAAAGGCTTCTTGAGGGGAAAGCTGTAACTCTGTGAGATGATTTCACAGAACACAAAGAAGTTTCTCAGAAAGCTTCTTTCTCTTTGTTATCGGAGGATATTTCCTTTGGCCCTATAGTCTTCCAAGGGATCCGAAATATCTGTTCTCAGATTCCACAGAAATAAGGCTAGCAAAGAGATCCACGAAATACTGATGTAACTCTGTGAGATGAATTAACAGAACACTAAGCAGTTTCTCAGAAAGCTTCTTTCCAGATTTCATCTGAGGATATTTCCTTTTTCACCATAGCCCTCTATGGGATTCCAAATATCACTTTGCCAATTCCAGAAGAACTGTCTTAGCGAAAGGCTTCTTGAGGGGAAAGCTGTAACTCTGTGAGATGATTTCACACAACACAAAGAAGTTTCTCAGAAAGCTTCTTTCTCTTTGTTATCGGAGGGTATTTCCTTTGGCCCTATAGTCTTCCAAGGAATCCGAAATATCTGTTCTCAGATTCCACAGAAATAAGGCTAGCAAAGAGATCCACGAAATACAAATTTAATTCTGTGAGATTAATTAACAGAACACTAAGCAGTTTCTCAGAAAGCTTCTTTCCAGATTTCATCTGAGGATATTTCCTTTTTCACCATAGCCCTCAATGGGCTCCAAATGTCACCTTGCCAATTCCACAAGAACTGTCTTGGCGAAAGACTTCTTGAGGGGAAAGCTGTAACTCTGTGAGATGATTTCACAGAACACAAAGAAGTTTCTCAGAAAGCTTCTTTCTCTTTGTTATCGGAGGATATTTCCTTTGGCCCTATAGTCTTCCAAGGGATCCGAAATATCTGTTCTCAGATTCCACAGAAATAAGGCTAGCAAAGAGATCCACGAAATACAGATGTAACTCTGTGAGATGAATTAACAGAACACTAAGCAGTTTCTCAGAAAGCTTCTTTCCAGATTTCATCTGAGGATATTTCCTTTATCACCATAGCCCTCTAATGGATTCCAAATATCACTTTGACAATTCCACAAGAACTGTCTTAGCGAAAGGCTTCTTGAGGGGAAAGCAGTAACTCTGTGAGATGATTTCACAGAACACAAAGGAGTTTCTCAGAAAGCTTCTGTCTCTTTGTTATCGGAGGATATTTCCTTTGGCCCTATAGTCTTCCAAGGGATCCGACATATCTGTTCTCAGATTCCACAGAAATAAGGCTAGCAAAGAGATCCACGAAATACAGATGTAACTCTGTGAGATGAATTAGCAGAACACTAAGCAGTTTCTCAGAAAGCTTCTTTCCAGATTTCATCTGAGGATATTTCCTTTTTCACCATAGCCCTCTATGGGCTTCCAAATATCACTTTGCCAATTCCACAAGAACTGTCTTAGCGAAAGGCTTCTTGAGGGGAAAACTGTAACTCTGTGAGATGATTTCACAGCACACAAAGAAGTTTCTCAGAAAGCTTCTTTCTCTTTGTTATCGGAGGATATTTCCTTTGGCCCTATAGTCTTCCAAGGGATCCGAAATATCTGTTCTCAGATTCCACAGAAATAAGGCTAGCAAAGAGATCCACGAAATACTGATGTAACACTGTGAGATGAATTAACAGAACACTAAGCAGTTTCTCAGAAAGCTTCTTTCCAGATTTCATCTGAGGATATTTCCTTTTTCACCATAGCCCTCTATGGGATTCCAAATATCACTTTGACAATTCCGCAAGAACTGTCTTAGCGAAAGGCTTCTTGAGGGGAAAGCTGTAACTCTGTGAGATGATTTCACAGAACACAAAGAAGTTTCTCAGAAAGCTTCTTTCTCTTTGTTATCGGAGGATATTTCCTTTGGCCTTATAGTCTTCCAAGGGATCCGAAATATCTGTTCTCAGATTCCACAGAAATAAGGCTAGCAAAGAGATCCACGAAATACTGATGTAACTCTGTGAGATGAATTAACAGAACACTAAGCAGTTTCTCAGAAAGCTTCTTTCCAGATTTCATCTGAGGATATTTCCTTTTTCACCATAGCCCTCTATGGGATTCCAAATATCACTTTGCCAATTCCAGAAGAACTGTCTTAGCGAAAGGCTTCTTGAGGGGAAAGCTGTAACTCTGTGAGATGATTTCACAGAACACAAAGAAGTTTCTCAGAAAGCTTCTTTCTCTTTGTTATCGGAGGGTATTTCCTTTGGCCCTATAGTCTTCCAAGGAATCCGAAATATCTGTTCTCAGATTCCACAGAAATAAGGCTAGCAAAGAGATCCACGAAATACAAATTTAATTCTGTGAGATTAATTAACAGAACACTAAGCAGTTTCTCAGAAAGCTTCTTTCCAGATTTCATCTGAGGATATTTCCTTTTTCACCATAGCCCTCAATGGGCTCCAAATGTCACCTTGCCAATTCCACAAGAACTGTCTTGGCGAAAGACTTCTTGAGGGGAAAGCTGTAACTCTGTGAGATGATTTCACAGAACACAAAGAAGTTTCTCAGAAAGCTTCTTTCTCTTTGTTATCGGAGGATATTTCCTTTGGCCCTATAGTCTTCCAAGGGATCCGAAATATCTGTTCTCAGATTCCACAGAAATAAGGCTAGCAAAGAGATCCACGAAATACAGATGTAACTCTGTGAGATGAATTAACAGAACACTAAGCAGTTTCTCAGAAAGCTTCTTTCCAGATTTCATCTGAGGATATTTCCTTTATCACCATAGCCCTCTAATGGATTCCAAATATCACTTTGACAATTCCACAAGAACTGTCTTAGCGAAAGGCTTCTTGAGGGGAAAGCTGTAACTCTGTGAGATGATTTCACACAACACAAAGAAGTTTCTCAGAAAGCTTCTTTCTCTTTGTTATCGGAGGATATTTCCTTTGTCCCTATAGTCTTCCAAGGGATCCGAAATATCTGTTCTCAGATTCCACAGAAATAAGGCTAGCAAAGAGATCCACGAAATACTGATGTAACTCTGTGAGATGAATTAACAGAACACTAAGCAGTTTCTCAGAAAGCTTCTTTCCAGATTTCATCTGAGGATATTTCCTTTTTCACCATAGCCCTCTATGGGGTTCCAAATATCACTTTGGCAATTCCGCAAGAACTATCTTAGCGAAAGGCTTCTTGAGGGGAAAGCTGTAACTCTGTGAGATGATTTCACAGAACACAAAGAAGTTTCTCAGAAATCTTCCTTCTCTTTGTTATCGGAGGATATTTCCTTTGGCCCTATAGTCTTCCAAGGGATCCGAAATATCTGTTCTCAGATTCCACAGAAATAAGGCTACCAAAGAGATCCACGAAAACAGATGTAACTCTGTGAGATGAATTAACAGAACACTAAGCAGTTTCTCAGAAAGCTTCTTTCCAGATTTCATCTGAGCATATTTCCTTTTTCTCCATAGCCCTCTTTTGGGCTTCCAAATATCACTTTGCCAATTCCACAAGAACTGTCTTATCGAAAGGCTTTTTGAGGGGAAAGCTTTAACTCTGTGAGATGATTTCACAGAATACAAAGAAGTTTCTCAGAAAGCTTCTTTCTCTTTGTTATCGGAGGATATTTCCTTTGGCCCTATAGTCTTCCAAGGGATCCGAAATATCTGTTCTCAGATTCCACAGAAATAAGGCTACCAAAGAGATCCACGAAATACAGATGTAACTCTGTGAGATGAATTAACAGAACACTAAGCAGTTTCTCAGAAAGCTTCTTTCCAGATTTCATCTGAGCGTATTTCATTTTTCACCATAGCCCTCTTTTGGCCTTCCAAATATCACTTTGCCAATTCCACAAGAACTGTCTTAGCGAAAGGCTTCTTGAGGGGAAAGCTGTAACTCTGTGAGATGATTTCACAGAACACAAAGAAGTTTCTCAGAAAGCTTCTTTCTCTTTGTTATCGGAGGATATTCCCTTTGGCCCTATAGTCTTCCAAGGGATCCGAAATATCTGTTCTCAGATTCCACAGAAATAAGGCTAGCAAAGAGATCCACGAAATACTGATGTAACTCTGTGAGATGAATTAACAGAACACTAAGCAGTTTCTCAGAAAGCTTCTTTCCAGATTTCATCTGAGGATATTTCCTTTTTCACCATAGCCCTCTATGGGATTCCAAATATCACTTTGCCAATTCCAGAAGAACTGTCTTAGCGAAAGGCTTCTTGAGGGGAAAGCTGTAACTCTGTGAGATGATTTCACACAACACAAAGAAGTTTCTCAGAAAGCTTCTTTCTCTTTGTTATCGGAGGGTATTTCCTTTGGCCCTATAGTCTTCTAAGGGATCCGACATATCTGTTCTCAGATTCCACAGAAATAAGGCTAGCAAAGAGATCCACGAAATACAAATTTAATTCTGTGAGATTAATTAACAGAACACTAAGCAGTTTCTCAGAAAGCTTCTTTCCAGATTTCATCTGAGGATATTTCCTTTTTCACCATAGCCCTCAATGGGCTCCAAATGTCACCTTGCCAATTCCACAAGAACTGTCTTGGCGAAAGACTTCTTGAGGGGAAAGCTGTAACTCTGTGAGATGATTTCACAGAACACAAAGAAGTTTCTCAGAAAGCTTCTTTCTCTTTGTTATCGGAGGATATTTCCTTTGTCCCTATATTCTTCCAAGGGATCCGAAATATCTGTTCTCAGATTCCACAGAAATAAGGCTAGCAAAGAGATCCACGAAATACAGATGTAACTCTGTGAGATGAATTAACAGAACACTAAGCAGTTTCTCAGAAAGCTTCTTTCCAGATTTCATCTGAGGATATTTCCTTTATCACCATAGCCCTCTATGGGATTCCAAATATCACTTTGCCAATTCCACAAGAACTGTCTTAGCGAAAGGCTTCTTGAGGGGAAAGCTGTAACTCTGTGAGATGATTTCACACAACACAAAGAAGTTTCTCAGAAAGCTTCTTTCTCTTTGTTATCGGAGGATATTTCCTTTGGCCCTATAGTCTTCCAAGGGATCCGAAATATCTGTTCTCAGATTCCACAGAAATAAGGCTAGCAAAGAGATCCACGAAATACAGATGTAGCTCTGTGAGATGAATTAACAGAACACTAAGCAGTTTCTCAGAAAGCTTCTTTATAGATTTCATCTGAGGATATTTCCTTTTTCACCATAGCCACTATGGGCTTCCAAATGTCACTTTGCCAATTCCACAAGAACTGTCTTAGCGAAAGGCTTCTTGAGGGGAAAGCTGTAACTCTGTGAGATGATTTCACAGAACACAAAGAAGTTTCTCAGAAAGCTTCTTTCTCTTTGTTATCGGAGGATATTTCCTTTGGCCCTATAGTCTTCCAAGGGATCCGAAATATCTGTTCTCAGATTCCACAGAAATAAGGCTAGCAAAGAGATCCACGAAATACAGATGTAACTCTGTGAGATGAATTAACAGAACACTAAGCAGTTTCTCAGAAAGGTTCTTTCCAGATTTCATTTGAGGATATTTCCTTTTTCACCATAGCCTTCTATGGGCTTCCAAATATCACTTTGCCAATTCTACAAGAACTGTCTTAGCGAAAGGCTTCTTGAGGGGAAAGCTGTAACTCTGTGAGATGATTTCACAGAACACAAAGAAGTTTCTCAGAAAGCTTCTTTCTCTTTGTTATCGGAGCATATTTCCTTTGGCCCTATAGTCTTCCAAGGGATCCGAAATATCTGTACTCAGATTCCACAGAAATAAGGCTACCAAAGAGATCCACGAAATACAGATGTAACTCTGTGAGATGAATTAACAGAACACTAAGCAGTTTCTCAGAAAGTTTCTTTCCAGATTTCATCTGAGCGTATTTCATTTTTCACCATAGCCCTCTTTTGGCCTTCCAAATATCACTTTGCCAATTCCACAAGAACTGTCTTAGCGAAAGGCTTCTTGAGGGGAAAGCTGTAACTCTGTGAGATGATTTCACACAACACAAAGAAGTTTCTCAGAAAGCTTCTTTCTCTTTGTTATCGGAGGATATTTCCTTTGGCCCTATAGTCTTCCAAGGGATCCGAAATATCTGTTCTCAGATTCCACAGAAATAAGGCTAGCAAAGAGATCCACGAAATACTGATGTAACTCTGTGAGATGAATTAACAGAACACTAAGCAGTTTCTCAGAAAGCTTCTTTCCAGATTTCATCTGAGGATATTTCCTTTTTCACCATAGCCCTCTATGGGATTCCAAATATCACTTTGCCAAGTCCAGAAGAACTGTCTTAGCGAAAGGCTTCTTGAGGGGAAAGCTGTAACTCTGTGAGATGATTTCACAGAACACAAAGAAGTTTCTCAGAAAGCTTCTTTCTCTTTGTTATCGGAGGGTATTTCCTTTGGCCCTATAGTCTTCCAAGGAATCCGAAATATCTGTTCTCAGATTCCAGAGAAATAAGGCTAGCAAAGAGATCCACGAAATACAAATTTAATTCTGTGAGATTAATTAACAGAACACTAAGCAGTTTCTCAGAAAGCTTCTTTCCAGATTTCATCTGAGGATATTTCCTTTTTCACCATAGCCCTCAATGGGCTCCAAATGTCACCTTGCCAATTCCACAAGAACTGTCTTGGCGAAAGACTTCTTGAGGGGAAAGCTGTAACTCTGTGAGATGATTTCACAGAACACAAAGAAGTTTCTCAGAAAGCTTCTTTCTCTTTGTTATCGGAGGATATTTCCTTTGGCCCTATAGTCTTCCAAGGGATCCGAAATATCTGTTCTCAGATTCCACAGAAATAAGGCTAGCAAAGTGATCCACGAAATACAGATGTAACTCTGTGAGATGAATTAACAGAACACTAAGCAGTTTCTCAGAAAGCTTCTTTCCAGATTTCATCTGAGGGTATTTCCTTTTTCACCATAGCCCTCTATGGGATTCCAAATATCACTTTGGCAATTCCGCAAGAACTATCTTAGCGAAAGGCTTCTTGAGGGGAAAGCTGTAACTCTGTGAGATGATTTCACAGAACACAAAGAAGTTTCTCAGAAATCTTCTTTCTCTTTGTTATCGGAGGATATTTCCTTTGGCCCTATAGTCTTCCAAGGGATCCGAAATATCTGTTCTCAGATTCCACAGAAATAAGGCTACCAAAGAAATCAACGAAAACAGATGTAACTCTGTGAGATGAATTAACAGAACACTAAGCAGTTTCTCAGAAAGCTTCTTTCCAGATTTCATCTGAGGATATTTCCTTTATCACCATAGCCCTCTATGGGCTTCCAAATATCACTTTGACAATTCCACAAGAACTGTCTTAGCGAAAGGCTTCTTGAGGGGAAAGCTGTAACTCTGTGAGATGATTTCACACAACACAAAGAAGTTTCTCAGAAAGCTTCTTTCTCTTTGTTATCGGAGGATATTTCCTTTGGCCCTATAGTCTTCCAAGGGATCCGAAATATCTGTTCTCAGATTCCACAGAAATAAGGCTAGCAAAGAGATCCACGAAATACAGATGTAGCTCTGTGAGATGAATTAACAGAACACTAAGCAGTTTCTCAGAAAGCTTCTTTCCAGATTTCATCTGAGGATATTTCCTTTTTCACCATAGCCCACTATGTGCTTCCAAATGTCACTTTGCCAATTCCACAAGAACTCTCTTGGGGAAAGGCTTCTTGAGGGGAAAGCTGTAACTCTGTGAGATGATTTCACAGAACACAAAGGAGTTTCTCAGAAAGCTTCTTTCTCTTTGTTATCGGAGGATATTTCCTTTCGCCCTATAGTCTTCCAAGGGATCCGACATATCTGTTCTCAGATTCCACAGAAATAAGGCTAGAAAAGAGATCCACGAAATACAGATGTAACTCTGTGAGATGAATTAACAGAACACTAAGCAGTTTCTCAGAAAGCTTCTTTCCAGATTTCATCTGAGGATATTTCCTTTTTCACCATAGCCCTCTATGGGATTCCAAATATCACTTTGCCAATTCCACAAGAACTGTCTTAGCGAAAGGCTTCTTGAGGCGAAAACTGTAACTCTGTGAGATGATTTCACAGCACACAAAGAAGTTTCTCAGAAAGCTTCTTTCTCTTTGTTATCGGAGGATATTTCCTTTGGCCCTATAGTCTTCCAAGGGATCCGAAATATCTGTTCTCAGATTCCACAGAAATAAGGCTAGCAAAGAGATCCACGAAATACTGATGTAACTCTGTGAGATGAATTAACAGAACACTAAGCAGTTTCTCAGAAAGCTTCTTTCCAGATTTCATCTGAGGATATTTCCTTTTTCACCATAGCCCTCTATGGGATTCCAAATATCACTTTGCCAATTCCGCAAGAACTATCTTAGCGAAAGGCTTCTTGAGGGGAAAGCTGTAACTCTGTGAGATGATTTCACAGATCACAAAGAAGTTTCTCAGAAAGCTTCTTTCTCTTTGTTATCGGAGGATATTTCCTTAGGCCCTATAGCCTTCCAAGGGATCCGAAATATCTGTTCTCAGATTCCACAGAAATAAGGCTACCAAAGAGATCCACGAAAACAGATGTAACTCTGTGAGATGAATTAACAGAACACTAAGCAGTTTCTCAGAAAGCTTCTTTCCAGATTTCATCTGAGCATATTTCCTTTTTCTCCATAGCCCTGTTTTGGGCTTCCAAATATCACTTTGCCAATTCCACAAGAACTGTCTTAGCGAAAGGCTTCTTGAGGGGAAAGCTTTAACTCTGTGAGATGATTTCACAGAACACAAAGAAGTTTCTCAGAAAGCTTCTTACTCTTTGTTATCGGAGGATATTTCCTTTGGCCCTATAGTCTTCCAAGGGATCCGAAAGATCTGTTCTCAGATTCAACAGAAATAAGGCTAGTAAAGAGATCCACGAAATACAGATGTGACTCTGTGAGATGAATTAACAGAACACTAAGCAGTTTCTCAGAAAGCTTCTTTCCGGATTTCATCTGAGGATATTTCGTTTTTCACCGTAGCCCTCTATGGGCTTCCAAATATCACTTTGCCAATTCCACAAGAACTGTCTTAGCGAAAGGCTTCTTGAGGGGAAAGCTGTAACTCTGTGAGATGATTTCACAGAACACAAAGAAGTTTCTCAGAAAGCTTCTTTCTCTTTGTTATCGGAGGATATTTCCTTTGGCCCTATAGTCTTCCAAGGGATCCGAAATATCTGTTCTCAGATTCCACAGAAATAAGGCTAGCAAAGAGATCCACGAAATACTGATGTAACTCTGTGAGATGAATTAACAGAACACTAAGCAGTTTCTCAGAAAGCTTCTTTCCAGATTTCATCTGAGGATATTTCCTTTTTCACCATAGCCCTCTATGGGATTCCAAATATCACTTTGCCAATTCTAGAAGAACTGTCTTAGCGAAAGGCTTCTTGAGGGGAAAGCTGTAACTCTGTGAGATGATTTCACAGAACACAAAGAAGTTTCTCAGAAAGCTTCTTTCTCTTTGTTATCGGAGGGTATTTCCTTTGGCCCTATAGTCTTCCAAGGGATCCGAAATATCTGTTCTCAGATTCCACAGAAATAAGCCTAGCAAAGAGATCCACGAAATACAAATTTAATTCTGTGAGATTAATTAACAGAACACTAAGCAGTTTCTCAGAAAGCTTCTTTCCAGATTTCATCTGAGGATATTTCCTTTTTCACCATAGCCCTCAATGGGCTCCAAATGTCACCTTGCCAATTACAAAAGAACTGTCTTGGCGAAAGACTTCTTGAGGGGAAAGCTGTAACTCTGTGAGATGATTTCACAGAACACAAAGGAGTTTCTCAGAAAGCTTCTGTCTCTTTGTTATCGGAGGATATTTCCTTTGGCCCTATAGTCTTCCAAGGGATCCGACATATCTGTTCTCAGATTCCACAGAAATAAGGCTAGCGAAGAGATCCACGAAATACAGATGTAACTCTGTGAGATGAATTAACAGAACACTAAGCAGTTTCTCAGAAAGCTTCTTTCCAGATTTCATCTGAGGATATTTCCTTTTTCACCATAGCCCTCTAAGGGCTTCCAAATATCACTTTGCCAATTCCACAAGAACTGTCTTAGCGAAAGGCTTCTTGAGGGGAAAACTGTAACTCTGTGAGATGATTTCACAGCACACAAAGAAGTTTCTCAGAAAGCTTCTTTCTCTTTGTTATCGGAGGATATTTCCTTTGGCCCTATAGTCTTCCAAGGGATCCGAAATATCTGTTCTCAGATTCCACAGAAATAAGGCTAGCAAAGAGATCCACGAAATACTGATGTAACACTGTGAGATGAATTAACAGAACACTAAGCAGTTTCTCAGAAAGCTTCTTTCCAGATTTCATCTGAGGATATTTCCTTTTTCACCATAGCCCTCTATGGGATTCCAAATATCACTTTGCCAATTCCGCAAGAACTGTCTTAGCGAAAGGCTTCTTGAGGGGAAAGCTGTAACTCTGTGAGATGATTTCACAGAACACAAAGAAGTTTCTCAGAAAGCTTCTTTCTCTTTGTTATCGGAGGATATTTCCTTTGGCCCTATAGTCTTCCAAGGGATCCGAAATATCTGTTCTCAGATTCCACAGAAATAAGGCTAGCAAAGAGATCCACGAAATACTGATGTAACTCTGTGAGATGAATTAACAGAACACTAAGCAGTTTCTCAGAAAGCTTCTTTCCAGATTTCATCTGAGGATATTTCCTTTTTCACCATAGCCCTCTATGGGATTCCAAATATCACTTTGCCAATTCCAGAAGAACTGTCTTAGCGAAAGGCTTCTTGAGGGGAAAGCTGTAACTCTGTGAGATGATTTCACAGAACACAAAGAAGTTTCTCAGAAAGCTTCTTTCTCTTTGTTATCGGAGGGTATTTCCTTTGGCCCTATAGTCTTCCAAGGAATCCGAAATATCTGTTCTCAGATTCCACAGAAATAAGGCTAGCAAAGAGATCCACGAAATACAAATTTAATTCTGTGAGATTAATTAACAGAACACTAAGCAGTTTCTCAGAAAGCTTCTTTCCAGATTTCATCTGAGGATATTTCCTTTTTCACCATAGCCCTCAATGGGCTCCAAATGTCACCTTGCCAATTCCACAAGAACTGTCTTGGCGAAAGACTTCTTGAGGGGAAAGCTGTAACTCTGTGAGATGATTTCACAGAACACAAAGAAGTTTCTCAGAAAGCTTCTTTCTCTTTGTTATCGGAGGATATTTCCTTTGGCCCTATAGTCTTCCAAGGGATCCGAAATATCTGTTCTCAGATTCCACAGAAATAAGGCTAGCAAAGAGATCCACGAAATACAGATGTAACTCTGTGAGATGAATTAACAGAACACTAAGCAGTTTCTCAGAAAGCTTCTTTCCAGATTTCATCTGAGGATATTTCCTTTATCACCATAGCCCTCTAATGGATTCCAAATATCACTTTGACAATTCCACAAGAACTGTCTTAGCGAAAGGCTTCTTGAGGGGAAAGCAGTAACTCTGTGAGATGATTTCACAGAACACAAAGGAGTTTCTCAGAAAGCTTCTGTCTCTTTGTTATCGGAGGATATTTCCTTTGGCCCTATAGTCTTCCAAGGGATCCGACATATCTGTTCTCAGATTCCACAGAAATAAGGCTAGCAAAGAGATCCACGAAATACAGATGTAACTCTGTGAGATGAATTAGCAGAACACTAAGCAGTTTCTCAGAAAGCTTCTTTCCAGATTTCATCTGAGGATATTTCCTTTTTCACCATAGCCCTCTATGGGCTTCCAAATATCACTTTGCCAATTCCACAAGAACTGTCTTAGCGAAAGGCTTCTTGAGGGGAAAACTGTAACTCTGTGAGATGATTTCACAGCACACAAAGAAGTTTCTCAGAAAGCTTCTTTCTCTTTGTTATCGGAGGATATTTCCTTTGGCCCTATAGTCTTCCAAGGGATCCGAAATATCTGTTCTCAGATTCCACAGAAATAAGGCTAGCAAAGAGATCCACGAAATACTGATGTAACACTGTGAGATGAATTAACAGAACACTAAGCAGTTTCTCAGAAAGCTTCTTTCCAGATTTCATCTGAGGATATTTCCTTTTTCACCATAGCCCTCTATGGGCTTCCAAATATCACTTTGCCAATTCTACAAGAACTGTCTTAGCGAAAGGCTTCTTGAGGGGAAAGCTGTAACTCTGTGAGATGATTTCACAGAACACAAAGAAGTTTCTCAGAAAGCTTCTTTCTCTTTGTTATCGGAGCATATTTCCTTTGGCCCTATAGTCTTCCAAGGGATCCGAAATATCTGTACTCAGATTCCACAGAAATAAGGCTACCAAAGAGATCCACGAAATACAGATGTAACTCTGTGAGATGAATTAACAGAACACTAAGCAGTTTCTCAGAAAGTTTCTTTCCAGATTTCATCTGAGCGTATTTCATTTTTCACCATAGCCCTCTTTTGGCCTTCCAAATATCACTTTGCCAATTCCACAAGAACTGTCTTAGCGAAAGGCTTCTTGAGGGGAAAGCTGTAACTCTGTGAGATGATTTCACACAACACAAAGAAGTTTCTCAGAAAGCTTCTTTCTCTTTGTTATCGGAGGGTATTTCCTTTGGCCCTATAGTCTTCCAAGGAATCCGAAATATCTGTTCTCAGATTCCAGAGAAATAAGGCTAGCAAAGAGATCCACGAAATACAAATTTAATTCTGTGAGATTAATTAACAGAACACTAAGCAGTTTCTCAGAAAGCTTCTTTCCAGATTTCATCTGAGGATATTTCCTTTTTCACCATAGCCCTCAATGGGCTCCAAATGTCACCTTGCCAATTCCACAAGAACTGTCTTGGCGAAAGACTTCTTGAGGGGAAAGCTGTAACTCTGTGAGATGATTTCACAGAACACAAAGAAGTTTCTCAGAAAGCTTCTTTCTCTTTGTTATCGGAGGATATTTCCTTTGGCCCTATAGTCTTCCAAGGGATCCGAAATATCTGTTCTCAGATTCCACAGAAATAAGGCTAGCAAAGTGATCCACGAAATACAGATGTAACTCTGTGAGATGAATTAACAGAACACTAAGCAGTTTCTCAGAAAGCTTCTTTCCAGATTTCATCTGAGGGTATTTCCTTTTTCACCATAGCCCTCTATGGGATTCCAAATATCACTTTGGCAATTCCGCAAGAACTATCTTAGCGAAAGGCTTCTTGAGGGGAAAGCTGTAACTCTGTGAGATGATTTCACAGAACACAAAGAAGTTTCTCAGAAATCTTCTTTCTCTTTGTTATCGGAGGATATTTCCTTTGGCCCTATAGTCTTCCAAGGGATCCGAAATATCTGTTCTCAGATTCCACAGAAATAAGGCTACCAAAGAAATCAACGAAAACAGATGTAACTCTGTGAGATGAATTAACAGAACACTAAGCAGTTTCTCAGAAAGCTTCTTTCCAGATTTCATCTGAGGATATTTCCTTTATCACCATAGCCCTCTATGGGCTTCCAAATATCACTTTGACAATTCCACAAGAACTGTCTTAGCGAAAGGCTTCTTGAGGGGAAAGCTGTAACTCTGTGAGATGATTTCACACAACACAAAGAAGTTTCTCAGAAAGCTTCTTTCTCTTTGTTATCGGAGGATATTTCCTTTGGCCCTATAGTCTTCCAAGGGATCCGAAATATCTGTTCTCAGATTCCACAGAAATAAGGCTAGCAAAGAGATCCACGAAATACAGATGTAGCTCTGTGAGATGAATTAACAGAACACTAAGCAGTTTCTCAGAAAGCTTCTTTCCAGATTTCATCTGAGGATATTTCCTTTTTCACCATAGCCCACTATGTGCTTCCAAATGTCACTTTGCCAATTCCACAAGAACTCTCTTGGGGAAAGGCTTCTTGAGGGGAAAGCTGTAACTCTGTGAGATGATTTCACAGAACACAAAGGAGTTTCTCAGAAAGCTTCTTTCTCTTTGTTATCGGAGGATATTTCCTTTCGCCCTATAGTCTTCCAAGGGATCCGACATATCTGTTCTCAGATTCCACAGAAATAAGGCTAGAAAAGAGATCCACGAAATACAGATGTAACTCTGTGAGATGAATTAACAGAACACTAAGCAGTTTCTCAGAAAGCTTCTTTCCAGATTTCATCTGAGGATATTTCCTTTTTCACCATAGCCCTCTATGGGATTCCAAATATCACTTTGCCAATTCCACAAGAACTGTCTTAGCGAAAGGCTTCTTGAGGCGAAAACTGTAACTCTGTGAGATGATTTCACAGCACACAAAGAAGTTTCTCAGAAAGCTTCTTTCTCTTTGTTATCGGAGGATATTTCCTTTGGCCCTATAGTCTTCCAAGGGATCCGAAATATCTGTTCTCAGATTCCACAGAAATAAGGCTAGCAAAGAGATCCACGAAATACTGATGTAACTCTGTGAGATGAATTAACAGAACACTAAGCAGTTTCTCAGAAAGCTTCTTTCCAGATTTCATCTGAGGATATTTCCTTTTTCACCGTAGCCCTCTATGGGATTCCAAATATCACTTTGGCAATTCCGCAAGAACTATCTTAGCGAAAGGCTTCTTGAGGGGAAAGCTGTAACTCTGTGAGATGATTTCACAGATCACAAAGAAGTTTCTCAGAAAGCTTCTTTCTCTTTGTTATCGGAGGATATTTCCTTAGGCCCTATAGCCTTCCAAGGGATCCGAAATATCTGTTCTCAGATTCCACAGAAATAAGGCTACCAAAGAGATCCACGAAAACAGATGTAACTCTGTGAGATGAATTAACAGAACACTAAGCAGTTTCTCAGAAAGCTTCTTTCCAGATTTCATCTGAGCATATTTCCTTTTTCTCCATAGCCCTGTTTTGGGCTTCCAAATATCACTTTGCCAATTCCACAAGAACTGTCTTAGCGAAAGGCTTCTTGAGGGGAAAGCTTTAACTCTGTGAGATGATTTCACAGAACACAAAGAAGTTTCTCAGAAAGCTACTTTCTCTTTGTTATCGGAGGATATTTCCTTTGGCCCTATAGTCTTCCAAGGGATCCGAAATATCTGTTCTCAGATTCCACAGAAATAAGGCTAGCAAAGAGATCCACGAAATACAGATGTAACTCTGTGAGATGAATTAACAGAACACTAAGCTGTTTCTCAGAAAGCTTCCTTCCAGATTTCATCTGAGGATATTTCCTTTTTCACCATAGCCCTCTATGGGCTCCAAATGTCACCTTGCCAATTCCACAAGAACTGTCTTGGCGAAAGCCTTCTTGAGGGGAAAGCTGTAACTCTGTGAGATGATTTCACAGAACACAAAGAAGTTTCTCAGAAAGCTTCTTACTCTTTGTTATCGGAGGATATTTCCTTTGGCCCTATAGTCTTCCAAGGGATCCGAAAGATCTGTTCTCAGATTCAACAGAAATAAGGCTAGTAAAGAGATCCACGAAATACAGATGTGACTCTGTGAGATGAATTAACAGAACACTAAGCAGTTTCTCAGAAAGCTTCTTTCCGGATTTCATCTGAGGATATTTCGTTTTTCACCGTAGCCCTCTATGGGCTTCCAAATATCACTTTGCCAATTCCACAAGAACTGTCTTAGCGAAAGGCTTCTTGAGGGGAAAGCTGTAACTCTGTGAGATGATTTCACAGAACACAAAGAAGTTTCTCAGAAAGCTTCTTTCTCTTTGTTATCGGAGGATATTTCCTTTGGCCCTATAGTCTTCCAAGGGATCCGAAATATCTGTTCTCAGATTCCACAGAAATAAGGCTAGCAAAGAGATCCACGAAATACTGATGTAACTCTGTGAGATGAATTAACAGAACACTAAGCAGTTTCTCAGAAAGCTTCTTTCCAGATTTCATCTGAGGATATTTCCTTTTTCACCATAGCCCTCTATGGGATTCCAAATATCACTTTGCCAATTCTAGAAGAACTGTCTTAGCGAAAGGCTTCTTGAGGGGAAAGCTGTAACTCTGTGAGATGATTTCACAGAACACAAAGAAGTTTCTCAGAAAGCTTCTTTCTCTTTGTTATCGGAGGGTATTTCCTTTGGCCCTATAGTCTTCCAAGGGATCCGAAATATCTGTTCTCAGATTCCACAGAAATAAGCCTAGCAAAGAGATCCACGAAATACAAATTTAATTCTGTGAGATTAATTAACAGAACACTAAGCAGTTTCTCAGAAAGCTTCTTTCCAGATTTCATCTGAGGATATTTCCTTTTTCACCATAGCCCTCAATGGGCTCCAAATGTCACCTTGCCAATTACAAAAGAACTGTCTTGGCGAAAGACTTCTTGAGGGGAAAGCTGTAACTCTGTGAGATGATTTCACAGAACACAAAGGAGTTTCTCAGAAAGCTTCTGTCTCTTTGTTATCGGAGGATATTTCCTTTGGCCCTATAGTCTTCCAAGGGATCCGACATATCTGTTCTCAGATTCCACAGAAATAAGGCTAGCGAAGAGATCCACGAAATACAGATGTAACTCTGTGAGATGAATTAACAGAACACTAAGCAGTTTCTCAGAAAGCTTCTTTCCAGATTTCATCTGAGGATATTTCCTTTTTCACCATAGCCCTCTAAGGGCTTCCAAATATCACTTTGCCAATTCCACAAGAACTGTCTTAGCGAAAGGCTTCTTGAGGGGAAAACTGTAACTCTGTGAGATGATTTCACAGCACACAAAGAAGTTTCTCAGAAAGCTTCTTTCTCTTTGTTATCGGAGGATATTTCCTTTGGCCCTATAGTCTTCCAAGGGATCCGAAATATCTGTTCTCAGATTCCACAGAAATAAGGCTAGCAAAGAGATCCACGAAATACTGATGTAACACAGTGAGATGAATTAACAGAACACTAAGCAGTTTCTCAGAAAGCTTCTTTCCAGATTTCATCTGAGGATATTTCCTTTTTCACCATAGCCCTCTATGGGATTCCAAATATCACTTTGCCAATTCCGCAAGAACTGTCTTAGCGAAAGGCTTCTTGAGGGGAAAGCTGTAACTCTGTGAGATGATTTCACAGAACACAAAGAAGTTTCTCAGAAAGCTTCTTTCTCTTTGTTATCGGAGGATATTTCCTTTGGCCCTATAGTCTTCCAAGGGATCCGAAATATCTGTTCTCAGATTCCACAGAAATAAGGCTAGCAAAGAGATCCACGAAATACAAATTTAATTCTGTGAGATTAATTAACAGAACACTAAGCAGTTTCTCAGAAAGCTTCTTTCCAGATTTCATCTGAGGATATTTCCTTTTTCACCATAGCCCTCAATGGGCTCCAAATGTCACCTTGCCAATTCCACAAGAACTGTCTTGGCGAAAGACTTCTTGAGGGGAAAGCTGTAACTCTGTGAGATGATTTCACAGAACACAAAGAAGTTTCTCAGAAAGCTTCTTTCTCTTTGTTATCGGAGGATATTTCCTTTGGCCCTATAGTCTTCCAAGGGATCCGAAATATCTGTTCTCAGATTCCACAGAAATAAGGCTAGCAAAGAGATCCACGAAATACAGATGTAACTCTGTGAGATGAATTAACAGAACACTAAGCAGTTTCTCAGAAAGCTTCTTTCCAGATTTCATCTGAGGATATTTCCTTTATCACCATAGCCCTCTAATGGATTCCAAATATCACTTTGACAATTCCACAAGAACTGTCTTAGCGAAAGGCTTCTTGAGGGGAAAGCTGTAACTCTGTGAGATGATTTCACACAACACAAAGAAGTTTCTCAGAAAGCTTCTTTCTCTTTGTTATCGGAGGATATTTCCTTTGTCCCTATAGTCTTCCAAGGGATCCGAAATATCTGTTCTCAGATTCCACAGAAATAAGGCTAGCAAAGAGATCCACGAAATACTGATGTAACTCTGTGAGATGAATTAACAGAACACTAAGCAGTTTCTCAGAAAGCTTCTTTCCAGATTTCATCTGAGGATATTTCCTTTTTCACCATAGCCCTCTATGGGGTTCCAAATATCACTTTGGCAATTCCGCAAGAACTATCTTAGCGAAAGGCTTCTTGAGGGGAAAGCTGTAACTCTGTGAGATGATTTCACAGAACACAAAGAAGTTTCTCAGAAATCTTCCTTCTCTTTGTTATCGGAGGATATTTCCTTTGGCCCTATAGTCTTCCAAGGGATCCGAAATATCTGTTCTCAGATTCCACAGAAATAAGGCTAGCAAAGAGATCCACGAAAACAGATGTAACTCTGTGAGATGAATTAACAGAACACTAAGCAGTTTCTCAGAAAGCTTCTTTCCAGATTTCATCTGAGCATATTTCCTTTTTCTCCATAGCCCTCTTTTGGGCTTCCAAATATCACTTTGCCAATTCCACAAGAACTGTCTTATCGAAAGGCTTTTTGAGGGGAAAGCTTTAACTCTGTGAGATGATTTCACAGAATACAAAGAAGTTTCTCAGAAAGCTTCTTTCTCTT
Organism: Macaca nemestrina; assembly: GCF_043159975.1. Classification (NCBI taxonomy): domain Eukaryota; kingdom Metazoa; phylum Chordata; class Mammalia; order Primates; family Cercopithecidae; genus Macaca; species Macaca nemestrina. The sequence goes on along the minus strand of NC_092137.1, from coordinate 89,878,775 downwards.
TGTTATCGGAGGATATTTCCTTTGGCCCTATAGTCTTCCAAGGGATCCGAAATATCTGTTCTCAGATTCCACAGAAATAAGGCTACCAAAGAGATCCACGAAATACAGATGTAACTCTGTGAGATGAATTAACAGAACACTAAGCAGTTTCTCAGAAAGCTTCTTTCCAGATTTCATCTGAGCGTATTTCATTTTTCACCATAGCCCTCTTTTGGCCTTCCAAATATCACTTTGCCAATTCCACAAGAACTGTCTTAGCGAAAGGCTTCTTGAGGGGAAAGCTGTAACTCTGTGAGATGATTTCACAGAACACAAAGAAGTTTCTCAGAAAGCTTCTTTCTCTTTGTTATCGGAGGATATTCCCTTTGGCCCTATAGTCTTCCAAGGGATCCGAAATATCTGTTCTCAGATTCCACAGAAATAAGGCTAGCAAAGAGATCCACGAAATACTGATGTAACTCTGTGAGATGAATTAACAGAACACTAAGCAGTTTCTCAGAAAGCTTCTTTCCAGATTTCATCTGAGGATATTTCCTTTTTCACCATAGCCCTCTATGGGATTCCAAATATCACTTTGCCAATTCCAGAAGAACTGTCTTAGCGAAAGGCTTCTTGAGGGGAAAGCTGTAACTCTGTGAGATGATTTCACACAACACAAAGAAGTTTCTCAGAAAGCTTCTTTCTCTTTGTTATCGGAGGGTATTTCCTTTGGCCCTATAGTCTTCTAAGGGATCCGACATATCTGTTCTCAGATTCCACAGAAATAAGGCTAGCAAAGAGATCCACGAAATACAAATTTAATTCTGTGAGATTAATTAACAGAACACTAAGCAGTTTCTCAGAAAGCTTCTTTCCAGATTTCATCTGAGGATATTTCCTTTTTCACCATAGCCCTCAATGGGCTCCAAATGTCACCTTGCCAATTCCACAAGAACTGTCTTGGCGAAAGACTTCTTGAGGGGAAAGCTGTAACTCTGTGAGATGATTTCACAGAACACAAAGAAGTTTCTCAGAAAGCTTCTTTCTCTTTGTTATCGGAGGATATTTCCTTTGTCCCTATATTCTTCCAAGGGATCCGAAATATCTGTTCTCAGATTCCACAGAAATAAGGCTAGCAAAGAGATCCACGAAATACAGATGTAACTCTGTGAGATGAATTAACAGAACACTAAGCAGTTTCTCAGAAAGCTTCTTTCCAGATTTCATCTGAGGATATTTCCTTTATCACCATAGCCCTCTATGGGATTCCAAATATCACTTTGCCAATTCCACAAGAACTGTCTTAGCGAAAGGCTTCTTGAGGGGAAAGCTGTAACTCTGTGAGATGATTTCACACAACACAAAGAAGTTTCTCAGAAAGCTTCTTTCTCTTTGTTATCGGAGGATATTTCCTTTGGCCCTATAGTCTTCCAAGGGATCCGAAATATCTGTTCTCAGATTCCACAGAAATAAGGCTAGCAAAGAGATCCACGAAATACAGATGTAGCTCTGTGAGATGAATTAACAGAACACTAAGCAGTTTCTCAGAAAGCTTCTTTATAGATTTCATCTGAGGATATTTCCTTTTTCACCATAGCCACTATGGGCTTCCAAATGTCACTTTGCCAATTCCACAAGAACTGTCTTAGCGAAAGGCTTCTTGAGGGGAAAGCTGTAACTCTGTGAGATGATTTCACAGAACACAAAGAAGTTTCTCAGAAAGCTTCTTTCTCTTTGTTATCGGAGGATATTTCCTTTGGCCCTATAGTCTTCCAAGGGATCCGAAATATCTGTTCTCAGATTCCACAGAAATAAGGCTAGCAAAGAGATCCACGAAATACAGATGTAACTCTTTGAGATGAATTAACAGAACACTAAGCAGTTTCTCAGAAAGGTTCTTTCCAGATTTCATTTGAGGATATTTCCTTTTTCACCATAGCCTTCTATGGGCTTCCAAATATCACTTTGCCAATTCTACAAGAACTGTCTTAGCGAAAGGCTTCTTGAGGGGAAAGCTGTAACTCTGTGAGATGATTTCACAGAACACAAAGAAGTTTCTCAGAAAGCTTCTTTCTCTTTGTTATCGGAGCATATTTCCTTTGGCCCTATAGTCTTCCAAGGGATCCGAAATATCTGTACTCAGATTCCACAGAAATAAGGCTACCAAAGAGATCCACGAAATACAGATGTAACTCTGTGAGATGAATTAACAGAACACTAAGCAGTTTCTCAGAAAGTTTCTTTCCAGATTTCATCTGAGCGTATTTCATTTTTCACCATAGCCCTCTTTTGGCCTTCCAAATATCACTTTGCCAATTCCACAAGAACTGTCTTAGCGAAAGGCTTCTTGAGGGGAAAGCTGTAACTCTGTGAGATGATTTCACACAACACAAAGAAGTTTCTCAGAAAGCTTCTTTCTCTTTGTTATCGGAGGATATTTCCTTTGGCCCTATAGTCTTCCAAGGGATCCGAAATATCTGTTCTCAGATTCCACAGAAATAAGGCTAGCAAAGAGATCCACGAAATACTGATGTAACTCTGTGAGATGAATTAACAGAACACTAAGCAGTTTCTCAGAAAGCTTCTTTCCAGATTTCATCTGAGGATATTTCCTTTTTCACCATAGCCCTCTATGGGATTCCAAATATCACTTTGCCAAGTCCAGAAGAACTGTCTTAGCGAAAGGCTTCTTGAGGGGAAAGCTGTAACTCTGTGAGATGATTTCACAGAACACAAAGAAGTTTCTCAGAAAGCTTCTTTCTCTTTGTTATCGGAGGGTATTTCCTTTGGCCCTATAGTCTTCCAAGGAATCCGAAATATCTGTTCTCAGATTCCAGAGAAATAAGGCTAGCAAAGAGATCCACGAAATACAAATTTAATTCTGTGAGATTAATTAACAGAACACTAAGCAGTTTCTCAGAAAGCTTCTTTCCAGATTTCATCTGAGGATATTTCCTTTTTCACCATAGCCCTCAATGGGCTCCAAATGTCACCTTGCCAATTCCACAAGAACTGTCTTGGCGAAAGACTTCTTGAGGGGAAAGCTGTAACTCTGTGAGATGATTTCACAGAACACAAAGAAGTTTCTCAGAAAGCTTCTTTCTCTTTGTTATCGGAGGATATTTCCTTTGGCCCTATAGTCTTCCAAGGGATCCGAAATATCTGTTCTCAGATTCCACAGAAATAAGGCTAGCAAAGTGATCCACGAAATACAGATGTAACTCTGTGAGATGAATTAACAGAACACTAAGCAGTTTCTCAGAAAGCTTCTTTCCAGATTTCATCTGAGGGTATTTCCTTTTTCACCATAGCCCTCTATGGGATTCCAAATATCACTTTGGCAATTCCGCAAGAACTATCTTAGCGAAAGGCTTCTTGAGGGGAAAGCTGTAACTCTGTGAGATGATTTCACAGAACACAAAGAAGTTTCTCAGAAATCTTCTTTCTCTTTGTTATCGGAGGATATTTCCTTTGGCCCTATAGTCTTCCAAGGGATCCGAAATATCTGTTCTCAGATTCCACAGAAATAAGGCTACCAAAGAAATCAACGAAAACAGATGTAACTCTGTGAGATGAATTAACAGAACACTAAGCAGTTTCTCAGAAAGCTTCTTTCCAGATTTCATCTGAGCATATTTCCTTTTTCTCCATAGCCCTCTTTTGGGCTTCCAAATATCACTTTGCCAATTCCACAAGAACTGTCTTAGCGAAAGGCTTCTTGAGGGGAAAGCTTTAACTCTGTGAGATGATTTCACAGAACACAAAGAAGTTTCTCAGAAAGCTTCTTTCTCTTTGTTATCGGAGGATATTTCCTTTGGCCCTATAGTCTTCCAAGGGATCCGAAATATCTGTTCTCAGATTCCACAGAAATAAGGCTAGCAAAGAGATCCACGAAATACAGATGTAACTCTGTGAGATGAATTAACAGAACACTAAGCAGTTTCTCAGAAAGCTTCTTTCCAGATTTCATCTGAGGATATTTCCTTTTTCAACATAGCCCTCCATGGGCTTCCAAATATCACTTTGCCAATTCTACAAGAACTGTCTTAGCGAAAGGCTTCTTGAGGGGAAAGCTGTAACTCTGTGAGATGATTTCACAGAACACAAAGAAGTTTCTCAGAAAGCTTCTTTCTCTTTGTTATCGGAGCATATTTCCTTTGGCCCTATAGTCTTCCAAGGGATCCGAAATATCTGTTCTCAGATTCCACAGAAATAAGGCTACCAAAGAGATCCACGAAATACAGATGTAACTCTGTGAGATGAATTAACAGAACACTAAGCAGTTTCTCAGAAAGCTTCTTTCCAGATTTCATCTGAGCGTATTTCATTTTTCACCATAGCCCTCTTTTGGCCTTCCAAATATCACTTTGCCAATTCCACAAGAACTGTCTTAGCGAAAGGCTTCTTGAGGGGAAAGCTGTAACTCTGTGAGATGATTTCACAGAACACAAAGAAGTTTCTCAGAAAGCTTCTTTCTCTTTGTTATCGGAGGATATTTCCTTTGGCCCTATAGTCTTCCAAGGGATCCGAAATATCTGTTCTCAGATTCCACAGAAATAAGGCTAGCAAAGAGATCCACGAAATACTGATGTAACTCTGTGAGATGAATTAACAGAACACTAAGCTGTTTCTCAGAAAGCTTCTTTCCAGATTTCATCTGAGGATATTTCCTTTTTCACCATAGCCCTCTATGGGCTCCAAATGTCACCTTGCCAATTCCACAAGAACTGTCTTGGCGAATGCCTTCTTGAGGGGAAAGCTGTAACTCTGTGAGATGATTTCACAGAACACAAAGAAGTTTCTCAGAAAGCTTCTTACTCTTTGTTATCGGAGGATATTTCCTTTGGCCCTATAGTCTTCCAAGGGATCCGAAAGATCTGTTCTCAGATTCCACAGAAATAAGGCTAGCAAAGAGATCCACGAAATACAGATGTGACTCTGTGAGATGAATTAACAGAACACTAAGCAGTTTCTCAGAAAGCTTCTTTCCAGATTTCATCTGAGGATATTTCCTTTTTCACCATAGCCCTCTATGGGATTCCAAATATCACTTTGCCAATTCCAGAAGAACTGTCTTAGCGAAAGGCTTCTTGAGGGGAAAGCTGTAACTCTGTGAGATGATTTCACAGAACACAAAGAAGTTTCTCAGAAAACTTCTTTCTCTTTGTTATCGGAGGGTATTTCCTTTGGCCCTATAGTCTTCCAAGGGATCCGAAATATCTGTTCTCAGATTCCACAGAAATAAGGCTAGCAAAGAGATCCACGAAATACAAATTTAATTCTGTGAGATTAATTAACAGAACACTAAGCAGTTTCTCAGAAAGCTTCTTTCCAGATTTCATCTGAGGATATTTCCTTTTTCACCATAGACCTCAATGGGCTCCAAATGTCACCTTGCCAATTCCACAAGAACTGTCTTGGCGAAAGACTTCTTGAGGGGAAAGCTGTAACTCTGTGAGATGATTTCACAGAACACAAAGAAGTTTCTCAGAAAGCTTCTTTCTCTTTGTTATCGGAGCATATTTCCTTTGGCCCTAAAGTCTTCCAAGGGATCCGAAATATCTGTTCTCAGATTCCACAGAAATAAGGCTAGCAAAGAGATCCACGAAATACAGATGTAACTCTGTGAGATGAATTAACAGAACACTAAGCAGTTTCTCAGAAAGCTTCTTTCCAGATTTCATCTGAGGATATTTCCTTTATCACCATAGCCCTCTATGGGATTCCAAATATCACTTTGACAATTCCACAAGAACTGTCTTAGCGAAAGGCTTCTTGAGGGGAAAGCTGTAACTCTGTGAGATGATTTCACACAACACAAAGAAGTTTCTCAGAAAGCTTCTTTCTCTTTGTTATCGGAGGATATTTCCTTTGTCCCTATAGTCTTCCAAGGGATCCGAAATATCTGTTCTCAGATTCCACAGAAATAAGGCTAGCAAAGAGATCCACGAAATACAAATTTAATTCTGTGAGATTAATTAACAGAACACTAAGCAGTTTCTCAGAAAGCTTCTTTCCAGATTTCATCTGAGGATATTTCCTTTTTCACCATAGCCCTCAATGGGCTCCAAATGTCACCTTGCCAATTCCACAAGAACTGTCTTGGCGAAAGACTTCTTGAGGGGAAAGCTGTAACTCTGTGAGATGATTTCACAGAACACAAAGAAGTTTCTCAGAAAGCTTCTTTCTCTTTGTTATCGGAGGATATTTCCTTTGTCCCTATATTCTTCCAAGGGATCCGAAATATCTGTTCTCAGATTCCACAGAAATAAGGCTAGCAAAGAGATCCACGAAATACAGATGTAACTCTGTGAGATGAATTAACAGAACACTAAGCAGTTTCTCAGAAAGCTTCTTTCCAGATTTCATCTGAGGATATTTCCTTTATCACCATAGCCCTCTATGGGATTCCAAATATCACTTTGACAATTCCACAAGAACTGTCTTAGCGAAAGGCTTCTTGAGGGGAAAGCTGTAACTCTGTGAGATGATTTCACACAACACAAAGAAGTTTCTCAGAAATCTTCTTTCGCTTTGTTATCGGAGGATATTTCCTTTGGCCCTATAGTCTTCCAAGGGATCCGAAATATCTGTTCTCAGATTCCACAGAAATAAGGCTAGCAAAGAGATCCACGAAATACAGATGTAGCTCTGTGAGATGAATTAACAGAACACTAAGCAGTTTCTCAGAAAGCTTCTTTATAGATTTCATCTGAGGATATTTCCTTTTTCACCATAGCCACTATGGGCTTCCAAATGTCACTTTGCCAATTCCACAAGAACTCTCTTGGGGAAAGGCTTCTTGAGGGGAAAGCTGTAACTCTGTGAGATGATTTCACAGAACACAAAGGAGTTTCTCAGAAAGCTTCTTTCTCTTTGTTATCGGAGGATATTTCCTTTGGCCCTATAGTCTTCCAAGGGATCCGACATATCTGTTCTCAGATTCCACAGAAATATGGCTAGCAAAGAGATCCACGAAAACAGATGTAACTCTGTGAGATGAATTAACAGAACACTAAGCAGTTTCTCAGAAAGCTTCTTTCCAGATTTCATCTGAGCATATTTCCTTTTTCTCCATAGCCCTCTTTTGGGCTTCCAAATATCACTTTGCCAATTCCACAAGAACTGTCTTAGCGAAAGGCTTCTTGAGGGGAAAGCTTTAACTCTGTGGGATGATTACACAGAACACAAAGAAGTTTCTCAGAAAGCTTCTTTCTCTTTGTTATCGGAGGATATTTCCTTTGGCCCTATAGTCTTCCAAGGGATCCGAAATATCTGTTCTCAGATTCCACAGAAATAAGGCTAGCAAAGAGATCCACGAAATACAGATGTAACTCTGTGAGATGAATTAACAGAACACTAAGCAGTTTCTCAGAAAGCTTCTTTCCAGATTTCATCTGAGGATATTTCCTTTTTCACCATAGCCCTCTATGGGCTTCCAAATATCACTTTGCCAATTCTACAAGAACTGTCTTAGCGAAAGGCTTCTTGAGGGGAAAGCTGTAACTCTGTGAGATGATTTCAGAGAACACAAAGAAGTTTCTCAGAAAGCTTCTTTCTCTTTGTTATCTGAGGATATTTCCTTTGTCCCTATAGTCTTCCAAGGGATCCGAAATATCTGTTCTCAGATTCCACAGAAATAAGGCTAGCAAAGAGATCCACGAAATACAGATGTAGCTCTGTGAGATGGATTAACAGAACACTAAGCAGTTTCTCAGAAAGCTTCTTTCCAGATTTCATCTGAGGATATTTCCTTTTTCACCATAGCCCACTATGGGCTTCCAAATGTCACTTTGCCAAATCCACAAGAACTCTCTTGGGGAAAGGCTTCTTGAGGGGAAAGCTGTAACTCTGTGAGATGATTTCACAGAACACAAAGGAGTTTCTCAGAAAGCTTCTTTCTCTTTGTTATCGGAGGATATTTCCTTTGGCCCTATAGTCTTCCAAGGGATCCGAAAGATCTGTTCTCAGATTCCACAGAAATAAGGCTAGCAAAGAGATCCACGAAATACAGATGTAACTCTGTGAGATGAATTAACAGAACACTAAGCAGTTTCTCAGAAAGCTTCTTTCCAGATTTCATCTGAGGATATTTCCTTTTTCACCATAGCCCTCTATGGGCTTCCAAATATCACTTTGCCAATTCCACAAGAACTGTCTTAGCGAAAGGCTTCTTGAGGGGAAAACTGTAACTCTGTGAGATGATTTCACAGCACACAAAGAAGTTTCTCAGAAAGCTTCTTTCTCTTTGTTATCGGAGGATATTTCCTTTGGCCCTATAGTCTTCCAAGGGATCCGAAATATCTGTTCTCAGATTCCACAGAAATAAGGCTAGCAAAGAGATCCAAGAAATACTGATGTAACTCTGTGAGATGAATTAACAGAACACTAAGCAGTTTCTCAGAAAGCTTCTTTCCAGATTTCATCTGAGGATATTTCCTTTTTCACCATAGCCCTCTATGGGATTCCAAATATCACTTTGCCAATTCCACAAGAACTGTCATAGCGAAAGGCTTCTTGAGGGGAAAGCTGTAACTCTGTGAGATGATTTCACAGAACACAAAGAAGTTTCTCAGAAAGCTTCTTTCTCTTTGTTATCGGAGGATATTTCCTTTGGCCCTATAGTCTTCCAAGGGATCCGAAATATCTGTTCTCAGATTCCACAGAAATAAGGCTACCAAAGAGATCCACGAAAACAGATGTAACTCTGTGAGATGAATTAACAGAACAATAAGCAGTTTCTCAGAAAGCTTCTTTCCAGATTTCATCTGAGCATATTTCCTTTTTCTCCATAGCCCTCTTTTGGGCTTCCAAATATCACTTTGCCAATTCCACAAGAACTGTCTTAGCGAAAGGCTTCTTGAGGGGAAAGCTTTAACTCTGTGAGATGATTTCACAGAACACAAAGAAGTTTCTCAGAAAGCTTCTTTCTCATTGTTATCGGAGGATATTTCCTTTGGCCCTATAGTCTTCCAAGGGATCCGAAATATCTGTTCTCAGATTCCACAGAAATAAGGCTAGCAAAGAGATCCACGAAATACAGATGTAACTCTGTGAGATGAATTAACAGAACACTAAGCAGTTTCTCAGAAAGCTTCTTTCCAGATTTCATCTGAGGATATTTCCTTTTTCACCATAGCCCTCTATGGGCTTCCAAATATCACTTTGCCAATTCTACAAGAACTGTCTTAGCGAAAGGCTTCTTGAGGGGAAAGCTGTAACTCTGTGAGATGATTTCACACAACACAAAGAAGATTCTCAGAAAGCTTCTTTCTCTTTGTTATCGGAGCATATTTCCTTTGGCCCTATAGTCTTCCAAGGGATCCGAAATATCTGTTCTCAGATTCCACAGAAATAAGGCTAGCAAAGTGATCCACGAAATACAGATGTAACTCTGTGAGATGAATTAACAGAACACTAAGCAGTTTCTCAGAAAGCTTCTTTCTAGATTTCATCTGAGCGTATTTCATTTTTCACCATAGCCCTCTTTTGGCCTTCCAAATATCACTTTGCCAATTCCACAAGAACTGTCTTAGCGAAAGGCTTCTTGAGGGGAAAGCTGTAACTCTGTGAGATGATTTCACAGAACACAAAGAAGTTTCTCAGAAAGCTTCTTTCTCTTTGTTATCGGAGGATATTTCCTTTGGCCCTATAGTCTTCCAAGGGATCCGAAATATCTGTTCTCAGATTCCACAGAAATAAGGCTAGCAAAGAGATCCACGAAATACAAATTTAATTCTGTGAGATTAATTAACAGAACACTAAGCAGTTTCTCAGAAAGCTTCTTTCCAGATTTCATCTGAGGATATTTCCTTTTTCACCATAGCCCTCAATGGGCTCCAAATGTCACCTTGCCAATTCCACAAGAACTGTCTTGGCGAAAGACTTCTTGAGGGGAAAGCTGTAACTCTGTGAGATGATTTCACAGAACACAAAGAAGTTTCTCAGAATGCTTCTTTCTCTTTGTTATGGGAGGATATTTCCTTTGGCCCTATAGTCTTCCAAGGGATCCGAAATATCTGTTCTCAGATTCAACAGAAATAAGGCTAGCAAAGAGATCCACGAAATACAGATGTGACTCTGTGAGATGAATTAACAGAACACTAAGCAGTTTCTCAGAAATCTTCTTTCCAGATTTCATCTGAGGATATTTCGTTTTTCACCGTAGCCCTCTATGGGCTTCCAAATATCACTTTGCCAATTCCACAAGAACTGTCTTAGAGAAAGGCTTCTTGAGGGGAAAGCTGTAACTCTGTGAGATGATTTCACAGAACACAAAGAAGTTTCTCAGAAAGCTTCTTTCTCTTTGTTATCGGAGGATATTTCCTTTGGCCCTATAGTCTTCCAAGGGATCCGAAATATCTGTTCTCAGATTCCACAGAAATAAGGCTACCAAAGAGATCAACGAAATACTGATGTAACTCTGTGAGATGAATTAACAGAACACTAAGCAGTTTCTCAGAAAGCTTCTTTCCAGATTTCATCTGAGGATATTTCCTTTTTCACCATAGCCCTCTATGGGATTCCAAATATCACTTTGTCAATTCCAGAAGAACTGTCTTAGCGAAAGGCTTCTTGAGGGGAAAGCTGTAACTCTGTGAGATGATTTCACAGAACACAAAGAAGTTTCTCAGAAAGCTTCTTTCTCTTTGTTATCGGAGGGTATTTCCTTTGGCCCTATAGTCTTCCAAGGGATCCGAAATATCTGTTCTCAGATTCCACAGAAATAAGGCTAGCAAAGAGATCCACGAAATACAAATTTAATTCTGTGAGATTAATTAACAGAACACTAAGCAGTTTCTCAGAAAGCTTCTTTCCAGATTTCATCTGAGGATATTTCCTTTTTCACCATAGCCCTCTATGGGATTCCAAATATCACTTTGCCAATTCCGCAAGAACTGTCTTAGCGAAAGGCTTCTTGAGGGGAAAGCTGTAACTCTGTGAGATGATTTCACAGAACACAAAGAAGTTTCTCAGAAATCTTCTTTCTCTTTGTTATCGGAGGATATTTTCTTTGGCCCTATAGTCTTCCAAGGGATCCGAAATATCTGTTTTCAGATTCCACAGAAATAAGGCTACCAAAGAGATCCACGAAAACAGATGTAACTCTGTGAGATGAATTAACAGAACACTAAGCAGTTTCTCAGAAAGCTTCTTTCCAGATTTCATCTGAGCATATTTCCTTTTTCTCCATAGCCCTCTTTTGGGCTACCAAATATCACTTTGCCAATTCCACAAGAACTGTCTTAGCGAAAGGCTTCTTGAGGGGAAAGCTTTAACTCTGTGAGATGATTTCACAGAACACAAAGAAGTTTCTCAGAAAGCTTCTTTCTCTTTGTTATCGGAGGATATTTCCTTTGGCCCTATAGTCTTCCAAGGGATCCGAAATATCTGTTCTCAGATTCCACAGAAATAAGGCTAGCAAAGAGATCCACGAAATACAGATGTAACTCTGTGAGATGAATTAACAGAACACTAAGCAGTTTCTCAGCAAGCTTCTTTCCAGATTTCATCTGAGGATATTTCCTTTTTCACCATAGCCCTCTATGGGCTTCCAAATATCACTTTGCCAATTCTACAAGAACTGTCTTAGCGAAAGGCTTCTTGAGGGGAAAGCTGTAACTCTGTGAGATGATTTCACAGAACACAAAGAAGTTTCTCAGAAAGCTTCTTTCTCTTTGTTATCGGAGCATATTTCCTTTGGCCCTATAGTCTTACAAGGGATCCGAAATATCTGTACTCAGATTCCACAGAAATAAGGCTACCAAAGAGATCCACGAAATACAGATGTAACTCTGTGAGATGAATTAACAGAACACTAAGCAGTTTCTCAGAAAGTTTCTTTCCAGATTTCATCTGAGCGTATTTCATTTTTCACCATAGCCCTCTTTTGGCCTTCCAAATATCACTTTGCCAATTCCACAAGAACTGTCTTAGCGAAAGGCTTCTTGAGGGGAAAGCTGTAACTCTGTGGGATGATTTCACAGAACACAAAGAAGTTTCTCAGAAAGCTTCTTTCTCTTTGTTATCGGAGGATATTTCCTTTGGCCCTATAGTCTTCCAAGGGATCCGAAATATCTGTTCTCAGATTCCACAGAAATAAGGCTAGCAAAGAGATCCACGAAATACTGATGTAACTCTGTGAGATGAATTAACAGAACACTAAGCAGTTTCTCAGAAAGCTTCTTTCCAGATTTCATCTGAGGATATTTCCTTTTTCACCATAGCCCTCTATGGGATTCCAAATATCACTTTGCCAAGTCCAGAAGAACTGTCTTAGCGAAAGGCTTCTTGAGGGGAAAGCTGTAACTCTGTGAGATGATTTCACAGAACACAAAGAAGTTTCTCAGAAAGCTTCTTTCTCTTTGTTATCGGAGGGTATTTCCTTTGGCCCTATAGTCTTCCAAGGAATCCGAAATATCTGTTCTCAGATTCCACAGAAATAAGGCTGGCAAAGAGATACACGAAATACAAATTTAATTCTGTGAGATTAATTAACAGAACACTAAGCAGTTTCTCAGAAAGCTTCTTTCCAGATTTCATCTGAGGATATTTCCTTTTTCACCATAGCCCTCAATGGGCTCCAAATGTCACCTTGCCAATTCCACAAGAACTGTCTTGGCGAAAGACTTCTTGAGGGGAAAGCTGTAACTCTGTGAGATGATTTCACAGAACACAAAGAAGTTTCTCAGAAAGCTTCTTTCTCTTTGTTATCGGAGGATATTTCCTTTGGCCCTATAGTCTTCCAAGGGATCCGAAATATCTGTTCTCAGATTCCACAGAAATAAGGCTAGCAAAGTGATCCACGAAATACAGATGTAACTCTGTGAGATGAATTAACAGAACACTAAGCAGTTTCTCAGAAAGCTTCTTTCCAGATTTCATCTGAGGGTATTTCCTTTTTCACCATAGCCCTCTATGGGATTCCAAATATCACTTTGGCAATTCCGCAAGAACTATCTTAGCGAAAGGCTTCTTGAGGGGAAAGCTGTAACTCTGTGAGATGATTTCACAGAACACAAAGAAGTTTCTCAAATATCTTCTTTCTCTTTGTTATCGGAGGATATTTCCTTTGGCCCTATAGTCTTCCAAGGGATCCGAAATATCTGTTCTCAGATTCCACAGAAATAAGGCTACCAAAGAGATCAACGAAAACAGATGTAACTCTGTGAGATGAATTAACAGAACACTAAGCAGTTTCTCAGAAAGCTTCTTTCCAGATTTCATCTGAGCATATTTCCTTTTTCTCCATAGCCCTCTTTTGGGCTTCCAAATATCACTTTGCCAATTCCACAAGAACTGTCTTAGCGAAAGTCTTCTTGAGGGGAAAGCTTTAACTCTGTGAGATGATTTCACAGAACACAAAGAAGTTTCTCAGAAAGCTTCTTTCTCTTTGTTATCGTAGGATATTTCCTTTGGCCCTATAGTCTTCCAAGGGATCCGAAATATCTGTTCTCAGATTCCACAGAAATAAGGCTAGCAAAGAGATCCACGAAACACAGATGTAACTCTGTGAGATGAATTAACAGAACACTAAGCAGTTTCTCAGAAAGCTTCTTTCCAGATTTCATCTGAGGATATTTCCTTTTTCACCATAGCCCTCTATGGGATTCCAAATATCACTTTGCCAATTCTACAAGAACTGTCTTAGCGAAAGGCTTCTTGAGGGGAAAGCTGTAACTCTGTGAGATGATTTCACAGAACACAAAGAAGTTTCTCAGAAAGCTTCTTTCTCTTTGTTATCGGAGCATATTTCCTTTGGCCCTATAGTCTTCCAAGGGATCCGAAATATCTGTTCTCAGATTCCACAGAAATAAGGCTACCAAAGAGATCCACGAAATACAGATGTAACTCTGTGAGATGAATTAACAGAACACTAAGCAGTTTCTCAGAAAGCTTCTTTCCAGATTTCATCTGAGCGTATTTCATTTTTCACCATAGCCCTCTTTTGGCCTTCCAAATATCACTTTGCCAATTCCACAAGAACTGTCTTAGCGAAAGGATTCTTGAGCGGAAAGCTGTAACTCTGTGAGATGATTTCACAGAACACAAAGAAGTTTCTCAGAAAGCTTCTTTCTCTTTGTTATCGGAGGATATTTCCTTTGGCACTATAGTCTTCCAAGGGATCCGAAATATCTGTTCTCAGATTCCACAGAAATAAGGCTAGCAAAGAGATCCACGAAATACAAATTTAATTCTGTGAGATTAATTAACAGAACACTAAGCAGTTTCTCAGAAAGCTTCTTTCCAGATTTCATCTGAGGATATTTCCTTTTTCACCATAGCCCTCAATGGGCTCCAAATGTCACCTTGCCAATTCCACAAGAACTGTCTTGGCGAAAGACTTCTTGAGGGGAAAGCTGTAACTCTGTGAGATGATTTCACAGAACACAAAGAAGTTTCTCAGAAAGCTTCTTTCTCTTTGTTATCGGAGGATATTTCCTTTGGCCCTATAGTCTTCCAAGGGATCCGAAATATCTGTTCTCAGATTCCACAGAAATAAGGCTAGCAAAGTGATCCACGAAATACAGATGTAACTCTGTGAGATGAATTAACAGAACACTAAGCAGTTTCTCAGAAAGCTTCTTTCCAGATTTCATCTGAGGGTATTTCCTTTTTCACCATAGCCCTCTATGGGATTCCAAATATCACTTTGGCAATTCCGCAAGAACTATCTTAGCGAAAGGCTTCTTGAGGGGAAAGCTGTAACTCTGTGAGATGATTTCACAGAACACAAAGAAGTTTCTCAAATATCTTCTTTCTCTTTGTTATCGGAGGATATTTCCTTTGGCCCTATAGTCTTCCAAGGGATCCGAAATATCTGTTCTCAGATTCCACAGAAATAAGGCTACCAAAGAGATCAACGAAAACAGATGTAACTCTGTGAGATGAATTAACAGAACACTAAGCAGTTTCTCAGAAAGCTTCTTTCCAGATTTCATCTGAGCATATTTCCTTTTTCTCCATAGCCCTCTTTTGGGCTTCCAAATATCACTTTGCCAATTCCACAAGAACTGTCTTAGCGAAAGTCTTCTTGAGGGGAAAGCTTTAACTCTGTGAGATGATTTCACAGAACACAAAGAAGTTTCTCAGAAAGCTTCTTATTCTTTGTTATCGTAGGATATTTCCTTTGGCCCTATAGTCTTCCAAGGGATCCGAAATATCTGTTCTCAGATTCCACAGAAATAAGGCTAGCAAAGAGATCCACGAAACACAGATGTAACTCTGTGAGATGAATTAACAGAACACTAAGCAGTTTCTCAGAAAGCTTCTTTCCAGATTTCATCTGAGGATATTTCCTTTTTCACCATAGCCCTCTATGGGATTCCAAATATCACTTTGCCAATTCTACAAGAACTGTCTTAGCGAAAGGCTTCTTGAGGGGAAAGCTGTAACTCTGTGAGATGATTTCACAGAACACAAAGAAGTTTCTCAGAAAGCTTCTTTCTCTTTGTTATCGGAGCATATTTCCTTTGGCCCTATAGTCTTCCAAGGGATCCGAAATATCTGTTCTCAGATTCCACAGAAATAAGGCTACCAAAGAGATCCACGAAATACAGATGTAACTCTGTGAGATGAATTAACAGAACACTACGCAGTTTCTCAGAAAGCTTCTTTCCAGATTTCATCTGAGCGTATTTCATTTTTCACCATAGCCCTCTTTTGGCCTTCCAAATATCACTTTGCCAATTCCACAAGAACTGTCTTAGCGAAAGGATTCTTGAGCGGAAAGCTGTAACTCTGTGAGATGATTTCACAGAACACAAAGAAGTTTCTCAGAAAGCTTCTTTCTCTTTGTTATCGGAGGATATTTCCTTTGGCCCTATAGTCTTCCAAGGGATCCGAAATATCTGTTCTCAGATTCCACAGAAATAAGGCTAGCAAAGAGATCCAAGAAATACTGATGTAACTCTGTGAGATGAATTAACAGAACACTAAGCAGTTTCTCAGAAAGCTTCTTTCCAGATTTCATCTGAGGATATTTCCTTTTTCACCATAGCCCTCTATGGGCTCCAAATGTCACCTTGCCAATTCCACAAGAACTGTCTTGGCGAATGCCTTCTTGAGGGGAAAGCTGTAACTCTGTGAGATGATTTCACAGAACACAAAGAAGTTTCTCAGAAAGCTTCTTACTCTTTGTTATCGGAGGATATTTCCTTTGGCCCTATAGTCTTCCAAGGGATCCGAAAGATCTGTAATCAGATTCAACAGAAATAAGGCTAGCAAAGAGATCCACGAAATACAGATGTGACTCTGTGAGATGAATTAACAGAACACTAAGCAGTTTCTCAGAAAGTTTCTTTCCAGATTTCATCTGAGGATATTTCCTTTTTCACCACAGCCCTCTATGGGATTCCAAATATCACTTTGCCAATTCCAGAAGAACTGTCTTAGCGAAAGGCTTCTTGAGGGGAAAGCTGTAACTCTGTGAGATGATTTCACAGAACACAAAGAAGTTTCTCAGAAAGCTTCTTTCTCTTTGTTATCGGAGGGTATTTCCTTTGGCCCTATAGTCTTCCAAGGGATCCGAAATATCTGTTCTCAGATTCCACAGAAATAAGGCTAGCAAAGAGATCCACGAAATACAAATTTAATTCTGTGAGATTAATTAACAGAACACTAAGCAGTTTCTCAGAAAGCTTCTTTCCAGATTTCATCTGAGGATATTTCCTTTTTCACCATAGCCCTCTATGGGCTCCAAATGTCACCTTGCCAATTCCACAAGAACTGTCTTAGCGAAAGACTTCTTGAGGGGAAAGCTGTAACTCTGTGAGATGATTTCACAGAACACAAAGAAGTTTCTCAGAAAGCTTCTTTCTCTTTGTTATCGGAGGATATTTCCTTTGGCCCTAAAGTCTTCCAAGGGATCCGAAATATCTGTTCTCAGATTCCACAGAAATAAGGCTAGCAAAGAGATCCACGAAATACAGATGTAACTCTGTGAGATGAATTAACAGAACACTAAGCAGTTTCTCAGAAAGCTTCTTTCCAGATTTCATCTGAGGATATTTCCTTTATCACCATAGCCCTCTATGGGATTCCAAATATCACTTTGACAATTCCACAAGAACTGGCTTAGCGAAAGGCTTCTTGAGGGGAAAGCTGTAACTCTGTGAGATGATTTCACAGAACACAAAGAAGTTTCTCAGAAATCTTCTTTCTCTTTGTTATCGGAGGATATTTCCTTTGGCCCTATAGTCTTCCAAGGGATCCAAAATATCTGTTCTCAGATTCCACAGAAATAAGGCTACCAAAGAGATCCACGAATACAGATGTAACTCTGTGAGGTGAATTAACAGAACACTAAGCAGTTTCTCAGAAAGCTTCTTTCCAGATTTCATCTGAGCATATTTCCTTTTTGTCCATAGCCCTCTTTTGGGCTTCCAAATATTACTTTGCCAATTCCACAAGAACTGTCTTAGCGAAAGGCTTCTTGAGGGGAAAGCTTTAACTCTGTGAGATGATTTCACAGAACACAAAGAAGTTTCTCAGAAAGCTTCTTTCTCTTTGTTATCGGAGGATATTTCCTTTGGCCCTATAGTCTTCCAAGGGATCCGAAACATCTGTTCTCAGATTCCACAGAAATAAGGCTAGCAAAGAGATCCACGAAATACAGATGTAACTCTGTGAGATGAATTAACAGAACACTAAGCAGTTTCTCAGAAAGCTTCTTTCCGGATTTCATCTGAGGATATTTCGTTTTTCACCGTAGCCCTCTATGGGCTTCCAAATATCACTTTGCCAATTCCACAAGAACTGTCTTAGCGAAAGGCTTCTTGAGGGGAAAGCTTTAACTCTGTGAGATGATTTCACAGAACACAAAGAAGTTTCTCAGAAAGCTTCTTTCTCTTTGTTATCGGAGGATATTTCCTTTGGCCCTGTAGTCTTCCAAGGGATCCGAAATATCTGTTCTCAGATTCCACAGAAATAAGGCTAGCAAAGAGATCCACGAAATACTGATGTAACTCTGTGAGATGAATTAACAGAACACTAAGCAGTTTCTCAGAAAGCTTCTTTCCAGATTTCATCTGAGGATATTTCCTTTTTCACCATAGCCCTCTATGGGATTCCAAATATCACTTTGCCAATTCCAGAAGAACTGTCTTAGCGAAAGGCTTCTTGAGGGGAAAGCTGTAACTCTGTGAGATGATTTCACAGAACACAAAGAAGTTTCTCAGAAAGCTTCTTTCTCTTTGTTATCGGAGAGTATTTCCTTTGGCCCTATAGTCTTCCAAGGGATCCGAAATATCTGTTCTCAGATTCCACAGAAAGAAGGCTAGCAAAGAGATCCACGAAATACAAATTTAATTCTGTGAGATTAATTAACAGAACACTAAGCAGTTTCTCAGAAAGCTTCTTTCCAGATTTCATCTGAGGATATTTCCTTTTTCACCATAGCCCTCAATGGGCTCCAAATGTCACCTTGCCAATTCCACAAGAACTGTCTTGGCGAAAGACTTCTTGAGGGGAAAGCTGTAACTCTGTGAGATGATTTCACAGAACACAAAGAAGTTTCTCAGAAAGCTTCTTTCTCTTTGTTATCGGAGGATATTTCCTTTGTCCCTATATTCTTCCAAGGGATCCGAAATATCTGTTCTCAGATTCCACAGAAATAAGGCTAGCAAAGAGATCCACGAAATACAGATGTAACTCTGTGAGATGAATTAACAGAACACTAAGCAGTTTCTCAGAAAGCTTCTTTCCAGATTTCATCTGAGGATATTTCCTTTATCACCATAGCCCTCTATGGGATTCCAAATATCACTTTGCCAATTCCACAAGAACTGTCTTAGCGAAAGGCTTCTTGAGGGGAAAGCTGTAACTCTGTGAGATGATTTCACACAACACAAAGAAGTTTCTCAGAAAGCTTCTTTCTCTTTGTTATCGGAGGATATTTCCTTTGGCCCTATAGTCTTCCAAGGGATCCGAAATATCTGTTCTCAGATTCCACAGAAATAAGGCTAGCAAAGAGATCCACGAAATACAGATGTAGCTCTGTGAGATGAATTAACAGAACACTAAGCAGTTTCTCAGAAAGCTTCTTTATAGATTTCATCTGAGGATATTTCCTTTTTCACCATAGCCACTATGGGCTTCCAAATGTCACTTTGCCCATTCCACAAGAACTGTCTTAGCGAAAGGCTTCTTGAGGGGAAAGCTGTAACTCTGTGAGATGATTTCACAGAACACAAAGAAGTTTCTCAGAAAGCTTCTTTCTCTTTGTTATCGGAGGATATTTCCTTTGGCCCTATAGTCTTCCAAGGGATCCGAAATATCTGTTCTCAGATTCCACAGAAATAAGGCTAGCAAAGAGATCCACGAAATACAGATGTAACTCTGTGAGATGAATTAACAGAACACTAAGCAGTTTCTCAGAAAGGTTCTTTCCAGATTTCATTTGAGGATATTTCCTTTTTCACCATAGCCTTCTATGGGCTTCCAAATATCACTTTGCCAATTCTACAAGAACTGTCTTAGCGAAAGGCTTCTTGAGGGGAAAGCTGTAACTCTGTGAGATGATTTCACAGAACACAAAGAAGTTTCTCAGAAAGCTTCTTTCTCTTTGTTATCGGAGCATATTTCCTTTGGCCCTATAGTCTTCCAAGGGATCCGAAATATCTGTACTCAGATTCCACAGAAATAAGGCTACCAAAGAGATCCACGAAATACAGATGTAACTCTGTGAGATGAATTAACAGAACACTAAGCAGTTTCTCAGAAAGTTTCTTTCCAGATTTCATCTGAGCGTATTTCATTTTTCACCATAGCCCTCTTTTGGCCTTCCAAATATCACTTTGCCAATTCCACAAGAACTGTCTTAGCGAAAGGCTTCTTGAGGGGAAAGCTGTAACTCTGTGAGATGATTTCACACAACACAAAGAAGTTTCTCAGAAAGCTTCTTTCTCTTTGTTATCGGAGGATATTTCCTTTGGCCCTATAGTCTTCCAAGGGATCCGAAATATCTGTTCTCAGATTCCACAGAAATAAGGCTAGCAAAGAGATCCACGAAATACAGATGTAACTCTGTGAGATGAATTAACAGAACACTAAGCAGTTTCTCAGAAAGCTTCTTTCCAGATTTCATCTGAGGATATTTCCTTTTTCACCATAGCCCTCTATGGGATTCCAAATATCACTTTGCCAAGTCCAGAAGAACTGTCTTAGCGAAAGGCTTCTTGAGGGGAAAGCTGTAACTCTGTGAGATGATTTCACAGAACACAAAGAAGTTTCTCAGAAAGCTTCTTTCTCTTTGTTATCGGAGGGTATTTCCTTTGGCCCTATAGTCTTCCAAGGAATCCGAAATATCTGTTCTCAGATTCCAGAGAAATAAGGCTAGCAAAGAGATCCACGAAATACAAATTTAATTCTGTGAGATTAATTAACAGAACACTAAGCAGTTTCTCAGAAAGCTTCTTTCCAGATTTCATCTGAGGATATTTCCTTTTTCACCATAGCCCTCAATGGGCTCCAAATGTCACCTTGCCAATTCCACAAGAACTGTCTTGGCGAAAGACTTCTTGAGGGGAAAGCTGTAACTCTGTGAGATGATTTCACAGAACACAAAGAAGTTTCTCAGAAAGCTTCTTTCTCTTTGTTATCGGAGGATATTTCCTTTGGCCCTATAGTCTTCCAAGGGATCCGAAATATCTGTTCTCAGATTCCACAGAAATAAGGCTAGCAAAGTGATCCACGAAATACAGATGTAACTCTGTGAGATGAATTAACAGAACACTAAGCAGTTTCTCAGAAAGCTTCTTTCCAGATTTCATCTGAGGGTATTTCCTTTTTCACCATAGCCCTCTATGGGATTCCAAATATCACTTTGGCAATTCCGCAAGAACTATCTTAGCGAAAGGCTTCTTGAGGGGAAAGCTGTAACTCTGTGAGATGATTTCACAGAACACAAAGAAGTTTCTCAGAAATCTTCTTTCTCTTTGTTATCGGAGGATATTTCCTTTGGCCCTATAGTCTTCCAAGGGATCCGAAATATCTGTTCTCAGATTCCACAGAAATAAGGCTACCAAAGAAATCAACGAAAACAGATGTAACTCTGTGAGATGAATTAACAGAACACTAAGCAGTTTCTCAGAAAGCTTCTTTCCAGATTTCATCTGAGCATATTTCCTTTTTCTCCATAGCCCTCTTTTGGGCTTCCAAATATCACTTTGCCAATTCCACAAGAACTGTCTTAGCGAAAGGCTTCTTGAGGGGAAAGCTTTAACTCTGTGAGATGATTTCACAGAACACAAAGAAGTTTCTCAGAAAGCTTCTTTCTCTTTGTTATCGGAGGATATTTCCTTTGGCCCTATAGTCTTCCAAGGGATCCGAAATATCTGTTCTCAGATTCCACAGAAATAAGGCTAGCAAAGAGATCCACGAAATACAGATGTAACTCTGTGAGATGAATTAACAGAACACTAAGCAGTTTCTCAGAAAGCTTCTTTCCAGATTTCATCTGAGGATATTTCCTTTTTCAACATAGCCCTCCATGGGCTTCCAAATATCACTTTGCCAATTCTACAAGAACTGTCTTAGCGAAAGGCTTCTTGAGGGGAAAGCTGTAACTCTGTGAGATGATTTCACAGAACACAAAGAAGTTTCTCAGAAAGCTTCTTTCTCTTTGTTATCGGAGCATATTTCCTTTGGCCCCATAGTCTTCCAAGGGATCCGAAATATCTGTTCTCAGATTCCACAGAAATAAGTCTACCAAAGAGATCCACGAAATACAGATGTAACTCTGTGAGATGAATTAACAGAACACTAAGCAGTTTCTCAGAAAGCTTCTTTCCAGATTTCATCTGAGCGTATTTCATTTTTCACCATAGCCCTCTTTTGGCCTTCCAAATATCACTTTGCCAATTCCACAAGAACTGTCTTAGCGAAAGGCTTCTTGAGGGGAAAGCTGTAACTCTGTGAGATGATTTCACAGAACACAAAGAAGTTTCTCAGAAAGCTTCTTTCTCTTTGTTATCGGAGGATATTTCCTTTGGCCCTATAGTCTTCCAAGGGATCCGAAATATCTGTTCTCAGATTCCACAGAAATAAGGCTAGCAAAGAGATCCACGAAATACTGATGTAACTCTGTGAGATGAATTAACAGAACACTAAGCTGTTTCTCAGAAAGCTTCTTTCCAGATTTCATCTGAGGATATTTCCTTTTTCACCATAGCCCTCTATGGGCTCCAAATGTCACCTTGCCAATTCCACAAGAACTGTCTTGGCGAATGCCTTCTTGAGGGGAAAGCTGTAACTCTGTGAGATGATTTCACAGAACACAAAGAAGTTTCTCAGAAAGCTTCTTACTCTTTGTTATCGGAGGATATTTCCTTTGGCCCTATAGTCTTCCAAGGGATCCGAAAGATCTGTTCTCAGATTCCACAGAAATAAGGCTAGCAAAGAGATCCACGAAATACAGATGTGACTCTGTGAGATGAATTAACAGAACACTAAGCAGTTTCTCAGAAAGCTTCTTTCCAGATTTCATCTGAGGATATTTCCTTTTTCACCATAGCCCTCTATGGGATTCCAAATATCACTTTGCCAATTCCAGAAGAACTGTCTTAGCGAAAGGCTTCTTGAGGGGAAAGCTGTAACTCTGTGAGATGATTTCACAGAACACAAAGAAGTTTCTCAGAAAACTTCTTTCTCTTTGTTATCGGAGGGTATTTCCTTTGGCCCTATAGTCTTCCAAGGGATCCGAAATATCTGTTCTCAGATTCCACAGAAATAAGGCTAGCAAAGAGATCCACGAAATACAAATTTAATTCTGTGAGATTAATTAACAGAACACTAAGCAGTTTCTCAGAAAGCTTCTTTCCAGATTTCATCTGAGGATATTTCCTTTTTCACCATAGACCTCAATGGGCTCCAAATGTCACCTTGCCAATTCCACAAGAACTGTCTTGGCGAAAGACTTCTTGAGGGGAAAGCTGTAACTCTGTGAGATGATTTCACAGAACACAAAGAAGTTTCTCAGAAAGCTTCTTTCTCTTTGTTATCGGAGCATATTTCCTTTGGCCCTAAAGTCTTCCAAGGGATCCGAAATATCTGTTCTCAGATTCCACAGAAATAAGGCTAGCAAAGAGATCCACGAAATACAGATGTAACTCTGTGAGATGAATTAACAGAACACTAAGCAGTTTCTCAGAAAGCTTCTTTCCAGATTTCATCTGAGGATATTTCCTTTATCACCATAGCCCTCTATGGGATTCCAAATATCACTTTGACAATTCCACAAGAACTGTCTTAGCGAAAGGCTTCTTGAGGGGAAAGCTGTAACTCTGTGAGATGATTTCACACAACACAAAGAAGTTTCTCAGAAAGCTTCTTTCTCTTTGTTATCGGAGGATATTTCCTTTGTCCCTATAGTCTTCCAAGGGATCCGAAATATCTGTTCTCAGATTCCACAGAAATAAGGCTAGCAAAGAGATCCACGAAATACAAATT
The DNA here is from genome assembly GCF_043159975.1 of Macaca nemestrina. NCBI lineage: Eukaryota > Metazoa > Chordata > Mammalia > Primates > Cercopithecidae > Macaca > Macaca nemestrina. Next base: position 89,855,348 of record NC_092137.1, on the reverse strand, counting down.
TAATTCTGTGAGATTAATTAACAGAACACTAAGCAGTTTCTCAGAAAGCTTCTTTCCAGATTTCATCTGAGGATATTTCCTTTTTCACCATAGCCCTCAATGGGCTCCAAATGTCACCTTGCCAATTCCACAAGAACTGTCTTGGCGAAAGACTTCTTGAGGGGAAAGCTGTAACTCTGTGAGATGATTTCACAGAACACAAAGAAGTTTCTCAGAAAGCTTCTTTCTCTTTGTTATCGGAGGATATTTCCTTTGGCCCTATAGTCTTCCAAGGGATCCGAAATATCTGTTCTCAGATTCCACAGAAATAAGGCTAGCAAAGAGATCCACGAAATACAGATGTAGCTCTGTGAGATGAATTAACAGAACACTAAGCAGTTTCTCAGAAAGCTTCTTTATAGATTTCATCTGAGGATATTTCCTTTTTCACCATAGCCACTATGGGCTTCCAAATGTCACTTTGCCAATTCCACAAGAACTCTCTTGGGGAAAGGCTTCTTGAGGGGAAAGCTGTAACTCTGTGAGATGATTTCACAGAACACAAAGGAGTTTCTCAGAAAGTTTCTTTCTCTTTGTTATCGGAGGATATTTCCTTTGGCCCTATAGTCTTCCAAGGGATCCGACATATCTGTTCTCAGATTCCACAGAAATATGGCTAGCAAAGAGATCCACGAAAACAGATGTAACTCTGTGAGATGAATTAACAGAACACTAAGCAGTTTCTCAGAAAGCTTCTTTCCAGATTTCATCTGAGCATATTTCCTTTTTCTCCATAGCCCTCTTTTGGGCTTCCAAATATCACTTTGCCAATTCCACAAGAACTGTCTTAGCGAAAGGCTTCTTGAGGGGAAAGCTTTAACTCTGTGGGATGATTTCACAGAACACAAAGAAGTTTCTCAGAAAGCTTCTTTCTCTTTGTTATCGGAGGATATTTCCTTTGGCCCTATAGTCTTCCAAGGGATCCGAAATATCTGTTCTCAGATTCCACAGAAATAAGGCTAGCAAAGAGATCCACGAAATACAGATGTAACTCTGTGAGATGAATTAACAGAACACTAAGCAGTTTCTCAGAAAGCTTCTTTCCAGATTTCATCTGAGGATATTTCCTTTTTCACCATAGCCCTCTATGGGCTTCCAAATATCACTTTGCCAATTCTACAAGAACTGTCTTAGCGAAAGGCTTCTTGAGGGGAAAGCTGTAACTCTGTGAGATGATTTCAGAGAACACAAAGAAGTTTCTCAGAAAGCTTCTTTCTCTTTGTTATCTGAGGATATTTCCTTTGTCCCTATAGTCTTCCAAGGGATCCGAAATATCTGTTCTCAGATTCCACAGAAATAAGGCTAGCAAAGAGATCCACGAAATACAGATGTAGCTCTGTGAGATGGATTAACAGAAAACTAAGCAGTTTCTCAGAAAGCTTCTTTCCAGATTTCATCTGAGGATATTTCCTTTTTCACCATAGCCCACTATGGGCTTCCAAATGTCACTTTGCCAAATCCACAAGAACTCTCTTGGGGAAAGGCTTCTTGAGGGGAAAGCTGTAACTCTGTGAGATGATTTCACAGAACACAAAGGAGTTTCTCAGAAAGCTTCTTTCTCTTTGTTATCGGAGGATATTTCCTTTGGCCCTATAGTCTTCCAAGGGATCCGAAAGATCTGTTCTCAGATTCCACAGAAATAAGGCTAGCAAAGAGATCCACGAAATACAGATGTAACTCTGTGAGATGAATTAACAGAACACTAAGCAGTTTCTCAGAAAGCTTCTTTCCAGATTTCATCTGAGGATATTTCCTTTTTCACCATAGCCCTCTATGGGCTTCCAAATATCACTTTGCCAATTCCACAAGAACTGTCTTAGCGAAAGGCTTCTTGAGGGGAAAACTGTAACTCTGTGAGATGATTTCACAGCACACAAAGAAGTTTCTCAGAAAGCTTCTTTCTCTTTGTTATCGGAGGATATTTCCTTTGGCCCTATAGTCTTCCAAGGGATCCGAAATATCTGTTCTCAGATTCCACAGAAATAAGGCTAGCAAAGAGATCCAAGAAATACTGATGTAACTCTGTGAGATGAATTAACAGAACACTAAGCAGTTTCTCAGAAAGCTTCTTTCCAGATTTCATCTGAGGATATTTCCTTTTTCACCATAGCCCTCTATGGGATTCCAAATATCACTTTGCCAATTCCACAAGAACTGTCATAGCGAAAGGCTTCTTGAGGGGAAAGCTGTAACTCTGTGAGATGATTTCACAGAACACAAAGAAGTTTCTCAGAAAGCTTCTTTCTCTTTGTTATCGGAGGATATTTCCTTTGGCCCTATAGTCTTCCAAGGGATCCGAAATATCTGTTCTCAGATTCCACAGAAATAAGGCTACCAAAGAGATCCACGAAAACAGATGTAACTCTGTGAGATGAATTAACAGAACAATAAGCAGTTTCTCAGAAAGCTTCTTTCCAGATTTCATCTGAGCATATTTCCTTTTTCTCCATAGCCCTCTTTTGGGCTTCCAAATATCACTTTGCCAATTCCACAAGAACTGTCTTAGCGAAAGGCTTCTTGAGGGGAAAGCTTTAACTCTGTGAGATGATTTCACAGAACACAAAGAAGTTTCTCAGAAAGCTTCTTTCTCATTGTTATCGGAGGATATTTCCTTTGGCCCTATAGTCTTCCAAGGGATCCGAAATATCTGTTCTCAGATTCCACAGAAATAAGGCTAGCAAAGAGATCCACGAAATACAGATGTAACTCTGTGAGATGAATTAACAGAACACTAAGCAGTTTCTCAGAAAGCTTCTTTCCAGATTTCATCTGAGGATATTTCCTTTTTCACCATAGCCCTCTATGGGCTTCCAAATATCACTTTGCCAATTCTACAAGAACTGTCTTAGCGAAAGGCTTCTTGAGGGGAAAGCTGTAACTCTGTGAGATGATTTCACACAACACAAAGAAGATTCTCAGAAAGCTTCTTTCTCTTTGTTATCGGAGCATATTTCCTATGGCCCTATAGTCTTCCAAGGGATCCGAAATATCTGTTCTCAGATTCCACAGAAATAAGGCTAGCAAAGTGATCCACGAAATACAGATGTAACTCTGTGAGATGAATTAACAGAACACTAAGCAGTTTCTCAGAAAGCTTCTTTCTAGATTTCATCTGAGCGTATTTCATTTTTCACCATAGCCCTCTTTTGGCCTTCCAAATATCACTTTGCCAATTCCACAAGAACTGTCTTAGCGAAAGGCTTCTTGAGGGGAAAGCTGTAACTCTGTGAGATGATTTCACAGAACACAAAGAAGTTTCTCAGAAAGCTTCTTTCTCTTTGTTATCGGAGGATATTTCCTTTGGCCCTATAGTCTTCCAAGGGATCCGAAATATCTGTTCTCAGATTCCACAGAAATAAGGCTAGCAAAGAGATCCACGAAATACAAATTTAATTCTGTGAGATTAATTAACAGAACACTAAGCAGTTTCTCAGAAAGCTTCTTTCCAGATTTCATCTGAGGATATTTCCTTTTTCACCATAGCCCTCAATGGGCTCCAAATGTCACCTTGCCAATTCCACAAGAACTGTCTTGGCGAAAGACTTCTTGAGGGGAAAGCTGTAACTCTGTGAGATGATTTCACAGAACACAAAGAAGTTTCTCAGAATGCTTCTTTCTCTTTGTTATCGGAGGATATTTCCTTTGGCCCTATAGTCTTCCAAGGGATCCGAAATATCTGTTCTCAGATTCAACAGAAATAAGGCTAGCAAAGAGATCCACGAAATACAGATGTGACTCTGTGAGATGAATTAACAGAACACTAAGCAGTTTCTCAGAAATCTTCTTTCCAGATTTCATCTGAGGATATTTCGTTTTTCACCGTAGCCCTCTATGGGCTTCCAAATATCACTTTGCCAATTCCACAAGAACTGTCTTAGAGAAAGGCTTCTTGAGGGGAAAGCTGTAACTCTGTGAGATGATTTCACAGAACACAAAGAAGTTTCTCAGAAAGCTTCTTTCTCTTTGTTATCGGAGGATATTTCCTTTGGCCCTATAGTCTTCCAAGGGATCCGAAATATCTGTTCTCAGATTCCACAGAAATAAGGCTACCAAAGAGATCAACGAAATACTGATGTAACTCTGTGAGATGAATTAACAGAACACTAAGCAGTTTCTCAGAAAGCTTCTTTCCAGATTTCATCTGAGGATATTTCCTTTTTCACCATAGCCCTCTATGGGATTCCAAATATCACTTTGTCAATTCCAGAAGAACTGTCTTAGCGAAAGGCTTCTTGAGGGGAAAGCTGTAACTCTGTGAGATGATTTCACAGAACACAAAGAAGTTTCTCAGAAAGCTTCTTTCTCTTTGTTATCGGAGGGTATTTCCTTTGGCCCTATAGTCTTCCAAGGGATCCGAAATATCTGTTCTCAGATTCCACAGAAATAAGGCTAGCAAAGAGATCCACGAAATACAAATTTAATTCTGTGAGATTAATTAACAGAACACTAAGCAGTTTCTCAGAAAGCTTCTTTCCAGATTTCATCTGAGGATATTTCCTTTTTCACCATAGCCCTCTATGGGATTCCAAATATCACTTTGCCAATTCCGCAAGAACTGTCTTAGCGAAAGGCTTCTTGAGGGGAAAGCTGTAACTCTGTGAGATGATTTCACAGAACACAAAGAAGTTTCTCAGAAATCTTCTTTCTCTTTGTTATCGGAGGATATTTTCTTTGGCCCTATAGTCTTCCAAGGGATCCGAAATATCTGTTTTCAGATTCCACAGAAATAAGGCTACCAAAGAGATCCACGAAAACAGATGTAACTCTGTGAGATGAATTAACAGAACACTAAGCAGTTTCTCAGAAAGCTTCTTTCCAGATTTCATCTGAGCATATTTCCTTTTTCTCCATAGCCCTCTTTTGGGCTACCAAATATCACTTTGCCAATTCCACAAGAACTGTCTTAGCGAAAGGCTTCTTGAGGGGAAAGCTTTAACTCTGTGAGATGATTTCACAGAACACAAAGAAGTTTCTCAGAAAGCTTCTTTCTCTTTGTTATCGGAGGATATTTCCTTTGGCCCTATAGTCTTCCAAGGGATCCGAAATATCTGTTCTCAGATTCCACAGAAATAAGGCTAGCAAAGAGATCCACGAAATACAGATGTAACTCTGTGAGATGAATTAACAGAACACTAAGCAGTTTCTCAGCAAGCTTCTTTCCAGATTTCATCTGAGGATATTTCCTTTTTCACCATAGCCCTCTATGGGCTTCCAAATATCACTTTGCCAATTCTACAAGAACTGTCTTAGCGAAAGGCTTCTTGAGGGGTAAGCTGTAACTCTGTGAGATGATTTCACAGAACACAAAGAAGTTTCTCAGAAAGCTTCTTTCTCTTTGTTATCGGAGCATATTTCCTTTGGCCCTATAGTCTTACAAGGGATCCGAAATATCTGTACTCAGATTCCACAGAAATAAGGCTACCAAAGAGATCCACGAAATACAGATGTAACTCTGTGAGATGAATTAACAGAACACTAAGCAGTTTCTCAGAAAGTTTCTTTCCAGATTTCATCTGAGCGTATTTCATTTTTCACCATAGCCCTCTTTTGGCCTTCCAAATATCACTTTGCCAATTCCACAAGAACTGTCTTAGCGAAAGGCTTCTTGAGGGGAAAGCTGTAACTCTGTGGGATGATTTCACAGAACACAAAGAAGTTTCTCAGAAAGCTTCTTTCTCTTTGTTATCGGAGGATATTTCCTTTGGCCCTATAGTCTTCCAAGGGATCCGAAATATCTGTTCTCAGATTCCACAGAAATAAGGCTAGCAAAGAGATCCACGAAATACTGATGTAACTCTGTGAGATGAATTAACAGAACACTAAGCAGTTTCTCAGAAAGCTTCTTTCCAGATTTCATCTGAGGATATTTCCTTTTTCACCATAGCCCTCTATGGGATTCCAAATATCACTTTGCCAAGTCCAGAAGAACTGTCTTAGCGAAAGGCTTCTTGAGGGGAAAGCTGTAACTCTGTGAGATGATTTCACAGAACACAAAGAAGTTTCTCAGAAAGCTTCTTTCTCTTTGTTATCGGAGGGTATTTCCTTTGGCCCTATAGTCTTCCAAGGAATCCGAAATATCTGTTCTCAGATTCCACAGAAATAAGGCTAGCAAAGAGATCCAAGAAATACTGATGTAACTCTGTGAGATGAATTAACAGAACACTAAGCAGTTTCTCAGAAAGCTTCTTTCCAGATTTCATCTGAGGATATTTCCTTTTTCACCATAGCCCTCTATGGGATTCCAAATATCACTTTGCCAATTCCACAAGAACTGTCATAGCGAAAGGCTTCTTGAGGGGAAAGCTGTAACTCTGTGAGATGATTTCACAGAACACAAAGAAGTTTCTCAGAAAGCTTCTTTCTCTTTGTTATCGGAGGATATTTCCTTTGGCCCTATAGTCTTCCAAGGGATCCGAAATATCTGTTCTCAGATTCCACAGAAATAAGGCTACCAAAGAGATCCACGAAAACAGATGTAACTCTGTGAGATGAATTAACAGAACAATAAGCAGTTTCTCAGAAAGCTTCTTTCCAGATTTCATCTGAGCATATTTCCTTTTTCTCCATAGCCCTCTTTTGGGCTTCCAAATATCACTTTGCCAATTCCACAAGAACTGTCTTAGCGAAAGGCTTCTTGAGGGGAAAGCTTTAACTCTGTGAGATGATTTCACAGAACACAAAGAAGTTTCTCAGAAAGCTTCTTTCTCATTGTTATCGGAGGATATTTCCTTTGGCCCTATAGTCTTCCAAGGGATCCGAAATATCTGTTCTCAGATTCCACAGAAATAAGGCTAGCAAAGAGATCCACGAAATACAGATGTAACTCTGTGAGATGAATTAACAGAACACTAAGCAGTTTCTCAGAAAGCTTCTTTCCAGATTTCATCTGAGGATATTTCCTTTTTCACCATAGCCCTCTATGGGCTTCCAAATATCACTTTGCCAATTCTACAAGAACTGTCTTAGCGAAAGGCTTCTTGAGGGGAAAGCTGTAACTCTGTGAGATGATTTCACACAACACAAAGAAGATTCTCAGAAAGCTTCTTTCTCTTTGTTATCGGAGCATATTTCCTATGGCCCTATAGTCTTCCAAGGGATCCGAAATATCTGTTCTCAGATTCCACAGAAATAAGGCTAGCAAAGTGATCCACGAAATACAGATGTAACTCTGTGAGATGAATTAACAGAACACTAAGCAGTTTCTCAGAAAGCTTCTTTCTAGATTTCATCTGAGCGTATTTCATTTTTCACCATAGCCCTCTTTTGGCCTTCCAAATATCACTTTGCCAATTCCACAAGAACTGTCTTAGCGAAAGGCTTCTTGAGGGGAAAGCTGTAACTCTGTGAGATGATTTCACAGAACACAAAGAAGTTTCTCAGAAAGCTTCTTTCTCTTTGTTATCGGAGGATATTTCCTTTGGCCCTATAGTCTTCCAAGGGATCCGAAATATCTGTTCTCAGATTCCACAGAAATAAGGCTAGCAAAGAGATCCACGAAATACAAATTTAATTCTGTGAGATTAATTAACAGAACACTAAGCAGTTTCTCAGAAAGCTTCTTTCCAGATTTCATCTGAGGATATTTCCTTTTTCACCATAGCCCTCAATGGGCTCCAAATGTCACCTTGCCAATTCCACAAGAACTGTCTTGGCGAAAGACTTCTTGAGGGGAAAGCTGTAACTCTGTGAGATGATTTCACAGAACACAAAGAAGTTTCTCAGAATGCTTCTTTCTCTTTGTTATCGGAGGATATTTCCTTTGGCCCTATAGTCTTCCAAGGGATCCGAAATATCTGTTCTCAGATTCAACAGAAATAAGGCTAGCAAAGAGATCCACGAAATACAGATGTGACTCTGTGAGATGAATTAACAGAACACTAAGCAGTTTCTCAGAAATCTTCTTTCCAGATTTCATCTGAGGATATTTCGTTTTTCACCGTAGCCCTCTATGGGCTTCCAAATATCACTTTGCCAATTCCACAAGAACTGTCTTAGAGAAAGGCTTCTTGAGGGGAAAGCTGTAACTCTGTGAGATGATTTCACAGAACACAAAGAAGTTTCTCAGAAAGCTTCTTTCTCTTTGTTATCGGAGGATATTTCCTTTGGCCCTATAGTCTTCCAAGGGATCCGAAATATCTGTTCTCAGATTCCACAGAAATAAGGCTACCAAAGAGATCAACGAAATACTGATGTAACTCTGTGAGATGAATTAACAGAACACTAAGCAGTTTCTCAGAAAGCTTCTTTCCAGATTTCATCTGAGGATATTTCCTTTTTCACCATAGCCCTCTATGGGATTCCAAATATCACTTTGTCAATTCCAGAAGAACTGTCTTAGCGAAAGGCTTCTTGAGGGGAAAGCTGTAACTCTGTGAGATGATTTCACAGAACACAAAGAAGTTTCTCAGAAAGCTTCTTTCTCTTTGTTATCGGAGGGTATTTCCTTTGGCCCTATAGTCTTCCAAGGGATCCGAAATATCTGTTCTCAGATTCCACAGAAATAAGGCTAGCAAAGAGATCCACGAAATACAAATTTAATTCTGTGAGATTAATTAACAGAACACTAAGCAGTTTCTCAGAAAGCTTCTTTCCAGATTTCATCTGAGGATATTTCCTTTTTCACCATAGCCCTCTATGGGATTCCAAATATCACTTTGCCAATTCCGCAAGAACTGTCTTAGCGAAAGGCTTCTTGAGGGGAAAGCTGTAACTCTGTGAGATGATTTCACAGAACACAAAGAAGTTTCTCAGAAATCTTCTTTCTCTTTGTTATCGGAGGATATTTTCTTTGGCCCTATAGTCTTCCAAGGGATCCGAAATATCTGTTTTCAGATTCCACAGAAATAAGGCTACCAAAGAGATCCACGAAAACAGATGTAACTCTGTGAGATGAATTAACAGAACACTAAGCAGTTTCTCAGAAAGCTTCTTTCCAGATTTCATCTGAGCATATTTCCTTTTTCTCCATAGCCCTCTTTTGGGCTACCAAATATCACTTTGCCAATTCCACAAGAACTGTCTTAGCGAAAGGCTTCTTGAGGGGAAAGCTTTAACTCTGTGAGATGATTTCACAGAACACAAAGAAGTTTCTCAGAAAGCTTCTTTCTCTTTGTTATCGGAGGATATTTCCTTTGGCCCTATAGTCTTCCAAGGGATCCGAAATATCTGTTCTCAGATTCCACAGAAATAAGGCTAGCAAAGAGATCCACGAAATACAGATGTAACTCTGTGAGATGAATTAACAGAACACTAAGCAGTTTCTCAGCAAGCTTCTTTCCAGATTTCATCTGAGGATATTTCCTTTTTCACCATAGCCCTCTATGGGCTTCCAAATATCACTTTGCCAATTCTACAAGAACTGTCTTAGCGAAAGGCTTCTTGAGGGGAAAGCTGTAACTCTGTGAGATGATTTCACAGAACACAAAGAAGTTTCTCAGAAAGCTTCTTTCTCTTTGTTATCGGAGCATATTTCCTTTGGCCCTATAGTCTTACAAGGGATCCGAAATATCTGTACTCAGATTCCACAGAAATAAGGCTACCAAAGAGATCCACGAAATACAGATGTAACTCTGTGAGATGAATTAACAGAACACTAAGCAGTTTCTCAGAAAGTTTCTTTCCAGATTTCATCTGAGCGTATTTCATTTTTCACCATAGCCCTCTTTTGGCCTTCCAAATATCACTTTGCCAATTCCACAAGAACTGTCTTAGCGAAAGGCTTCTTGAGGGGAAAGCTGTAACTCTGTGGGATGATTTCACAGAACACAAAGAAGTTTCTCAGAAAGCTTCTTTCTCTTTGTTATCGGAGGATATTTCCTTTGGCCCTATAGTCTTCCAAGGGATCCGAAATATCTGTTCTCAGATTCCACAGAAATAAGGCTAGCAAAGAGATCCACGAAATACTGATGTAACTCTGTGAGATGAATTAACAGAACACTAAGCAGTTTCTCAGAAAGCTTCTTTCCAGATTTCATCTGAGGATATTTCCTTTTTCACCATAGCCCTCTATGGGATTCCAAATATCACTTTGCCAAGTCCAGAAGAACTGTCTTAGCGAAAGGCTTCTTGAGGGGAAAGCTGTAACTCTGTGAGATGATTTCACAGAACACAAAGAAGTTTCTCAGAAAGCTTCTTTCTCTTTGTTATCGGAGGGTATTTCCTTTGGCCCTATAGTCTTCCAAGGAATCCGAAATATCTGTTCTCAGATTCCACAGAAATAAGGCTGGCAAAGAGATACACGAAATACAAATTTAATTCTGTGAGATTAATTAACAGAACACTAAGCAGTTTCTCAGAAAGCTTCTTTCCAGATTTCATCTGAGGATATTTCCTTTTTCACCATAGCCCTCAATGGGCTCCAAATGTCACCTTGCCAATTCCACAAGAACTGTCTTGGCGAAAGACTTCTTGAGGGCAAAGCTGTAACTCTGTGAGATGATTTCACAGAACACAAAGAAGTTTCTCAGAAAGCTTCTTTCTCTTTGTTATCGGAGGATATTTCCTTTGGCCCTATAGTCTTCCAAGGGATCCGAAATATCTGTTCTCAGATTCCACAGAAATAAGGCTAGCAAAGTGATCCACGAAATACAGATGTAACTCTGTGAGATGAATTAACAGAACACTAAGCAGTTTCTCAGAAAGCTTCTTTCCAGATTTCATCTGAGGGTATTTCCTTTTTCACCATAGCCCTCTATGGGATTCCAAATATCACTTTGGCAATTCCGCAAGAACTATCTTAGCGAAAGGCTTCTTGAGGGGAAAGCTGTAACTCTGTGAGATGATTTCACAGAACACAAAGAAGTTTCTCAAATATCTTCTTTCTCTTTGTTATCGGAGGATATTTCCTTTGGCCCTATAGTCTTCCAAGGGATCCGAAATATCTGTTCTCAGATTCCACAGAAATAAGGCTACCAAAGAGATCAACGAAAACAGATGTAACTCTGTGAGATGAATTAACAGAACACTAAGCAGTTTCTCAGAAAGCTTCTTTCCAGATTTCATCTGAGCATATTTCCTTTTTCTCCATAGCCCTCTTTTGGGCTTCCAAATATCACTTTGCCAATTCCACAAGAACTGTCTTAGCGAAAGTCTTCTTGAGGGGAAAGCTTTAACTCTGTGAGATGATTTCACAGAACACAAAGAAGTTTCTCAGAAAGCTTCTTTCTCTTTGTTATCGTAGGATATTTCCTTTGGCCCTATAGTCTTCCAAGGGATCCGAAATATCTGTTCTCAGATTCCACAGAAATAAGGCTAGCAAAGAGATCCACGAAACACAGATGTAACTCTGTGAGATGAATTAACAGAACACTAAGCAGTTTCTCAGAAAGCTTCTTTCCAGATTTCATCTGAGGATATTTCCTTTTTCACCATAGCCCTCTATGGGATTCCAAATATCACTTTGCCAATTCTACAAGAACTGTCTTAGCGAAAGGCTTCTTGAGGGGAAAGCTGTAACTCTGTGAGATGATTTCAGAGAACACAAAGAAGTTTCTCAGAAAGCTTCTTTCTCTTTGTTATCGGAGCATATTTCCTTTGGCCCTATAGTCTTCCAAGGGATCCGAAATATCTGTTCTCAGATTCCACAGAAATAAGGCTACCAAAGAGATCCACGAAATACAGATGTAACTCTGTGAGATGAATTAACAGAACACTAAGCAGTTTCTCAGAAAGCTTCTTTCCAGATTTCATCTGAGCGTATTTCATTTTTCACCATAGCCCTCTTTTGGCCTTCCAAATATCACTTTGCCAATTCCACAAGAACTGTCTTAGCGAAAGGATTCTTGAGCGGAAAGCTGTAACTCTGTGAGATGATTTCACAGAACACAAAGAAGTTTCTCAGAAAGCTTCTTTCTCTTTGTTATCGGAGGATATTTCCTTTGGCCCTATAGTCTTCCAAGGGATCCGAAATATCTGTTCTCAGATTCCACAGAAATAAGGCTAGCAAAGAGATCCACGAAATACAAATTTAATTCTGTGAGATTAATTAACAGAACACTAAGCAGTTTCTCAGAAAGCTTCTTTCCAGATTTCATCTGAGGATATTTCCTTTTTCACCATAGCCCTCAATGGGCTCCAAATGTCACCTTGCCAATTCCACAAGAACTGTCTTGGCGAAAGACTTCTTGAGGGGAAAGCTGTAACTCTGTGAGATGATTTCACAGAACACAAAGAAGTTTCTCAGAAAGCTTCTTTCTCTTTGTTATCGGAGGATATTTCCTTTGGCCCTATAGTCTTCCAAGGGATCCGAAATATCTGTTCTCAGATTCCACAGAAATAAGGCTAGCAAAGTGATCCACGAAATACAGATGTAACTCTGTGAGATGAATTAACAGAACACTAAGCAGTTTCTCAGAAAGCTTCTTTCCAGATTTCATCTGAGGGTATTTCCTTTTTCACCATAGCCCTCTATGGGATTCCAAATATCACTTTGGCAATTCCGCAAGAACTATCTTAGCGAAAGGCTTCTTGAGGGGAAAGCTGTAACTCTGTGAGATGATTTCACAGAACACAAAGAAGTTTCTCAAATATCTTCTTTCTCTTTGTTATCGGAGGATATTTCCTTTGGCCCTATAGTCTTCCAAGGGATCCGAAATATCTGTTCTCAGATTCCACAGAAATAAGGCTACCAAAGAGATCAACGAAAACAGATGTAACTCTGTGAGATGAATTAACAGAACACTAAGCAGTTTCTCAGAAAGCTTCTTTCCAGATTTCATCTGAGCATATTTCCTTTTTCTCCATAGCCCTCTTTTGGGCTTCCAAATATCACTTTGCCAATTCCACAAGAACTGTCTTAGCGAAAGTCTTCTTGAGGGGAAAGCTTTAACTCTGTGAGATGATTTCACAGAACACAAAGAAGTTTCTCAGAAAGCTTCTTTCTCTTTGTTATCGGAGGGTATTTCCTTTGGCCCTATAGTCTTCCAAGGGATCCGAAATATCTGTTCTCAGATTCCACAGAAATAAGGCTAGCAAAGAGATCCACGAAATACAAATTTAATTCTGTGAGATTAATTAACAGAACACTAAGCAGTTTCTCAGAAAGCTTCTTTCCAGATTTCATCTGAGGATATTTCCTTTTTCACCATAGCCCTCTATGGGCTCCAAATGTCACCTTGCCAATTCCACAAGAACTGTCTTGGCGAAAGACTTCTTGAGGGGAAAGCTGTAACTCTGTGAGATGATTTCACAGAACACAAAGAAGTTTCTCAGAAAGCTTCTTTCTCTTTGTTATCGGAGGATATTTCCTTTGGCCCTAAAGTCTTCCAAGGGATCCGAAATATCTGTTCTCAGATTCCACAGAAATAAGGCTAGCAAAGAGATCCACGAAATACAGATGTAACTCTGTGAGATGAATTAACAGAACACTAAGCAGTTTCTCAGAAAGCTTCTTTCCAGATTTCATCTGAGGATATTTCCTTTATCACCATAGCCCTCTATGGGATTCCAAATATCACTTTGACAATTCCACAAGAACTGTCTTAGCGAAAGGCTTCTTGAGGGGAAAGCTGTAACTCTGTGAGATGATTTCACAGAACACAAAGAAGTTTCTCAGAAATCTTCTTTCTCTTTGTTATCGGAGGATATTTCCTTTGGCCCTATAGTCTTCCAAGGGATCCAAAATATCTGTTCTCAGATTCCACAGAAATAAGGCTAGCAAAGAGATCCACGAATACAGATGTAACTCTGTGAGGTGAATTAACAGAACACTAAGCAGTTTCTCAGAAAGCTTCTTTCCAGATTTCATCTGAGCATATTTCCTTTTTCTCCATAGCCCTCTTTTGGGCTTCCAAATATTACTTTGCCAATTCCACAAGAACTGTCTTAGCGAAAGGCTTCTTGAGGGGAAAGCTTTAACTCTGTGAGATGATTTCACAGAACACAAAGAAGTTTCTCAGAAAGCTTCTTTCTCTTTGTTATCGGAGGATATTTCCTTTGGCCCTATAGTCTTCCAAGGGATCCGAAACATCTGTTCTCAGATTCCACAGAAATAAGGCTAGCAAAGAGATCCACGAAATACAGATGTAACTCTGTGAGATGAATTAACAGAACACTAAGCAGTTTCTCAGAAAGCTTCTTTCCGGATTTCATCTGAGGATATTTCGTTTTTCACCGTAGCCCTCTATGGGCTTCCAAATATCACTTTGCCAATTCCACAAGAACTGTCTTAGCGAAAGGCTTCTTGAGGGGAAAGCTGTAACTCTGTGAGATGATTTCACAGAACACAAAGAAGTTTCTCAGAAAGCTTCTTTCTCTTTGTTATCGGAGGATATTTCCTTTGGCCCTGTAGTCTTCCAAGGGATCCGAAATATCTGTTCTCAGATTCCACAGAAATAAGGCTAGCAAAGAGATCCACGAAATACTGATGTAACTCTGTGAGATGAATTAACAGAACACTAAGCAGTTTCTCAGAAAGCTTCTTTCCAGATTTCATCTGAGGATATTTCCTTTTTCACCATAGCCCTCTATGGGATTCCAAATATCACTTTGCCAATTCACCAAGAACTGTCTTAGCGAAAGGCTTCTTGAGGGGAAAGCTGTAACTCTGTGAGATGATTTCACAGCACACAAAGAAGTTTCTCAGAAAGCTTCTTTCTCTTTGTTATCGGAGGATATTTCCTTTGGCCCTATAGTCTTCCAAGGGATCCGAAATATCTGTTCTCAGATTCCACAGAAATAAGGCTAGCAAAGAGATCCACGAAATACTGATGTAACTCTGTGAGATGAATTAACAGAACACTAAGCAGTTTCTCAGAAAGCTTCTTTCCAGATTTCATCTGAGGATATTTCCTTTTTCACCATAGCCCTCTATGGGATTCCAAATATCACTTTGCCAATTCCGCAAGAACTGTCTTAGCGAAAGGCTTCTTGAGGGGAAAGCTGTAACTCTGTGAGATGATTTCACAGAACACAAAGAAGTTTCTCAGAAATCTTCTTTCTCTTTGTTATCGGAGGATATTTCCTTTGGCCCTATAGTCTTCCAAGGGATCCGAAATATCTGTTCTCAGATTCCACAGAAATAAGGCTACCAAAGAGATCCACGAAAACAGATGTAACTCTGTGAGATGAATTAACAGAACACTAAGCAGTTTCTCAGAAAGCTTCTTTCCAGATTTCATCTGAGCATATTTCCTTTTTCTCCATAGCCCTCTTTTGGGCTTCCAAATATCACTTTGCCAATTCCACAAGAACTGTCTTAGCGAAAGGCTTCTTGAGGGGAAAGCTTTAACTCTGTGAGATGATTTCACAGAACACAAAGAAGTTTCTCAGAAAGCTTCTTTCTCTTTGTTATCGGAGGATATTTCCTTTGGCCCTATAGTCTTCCAAGGGATCCGAAATATCTGTTCTCAGATTCCACAGAAATAAGGCTAGCAAAGAGATCCACGAAATACAGATGTAACTCTGTGAGATGAATTAACAGAACACTAAGCAGTTTCTCAGAAAGCTTCTTTCCAGATTTCATCTGAGGATATTTCCTTTTTCACCATAGCCCTCTATGGGCTTCCAAATATCACTTTGCCAATTCTACAAGAACTGTCTTAGCGAAAGGCTTCTTGAGGGGAAAGCTGTAACTCTGTGAGATGATTTCACAGAACACAAAGAAGTTTCTCAGAAAGCTTCTTTCTCTTTGTTATCGGAGCATATTTCCTTTGGCCCTATAGTCTTCCAAGGGATCCGAAATATCTGTTCTCAGATTCCACAGAAATAAGGCTACCAAAGAGATCCACGAAATACTGATGTAACTCTGTGAGATAAATTAACAGAACACTAAGCTGTTTCTCAGAAAGCTTCTTTCCAGATTTCATCTGAGGATATTTCATTTTTCACCATAGCCCTCTATGGGCTCCAAATGTCACCTTGCCAATTCCACAAGAACTGTCTTAGCGAAAGGCTTCTTGAGGGTAAAGCTGTAACTCTGTGAGATGATTTCACAGAACACAAAGAAGTTTCTCAGAAAGCTTCTTTCTCTTTGTTATCGGAGGATATTTCCTTTGGCCCTATAGTCTTCCAAGGGATCCGAAATATCTGTTCTCAGATTCCACAGAAATAAGGCTAGCAAAGAGATCCACGAAACACAAATTTAATTCTGTGAGATGAATTAACAGAACACTAAGCAGTTTCTCAGAAAGCTTCTTTCCAGATTTCATCTGAGGATATTTCCTTTTTCACCATAGCCCACTATGGGCTTCCAAATGTCACTTTGCCAATTCCACAAGAACTCTCTTGGGGAAAGGCTTCTTGAGGGGAAAGCTGTAACTCTGTGAGATGATTTCACAGAACACAAAGGAGTTTCT
The DNA here is from genome assembly GCF_043159975.1 of Macaca nemestrina. Lineage (NCBI taxonomy): Eukaryota > Metazoa > Chordata > Mammalia > Primates > Cercopithecidae > Macaca > Macaca nemestrina. The sequence goes on along the minus strand of NC_092137.1, from coordinate 89,839,017 downwards.
CAGAAAGCTTCTTTCTCTTTGTTATCGGAGGATATTTCCTTTGGCCCTATAGTCTTCCAAGGGATCCGAAAGATCTGTTCTCAGATTCAACAGAAATAAGGTTAGCAAAGAGATCCACGAAATACAGATGTGACTCTGTGAGATGAATTAACAGAACACTAAGCAGTTTCTCAGAAAGCTTCTTTCCGGATTTCATCTGAGGATATTTCGTTTTTCACCGTAGCCCTCTATGGGCTTCCAAATATCACTTTGCCAATTCCACAAGAACTGTCTTAGCGAAAGGCTTCTTGAGGGGAAAGCTGTAACTCTGTGAGATGATTTCACAGAACACAAAGAAGTTTCTCAGAAAGCTTCTTTCTCTTTGTTATCGGAGGATATTTCCTTTGGCCCTATAGTCTTCCAAGGGATCCGAAATATCTGTTCTCAGATTCCACAGAAATAAGGCTAGCAAAGAGATCCACGAAATACTGATGTAACTCTGTGAGATGAATTAACAGAACACTAAGCAGTTTCTCAGAAAGCTTCTTTCCAGATTTCATCTGAGGATATTTCCTTTTTCACCATAGCCCTCTATGGGATTCCAAATATCACTTTGCCAATTCCAGAAGAACTGTCTTAGCGAAAGGCTTCTTGAGGGGAAAGCTGTAACTCTGTGAGATGATTTCACAGAACACAAAGAAGTTTCTCAGAAAGCTTCTTTCTCTTTGTTATCGGAGGGTATTTCCTTTGGCCCTATATTCTTCCAAGGGATCCGAAATATCTGTTCTCAGATTCCACAGAAATAAGGTTAGCAACGAGATCCACGAAATACAGATGTAACTCTGTGAGATGAATTAACAGAACACTAAGCAGTTTCTCAGAAAGCTTCTTTCCAGATTTCATCTGAGGATATTTCCTTTATCACCATAGCCCTCTATGGGATTCCAAATATCACTTTGACAATTCCACAAGAACTGTCTTAGCGAAAGGCTTCTTGAGGGGAAAGCTGTAACTCTGTGAGATGATTTCACACAACACAAAGAAGTTTCTCAGAAAGCTTCTTTCTCTTTGTTATCGGAGGATATTTCCTTTGTCCCTATAGTCTTCCAAGGGATCCGAAATATCTGTTCTCAGATTCCACAGAAATAAGGCTAGCAAAGAGATCCACGAAATACAGAGGTAGCTCTGTGAGATGAATTAACAGAACACTAAGCAGTTTCTCAGAAAGCTTCTTTCCAGATTTCATCTGAGGATATTTCCTTTTTCACCATAGCCCACTATGGGCTTCCAAATGTCACTTTGCCAATTCCACAAGAACTCTCTTGGGGAAAGGCTTCTTGAGGGGAAAGCTGTAACTCTGTGAGATGATTTCACAGAACACAAAGGAGTTTCTCAGAAAGCTTCTTTCTCTTTGTTATCGGAGGATATTTCCTTTGGCCCTATAGTCTTCCAAGGGATCCGAAATATCTGTTCTCAGATTCCACAGAAATAAGGCTAGCAAAGAGATCCACGAAATACTGATGTAACTCTGTGAGATGAATTAACAGAACACTAAGCAGTTTCTCAGAAAGCTTCTTTCCAGATTTCATCTGAGGATATTTCATTTTTCACCATAGCCCTCTATGGGATTCCAAATATCACTTTGCCAATTCCAGAAGAACTGTCTTAGCGAAAGGCTTCTTGAGGGGAAAGCTGTAACTCTGTGAGATGATTTCACAGAACACAAAGAAGTTTCTCAGAAAGCTTCTTTCTCTTTGTTATCGGAGGATATTTCCTTTGTCCCTATAGTCTTCCAAGGGATCCGAAATATCTGTTCTCAGATTCCACAGAAATAAGGCTAGCAAAGAGATCCACGAAATACAAATTTAATTCTGTGAGATTAATTAACAGAACACTAAGCAGTTTCTCAGAAAGCTTCTTTCCAGATTTCATCTGAGGATATTTCCTTTTTCACCATAGCCCTCAATGGGCTCCAAATGTCACCTTGACAATTCCACAAGAACTGTCTTGGCGAAAGACTTCTTGAGGGGAAAGCTGTAACTCTGTGAGATGATTTCACAGAACACAAAGAAGTTTCTCAGAAAGCTTCTTTCTCTTTGTTATCGGAGGATATTTCCTTTGGCCCTATAGTCTTCCAAGGGATCCGAAATATCTGTTCTCAGATTCCACAGAAATAAGGCTAGCAAAGAGATCCACGAAACACAAATTTAATTCTGTGAGATGAATTAACAGAACACTAAGCAGTTTCTCAGAAAGCTTCTTTCCAGATTTCATCTGAGGATATTTCCTTTTTCACCATAGCCCTCTATAGGATTCCAAATATCACTTTGCCAATTCCAGAAGAACTGTCTTAGCGAAAGGCTTCTTGAGGGGAAAGCTGTAACTCTGTGAGATGATTTCACAGAACACAAAGAAGTTTCTCAGAAAGCTACTTTCTCTTTGTTATCGGAGAGTATTTCCTTTGGCCCTATAGTCTTCCAAGGGATCCGAAATATCTGTTCTCAGATTCCACAGAAATAAGGCTAGCAAAGAGATCCACGAAATACAAATTTAATTCTGTGAGATTAATTAACAGAACACTAGGCAGTTTCTCAGAAAGCTTCTTTCCAGATTTCATCTGAGGATATTTCCTTTTCCACCATAGCCCTCAATGGGCTACAAATGTCACCTTGCCAATTCCACAAGAACTGTCTTGGCGAAAGACTTCTTGAGGGGAAAGCTGTAACTCTGTGAGATGATTTCACAGAACACAAAGAAGTTTCTCAGAAAGCTTCTTTCTCTTTGTTATCGGAGGATATTTCCTTTGGCCCTATAGTCTTCCAAGGGATCCGAAATATCTGTTCTCAGATTCCACAGAAATAAGGCTAGCAAAGAGATCCACGAAATACAGATGTAACTCTGTGAGATGAATTAACAGAACACTAAGCAGTTTCTCAGAAAGCTTCTTTCCAGATATCATCTGAGGATATTTCCTTTATCACCATAGCCCTCTATGGGATTCCAAATATCACTTTGACAATTCCACAAGAACTGTCTTAGCGAAAGGCTTCTTGAGGGGAAAGCTGTAACTCTGTGAGATGATTTCACACAACACAAAGAAGTTTCTCAGAAAGCTTCTTTCTCTTTGTTATCAGAGGATATTTCCTTTGTCCCTATAGTCTTCCAAGGGATCCGAAATATCTGTTCTCAGATTCCACAGAAATAAGGCTAGCAAAGAGATCCACGAAATACAGATGTAGCTCTGTGAGATGAATTAACAGAACACTAAGCAGTTTCTCAGAAAGCTTCTTTCCAGATTTCATCTGAGGATATTTCCTTTTTCACCGTAGCCCACTATGGGCTTCCAAATGTCACTTTGCCAATTCCACAAGAACTCTCTTGGGGAAAGGCTTCTTGAGGGGAAAGCTGTAACTATGTGAGATGATTTCACAGCACACAAAGGAGTTTCTCAGAAAGCTTCTTTCTCTTTGTTATCGGAGGATATTTCCTTTGGCCCTATAGTCTTCCAAGGGATCCGAAATATCTGTTCTCAGATTCCACAGAAATAAGGCTAGCAAAGAGATCCACGAAATACTGATGTAACTCTGTGAGATGAATTAACAGAACACTAAGCAGTTTCTCAGAAAGCTTCTTTCCAGATTTCATCTGAGGATATTTCCTTTTTCACCATAGCCCTCTATGGGATTCCAAATATCACTTTGCCAATTCCGCAAGAACTGTCTTAGCGAAAGGCTTCTTGAGGGGAAAGCTGTAACTCTGTGAGATGATTTCACAGAACACAAAGAAGTTTCTCAGAAATCTTCTTTCTCTTTGTTATCGGAGGATATTTCCTTTGGCCCTATAGTCTTCCAAGGGATCCGAAATATCTGTTCTCAGATTCCACAGAAATAAGGCTACCAAAGAGATCCACGAAAACAGATGTAACTCTGTGAGATGAATTAACAGAACACTAAGCAGTTTCTCAGAAAGCTTCTTTCCAGATTTCATCTGAGCATATTTCCTTTTTCTCCATAGCCCTCTTTTGGGCTTCCAAATATCACTTTGCCAATTCCACAAGAACTGTCTTAGCGAAAGGCTTCTTGATGGGAAAGCTTTAACTCTGTGAGATGATTTCACAGAACACAAAGAAGTTTCTCAGAAAGCTTCTTTCTCTTTGTTATCGGAGGATATTTCCTTTGTCCCTATAGTCTTCCAAGGGATCCGAAATATCTGTTCTCAGATTCCACAGAAATAAGGCTAGCAAAGAGATCCACGAAATACAGATGTAACTCTGTGAGATGAATTAACAGAACACTAAGCAGTTTCTCAGAAAGCTTCTTTCCAGATTTCATCTGAGGATATTTCCTTTTTCACCATAGCCCTCTATGGGCTTCCAAATATCACTTTGCCAATTCTACAAGAACTGTCTTAGCGAAAGGCTTCTTGAGGGGAAAGCTGTAACTCTGTGAGATGATTTCACAGAACACGAAGAAGTTTCTCAGAAAGCTTCTTTCTCTTTGTTATCGGAGCATATTTCCTTTGGCCCTATAGTCTTCCAAGGGATCCGAAATATCTGTTCTCAGACTCCACAGAAATAAGGCTACCAAAGAGATCCACGAAATACAGATGTAACTCTGTGAGATGAATTAACAGAACACTAAGCAGTTTCTCAGAAAGCTTCTTTCCAGATTTCATCTGAGCGTATTTCATTTTTCACCATAGCCCTCTTTTGGCCTTCCAAATATCACTTTGCCAATTCCACAAGAACTGTCTTAGCGAAAGGCTTCTTGAGGGGAAAGCTGTAACTCTGTGAGATGATTTCACAGAACACAAAGAAGTTTCTCAGAAAGCTTCTTTCTCTTTGTTATCGGAGGATATTTCCTTTGGCCCTATAGTCTTCCAAGGGATCCGGAATATCTGTTCTCAAATTCCACAGAAATAAGGCTAGCAAAGAGATCCACGAAATACTGATGTAACTCTGTGAGATGAATTAACAGAACACTAAGCAGTTTCTCAGAAAGCTTCTTTCCAGATTTCATCTGAGGATATTTCCTTTTTCACCATAGCCCTCTATGGGCTCCAAATGTCACCTTGCCAATTCCACAAGAACTGTCTTGGCGAAAGCCTTCTTGAGGGGAAAGCTGTAACTCTGTGAGATGATTTCACAGAACACAAAGTAGTTTCTCAGAAAGCTTCTTACTCTTTGTTATCGGAAGATATTTCCTTTGGCCCTATAGTCTTCCAAGGGATCCGAAAGATCTGTTCTCAGATTCAACAGAAATAAGGTTAGCAAAGAGATCCACGAAATACAGATGTGACTCTGTGAGATGAATTAACAGAACACTAAGCAGTTTCTCAGAAAGCTTCTTTCCGGATTTCATCTGAGGATATTTCGTTTTTCACCGTAGCCCTCTATGGGCTTCCAAATATCACTTTGCCAATTCCACAAGAACTCTCTTAGCGAAAGGCTTCTTGAGGGGAAAGCTGTAACTCTGTGAGATGATTTCACAGAACACAGAGAAGTTTCTCAGAAAGCTTCTTTCTCTTTGTTATCGGAGGATATTTCCTTTGGCCCTATAGTCTTCCAAGGGATCCGAAATATCTGTTCTCAGATTCCACAGAAATAAGGCTAGCAAAGAGATCCACGAAATACTGATGTAACTCTGTGAGATGAATTAACAGAACACTAAGCAGTTTCTCAGAAAGCTTCTTTCCAGATTTCATCTGAGGATATTTCCTTTTTCACCATAGCCCTCTATGGGATTCCAAATATCACTTTGCCAATTCCAGAAGAACTGTCTTAGCGAAAGGCTTCTTGAGGGGAAAGCTGTAACTCTGTGAGATGATTTCACAGAACACAAAGAAGTTTCTCAGAAAGCTTCTTTCTCTTTGTTATCGGAGGGTATTTCCTTTGGCCCTATAGTCTTCCAAGGGATCCGAAATATCTGTTCTCAGATTCCACAGAAATAAGGCTAGCAAAGAGATCCACGAAATACAAATTTAATTCTGTGAGATTAATTAACAGAACACTAAGCAGTTTCTCAGAAAGCTTCTTTCCAGATTTCATCTGAGGATATTTCCTTTTTCACCATAGCCCTCAATGGGCTCCAAATGTCACCTTGCCAATTCCACAAGAACTGTCTTGGCGAAAGACTTCTTGAGGGGAAAGCTGTAACTCTGTGAGATGATTTCACAGAACACAAAGAAGTTTCTCAGAAAGCTTCTTACTCTTTGTTATCGGAGGATATTTCCTTTGGCCCTATAGTCTTCCAAGGGATCCGAAAGATCTGTTCTCAGATTCAACAGAAATAAGGCTAGCAAAGAGATCCACGAAATACAGATGTGACTCTGTGAGATGAATTAACAGAACACTAAGCAATTTCTCAGAAAGCTTCTTTCCAGATTTCATCTGAGGATATTTCCTTTTTCACCACAGCCCTCTATGGGATTCCAAATATCACTTTGCCAATTCCAGAAGAACTGTCTTAGCGAAAGGCTTCTTGAGGGGAAAGCTGTAACTCTGTGAGATGATTTCACAGAACACAAAGAAGTTTCTCAGAAAGCTTCTTTCTCTTTGTTATCGGAGGGTATTTCCTTTGGCCCTATAGTCTTCCAAGGGATCCGAAATATCTGTTCTCAGATTCCACAGAAATAAGGCTAGCAAAGAGATCCACGAAATACAAATTTAATTCTGTGAGATTAATTAACAGAACACTAAGCAGTTTCTCAGAAAGCTTCTTTCCAGATTGCATCTGAGGATATTTCCTTTTTCACCATAGCCCTCTACGGGCTCCAAATGTCACCTTGCCAATTCCACAAGAACTGTCTTGGCGAAAGACTTCTTGAGGGGAAAGCTGTAACTCTGTGAGACGATTTCACAGAACACAAAGGAGTTTCTCAGAAAGCTTCTTTCTCTTTGTTATCGCAGGATATTTCCTTTGGCCCTATAGTCTTCCATGGGATACGACATCTGTTCTCAGATTCCACAGAAATAAGGCTAGCAAAGAGATCCACGAAATACAGATGTAACTCTGTGAGATGAATTAACAGAACACTAAGCAGTTTCTCAGAAAGCTTCCTTCCAGATTTCATCTGAGGATATTTCCTTTTTCACCATAGCCCTCTAGGGGCTTCCAAATATCACTTTGAAAATTCACCAAGAACTGTCTTAGCGAAAGGCTTCTTGAGGGGAAAGCTGTAACTCTGTGAGATGATTTCACAGCACACAAAGAAGTTTCTCAGAAAGCTTCTTTCTCTTTGTTATCGGAGGATATTTCCTTTGGCCCTATAGTCTTCCAAGGGATCCGAAATATCTGTTCTCAGATTCCACAGAAATAAGGCTACCAAAGAGATCCACGAAAACAGATGTAACTCTGTGAGATGAATTAACAGAACACTAAGCAGTTTCTCAGAAAGCTTCTTTCCAGATTTCATCTGAGCATATTTCCTTTTTCTCCATAGCCCTCTTTTGGGCTTCCAAATATCACTTTGCCAATTCCACAAGAACTGTCTTAGCGAAAGGCTTCTTGAGGGGAAAGCTTTAACTCTGTGAGATGATTTCACAGAACACAAAGAAGTTTCTCAGAAAGCTTCTTTCTCTTTGTTATCGGAGGATATTTCCTTTGGCCCTATAGTCTTCCAAGGGATCCGAAATATCTGTTCTCAGATTCCACAGAAATAAGGCTAGCAAAGAGATCCACGAAATACAGATGTAACTCTGTGAGATGAATTAACAGAACACTAAGCAGTTTCTCAGAAAGCTTCTTTCCAGATTTCATCTGAGGATATTTCCTTTTTCACCATAGCCCTCTATGGGCTTCCAAATATCACTTTGCCAATTCTACAAGAACTGTCTTAGCGAAAGGCTTCTTGAGGGGAAAGCTGTAACTCTGTGAGATGATTTCACAGAACACAAAGAAGTTTCTCAGAAAGCTTCTTTCTCTTTGTTATCGGAGCATATTTCCTTTGGCCCTATAGACTTCCAAGGGATCCGAAATATCTGTTCTCAGATTCCACAGAAATAAGGCTACCAAAGAGATCCACGAAATACAGATGTAACTCTGTGAGATGAATTAACAGAACACTAAGCAGTTTCTCAGAAAGCTTCTTTCCAGATTTCATCTGAGCGTATTTCATTTTTCACCATAGCCCTCTTTTGGCCTTCCAAATATCACTTTGCCAATTCCACAAGAACTGTCTTAGCGAAAGGCTTCTTGAGGGGAAAGCTGTAACTCTGTGAGATGATTTCACAGAACACAAAGAAGTTTCTCAGAAAGCTTCTTTCTCTTTGTTATCGGAGGATATTTCCTTTGGCCCTGTAGTCTTCCAAGGGATCCGAAATATCTGTTCTCAAATTCCACAGAAATAAGGCTAGCAAAGAGATCCACGAAATACTGATGTAACTCTGTGAGATGAATTAACAGAACACTAAGCTGTTTCTCAGAAAGCTTCTTTCCAGATTTCATCTGAGGATATTTCCTTTTTCACCATAGCCCTCTATGGGCTCCAAATGTCACCTTGCCAATTCCACAAGAACTGTCTTGGCGAAAGCCTTCTTGAGGGGAAAGCTGTAACTCTGTGAGATGATTTCACACAACACAAAGAAGTTTCTCAGAAAGCTTCTTACTCTTTGTTATCGGAGGATATTTCCTTTGGCCCTATAGTCTTCCAAGGTATCCGAAAGATCTGTTCTCAGATTCCACAGAAATAAGGCTAGCAAAGAGATCCACGAAATACTGATGTAACTCAGTGAGATGAATTAACAGAACACTAAGCAGTTTCTCAGAAAGCTTCTTTCCAGATTTCATCTGAGCATATTTCCTTTTTCTCCATAGCCCTCTTTTGGGCTTCCAAATATCACTTTGCCAATTCCACAAGAACAGTCTTAGCGAAAGGCTTCTTGAGGGGAAAGCTTTAACTCTGTGAGATGATTTCACAGAACACAAAGAAGTTTCTCAGAAAGCTTCTTTCTCTTTGTTATCGGAGGATATTTCCTTTGGCCCTATAGTCTTCCAAGGGATCCGAAATATCTGTTCTCAGATTCCACAGAAATAAGGCTAGCAAAGAGATCCACCAAATACAGATGTAACTCTGTGAGATGAATTAACAGAACACTAAGCAGTTTCTCAGAAAGCTTCTTTCCAGATTTCATCTGAGGATATTTCCTTTTTCACCATAGCCCTCTATGGGCTTCCAAATATCACTTTGCCAATTCTACAAGAACTGTCTTAGCGAAAGGCTTCTTGAGGGGAAAGCTGTAACTCTGTGAGATGATTTCAGAGAACACGAAGAAGTTTCTCAGAAAGCTTCTTTCTCTTTGTTATCGGAGCATATTTCCTTTGGCCCTATAGTCTTCCAAGGGATCCGAAATATCTGTTCTCAGACTCCACAGAAATAAGGCTACCAAAGAGATCCACGAAATACAGATGTAACTCTGTGAGATGAATTAACAGAACACTAAGCAGTTTCTCAGAAAGCTTCTTTCCAGATTTTATCTGAGCGTATTTCATTTTTCACCATAGCCCTCTTTTGGCCTTCCAAATATCACTTTGCCAATTCCAGAAGAACTGTCTTAGCGAAAGGCTTCTTGAGGGGAAAGCTGTAACTCTGTGAGATGATTTCACAGAACACAAAGAAGTTTCTCAGAAAGCTTCTTTCTCTTTGTTATCGGAGGATATTTCCTTTGGCCCTATAGTCTTCCAAGGGATCCGAAATATCTGTTCTCAAATTCCACAGAAATAAGGCTAGCAAAGAGATCCACGAAATACTGATGTAACTCTGTGAGATGAATTAACAGAACACTAAGCTGTTTCTCAGAAAGCTTCTTTCCAGATTTCATCTGAGGATATTTCCTTTTTCACCATAGCCCTCTATGGGCTCCAAATGTCACCTTGCCAATTCCACAAGAACTGTCTTGGCGAAAGCCTTCTTGAGGGGAAAGCTGTAACTCTGTGAGATGATTTCACAGAACACAAAGAAGTTTCTCAGAAAGCTTCTTTCTCTTTGTTATCGGAGGATATTTCCTTTGGCCCTATAGTCTTCCAAGGGATCCGAAATATCTGTTCTCAGATTCCACAGAAATAAGGCTAGCAAAGAGATCCACGAAATACTGATGTAACTCTGTGAGATGAATTAACAGAACACTAAGCAGTTTCTCAGAAAGCTTCTTTCCAGATTTCATCTGAGGATATTTCCTTTTTCACCCTAGCCCTCTATGGGATTCCAAATATCACTTTGCCAATTCCAGAAGAACTGTCTTAGCGAAAGGCTTCTTGAGGGGAAAGCTGTAACTCTGTGAGATGATTTCACAGAACACAAAGAAGTTTCTCAGAAAGCTTCTTTCTCTTTGTTATCGGAGGGTATTTCCTTTGGCCCTAAAGTCTTCCAAGGGATCCGAAATATCTGTTCTCAGATTCCACAGAAATAAGGCTAGCAAAGAGATCCACGAAATACAAATTTAATTCTGTGAGATTAATTAACAGAACACTAAGCAGTTTCTCAGAAAGCTTCTTTCCAGATATCATCTGAGGATATTTCCTTTTTCACCATAGCCCTCTATGGGCTCCAAATGTCACCTTGCCAATTCCACAAGAACTGTCTTGGCGAAAGACTTCTTGAGGGGAAAGCTGTAACTCTGTGAGATGATTTCACAGAACACAAAGAAGTTTCTCAGAAAGGTTCTTTCTCTTTGTTATCGGAGGATATTTCCTTTGGCCCTATAGTCTTCCAAGGGATCCGAAATATCTGTTCTCAGATTCCACAGAAATAAGGTTAGCAACGAGATCCACGAAATACAGATGTAACTCTGTGAGATGAATTAACAGAACACTAAGCAGTTTCTCAGAAAGCTTCTTTCCAGATTTCATCTGAGGATATTTCCTTTATCACCATAGCCCTCTATGGGATTCCAAATATCACTTTGAGAATTCCACAAGAACTGTCTTAGCGAAAGGCTTCTTGAGGGGAAAGCTGTAACTCTGTGAGATGATTTCACACAACACAAAGAAGTTTCTCAGAAAGCTTCTTTCTCTTTGTTATCGGAGGATATTTCATTTGTCCCTATAGTCTTCCAAGGGATCTGAAATATCTGTTCTCAGATTCCACAGAAATAAGGCTAGCAAAGAGATCCACGAAATACAGATGTAGCTCTGTGAGATGAATTAACAGAACACTAAGCAGTTTCTCAGAAAGCTTCTTTCCAGATTTCATCTGAGGATATTTCCTTTTTCACCATAGCCCACTATGGGCTTCCAAATGTCACTTTGCCAATTCCACAAGAACTCTCTTGGGGAAAGGCTTCTTGAGGGGAAAGCTGTAACTCTGTGAGATGATTTCACAGAACACAAAGGAGTTTCTCAGAAAGCTTCTTTCTCTTTGTTATCGGAGGATATTTCCTTTGGCCCTATAGTCTTCCAAGGGATCCGAAATATCTGTTCTCAGATTCCACAGAAATAAGGCTAGCAAAGAGATCCACGAAATACTGATGTAACTCTGTGAGATGAATTAACAGAACACTAAGCAGTTTCTCAGAAAGCTTCTTTCCAGATTTCATCTGAGGATATTTCCTTTTTCACCATAGCCCTCTATGGGATTCCAAATATCACTTTGCCAATTCCAGAAGAACTGTCTTAGCGAAAGGCTTCTTGAGGGGAAAGCTGTAACTCTGTGAGATGATTTCACAGAACACAAAGAAGTTTCTCAGAAAGCTTCTTTCTCTTTGTTACCGGAGGGTATTTCCTTTGGCCCTATAGTCTTCCAAGGGATCCGAAATATCTGTTCTCAGATTCCACAGAAATAAGGCTAGCAAAGAGATCCACGAAATACAAATTTAATTCTGTGAGATTAATTAACAGAACACTAAGCAGTTTCTCAGAAAGCTTCTTTCCAGATTTCATCTGAGGATATTTCCTTTTTCACCATAGCCCTCAATGGGATCCAAATGTCACCTTGCCAATTCCACAAGAACTGTCTTGGCGAAAGACTTCTTGAGGGGAAAGCTGTAACTCTGTGAGATGATTTCACAGAACACAAAGAAGTTTCTCAGAAAGGTTCTTTCTCTTTGTTATCGGAGGATATTTCCTTTGGCCCTATAGTCTTCCAAGGGATCCGAAATATCTGTTCTCAGATTCCACAGAAATAAGGCTAGCAAAGAGATCCACGAAATACAGATGTAACTCTGTGAGATGAATTAACAGAACACTAAGCAGTTTCTCAGAAAGCTTCTTTCCAGATTTCATCTGAGGATATTTCCTTTATCACCATAGCCCTCTATGGGATTCCAAATATCACTTTGACAATTCCACAAGAACTGTCTTAGCGAAAGGCTTCTTGAGGGGAAAGCTGTAACTCTGTGAGATGATTTCACAGAACACAAAGAAGTTTCTCAGAAAGCTTCTTTCTCTTTGTTATCGGAGGATATTTCCTTTGTCCCTATATTCTTCCAAGGGATCCGAAATATCTGTTCTCAGATTCCACAGAAATAAGGCTAGCAAAGAGATCCACGAAATACAGATGTAGCTCTGTGAGATGAATTAACAGAACACTAAGCAGTTTCTCAGAAAGCTTCTTTCCAGATTTCATCTGAGGATATTTCCTTTATCACCATAGCCCTCTATGGGATTCCAAATATCACTTTGAGAATTCCACAAGAACTGTCTTAGCGAAAGGCTTCTTGAGGGGAAAGCTGTAACTCTGTGAGATGATTTCACACAACACAAAGAAGTTTCTCAGAAAGCTTCTTTCTCTTTGTTATCGGAGGATATTTCATTTGTCCCTATAGTCTTCCAAGGGATCCGAAATATCTGTTCTCAGATTCCACAGAAATAAGGCTAGCAAAGAGATCCACGAAATACAGATGTAGCTCTGTGAGATGAATTAACAGAACACTAAGCAGTTTCTCAGAAAGCTTCTTTCCAGATTTCATCTGAGGATATTTCCTTTTTCACCATAGCCCACTATGGGCTTCCAAATGTCACTTTGCCAATTCCACAAGAACTCTCTTGGGGAAAGGCTTCTTGAGGGGAAAGCTGTAACTCTGTGAGATGATTTCACAGAACACAAAGGAGTTTCTCAGAAAGCTTCTTTCTCTTTGTTATCGGAGGATATTTCCTTTGGCCCTATAGTCTTCCAAGGGATCCGAAATATCTGTTCTCAGATTCCACAGAAATAAGGCTAGCAAAGAGATCCACGAAATACTGATGTAACTCTGTGAGATGAATTAACAGAACACTAAGCAGTTTCTCAGAAAGCTTCTTTCCAGATTTCATCTGAGGATATTTCCTTTTTCACCATAGCCCTCTATGGGATTCCAAATATCACTTTGCCAATTCCAGAAGAACTGTCTTAGCGAAAGGCTTCTTGAGGGGAAAGCTGTAACTCTGTGAGATGATTTCACAGAACACAAAGAAGTTTCTCAGAAAGCTTCTTTCTCTTTGTTACCGGAGGGTATTTCCTTTGGCCCTATAGTCTTCCAAGGGATCCGAAATATCTGTTCTCAGATTCCACAGAAATAAGGCTAGCAAAGAGATCCACGAAATACAAATTTAATTCTGTGAGATTAATTAACAGAACACTAAGCAGTTTCTCAGAAAGCTTCTTTCCAGATTTCATCTGAGGATATTTCCTTTTTCACCATAGCCCTCAATGGGATCCAAATGTCACCTTGCCAATTCCACAAGAACTGTCTTGGCGAAAGACTTCTTGAGGGGAAAGCTGTAACTCTGTGAGATGATTTCACAGAACACAAAGAAGTTTCTCAGAAAGGTTCTTTCTCTTTGTTATCGGAGGATATTTCCTTTGGCCCTATAGTCTTCCAAGGGATCCGAAATATCTGTTCTCAGATTCCACAGAAATAAGGCTAGCAAAGAGATCCACGAAATACAGATGTAACTCTGTGAGATGAATTAACAGAACACTAAGCAGTTTCTCAGAAAGCTTCTTTCCAGATTTCATCTGAGGATATTTCCTTTATCACCATAGCCCTCTATGGGATTCCAAATATCACTTTGACAATTCCACAAGAACTGTCTTAGCGAAAGGCTTCTTGAGGGGAAAGCTGTAACTCTGTGAGATGATTTCACAGAACACAAAGAAGTTTCTCAGAAAGCTTCTTTCTCTTTGTTATCGGAGGATATTTCCTTTGTCCCTATATTCTTCCAAGGGATCCGAAATATCTGTTCTCAGATTCCACAGAAATAAGGCTAGCAAAGAGATCCACGAAATACAGATGTAGCTCTGTGAGATGAATTAACAGAACACTAAGCAGATTCTCAGAAAGCTTCTTTCCAGATTTCATCTGAGGATATTTCCTTTTTCACCATAGCCCACTATGGGCTTCCAAATGTCACTTTGCCAATTCCACAAGAACTCTCTTGGGGAAAGGTTTCTTGAGGGGAAAGCTGTAACTCTGTGAGATGATTTCACAGAACACAAAGGAGTTTCTCAGAAAGCTTCTTTCTCTTTGTTATCGGAGGATATTTCCTTTGGCCCTATAGTCTTCCAAGGGATCCGACATATCTGTTCTCAGATTCCACAGAAATAAGGCTAGCAAAGAGATCCACGAAATACAGATGTAACTCTGTGAGATGAATTAACAGAACACTAAGCAGTTTCTCAGAAAGCTTCTTTCCAGATTTCATCTGAGGATATTTCCTTTTTCACCATAGCCCTCTAAGGGCTTCCAAATATCACTTTGCCAATTCACCAAGAACTGTCTTAGCGAAAGGCTTCTTGAGGGGAAAGCTGTAACTCTGTGAGATGATTTCACAGAACACAAAGAAGTTTCTCAGAAAGCTTCTTTCTCTTTGTTATCGTAGGATATTTCCTTTGTCCCTATAGTCTTCCAAGGGATCCGAAATATCTGTTCTCAGATTCCACAGAAATAAGGCTAGCAAAGAGATCCACGAAATACAAATTTAATTCTGTGAGATTAATTAACAGAACACTAAGCAGTTTCTCAGAAAGCTTCTTTCCAGATTTCATCTGAGGATATTTCCTTTTTCACCATAGCCCTCAATGGGCTCCAAATGTCACCTTGCCAATTCCACAAGAACTGTCTTGGCGAAAGACTTCTTGAGGGGAAAGCTGTAACTCTGTGAGATGATTTCACAGAACACAAAGAAGTTTCTCAGAAAGCTTCTTTCTCTTTGTTATCGGAGGATATTTCCTTTGGCCCTATAGTCTTCCAAGGGATCCGAAATATCTGTTCTCAGATTCCACAGAAATAAGGCTAGCAAAGAGATCCACGAAATACAGATGTAACTCTGTGAGATGAATTAACAGAACACTAAGCAGTTTCTCAGAAAGCTTCTTTCCAGATTTCATCTGAGGATATTTCCTTTATCACCATAGCCCTCTATGGGATTCCAAATATCACTTTGACAATTCCAGAAGAACTGTCTTAGCGAAAGGCTTCTTGAGGGGAAAGCTGTAACTCTGTGAGATGATTTCACAGAACACAAAGAAGTTTCTCAGAAAGCTTCTTTCTCTTTGTTATCGGAGGGTATTTCCTTTGGCCCTATAGTCTTCCAAGGGATCCGAAATATCTGTTCTCAGATTCCACAGAAATAAGGCTAGCAAAGAGATCCACGAAACACAAATTTAATTCTGTGAGATGAATTAACAGAACACTGAGCAGTTTCTCAGAAAGCTTCTTTCCAGATTTCATCTGAGGATATTTCCTTTATCACCATAGCCCTCTATGGGATTCCAAATATCACTTTGACAATTCCACAAGAACTGTCTTAGCGAAAGGCTTCTTGAGGGGAAAGCTGTAACTCTGTGAGATGATTTCACACAACACAAAGAAGTTTCTCAGAAAGCTTCTTTCTCTTTGTTATCGGAGGATATTTCCTTTGTCCCTATAGTCTTCCAAGGGATCCGAAATATCTGTTTTCAGATTCCATAGAAATAAGGCTAGCAAAGAGATCCACGAAATACAGATGTAGCTCTGTGAGATGAATTAACAGAACACTAAGCAGTTTCTCAGAAGGCTTCTTTCCAGATTTCATCTGAGGATATTTCCTTTTTCACCATAGCCCACTATGGGCTTCCAAATGTCACTTTGCCAATTCCACAAGAACTGTCTTGGGGAAAGGCTTCTTGAGGGGAAAGCTGTAACTCTGTGAGATGATTTCACAGAACACAAAGGAGTTTCTCAGAAAGCTTCTTTCTCTTTGTTATCGGAGGATATTTCCTTTGGCCCTATAGTCTTCCAAGGGATCCGACATATCTGTTCTGAGATTCCACAGAAATAAGGCTAGCAACGAGATCCACGAAATACAGATGTAACTCTGTGAGATGAATTAACAGAACACCAAGCAGTTTCTCAGAAAGCTTCTTTCCAGATTTCATCTGAGGATATTTCCTTTATCACCATAGCCCTCTATGGGATTCCAAATATCACTTTGACAATTCCACAAGAACTGTCTTAGCGAAAGGCTTCTTGAGGGGAAAGCTGTAACTCTGTGAGATGATTTCACACAACACAAAGAAGTTTCTCAGAAAGCTTCTTTCTCTTTGTTATCGGAGGATATTTCCTTTGTCCCTATAGTCTTCCAAGGGATCCGAAATATCTGTTCTCAGATTCCACAGAAATAAGGCTAGCAAAGAGATCCACGACATACAGATGTAGCTCTGTGAGATGAATTAACAGAACACTAAGCAGTTTCTCAGAAAGCTTCTTTCCAGATTTCACCTGAGGATATTTCCTTTTTCACCATAGCCCACTATGGGCTTCCAAATGTCACTTTGCCAATTCCACAAGAACTCTCTTGGGGAAAGGCTTCTTGAGGGGAAAGCTGTAACTCTGTGAGATGATTTCACAGAACACAAAGGAGTTTCTCAGAAAGCTTCTTTCTCTTTGTTATCGGAGGATATTTCCTTTGGCCCTATAGTCTTCCAAGGGATCCGACATATCTGTTCTGAGATTCCACAGAAATAAGGCTAGCAAAGAGATCCACGACATACAGATGTAACTCTGTGAGATAAAT
This sequence comes from Macaca nemestrina, assembly GCF_043159975.1. NCBI lineage: Eukaryota > Metazoa > Chordata > Mammalia > Primates > Cercopithecidae > Macaca > Macaca nemestrina. The sequence continues at coordinate 89,822,071 of NC_092137.1, read as the reverse complement.
TAACAGAACACTAAGCAGTTTCTCAGAAAGCTTCTTTCCAGATTTCATCTGAGGATATTTCCTTTTTCACCATAGCCCTCTATGGGCTTCCAAATATCACTTTGCCAATTCACCAAGAACTGTCTTAGCGAAAGGCTTCTTGAGGGGAAAGCTGTAACTCTGTGAGATGATTTCACAGAACACAAAGAAGTTTCTCAGAAAGCTTCTTTCTCTTTGTTATCGGAGGATATTTCCTTTGTCCCTATAGTCTTCCAAGGGAAGCGAAATATCTGTTCTCAGATTCCACAGAAATAAGGCTAGCAAAGAGATCCACGAAATACAAATTTAATTCCGTGAGATTAATTAACAGAACACTAAGCAGTTTCTCAGAAAGCTTCTTTCCAGATTTCATCTGAGGATATTTCCTTTTTCACCATAGCCCTCAATGGGCTCCAAATGTCACCTTGCCAATTCCACAAGAACTGTCTTGGCGAAAGACTTCTTGAGGGGAAAGCTGTAACTCTGTGAGATGATTTCACAGAACACAAAGAAGTTTCTCAGAAAGCTTCTTTCTCTTTGTTATCGGAGGATATTTCCTTTGGCCCTATAGTCTTCCAAGGGATCCGAAATATCTGTTCTCAGATTCCACAGAAATAAGGCTAGCAAAGAGATCCACGAAATACAGATGTAACTCTGTGAGATGAATTAACAGAACACTAAGCAGTTTCTCAGAAAGCTTCTTTCCAGATTTCATCTGAGGATATTTCCTTTATCACCATAGCCCTCTATGGGATTCCAAATATCACTTTGACAATTCCACAAGAACTGTCTTAGCGAAAGGCTTCTTGAGGGGAAAGCTGTAACTCTGTGAGATGATTTCACAGAACACAAAGAAGTTTCTCAGAAAGCTTCTTTCTCTTTGTTATCGGAGGGTATTTCCTTTGGCCCTATAGTCTTCCAAGGGATCCGAAATATCTGTTCTCAGATTCCACAGAAATAAGGCTAGCAAAGAGATCCACGAAACACAAATTTATTTCTGTGAGATGAATTAACAGAACACTAAGCAGTTTCTCAGAAAGCTTCTTTCCAGATTTCATCTGAGGATATTTCCTTTATCACCATAGCCCTCTATGGGATTCCAAATATCACTTTGACAATTCCACAAGAACTGTCTTAGCGAAAGGCTTCTTGAGGGGAAAGCTGTAACTCTGTGAGATGATTTCACACAACACAAAGAAGTTTCTCAGAAAGCTTCTTTCTCTTTGTTATCGGAGGATATTTCCTTTGTCCCTATAGTCTTCCAAGGGATCCGAAATATCTGTTCTCAGATTCCACAGAAATAAGGCTAGCAAAGAGATCCACGAAATACAGATGTAGCTCTGTGAGATGAATTAACAGAACACTAAGCAGTTTCTCAGAAAGATTCTTTCCAGATTTCATCTGGGGATATTTCCTTTTTCACCATAGCCCACTATGGGCTTCCAAATGTCACTTTGCCAATTCCACAAGAACTGTCTTGGGGAAAGGCTTCTTGAGGGGAAGGCTGTAACTCTGTGAGATGATTTCACAGAACACAAAGGAGTTTCTCAGAAAGCTTCTTTCTCTTTGTTATCGGAGGATATTTCCTTTGGCCCTATAGTCTTCCAAGGAATCCGACATATCTGTTCTCAGATTCCACAGAAATAAGGCTAGCAAAGAGATCCACGAAATACAGATGTAACTCTGTGAGATGAATTAACAGAACACTAAGCAGTTTCTCAGAAAGCTTCTTTCCAGATTTCATCTGAGGATATTTCCTTTTTCACCATAGCCCTCTATGGGCTTCCAAATATCACTTTGCCAATTCCACAAGAACTGTCTTAGCGAAAGGCTTCTTGAGGGGAAAACTGTAACTCTGTGAGATGAATTCACAGCACACAAAGAAGTTTCTCAGAAAGCTTCTTTCTCTTTGTTATCGGAGGATATTTCCTTTGGCCCTATAGTCTTCCAAGGGATCCGAAATATCTGTTCTCAGATTCCACAGAAATAAGGCTAGCAAAGAGATCCACGAAATACTGATGTAACTCTGTGAGATGAATTAACAGAACACTAAGCAGTTTCTCAGAAAGCTTCTTTCCAGATTTCATCTGAGGATATTTCCTTTTTCACCATAGCCCTCTATGGGATTCCAAATATCACTTTGCCAAATCCGCAAGAACTGTCTTAGCGAAAGGCTTCTTGAGGGGAAAGCTGTAACTCTGTGAGATGATTTCACAGAACACAAAGAAATTTCTCAGAAATCTTCTTTCTCCTTGTTATCGGAGGATATTTCCTTTGGCCCTATAGTCTTCCAAGGGATCGGAAATATCTGTTCTCAGATTCCACAGAAATAAGGCTACCAAAGAGATCCATGAAAACAGATGTAACTCTGTGAGATGAATTAACAGAACACTAAGCAGTTTCTCAGAAAGCTTCTTTCCAGATTTCATCTGAGCATATTTCCTTTTTCTCCATAGCCCTCTTTTGGGCTTCCAAATATCACTTTGCCAATTCCACAAGAACTGTCTTAGCGAAAGGCTTCTTGAGGGGAAAGCTTTAACTCTGTGAGATGATTTCACAGAACACAAAGAAGTTTCTCAGAAAGCTTCTTTCTCTTTGTTATCGGAGGATATTTCCTTTGGCCCTATAGTCTACCAAGGGATCCGAAATATCTGTTCTCAGATTCCACAGAAATAAGGCTAGCAAAGAGATCCACGAAATACAGATGTAACTCTGTGAGATGAATTAACAGAACACTAAGCAGTTTCTCAGAAATCTTCTTTCCAGATTTCATCTGAGGATATTTCCTTTTTCACCATAGCCCTCTATGGGCTTCCAAATATCACTTTGCCAATTCTACAAGAACTGTCTTAGCGAAAGGCTTCTTGAGGGGAAAGCTGTAACTCTGTGAGATGATTTCACAGAACACAAAGAAGTTTCTCAGAAAGCTTCTTTCTCTTTGTTATCGGAGCATATTTCCTTTGGCCCTATAGTCTTCCAAGGGATCCGAAATATCTGTTCTCAGATTCCACAGAAATAAGGCTACCAAAGAGATCCACGAAATACAGATGTAACTCTGTGAGATGAATTAACAGAACACTAAGCAGTTTCTCAGAAAGCTTCTTTCCAGATTTCATCTGAGCGTATTTCATTTTTCACCATAGCCCTCTTTTAGCCTTCCAAATATCACTTTGCCAATTCCACAAGAACTGTCTTAGCGAAAGGCTTCTTGAGGGGAAAGCTGTAACTCTGTGAGATGATTTCACAGAATTCAAAGAAGTTTCTCAGAAAGCTTCTTTCTCTTTGTTATCGGAGGATATTTCCTTTGGCCCTATAGTCTTCCAAGGGATCCGAAATATCTGTTCTCAGATTCCACAGAAATAAGGCTAGCAAAGAGATCCACGAAATACAGATGTAGCTCTGTGAGATGAATTAACAGAACACTAAGCAGTTTCTCAGAAAGCTTCTTTCCAGATTTCATCTGAGGATATTTCCTTTTTCACCATAGCCCACTATGGGCTTCCAAATGTCACTTTGCCAATTCCACAAGAACTCTCTTGGGGAAAGGCTTCTTGAGTGGAAAGCTGTAACTCTGTGAGATGATTTCACAGAACACAAAGGAGTTTCTCAGAAAGCTTCTTTCTCTTTGTTATCGGAGGATATTTCCTTTGTCCCTATAGTCTTCCAAGGGATCCGAAATATCTGTTCTCAGATTCCACAGAAATAAGGCTAGCAAAGAGATCCACGAAATACAAATTTAATTCTGTGAGATTAATTAACAGAACACTAAGCAGTTTCTCAGAAAGCTTCTTTCCAGATTTCATCTGAGGATATTTCCTTTTTCACCATAGCCCTCAATGGGCTCCAAATGTCACCTTGCCAATTCCACAAGAACTGTCTTGGCGAAAGACTTCTTGAGGGGAAAGCTGTAACTCTGTGAGATGATTTCACAGAACACAAAGAAGTTTCTCAGAAAGCTTCTTTCTATTTGTTATCGGAGGATATTTCCTTTGGCCCTATAGTCTTCCAAGGGATCCGAAATATCTGTTCTCAGATTCCACAGAAATAAGGCTAGCAAAGAGATCCACGAAATACAGATGTAACTCTGTGAGATGAATTAACAGAACACTAAGCAGTTTCTCAGAAAGCTTCTTTCCAGATTTCATCTGAGGATATTTCCTTTATCACCATAGCCCTCTATGGGATTCCAAATATCACTTTGACAATTCCACAAGAACTGTCTTAGCGAAAGGCTTCTTGAGGGGAAAGCTGTAACTCTGTGAGATGATTTCACAGAACACAAAGAAGTTTCTCAGAAAGCTTCTTTCTCTTTGTTATCGGAGCATATTTCCTTTGGCCCTATAGTCTTCCAAGGGATCCGAAATATCTGTTCTCAGATTCCACAGAAATAAGGCTACCAAAGAGATCCACGAAATACAGATGTAACTCTGTGAGATGAATTAACAGAACACTAAGCAGTTTCTCAGAAAGCTTCTTTCCAGATTTCATCTGAGCGTATTTCATTTTTCACCATAGCCCTCTTTTAGCCTTCCAAATATCACTTTGCCAATTCCACAAGAACTGTCTTAGCGAAAGGCTTCTTGAGGGGAAAGCTGTAACTCTGTGAGATGATTTCACAGAATTCAAAGAAGTTTCTCAGAAAGCTTCTTTCTCTTTGTTATCGGAGGATATTTCCTTTGGCCCTATAGTCTTCCAAGGGATCCGAAATATCTGTTCTCAGATTCCACAGAAATAAGGCTAGCAAAGAGATCCACGAAATACAGATGTAGCTCTGTGAGATGAATTAACAGAACACTAAGCAGTTTCTCAGAAAGCTTCTTTCCAGATTTCATCTGAGGATATTTCCTTTTTCACCATAGCCCACTATGGGCTTCCAAATGTCACTTTGCCAATTCCACAAGAACTCTCTTGGGGAAAGGCTTCTTGAGTGGAAAGCTGTAACTCTGTGAGATGATTTCACAGAACACAAAGGAGTTTCTCAGAAAGCTTCTTTCTCTTTGTTATCGGAGGATATTTCCTTTGTCCCTATAGTCTTCCAAGGGATCCGAAATATCTGTTCTCAGATTCCACAGAAATAAGGCTAGCAAAGAGATCCACGAAATACAAATTTAATTCTGTGAGATTAATTAACAGAACACTAAGCAGTTTCTCAGAAAGCTTCTTTCCAGATTTCATCTGAGGATATTTCCTTTTTCACCGTAGCCCTCAATGGGCTCCAAATGTCACCTTGCCAATTCCACAAGAACTGTCTTGGCGAAAGACTTCTTGAGGGGAAAGCTGTAACTCTGTGAGGTGATTTCACAGAACACAAAGAAGTTTCTCAGAAAGCTTCTTTCTATTTGTTATCGGAGGATATTTCCTTTGGCCCTATAGTCTTCCAAGGGATCCGAAATATCTGTTCTCAGATTCCACAGAAATAAGGCTAGCAAAGAGATCCACGAAATACAGATGTAACTCTGTGAGATGAATTAACAGAACACTAAGCAGTTTCTCAGAAAGCTTCTTTCCAGATTTCATCTGAGGATATTTTCTTTATCACCATAGCCCTCTATGGGATTCCAAATATCACTTTGACAATTCCACAAGAACTGTCTTAGCGAAAGGCTTCTTGAGGGGAAAGCTGTAACTCTGTGAGATGATTTCACAGAACACAAAGAAGTTTCTCAGAAAGCTTCTTTCTCTTTGTTATCGGAGGGTATTTCCTTTGGCCCTATAGTCTTCCAAGGGATCCGAAATATCTGTTCTCAGATTCCACAGAAATAAGGCTAGCAAAGAGATCCACGAAACACAAATTTAATTCTGTGAGATGAATTAACAGAACACTAAGCAGTTTCTCAGAAAGCTTCTTTCCAGATTTCATCTGAGGATATTTCCTTTATCACCATAGCCCTCTATGGGATTCCAAATATCACTTTGACAATTCCACAAGAACTGTCTTAGCGAAAGGCTTCTTGAGGGGAAAGCTGTAACTCTGTGAGATGATTTCACACAACACAAAGAAGTTTCTCAGAAAGCTTCTTTCTCTTTGTTATCGGAAGATATTTCCTTTGTCCCTAGAGTCTTCCAAGGGATCCGAAATATCTGTTTTCAGATTCCATAGAAATAAGGCTAGCAAAGAGATCCACGAAATACAGATGTAGCTCTGTGAGATGAATTAACAGAACACTAAGCAGTTTCTCAGAAAGCTTCTTTCCAGATTTCATCTGAGGATATTTCCTTTTTCACCATAGCCCACTATGGGCTTCCAAATGTCACTTTGCCAATTCCACAAGAACTGTCTTGGGGAAAGGCTTCTTGAGAGGAAAGCTGTAACTCTGTGAGATGATTTCACAGAACACAAAGGAGTTTCTCAGAAAGCTTCTTTCTCTTTGTTATCGGAGGATATTTCCTTTGGCCCTATAGTCTTCCAAGGGATCCGACATATCTGTTCTGAGATTCCACAGAAATAATGCTAGCAACGAGATCCACGAAATACAGATGTAACTCTGTGAGATGAATTAACAGAACACCAAGCAGTTTCTCAGAAAGCTTCTTTCCAGATTTCATCTGAGGATATTTCCTTTATCACCATAGCCCTCTATGGGATTCCAAATATCACTTTGACAATTCCACAAGAACTGTCTTAGCGAAAGGCTTCTTGAGGGGAAAGCTGTAACTCTGTGAGATGATTTCACACAACACAAAGAAGTTTCTCAGAAAGCTTCTTTCTCTTTGTTATCGGAGGATATTTCCTTTGTCCCTATAGTCTTCCAAGGGATCCGAAATATCTGTTCTCAGATTCCACAGAAATAAGGCTAGCAAAGAGATCCACGAAATACAGATGTAGCTCTGTGAGATGAATTAACAGAACACTAAGCAGTTTCTCAGAAAGCTTCTTTCCAGATTTCATCTGAGGATATTTCCTTTTTCACCATAGCCCACTATGGGCTTCCAAATGTCACTTTCCCAATTCCACAAGAACTCTCTTGGGGAAAGGCTTCTTGAGGGGAAAGCTGTAACTCTGTGAGATGATTTCACAGAACACAAAGGAGTTTCTCAGAAAGCTTCTTTCTCTTTGTTATCGGAGGATATTACCTTTGGCCCTATAGTCTTCCAAGGGATCCGACATATCTGTTCTGAGATTCCACAGAAATAAGGCTAGCAAAGAAATCCACGACATACAGATGTAACTCTGTGAGATGAATTAACAGAACACTAAGCAGTTTCTCAGAAAGCTTCTTTCCAGATTTCATCTGAGGATATTTCCTTATTCACCATAGCCCTCTATGGGCTTCCAAATATCACTTTGCCAATTCACCAAGAACTGTCTTAGCGAAAGGCTTCTTGAGGGGAAAGCTGTAACTCTGTGAGATGATTTCACAGAACACAAAGAAGTTTCTCAGAAAGCTTCTTTCTCTTTGTTATCGGAGGATATTTCCTTTGTCCCTATAGTCTTCCAAGGGATCCGAAATATCTGTTCTCAGATTCCACAGAAATAAGGCTAGCAAAGAGATCCAAGAAATACAAATTTAATTCTGTGAGATTAATTAACAGAACACTAAGCAGTTTCTCAAAAGCTTCTTTCCAGATTTCATCTGAGGATATTTCCTTTTTCACCATAGCCCTCAATGGGCTCCAAATGTCACCTTGCCAATTCCACAAGAACTGTCTTGGCGAAAGACTTCTTGAGGGGAAAGCTGTAACTCTGTGAGATGATTTCACAGAACACAAAGAAGTTTCTCAGAAAGCTTCTTTCTCTTTGTTATCGGAGGATATTTCCTTTGGCCCTATAGTCTTCCAAGGGATCCGAAATATCTGTTCTCAGATTCCACAGAAATAAGGCTAGCAAAGAGATCCACGAAATACAGATGTAACTCTGTGAGATGAATTAACAGAACACTAAGCAGTTTCTCAGAAAGCTTCTTTCCAGATTTCATCTGAGGATATTTCCTTTATCACCATAGCCCTCTATGGGATTCCAAATATCACTTTGACAATTCCAAAAGAACTGTCTTAGCGAAAGGCTTCTTGAGGGGAAAGCTGTAACTCTGTGAGATGATTTCACAGAACACAAAGAAGTTTCTCAGAAAGCTTCTTTCTCTTTGTTATCGGAGGGTATTTCCTTTGGCCCTATAGTCTTCCAAGGGATCCGAAATATCTGTTCTCAGATTCCACAGAAATAAGGCTAGCAAAGAGATCCACGAAACACAAATTTAATTCTGTGAGATGAATTAACAGAACACTAAGCAGTTTCTCAGAAAGCTTCTTTCCAGATTTCATCTGAGGATATTTCCTTTATCACCATAGCCCTCTATGGGATTCCAAATATCACTTTGACAATTCCACAAGAAATGTCTTAGCGAAAGGCTTCTTGAGGGGAAAGCTGTAACTCTGTGAGATGATTTCACACAACACAAAGAAGTTTCTCAGAAAGCTTCTTTCTCTTTGTTATCGGAGGATATTTCCTTTGTCCCTATAGTCTTCCAAGGGATCCGAAATATCTGTTCTCAGATTCCACAGAAATAAGGCTAGCAAAGAGATCCACGAAATACAGATGTAGCTCTGTGAGATGAATTAACAGAACACTAAGCAGTTTCTCAGAAAGATTCTTTCCTGATTTCATCTGAGGATATTTCCTTTTTCACCATAGCCCACTATGGGCTTCCAAATGTCACTTTGCCAATTCCACAAGAACTGTCTTGGGGAAAGGCTTCTTGAGGGGAAGGCTGTAACTCTGTGAGATGATTTCACAGAACACAAAGGAGTTTCTCAGAAAGCTTCTTTCTCTTTGTTATCGGAGGATATTTCCTTTGGCCCTATAGTCTTCCAAGGAATCCGACATATCTGTTCTCAGATTCCACAGAAATAAGGCTAGCAAAGAGATCCACGAAATACAGATGTAGCTCTGTGAGATGAATTAACAGAACACTAAGCAGTTTCTCAGAAAGCTTCTTTCCAGATTTCATCTGAGGATATTTCCTTTTTCACCATAGCCCACTATGGGCTTCCAAATGTCACTTTCCCAATTCCACAAGAACTCTCTTGGGGAAAGGCTTCTTGAGGGGAAAGCTGTAACTCTGTGAGATGATTTCACAGAACACAAAGGAGTTTCTCAGAAAGCTTCTTTCTCTTTGTTATCGGAGGATATTACCTTTGGCCCTATAGTCTTCCAAGGGATCCGACATATCTGTTCTGAGATTCCACAGAAATAAGGCTAGCAAAGAAATCCACGACATACAGATGTAACTCTGTGAGATGAATTAACAGAACACTAAGCAGTTTCTCAGAAAGCTTCTTTCCAGATTTCATCTGAGGATATTTCCTTATTCACCATAGCCCTCTATGGGCTTCCAAATATCACTTTGCCAATTCACCAAGAACTGTCTTAGCGAAAGGCTTCTTGAGGGGAAAGCTGTAACTCTGTGAGATGATTTCACAGAACACAAAGAAGTTTCTCAGAAAGCTTCTTTCTCTTTGTTATCGGAGGATATTTCCTTTGTCCCTATAGTCTTCCAAGGGATCCGAAATATCTGTTCTCAGATTCCACAGAAATAAGGCTAGCAAAGAGATCCAAGAAATACAAATTTAATTCTGTGAGATTAATTAACAGAACACTAAGCAGTTTCTCAGAAAGCTTCTTTCCAGATTTCATCTGAGGATATTTCCTTTTTCACCATAGCCCTCAATGGGCTCCAAATGTCACCTTGCCAATTCCACAAGAACTGTCTTGGCGAAAGACTTCTTGAGGGGAAAGCTGTAACTCTGTGAGATGATTTCACAGAACACAAAGAAGTTTCTCAGAAAGCTTCTTTCTCTTTGTTATCGGAGGATATTTCCTTTGGCCCTATAGTCTTCCAAGGGATCCGAAATATCTGTTCTCAGATTCCACAGAAATAAGGCTAGCAAAGAGATCCACGAAATACAGATGTAACTCTGTGAGATGAATTAACAGAACACTAAGCAGTTTCTCAGAAAGCTTCTTTCCAGATTTCATCTGAGGATATTTCCTTTATCACCATAGCCCTCTATGGGATTCCAAATATCACTTTGACAATTCCAAAAGAACTGTCTTAGCGAAAGGCTTCTTGAGGGGAAAGCTGTAACTCTGTGAGATGATTTCACAGAACACAAAGAAGTTTCTCAGAAAGCTTCTTTCTCTTTGTTATCGGAGGGTATTTCCTTTGGCCCTATAGTCTTCCAAGGGATCCGAAATATCTGTTCTCAGATTCCACAGAAATAAGGCTAGCAAAGAGATCCACGAAACACAAATTTAATTCTGTGAGATGAATTAACAGAACACTAAGCAGTTTCTCAGAAAGCTTCTTTCCAGATTTCATCTGAGGATATTTCCTTTATCACCATAGCCCTCTATGGGATTCCAAATATCACTTTGACAATTCCACAAGAAATGTCTTAGCGAAAGGCTTCTTGAGGGGAAAGCTGTAACTCTGTGAGATGATTTCACACAACACAAAGAAGTTTCTCAGAAAGCTTCTTTCTCTTTGTTATCGGAGGATATTTCCTTTGTCCCTATAGTCTTCCAAGGGATCCGAAATATCTGTTCTCAGATTCCACAGAAATAAGGCTAGCAAAGAGATCCACGAAATACAGATGTAGCTCTGTGAGATGAATTAACAGAACACTAAGCAGTTTCTCAGAAAGATTCTTTCCTGATTTCATCTGAGGATATTTCCTTTTTCACCATAGCCCACTATGGGCTTCCAAATGTCACTTTGCCAATTCCACAAGAACTGTCTTGGGGAAAGGCTTCTTGAGGGGAAGGCTGTAACTCTGTGAGATGATTTCACAGAACACAAAGGAGTTTCTCAGAAAGCTTCTTTCTCTTTGTTATCGGAGGATATTTCCTTTGGCCCTATAGTCTTCCAAGGAATCCGACATATCTGTTCTCAGATTCCACAGAAATAAGGCTAGCAAAGAGATCCACGAAATACAGATGTAACTCTGTGAGATGAATTAACAGAACACTAAGCAGTTTCTCAGAAAGCTTCTTTCCAGATTTCATCTGAGGATATTTCCTTTTTCACCATAGCCCTCTATGGGCTTCCAAATATCACTTTGCCAATTCCACAAGAACTGTCTTAGCGAAAGGCTTCTTGAGGGGAAAACTGTAACTCTGTGAGATGATTTCACAGCACACAAAGAAGTTTCTCAGAAAGCTTCTTTCTCTTTGTTATCGGAGGATATTACCTTTGGCCCTATAGTCTTCCAAGGGATCCGAAATATCTGTTCTCAGATTCCACAGAAATAAGGCTAGCAAAGAGATCCACGAAATACAGATGTAACTCTGTGAGATGAATTAACAGAACACTAAGCAGTTTCTCAGAAAGCTTCTTTCCAGATTTCATCTGAGGATATTTCCTTTTTCACCATAGCCCTCTATGGGATTCCAAATATCACTTTGCCAAATCCGCAAGAACTGTCTTAGCGAAAGGCTTCTTGAGGGGAAAGCTGTAACTCTGTGAGATGATTTCACAGAACACAAAGAAATTTCTCAGAAATCTTCTTTCTCCTTGTTATCGGAGGATATTTCCTTTGGCCCTATAGTCTTCCAAGGGATCCGAAATATCTGTTCTCAGATTCCACAGAAATAAGGCTACCAAAGAGATCCACGAAAACAGATGTAACTCTGTGAGATGAATTAACAGAACACTAAGCAGTTTCTCAGAAAGCTTCTTTCCAGATTTCATCTGAGCATATTTACTTTTTCTCCATAGCCCTCTTTTGGGTTTCCAAATATCACTTTGCCAATTCCACAAGAACTGTCTTAGCGAAAGACTTCTTGAGGGGAAAGCTTTAACTCTGTGAGATGATTTCACAGAACACAAAGAAGTTTCTCAGAAAGCTTCTTTCTCTTTGTTATCGGAGGATATTTCCTTTGGCCCTATAGTCTTCCAAGGGATCCGAAATATCTGTTCTCAGATTCCACAGAAATAAGGCTAGCAAAGAGATCCACGAAATACAGATGTAACTCTGTGAGATGAATTAACAGAACACTAAGCAGTTTCTCAGAAAGCTTCTTTCCAGATTTCATCTGAGGATATTTCCTTTTTCACCATAGCCCTCTATGGGCTTCCAAATATCACTTTGCCAATTCTACAAGAACTGTCTTAGCGAAAGGCTTCTTGAGGGGAAAGCTGTAACTCTGTGAGATGATTTCACAGAACACAAAGAAGTTTCTCAGAAAGCTTCTTTCTCTTTGTTATCGGAGCATATTTCCTTTGGCCCTATAGTCTTCCAAGGGATCCGAAATATCTGTTCTCAGATTCCACAGAAATAAGGCTAGCAAAGAAATCCACGAAATACAGATGTAACTCTGTGAGATGAATTAACAGAACACTAAGCAGTTTCTCAGAAAGCTTCTTTCCAGGTTTCATCTGAGCGTATTTCATTTTTCACCATAGCCCTCTTTTAGCCTTCAAAATATCACTTTGCCAATTCCACAAGAACTGTCTTAGCGAAAGGCTTCTTGAGGGGAAAGCTGTAACTCTGTGAGATGATTTCACAGAATTCAAAGAAGTTTCTCAGAAAGCTTCTTTCTCTTTGTTATCGGAGGATATTTCCTTTGGCCCTATAGTCTTCCAAGGGATCCGAAATATCTGTTCTCAGATTCCACAGAAATAAGGCTAGCAAAGAGATCCACGAAATACAGATGTAGCTCTGTGAGATGAATTAACAGAACACTAAGCAGTTTCTCAGAAAGCTTCTTTCCAGATTTCATCTGAGGATATTTCCTTTATCACCATAGCCCTCTATGGGATTCCAAATATCACTTTGACAATTCCACAAGAACTGTCTTAGCGAAAGGCTTCTTGAGGGGAAAGCTGTAACTCTGTGAGATGATTTCACAGAACACAAAGAAGTTTCTCAGAAAGCTTCTTTCTCTTTGTTATCGGAGGGTATTTCCTTTGGCCCTATAGTCTTCCAAGGGATCCGAAATATCTGTTCTCAGATTCCACAGAAATAAGGCTAGCAAAGAGATCCACGAAACACAAATTTATTTCTGTGAGATGAATTAACAGAACACTAAGCAGTTTCTCAGAAAGCTTCTTTCCAGATTTCATCTGAGGATATTTCCTTTATCACCATAGCCCTCTATGGGATTCCAAATATCACTTTGACAATTCCACAAGAACTGTCTTAGCGAAAGGCTTCTTGAGGGGAAAGCTGTAACTCTGTGAGATGATTTCACACAACACAAAGAAGTTTCTCAGAAATCTTCTTTCTCCTTGTTATCGGAGGATATTTCCTTTGGCCCTATAGTCTTCCAAGGGATCGGAAATATCTGTTCTCAGATTCCACAGAAATAAGGCTACCAAAGAGATCCATGAAAACAGATGTAACTCTGTGAGATGAATTAACAGAACACTAAGCAGTTTCTCAAAAGCTTCTTTCCAGATTTCATCTGAGCATATTTCCTTTTTCTCCATAGCCCTCTTTTGGGCTTCCAAATATCACTTTGCCAATTCCACAAGAACTGTCTTAGCGAAAGGCTTCTTGAGGGGAAAGCTTTAACTCTGTGAGATGATTTCACAGAACACAAAGAAGTTTCTCAGAAAGCTTCTTTCTCTTTGTTATCGGAGGATATTTCCTTTGGCCCTATAGTCTACCAAGGGATCCGAAATATCTGTTCTCAGATTCCACAGAAATAAGGCTAGCAAAGAGATCCACGAAATACAGATGTAACTCTGTGAGATGAATTAACAGAACACTAAGCAGTTTCTCAGAAAGCTTCTTTCCAGATTTCATCTGAGGATATTTCCTTTTTCACCATAGCCCTCTATGGGCTTCCAAATATCACTTTGCCAATTCTACAAGAACTGTCTTAGCGAAAGGCTTCTTGAGGGGAAAGCTGTAACTCTGTGAGATGATTTCACAGAACACAAAGAAGTTTCTCAGAAAGCTTCTTTCTCTTTGTTATCGGAGCATATTTCCTTTGGCCCTATAGTCTTCCAAGGGATCCGAAATATCTGTTCTCAGATTCCACAGAAATAAGGCTACCAAAGAGATCCACGAAATACAGATGTAACTCTGTGAGATGAATTAACAGAACACTAAGCAGTTTCTCAGAAAGCTTCTTTCCAGATTTCATCTGAGCGTATTTCATTTTTCACCATAGCCCTCTTTTAGCCTTCCAAATATCACTTTGCCAATTCCACAAGAACTGTCTTAGCGAAAGGCTTCTTGAGGGGAAAGCTGTAACTCTGTGAGATGATTTCACAGAATTCAAAGAAGTTTCTCAGAAAGCTTCTTTCTCTTTGTTATCGGAGGATATTTCCTTTGGCCCTATAGTCTTCCAAGGGATCCGAAATATCTGTTCTCAGATTCCACAGAAATAAGGCTAGCAAAGAGATCCACGAAATACAGATGTAGCTCTGTGAGATGAATTAACAGAACACTAAGCAGTTTCTCAGAAAGCTTCTTTCCAGATTTCATCTGAGGATATTTCCTTTTTCACCATAGCCCACTATGGGCTTCCAAATGTCACTTTGCCAATTCCACAAGAACTCTCTTGGGGAAAGGCTTCTTGAGTGGAAAGCTGTAACTCTGTGAGATGATTTCACAGAACACAAAGGAGTTTCTCAGAAAGCTTCTTTCTCTTTGTTATCGGAGGATATTTCCTTTGTCCCTATAGTCTTCCAAGGGATCCGAAATATCTGTTCTCAGATTCCACAGAAATAAGGCTAGCAAAGAGATCCACGAAATACAAATTTAATTCTGTGAGATTAATTAACAGAACACTAAGCAGTTTCTCAGAAAGCTTCTTTCCAGATTTCATCTGAGGATATTTCCTTTTTCACCATAGCCCTCAATGGGCTCCAAATGTCACCTTGCCAATTCCACAAGAACTGTCTTGGCGAAAGACTTCTTGAGGGGAAAGCTGTAACTCTGTGAGATGATTTCACAGAACACAAAGAAGTTTCTCAGAAAGCTTCTTTCTATTTGTTATCGGAGGATATTTCCTTTGGCCCTATAGTCTTCCAAGGGATCCGAAATATCTGTTCTCAGATTCCACAGAAATAAGGCTAGCAAAGAGATCCACGAAATACAGATGTAACTCTGTGAGATGAATTAACAGAACACTAAGCAGTTTCTCAGAAAGCTTCTTTCCAGATTTCATCTGAGGATATTTCCTTTATCACCATAGCCCTCTATGGGATTCCAAATATCACTTTGACAATTCCACAAGAACTGTCTTAGCGAAAGGCTTCTTGAGGGGAAAGCTGTAACTCTGTGAGATGATTTCACAGAACACAAAGAAGTTTCTCAGAAAGCTTCTTTCTCTTTGTTATCGGAGCATATTTCCTTTGGCCCTATAGTCTTCCAAGGGATCCGAAATATCTGTTCTCAGATTCCACAGAAATAAGGCTACCAAAGAGATCCACGAAATACAGATGTAACTCTGTGAGATGAATTAACAGAACACTAAGCAGTTTCTCAGAAAGCTTCTTTCCAGATTTCATCTGAGCGTATTTCATTTTTCACCATAGCCCTCTTTTAGCCTTCCAAATATCACTTTGACAATTCCACAAGAAATGTCTTAGCGAAAGGCTTCTTGAGGGGAAAGCTGTAACTCTGTGAGATGATTTCACACAACACAAAGAAGTTTCTCAGAAAGCTTCTTTCTCTTTGTTATCGGAGGATATTTCCTTTGTCCCTATAGTCTTCCAAGGGATCCGAAATATCTGTTCTCAGATTCCACAGAAATAAGGCTAGCAAAGAGATCCACGAAATACAGATGTAGCTCTGTGAGATGAATTAACAGAACACTAAGCAGTTTCTCAGAAAGATTCTTTCCTGATTTCATCTGAGGATATTTCCTTTTTCACCATAGCCCACTATGGGCTTCCAAATGTCACTTTGCCAATTCCACAAGAACTGTCTTGGGGAAAGGCTTCTTGAGGGGAAGGCTGTAACTCTGTGAGATGATTTCACAGAACACAAAGGAGTTTCTCAGAAAGCTTCTTTCTCTTTGTTATCGGAGGATATTTCCTTTGGCCCTATAGTCTTCCAAGGAATCCGACATATCTGTTCTCAGATTCCACAGAAATAAGGCTAGCAAAGAGATCCACGAAATACAGATGTAACTCTGTGAGATGAATTAACAGAACACTAAGCAGTTTCTCAGAAAGCTTCTTTCCAGATTTCATCTGAGGATATTTCCTTTTTCACCATAGCCCTCTATGGGCTTCCAAATATCACTTTGCCAATTCCACAAGAACTGTCTTAGCGAAAGGCTTCTTGAGGGGAAAACTGTAACTCTGTGAGATGATTTCACAGCACACAAAGAAGTTTCTCAGAAAGCTTCTTTCTCTTTGTTATCGGAGGATATTACCTTTGGCCCTATAGTCTTCCAAGGGATCCGAAATATCTGTTCTCAGATTCCACAGAAATAAGGCTAGCAAAGAGATCCACGAAATACTGATGTAACTCTGTGAGATGAATTAACAGAACACTAAGCAGTTTCTCAGAAAGCTTCTTTCCAGATTTCATCTGAGGATATTTCCTTTTTCACCATAGCCCTCTATGGGATTCCAAATATCACTTTGCCAAATCCGCAAGAACTGTCTTAGCGAAAGGCTTCTTGAGGGGAAAGCTGTAACTCTGTGAGATGATTTCACAGAACACAAAGAAATTTCTCAGAAATCTTCTTTCTCCTTGTTATCGGAGGATATTTCCTTTGGCCCTATAGTCTTCCAAGGGATCCGAAATATCTGTTCTCAGATTCCACAGAAATAAGGCTACCAAAGAGATCCACGAAAACAGATGTAACTCTGTGAGATGAATTAACAGAACACTAAGCAGTTTCTCAGAAAGCTTCTTTCCAGATTTCATCTGAGCATATTTCCTTTTTCTCCATAGCCCTCTTTTGGGTTTCCAAATATCACTTTGCCAATTCCACAAGAACTGTCTTAGCGAAAGGCTTCTTGAGGGGAAAGCTTTAACTCTGTGAGATGATTTCACAGAACACAAAGAAGTTTCTCAGAAAGCTTCTTTCTCTTTGTTATCGGAGGATATTTCCTTTGGCCCTATAGTCTTCCAAGGGATCCGAAATATCTGTTCTCAGATTCCACAGAAATAAGGCTAGCAAAGAGATCCACGAAATACAGATGTAACTCTGTGAGATGAATTAACAGAACACTAAGCAGTTTCTCAGAAAGCTTCTTTCCAGATTTCATCTGAGGATATTTCCTTTTTCACCATAGCCCTCTATGGGCTTCCAAATATCACTTTGCCAATTCTACAAGAACTGTCTTAGCGAAAGGCTTCTTGAGGGGAAAGCTGTAACTCTGTGAGATGATTTCACAGAACACAAAGAAGTTTCTCAGAAAGCTTCTTTCTCTTTGTTATCGGAGCATATTTCCTTTGGCCCTATAGTCTTCCAAGGGATCCGAAATATCTGTTCTCAGATTCCACAGAAATAAGGCTAGCAAAGAAATCCACGAAATACAGATGTAACTCTGTGAGATGAATTAACAGAACACTAAGCAGTTTCTCAGAAAGCTTCTTTCCAGGTTTCATCTGAGCGTATTTCATTTTTCACCATAGCCCTCTTTTAGCCTTCCAAATATCACTTTGCCAATTCCACAAGAACTGTCTTAGCGAAAGGCTTCTTGAGGGGAAAGCTGTAACTCTGTGAGATGATTTCACAGAATTCAAAGAAGTTTCTCAGAAAGCTTCTTTCTCTTTGTTATCGGAGGATATTTCCTTTGGCCCTATAGAATTCCAAGGGATCCGAAATATCTGTTCTCAGATTCCACAGAAATAAGGCTAGCAAAGAGATCCACGAAATACAGATGTAGCTCTGTGAGATGAATTAACAGAACACTAAGCAGTTTCTCAGAAAGCTTCTTTCCAGATTTCATCTGAGGATATTTCCTTTTTCACCATAGCCCACTATGGGCTTCCAAATGTCACTTTGCCAATTCCACAAGAACTCTCTTGGGGAAAGGCTTCTTGAGTGGAAAGCTGTAACTCTGTGAGATGATTTCACAGAACACAAAGGAGTTTCTCAGAAAGCTTCTTTCTCTTTGTTATCGGAGGATATTTCCTTTGGCCCTATAGTCTTCCAAGGGATCCGACATATCTGTTCTCAGATTCCACAGAAATAAGGCTAGCATAGAGATCAACGAAATACAGATGTAACTCTGTGAGATGAATTAACAGAACACTAAGCAGTTTCTCAGAAAGCTTCTTTCCAGATTTCATCTGAGGATATTTCCTTTTTCACCATAGCCCTCTATGGGCTTCCAAATATCACTTTGCCAATTCACCAAGAACTGTCTTAGCGAAAGGCTTCTTGAGGGGAAAGCTGTAACTCTGTGAGATGATTTCACAGAACACAAAGAAGTTTCTCAGAAAGCTTCTTTCTCTTTGTTATCGGAGGATATTTCCTTTGTCCCTATAGTCTTCCAAGGGATCCGAAATATCTGTTCTCAGATTCCACAGAAATAAGGCTAGCAAAGAGATCCACGAAATACAAATTTAATTCTGTGAGATTAATTAACAGAACACTACGCAGTTTCTCAGAAAGCTTCTTTCCAGATTTCATCTGAGGATATTTCCTTTTTCACCATAGCCCTCAATGTGCTCCAAATGTCACCTTGCCAATTCCACAAGAACTGTCTTGGCGAAAGACTTCTTGAGGGGAAAGCTGTAACTCTGTGAGATGATTTCACAGAACACAAAGAAGTTTCTCAGAAAGCTTCTTTCTCTTTGTTATCGGAGGATATTTCCTTTGGCCCTATAGTCTTCCAAGGGATCCGAAATATCTGTTCTCAGATTCCACAGAAATAAGGCTAGCAAAGAGATCCACGAAATACAGATGTAACTCTGTGAGATGAATTAACAGAACACTAAGCAGTTTCTCAGAAAGCTTCTTTCCAGATTTCATCTGAGGATATTTCCTTTATCACCATAGCCCTCTATGGGATTCCAAATATCACTTTGACAATTCCACAAGAACTGTCTTAGCGAAAGGCTTCTTGAGGGGAAAGCTGTAACTCTGTGAGATGATTTCACAGAACACAAAGAAGTTTCTCAGAAAGCTTCTTTCTCTTTGTTATCGGAGGGTATTTCCTTTGGCCCTATAGTCTTCCAAGGGATCCGAAATATCTGTTCTCAGATTCCACAGAAATAAGGCTAGCAAAGAGATCCACGAAACACAAATTTAATTCTGGGAGATGAATTAACAGAACACTTAGCAGTTTCTCAGAAAGCTTCTTTCCAGATTTCATCTCAGGATATTTCCATTATCACCATAGCCCTCTATGGGATTCCAAATATCACTTTGACAATTCCACAAGAACTGTCTTAGCGAAAGGCTTCTTGAGGGGAAAGCTGTAACTCTGTGAGATGATTTCACACAACACAAAGAAGTTTCTCAGAAAGCTTCTTTCTCTTTGTTATCGGAGGATATTTCCTTTGTACCTATAGTCTTCCAAGGGATCCGAAATATCTGTTCTCAGATTCCACAGAAATAAGGCTAGCAAAGAGATCCACGAAATACAGATGTAGCTCTGCGAGATGAATTAACAGAACACTAAGCAGTTTCTCAGAAAGCTTCTTTCCAGATTTCATCTGAGGATATTTCCTTTTTCACCATAGCCCACTATGGGCTTCCAAATGTCACTTTGCCAATTCCACAAGAACTCTCTTGGGGAAAGGCTTCTTGAGGGGAAAGCTGTAACTCTGTGAGATGATTTCAGAGAACACAAAGGAGTTTCTCAGAAAGCTTCTTTCTCTTTGTTATCGGAGGATATTTCCTTTGGCCCTATAGTCTTCCAAGGGATCCGAAATATCCGTTCTCAGATTCCACAGAAATAAGGCTAGCAACGAGATCCACGAAATACAGATGTAACTCTGTGAGATGAATTAACAGAACACTAAGCAGTTTCTCAGAAAGCTTCTTTCCAGATTTCATCTGAGGATATTTCCTTTATCACCATAGCCCTCTATGGGATTCCAAATATCACTTTGACAATTCCACAAGAACTGTCTTAGCGAAAGGCTTCTTGAGGGGAAAGCTGTAACTCTGTGAGATGATTTCACAGAACACAAAGAAGTTTCTCAGAAAGCTTCTTTCTCTTTGTTATCGGAGGATACTTCCTTTGTCCCTATAGTCTTCCAAGGGATCCGAAATATCTGTTCTCAGATTCCACAGAAATAAGGCTAGCAAAGAGATCCACGAAATACAGATGTAACTCTGTGAGATGAATTAACAGAACACTAAGCAGTTTCTCAGAAAGCTTCTTTCCAGATTTCATCTGAGGATATTTCCTTTTTCACCATAGCCCACTATGGGCTTCCAAATGTCACTTTGCCAATTCCACAAGAACTCTCTTGGGGAAAGGCTTCTTGAGGGGAAAGCTGTAACTCTGTGAGATGATTTCACAGAACACAAAGGAGTTTCTCAGAAAGCTTCTTTCTCTTTGTTATCGGAGGATATTTCCTTTGTCCCTATATTCTTCCAAGGGATCCGACATATCTTTTCTGAGATTCCACAGAAATAAGGCTAGCAAAGAAATCCACGAAATACAGATGTAACTCTGTGAGATGAATTAACAGAACACTAAGCAGTTTCTCAGAAAGCTTCTTTCCAGATTTCATCTGAGGATATTTCCTTTTTCACCATAGCCCTCTATGGGCTTCCAAATATCACTTTGCAAATTCACCAAGAACAGTCTTAGCGAAAGGCTTCTTGAGGGGAAAGCTGTAACTCTGTGAGATGATTTCACAGAACACAAAGAAGTTTCTCAGAAAGCTTCTTTCTCTTTGTTATCGGAGGATATTTCCTTTGTCCCTATAGTCTTCCAAGGGATCCGAAATATCTGTTCTCAGATTCCACAGAAATAAGGCTAGCAAAGAGATCCACGAAATACAAATTTAATTCTGTGAGATTAATTAACAGAACACTAAGCAGTTTCTCAGAAAGCTTCTTTCCAGATTTCATCTGAGGATATTTCCTTTTTCACCATAGCCCTCAATGGGCTCCAAATGTCACCTTGCCAATTCCACAAGAACTGTCTTGGCGAAAGGCTTCTTGAGGGGAAAGCTGTAACTCTGTGAGATGATTTCACAGAACACAAAGAAGTTTCTCAGAAAGCTTCTTTCTCTTTGTTATCGGAGGATATTTCCTTTGGCCCTATAGTCTTCCAAGGGATCCGAAATATCTGTTCTCAGATTCCACAGAAATAAGGCTAGCAAAGAGATCCACGAAATACAGATGTAACTCTGTGAGATGAATTAACAGAACACTAAGCAGTTTCTCAGAAAGCTTCTTTCCAGATTTCATCTGAGGATATTTCCTTTATCACCATAGCCCTCTATGGGATTCCAAATATCACTTTGACAATTCCACAAGAACTGTCTTAGCGAAAGGCTTCTTGAGGGGAAAGCTGTAACTCTGTGAGATGATTTCACACAACACAAAGAAGTTTCTCAGAAAGCTTCTTTCTCTTTGTTATCGGAGGATATTTCCTTTGTCCCTATAGTCTTCCAAGGGATCCGAAATATCTGTTCTCAGATTCCACAGAAATAAGGCTAGCAAAGAGATCCACGAAATACAGATGGAGCTCTGTGAGATGAATTAACAGAACACTAAGCAGATTCTCAGAAAGCTTCTTTCCAGATTTCATCTGAGGATATTTCCTTTTTCACCATAGCCCACTATGGGCTTCCAAATGTCACTTTCCCAATTCCACAAGAACTCTCTTGGGGAAAGGCTTCATGAGGGGAAAGCTGTAACTCTGTGAGATGATTTCACAGAACACAAAGGAGTTTCTCAGAAAGCTTCTTTCTCTTTGTTATCGGAGGATATTTCCTTTGGCCCTATAGTCTTCCAAGGGATCCGAAGTATCTGTTCTGAGATTCCACAGAAATAAGGCTAGCAAAGAGATCCACGAAATACAGATGTAACTCTGTGAGATGAATTAACAGAACACTAAGCAGTTTCTCAGAAAGCTTCTTTCCAGATTTCATCTGAGGATATTTCCTTTTTCACCATAGCCCTCTATGGGCTTCCAAATATCACTTTGCTAATTCTACAAGAACTGTCTTAGCGAAAGGCTTCTTGAGGGGAAAGCTGTAACTCTGTGAGATGATTTCACAGAACACAAAGAAGTTTCTCAGAAAGCTTCTTTCTCTTTATTATCGGAGCATATTTCCTTTGGCCCTATAGTCTTCCAAGGGATCCGAAATATCTGTTCTCAGATTCCACAGAAATAAGGCTAGCAAAGAGATCCACGAAATACAGATGTAACTCTGTGAGTTGAAGTAACGGAACACTAAGCAGTTTCTCAGAAAGCTTCTTTCCAGATTTCATCTGAGGATATTTCCTTTTTCACCATAGCCCTCTATGGGCTCCAAATGTCACCTTGCCAATTCCACAAGAACTGTCTTGGCGTAAGGCTTCTTGAGGGGAATGCTGTAACTCTGTGAGATGATTTCACAGAAACAAAGAAGTTTCTCAGAAAGCTTCTTTCTCTTTGTTATCGGAGGATATTTCCTTTGGCCCTATAGTCTTCCAAGGGATCCGAAATATCTGTTCTCAGATTCCACAGAAATAAGGCTAGCAAAGAGATCCACGAAATACTGATGTAACTCTGTGAGATGAATTAACAGAACACTAAGCAGTTGCTGAGAAAGCTTCTTTCCAGATTTCATCTGAGGATATTTCCTTTTTCACCATAGCCCTCTATGGGATTCCAAATATCACTTTGCCAATTCCGCAAGAACTGTCTTAGCGAAAGGCTTCTTGAGGGGAAAGCTTTAACTCTGTGAGATGATTTCACAGAACACAAAGAAGTTTCTCAGAAAGCTTCTTTCTCTTTGTTATCGGAGGATATTTCCTTTGGCCCTATAGTCTTCCAAGGGATCCGAAATATCTGTTCTCAGATTCCACAGAAATAAGGCTAGCAAAGAGATCCACGAAATACAGATGTAACTCTGTGAGATGAATTAACAGAACACTAAGCAGTTTCTCAGAAAGCTTCTTTCCAGATTTCATCTGAGGATATTTCCTTTTTCACCATAGCCCTCTATGGGCTTCCAAATATCACTTTGCCAATTCTACAAGAACTGTCTTAGCGAAAGGCTTCTTGAGGGGAAAGCTGTAACTCTGTGAGATGATTTCACAGAACACAAAGAAGTTTCTCAGAAAGCTTCTTTCTCTTTGTTATCGGAGCATATTTCCTTTGGCCCTATAGTCTTCCAAGGGATCCGAAATATCTGTTCTCAGATTCCACAGAAATAAGGCTAGCAAAGAAATCCACGAAATACAGATGTAACTCTGTGAGATGAATTAACAGAACACTAAGCAGTTTCTCAGAAAGCTTCTTTCCAGATTTCATCTGAGCGTATTTCATTTTTCACCATAGCCCTCTTTTAGCCTTCCAAATATCACTTTGCCAATTCCACAAGAACTGTCTTAGCGAAAGGCTTCTTGAGGGGAAAGCTGTAACTCTGTGAGATGATTTCACAGAATTCAAAGAAGTTTCTCAGAGAGCTTCTTTCTCTTTGTTATCGGAGGATATTTCCTTTGGCCCTATAGTCTTCCAAGGGATCCGAAATATCTGTTCTCAGATTCCACAGAAATAAGGCTAGCAAAGAGATCCACGAAATACAGATGTAGCTCTGTGAGATGAATTAACAGAACACTAAGCAGTTTCTCAGAAAGCTTCTTTCCAGATTTCATCTGAGGATATTTCCTTTTTCACCATAGCCCACTATGGGCTTCCAAATGTCACTTTGCCAATTCCACAAGAACTCTCTTGGGGAAAGGCTTCTTGAGTGGAAAGCTGTAACTCTGTGAGATGATTTCACAGAACACAAAGGAGTTTCTCAGAAAGCTTCTTTCTCTTTGTTATCGGAGGATATTTCCTTTGGCCCTATAGTCTTCCAAGGGATCCGACATATCTGTTCTCAGATTCCACAGAAATAAGGCTAGCATAGAGATCCACGAAATACAGATGTAACTCTGTGAGATGAATTAACAGAACACTAAGCAGTTTCTCAGAAAGCTTCTTTCCAGATTTCATCTGAGGATATTTCCTTTTTCACCGTAGCCCTCTATGGGCTTCCAAATATCACTTTGCCAATTCACCAAGAACTGTCTTAGCGAAAGGCTTCTTGAGGGGAAAGCTGTAACTCTGTGAGATGATTTCACAGAACACAAAGAAGTTTCTCAGAAAGCTTCTTTCTCTTTGTTATCGGAGGATATTTCCTTTGTCCCTATAGTCTTCCAAGGGATCCGAAATATCTGTTCTCAGATTCCACAGAAATAAGGCTAGCAAAGAGATCCACGAAATACAAATTTAATTCTGTGAGATTAATTAACAGAACACTACGCAGTTTCTCAGAAAGCTTCTTTCCAGATTTCATCTGAGGATATTTCCTTTTTCACCATAGCCCTCAATGTGCTCCAAATGTCACCTTGCCAATTCCACAAGAACTGTCTTGGCGAAAGACTTCTTGAGGGGAAAGCTGTAACTCTGTGAGATGATTTCACAGAACACAAAGAAGTTTCTCAGAAAGCTTCTTTCTCTTTGTTATCGGAGGATATTTCCTTTGGCCCTATAGTCTTCCAAGGGATCCGAAATATCTGTTCTCAGATTCCACAGAAATAAGGCTAGCAAAGAGATCCACGAAATACAGATGTAACTCTGTGAGATGAATTAACAGAACACTAAGCAGTTTCTCAGAAAGCTTCTTTCCAGATTTCATCTGAGGATATTTCCTTTATCACCATAGCCCTCTATGGGATTCCAAATATCACTTTGACAATTCCACAAGAACTGTCTTAGCGAAAGGCTTCTTGAGGGGAAAGCTGTAACTCTGTGAGATGATTTCACAGAACACAAAGAAGTTTCTCAGAAAGCTTCTTTCTCTTTGTTATCGGAGGGTATTTCCTTTGGCCCTATAGTCTTCCAAGGGATCCGAAATATCTGTTCTCAGATTCCACAGAAATAAGGCTAGCAAAGAGATCCACGAAACACAAATTTAATTCTGGGAGATGAATTAACAGAACACTAAGCAGTTTCTCAGAAAGCTTCTTTCCAGATTTCATCTCAGGATATTTCCATTATCACCATAGCCCTCTATGGGATTCCAAATATCACTTTGACAATTCCACAAGAACTGTCTTAGCGAAAGGCTTCTTGAGGGGAAAGCTGTAACTCTGTGAGATGATTTCACACAACACAAAGAAGTTTCTCAGAAAGCTTCTTTCTCTTTGTTATCGGAGGATATTTCCTTTGTACCTATAGTCTTCCAAGGGATCCGAAATATCTGTTCTCAGATTCCACAGAAATAAGGCTAGCAAAGAGATCCACGAAATACAGATGTAGCTCTGCGAGATGAATTAACAGAACACTAAGCAGTTTCTCAGAAAGCTTCTTTCCAGATTTCATCTGAGGATATTTCCTTTTTCACCATAGCCCACTATGGGCTTCCAAATGTCACTTTGCCAATTCCACAAGAACTCTCTTGGGGAAAGGCTTCTTGAGGGGAAAGCTGTAACTCTGTGAGATGATTTCAGAGAACACAAAGGAGTTTCTCAGAAAGCTTCTTTCTCTTTGTTATCGGAGGATATTTCCTTTGGCCCTATAGTCTTCCAAGGGATCCGAAATATCTGTTCTCAGATTCCACAGAAATAAGGCTAGCAAAGAGATCCACGAAATACAGATGTAACTCTGTGAGATGAATTAACAGAACACTAAGCAGTTTCTCAGAAAGCTTCTTTCCAGATTTCATCTGAGGATATTTCCTTTATCACCATAGCCCTCTATGGGATTCCAAATATCACTTTGACAATTCCACAAGAACTGTCTTAGCGAAAGGCTTCTTGAGGGGAAAGCTGTAACTCTGTGAGATGATTTCACAGAACACAAAGAAGTTTCTCAGAAAGCTTCTTTCTCTTTGTTATCGGAGGATATTTCCTTTGTCCCTATAGTCTTCCAAGGGATCCGAAATATCTGTTCTCAGATTCCACAGAAATAAGGCTAGCAAAGAGATCCACGAAATACAGATGTAACTCTGTGAGATGAATTAACAGAACACTAAGCAGTTTCTCAGAAAGCTTCTTTCCAGATTTCATCTGAGGATATTTCCTTTTTCACCATAGCCCACTATGGGCTTCCAAATGTCACTTTGCCAATTCCACAAGAACTCTCTTGGGGAAAGGCTTCTTGAGGGGAAAGCTGTAACTCTGTGAGATGATTTCACAGAACACAAAGGAGTTTCTCAGAAAGCTTCTTTCTCTTTCTTATCGGAGGATATTTCCTTTGTCCCTATATTCTTCCAAGGGATCCGACATATCTTTTCTGAGATTCCACAGAAATAAGGCTAGCAAAGAAATCCACGAAATACAGATGTAACTCTGTGAGATGAATTAACAGAACACTAAGCAGTTTCTCAGAAAGCTTCTTTCCAGATTTCATCTGAGGATATTTCCTTTTTCACCATAGCCCTCTATGGGCTTCCAAATATCACTTTGCCAATTCACCAAGAACAGTCTTAGCGAAAGGCTTCTTGAGGGGAAAGCTGTAACTCTGTGAGATGATTTCACAGAACACAAAGAAGTTTCTCAGAAAGCTTCTTTCTCTTTGTTATCGGAGGATATTTCCTTTGTCCCTATAGTCTTCCAAGGGATCCGAAATATCTGTTCTCAGATTCCACAGAAATAAGGCTAGCAAAGAGATCCACGAAATACAAATTTAATTCTGTGAGATTAATTAACAGAACACTAAGCAGTTTCTCAGAAAGCTTCTTTCCAGATTTCATCTGAGGATATTTCCTTTTTCACCATAGCCCTCAATGGGCTCCAAATGTCACCTTGCCAATTCCACAAGAACTGTCTTGGCGAAAGGCTTCTTGAGGGGAAAGCTGTAACTCTGTGAGATGATTTCACAGAACACAAAGAAGTTTCTCAGAAAGCTTCTTTCTCTTTGTTATCGGAGGATATTTCCTTTGGCCCTATAGTCTTCCAAGGGATCCGAAATATCTGTTCTCAGATTCCACAGAAATAAGGCTAGCAAAGAGATCCACGAAATACAGATGTAACTCTGTGAGATGAATTAACAGAACACTAAGCAGTTTCTCAGAAAGCTTCTTTCCAGATTTCATCTGAGGATATTTCCTTTATCACCATAGCCCTCTATGGGATTCCAAATATCACTTTGACAATTCCACAAGAACTGTCTTAGCGAAAGGCTTCTTGAGGGGAAAGCTGTAACTCTGTGAGATGATTTCACACAACACAAAGAAGTTTCTCAGAAAGCTTCTTTCTCTTTGTTATCGGAGGATATTTCCTTTGTCCCTATAGTCTTCCAAGGGATCCGAAATATCTGTTCTCAGATTCCACAGAAATAAGGCTAGCAAAGAGATCCACGAAATACAGATGGAGCTCTGTGAGATGAATTAACAGAACACTAAGCAGATTCTCAGAAAGCTTCTTTCCAGATTTCATCTGAGGATATTTCCTTTTTCACCATAGCCCACTATGGGCTTCCAAATGTCACTTTCCCAATTCCACAAGAACTCTCTTGGGGAAAGGCTTCATGAGGGGAAAGCTGTAACTCTGTGAGATGATTTCACAGAACACAAAGGAGTTTCTCAGAAAGCTTCTTTCTCTTTGTTATCGGAGGATATTTCCTTTGGCCCTATAGTCTTCCAAGGGATCCGAAGTATCTGTTCTGAGATTCCACAGAAATAAGGCTAGCAAAGAGATCCACGAAATACAGATGTAACTCTGTGAGATGAATTAACAGAACACTAAGCAGTTTCTCAGAAAGCTTCTTTCCAGATTTCATCTGAGGATATTTCCTTTTTCACCATAGCCCTCTATGGGCTTCCAAATATCACTTTGCTAATTCTACAAGAACTGTCTTAGCGAAAGGCTTCTTGAGGGGAAAGCTGTAACTCTGTGAGATGATTTCACAGAACACAAAGAAGTTTCTCAGAAAGCTTCTTTCTCTTTATTATCGGAGCATATTTCCTTTGGCCCTATAGTCTTCCAAGGGATCCGAAATATCTGTTCTCAGATTCCACAGAAATAAGGCTAGCAAAGAGATCCACGAAATACAGATGTAACTCTGTGAGTTGAAGTAACGGAACACTAAGCAGTTTCTCAGAAAGCTTCTTTCCAGATTTCATCTGAGGATATTTCCTTTTTCACCATAGCCCTCTATGGGCTCCAAATGTCACCTTGCCAATTCCACAAGAACTGTCTTGGCGTAAGGCTTCTTGAGGGGAATGCTGTAACTCTGTGAGATGATTTCACAGAAACAAAGAAGTTTCTCAGAAAGCTTCTTTCTCTTTGTTATCGGAGGATATTTCCTTTGGCCCTATAGTCTTCCAAGGGATCCGAAATATCTGTTCTCAGATTCCACAGAAATAAGGCTAGCAAAGAGATCCACGAAATACTGATGTAACTCTGTGAGATGAATTAACAGAACACTAAGCAGTTTCTGAGAAAGCTTCTTTCCAGATTTCATCTGAGGATATTTCCTTTTTCACCATAGCCCTCTATGGGATTCCAAATATCACTTTGCCAATTCCGCAAGAACTGTCTTAGCGAAAGGCTTCTTGAGGGGAAAGCTGTAACTCTGTGAGATGATTTCACAGAACACAAAGAAGTTTCTCAGAAATCTTCTTTCTCTTTGTTATCGGAGGATATTTCCTTTGGCCCTATAGTCTTCCAAGGGATCCCAAATATCTGTTCTCAGATTCCACAGAAATAAGGCTACCAAAGAGATCCACGAAAACAGATGTAACTCTGTGAGATGAATTAACAGAACACTAAGCAGTTTCTCAGAAAGCTTCTTTCCAGATTTCATCTGAGCATATTTCCTTTTTCTCCATAGCCCTCTTTTGGGCTTCCAAATATCACTTTGCCAATTCCACAAGAACTGTCTTAGCGAAAGGCTTCTTGAGGGGAAAGCTTTAACTCTGTGAGATGATTTCACAGAACACAAAGAAGTTTCTCAGAAAGCTTCTTTCTCTTTGTTATCGGAGGATACTTCCTTTGGCCCTATAGTCTTCCAAGGGATCCGAAATATCTGTTCTCAGATTCCACAGAAATAAGGCTAGCAAAGAAATCCACGAAATACAGATGTAACTCTGTGAGATGAATTAACAGAACACTAAGCAGTTTCTAAGAAAGCTTCTTTCCAGATTTCATCTGAGGATATTTCCTTTTTCACCATAGCCCTCTATGGGCTTCCAAATATCACTTTGCCAATTCTACAAGAACTGTCTTAGCGAAAGGCTTCTTGAGGGGAAAGCTGTAACTCTGTGAGATGATTTCACAGAACACAAAGAAGTTTCTCAGAAAGCTTCTTTCTCTTTGTTATCGGAGGATATTTCCTTTGGCCCTATAGTCTTCCAAGGGATCCGAAATATCTGTTCTCAGATTCCACAGAAATAAGGGTAGCAAAGAGATCCACGAAATACAGATGTAACTCTGTGAGATGAATTAACAGAACACTAAGCAGTTTCTCAGAAAGCTTCTTTCCAGATTTCATCTGAGGATATTTCCTTTTTCACCATAGCCCTCTAGGGGCTTCCAAATATCACTTTCCCAATTCTACAAGAACTGTCTTAGCGAAAGGCTTCTTGAGGGGAAAGCTGAAACTCTGTGAGATGATTTCACAGAACACAAAAAAGTTTCTCAGAAAGCTTCTTTCTCTTTGTTATCGGAGCATATTTCCTTTGGCCCTATAGTCTTCCAATGGATCCGAAATATCTGTTCTCAGATTCCACAGAAATAAGGATAGCAAAGAGATCCACGAAATACAGATGTAACTCTGTGAGATGAATTAACAGAACACTATGCAGTTTCTCAGAAAGCTTCTTTCCATATTTCATCTGAGGATATTTCCTTTTTCAACATAGCCCTCTATGGGCTTCCAAATGTCACTTTGCCAATTCCACAAGAACTGTCTTGGCAAAAGGCTTCTTGAGGGGAAAGCTTTAACTCTGTGAGATGATTTCACAGAACACAAAGAAGTTTCTCAAAAATCTTCTTTCTCTTTGTTATCGGAGGATATTTCTTTGGCCCTATAGTCTTCCAAGGGATCCGAAATATCTGTTCTCAGATTCCACAAAAATAAGGCTACCAAAGAGATCCACGAAAACCAATGTAACACTGTGAGATGAATTAACAGAACACTAAGCAGTTTCTCAGAAAGCTTCTTTCCAGATTTCATCTGAGCATATTTCCTTTTTCTCCATATCCCTCTTTTGGGCTTCCAAATATCACTTTGCCAATTCCACAAGAACTGTCTTAGCGAAAGGCTTCTTGAGGGGAAAGCTTTAACTCTGTGAGATGATTTCACAGAACACAAAGAAGTTTCTCAGAAAGCTTCTTTCTCTTTGTTATCGGAGGATATTTCCTTTGGCCCTATAGTCTTCCAAGGGATCCGAAATATCTGTTCTCAGATTCCACAGAAATAAGGCTAGCAAAGAGATCCACGAAATACAGATGTAACTCTGTGAGATGAATTAACAGGACACTAAGCAGTTTCTCAGAAAGCTTCTTTCCAGATTTCATCTGAGGATATTTCCTTTTTCACCATAGCCCTCTATGGGATTCCAAATATCACTTTGCCAATTCCACAAGAACTGTCTTAGCGAAAGGCTTCTTGAGGGGAAAGCTGTAACTCTGTGAGATGATTTCACAGAACACAAAGAAGTTTCTCAGAAAGATTCTTTCTCTTTGTTATCGGAGGATATTTCCTTTGGCCCTATAGTCTTCCAAAGGATCCGAAATATCTGTTCTCAGATTCCACAGAAATAAGGCTAGCAAAGAGATCCACGAAACACAGATGTAACTCTGTGAGGTGAATTAACAGAACACTAAGCAGTTTCTCAGAAAGCTTCTTTCCAGATTTCATCTGAGCATATTTCCTTTTTCACCATAGCCCTCTTTTGGGCTTCCAAATATCACTTTGCCAATTCCACAAGAACTGTCTTAGCGAAAAGCTTCTTGAGCGGAAAGCTGTAACT
Source organism: Macaca nemestrina (assembly GCF_043159975.1). Classification (NCBI taxonomy): domain Eukaryota; kingdom Metazoa; phylum Chordata; class Mammalia; order Primates; family Cercopithecidae; genus Macaca; species Macaca nemestrina. The sequence goes on along the minus strand of NC_092137.1, from coordinate 89,791,051 downwards.
CTGTGTTATGATTTCACAGAACACAAAGAAGTTTCTCAGAAAGCTTCTTTCTCTTTGTTATCGGAGGATATTTCCTTTGGCCCTATAGTCTTCCAAGGGATCCGAAATATCTGTTCTCAGATTCCACAGAAATAAGGCTAGCAAAGAGATCCACGAAATACAGATGTAACTCTGTGAGATGAATTAACAGAACACTAAGCAGTTTCTCAGAAAGCTTCTTTCCAGATTTCATCTGAGGATATTTCCTTTTTCACCATAGCCCTCTATGGGCTTCCAAATATCACTTTGCCAATTCTACAAGAACTGTCTTAGCGAAAGGCTTCTTGAGGGGAAAGCTGTAACTCTGTGAGATGATTTCACATAACACAAAGAAGTTTCTCAGAAAGCTTCTTTCTCTTTGTTATCGGAGGATATTTCCTTTGGCCCTATAGTCTTCCAAGGCATCCGAAATATCTGTTCTCAGATTCCACAGAAATAAGGCTAGCAAAGAGATCCACGAAATACAGATGTAACTCTGTGAGATGAATTAACAGAACACTAAGCAGTTTCTCAGAAACCTTCTTTCCAGATTTCATCTGAGGATATTTCCTTTTTCACCATAGCCCTCTATGGGCTCCAAATGTCACCTTGCCAATTCCACAAGAACTGTCTTGGCGTAAAGCTTCTTGAGGGGAAAGCTGTAACTCTTTGAGATGATTTCACAGAACACAAAGAAGTTTCTCAGAAAGCTTCTTTCTCTTTGTTATCGGAGGATATTTCCTTTGGCCCTATAGTCTTCCAAGGCATCCGAAATATCTGTTCTCAGATTCCACAGAAATAAGGCTAGCAAAGAGATCCACGAAATACAGATGTAACTCTGTGAGATGAATTAACAGAACACTAAGCAGTTTCTCAGAAACCTTCTTTCCAGATTTCATCTGAGGATATTTCCTTTTTCACCATAGCCCTCTATGGGCTCCAAATGTAACCTTGCCAATTCCACAAGAACTGTCTTGGCGTAAAGCTTCTTGAGGGGAAAGCTGTAACTCTTTGAGATGATTTCACAGAACACAAAGAAGTTTCTCAGAAAGCTTCTTTCTATTTGTTATCGGAGCATATTTCCTTTGGCCATATAGTCTTCCAAGGGATCCGAAATATCTGTTCTCAGATTCCACAGAAATAAGGCTAGCAAAGAGATCCACGAAATACAGATGTAGCTCTGTGAGATGAATTAACAGAACACTAAGCAGTTTCTCAGAAAGCTTCTTTCCAGATTTCATCTGAGGATATTTCCTTTTTCACCATAGCCCACTATGGGCTTCCAAATGTCACTTTGCCAATTCCACAAGAACTCTCTTGGGGAAAGGCTTCTTGAGTGGAAAGCTGTAACTCTGTGAGATGATTTCACAGAACACAAAGGAGTTTCTCAGAAAGCTTCTTTCTCTTTGTTATCGGAGGATATTTCCTTTGGCCCTATAGTCTTCCAAGGGATCCGACATATCTGTTCTCAGATTCCACAGAAATAAGGCTAGCATAGAGATCCACGAAATACAGATGTAACTCTGTGAGATGAATTAACAGAACACTAAGCAGTTTCTCAGAAAGCTTCTTTCCAGATTTCATCTGAGGATATTTCCTTTTTCACCATAGCCCTCTATGGGCTTCCAAATATCACTTTGCCAATTCACCAAGAACTGTCTTAGCGAAAGGCTTCTTGAGGGGAAAGCTGTAACTCTGTGAGATGATTTCACAGAACACAAAGAAGTTTTCAGAAAGCTTCTTTCTCTTTGGTATCGGAGGATATTTCCTTTGTCCCTATAGTCTTCCAAGGGATCCGAAATATCTGTTCTCAGATTCCACAGAAATAAGGCTAGCAAAGAGATCCACGAAATACAAATTTAATTCTGTGAGATTAATTAACAGAACACTACGCAGTTTCTCAGAAAGCTTCTTTCCAGATTTCATCTGAGGATATTTCCTTTTTCACCATAGCCCTCAATGTGCTCCAAATGTCACCTTGCCAATTCCACAAGAACTCTCTTGGCGAAAGACTTCTTGAGGGGAAAGCTGTAACTCTGTGAGATGATTTCACAGAACACAAAGAAGTTTCTCAGAAAGCTTCTTTCTCTTTGTTATCGGAGGATATTTCCTTTGGCCCTATAGTCTTCCAAGGGATCCGAAATATCTGTTCTCAGATTCCACAGAAATAAGGCTAGCAAAGAGATCCACGAAATACAGATGTAACTCTGTGAGATGAATTAACAGAACACTAAGCAGTTTCTCAGAAAGCTTCTTTCCAGATTTCATCTGAGGATATTTCCTTTATCACCATAGCCCTCTATGGGATTCCAAATATCACTTTGACAATTCCACAAGAACTGTCTTAGCGAAAGGCTTCTTGAGGGGAAAGCTGTAACTCTGTGAGATGATTTCACAGAACACAAAGAAGTTTCTCAGAAAGCTTCTTTCTCTTTGTTATCGGAGGGTATTTCCTTTGGCCCTATAGTCTTCCAAGGGATCCGAAATATCTGTTCTCAGATTCCACAGAAATAAGGCTAGCAAAGAGATCCACGAAACACAAATTTAATTCTGGGAGATGAATTAACAGAACACTAAGCAGTTTCTCAGAAAGCTTCTTTCCAGATTTCATCTCAGGATATTTCCATTATCACCATAGCCCTCTATGGGATTCCAAATATCACTTTGACAATTCCACAAGAACTGTCTTAGCGAAAGGCTTCTTGAGGGGAAAGCTGTAACTCTGTGAGATGATTTCACACAACACAAAGAAGTTTCTCAGAAAGCTTCTTTCTCTTTGTTATCGGAGGATATTTCCTTTGTCCCTATAGTCTTCCAAGGGATCCGAAATATCTGTTCTCAGATTCCACAGAAATAAGGCTAGCAAAGAGATCCACGAAATACAGATGTAGCTCTGCGAGATGAATTAACAGAACACTAAGCAGTTTCTCAGAAAGCTTCTTTCCAGATTTCATCTGAGGATATTTCCTTTTTCACCATAGCCCACTATGGGCTTCCAAATGTCACTTTGCCAATTCCACAAGAACTCTCTTGGGGAAAGGCTTCTTGAGGGGAAAGCTGTAACTCTGTGAGATGATTTCAGAGAACACAAAGGAGTTTCTCAGAAAGCTTCTTTCTCTTTGTTATCGGAGGATATTTCCTTTGGCCCTATAGTCTTCCAAGGGATCCGACATATCTGTTCTCAGATTCCACAGAAATAAGGCTAGCAACGAGATCCACGAAATACAGATGTAACTCTGTGAGATGAATTAACAGAACACTAAGCAGTTTCTCAGAAAGCTTCTTTCCAGATTTCATCTGAGGATATTTCCTTTATCACCATAGCCCTCTATGGGATTCCAAATATCACTTTGACAATTCCACAAGAACTGTCTTAGCGAAAGGCTTCTTGAGGAGAAAGCTGTAACTCTGTGAGATGATTTCACAGAACACAAAGAAGTTTCTCAGAAAGCTTCTTTCTCTTTGTTATCGGAGGATATTTCCTTTGTCCCTATAGTCTTCCAAGGGATCCGAAATATCTGTTCTCAGATTCCACAGAAATAAGGCTAGCAAAGAGATCCACGAAATACAGATGTAACTCTGTGAGATGAATTAACAGAACAATAAGCAGTTTCTCAGAAAGCTTCTTTCCAGATTTCATCTGAGGATATTTCCTTTTTCACCATAGCCCACTATGGGCTTCCAAATGTCACTTTGCCAATTCCACAAGAACTCTCTTGGGGAAAGGCTTCTTGAGGGGAAAGCTGTAACTCTGTGAGATGATTTCACAGAACACAAAGGAGTTTCTCAGAAAGCTTCTTTCTCTTTGTTATCGGAGGATATTTCCTTTGTCCCTATATTCTTCCAAGGGATCCGACATATCTTTTCTGAGATTCCACAGAAATAAGGCTAGCAAAGAAATCCACGAAATACAGATGTAACTCTGTGAGATGAATTAACAGAACACTAAGCAGTTTCTCAGAAAGCTTCTTTCCAGATTTCATCTGAGGATATTTCCTTTTTCACCATAGCCCTCTATGGGCTTCCAAATATCACTTTGCCAATTCACCAAGAACAGTCTTAGCGAAAGGCTTCTTGAGGGGAAAGCTGTAACTCTGTGAGATGATTTCACAGAACACAAAGAAGTTTCTCAGAAAGCTTCTTTCTCTTTGTTATCGGAGGATATTTCCTTCGTCCCTATAGTCTTCCAAGGGATCCGAAATATCTGTTCTCAGATTCCACAGAAATAAGGCTAGCAAAGAGATCCACGAAATACAAATTTAATTCTGTGAGATTAATTAACAGAACACTAAGCAGTTTCTCAGAAAGCTTCTTTCCAGATTTCATCTGAGGATATTTCCTTTTTCACCATAGCCCTCAATGGGCTCCAAATGTCACCTTGCCAATTCCACAAGAACTGTCTTGGCGAAAGGCTTCTTGAGGGGAAAGCTGTAACTCTGTGAGATGATTTCACAGAACACAAAGAAGTTTCTCAGAAAGCTTCTTTCTCTTTGTTATCGGAGGATATTTCCTTTGGCCCTATAGTCTTCCAAGGGATCCGAAATATCTGTTCTCAGATTCCACAGAAATAAGGCTAGCAAAGAGATCCACGAAATACAGATGTAACTCTGTGAGATGAATTAACAGAACACTAAGCAGTTTCTCAGAAAGCTTCTTTCCAGATTTCATCTGAGGATATTTCCTTTATCACCATAGCCCTCTATGGGATTCCAAATATCACTTTGACAATTCCACAAGAACTGTCTTAGCGAAAGGCTTCTTGAGGGGAAAGCTGTAACTCTGTGAGATGATTTCACACAACACAAAGAAGTTTCTCAGAAAGCTTCTTTCTCTTTGTTATCGGAGGATATTTCCTTTGTCCCTATAGTCTTCCAAGGGATCCGAAATATCTGTTCTCAGATTCCACAGAAATAAGGCTAGCAAAGAGATCCACGAAATACAGATGCAGCTCTGTGAGATGAATTAACAGAACACTAAGCAGATTCTCAGAAAGCTTCTTTCCAGATTTCATCTGAGGATATTTCCTTTTTCACCATAGCCCACTATGGGCTTCCAAATGTCACTTTCCCAATTCCACAAGAACTCTCTTGGGGAAAGGCTTCATGAGGGGAAAGCTGTAACTCTGTGAGATGATTTCACAGAACACAAAGGAGTTTCTCAGAAAGCTTCTTTCTCTTTGTTATCGGAGGATATTTCCTTTGGCCCTATAGTCTTCCAAGGGATCCGAAGTATCTGTTCTGAGATTCCACAGAAATAAGGCTAGCAAAGAGATCCACGAAATACAGATGTAACTCTGTGAGATGAATTAACAGAACACTAAGCAGTTTCTCAGAAAGCTTCTTTCCAGATTTCATCTGAGGATATTTCCTTTTTCACCATAGCCCTCTATGGGCTTCCAAATATCACTTTGCTAATTCTACAAGAACTGTCTTAGCGAAAGGCTTCTTGAGGGGAAAGCTGTAACTCTGTGAGATGATTTCACAGAACACAAAGAAGTTTCTCAGAAAGCTTCTTTCTCTTTATTATCGGAGCATATTTCCTTTGGCCCTATAGTCTTCCAAGGGATCCGAAATATCTGTTCTCAGATTCCACAGAAATAAGGCTAGCAAAGAGATCCACGAAATACAGATGTAACTCTGTGAGTTGAAGTAACAGAACACTAAGCAGTTTCTCAGAAAGCTTCTTTCCAGATTTCATCTGAGGATATTTCCTTTTTCACCATAGCCCTCTATGGGCTCCAAATGTCACCTTGCCAATTCCACAAGAACTGTCTTGGCGTAAGGCTTCTTGAGGGGAATGCTGTAACTCTGTGAGATGATTTCACAGAAACAAAGAAGTTTCTCCGAAAGCTTCTTTCTCTTTGTTATCGGAGGATATTTCCTTTGGCCCTATAGTCTTCCAAGGGATCCGAAATATCTGTTCTCAGATTCCACAGAAATAAGGCTAGCAAAGAGATCCACGAAATACTGATGTAACTCTGTGAGATGAATTAACAGAACACTAAGCAGTTTCTGAGAAAGCTTCTTTCCAGATTTCATCTGAGGATATTTCCTTTTTCACCATAGCCCTCTATGGGATTCCAAATATCACTTTGCCAATTCCGCAAGAACTGTCTTAGCGAAAGGCTTCTTGAGGGGAAAGCTGTAACTCTGTGAGATGATTTCACAGAACACAAAGAAGTTTCTCAGAAAGCTTCTTTCTCTTTGTTATCGGAGGATACTTCCTTTGGCCCTATAGTCTTCCAAGGGATCCGAAATATCTGTTCTCAGATTCCACAGAAATAAGGCTAGCAAAGAGATCCACGAAATACAGATGTAACTCTGTGAGATGAATTAACAGAACACTAAGCAGTTTCTAAGAAAGCTTCTTTCCAGATTTCATCTGAGGATATTTCCTTTTTCACCATAGCCCTCTATGGGCTTCCAAATATCACTTTGCCAATTCTACAAGAACTGTCTTAGCGAAAGGCTTCTTGAGGGGAAAGCTGTAACTCTGTGAGATGATTTCACAGAACACAAAGAAGTTTCTCAGAAAGCTTCTTTCTCTTTGTTATCGGAGCATATTTCCTTTGGCCCTATAGTCTTCCAAGGGATCCGAAATATCTGTTCTCAGATTCCACAGAAATAAGGCTAGCAAAGAGATCCACGAAATACAGATGTAACTCTGTGAGATGAATTAACAGAACACTAAGCAGTTTCTCAGAAAGCTTCTTTCCAGATTTCATCTGAGCGTATTTCATTTTTCACCATAGCCCTCTTTTGGCCTTCCAAATATCACTTTGCCAATTCCACAAGAACTGTCTTAGCGAAAGGCTTCTTGAGGGGAAAGCTGTAACTCTGTGAGATGATTTCACAGAACACAAAGAAGTTTCTCAGAAAGCTTCTTTCTCTTTGTTATCGGAGGGTATTTCCTTTGGCCCTATAGTCTTCCAAGGGATCCGAAATATCTGTTCTCAGATTCCACAGAAATAAGGCTAGCAAAGAGATCCACGAAACACAAATTTAATTCTGTGAGATGAATTAACAGAACACTAAGCAGTTTCTCAGAAAGCTTCTTTCCAGATTTCATCTGAGGATATTTCCTTTTTCACCATAGCCCACTATGGGCTTCCAAATGTCACTTTGCCAATTCCACAAGAACTCTCTTGGGGAAAGGCTTCTTGAGGGGAAAGCTGTAACTCTGTGAGATGATTTCACAGAACACAAAGGAGTTTCTCAGAAAGCTTCTTTCTCTTTGTTATCGGAGGATATTTCCTTTGGCCCTATAGTCTTCCAAGGGATCCGAAAGATCTGTTCTCAGATTCAACAGAAATAAGGTTAGCAAAGAGATCCACGAAATACAGATGTGACTCTGTGAGATGAATTAACAGAACACTAAGCAGTTTCTCAGAAAGCTTCTTTCCGGATTTCATCTGAGTATATTTCGTTTTTCACCGTAGCCCTCTATGGGCTTCCAAATATCACTTTGCCAATTCCACAAGAACTGTCTTAGCGAAAGGCTTCTTGAGGGGAAAGCTGTAACTCTGTGAGATGATTTCACAGAACACAAAGAAGTTTCTCAGAAAGCTTCTTTCTCTTTGTTATCGGAGGATATTTCCTTTGGCCCTATAGTCTTCCAAGGGATCCGAAATATCTGTTCTCAGATTCCACAGAAATAAGGCTAGCAAAGAGATCCACGAAATACTGATGTAACTCTGTGAGATGAATTAACAGAACACTAAGCAGTTTCTCAGAAAGCTTCTTTCCAGATTTCATCTGAGGATATTTCCTTTTTCACCATAGCCCTCTATGGGATTCCAAATATCACTTTGCCAATTCCAGAAGAACTGTCTTAGCGAAAGGCTTCTTGAGGGGAAAGCTGTAACTCTGTGAGATGATTTCACAGAACACAAAGAAGTTTCTCAGAAAGCTTCTTTCTCTTTGTTATCGGAGGGTATTTCCTTTGGCCCTATAGTCTTCCAAGGGATCCGAAATATCTGTTCTCAGATTCCACAGAAATAAGGTTAGCAACGAGATCCACGAAATACAGATGTAACTCTGTGAGATGAATTAACAGAACACTAAGCAGTTTCTCAGAAAGCTTCTTTCCAGATTTCATCTGAGGATATTTCCTCTATCACCATAGCCCTCTATGGGATTCCAAATATCACTTTGAGAATTCCACAAGAACTGTCTTAGCGAAAGGCTTCTTGAGGGGAAAGCTGTAACTCTGTGAGATGATTTCACACAACACAAAGAAGTTTCTCAGAAAGCTTCTTTCTCTTTGTTATCGGAGGATATTTCCTTTGTCCCTATAGTCTTCCAAGGGATCCGAAATATCTGTTCTCAGATTCCACAGAAATAAGGCTAGCAAAGAGATCCACGAAATACAGATGTAGCTCTGTGAGATGAATTAACAGAACACTAAGCAGTTTCTCAGAAAGCTTCTTTCCAGATTTCATCTGAGGATATTTCCTTTTTCACCATAGCCCACTATGGGCTTCCAAATGTCACTTTGCCAATTCCACAAGAACTCTCTTGGGGAAAGGCTTCTTGAGGGGAAAGCTGTAACTCTGTGAGATGATTTCACAGAACACAAAGGAGTTTCTCAGAAAGCTTCTTTCTCTTTGTTATCGGAGGATATTTCCTTTGGCCCTATAGTCTTCCAAGGGATCCGAAATATCTGTTCTCAGATTCCACAGAAATAAGGCTAGCAAAGAGATCCACGAAATACTGATGTAACTCTGTGAGATGAATTAACAGAACACTAAGCAGTTTCTCAGAAAGCTTCTTTCCAGATTTCATCTGAGGATATTTCATTTTTCACCATAGCCCTCTATGGGATTCCAAATATCACTTTGCCAATTCCAGAAGAACTGTCTTAGCGAAAGGCTTCTTGAGGGGAAAGCTGTAACTCTGTGAGATGATTTCACAGAACACAAAGAAGTTTCTCAGAAAGCTTCTTTCTCTTTGTTATCGGAGGATATTTCCTTTGTCCCTATAGTCTTCCAAGGGATCCGAAATATCTGTTCTCAGATTCCACAGAAATAAGGCTAGCAAAGAGATCCACGAAATACAAATTTAATTCTGTGAGATTAATTAACAGAACACTAAGCAGTTTCTCAGAAAGCTTCTTTCCAGATTTCATCTGAGGATATTTCCTTTTTCACCATAGCCCTCAATGGGCTCCAAATGTCACCTTGACAATTCCACAAGAACTGTCTTGGCGAAAGACTTCTTGAGGGGAAAGCTGTAACTCTGTGAGATGATTTCACAGAACACAAAGAAGTTTCTCAGAAAGCTTCTTTCTCTTTGTTATCGGAGGATATTTCCTTTGGCCCTATAGTCTTCCAAGGGATCCGAAATATCTGTTCTCAGATTCCACAGAAATAAGGCTAGCAAAGAGATCCACGAAATACAGATGTAACTCTGTGAGATGAATTAACAGAACACTAAGCAGTTTCTCAGAAAGCTTCTTTCCAGATTTCATCTGAGGATATTTCCTTTATCACCATAGCCCTCTATGGGATTCCAAATATCACTTTGACAATTCCACAAGAACTGTCTTAGCGAAAGGCTTCTTGAGGGGAAAGCTGTAACTCTGTGAGATGATTTCACAGAACACAAAGAAGTTTCTCAGAAAGCTTCTTTCTCTTTGTTATCGGAGGATATTTCCTTTGTCCCTATATTCTTCCAAGGGATCCGAAATATCTGTTCTCAGATTCCACAGAAATAAGGCTAGCAAAGAGATCCACGAAATACAGATGTAGCTCTGTGAGATGAATTAACAGAACACTAAGCAGTTTCTCAGAAAGCTTCTTTCCAGATTTCATCTGAGGATATTTCCTTTTTCACCATAGCCCACTATGGGCTTCCAAATGTCACTTTGCCAATTCCACAAGAACTCTCTTGGGGAAAGGTTTCTTGAGGGGAAAGCTGTAACTCTGTGAGATGATTTCACAGAACACAAAGGAGTTTCTCAGAAAGCTTCTTTCTCTTTGTTATCGGAGGATATTTCCTTTGGCCCTATAGTCTTCCAAGGGATCCGACATATCTGTTCTCAGATTCCACAGAAATAAGGCTAGCAAAGAGATCCACGAAATACAGATGTAACTCTGTGAGATGAATTAACAGAACACTTAGCAGTTTCTCAGAAAGCTTCTTTCCAGATTTCATCTGAGGATATTTCCTTTTTCACCATAGCCCTCTATGGGCTTCCAAATATCACTTTGCCAATTCACCAAGAACTGTCTTAGCGAAAGGCTTCTTGAGGGGAAAGCTGTAACTCTGTGAGATGATTTCACAGAACACAAAGAAGTTTCTCAGAAAGCTTCTTTCTCTTTGTTATCGTAGGATATTTCCTTTGTCCCTATAGTCTTCCAAGGGATCCGAAATATCTGTTCTCAGATTCCACAGAAATAAGGCTAGCAAAGAGATCCACGAAATACAAATTTAATTCTGTGAGATTAATTAACAGAACACTAAGCAGTTTCTCAGAAAGCTTCTTTCCAGATTTCATCTGAGGATATTTCCTTTTTCACCATAGCCCTCAATGGGCTCCAAATGTCACCTTGCCAATTCCACAAGAACTGTCTTGGCGAAAGACTTCTTTAGGGGAAAGCTGTAACTCTGTGAGATGATTTCACAGAACACAAAGAAGTTTCTCAGAAAGCTTCTTTCTCTTTGTTATCGGAGGATATTTCCTTTGGCCCTATAGTCTTCCAAGGGATCCGAAATATCTGTTCTCAGATTCCACAGAAATAAGGCTAGCAAAGAGATCCACGAAATACAGATGTAACTCTGTGAGATGAATTAACAGAACACTAAGCAGTTTCTCAGAAAGCTTCTTTCCAGATTTCATCTGAGGATATTTCCTTTATCACCATAGCCCTCTATGGGATTCCAAATATCACTTTGACAATTCCAGAAGAACTGTCTTAGCGAAAGGCTTCTTGAGGGGAAAGCTGTAACTCTGTGAGATGATTTCACAGAACACAAAGAAGTTTCTCAGAAAGCTTCTTTCTCTTTGTTATCGGAGGGTATTTCCTTTGGCCCTATAGTCTTCCAAGGGATCCGAAATATCTGTTCTCAGATTCCACAGAAATAAGGCTAGCAAAGAGATCCACGAAACACAAATTTAATTCTGTGAGATGAATTAACAGAACACTAAGCAGTTTCTCAGAAAGCTTCTTTCCAGATTTCATCTGAGGATATTTCCTTTATCACCATAGCCCTCTATGGGATTCCAAATATCACTTTGACAATTCCACAAGAACTGTCTTAGCGAAAGGCTTCTTGAGGGGAAAGCTGTAACTCAGTGAGATGATTTCACACAACACAAAGAAGTTTCTCAGAAAGCTTCTTTCTCTTTGTTATCGGAGGATATTTCCTTTGTCCCTATAGTCTTCCAAGGGATCCGAAATATCTGTTTTCAGATTCCATAGAAATAAGGCTAGCAAAGAGATCCACGAAATACAGATGTAGCTCTGTGAGATGAATTAACAGAACACTAAGCAGTTTCTCAGAAAGCTTCTTTCCAGATTTCATCTGAGGATATTTCCTTTATCACCATAGCCCTCTATGGGATTCCAAATATCACTTTGACAATTCCACAAGAACTGTCTTGGGGAAAGGCTTCTTGAGGGGAAAGCTGTAACTCTGTGAGATGATTTCACACAACACAAAGAAGTTTCTCAGAAAGCTTCTTTCTCTTTGTTATCGGAGGATATTTCCTTTGTCCCTATAGTCTTCCAAGGGATCCGAAATATCTGTTCTCAGATTCCACAGAAATAAGGCTAGCAAAGAGATCCACGACATACAGATGTAGCTCTGTGAGATGAATTAACAGAACACTAAGCAGTTTCTCAGAAAGCTTCTTTCCAGATTTCATCTGAGGATATTTCCTTTTTCACCATAGCCCTCTATGGGCTTCCAAATGTCACTTTGCCAATTCCACAAGAACTCTCTTGGGGAAAGGCTTCTTGAGGGGAAAGCTGTAACTCTGTGAGATGATTTCACAGAACACAAAGGAGTTTCTCAGAAAGCTTCTTTCTCTTTGTTATCGGAGGATATTTCCTTTGGCCCTATAGTCTTCCAAGGGATCCGACATATCTGTTCTGAGATTCCACAGAAATAAGGCTAGCAAAGAGATCCACGACATACAGATGTAACTCTGTGAGATGAATTAACAGAACACTAAGCAGTTTCTCAGAAAGCTTCTTTCCAGATTTCATCTGAGGATATTTCCTTTTTCACCATAGCCCTCTATGGGCTTCCAAATATCACTTTGCCAATTCACCAAGAACTGTCTTAGCGAAAGGCTTCTTGAGGGGAAAGCTGTAACTCTGTGAGATGATTTCACAGAACACAAAGAAGTTTCTCAGAAAGCTTCTTTCTCTTTGTTATCGGAGGATATTTCCTTTGTCCCTATAGTCTTCCAAGGGATCCGAAATATCTGTTCTCAGATTCCACAGAAATAAGGCTAGCAAAGAGATCCACGAAATACAAATTTAATTCCGTGAGATTAATTAACAGAACACTAAGCAGTTTCTCAGAAAGCTTCTTTCCAGATTTCATCTGAGGATATTTCCTTTTTCACCATAGCCCTCAATGGGCTCCAAATGTCACCTTGCCAATTCCACAAGAACTGTCTTGGCGAAAGACTTCTTGAGGGGAAAGCTGTAACTCTGTGAGATGATTTCACAGAACACAAAGAAGTTTCTCAGAAAGCTTCTTTCTCTTTGTTATCGGAGGATATTTCCTTTGGCCCTATAGTCTTCCAAGGGATCCGAAATATCTGTTCTCAGATTCCACAGAAATAAGGCTAGCAAAGAGATCCACGAAATACAGATGTAACTCTGTGAGATGAATTAACAGAACACTAAGCAGTTTCTCAGAAAGCTTCTTTCCAGATTTCATCTGAGGATATTTCCTTTATCACCATAGCCCTCTATGGGATTCCAAATATCACTTTGACAATTCCACAAGAACTGTCTTAGCGAAAGGCTTCTTGAGGGGAAAGCTGTAACTCTGTGAGATGATTTCACAGAACACAAAGAAGTTTCTCAGAAAGCTTCTTTCTCTTTGTTATCGGAGGGTATTTCCTTTGGCCCTATAGTCTTCCAAGGGATCCGAAATATCTGTTCTCAGATTCCACAGAAATAAGGCTAGCAAAGAGATCCACGAAACACAAATTTATTTCTGTGAGATGAATTAAAAGAACACTAAGCAGTTTCTCAGAAAGCTTCTTTCCAGATTTCATCTGAGGATATTTCCTTTATCACCATAGCCCTCTATGGGATTCCAAATATCACTTTGACAATTCCACAAGAACTGTCTTAGCGAAAGGCTTCTTGAGGGGAAAGCTGTAACTCTGTGAGATGATTTCACACAACACAAAGAAGTTTCTCAGAAAGCTTCTTTCTCTTTGTTATCGGAGGATATTTCCTTTGTCCCTATAGTCTTCCAAGGGATCCGAAATATCTGTTCTCAGATTCCACAGAAATAAGGCTAGCAAAGAGATCCACGAAATACAGATGTAGCTCTGTGAGATGAATTAACAGAACACTAAGCAGTTTCTCAGAAAGATTCTTTCCAGATTTCATCTGGGGATATTTCCTTTTTCACCATAGCCCACTATGGGCTTCCAAATGTCACTTTGCCAATTCCACAAGAACTGTCTTGGGGAAAGGCTTCTTGAGGGGAAGGCTGTAACTCTGTGAGATGATTTCACAGAACACAAAGGAGTTTCTCAGAAAGCTTCTTTCTCTTTGTTATCGGAGGATATTTCCTTTGGCCCTATAGTCTTCCAAGGAATCCGACATATCTGTTCTCAGATTCCACAGAAATAAGGCTAGCAAAGAGATCCACGAAATACAGATGTAACTCTGTGAGATGAATTAACAGAACACTAAGAAGTTTCTCAGAAAGCTTCTTTCCAGATTTCATCTGAGGATATTTCCTTTTTCACCATAGCCCTCTATGGGCTTCCAAATATCACTTTGCCAATTCCACAAGAACTGTCTTAGCGAAAGGCTTCTTGAGGGGAAAACTGTAACTCTGTGAGATGAATTCACAGCACACAAAGAAGTTTCTCAGAAAGCTTCTTTCTCTTTGTTATCGGAGGATATTTCCTTTGGCCCTATAGTCTTCCAAGGGATCCGAAATATCTGTTCTCAGATTCCACAGAAATAAGGCTAGCAAAGAGATCCACGAAATACTGATGTAACTCTGTGAGATGAATTAACAGAACACTAAGCAGTTTCTCAGAAAGCTTCTTTCCAGATTTCATCTGAGGTTATTTCCTTTTTCACCATAGCCCTCTATGGGATTCCAAATATCACTTTGCCAAATCCGCAAGAACTGTCTTAGCGAAAGGCTTCTTGAGGGGAAAGCTGTAACTCTGTGAGATGATTTCACAGAACACAAAGAAATTTCTCAGAAATCTTCTTTCTCCTTGTTATCGGAGGATATTTCCTTTGGCCCTATAGTCTTCCAAGGGATCGGAAATATCTGTTCTCAGATTCCACAGAAATAAGGCTACCAAAGAGATCCATGAAAACAGATGTAACTCTGTGAGATGAATTAACAGAACACTAAGCAGTTTCTCAGAAAGCTTCTTTCCAGATTTCATCTGAGCATATTTCCTTTTTCTCCATAGCCCTCTTTTGGGCTTCCAAATATCACTTTGCCAATTCCACAAGAACTGTCTTAGCGAAAGGCTTCTTGAGGGGAAAGCTTTAACTCTGTGAGATGATTTCACAGAACACAAAGAAGTTTCTCAGAAAGCTTCTTTCTCTTTGTTATCGGAGGATATTTCCTTTGGCCCTATAGTCTACCAAGGGATCCGAAATATCTGTTCTCAGATTCCACAGAAATAAGGCTAGCAAAGAGATCCACGAAATACAGATGTAACTCTGTGAGATGAATTAACAGAACACTAAGCAGTTTCTCAGAAAGCTTCTTTCCAGATTTCATCTGAGGATATTTCCTTTTTCACCATAGCCCTCTATGGGCTTCCAAATATCACTTTGCCAATTCTACAAGAACTGTCTTAGCGAAAGGCTTCTTGAGGGGAAAGCTGTAACTCTGTGAGATGATTTCACAGAACACAAAGAAGTTTCTCAGAAAGCTTCTTTCTCTTTGTTATCGGAGCATATTTCCTTTGGCCCTATAGTCTTCCAAGGGATCCGAAATATCTGTTCTCAGATTCCACAGAAATAAGGCTACCAAAGAGATCCACGAAATACAGATGTAACTCTGTGAGATGAATTAACAGAACACTAAGCAGTTTCTCAGAAAGCTTCTTTCCAGATTTCATCTGAGCGTATTTCATTTTTCACCATAGCCCTCTTTTAGCCTTCCAAATATCACTTTGCCAATTCCACAAGAACTGTCTTAGCGAAAGGCTTCTTGAGGGGAAAGCTGTAACTCTGTGAGATGATTTCACAGAATTCAAAGAAGTTTCTCAGAAAGCTTCTTTCTCTTTGTTATCGGAGGATATTTCCTTTGGCCCTATAGTCTTCCAAGGGATCCGAAATATCTGTTCTCAGATTCCACAGAAATAAGGCTAGCAAAGAGATCCACGAAATACAGATGTAGCTCTGTGAGATGAATTAACAGAACACTAAGCAGTTTCTCAGAAAGCTTCTTTCCAGATTTCATCTGAGGATATTTCCTTTTTCACCATAGCCCACTATGGGGTTCCAAATGTCACTTTGCCAATTCCACAAGAACTCTCTTGGGGAAAGGCTTCTTGAGTGGAAAGCTGTAACTCTGTGAGATGATTTCACAGAACACAAAGGAGTTTCTCAGAAAGCTTCTTTCTCTTTGTTATCGGAGGATATTTCCTTTGTCCCTATAGTCTTCCAAGGGATCCGAAATATCTGTTCTCAGATTCCACAGAAATAAGGCTAGCAAAGAGATCCACGAAATACAAATTTAATTCTGTGAGATTAATTAACAGAACACTAAGCAGTTTCTCAGAAAGCTTCTTTCCAGATTTCATCTGAGGATATTTCCTTTTTCACCATAGCCCTCAATGGGCTCCAAATGTCACCTTGCCAATTCCACAAGAACTGTCTTGGCGAAAGACTTCTTGAGGGGAAAGCTGTAACTCTGTGAGATGATTTCACAGAACACAAAGAAGTTTCTCAGAAAGCTTCTTTCTATTTGTTATCGGAGGATATTTCCTTTGGCCCTATAGTCTTCCAAGGGATCCGAAATATCTGTTCTCAGATTCCACAGAAATAAGGCTAGCAAAGAGATCCACGAAATACAGATGTAACTCTGTTAGATGAATTAACAGAACACTAAGCAGTTTCTCAGAAAGCTTCTTTCCAGATTTCATCTGAGGATATTTCCTTTATCACCATAGCCCTCTATGGGATTCCAAATATCACTTTGACAATTCCACAAGAACTGTCTTAGCGAAAGGCTTCTTGAGGGGAAAGCTGTAACTCTGTGAGATGATTTCACAGAACACAAAGAAGTTTCTCAGAAAGCTTCTTTCTCTTTGTTATCGGAGCATATTTCCTTTGGCCCTATAGTCTTCCAAGGGATCCGAAATATCTGTTCTCAGATTCCACAGAAATAAGGCTACCAAAGAGATCCACGAAATACAGATGTAACTCTGTGAGATGAATTAACAGAACACTAAGCAGTTTCTCAGAAAGCTTCTTTCCAGATTTCATCTGAGCGTATTTCATTTTTCACCATAGCCCTCTTTTAGCCTTCCAAATATCACTTTGCCAATTCCACAAGAACTGTCTTAGCGAAAGGCTTCTTGAGGGGAAAGCTGTAACTCTGTGAGATGATTTCACAGAATTCAAAGAAGTTTCTCAGAAAGCTTCTTTCTCTTTGTTATCGGAGGATATTTCCTTTGGCCCTATAGTCTTCCAAGGGATCCGAAATATCTGTTCTCAGATTCCACAGAAATAAGGCTAGCAAAGAGATCCACGAAATACAGATGTAGCTCTGTGAGATGAATTAACAGAACACTAAGCAGTTTCTCAGAAAGCTTCTTTCCAGATTTCATCTGAGGATATTTCCTTTTTCACCATAGCCCACTATGGGCTTCCAAATGTCACTTTGCCAATTCCACAAGAACTCTCTTGGGGAAAGGCTTCTTGAGTGGAAAGCTGTAACTCTGTGAGATGATTTCACAGAACACAAAGAAGTTTCTCAGAAAGCTTCTTTCTCTTTGTTATCGGAGGATATTTCCTTTGTCCCTATAGTCTTCCAAGGGATCCGAAATATCTGTTCTCAGATTCCACAGAAATAAGGCTAGCAAAGAGATCCACGAAATACAAATTTAATTCTGTGAGATTAATTAACAGAACACTAAGCAGTTTCTCAGAAAGCTTCTTTCCAGATTTCATCTGAGGATATTTCCTTTTTCACCATAGCCCTCAATGGGCTCCAAATGTCACCTTGCCAATTCCACAAGAACTGTCTTGGCGAAAGACTTCTTGAGGGGAAAGCTGTAACTCTGTGAGATGATTTCACAGAACACAAAGAAGTTTCTCAGAAAGCTTCTTTCTATTTGTTATCGGAGGATATTTCCTTTGGCCCTATAGTCTTCCAAGGGATCCGAAATATCTGTTCTCAGATTCCACAGAAATAAGGCTAGCAAAGAGATCCACGAAATACAGATGTAACTCTGTGAGATGAATTAACAGAACACTAAGCAGTTTCTCAGAAAGCTTCTTTCCAGATTTCATCTGAGGATATTTCCTTTATCACCATAGCCCTCTATGGGATTCCAAATATCACTTTGAAAATTCCACAAGAACTGTCTTAGCGAAAGGCTTCTTGAGGGGAAAGCTGTAACTCTGTGAGATGATTTCACAGAACACAAAGAAGTTTCTCAGAAAGCTTCTTTCTCTTTGTTATCGGAGGGTATTTCCTTTGGCCCTATAGTCTTCCAAGGGATCCGAAATATCTGTTCTCAGATTCCACAGAAATAAGGCTAGCAAAGAGATCCACGAAACACAAATTTGATTCTGTGAGATGAATTAACAGAACACTAAGCAGTTTCTCAGAAAGCTTCTTTCCAGATTTCATCTGAGGATATTTCCTTTATCACCATAGCCCACTATGGGCTTCCAAATGTCACTTTGCCAATTCCACAAGAACTGTCTTGGGGAAAGGCTTCTTGAGAGGAAAGCTGTAACTCTGTGAGATGATTTCACAGAACACAAAGGAGTTTCTCAGAAAGCTTCTTTCTCTTTGTTATCGGAGGATATTTCCTTTGGCCCTATAGTCTTCCAAGGGATCCGACATATCTGTTCTGAGATTCCACAGAAATAATGCTAGCAACGAGATCCACGAAATACAGATGTAACTCTGTGAGATGAATTAACAGAACACCAAGCAGTTTCTCAGAAAGCTTCTTTCCAGATTTCATCTGAGGATATTTCCTTTATCACCATAGCCCTCTATGGGATTCCAAATATCACTTTGACAATTCCACAAGAACTGTCTTAGCGAAAGGCTTCTTGAGGGGAAAGCTGTAACTCTGTGAGATGATTTCACACAACACAAAGAAGTTTCTCAGAAAGCTTCTTTCTCTTTGTTATCGGAGGATATTTCCTTTGTCCCTATAGTCTTCCAAGGGATCCGAAATATCTGTTCTCAGATTCCACAGAAATAAGGCTAGCAAAGAGATCCACGAAATACAGATGTAGCTCTGTGAGATGAATTAACAGAACACTAAGCAGTTTCTCAGAAAGCTTCTTTCCAGATTTCATCTGAGGATATTTCCTTTTTCACCATAGCCCACTATGGGCTTCCAAATGTCACTTTCCCAATTCCACAAGAACTCTCTTGGGGAAAGGCTTCTTGAGGGGAAAGCTGTAACTCTGTGAGATGATTTCACAGAACACAAAGGAGTTTCTCAGAAAGCTTCTTTCTCTTTGTTATCGGAGGATATTACCTTTGGCCCTATAGTCTTCCAAGGGATCCGACATATCTGTTCTGAGATTCCACAGAAATATGGCTAGCAAAGAGATCCACGACATACAGATGTAACTCTGTGAGATGAATTAACAGAACACTAAGCAGTTTCTCAGAAAGCTTCTTTCCAGATTTCATCTGAGGATATTTCCTTTTTCACCATAGCCCTCTATGGGCTTCCAAATATCACTTTGCCAATTCACCAAGAACTGTCTTAGCGAAAGGCTTCTTGAGGGGAAAGCTGTAACTCTGTGAGATGATTTCACAGAACACAAAGAAGTTTCTCAGAAAGCTTCTTTCTCTTTGTTATCGGAGGATATTTCCTTTGTCCCTATAGTCTTCCAAGGGATCCGAAATATCTGTTCTCAGATTCCACAGAAATAAGGCTAGCAAAGAGATCCACGAAATACAAATTTAATTCTGTGAGATTAATTAACAGAACACTAAGCAGTTTCTCAGAAAGCTTCTTTCCAGATTTCATCTGAGGATATTTCCTTTTTCACCATAGCCCTCAATGGGCTCCAAATGTCACCTTGCCAATTCCACAAGAACTGTCTTGGCGAAAGACTTCTTGAGGGGAAAGCTGTAACTCTGTGAGATGATTTCACAGAACACAAAGAAGTTTCTCAGAAAGCTTCTTTCTCTTTGTTATCGGAGGATATTTCCTTTGGCCCTATAGTCTTCCAAGGGATCCGAAATATCTGTTCTCAGATTCCACAGAAATAAGGCTAGCAAAGAGATCCACGAAATACAGATGTAACTCTGTGAGATGAATTAACAGAACACTAAGCAGTTTCTCAGAAAGCTTCTTTCCAGATTTCATCTGAGGATATTTCCTTTATCACCATAGCCCTCTATGGGATTCCAAATATCACTTTGCCAATTCCACAAGAACTGTCTTAGCGAAAGGCTTCTTGAGGGGAAAGCTGTAACTCTGTGAGATGATTTCACAGCACACAAAGAAGTTTCTCAGAAAGCTTCTTTCTCTTTGTTATCGGAGGGTATTACCTTTGGCCCTATAGTCTTCCAAGGGATCCGAAATATCTGTTCTCAGATTCCACAGAAATAAGGCTAGCAAAGAGATCCACGAAATACTGATGTAACTCTGTGAGATGAATTAACAGAACACTAAGCAGTTTCTCAGAAAGCTTCTTTCCAGATTTCATCTGAGGATATTTCCTTTTTCACCATAGCCCTCTATGGGTTTCCAAATATCACTTTGCCAAATCCGCAAGAACTGTCTTAGCGAAAGGCTTCTTGAGGGGAAAGCTGTAACTCTGTGAGATGATTTCACAGAACACAAAGAAATTTCTCAGAAATCTTCTTTCTCCTTGTTATCGGAGGATATTTCCTTTGGCCCTATAGTCTTCCAAGGGATCCGAAATATCTGTTCTCAGATTCCACAGAAATAAGGCTACCAAAGAGATCCACGAAAACAGATGTAACTCTGTGAGATGAATTAACAGAACACTAAGCAGTTTCTCAGAAAGCTTCTTTCCAGATTTCATCTGAGCATATTTCCTTTTTCTCCATAGCCCTCTTTTGGGTTTCCAAATATCACTTTGCCAATTCCACAAGAACTGTCTTAGCGAAAGGCTTCTTGAAGGGAAAGCTTTAACTCTGTGAGATGATTTCACAGAACACAAAGAAGTTTCTCAGAAAGCTTCTTTCTCTTTGTTATCGGAGGATATTTCCATTGGCCCTATAGTCTTCCAAGGGATCCGAAATATCTGTTCTCAGATTCCACAGAAATAAGGCTAGCAAAGAGATCCACGAAATACAGATGTAACTCTGTGAGATGAATTAACAGAACACTAAGCAGTTTCTCAGAAAGCTTCTTTCCAGATTTCATCTGAGGATATTTCCTTTTTCACCATAGCCCTCTATGGGCTTCCAAATATCACTTTGCCAATTCTACAAGAACTGTCTTAGCGAAAGGCTTCTTGAGGGGAAAGCTGTAACTCTGTGAGATGATTTCACAGAACACAAAGAAGTTTCTCAGAAAGCTTCTTTCTCTTTGTTATCGGAGCATATTTCCTTTGGCCCTATAGTCTTCCAAGGGATCCGAAATATCTGTTCTCAGATTCCACAGAAATAAGGCTAGCAAAGAAATCCACGAAATACAGATGTAACTCTGTGAGATGAATTAACAGAACACTAAGCAGTTTCTCAGAAAGCTTCTTTCCAGATTTCATCTGAGCGTATTTCATTTTTCACCATAGCCCTCTTTTAGCCTTCCAAATATCACTTTGCCAATTCCACAAGAACTGTCTTAGCGAAAGGCTTCTTGAGGGGAAAGCTGTAACTCTGTGAGATGATTTCACAGAAGTCAAAGAAGTTTCTCAGAAAGCTTCTTTCTCTTTGTTATCGGAGGATATTTCCTTTGGCCCTATAGTCTTCCAAGGGATCCGAAATATCTGTTCTCAGATTCCACAGAAATAAGGCTAGCAAAGAGATCCACGAAATACAGATGTAGCTCTGTGAGATGAATTAACAGAACACTAAGCAGTTTCTCAGAAAGCTTCTTTCCAGATTTCATCTGAGGATATTTCCTTTTTCACCATAGCCCACTATGGGCTTCCAAATGTCACTTTGCCAATTCCACAAGAACTCTCTTTTGGAAAGGCTTCTTGAGTGGAAAGCTGTAACTCTGTGAGATGATTTCACAGAACACAAAGGAGTTTCTCAGAAAGCTTCTTTCTCTTTGTTATCGGAGGATATTTCCTTTGGCCCTATAGTCTTCCAAGGGATCCGACATATCTGTTCTCAGATTCCACAGAAATAAGGCTAGCATAGAGATCAACGAAATACAGATGTAACTCTGTGAGATGAATTAACAGAACACTAAGCAGTTTCTCAGAAAGCTTCTTTCCAGATTTCATCTGAGGATATTTCGTTATTCACCATAGCCCTCTATGGGCTTCCAAATATCACTTTGCCAATTCACCAAGAACTGTCTTAGCGAAAGGCTTCTTGAGGGGAAAGCTGTAACTCTGTGAGATGATTTCACAGAACACAAAGAAGTTTCTCAGAAAGCTTCTTTCTCTTTGTTATCGGAGGATATTTCCTTTGTCCCTATAGTCTTCCAAGGGATCCGAAATATCTGTTCTCAGATTCCACAGAAATAAGGCTAGCAAAGAGATCCACGAAATACAAATTTAATTCTGTGAGATTAATTAACAGAACACTACGCAGTTTCTCAGAAAGCTTCTTTCCAGATTTCATCTGAGGATATTTCCTTTTTCACCATAGCCCTCAATGGGCTCCAAATGTCACCTTGCCAATTCCACAAGAACTGTCTTGGCGAAAGGCTTCTTGAGGGGAAAGCTGTAACTCTGTGAGATGATTTCACAGAACACAAAGAAGTTTCTCAGAAAGCTTCTTTCTCTTTGTTATCGGAGGATATTTCCTTTGGCCCTATAGTCTTCCAAGGGATCCGAAATATCTGTTTTCAGATTCCACAGAAATAAGGCTAGCAAAGAGATCCACGAAATACAGATGTAACTCTGTGAGATGAATTAACAGAACACTAAGCAGTTTCTCAGAAAGCTTCTTTCCAGATTTCATCTGAGGATATTTCCTTTATCACCATAGCCCTCTATGGGATTCCAAATATCACTTTGACAATTCCACAAGAACTGTCTTAGCGAAAGGCTTCTTGAGGGGAAAGCTGTAACTCTGTGAGATGATTTCACAGAACACAAAGAAGTTTCTCAGAAAGCTTCTTTCTCTTTGTTATCGGAGGGTATTTCCTTTGGCCCTATAGTCTTCCAAGGGATCCGAAATATCTGTTCTCAGATTCCACAGAAATAAGGCTAGCAAAGAGATCCACGAAACACAAATTTAATTCTGGGAGATGAATTAACAGAACACTTAGCAGTTTCTCAGAAAGCTTCTTTCCAGATTTCATCTCAGGATATTTCCATTATCACCATAGCCCTCTATGGGATTCCAAATATCACTTTGACAATTCCACAAGAACTGTCTTAGCGAAAGGCTTCTTGAGGGGAAAGCTGTAACTCTGTGAGATGATTTCACACAACACAAAGAAGTTTCTCAGAAAGCTTCTTTCTCTTTGTTATCGGAGGATATTTCCTTTGTACCTATAGTCTTCCAAGGGATCCGAAATATCTGTTCTCAGATTCCACAGAAATAAGGCTAGCAAAGAGATCCACGAAATACAGATGTAGCTCTGCGAGATGAATTAACAGAACACTAAGCAGTTTCTCAGAAAGCTTCTTTCCAGATTTCATCTGAGGATATTTCCTTTTTCACCATAGCCCACTATGGGATTCCAAATGTCACTTTGCCAATTCCACAAGAACTCTCTTGGGGAAAGGCTTCTTGAGGGGAAAGCTGTAACTCTGTGAGATGATTTCAGAGAACACAAAGGAGTTTCTCAGAAAGCTTCTTTCTCTTTGTTATCGGAGGATATTTCCTTTGGCCCTATAGTCTTCCAAGGGATCCGAAATATCTGTTCTCAGATTCCACAGAAATAAGGCTAGCAACGAGATCCACGAAATACAGATGTAACTCTGTGAGATGAATTAACAGAACACTAAGCAGTTTCTCAGAAAGCTTCTTTCCAGATTTCATCTGAGGATATTTCCTTTATCACCATAGCCCTCTATGGGATTCCAAATATCACTTTGACAATTCCACAAGAACTGTCTTAGCGAAAGGCTTCTTGAGGGGAAAGCTGTAACTCTGTGAGATGATTTCACAGAACACAAAGAAGTTTCTCAGAAAGCTTCTTTCTCTTTGTTATCGGAGGATATTTCCTTTGTCCCTATAGTCTTCCAAGGGATCCGAAATATCTGTTCTCAGATTCCACAGAAATAAGGCTAGCAAAGAGATCCACGAAATACAGATGTAACTCTGTGAGATGAATTAACAGAACACTAAGCAGTTTCTCAGAAAGCTTCTTTCCAGATTTCATCTGAGGATATTTCCTTTTTCACCATAGCCCACTATGGGCTTCCAAATGTCACTTTGCCAATTCCACAAGAACTCTCTTGGGGAAAGGCTTCTTGAGGGGAAAGCTGTAACTCTGTGAGATGATTTCACAGAACACAAAGGAGTTTCTCAGAAAGCTTCTTTCTCTTTGTTATCGGAGGATATTTCCTTTGTCCCTATATTCTTCCAAGGGATCCGACATATCTTTTCTGAGATTCCACAGAAATAAGGCTAGCAAAGAAATCCACGAAATACAGATGTAACTCTGTGAGATGAATTAACAGAACACTAAGCAGTTTCTCAGAAAGCTTCTTTCCAGATTTCATCTGAGGATATTTCCTTTTTCACCATAGCCCTCTAAGGGCTTCCAAATATCACTTTGCCAATTCACCAAGAACAGTCTTAGCGAAAGGCTTCTTGAGGGGAAAGCTGTAACTCTGTGAGATGATTTCACAGAACACAAAGAAGTTTCTCAGAAAGCTTCTTTCTCTTTGTTATCGGAGGATATTTCCTTTGTCCCTATAGTCTTCCAAGGGATCCGAAATATCTGTTCTCAGATTCCACAGAAATAAGGCTAGCAAAGAGATCCACGAAATACAAATTTAATTCTGTGAGATTAATTAACAGAACACTAAGCAGTTTCTCAGAAAGCTTCTTTCCAGATTTCATCTGAGGATATTTCCTTTTTCACCATAGCCCTCAATGGGCTCCAAATGTCACCTTGCCAATTCCACAAGAACTGTCTTGGCGAAAGGCTTCTTGAGGGGAAAGCTGTAACTCTGTGAGATGATTTCACAGAACACAAAGAAGTTTCTCAGAAAGCTTCTTTCTCTTTGTTATCGGAGGATATTTCCTTTGGCCCTATAGTCTTCCAAGGGATCCGAAATATCTGTTCTCAGATTCCACAGAAATAAGGCTAGCAAAGAGATCCACGAAATACAGATGTAACTCTGTGAGATGAATTAACAGAACACTAAGCAGTTTCTCAGAAAGCTTCTTTCCAGATTTCATCTGAGGATATTTCCTTTATCACCATAGCCCTCTATGGGATTCCAAATATCACTTTGACAATTCCACAAGAACTGTCTTAGCGAAAGGCTTCTTGAGGGGAAAGCTGTAACTCTGTGAGATGATTTCACACAACACAAAGAAGTTTCTCAGAAAGCTTCTTTCTCTTTGTTATCGGAGGATATTTCCTTTGTCCCTATAGTCTTCCAAGGGATCCGAAATATCTGTTCTCAGATTCCACAGAAATAAGGCTAGCAAAGAGATCCACGAAATACAGATGGAGCTCTGTGAGATGAATTAACAGAACACTAAGCAGATTCTCAGAAAGCTTCTTTCCAGATTTCATCTGAGGATATTTCCTTTTTCACCATAGCCCACTATGGGCTTCCAAATGTCACTTTCCCAATTCCACAAGAACTCTCTTGGGGAAAGGCTTCATGAGGGGAAAGCTGTAACTCTGTGAGATGATTTCACAGAACACAAAGGAGTTTCTCAGAAAGCTTCTTTCTCTTTGTTATCGGAGGATATTTCCTTTGGCCCTATAGTCTTCCAAGGGATCCGAAGTATCTGTTCTGAGATTCCACAGAAATAAGGCTAGCAAAGAGATCCACGAAATACAGATGTAACTCTTTGAGATGAATTAACAGAACACTAAGCAGTTTCTCAGAAAGCTTCTTTCCAGATTTCATCTGAGGATATTTCCTTTTTCACCATAGCCCTCTATGGGCTTCCAAATATCACTTTGCTAATTCTACAAGAACTGTCTTAGCGAAAGGCTTCTTGAGGGGAAAGCTGTAACTCTGTGAGATGATTTCACAGAACACAAAGAAGTTTCTCAGAAAGCTTCTTTCTCTTTATTATCGGAGCATATTTCCTTTGGCCCTATAGTCTTCCAAGGGATCCGAAATATCTGTTCTCAGATTCCACAGAAATAAGGCTAGCAAAGAGATCCACGAAATACAGATGTAACTCTGTGAGTTGAAGTAACGGAACACTAAGCAGTTTCTCAGAAAGCTTCTTTCCAGATTTCATCTGAGGATATTTCCTTTTTCACAATAGCCCTCTATGGGCTCCAAATGTCACCTTGCCAATTCCACAAGAACTGTCTTGGCGTAAGGCTTCTTGAGGGGAATGCTGTAACTCTGTGAGATGATTTCACAGAAACAAAGAAGTTTCTCAGAAAGCTTCTTTCTCTTTGTTATCGGAGGATATTTCCTTTGGCCCTATAGTCTTCCAAGGGATCCGAAATATCTGTTCTCAGATTCCACAGAAATAAGGCTAGCAAAGAGATCCACGAAATACTGATGTAACTCTGTGAGATGAATTAACAGAACACTAAGCAGTTTCTGAGAAAGCTTCTTTCCAGATTTCATCTGAGGATATTTCCTTTTTCACCATAGCCCTCTATGGGATTCCAAATATCACTTTGCCAATTCCGCAAGAACTGTCTTAGCGAAAGGCTTCTTGAGGGGAAAGCTTTAACTCTGTGAGATGATTTCACAGAACACAAAGAAGTTTCTCAGAAAGCTTCTTTCTCTTTGTTATCGGAGGATATTTCCTTTGGCCCTATAGTCTTCCAAGGGATCCGAAATATCTGTTCTCAGATTCCACAGAAATAAGGCTAGCAAAGAGATCCACGAAATACAGATGTAACTCTGTGAGATGAATTAACAGAACACTAAGCAGTTTCTCAGAAAGCTTCTTTCCAGATTTCATCTGAGGATATTTCCTTTTTCACCATAGCCCTCTATGGGCTTCCAAATATCACTTTGCCAATTCTACAAGAACTGTCTTAGCGAAAGGCTTCTTGAGGGGAAAGCTGTAACTCTGTGAGATGATTTCACAGAACACAAAGAAGTTTCTCAGAAAGCTTCTTTCTCTTTGTTATCGGAGCATATTTCCTTTGGCCCTATAGTCTTCCAAGGGATCCGAAATATCTGTTCTCAGATTCCACAGAAATAAGGCTAGCAAAGAAATCCACGAAATACAGATGTAACTCTGTGAGATGAATTAACAGAACACTAAGCAGTTTCTCAGAAAGCTTCTTTCCAGATTTCATCTGAGCGTATTTCATTTTTCACCATAGCCCTCTTTTAGCCTTCCAAATATCACTTTGCCAATTCCACAAGAACTGTCTTAGCGAAAGGCTTCTTGAGGGGAAAGCTGTAACTCTGTGAGATGATTTCACAGAATTCAAAGAAGTTTCTCAGAAAGCTTCTTTCTCTTTGTTATCGGAGGATATTTCCTTTGGCCCTATAGTCTTCCAAGGGATCCGAAATATCTGTTCTCAGATTCCACAGAAATAAGGCTAGCAAAGAGATCCACGAAATACAGATGTAGCTCTGTGAGATGAATTAACAGAACACTAAGCAGTTTCTCAGAAAGCTTCTTTCCAGATTTCATCTGAGGATATTTCCTTTTTCACCATAGCCCACTATGGGCTTCCAAATGTCACTTTGCCAATTCCACAAGAACTCTCTTGGGGAAAGGCTTATTGAGTGGAAAGCTGTAACTCTGTGAGATGATTTCACAGAACACAAAGGAGTTTCTCAGAAAGCTTCTTTCTCTTTGTTATCGGAGGATAGTTCCTTTGGCCCTATAGTCTTCCAAGGGATCCGACATATCTGTTCTCAGATTCCACAGAAATAAGGCTAGCATAGAGATCCACGAAATACAGATGTAACTCTGTGAGATGAATTAACAGAACACTAAGCAGTTTCTCAGAAAGCTTCTTTCCAGATTTCATCTGAGGATATTTCCTTTTTCACCATAGCCCTCTATGGGCTTCCAAATATCACTTTGCCAATTCACCAAGAACTGTCTTAGCGAAAGGCTTCTTGAGGGGAAAGCTGTAACTCTGTGAGATGATTTCACAGAACACAAAGAAGTTTCTCAGAAAGCTTCTTTCTCTTTGTTATCGGAGGATATTTCCTTTGTCCCTATAGTCTTCCAAGGGATCCGAAATATCTGTTCTCAGATTCCACAGAAATAAGGCTAGCAAAGACATCCACGAAATACAAATTTAATTCTGTGAGATTAATTAACAGAACACTACGCAGTTTCTCAGAAAGCTTCTTTCCAGATTTCATCTGAGGATATTTCCTTTTTCACCATAGCCCTCAATGTGCTCCAAATGTCACCTTGCCAATTCCACAAGAACTGTCTTGGCGAAAGACTTCTTGAGGGGAAAGCTGTAACTCTGTGAGATGATTTCACAGAACACAAAGAAGTTTCTCAGAAAGCTTCTTTCTCTTTGTTATCGGAGGATATTTCCTTTGGCCCTATAGTCTTCCAAGGGATCCGAAATATCTGTTCTCAGATTCCACAGAAATAAGGCTAGCAAAGAGATCCACGAAATACAGATGTAACTCTGTGAGATGAATTAACAGAACACTAAGCAGTTTCTCAGAAAGCTTCTTTCCAGATTTCATCTGAGGATATTTCCTTTATCACCATAGCCCTCTATGGGATTCCAAATATCACTTTGACAATTCCACAAGAACTGTCTTAGCGAAAGGCTTCTTGAGGGGAAAGCTGTAACTCTGTGAGATGATTTCACAGAACACAAAGAAGTTTCTCAGAAAGCTTCTTTCTCTTTGTTATCGGAGGGTATTTCCTTTGGCCCTATAGTCTTCCAAGGGATCCGAAATATCTGTTCTCAGATTCCACAGAAATAAGGCTAGCAAAGAGATCCACGAAACACAAATTTAATTCTGGGAGATGAATTAACAGAACACTAAGCAGTTTCTCAGAAAGCTTCTTTCCAGATTTCATCTCAGGATATTTCCATTATCACCATAGCCCTCTATGGGATTCCAAATATCACTTTGACAATTCCACAAGAACTGTCTTAGCGAAAGGCTTCTTGAGGGGAAAGCTGTAACTCTGTGAGATGATTTCACACAACACAAAGAAGTTTCTCAGAAAGCTTCTTTCTCTTTGTTATCGGAGGATATTTCCTTTGTACCTATAGTCTTCCAAGGGATCCGAAATATCTGTTCTCAGATTCCACAGAAATAAGGCTAGCAAAGAGATCCACGAAATACAGATGTAGCTCTGCGAGATGAATTAACAGAACACTAAGCAGTTTCTCAGAAAGCTTCTTTCCAGATTTCATCTGAGGATATTTCCTTTTTCACCATAGCCCACTATGGGCTTCCAAATGTCACTTTGCCAATTCCACAAGAACTCTCTTGGGGAAAGGCTTCTTGAGGGGAAAGCTGTAACTCTGTGAGATGATTTCAGAGAACACAAAGGAGTTTCTCAGAAAGCTTCTTTCTCTTTGTTATCGGAGGATATTTCCTTTGGCCCTATAGTCTTCCAAGGGATCCGAAATATCTGTTCTCAGATTCCACAGAAATAAGGCTAGCAACGAGATCCACGAAATACAGATGTAACTCTGTGAGATGAATTAACAGAACACTAAGCAGTTTCTCAGAAAGCTTCTTTCCAGATTTCATCTGAGGATATTTCCTTTATCACCATAGCCCTCTATGGGATTCCAAATATCACTTTGACAATTCCACAAGAACTGTCTTAGCGAAAGGCTTCTTGAGGGGAAAGCTGTAACTCTGTGAGATGATTTCACAGAACACAAAGAAGTTTCTCAGAAAGCTTCTTTCTCTTTGTTATCGGAGGATATTTCCTTTGTCCCTATAGTCTTCCAAGGGATCCGAAATATCTGTTCTCAGATTCCACAGAAATAAGGCTAGCAAAGAGATCCACGAAATACAGATGTAACTCTGTGAGATGAATTAACAGAACACTAAGCAGTTTCTCAGAAAGCTTCTTTCCAGATTTCATCTGAGGATATTTCCTTTTTCACCATAGCCCACTATGGGCTTCCAAATATCACTTTGCCAATTCCACAAGAACTCTCTTGGGGAAAGGCTTCTTGAGGGGAAAGCTGTAACTCTGTGAGATGATTTCACAGAACACAAAGGAGTTTCTCAGAAAGCTTCTTTCTCTTTGTTATCGGAGGATATTTCCTTTGTCCCTATATTCTACCAAGGGATCCGACATATCTTTTCTGAGATTCCACAGAAATAAGGCTAGCAAAGAAATCCACGAAATACAGATGTAACTCTGTGAGATGAATTAACAGAACACTAAGCAGTTTCTCAGAAAGCTTCTTTCCAGATTTCATCTGAGGATATTTCCTTTTTCACCATAGCCCTCTATGGGCTTCCAAATATCACTTTGCCAATTCACCAAGAACAGTCTTAGCGAAAGGCTTCTTGAGGGGAAAGCTGTAACTCTGTGAGATGATTTCACAGAACACAAAGAAGTTTCTCAGAAAGCTTCTTTCTCTTTGTTATCGGAGGATATTTCCTTTGTCCCTATAGTCTTCCAAGGGATCCGAAATATCTGTTCTCAGATTCCACAGAAATAAGGCTAGCAACGAGATCCACGAAATACAGATGTAACTCTGTGAGATGAATTAACAGAACACTAAGCAGTTTCTCAGAAAGCTTCTTTCCAGATTTCATCTGAGGATATTTCCTTTATCACCATAGCCCTCTATGGGATTCCAAATATCACTTTGACAATTCCACAAGAACTGTCTTAGCGAAAGGCTTCTTGAGGGGAAAGCTGTAACTCTGTGAGATGATTTCACAGAACACAAAGAAGTTTCTCAGAAAGCTTCTTTCTCTTTGTTATCGGAGGATATTTCCTTTGTCCCTATAGTCTTCCAAGGGATCCGAAATATCTGTTCTCAGATTCCACAGAAATAAGGCTAGCAAAGAGATCCACGAAATACAGATGTAACTCTGTGAGATGAATTAACAGAACACTAAGCAGTTTCTCAGAAAGCTTCTTTCCAGATTTCATCTGAGGATATTTCCTTTTTCACCATAGCCCACTATGGGCTTCCAAATATCACTTTGCCAATTCCACAAGAACTCTCTTGGGGAAAGGCTTCTTGAGGGGAAAGCTGTAACTCTGTGAGATGATTTCACAGAACACAAAGGAGTTTCTCAGAAAGCTTCTTTCTCTTTGTTATCGGAGGATATTTCCTTTGTCCCTATATTCTACCAAGGGATCCGACATATCTTTTCTGAGATTCCACAGAAATAAGGCTAGCAAAGAAATCCACGAAATACAGATGTAACTCTGTGAGATGAATTAACAGAACACTAAGCAGTTTCTCAGAAAGCTTCTTTCCAGATTTCATCTGAGGATATTTCCTTTTTCACCATAGCCCTCTATGGGCTTCCAAATATCACTTTGCCAATTCACCAAGAACAGTCTTAGCGAAAGGCCTCTTGAGGGGAAAGCTGTAACTCTGTGAGATGATTTCACAGAACACAAAGAAGTTTCTCAGAAAGCTTCTTTCTCTTTGTTATCGGAGGATATTTCCTTTGTCCCTATAGTCTTCCAAGGGATCCGAAATATCTGTTCTCAGATTCCACAGAAATAAGGCTAGCAAAGAGATCCACGAAATACAGATGTAACTCTGTGAGATGAATTAACAGAACACTAAGCAGTTTCTCAGAAAGCTTCTTTCCAGATTTCATCTGAGGATATTTCCTTTATCACCATAGCCCTCTATGGGATTCCAAATATCACTTTGACAATTCCACAAGAACTGTCTTAGCGAAAGGCTTCTTGAGGGGAAAGCTGTAACTCTGTGAGATGATTTCACAGAACACAAAGAAGTTTCTCAGAAAGCTTCTTTCTCTTTGTTATCGGAGGGTATTTCCTTTGGCCCTATAGTCTTCCAAGGGATCCGAAATATCTGTTCTCAGATTCCACAGAAATAAGGCTAGCAAAGAGATCCACGAAACACAAATTTAATTCTGGGAGATGAATTAACAGAACACTAAGCAGTTTCTCAGAAAGCTTCTTTCCAGATTTCATCTCAGGATATTTCCATTATCACCATAGCCCTCTATGGGATTCCAAATATCACTTTGACAATTCCACAAGAACTGTCTTAGCGAAAGGCTTCTTGAGGGGAAAGCTGTAACTCTGTGAGATGATTTCACACAACACAAAGAAGTTTCTCAGAAAGCTTCTTTCTCTTTGTTATCGGAGGATATTTCCTTTGTACCTATAGTCTTCCAAGGGATCCGAAATATCTGTTCTCAGATTCCACAGAAATAAGGCTAGCAAAGAGATCCACGAAATACAGATGTAGCTCTGCGAGATGAATTAACAGAACACTAAGCAGTTTCTCAGAAAGCTTCTTTCCAGATTTCATCTGAGGATATTTCCTTGTTCACCATAGCCCACTATGGGCTTCCAAATGTCACTTTGCCAATTCCACAAGAACTCTCTTGGGGAAAGGCTTCTTGAGGGGAAAGCTGTAACTCTGTGAGATGATTTCAGAGAACACAAAGGAGTTTCTCAGAAAGCTTCTTTCTCTTTGTTATCGGAGGATATTTCCTTTGGCCCTATAGTCTTCCAAGGGATCCGAAATATCTGTTCTCAGATTCCACAGAAATAAGGCTAGCAAAGAGATCCACGAAATACAGATGTAACTCTGTGAGATGAATTAACAGAACACTAAGCAGTTTCTCAGAAAGCTTCTTTCCAGATTTCATCTGAGGATATTTCCTTTATCACCATAGCCCTCTATGGGATTCCAAATATCACTTTGACAATTCCACAAGAACTGTCTTAGCGAAAGGCTTCTTGAGGGGATAGCTGTAACTCTGTGAGATGATTTCACAGAACACAAAGAAGTTTCTCAGAAAGCTTCTTTCTCTTTGTTATCGGAGGGTATTTCCTTTGGCCCTATAGTCTTCCAAGGGATCCGAAATATCTGTTCTCAGATTCCACAGAAATAAGGCTAGCAAAGAGATCCACGAAACACAAATTTAATTCTGGGAGATGAATTAACAGAACACTAAGCAGTTTCTCAGAAAGCTTCTTTCCAGATTTCATCTCAGGATATTTCCATTATCACCATAGCCCTCTATGGGATTCCAAATATCACTTTGACAATTCCACAAGAACTGTCTTAGCGAAAGGCTTCTTGAGGGGAAAGCTGTAACTCTGTGAGATGATTTCACACAACACAAAGAAGTTTCTCAGAAAGCTTCTTTCTCTTTGTTATCGGAGGATATTTCCTTTGTCCCTATAGTCTTCCAAGGGATCCGAAATATCTGTTCTCAGATTCCACAGAAATAAGGCTAGCAAAGAGATCCACGAAATACAGATGTAGCTCTGCGAGATGAATTAACAGAACACTAAGCAGTTTCTCAGAAAGCTTCTTTCCAGATTTCATCTGA
The DNA here is from genome assembly GCF_043159975.1 of Macaca nemestrina. Lineage (NCBI taxonomy): Eukaryota > Metazoa > Chordata > Mammalia > Primates > Cercopithecidae > Macaca > Macaca nemestrina. Next base: position 89,757,900 of record NC_092137.1, on the reverse strand, counting down.
GGATATTTCCTTTTTCACCATAGCCCACTATGGGCTTCCAAATGTCACTTTGCCAATTCCACAAGAACTCTCTTGGGGAAAGGCTTCTTGAGGGGAAAGCTGTAACTCTGTGAGATGATTTCAGAGAACACAAAGGAGTTTCTCAGAAAGCTTCTTTCTCTTTGTTATCGGAGGATATTTCCTTTGGCCCTATAGTCTTCCAAGGGATCCGAAATATCTGTTCTCAGATTCCACAGAAATAAGGCTAGCAACGAGATCCACGAAATACAGATGTAACTCTGTGAGATGAATTAACAGAACACTAAGCAGTTTCTCAGAAAGCTTCTTTCCAGATTTCATCTGAGGATATTTCCTTTATCACCATAGCCCTCTATGGGATTCCAAATATCACTTTGACAATTCCACAAGAACTGTCTTAGCGAAAGGCTTCTTGAGGGGAAAGCTGTAACTCTGTGAGATGATTTCACAGAACACAAAGAAGTTTCTCAGAAAGCTTCTTTCTCTTTGTTATCGGAGGATATTTCCTTTGTCCCTATAGTCTTCCAAGGGATCCGAAATATCTGTTCTCAGATTCCACAGAAATAAGGCTAGCAAAGAGATCCACGAAATACAGATGTAACTCTGTGAGATGAATTAACAGAACACTAAGCAGTTTCTCAGAAAGCTTCTTTCCAGATTTCATCTGAGGATATTTCCTTTTTCACCATAGCCCACTATGGGCTTCCAAATATCACTTTGCCAATTCCACAAGAACTCTCTTGGGGAAAGGCTTCTTGAGGGGAAAGCTGTAACTCTGTGAGATGATTTCACAGAACACAAAGGAGTTTCTCAGAAAGCTTCTTTCTCTTTGTTATCGGAGGATATTTCCTTTGTCCCTATATTCTACCAAGGGATCCGACATATCTTTTCTGAGATTCCACAGAAATAAGGCTAGCAAAGAAATCCACGAAATACAGATGTAACTCTGTGAGATGAATTAACAGAACACTAAGCAGTTTCTCAGAAAGCTTCTTTCCAGATTTCATCTGAGGATATTTCCTTTTTCACCATAGCCCTCTATGGGCTTCCAAATATCACTTTGCCAATTCACCAAGAACAGTCTTAGCGAAAGGCTTCTTGAGGGGAAAGCTGTAACTCTGTGAGATGATTTCACACAACACAAAGAAGTTTCTCAGAAAGCTTCTTTCTCTTTGTTATCGGAGGATATTTCCTTTGTCCCTATAGTCTTCCAAGGGATCCGAAATATCTGTTCTCAGATTCCACAGAAATAAGGCTAGCAAAGAGATCCACGATATACAGATGGAGCTCTGTGAGATGAATTAACAGAACACTAAGCAGATTCTCAGAAAGCTTCTTTCCAGATTTCATCTGAGGATATTTCCTTTTTCACCATAGCCCACTATGGGCTTCCAAATGTCACTTTCCCAATTCCACAAGAACTCTCTTGGGGAAAGGCTTCATGAGGGGAAAGCTGTAACTCTGTGAGATGATTTCACAGAACACAAAGGAGTTTCTCAGAAAGCTTCTTTCTCTTTGTTATCGGAGGATATTTCCTTTGGCCCTATAGTCTTCCAAGGGATCCGAAGTATCTGTTCTGAGATTCCACAGAAATAAGGCTAGCAAAGAGATCCACGAAATACAGATGTAACTCTGTGAGATGAATTAACAGAACACTAAGCAGTTTCTCAGAAAGCTTCTTTCCAGATTTCATCTGAGGATATTTCCTTTTTCACCATAGCCCTCTATGGGCTTCCAAATATCACTTTGCTAATTCTACAAGAACTGTATTAGCGAAAGGCTTCTTGAGGGGAAAGCTGTAACTCTGTGAGATGATTTCACAGAACACAAAGAAGTTTCTCAGAAAGCTTCTTTCTCTTTATTATCGGAGCATATTTCCTTTGGCCCTATAGTCTTCCAAGGGATCCGAAATATCTGTTCTCAGATTCCACAGAAATAAGGCTAGCAAAGAGATCCACGAAATACAGATGTAACTCTGTGAGTTGAAGTAACGGAACACTAAGCAGTTTCTCAGAAAGCTTCTTTCCAGATTTCATCTGAGGATATTTCCTTTTTCACCATAGCCCTCTATGGGCTCCAAATGTCACCTTGCCAATTCCACAAGAACTGTCTTGGCGTAAGGCTTCTTGAGGGGAATGCTGTAACTCTGTGAGATGATTTCACAGAAACAAAGAAGTTTCTCAGAAAGCTTCTTTCTCTTTGTTATCGGAGGATATTTCCTTTGGCCCTATAGTCTTCCAAGGGATCCGAAATATCTGTTCTCAGATTCCACAGAAATAAGGCTAGCAAAGAGATCCACGAAATACTGATGTAACTCTGTGAGATGAATTAACAGAACACTAAGCAGTTTCTGAGAAAGCTTCTTTCCAGATTTCATCTGAGGATATTTCCTTTTTCACCATAGCCCTCTATGGGATTCCAAATATCACTTTGCCAATTCCGCAAGAACTGTCTTAGCGAAAGGCTTCTTGAGGGGAACGCTGTAACTCTGTGAGATGATTTCACAGAACCCAAAGAAGTTTCTCAGAAATCTTCTTTCTCTTTGTTATCGGAGGATATTTCCTTTGGCCCTATAGTCTTCCAAGGGATCCCAAATATCTGTTCTCAGATTCCACAGAAATAAGGCTACCAAAGAGATCCACGAAAACAGATGTAACTCTGTGAGATGAATTAACAGAACACTAAGCAGTTTCTCAGAAAGCTTCTTTCCAGATTTCATCTGAGCATATTTCCTTTTTCTCCATAGCCCTCTTTTGGGCTTCCAAATATCACTTTGCCAATTCCACAAGAACTGTCTTAGCGAAAGGCTTCTTGAGGGGAAAGCTTTAACTCTGTGAGATGATTTCACAGAACACAAAGAAGTTTCTCAGAAAGCTTCTTTCTCTTTGTTATCGGAGGATACTTCCTTTGGCCCTATAGTCTTCCAAGGGATCTGAAATATCTGTTCTCAGATTCCACAGAAATAAGGCTAGCAAAGAGATCCACGAAATACAGATGTAACTCTGTGAGATGAATTAACAGAACACTAAGCAGTTTCTAAGAAAGCTTCTTTCCAGATTTCATCTGAGGATATTTCCTTTTTGACCATAGCCCTCTATGGGCTTCCAAATATCACTTTGCCAATTCTACAAGAACTGTCTTAGCGAAAGGCTTCTTGAGGGGAAAGCTGTAACTCTGTGAGATGATTTCACAGAACACAAAGAAGTTTCTCAGAAAGCTTCTTTCTCTTTGTTATCGGAGCATATTTCCTTTGGCCCTATAGTCTTCCAAGGGATCCGAAATATCTGTTCTCAGATTCCACAGAAATAAGGCTAGCAAAGAGATCCACGAAATACAGATGTAACTCTGTGAGATGAATTAACAGAACACTAAGCAGTTTCTCAGAAAGCTTCTTTCCAGATTTCATCTGAGCGTATTTCATTTTTCACCATAGCCCTCTTTTGGCCTTCCAAATATCACTTTGCCAATTCCACAAGAACTGTCTTAGTGAAAGGCTTCTTGAGGGGAAAGCTGTAACTCTGTGAGATGATTTCACAGAACACAAAGAAGTTTCTCAGAAAGCTTCTTTCTCTTTGTTATCGGAGGATATTTCCTTTGGCCCTATAGTCTTCCAAGGGATCCGAAATATCTGTTCTCAGATTCCACAGAAATAAGGCTAGCAAAGAGATCCACGAAATACAGATGTAACTCTGTGAGATGAATTAACAGAACACTAAGCAGTTTCTCAGAAAGCTTCTTTCCAGATTTCATCTGAGGATATTTCCTTTTTCACCATAGCCCTCTAGGGGCTTCCAAATATCACTTTCCCAATTCTACAAGAACTGTCTTAGCGAAAGGCTTCTTGAGGGGAAAGCTGAAACTCTGTGAGATGATTTCACAGAACACAAAAAAGTTTCTCAGAAAGCTTCTTTCTCTTTGTTATCGGAGCATATTTCCTTTGGCCCTATAGTCTTCCAATGGATCCGAAATATCTGTTCTCAGATTCCACAGAAATAAGGATAGCAAAGAGATCCACGAAATACAGATGTAACTCTGTGAGATGAATTAACAGAACACTATGCAGTTTCTCAGAAAGCTTCTTTCCATATTTCATCTGAGGATATTTCCTTTTTCAACATAGCCCTCTATGGGCTTCCAAATGTCACTTTGCCAATTCCACAAGAACTGTCTTGGCAAAAGGCTTCTGGAGGGGAAAGCTGTAACTCTGTGAGATGATTTCACAGAACACAAAGAAGTTTCTCAGAAATCTTCTTTCTCTTTGTTATCGGAGGATATTTCTTTGGCCCTATAGTCTTCCAAGGGATCCGAAATATCTGTTCTCAGATTCCACAAAAATAAGGCTACCAAAGAGATCCACGAAAACCAATGTAACACTGTGAGATGAATTAACAGAACACTAAGCAGTTTCTCAGAAAGCTTCTTTCCAGATTTCATCTGAGCATATTTCCTTTTTCTCCATATCCCTCTTTTGGGCTTCCAAATATCACTTTGCCAATTCCACAAGAACTGTCTTAGCGAAAGGCTTCTTGAGGGGAAAGCTTTAACTCTGTGAGATGATTTCACAGAACACAAAGAAGTTTCTCAGAAAGCTTCTTTCTCTTTGTTATCGGAGGATATTTCCTTTGGCCCTATAGTCTTCCAAGGGATCCGAAATATCTGTTCTCAGATTCCACAGAAATAAGGCTAGCAAAGAGATCCACGAAATACAGATGTAACTCTGTGAGATGAATTAACAGAACACTAAGCAGTTTCTCAGAAAGCTTCTTTCCAGATTTCATCTGAGGATATTTCCTTTTTCACCATAGCCCTCTATGGGATTCCAAATATCACTTTGCCAATTCCACAAGAACTGTCTTAGCGAAAGGCTTCTTGAGGGGAAAGCTGTAACTCTGTGAGATGATTTCACAGAACACAAAGAAGTTTCTCAGAAAGATTCTTTCTCTTTGTTATCGGAGGATATTTCCTTTGGCCCTATAGTCTTCCAAAGGATCCGAAATATCTGTTCTCAGATTCCACAGAAATAAGGCTAGCAAAGAGATCCACGAAACACAGATGTAACTCTGTGAGGTGAATTAACAGAACACTAAGCAGTTTCTCAGAAAGCTTCTTTCCAGATTTCATCTGAGCATATTTCCTTTTTCACCATAGCCCTCTTTTGGGCTTCCAAATATCACTTTGCCAATTCCACAAGAACTGTCTTAGCGAAAAGCTTCTTGAGCGGAAAGCTGTAACTCTGTGTTATGATTTCACAGAACACAAAGAAGTTTCTCAGAAAGCTTCTTTCTCTTTGTTATCGGAGGATATTTCCTTTGTCCCTATAGTCTTCCAAGGGATCCGAAATATCTGTTCTCAGATTCCACAGAAATAAGGCTAGCAAAGAGATCCACGAAATACAGATGTAACTCTGTGAGATGAATTAACAGAACACTAAGCAGTTTCTCAGAAAGCTTCTTTCCAGATTTCATCTGAGGATATTTCCTTTTTCACCATAGCCCTCTATGGGCTTCCAAATATCACTTTGCCAATTCTACAAGAACTGTCTTAGCGAAAGGCTTCTTGAGGGGAAAGCTGTAACTCTGTGAGATGATTTCACAGAACACAAAGAAGTTTCTCAGAAAGCTTCTTTCTCTTTGTTATCGGAGGATATTTCCTTTGGCCCTATAGTCTTCCAAGGCATCCGAAATATCTGTTCTCAGATTCCACAGAAATAAGGCTAGCAAAGAGATCCACGAAATACAGATGTAACTCTGTGAGATGAATTAACAGAACACTAAGCAGTTTCTCAGAAACCTTCTTTCCAGATTTCATCTGAGGATATTTCCTTTTTCACCATAGCCCTCTATGGGCTCCAAATGTCACCTTGCCAATTCCACAAGAACTGTCTTGGCGTAAAGCTTCTTGAGGGGAAAGCTGTAACTCTATGAGATGATTTCACAGAACACAAAGAAGTTTCTCAGAAAGCTTCTTTCTCTTTGTTATCGGAGGATATTTCCTTTGGCCCTATAGTCTTCCAAGGCATCCGAAATATCTGTTCTCAGATTCCACAGAAATAAGGCTAGCAAAGAGATCCACGAAATACAGATGTAACTCTGTGAGATGAATTAACAGAACACTAAGCAGTTTCTCAGAAACCTTCTTTCCAGATTTCATCTGAGGATATTTCCTTTTTCACCATAGCCCTCTATGGGCTCCAAATGTCACCTTGCCAATTCCACAAGAACTGTCTTGGCGTAAAGCTTCTTGAGGGGAAAGCTGTAACTCTTTGAGATGATTTCACAGAACACAAAGAAGTTTCTCAGAAAGCTTCTTTCTATTTGTTATCGGAGCATATTTCCTTTGGCCATATAGTCTTCCAAGGGATCCGAAATATCTGTTCTCAGATTCCACAGAAATAAGGCTAGCAAAGAGATCCACGAAATACAGATGTAGCTCTGTGAGATGAATTAACAGAACACTAAGCAGTTTCTCAGAAAGCTTCTTTCCAGATTTCATCTGAGGATATTTCCTTTTTCACCATAGCCCACTATGGGCTTCCAAATGTCACTTTGCCAATTCCACAAGAACTCTCTTGGGGAAAGGCTTCTTGAGTGGAAAGCTGTAACTCTGTGAGATGATTTCACAGAACACAAAGGAGTTTCTCAGAAAGCTTCTTTCTCTTTGTTATCGGAGGATATTTCCTTTGGCCCTATAGTCTTCCAAGGGATCCGACATATCTGTTCTCAGATTCCACAGAAATAAGGCTAGCATAGAGATCCACGAAATACAGATGTAACTCTGTGAGATGAATTAACAGAACACTAAGCAGTTTCTCAGAAAGCTTCTTTCCAGATTTCATCTGAGGATATTTCCTTTTTCACCATAGCCCTCTATGGGCTTCCAAATATCACTTTGCCAATTCACCAAGAACTGTCTTAGCGAAAGGCTTCTTGAGGGGAAAGCTGTAACTCTGTGAGATGATTTCACAGAACACAAAGAAGTTTCTCAGAAAGCTTCTTTCTCTTTGTTATCGGAGGATATTTCCTTTGTCCCTATAGTCTTCCAAGGGATCCGAAATATCTGTTCTCAGATTCCACAGAAATAAGGCTAGCAAAGAGATCCACGAAATACAAATTTAATTCTGTGAGATTAATTAACAGAACACTACGCAGTTTCTCAGAAAGCTTCTTTCCAGATTTCATCTGAGGATATTTCCTTTTTCACCATAGCCCTCAATGTGCTCCAAATGTCACCTTGCCAATTCCACAAGAACTGTCTTGGCGAAAGACTTCTTGAGGGGAAAGCTGTAACTCTGTGAGATGATTTCACAGAACACAAAGAAGTTTCTCAGAAAGCTTCTTTCTCTTTGTTATCGGAGGATATTTCCTTTGGCCCTATAGTCTTCCAAGGGATCCGAAATATCTGTTCTCAGATTCCACAGAAATAAGGCTAGCAAAGAGATCCACGAAATACAGATGTAACTCTGTGAGATGAATTAACAGAACACTAAGCAGTTTCTCAGAAAGCTTCTTTCCAGATTTCATCTGAGGATATTTCCTTTATCACCATAGCCCTCTATGGGATTCCAAATATCACTTTGACAATTCCACAAGAACTGTCTTAGCGAAAGGCTTCTTGAGGGGAAAGCTGTAACTCTGTGAGATGATTTCACAGAACACAAAGAAGTTTCTCAGAAAGCTTCTTTCTCTTTGTTATCGGAGGGTATTTCCTTTGGCCCTATAGTCTTCCAAGGGATCCGAAATATCTGTTCTCAGATTCCACAGAAATAAGGCTAGCAAAGAGATCCACGAAACACAAATTTAATTCTGGGAGATGAATTAACAGAACACTAAGCAGTTTCTCAGAAAGCTTCTTTCCAGATTTCATCTCAGGATATTTCCATTATCACCATAGCCCTCTATGGGATTCCAAATATCACTTTGACAATTCCACAAGAACTGTCTTAGCGAAAGGCTTCTTGAGGGGAAAGCTGTAACTCTGTGAGATGATTTCACACAACACAAAGAAGTTTCTCAGAAAGCTTCTTTCTCTTTGTTATCGGAGGATATTTCCTTTGTCCCTATAGTCTTCCAAGGGATCCGAAATATCTGTTCTCAGATTCCACAGAAATAAGGCTAGCAAAGAGATCCACGAAATACAGATGTAGCTCTGCGAGATGAATTAACAGAACACTAAGCAGTTTCTCAGAAAGCTTCTTTCCAGATTTCATCTGAGGATATTTCCTTTTTCACCATAGCCCACTATGGGCTTCCAAATGTCACTTTGCCAATTCCACAAGAACTCTCTTGGGGAAAGGCTTCTTGAGGGGAAAGCTGTAACTCTGTGAGATGATTTCAGAGAACACAAAGGAGTTTCTCAGAAAGCTTCTTTCTCTTTGTTATCGGAGGATATTTCCTTTGGCCCTATAGTCTTCCAAGGGATCCGAAATATCTGTTCTCAGATTCCACAGAAATAAGGCTAGCAACGAGATCCACGAAATACAGATGTAACTCTGTGAGATGAATTAACAGAACACTAAGCAGTTTCTCAGAAAGCTTCTTTCCAGATTTCATCTGAGGATATTTCCTTTATCACCATAGCCCTCTATGGGATTCCAAATATCACTTTGACAATTCCACAAGAACTGTCTTAGCGAAAGGCTTCTTGAGGGGAAAGCTGTAACTCTGTGAGATGATTTCACAGAACACAAAGAAGTTTCTCAGAAAGCTTCTTTCTCTTTGTTATCGGAGGATATTTCCTTTGTCCCTATAGTCTTCCAAGGGATCCGAAATATCTGTTCTCAGATTCCACAGAAATAAGGCTAGCAAAGAGATCCACGAAATACAGATGTAACTCTGTGAGATGAATTAACAGAACAATAAGCAGTTTCTCAGAAAGCTTCTTTCCAGATTTCATCTGAGGATATTTCCTTTTTCACCATAGCCCACTATGGGCTTCCAAATGTCACTTTGCCAATTCCACAAGAACTCTCTTGGGGAAAGGCTTCTTGAGGGGAAAGCTGTAACTCTGTGAGATGATTTCACAGAACACAAAGGAGTTTCTCAGAAAGCTTCTTTCTCTTTGTTATCGGAGGATATTTCCTTTGTCCCTATATTCTTCCAAGGGATCCGACATATCTTTTCTGAGATTCCACAGAAATAAGGCTAGCAAAGAAATCCACGAAATACAGATGTAACTCTGTGAGATGAATTAACAGAACACTAAGCAGTTTCTCAGAAAGCTTCTTTCCAGATTTCATCTGAGGATATTTCCTTTTTCACCATAGCCCTCTAAGGGCTTCCAAATATCACTTTGCCAATTCACCAAGAACAGTCTTAGCGAAAGGCTTCTTGAGGGGAAAGCTGTAACTCTGTGAGATGATTTCACAGAACACAAAGAAGTTTCTCAGAAAGCTTCTTTCTCTTTGTTATCGGAGGATATTTCCTTTGTCCCTATAGTCTTCCAAGGGATCCGAAATATCTGTTCTCAGATTCCACAGAAATAAGGCTAGCAAAGAGATCCACGAAATACAAATTTAATTCTGTGAGATGAATTAACAGAACACTAAGCAGTTTCTCAGAAAGCTTCTTTCCAGATTTCATCTGAGGATATTTCCTTTTTCACCATAGCCCTCAATGGGCTCCAAATGTCACCTTGCCAATTCCACAAGAACTGTCTTGGCGAAAGGCTTCTTGAGGGGAAAGCTGTAACTCTGTGAGATGATTTCACAGAACACAAAGAAGTTTCTCAGAAAGCTTCTTTCTCTTTGTTATCGGAGGATATTTCCTTTGGCCCTATAGTCTTCCAAGGGATCCGAAATATCTGTTCTCAGATTCCACAGAAATAAGGCTAGCAAAGAGATCCACGAAATACAGATGTAACTCTGTGAGATGAATTAACAGAACACTAAGCAGTTTCTCAGAAAGCTTCTTTCCAGATTTCATCTGAGGATATTTCCTTTATCACCATAGCCCTCTATGGGATTCCAAATATCACTTTGACAATTCCACAAGAACTGTCTTAGCGAAAGGCTTCTTGAGGGGAAAGCTGTAACTCTGTGAGATGATTTCACACAACACAAAGAAGTTTCTCAGAAAGCTTCTTTCTCTTTGTTATCGGAGGATATTTCCTTTGTCCCTATAGTCTTCCAAGGGATCCGAAATATCTGTTCTCAGATTCCACAGAAATAAGGCTAGCAAAGAGATCCACGAAATACAGATGGAGCTCTGTGAGATGAATTAACAGAACACTAAGCAGATTCTCAGAAAGCTTCTTTCCAGATTTCATCTGAGGATATTTCCTTTTTCACCATAGCCCACTATGGGCTTCCAAATGTCACTTTCCCAATTCCACAAGAACTCTCTTGGGGAAAGGCTTCATGAGGGGAAAGCTGTAACTCTGTGAGATGATTTCACAGAACACAAAGGAGTTTCTCAGAAAGCTTCTTTCTCTTTGTTATCGGAGGATATTTCCTTTGGCCCTATAGTCTTCCAAGGGATCCGAAGTATCTGTTCTGAGATTCCACAGAAATAAGGCTAGCAAAGAGATCCACGAAATACAGATGTAACTCTGTGAGATGAATTAACAGAACACTAAGCAGTTTCTCAGAAAGCTTCTTTCCAGATTTCATCTGAGGATATTTCCTTTTTCACCATAGCCCTCTATGGGCTTCCAAATATCACTTTGCTAATTCTACAAGAACTGTCTTAGCGAAAGGCTTCTTGAGGGGAAAGCTGTAACTCTGTGAGATGATTTCACAGAACACAAAGAAGTTTCTCAGAAAGCTTCTTTCTCTTTATTATCGGAGCATATTTCCTTTGGCCCTATAGTCTTCCAAGGGATCCGAAATATCTGTTCTCAGATTCCACAGAAATAAGGCTAGCAAAGAGATCCACGAAATACAGATGTAGCTCTGCGAGATGAATTAACAGAACACTAAGCAGTTTCTCAGAAAGCTTCTTTCCAGATTTCATCTGAGGATATTTCCTTTTTCACCATAGCCCACTATGGGCTTCCAAATGTCACTTTGCCAATTCCACAAGAACTCTCTTGGGGAAAGGCTTCTTGAGGGGAAAGCTGTAACTCTGTGAGATGATTTCAGAGAACACAAAGGAGTTTCTCAGAAAGCTTCTTTCTCTTTGTTATCGGAGGATATTTCCTTTGGCCCTATAGTCTTCCAAGGGATCCGAAATATCTGTTCTCAGATTCCACAGAAATAAGGCTAGCAACGAGATCCACGAAATACAGATGTAACTCTGTGAGATGAATTAACAGAACACTAAGCAGTTTCTCAGAAAGCTTCTTTCCAGATTTCATCTGAGGATATTTCCTTTATCACCATAGCCCTCTATGGGATTCCAAATATCACTTTGACAATTCCACAAGAACTGTCTTAGCGAAAGGCTTCTTGAGGGGAAAGCTGTAACTCTGTGAGATGATTTCACAGAACACAAAGAAGTTTCTCAGAAAGCTTCTTTCTCTTTGTTATCGGAGGATATTTCCTTTGTCCCTATAGTCTTCCAAGGGATCCGAAATATCTGTTCTCAGATTCCACAGAAATAAGGCTAGCAAAGAGATCCACGAAATACAGATGTAACTCTGTGAGATGAATTAACAGAAGAATAAGCAGTTTCTCAGAAAGCTTCTTTCCAGATTTCATCTGAGGATATTTCCTTTTTCACCATAGCCCACTATGGGCTTCCAAATGTCACTTTGCCAATTCCACAAGAACTCTCTTGGGGAAAGGCTTCTTGAGGGGAAAGCTGTAACTCTGTGAGATGATTTCACAGAACACAAAGGAGTTTCTCAGAAAGCTTCTTTCTCTTTGTTATCGGAGGATATTTCCTTTGTCCCTATATTCTTCCAAGGGATCCGACATATCTTTTCTGAGATTCCACAGAAATAAGGCTAGCAAAGAAATCCACGAAATACAGATGTAACTCTGTGAGATGAATTAACAGAACACTAAGCAGTTTCTCAGAAAGCTTCTTTCCAGATTTCATCTGAGGATATTTCCTTTTTCACCATAGCCCTCTATGGGCTTCCAAATATCACTTTGCCAATTCACCAAGAACAGTCTTAGCGAAAGGCTTCTTGAGGGGAAAGCTGTAACTCTGTGAGATGATTTCACAGAACACAAAGAAGTTTCTCAGAAAGCTTCTTTCTCTTTGTTATCGGAGGATATTTCCTTTGTCCCTATAGTCTTCCAAGGGATCCGAAATATCTGTTCTCAGATTCCACAGAAATAAGGCTAGCAAAGAGATCCACGAAATACAAATTTAATTCTGTGAGATTAATTAACAGAACACTAAGCAGTTTCTCAGAAAGCTTCTTTCCAGATTTCATCTGAGGATATTTCCTTTTTCACCATAGCCCTCAATGGGCTCCAAATGTCACCTTGCCAATTCCACAAGAACTGTCTTGGCGAAAGGCTTCTTGAGGGGAAAGCTGTAACTCTGTGAGATGATTTCACAGAACACAAAGAAGTTTCTCAGAAAGCTTCTTTCTCTTTGTTATCGGAGGATATTTCCTTTGGCCCTATAGTCTTCCAAGGGATCCGAAATATCTGTTCTCAGATTCCACAGAAATAAGGCTAGCAAAGAGATCCACGAAATACAGATGTAACTCTGTGAGATGAATTAACAGAACACTAAGCAGTTTCTCAGAAAGCTTCTTTCCAGATTTCATCTGAGGATATTTCCTTTATCACCATAGCCCTCTATGGGATTCCAAATATCACTTTGACAATTCCACAAGAACTGTCTTAGCGAAAGGCTTCTTGAGGGGAAAGCTGTAACTCTGTGAGATGATTTCACACAACACAAAGAAGTTTCTCAGAAAGCTTCTTTCTCTTTGTTATCGGAGGATATTTCCTTTGTCCCTATAGTCTTCCAAGGGATCCGAAATATCTGTTCTCAGATTCCACAGAAATAAGGCTAGCAAAGAGATCCACGAAATACAGATGGAGCTCTGTGAGATGAATTAACAGAACACTAAGCAGATTCTCAGAAAGCTTCTTTCCAGATTTCATCTGAGGATATTTCCTTTTTCACCATAGCCCACTATGGGCTTCCAAATGTCACTTTCCCAATTCCACAAGAACTCTCTTGGGGAAAGGCTTCATGAGGGGAAAGCTGTAACTCTGTGAGATGATTTCACAGAACACAAAGGAGTTTCTCAGAAAGCTTCTTTCTCTTTGTTATCGGAGGATATTTCCTTTGGCCCTATAGTCTTCCAAGGGATCCGAAGTATCTGTTCTGAGATTCCACAGAAATAAGGCTAGCAAAGAGATCCACGAAATACAGATGTAACTCTGTGAGATGAATTAACAGAACACTAAGCAGTTTCTCAGAAAGCTTCTTTCCAGATTTCATCTGAGGATATTTCCTTTTTCACCATAGCCCTCTATGGGCTTCCAAATATCACTTTGCCAATTCCACAAGAAATCTCTTGGGTAAAGGCTTCTTGAGGGGAAAGCTGTAACTCTGTGAGATGATTTCACAGAACACAAAGAAGTTTCTCAGAAAGCTTCTTTCTCTTTATTATCGGAGCATATTTCCTTTGGCCCTATAGTCTTCCAAGGGATCCGAAATATCTGTTCTCAGATTCCACAGAAATAAGGCTAGCAAAGAGATCCACGAAATACAGATGTAACTCTGTGAGTTGAAGTAACAGAACACTAAGCAGTTTCTCAGAAAGCTTCTTTCCAGATTTCATCTGAGGATATTTCCTTTTTCACCATAGCCCTCTATGGGCTCCAAATGTCACCTTGCCAATTCCACAAGAACTGTCTTGGCGTAAGGCTTCTTGAGGGGAATGCTGTAACTCTGTGAGATGATTTCACAGAAACAAAGAAGTTTCTCAGAAAGCTTCTTTCTCTTTGTTATCGGAGGATATTTCCTTTGGCCCTATAGTCTTCCAAGGGATCCGAAATATCTGTTCTCAGATTCCACAGAAATAAGGCTAGCAAAGAGATCCACGAAATACTGATGTAACTCTGTGAGATGAATTAACAGAACACTAAGCAGTTTCTGAGAAAGCTTCTTTCCAGATTTCATCTGAGGATATTTCCTTTTTCACCATAGCCCTCTATGGGATTCCAAATATCACTTTGCCAATTCCGCAAGAACTGTCTTAGCGAAAGGCTTCTTGAGGGTAAAGCTGTAACTCTGTGAGATGATATCACAGAACACAAAGGAGTTTCTCAGAAAGCTTCTTTCTCTTTGTTATCGGAGGATATTTCCTTTGGCCCTATAGTCTTCCAAGGGATCCGAAGTATCTGTTCTGAGATTCCACAGAAATAAGGCTAGCAAAGAGATCCACGAAATACAGATGTAACTCTGTGAGATGAATTAACAGAACACTAAGCAGTTTCTCAGAAAGCTTCTTTCCAGATTTCATCTGAGGATATTTCCTTTTTCACCATAGCCCTCTATGGGCTTCCAAATATCACTTTGCTAATTCTACAAGAACTGTCTTAGCGAAAGGCTTCTTGAGGGGAAAGCTGTAACTCTGTGAGATGATTTCACAGAACACAAAGAAGTTTCTCAGAAAGCTTCTTTCTCTTTATTATCGGAGCATATTTCCTTTGGCCCTATAGTCTTCCAAGGGATCCGAAATATCTGTTCTCAGATTCCACAGAAATAAGGCTAGCAAAGAGATCCACGAAATACAGATGTAGCTCTGCGAGATGAATTAACAGAACACTAAGCAGTTTCTCAGAAAGCTTCTTTCCAGATTTCATCTGAGGATATTTCCTTTTTCACCATAGCCCACTATGGGCTTCCAAATGTCACTTTGCCAATTCCACAAGAACTCTCTTGGGGAAAGGCTTCTTGAGGGGAAAGCTGTAACTCTGTGAGATGATTTCAGAGAACACAAAGGAGTTTCTCAGAAAGCTTCTTTCTCTTTGTTATCGGAGGATATTTCCTTTGGCCCTATAGTCTTCCAAGGGATCCGAAATATCTGTTCTCAGATTCCACAGAAATAAGGCTAGCAACGAGATCCACGAAATACAGATGTAACTCTGTGAGATGAATTAACAGAACACTAAGCAGTTTCTCAGAAAGCTTCTTTCCAGATTTCATCTGAGGATATTTCCTTTATCACCATAGCCCTCTATGGGATTCCAAATATCACTTTGACAATTCCACAAGAACTGTCTTAGCGAAAGGCTTCTTGAGGGGAAAGCTGTAACTCTGTGAGATGATTTCACAGAACACAAAGAAGTTTCTCAGAAAGCTTCTTTCTCTTTGTTATCGGAGGATATTTCCTTTGTCCCTATAGTCTTCCAAGGGATCCGAAATATCTGTTCTCAGATTCCACAGAAATAAGGCTAGCAAAGAGATCCACGAAATACAGATGTAACTCTGTGAGATGAATTAACAGAAGAATAAGCAGTTTCTCAGAAAGCTTCTTTCCAGATTTCATCTGAGGATATTTCCTTTTTCACCATAGCCCACTATGGGCTTCCAAATGTCACTTTGCCAATTCCACAAGAACTCTCTTGGGGAAAGGCTTCTTGAGGGGAAAGCTGTAACTCTGTGAGATGATTTCACAGAACACAAAGGAGTTTCTCAGAAAGCTTCTTTCTCTTTGTTATCGGAGGATATTTCCTTTGTCCCTATATTCTTCCAAGGGATCCGACATATCTTTTCTGAGATTCCACAGAAATAAGGCTAGCAAAGAAATCCACGAAATACAGATGTAACTCTGTGAGATGAATTAACAGAACACTAAGCAGTTTCTCAGAAAGCTTCTTTCCAGATTTCATCTGAGGATATTTCCTTTTTCACCATAGCCCTCTATGGGCTTCCAAATATCACTTTGCCAATTCACCAAGAACAGTCTTAGCGAAAGGCTTCTTGAGGGGAAAGCTGTAACTCTGTGAGATGATTTCACAGAACACAAAGAAGTTTCTCAGAAAGCTTCTTTCTCTTTGTTATCGGAGGATATTTCCTTTGTCCCTATAGTCTTCCAAGGGATCCGAAATATCTGTTCTCAGATTCCACAGAAATAAGGCTAGCAAAGAGATCCACGAAATACAAATTTAATTCTGTGAGATTAATTAACAGAACACTAAGCAGTTTCTCAGAAAGCTTCTTTCCAGATTTCATCTGAGGATATTTCCTTTTTCACCATAGCCCTCAATGGGCTCCAAATGTCACCTTGCCAATTCCACAAGAACTGTCTTGGCGAAAGGCTTCTTGAGGGGAAAGCTGTAACTCTGTGAGATGATTTCACAGAACACAAAGAAGTTTCTCAGAAAGCTTCTTTCTCTTTGTTATCGGAGGATATTTCCTTTGGCCCTATAGTCTTCCAAGGGATCCGAAATATCTGTTCTCAGATTCCACAGAAATAAGGCTAGCAAAGAGATCCACGAAATACAGATGTAACTCTGTGAGATGAATTAACAGAACACTAAGCAGTTTCTCAGAAAGCTTCTTTCCAGATTTCATCTGAGGATATTTCCTTTATCACCATAGCCCTCTATGGGATTCCAAATATCACTTTGACAATTCCACAAGAACTGTCTTAGCGAAAGGCTTCTTGAGCGGAAAGCTGTAACTCTGTGAGATGATTTCACACAACACAAAGAAGTTTCTCAGAAAGCTTCTTTCTCTTTGTTATCGGAGGATATTTCCTTTGTCCCTATAGTCTTCCAAGGGATCCGAAATATCTGTTCTCAGATTCCACAGAAATAAGGCTAGCAAAGAGATCCACGAAATACAGATGGAGCTCTGTGAGATGAATTAACAGAACACTAAGCAGATTCTCAGAAAGCTTCTTTCCAGATTTCATCTGAGGATATTTCCTTTTTCACCATAGCCCACTATGGGCTTCCAAATGTCACTTTCCCAATTCCACAAGAACTCTCTTGGGGAAAGGCTTCATGAGGGGAAAGCTGTAACTCTGTGAGATGATTTCACAGAACACAAAGGAGTTTCTCAGAAAGCTTCTTTCTCTTTGTTATCGGAGGATATTTCCTTTGGCCCTATAGTCTTCCAAGGGATCCGAAGTATCTGTTCTGAGATTCCACAGAAATAAGGCTAGCAAAGAGATCCACGAAATACAGATGTAACTCTGTGAGATGAATTAACAGAACACTAAGCAGTTTCTCAGAAAGCTTCTTTCCAGATTTCATCTGAGGATATTTCCTTTTTCACCATAGCCCGCTATGGGCTTCCAAATATCACTTTGCCAATTCCACAAGAAATCTCTTGGGTAAAGGCTTCTTGAGGGGAAAGCTGTAACTCTGTGAGATGATTTCACAGAACACAAAGAAGTTTCTCAGAAAGCTTCTTTCTCTTTATTATCGGAGCATATTTCCTTTGGCCCTATAGTCTTCCAAGGGATCCGAAATATCTGTTCTCAGATTCCACAGAAATAAGGCTAGCAAAGAGATCCACGAAATACAGATGTAACTCTGTGAGTTGAAGTAACAGAACACTAAGCAGTTTCTCAGAAAGCTTCTTTCCAGATTTCATCTGAGGATATTTCCTTTTTCACCATAGCCCTCTATGGGCTCCAAATGTCACCTTGCCAATTCCACAAGAACTGTCTTGGCGTAAGGCTTCTTGAGGGGAATGCTGTAACTCTGTGAGATGATTTCACAGAAACAAAGAAGTTTCTCAGAAAGCTTCTTTCTCTTTGTTATCGGAGGATATTTCCTTTGGCCCTATAGTCTTCCAAGGGATCCGAAATATCTGTTCTCAGATTCCACAGAAATAAGGCTAGCAAAGAGATCCACGAAATACTGATGTAACTCTGTGAGATGAATTAACAGAACACTAAGCAGTTTCTGAGAAAGCTTCTTTCCAGATTTCATCTGAGGATATTTCCTTTTTCACCATAGCCCTCTATGGGATTCCAAATATCACTTTGCCAATTCCGCAAGAACTGTCTTAGCGAAAGGCTTCTTGAGGGGAAAGCTGTAACTCTGTGAGATGATTTCACAGAACACAAAGAAGTTTCTCAGAAAGCTTCTTTCTCTTTGTTATCGGAGGATACTTCCTTTGGCCCTATAGTCTTCCAAGGGATCCGAAATATCTGTTCTCAGATTCCACAGAAATAAGGCTAGCAAAGAGATCCACGAAATACAGATGTAACTCTGTGAGATGAATTAACAGAACACTAAGCAGTTTCTAAGAAAGCTTCTTTCCAGATTTCATCTGAGGATATTTCCTTTTTCACCATAGCCCTCTATGGGCTTCCAAATATCACTTTGCCAATTCTACAAGAACTGTCTTAGCGAAAGGCTTCTTGAGGGGAAAGCTGTAACTCTGTGAGATGATTTCACAGAACACAAAGAAGTTTCTCAGAAAGCTTCTTTCTCTTTGTTATCGGAGCATATTTCCTTTGGCCCTATAGTCTTCCAAGGGATCCGAAATATCTGTTCTCAGATTCCACAGAAATAAGGCTAGCAAAGAGATCCACGAAATACAGATGTAACTCTGTGAGATGAATTAACAGAACACTAAGCAGTTTCTCAGAAAGCTTCTTTCCAGATTTCATCTGAGCGTATTTCATTTTTCACCATAGCCCTCTTTTGGCCTTCCAAATATCACTTTGCCAATTCCACAAGAACTGTCTTAGCGAAAGGCTTCTTGAGGGGAAAGCTGTAACTCTGTGAGATGATTTCACAGAACACAAAGAAGTTTCTCAGAAAGCTTCTTTCTCTTTGTTATCGGAGGATATTTCCTTTGGCCCTATAGTCTTCCAAGGGATCCGAAATATCTGTTCTCAGATTCCACAGAAATAAGGCTAGCAAAGAGATCCACGAAATACAGATGTAACTCTGTGAGATGATTTCACAGAACACAAAGAAGTTTCTCAGAAATCTTCTTTCGCTTTGTTATCGGAGGATATTTCTTTGGCCCTATAGTCTTCCAAGGGATCCGAAATATCTGTTCTCAGATTCCACAAAAATAAGGCTACCAAAGAGATCCACGAAAACCAATGTAACACTGTGAGATGAATTAACAGAACACTAAGCAGTTTCTCAGAAAGCTTCTTTCCAGATTTCATCTGAGCATATTTCCTTTTTCTCCATATCCCTCTTTTGGGCTTCCAAATATCACTTTGCCAATTCCACAAGAACTGTCTTAGCGAAAGGCTTCTTGAGGGGAAAGCTGTAACTCTGTGTTATGATTTCACAGAACACAAAGAAGTTTCTCAGAAAGCTTCTTTCTCTTTGTTATCGGAGGATATTTCCTTTGGCCCTATAGTCTTCCAAGGGATCCGAAATATCTGTTCTCAGATTCCACAGAAATAAGGCTAGCAAAGAGATCCACGAAATACAGATGTAACTCTGTGAGATGAATTAACAGAATACTAAGCAGTTTCTCAGAAAGCTTCTTTCCAGATTTCATCTGAGGATATTTCCTTTTTCACCATAGCCCTCTATGGGCTTCCAAATATCACTTTGCCAATTCTACAAGAACTGTCTTAGCGAAAGGCTTCTTGAGGGGAAAGCTGTAACTCTGTGAGATGATTTCACAGAACACAAAGAAGTTTCTCAGAAAGCTTCTTTCTCTTTGTTATCGGAGGATATTTCCTTTGGCCCTATAGTCTTCCAAGGCATCCGAAATATCTGTTCTCAGATTCCACAGAAATAAGGCTAGCAAAGAGATCCACGAAATACAGATGTAACTCTGTGAGATGAATTAACAGAACACTAAGCAGTTTCTCAGAAACCTTCTTTCCAGATTTCATCTGAGGATATTTCCTTTTTCACCATAGCCCTCTATGGGCTCCAAATGTCACCTTGCCAATTCCACAAGAACTGTCTTGGCGTAAAGCTTCTTGAGGGGAAAGCTGTAACTCTTTGAGATGATTTCACAGAACACAAAGAAGTTTCTCAGAAAGCTTCTTTCTCTTTGTTATCGGAGGATATTTCCTTTGGCCCTATAGTCTTCCAAGGCATCCGAAATATCTGTTCTCAGATTCCACAGAAATAAGGCTAGCAAAGAGATCCACGAAATACAGATGTAACTCTGTGAGATGAATTAACAGAACACTAAGCAGTTTCTCAGAAACCTTCTTTCCAGATTTCATCTGAGGATATTTCCTTTTTCACCATAGCCCTCTATGGGCTCCAAATGTCACCTTGCCAATTCCACAAGAACTGTCTTGGCGTAAAGCTTCTTGAGGGGAAAGCTGTAACTCTTTGAGATGATTTCACAGAACACAAAGAAGTTTCTCAGAAAGCTTCTTTCTATTTGTTATCGGAGCATATTTCCTTTGGCCATATAGTCTTCCAAGGGATCCGAAATATCTGTTCTCAGATTCCACAGAAATAAGGCTAGCAAAGAGATCCACGAAATACAGATGTAACTCTGTGAGATGAATTAACAGAACACTAAGCAGTTTCTCAGAAAGCTTCTTTCCAGATTTCATCTGAGGATATTTCGTTATTCACCATAGCCCTCTATGGGCTTCCAAATATCACTTTGCCAATTCCACAAGAACTGTCTTAGCGAAAGGCTTCTTGAGGGGAAAGGTGTAACTCTGTGAGATGATTTCACAGAACACAAAGAAGTTTCTCAGAAAGCTTCTTTCTCTTTGTTATCGGAGCATATTTCCTTTGGCCCTATAGTCTTCCAAGGGTTCCGAAATATCTGTTCTCAGATTCCACAGAAATAAGGCTAGCAAAGAGATCCACGAAAAACAGATGTAACTCTGTGAGATGAATTAACAGAACACTAAGCTGTTTCTCAGAAAGCTTCTTTCCAGATTTCATCTGAGGATATTTCCTTTTTCACCATAGCCCTCAATGGGCTCCAAATGTCACCTTGCCAATTCCACAAGAACTGTCTTGGCGAAAGCCTTCTTTAGGGGAAATCTGTAACTCTGTGAGATGATTTCACAGAACACAAAGAAGTTTCTCAGAAAGCTTCTTTCTCTTTGTTATCGGAGGATATTTCCTTTGGCCCTATAGTCTTCCAAGGGATCCGAAATATCTGTTCTCAGATTCCAGAGAAATAAGGCTAGCAAAGAGATACACGAAATACTGATGTAACTCTGTGAGATGAATTAACAGAACACTAAGCAGTTTCTCAGAAAGCTACTTTCCAGATTTCATCTGAGGATATTTCCTTTTTCACCATAGCCCTCTATGGGCTTCCAAATATCACTCTGCCAATTCCACAAGAACTGTCTTAGTGAAAGGCTTCTTGAGGGGAAAACTGTAACTCTGTGAGATGATTTCACAGCACACAAAGAAGTTTCTCAGAAAGTTTCTTTCTCTTTGTTATCGGAGGATATTTCCTTTGGCCCTATAGTCTTCCAAGGGATCCGAAAGATCTGTTCTCAGATTCCACAGAAATAAGGCTAGCAAAGAGATCCACGAAATACAGATGTAACTCTGTGAGATGAATTAACAGAACACTAAGCAGTTTCTCAGAAAGCTTCTTTCCAGATTTCATCTGAGGATGTTTCCTTTTTCACCATAGCCCTCTATGGGCTTCCAAATATCACTTTGCAAATTCCACAAGAACTGTCATAGCGAAAGACTTCTTGAGGGGAAAGCTGTAACTCTGTGAGATGATTTCACAGAACACAAAGTAGTTTCTCAGAAAGCTTCTTTCTCTTTGTTATCGGAGCATATTTCCTTTGGCCCTATAGTCTTCCAAGGGATCCGAAATATCTGTTCTCAGATTCCACAGAAATAAGGCTAGCAAAGAGATCCACGAAAAAAAGATGTAACTCTGTGAGATGAATTAACAGAACACTAAGCTGTATCTCAGAAAGCTTCTTTCCAGATTTCATCTGAGGATATTTCCTTTTTCACCATAGCCCTCTATGGGCTCCAAATGTCACCTTGCCAATTCCACCAGAACACTCTTGGCGAAAGCCTTCTTGAGGGGAAATCTGTAACTCTGTGAGATGATTTCACAGAACACAAAGAAGTTTCTCAGAAAGCTTCTTTCTCTTTGTTATCGGAGGATATTTCCTTTGGCCCTATAGTCTTCCAGGGGATCCGAAATATCTGTTCTCAGATTCCACAGAAATAAGGCTGGCAAAGAGATACACGAAATACTGATGTAACTCTGTGAGATGAATTAACAGAACACTAAGCAGTTTCACAGAAACCTTCTTTCCAGATTTCATCTGAGGATATTTCCTTTTTCACCATAGCCCTCTATGGGCTCCAAATGTCACTTTGCCAATTCCACAAGAACTGTCTTGGCGAAAGGCTTCTTGAGGGGAAAGCTGTAACTCTGTGAGATGATTTCACAGAACACAAAGAAGTTTCTCAGAAAGCTTCTTTCTCTTTGTTATCGGAGCATATTTCCTTTGGCCCTATAGACTTCCAAGGGATCCGAAATATCTGTTCTCAGATTCCACAGAAATAAGGCTAGCAAAGAGATCCACGAAAAACAGATGTAACTCTGTGAGATGAATTAACAGAACACTAAGCTGTTTCTCAGAAAGCTTCTTTCCAGATTTCATCTGAGGATATTTAATTTTTCACCATAGTCCTCTATGGGCTCCAAATGTCACCTTGCCAATTCCACAAGAACTGTCTTGGCGAAAGCCTTCTTGAGGGGAAATCTGTAACTCTGTGAGATGATTTCACAGAACACAAAGAAGTTTCTCAGAAAGCTTCTTTCTCTTTGTTATCGGAGGATATTTCCTTTGGCCCTATAGTCTTCCAGGGGATCCGAAATATCTGTTCTCAGATTCCACAGAAATAAGGCTAGCAAAGAGATACACGAAATACTGATGTAACTCTGTGAGATGAATTAACAGAACACTAAGCAGTTTCTCAGAAAGCTTCTTTCCAGATTTCATCTGAGGATATTTCCTTTTTCACCATAGCCCTCTATGGGCTCCAAATGTCACTTTGCCAATTCCACAAGAACTGTCTTGGCGAAAGGCTTCTTGAGGGGAAAGCTGTAACTCTGTGAGATGATTTCACAGAACACAAAGAAGTTTCTCAGAAAGCTTCTTTCTCTTTGTTATCGGAGCATATTTCCTTTGGCCCTATAGACTTCAAAGGGATCCGAAATATCTGTTCTCAGATTCCACAGAAATAAGGCTAGCAAAGAGATCCACGAAATACAGATGTAACTCTGTGAGATGAATTAACAGAACACTAAGCTGTTTCTCAGAAAGCTTCTTTCCAGATTTCATCTGAGGATATTTAATTTTTCACCATAGTCCTCTATGGGCTCCAAATGTCACCTTGCCAATTCCACAAGAACTGTCTTGGCGAAAGGCTTCTTGAGGGGAAAGCTGTAACTCTGTGAGATGATTTCACAGAACCCAAAGAAGTTTCTCAGAAAGCCTCTTTCTCTTTCTCATCGGAGGATATTTCCTTTGACCCTATAGTCTTCCAAGGGATCCGTAATATCTGTTCTCAGATTCCACAGAAATAAGGCTAGCAAAGAGATCCACGAAATACAGATGTAACTCTGTGAGATGAATTAACAGAACACTAAGCAGTTTCTCAGAAAGCTTCTTTCCGGATTTCATCTGAGGATATTTCGTTTTTCACCATAGCCCTCTATGGGCTTCCAAATATCACTTTTCCAATTCCACAAGAACTGTCTTAGCGAAAGGCTTCTTGAGGGGAAAGCTGTAACTCTGTGAGATGATTTCACAGAACACAAAGAAGTTTCTCAGAAAGCTTCTTTCTCTTTGTTATCGGAGGATATTTCTTTGGCCCTATAGTCTTCAAGGGATCCGAAATATCTGTTCTCAGATTCCACAGAAATAAGGCTAGCAAAGAGATCCACGAAATACTGATGTAACTCTGTGAGATGAATTAACAGAACACTAAGCAGTTTCTCAGAAAGCTTCTTTCCAGATTTCATCTGAGGATATTTCCTTTTTCACCATAGCCCTCTATAGGCTCGAAATGTCACCTTTCCAATTCCACAAGAACTGTCTTGGCGAAAGGCTTCTTGAGGGGAAAGCTGTAACTCTGTGAGATGATTTCACAGAACACAAAGAAGTTTCTCAGAAAGCTTCTTTCTCTTTGTTATCGGAGCATATTTCCTTTGGCCCTATAGTCTTCCAAGGGATCCGAAATATCTGTTCTCAGATTCCACAGAAATAAGGCTAGCAAAGAGATCCACGAAATACAGATGTAACTCTGTGAGATGAATTAACAGAACACTAAGCAGTTTCTCAGAAAGCTTCTTTCCAGATTTCATCTGAGGATATTTCCTTTTTCACCATAGCCCTCTATGGGCTTCCAATTATCACTTTGCCAATTCCACAAGAACTGTCTTAGCGAAAGGCTTCTTGAGGGGAAAGCTGTAACTCTTTGAGATGATTTCACGGAACACAAAGAAGTTTCTCAGAAAGGTTCTTTCTCTTTGTTAGCGGAGGATATTTCCTTTGGCCCTATAGTCTTCCAAGGGATCCGAAATATCTGTTCTCAGATTCCACAGAAATAAGGCTAGCAAAGAGATCCACGAAATACAAATTTAATTCTGTGAGATTAATTAACAGAACACTAAGCAGTTTCTCAGAAAGCTTCTTTCCAGATTTCATCTGAGGATATTTCCTTTTTCACCATAGCAATCTAGGGGCTTCCAAATATCACTTTGCCAATTCCACAAGAACTGTCATAGCGAAAGGCTTCTTGAGGGGAAAGCTGTAACTCTGTGAGATGATTTCACAGAACACAAAGAAGTTTCTCAGAAAGCTTCTTTCTCTTTGTTATCGGAGGATATTTCCTTTGGCCCTATAGTCTTTCAAGGGATCCGAAATATCTGTTCTCAGATTCCACAGAAATAAGGCTAGCAAAGAGATCCACGAAATACAGATGTAACTCTGTGAGATGAGTTAACAGAACACTAAGCAATTTCTCAGAAAGCTATTTTCCAGATTTCATCTGAGGATATTCCTTTTTCACCATAGCCCTCTATGGGCTTCCAAATATCACTTTGCCAATTCCACAAGAACTGTCTTAGCGAAAGGCTTTTTGAGGGGAAAACTGTAACTCTGTGAGATGATTTCACAGAACCCAAAGAAGTTTCTCAGAAAGCTTCTCTCTCTTTGTTATCGGAGGATATTTCCTTTGGCCCTATAGCCTTCCAAGGGATCCGAAATATCTGTTCTCAGATTCCACAGAAGTAAGGCTAGCAAAGAGATCCACGAAATACAGATGTAACTCTGTGAGATGAATTAGGAGAACACTAAGCAGTTTCTCAGAAAGCTTCTTTCCAGATTTCATCAGAGGATATTTCCTTTTTCACCATAGCCCTCTATGCGCTTCCAAATATCACTTTGTCAATTGCACAAGAACTGTCTTAGCGAAAGGCTTCTTGAGGGAAAAGCTGTAACTCTGTGAGATGATTTCACAGAACACAAAGTAGTTTCTCAGAAAGCTTCTTTCTCTTTGTTATCGGAGGATATTTCCTTTGGCC
Organism: Macaca nemestrina; assembly: GCF_043159975.1. NCBI lineage: Eukaryota > Metazoa > Chordata > Mammalia > Primates > Cercopithecidae > Macaca > Macaca nemestrina. The sequence goes on along the minus strand of NC_092137.1, from coordinate 89,732,524 downwards.
CTATAGTCTTCCAAGGGATCCGAAATATCTGTTCTCAGATTCCACAGAAAAAAGGCTAGCAAAGAGATCCACGAAAAAAAGATGTAACTCTGTGAGATGAATTAACAGAACACTAAGCTGTATCTCAGAAAGCTTCTTTCCAGATTTCATCTGAGGATATTTCCTTTTTCACCATAGCCCTCTATGGGCTCCAAATGTCACCTTGCCAATTCCACCAGAACACTCTTGGCGAAAGCCTTCTTGAGGGGAAATCTGTAACTCTGTGAGATGATTTCACAGAACACAAAGAAGTTTCTCAGAAAGCTTCTTTCTCTTTGTTATCGGAGGATATTTCCTTTGGCCCTATAGTCTTCCAGGGGATCCGAAATATCTGTTCTCAGATTCCACAGAAATAAGGCTAGCAAAGAGATACACGAAATACTGATGTAACTCTGTGAGATGAATTAACAGAACACTAAGCAGTTTCTCAGAAAGCTTCTTTCCAGATTTCATCTGAGGATATTTCCTTTTTCACCATAGCCCTCTATGGGCTCCAAATGTCACTTTGCCAATTCCACAAGAACTGTCTTGGCGAAAGGCTTCTTAAGGGGAAAGCTGTAACTCTGTGAGATGATTTCACAGAACACAAAGAAGTTTCTCAGAAAGCTTCTTTCTCTTTGTTATCGGAGCATATTTCCTTTGGCCCTATAGACTTCCAAGGGATCCGAAATATCTGTTCTCAGATTCCACAGAAATAAGGCTAGCAAAGAGATCCACGAAAAACAGATGTAACTCTGTGAGATGAATTAACAGAACACTAAGCTGTTTCTCAGAAAGCTTCTTTCCAGATTTCATCTGAGGATATTTAATTTTTCACCATAGTCCTCTATGGGCTCCAAATGTCACCTTGCCAATTCCACAAGAACTGTCTTGGCGAAAGCCTTCTTGAGGGGAAATCTGTAACTCTGTGAGATGATTTCACAGAACACAAAGAAGTTTCTCAGAAAGCTTCTTTCTCTTTGTTATCGGAGGATATTTCCTTTGGCCCTATAGTCTTCCAGGGGATCCGAAATATCTGTTCTCAGATTCCACAGAAATAAGGCTAGCAAAGAGATACACGAAATACTGATGTAACTCTGTGAGATGAATTAACAGAACACTAAGCAGTTTCTCAGAAAGCTTCTTTCCAGATTTCATCTGAGGATATTTCCTTTTTCACCATAGCCCTCTATGGGCTCCAAATGTCACTTTGCCAATTCCACAAGAACTGTCTTGGCGAAAGGCTTCTTGAGGGGAAAGCTGTAACTCTGTGAGATGATTTCACAGAACACAAAGAAGTTTCTCAGAAAGCTTCTTTCTCTTTGTTATCGGAGCATATTTCCTTTGGCCCTATAGACTTCAAAGGGATCCGAAATATCTGTTCTCAGATTCCACAGAAATAAGGCTAACAAAGAGATCCACGAAATAGAGATGTAACTCTGTGAGATGAATTAACAGAACACTAAGCTGTTTCTCAGAAAGCTTCTTTCCAGATTTCATCTGAGGATATTTAATTTTTCACCATAGTCCTCTATGAGCTCCAAATGTCACCTTGCCAATTCCACAAGAACTGTCTTGGCGAAAAGCTTCTTGAGGGGAAAGCTGTAACTCTGTGAGATGATTTCACAGAACCCAAAGAAGTTTCTCAGAAAGCCTCTTTCTCTTTGTCATCGGAGGATATTTCCTTTGACCCTATAGTCTTCCAAGGGATCCGTAATATCTGTTCTCAGATTCCACAGAAATAAGGCTAGCAAAGAGATCCACGAAATACAGATGTAACTCTGTGAGATGAATTAACAGAACACTAAGCAGTTTCTCAGAAAGCTTCTTTCCGGATTTCATCTGAGGATATTTCGTTTTTCACCATAGCCCTCTATGGGCTTCCAAATATCACTTTTCCAATTCCACAAGAACTGTCTTAGCGAAAGGCTTCTTGAGGGGAAAGCTGTAACTCTGTGAGATGATTTCACAGAACACAAAGAAGTTTCTCAGAAAGCTTCTTTCTCTTTGTTATCGGAGGATATTTCTTTGGCCCTATAGTCTTCAAGGGATCCGAAATATCTGTTCTCAGATTCCACAGAAATAAGGCTAGCAAAGAGATCCACGAAATACTGATGTAACTCTGTGAGATGAATTAACAGAACACTAAGCAGTTTCTCAGAAAGATTCTTTCCAGATTTCATCTGAGGATATTTCCTTTTTCACCATAGCCCTCTATAGGCTCGAAATGTCACCTTTCCAATTCCACAAGAACTGTCTTGGCGAAAGGCTTCTTGAGGGGAAAGCTGTAACTCTGTGAGATGATTTCACAGAACACAAAGAAGTTTCTCAGAAAGCTTCTTTCTCTTTGTTATCGGAGCATATTTCCTTTGGCCCTATAGTCTTCCAAGGGATCCGAAATATCTGTTCTCAGATTCCACAGAAATAAGGCTAGCAAAGAGATCCACGAAATACAGATGTAACTCTGTGAGATGAATTAACAGAACACTAAGCAGTTTCTCAGAAAGCTTCTTTCCAGATTTCATCTGAGGATATTTCCTTTTTCACCATAGCCCTCTATGGGCTTCCAATTATCACTTTGCCAATTCCACAAGAACTGTCTTAGCGAAAGGCTTCTTGAGGGGAAAGCTGTAACTCTTTGAGATGATTTCACGGAACACAAAGAAGTTTCTCAGAAAGGTTCTTTCTCTTTTTTAGCGGAGGATATTTCCTTTGGCCCTATAGTCTTCCAAGGGATCCGAAATATCTGTTCTCAGATTCCACAGAAATAAGGCTAGCAAAGAGATCCACGAAATACAAATTTAATTCTGTGAGATTAATTAACAGAACACTAAGCAGTTTCTCAGAAAGCTTCTTTCCAGATTTCATCTGAGGATATTTCCTTTTTCACCATAGCAATCTAGGGGCTTCCAAATATCACTTTGCCAATTCCACAAGAACTGTCATAGCGAAAGGCTTCTTGAGGGGAAAGCTGTAACTCTGTGAGATGATTTCACAGAACACAAAGAAGTTTCTCAGAAAGCTTCTTTCTCTTTGTTATCGGAGGATATTTCCTTTGGCCCTATAGTCTTTCAAGGGATCCGAAATATCTGTTCTCAGATTCCACAGAAATAAGGCTAGCAAAGAGATCCACGAAATACAGATGTAACTCTGTGAGATGAGTTAACAGAACACTAAGCAATTTCTCAGAAAGCTTCTTTCCAGATTTCATCTGAGGATATTCCTTTTTCACCATAGCCCTCTATGGGCTTCCAAATATCACTTTGCCAATTCCACAAGAACTGTCTTAGCGAAAGGCTTTTTGAGGGGAAAACTGTAACTCTGTGAGATGATTTCACAGAACCCAAAGAAGTTTCTCAGAAAGCTTCTCTCTCTTTGTTATCGGAGGATATTTCCTTTGGCCCTATAGCCTTCCAAGGGATCCGAAATATCTGTTCTCAGATTCCACAGAAGTAAGGCTAGCAAAGAGATCCACGAAATACAGATGTAACTCTGTGAGATGAATTAGGAGAACACTAAGCAGTTTCTCAGAAAGCTTCTTTCCAGATTTCATCAGAGGATATTTCCTTTTTCACCATAGCCCTCTATGCGCTTCCAAATATCACTTTGTCAATTGCACAAGAACTGTCTTAGCGAAAGGCTTCTTGAGGGAAAAGCTGTAACTCTGTGAGATGATTTCACAGAACACAAAGAAGTTTCTCAGAAAGCTTCTTTCTCTTTGTTATCGGAGGATATTTCCTTTGGCCCTATAGTTTTCAAAGGGATCCGAACTATCTGTTCTCATAATCCACAGAAATAAGGCTACCAAAGAGATACACGAAATACAGATGTAACTATATGAGATGAATTAACAGAACACTATGCAGTTTCTCAGAAAGCTTCTTTCCAGATTTCAGCTGAGGATATTTCCTTTTTCACCATAGCCCTCTATGGGCTTCCAAATGTCACTTTGCCAATTCCACAAGAACTGTCTTGGCGAAAGGCTTCTTGAGGGGAAAGCTGTAACTCTGTGAGATGATTTCACAGAATGCAAAGAAGTTTCTCAGAAAGCTTCTTTCTCTTTGTTATCGGAGCATATTTCCTTTGGCCCTATAGTCTTCCAAGGGATCCGAAATATCTGTTCTCAGATTCCACAGAAATAAGGCTAGCAAAGAGATACACGAAATACAGATGTAACTCTGTGAGATGAATTAACAGAACACTAAGCAGTTTCTCAGAAAGCCTCTTTCCAGATTTCATCTGAGGATATTTCCTTTTTCACCATAGCCCTCTATGGGCTTCCAAATGTCACTTTGCCAATTCCACAAGAACTGTCTTGACGAAAGGCTTCTTAAGGGGAAAGCTGTAACTCTGTGAGATGATTTCACATAATACAAAGAAGTTTCTCAGAAAGCTTCTTTCTCTTTGTTATCGGAGCATATTTCCTTTGGCCCTATAGTCTTCCAAGGGATCCGAAATATCTGTACCCAGATTCCACAGAAATAAGGCTAGCAAAGAGATCCACGAAATACAGATGTAACTCTGTGAGATGAATTAAGAGAACACTAAGCAGTTTCTCAGAAATCCTCTTTCCAGAATTCATCTGAGGATATTTCCTTTTTCACCGTAGCCCTCTAGGGGCTTCCAAATATCACTTTGCCAATTCCACAAGAACTGTGATAGCGAAAGGCTTCTTGAGGGGAAGCTGTAACTCTGTGAGATGATTTCACAGAACACAAAGAAGTTTCTCAGAAAGCTTCTTTCTCTTTGTTGTCGGAGGATATTTCCTTTGGCCCTATAGTTTTCAAACGGATCCGAAATATCTGTTCTCAGATTCCACAGAAATAAGGCTAGCAAAGCGATCCACGAAATACAGATGTAACTCTGTGAGATGAATTAACAGAACAGTAAGCAGTTTCTCAGAAAGCTTCTTTCCAGATTTCATGTGAGGATATTTCCTTTTTCACCATAGCCCTCTATGGGCTTCCAAATGTCACTTTGCCAATTCCACAAGAACTGTCTTGGCGAAAGGCTTCTTGAGGGGAAAGCTGTAACTCTGTGAGATAATTTCACATAATACAAAGAAGTTTCTCAGAAAGCTTCTTTCTCTTTGTTATCGGAGCATATTTCCTTTGGCCCTATAGTCTTCCAAGGAATCCGAAATATCTGTTCTCAGATTCCACAGAAATAAGGCTAGCAAAGAGATCCATGAAATACAGTTGTAACTCTTTGAGATGAATTAACAGAACACTACGCAGTTTCTCAGAAAGCTTCTTTCCAGATTTCATCTGAGGATATTTCCTTATTCACCATAGCTCTCTAGGGGCTTCCAAATATCACTTTGCCAATTCCACAAGAACTGTCTTAGCGAAATGCTTCCTGAAGGGAAAGCTGTAACTCTGTGAGATGATTTCACAGAACACAAAGAAGTTTCTCAGAAAGCTTCTTTCTCTTTGTTATCGGAGGATATTTCCTTTGGCCCTATAGTCTTCCAAGGGATCCGAAATATCTGTTCTCAGATTCCACAGAAATAAGGCTAGGAAAGAGATCCTCGAAATACAGATGTAACTCTGCGAGATGATTTCACAGAACACAAAGAAGTTTCTCAGAAAGCTTCTTTCTCTTTGTTATCGGAGGATATTTCCTTTGGCCCTATAGTCTTCCAAGGGATCCGAAATATCTGTTCTCAGATTCCACAGAAATAAGGCTAGCAAGGAGATCCACGAAATACAGATGTAACTCTGTGAGTTGAATTAACAGAACACTAAGCAGTTTCTAAGAAATCTTCTTTCCAGATTTCATCTGAGGATATTTCCTTTTTCACCATAGCCCTCTATGGGCTTCCAAATATCACTTTGCAAATTCCACAAGAACTGTCTTAGCGAAAGGCTTCTTGAGGGGAAAACTGTAACTCTGTGAGATGATTTCACAGAACAGAAAGAAGTTTCTTAGAAAGCTTCTTTCTATTTGTTATCTGAGCTTATTTCCTTTGGCCCTATAGTCTTCCAAGGGATCCGAAATATCTGTTCTCAGATTCCACAGAAATAAGGCTAGCAAAGAGATCCAAGAAATACTGATGTAACTCTGTGAGATGAATTAACAGAACACTAAGCAGTTTCTCAGAAAGCTTCTTTCCAGATTTCATCAGAGGATATTTCCTTTTTCCCCATAGCCCTCCATGGGCTTCCAAATATCACTTTGCCAATTCCACAAGAACTGTCTTAGCGAAAGGCTTCTTGAGGGGAAAGCTGTAACTCTGTGAGATGATTTCACAGAACACAATGAAGTTTCTCAGAAAGGTTCTTTCTCTTTGCTTTCGGAGGATATTTCCTTTGGCCCTATAGTCTTCCAAGGGATCCGAAATATCTGTTCTCAGATTCCACAGAAATAAGGCTAGCAAAGAGATCCACGTAATACAGATGTAATTCTGTGAGATGAATTAAAAGAACACTAAGCAGTTTCTCAGAAAGCTTCTTTCCAGATTTCATGTGAGGATATTTCCTTTTTCACCATAGCCCTCTATGGGCTTCCAAATATGACTTTGCCAATTCCACAAGAACTGTCTTAGCGAAAGGCTTCTTGAGGGAAAAGCTGTAACTCTGTGAGATGATTTCACAGAACACAAAGAAGTTTCTCAGAAAGCTTCTTTCTCTTTGTTATCGGAGGATATTTCCTTTGGCCCTACATTTTTCCAAGGGATCCGAAATATCTGTTCTCAGATTCCACAGAAATAAGGCTAGCAAAGAGATCCACGAAATACTGATGTAACTCTGTGAGATGAATTAACAGAATACTAAGCAGTTTCTCAGAAAGATTCCTTCCAGATTTCATCTGAGGATATTTCCTTTTTCACCATAGCCCTCTATGGGCTTCAAATGTCACCTTGCCAATTCCACAAGAACTGTCTTGGCTTCTTGAGGGGAAAGCTGTAACTCTGTGAGATGATTTCACAGAACACAAAGAAGTTTCTCAGAAATCTTCTTTCTCTTTGTTATCGGAGCATATTTCCTTTGGCCCTATAGTCTTCCAAGGGATCCGAATTATCTGTTCTCAGATTCCACAGAAATAAGGCTAGCAAAGAGATCCACGAAATACAGATGTAACTCTGTGAGATGAATTAACAGAACACTAAGCAGTTTCTCAGAAAACTTCTTTCCAGATTTCATCGGAGGATATTTCGTTTTTCACCATAGCCCTCTATGGGCTTCCAAATATCACTTTGCCAATTCCACAAGAACTGTCATAGTGAAAGGCTTCTTGAAGGGAAAGCTGTAACTCTATGAGATGATTTCGGAGAACACAAAGAAGTTTCTCAGCAAGCTTCTTTCTCTTTGTTATCGGAGCATATTTCCTTTGGCCCTTTAGTCTTCCAAGGGATCCGAAATATCTGTTCTCAGATTCCACAGAAATAAGGCTAGCAAAGAGATCCACGAAATACAGATGTAACTCTGTGAGATGAATTAACAGAACACTAAGCAGTTTCTCAGAAAGCTTCTTTCCAGATTTCATCTGAGGATATTTCGTTTTTCACCATAGCCCTCTATGGGCTTCCAAATATCACTTTGTCAATTCCACAAGAACTGTCTTAGCGAAAGGCTTCTTGAGGGGAAAGCTGTAACTCTGTGAGATGATTTCACATAATACAAAGAAGTTTCTCAGAAAGCTTCTTTCTCTTTGTTATCGGAGCATATTTCCTTTGGCCCTATAGTCTTCCAAGGAATCTGAAATATCTGTTCTCAGATTCCACAGAAATAAGGCTAGCAAAGAGATCCATGAAATACAGATGTAACTCTTTGAGATGAATTAACAGAACACTACGCAGTTTCTCAGAAAGCTTCTTTCCAGATTTCATCTGAGGATATTTCCTTATTCACCATAGCTCTCTAGGGGCTTCCAAATATCACTTTGCCAATTCCACAAGAACTGTCTTAGCGAAATGCTTCCTGAAGGGAAAGCTGTAACTCTGTGAGATGATTTCACAGAACACAAAGAAGTTTCTCAGAAAGCTTCTTTCTCTTTGTTATCGGAGGATATTTCCTTTGGCCCTATAGTCTTCCAAGGGATCCGAAATATCTGTTCTCAGATTCCACAGAAATAAGGCTAGCAAAGAGATCAACGAAATACAGATGTAACTCTGCGAGATGATTTCACAGAACACAAAGAAGTTTCTCAGAAAGCTTCTTTCTCTTTGTTATCGGAGGATATTTCCTTTGACCCTATAGACTTCCAAGGGAACCGAAATATCTGTTCTCAGATTCCACAGAAATAAGGCTAGCAAGGAGATCCACGAAATACAGATGTAACTCTGTGAGATGAATTAACAGAACACTAAGCAGTTTCTCAGAAAGCTTCTTTCCAGATTTCATCTGAGCGTATTTCCTTTTTCACCATAGCCCTCTATGGGCTTCCAAATATCACTTTGCAAATTCCACAAGAACTGTCTTAGCGAAAGGCTTCTTGAGGGGAAAACTGTAACTCTGTGAGATGATTTCACAGAACACAAAGAAGTTTCTCAGAAAGCTTCTTTCTATTTGTTATCTGAGCTTATTTCCTTTGGCCCTATAGTCTTCCAAGGGATCCGAAATATCTGTTCTCAGATTCCACAGAAATAAGGCTAGCAAAGAGACCCACGAAATACAGATGTAACTCTGTGAGATGAATTAACAGAACACTAAGCAGTTTCTCAGAAAGCTTCTTTCCAGATTTCATCAGAGGATATTTCCTTTTTCACCATAGCCCTCCATGGGCTTCCAAATATCACTTTGCCAATTCCACAAAAACTGTCTTAGCGAAAGGCTTCTTGAGGGGAAAGCTGTAACTCTGTGAGATGATTTCACAGAACACAAAGAAGTTTCTCAGAAAGGTTCTTTCTCTTTGCTTTCGGAGGATATTTCCTTTGGCCCTATAGTCTTCCAAGGGATCCGAAATATCTGTTCTCAGATTCCACAGAAATAAGGCTAGCAAAGAGATCCACGTAATACAGATGTAATTCTGTGAGAAGAATTAAAAGAACACTAAGCAGTTTCTCAGAAAGCTTCTTTACAGATTTCATGTGAGGATATTTCCTTTTTCACCATAGCCCTCTATGGGCTTCCAAACATGACTTTGCCAATTCCACAAGAACTGTCTTAGCGAAAGGCTTCTTGAGGGAAAAGCTGTAACTCTGTGAGATGATTTCACAGAACACAAAGAAGTTTCTCAGAAAGCTTCTTTCTCTTTGTTATCGGAGGATATTTCCTTTGGCCCTACATTCTTCCAAGGGATCCCAAATATCTGTTCTCAGATTCCACAGAAATAAGGCTAGCAAAGAGATCCACGAAATACTGATGTAACTCTGTAAGATGAATTAACAGAATACTAAGCAGTTTCTCAGAAAGCTTCTTTCCAGATTTCATCTGAGGATATTTCCTTTTTCACCATAGCCCTCTATGGTCTCCAAATGTCACCTTGCCAATTCCACAAGAACTGTCTTGGCGTAAGGCTTCTTGAGGGGAAAGCTGTAACTCTGTGAGATGATTTCACAGAACACAAAGAAGTTTCTCAGAAAGCTTCTTTCTCTTTGTTATCGGAGGATATTTCCTTTGGCCCTATAGTCTTCCAAGGGATCCGAATTATCTGTTCTCAGATTCGACAGAAATAAGGCTAGCAAAGAGATCCACGAAATACAGATGTAACTCTGTGAGATGAATTAACAGAACACTAAGCAGTTTCTCAGAAAGCTTCTTTCCAGATTTCATCTGAGGATATTTCGTTTTTCACCATAGCCCTCTATGGGCTTCCAAATATCACTTTGCCAATTCCACAAGAACTGTCTTAGCGAAAGGTTTCTTGAGGGGAAAGCTGTAACTCTGTGAGATGATTTCACAGAACACAAAGAAGTTTCTCAGAAAGCTTCTTTCTCTTTGTTATCGGAGCATATTTCCTTTGGCCCTATAGTCTTCCAAGGGATCCGAAATATCTGTTCTCAGATTCCACAGAAATAAGGCTTGCAAAGATATCCACGAAAAACAGATGTAACTCTGTGATATGAATTAACAGAAGACTAAGCAGTTTCTCAGAAAGCTTCTTTCCAGATTTCTTTGAGGATATTTCCTTTTTCACCATAGCCCTCTATGGGCTCCAAATGTCACCTTGCCTATTCCACAAGAACTGTCTTGGCGAAAGGCTTCTTGAGGGGAAAGGTGTAACTCTGTGAGATGATTTCACAGAACACAAAGAAGTTTCTCAGAAAGCTTCTTTCTCTTTGTTATCGGAGCATATTTCCTTTGGCCCTATAGTCTTCCAAGGGATCCGAAATATCTGTTCTCAGATTCCACAGAAATAAGGCTAGCAAAGAGATCCACGAAATACAGATGTAACTCTGTGAGATGAAGTAACAGAACACTAAGCAGTTTCTCATAAATTTTATTTCCAGATTTCATCTGAGGATATTTCCTTTTCCATCGTAGCCCTCTATGGGCTTCCAAATATCACTTTGCCAATTCCACAAGAACTGTCATAGCGAAAGGATTCTTGAGGGGAATGCTGTAATTCTGTGAGATGATTTCACAGAACACAAAGAAGTTTCTCAGAAAGCTTCTTTCTCTTTGTTATCGGAGGATATTTCCTTTGGCCCTGTAGTCTTCCAAGGGATCCGAAATATCTGTTCTCAGATTCCACAGAAATAAGGCTAGCAAAGAGATCCACGAAATACTGATGTAACTCTGTGAGATGAATTAACAGAACACTAAGCAGTTTCTCAGAAAGCTTCTTTCCAGATTTCATCTGAGGATATTTACTTTTTCACCATAGCCCTCTAGGGGCTTCCAAATATCACTTTGCCAATTTCACAAGAACTGTCTTAGCGAAAGGCTTCTTGAGGTGAAAGCTGTAACTCTGTGAGATGATTTCACAGAATACAAAGAAGTTTCTCAGAAAGCTTCTTTCCCTTGGTTATCGGAGGATATTTCCTTTGTCCCTATAGTCTTCAAAGGGATCCGAAATATCTGTACCCAGATTCCACAGAAATAAGGCTAGCAAAGAGATCCACGAAATAGAGATGTAACTCTGTGAGATGAATTAACAGAACACTAAGCGGTTTCTCAGAAAGCCTCTTTCCATATTTCACCTGAGGATATTTCCTTTTTCACCGTAGCCCTCTAGTGGCTTCCAAATATCACTTTGCCAATTCCACAAGAACTGTGATAGCGAAAGGCATCTTGAGGGGAAAGCTGTAACTCTGTGTGATGATTTTACAGAACACAAGGAAGTTTCTCAGAAAGCTTCTTTCTCTTTGTTATCGGAGGATATTTCCTTTGGCCCTATAGTCTTCCAAGGGATCCGAAATATCTGTTCTCAGATTCCACAGAAATAAGGCTAGCAAAGAGATCCACGAAATACAGATGTAACTCTGTGAGATGAATTAACAGAACACTAAGCAGTTTCTCAGAAAGCTTCTTTCCAGATTTCATCTGAGGATATTTCCTTTTTCACCATAGCCCTCTATGGGATTCCAAATATCACTTTGCCAATTCCACAAGAACTCTCTTAGCGAAAGGCTTCTTGAGGGGAAAGCTGTAACTCTGTGAGATGATTTCACAGAACACAAAGAAGTTTCTCAGAAAGCTTCTTTCTCTTTGTTATCGGAGGATATTTCCTTTGGCCCTATAGTTTTCAAACGGATCCGAAATATCTGTTCTCAGATTCCACAGAAATAAGGCTAGCAAAGAGATCCACGAAATACAGATGTAACTCTGTGAGATGAATTAACAGAACACTAAGCAGTTTCTCAGAAAGCTTCTTTCCAGATTTCATGTGAGTATATTTCCTTTTTCACCATAGCCCTCTATGGGCTTCCAAATGTCACCTTGCCAATTCCACAAGAACTGTCTTGGCGAAAGGCTTCTTGAGGGGAAAGCTGTAACTCTGTGAGATGATTTCACATAATACAAAGAAGTTTCTCAGAAAGCTTCTTTCTCTTTGTTATCGGAGCATATTTCCTTTGGCCCTATAGTCTTCCAAGGGATCCGAAATATCTGTTCTCAGATTCCACAGAAATAAGGCTAGCAAAGAGATCCACGAAATACAGATGTAACTCTGTGAGATGAATTAACAGAACACTAAGCAGTTTCTCAGAAAGCTTCTTTCCAGATTTCATCTGAGGATATTTCGTTTTTCACCATAGCCCTCTATGGGCTTCCAAATATCACTTTGCCAATTCCACAAGAACTGTCTTAGCGAAAGGTTTCTTGAGGGGAAAGCTGTAACTCTGTGAGATGATTTCACATAACACAAAGAAGTTTCTCAGAAAGCTTCTTTCTCTTTGTTATCGGAGCATATTTCCTTTGGCCCTATAGTCTTCCAAGGGATCCGAAATATCTGTTCTCAGATTCCACAGAAATAAGGCTTGCAAAGATATCCACGAAAAACAGATGTAACTCTGTGATATGAATTATCAGAACACTGAGCAGTTTCTCAGAAAGCTTCTTTCCAGATTTCTTTGAGGATATTTCCTTTTTCACCATAGCCCTCTATGGGCTCCAAATGTCACCTTGCCTATTCCACAAGAACTGTCTTGGCGAAAGGCTTCTTGAGGGGAAAGCTGTAACTCTGTGAGATGATTTCACAGAACACAAAGAAGTTTCTCAGAAAGCTTCTTTCTCTTTGTTATCGGAGCATATTTCCTTTGGCCCTATAGTCTTCCAAGGGATCCGAAATATCTGTTCTCAGATTCCACAGAAATAAGGCTAGCAAAGAGATCCACGAAATACAGATGTAACTCTGTGAGATGAATTAACAGAACACTAAGCAGTTTCTCATAAAGTTTCTTTCCAGATTTCATCTGAGGATATTTCCTTTTCCATCGTAGCCCTCTATGGGCTTCCAAATATCACTTTGCCAATTCCACAAGAACTGTCATAGCGAAAGGATTCTTGAGGGGAATGCTGTAATTCTGTGAGATGATTTCACAGAACACAAAGAAGTTTCTCAGAAAGCTTCTTTCTCTTTGTTATCGGAGGATATTTCCTTTGGCCCTGTAGTCTTCCAAGGGATCCGAAATATCTGTTCTCAGATTCCACAGAAATAAGGCTAGCAAAGAGATCCACGAAATACTGATGTAACTCTGTGAGATGAATTAACAGAACACTAAGCAGTTTCTCAGAAAGCTTCTTTCCAGATTTCATCTGAGGATATTTACTTTTTCACCATAGCCCTCTAGGGGCTTCCAAATATCACTTTGCCAATTTCACAAGAACTGTCTTAGCGAAAGGCTTCTTGAGGTGAAAGCTGTAACTCTGTGAGATGATTTCACAGAATACAAAGAAGTTTCTCAGAAAGCTTCTTTCCCTTGGTTATCGGAGGATATTTCCTTTGTCCCTATAGTCTTCAAAGGGATCCGAAATATCTGTACCCAGATTCCACAGAAATAAGGCTAGCAAAGAGATCCACGAAATAGAGATGTAACTCTGTGAGATGAATTAACAGAACACTAAGCGGTTTCTCAGAAAGCCTCTTTCCAGATTTCATCTGAGGATATTTCCTTTTTCACCATAGCCCTCTGGTGGCTTCCAAATATCACTTTGCCAATTCCACAAGAACTGTGATAGCGAAAGGCATCTTGAGGGGAAAGCTGTAACTCTGTGAGATGATTTTACAGAACACAAGGAAGTTTCTCAGAAAGCTTCTTTCTCTTTGTTATCGGAGGATATTTCCTTTGGCCCTACATTCTTCCAAGGGATCCGAAATATCTGTTCTCAGATTCCACAGAAATAAGGCTAGCAAAGAGATCCACGAAATACTGATGTAACTCTGTGAGATGAATTAACAGAATACTAAGCAGTTTCTCAGAAAGATTCCTTCCAGATTTCATCTGAGGATATTTCCTTTTTCACCATAGCCCTCTATGGGCTTCAAATGTCACCTTGCCAATTCCACAAGAACTGTCTTGGCTTCTTGAGGGGAAAGCTGTAACTCTGTGAGATGATTTCACAGAACACAAAGAAGTTTCTCAGAAATCTTCTTTCTCTTTGTTATCGGAGCATATTTCCTTTGGCCCTATAGTCTTCCAAGGGATCCGAATTATCTGTTCTCAGATTCCACAGAAATAAGGCTAGCAAAGAGATCCACGAAATACAGATGTAACTCTGTGAGATGAATTAACAGAACACTAAGCAGTTTCTCAGAAAACTTCTTTCCAGATTTCATCGGAGGATATTTCGTTTTTCACCATAGCCCTCTATGGGCTTCCAAATATCACTTTGCCAATTCCACAAGAACTGTCATAGTGAAAGGCTTCTTGAAGGGAAAGCTGTAACTCTATGAGATGATTTCGGAGAACACAAAGAAGTTTCTCAGCAAGCTTCTTTCTCTTTGTTATCGGAGCATATTTCCTTTGGCCCTTTAGTCTTCCAAGGGATCCGAAATATCTGTTCTCAGATTCCACAGAAATAAGGCTAGCAAAGAGATCCACGAAATACAGATGTAACTCTGTGAGATGAATTAACAGAACACTAAGCAGTTTCTCAGAAAGCTTCTTTCCAGATTTCATCTGAGGATATTTCGTTTTTCACCATAGCCCTCTATGGGCTTCCAAATATCACTTTGTCAATTCCACAAGAACTGTCTTAGCGAAAGGCTTCTTGAGGGGAAAGCTGTAACTCTGTGAGATGATTTCACATAATACAAAGAAGTTTCTCAGAAAGCTTCTTTCTCTTTGTTATCGGAGCATATTTCCTTTGGCCCTATAGTCTTCCAAGGGATCCGAAATATCTGTTCTCAGATTCCACAGAAATAAGGCTAGCAAAGAGATCCATGAAATACAGATGTAACTCTTTGAGATGAATTAACAGAACACTACGCAGTTTCTCAGAAAGCTTCTTTCCAGATTTCATCTGAGGATATTTCCTTATTCACCATAGCTCTCTAGGGGCTTCCAAATATCACTTTGCCAATTCCACAAGAACTGTCTTAGCGAAATGCTTCCTGAAGGGAAAGCTGTAACTCTGTGAGATGATTTCACAGAACACAAAGAAGTTTCTCAGAAAGCTTCTTTCTCTTTGTTATCGGAGGATATTTCCTTTGGCCCTATAGTCTTCCAAGGGATCCGAAATATCTGTTCTCAGATTCCACAGAAATAAGGCTAGCAAAGAGATCAACGAAATACAGATGTAACTCTGCGAGATGATTTCACAGAACACAAAGAAGTTTCTCAGAAAGCTTCTTTCTCTTTGTTATCGGAGGATATTTCCTTTGACCCTATAGACTTCCAAGGGAACCGAAATATCTGTTCTCAGATTCCACAGAAATAAGGCTAGCAAAGAGATCCACGAAATACAGATGTAACTCTGTGAGATGAATTAACAGAACACTAAGCAGTTTCTCATAAATTTTATTTCCAGATTTCATCTGAGGATATTTCCTTTTCCATCGTAGCCCTCTATGGGCTTCCAAATATCACTTTGCCAATTCCACAAGAACTGTCATAGCGAAAGGATTCTTGAGGGGAATGCTGTAATTCTGTGAGATGATTTCACAGAACACAAAGAAGTTTCTCAGAAAGCTTCTTTCTCTTTGTTATCGGAGGATATTTCCTTTGGCCCTGTAGTCTTCCAAGGGATCCGAAATATCTGTTCTCAGATTCCACAGAAATAAGGCTAGCAAAGAGATCCACGAAATACAGATGTAACTCTGTGAGATGAATTAACAGAACACTAAGCAGTTTCTCAGAAAGCTTCTTTCCAGATTTCATCTGAGGATATTTCCTTTTTCACCATAGCCCTCTATGGGATTCCAAATATCACTTTGCCAATTCCACAAGAACTCTCTTAGCGAAAGGCTTCTTGAGGGGAAAGCTGTAACTCTGTGAGATGATTTCACAGAACACAAAGAAGTTTCTCAGAAAGCTTCTTTCTCTTTGTTATCGGAGGATATTTCCTTTGGCCCTATAGTTTTCAAACGGATCCGAAATATCAGTTCTCAGATTCCACAGAAATAAGGCTAGCAAAGAGATCCACGAAATACAGATGTAACTCTGTGAGATGAATTAACAGAACACTAAGCAGTTTCTCAGAAAGCTTCTTTCCAGATTTCATGTGAGTATATTTCCTTTTTCACCATAGCCCTCTATGGGCTTCCAAATGTCACCTTGCCAATTCCACAAGAACTGTCTTGGCGAAAGGCTTCTTGAGGGGAAAGCTGTAACTCTGTGAGATGATTTCACATAATACAAAGAAGTTTCTCAGAAAGCTTCTTTCTCTTTGTTATCGGAGCATATTTCCTTTGGCCCTATAGTCTTCCAAGGGATCCGAAATATCTGTTCTCAGATTCCACAGAAATAAGGCTAGCAAAGAGATCCACGAAATACAGATGTAACTCTGTGAGATGAATTAACAGAACACTAAGCAGTTTCTGAGAAAGCTTCTTTCCAGATTTCATCTGAGGATATTTCGTTTTTCACCATAGCCCTCTATGGGCTTCCAAATATCACTTTGCCAATTCCACAAGAACTGTCTTAGCGAAAGGTTTCTTGAGGGGAAAGCTGTAACTCTGTGAGATGATTTCACATAACACAAAGAAGTTTCTCAGAAAGCTTCTTTCTCTTTGTTATCGGAGCATATTTCCTTTGGCCCTATAGTCTTCCAAGGGATCCGAAATATCTGTTCTCAGATTCCACAGAAATAAGGCTTGCAAAGATATCCACGAAAAACAGATGTAACTCTGTGATATGAATTATCAGAACACTGAGCAGTTTCTCAGAAAGCTTCTTTCCAGATTTCTTTGAGGATATTTCCTTTTTCACCATAGCCCTCTATGGGCTCCAAATGTCACCTTGCCTATTCCACAAGAACTGTCTTGGCGAAAGGCTTCTTGAGGGGAAAGCTGTAACTCTGTGAGATGATTTCACAGAACACAAAGAAGTTTCTCAGAAAGCTTCTTTCTCTTTGTTATCGGAGCATATTTCCTTTGGCCCTATAGTCTTCCAAGGGATCCGAAATATCTGTTCTCAGATTCCACAGAAATAAGGCTAGCAAAGAGATCCACGAAATACAGATGTAACTCTGTGAGATGAATTAACAGAACACTAAGCAGTTTCTCATAAAGTTTCTTTCCAGATTTCATCTGAGGATATTTCCTTTTCCATCGTAGCCCTCTATGGGCTTCCAAATATCACTTTGCCAATTCCACAAGAACTGTCATAGCGAAAGGATTCTTGAGGGGAATGCTGTAATTCTGTGAGATGATTTCACAGAACACAAAGAAGTTTCTCAGAAAGCTTCTTTCTCTTTGTTATCGGAGGATATTTCCTTTGGCCCTGTAGTCTTCCAAGGGATCCGAAATATCTGTTCTCAGATTCCACAGAAATAAGGCTAGCAAAGAGATCCACGAAATACTGATGTAACTCTGTGAGATGAATTAACAGAACACTAAGCAGTTTCTCAGAAAGCTTCTTTCCAGATTTCATCTGAGGATATTTACTTTTTCACCATAGCCCTCTAGGGGCTTCCAAATATCACTTTGCCAATTTCACAAGAACTGTCTTAGCGAAAGGCTTCTTGAGGTGAAAGCTGTAACTCTGTGAGATGATTTCACAGAATACAAAGAAGTTTCTCAGAAAGCTTCTTTCCCTTGGTTATCGGAGGATATTTCCTTTGTCCCTATAGTCTTCAAAGGGATCCGAAATATCTGTACCCAGATTCCACAGAAATAAGGCTAGCAAAGAGATCCACGAAATAGAGATGTAACTCTGTGAGATGAATTAACAGAACACTAAGCGGTTTCTCAGAAAGCCTCTTTCCAGATTTCATCTGAGGATATTTCCTTTTTCACCATAGCCCTCTAGTGGCTTCCAAATATCACTTTGCCAATTCCACAAGAACTGTGATAGCGAAAGGCATCTTGAGGGGAAAGCTGTAACTCTGTGAGATGATTTTACAGAACACAAGGAAATTTCTCAGAAAGCTTCTTTCTCTTTGTTATCGGAGGATATTTCCTTTGGCCCTACATTCTTCCAAGGGATCCGAAATATCTGTTCTCAGATTCCACAGAAATAAGGCTAGCAAAGAGATCCACGAAATACTGATGTAACTCTGTGAGATGAATTAACAGAATACTAAGCAGTTTCTCAGAAAGATTCCTTCCAGATTTCATCTGAGGATATTTCCTTTTTCACCATAGCCCTCTATGGGCTTCAAATGTCACCTTGCCAATTCCACAAGAACTGTCTTGGCTTCTTGAGGGGAAAGCTGTAACTCTGTGAGATGATTTCACAGAACACAAAGAAGTTTCTCAGAAATCTTCTTTCTCTTTGTTATCGGAGCATATTTCCTTTGGCCCTATAGTCTTCCAAGGGATCCGAATTATCTGTTCTCAGATTCCACAGAAATAAGGCTAGCAAAGAGATCCACGAAATACAGATGTAACTCTGTGAGATGAATTAACAGAACACTAAGCAGTTTCTCAGAAAACTTCTTTCCAGATTTCATCGGAGGATATTTCGTTTTTCACCATAGCCCTCTATGGGCTTCCAAATATCACTTTGCCAATTCCACAAGAACTGTCATAGTGAAAGGCTTCTTGAAGGGAAAGCTGTAACTCTATGAGATGATTTCGGAGAACACAAAGAAGTTTCTCAGCAAGCTTCTTTCTCTTTGTTATCGGAGCATATTTCCTTTGGCCCTTTAGTCTTCCAAGGGATCCGAAATATCTGTTCTCAGATTCCACAGAAATAAGGCTAGCAAAGAGATCCACGAAATACAGATGTAACTCTGTGAGATGAATTAACAGAACACTAAGCAGTTTCTCAGAAAGCTTCTTTCCAGATTTCATCTGAGGATATTTCGTTTTTCACCATAGCCCTCTATGGGCTTCCAAATATCACTTTGTCAATTCCACAAGAACTGTCTTAGCGAAAGGCTTCTTGAGGGGAAAGCTGTAACTCTGTGAGATGATTTCACATAATACAAAGAAGTTTCTCAGAAAGCTTCTTTCTCTTTGTTATCGGAGCATATTTCCTTTGGCCCTATAGTCTTCCAAGGGATCCGAAATATCTGTTCTCAGATTCCACAGAAATAAGGCTAGCAAAGAGATCCATGAAATACAGATGTAACTCTTTGAGATGAATTAACAGAACACTACGCAGTTTCTCAGAAAGCTTCTTTCCAGATTTCATCTGAGGATATTTCCTTATTCACCATAGCTCTCTAGGGGCTTCCAAATATCACTTTGCCAATTCCACAAGAACTGTCTTAGCGAAATGCTTCCTGAAGGGAAAGCTGTAACTCTGTGAGATGATTTCACAGAACACAAAGAAGTTTCTCAGAAAGCTTCTTTCTCTTTGTTATCGGAGGATATTTCCTTTGGCCCTATAGTCTTCCAAGGGATCCGAAATATCTGTTCTCAGATTCCACAGAAATAAGGCTAGCAAAGAGATCAACGAAATACAGATGTAACTCTGCGAGATGATTTCACAGAACACAAAGAAGTTTCTCAGAAAGCTTCTTTCTCTTTGTTATCGGAGGATATTTCCTTTGACCCTATAGACTTCCAAGGGAACCGAAATATCTGTTCTCAGATTCCACAGAAATAAGGCTAGCAAGGAGATCCACGAAATACAGATGTAACTCTGTGAGATGAATTAACAGAACACTAAGCAGTTTCTCATAAATTTTATTTCCAGATTTCATCTGAGGATATTTCCTTTTCCATCGTAGCCCTCTATGGGCTTCCAAATATCACTTTGCCAATTCCACAAGAACTGTCATAGCGAAAGGATTCTTGAGGGGAATGCTGTAATTCTGTGAGATGATTTCACAGAACACAAAGAAGTTTCTCAGAAAGCTTCTTTCTCTTTGTTATCGGAGGATATTTCCTTTGGCCCTGTAGTCTTCCAAGGGATCCGAAATATCTGTTCTCAGATTCCACAGAAATAAGGCTAGCAAAGAGATCCACGAAATACTGATGTAACTCTGTGAGATGAATTAACAGAACACTAAGCAGTTTCTCAGAAAGCTTCTTTCCAGATTTCATCTGAGGATATTTACTTTTTCACCATAGCCCTCTAGGGGCTTCCAAATATCACTTTGCCAATTTCACAAGAACTATCTTAGCGAAAGGCTTCTTGAGGTGAAAGCTGTAACTCTGTGAGATGATTTCACAGAATACAAAGAAGTTTCTCAGAAAGCTTCTTTCCCTTGGTTATCGGAGGATATTTCCTTTGTCCCTATAGTCTTCAAAGGGATCCGAAATATCTGTACCCAGATTCCACAGAAATAAGGCTAGCAAAGAGATCCACGAAATAGAGATGTAACTCTGTGAGATGAATTAACAGAACACTAAGCGGTTTCTCAGAAAGCCTCTTTCCAGATTTCACCTGAGGATATTTCCTTTTTCACCGTAGCCCTCTAGTGGCTTCCAAATATCACTTTGCCAATTCCACAAGAACTGTGATAGCGAAAGGCATCTTGAGGGGAAAGCTGTAACTCTGTGAGATGATTTTTCAGAACACAAGGAAGTTTCTCAGAAAGCTTCTTTCTCTTTGTTATCGGAGGATATTTCCTTTGGCCCTATAGTCTTCCAAGGGATCCGAAATATCTGTTCTCAGATTCCACAGAAATAAGGCTAGCAAAGAGATCCACGAAATACAGATGTAACTCTGTGAGATGAACTAACAGAACACTAAGCAGTTTCTCAGAAAGCTTCTTTCCAGATTTCATCTGAGGATATTTCCTTTTTCACCATAGCCCTCTATGGGATTCCAAATATCACTTTGCCAATTCCACAAGAACTCTCTTAGCGAAAGGCTTCTTGAGGGGAAAGCTGTAACTCTGTGAGATGATTTCACAGAACACAAAGAAGTTTCTCAGAAAGCTTCTTTCTCTTTGTTATCGGAGCATATTTCCTTTGGCCCTATAGTCTTCCAAGGGATCCGAAATATCTGTTCTCAGATTCCACAGAAATAACGCTAGCAAAGAGATCCACGAAATACAGATGTAACTCTGTGAGATGAATTAACAGAACACTAAGCAGTTTCTCATAAAGTTTCTTTCCAGATTTCATCTGAGGATATTTCCTTTTCCATCGTAGCCCTCTATGGGCTTCCAAATATCACTTTGCCAATTCCACAAGAACTGTCATAGCGAAAGGATTCTTGAGGGGAATGCTGTAATTCTGTGAGATGATTTCACAGAACACAAAGAAGTTTCTCAGAAAGCTTCTTTCTCTTTGTTATCGGAGGATATTTCCTTTGGCCCTGTAGTCTTCCAAGGGATCCGAAATATCTGTTCTCAGATTCCACAGAAATAAGGCTAGCAAAGAGATCCACGAAATACTGATGTAACTCTGTGAGATGAATTAACAGAACACTAAGCAGTTTCTCAGAAAGCTTCTTTCCAGATTTCATCTGAGGATATTTACTTCTTCACCATAGCCCTCTAGGGGCTTCCAAATATCACTTTGCCAATTTCACAAGAACTGTCTTAGCGAAAGGCTTCTTGAGGGGAAAGCTGTAACTCTGTGAGATGATTTCACAGAATACAAAGAAGTTTCTCAGAAAGCTTCTTTCCCTTGGTTATCGGAGGATATTTCCTTTGTCCCTATAGTCTTCAAAGGGATCCGAAATATCTGTACCCAGATTCCACAGAAATAAGGCTAGCAAAGAGATCCACGAAATAGAGATGTAACTCTGTGAGATGAATTAACAGAACACTAAGCGGTTTCTCAGAAAGCCTCTTTCCAGATTTCATCTGAGGATATTTCCTTTTTCACCATAGCCCTCTAGTGGCTTCCAAATATCACTTTGCCAATTCCACAAGAACTGTGATAGCGAAAGGCATCTTGAGGGGAAAGCTGTAACTCTGTGAGATGATTTTACAGAACACAAGGAAGTTTCTCAGAAAGCTTCTTTCTCTTTGTTATCGGAGGATATTTCCTTTGGCCCTATAGTCTTCCAAGGGATCCGAAATATCTGTTCTCAGATTCCACAGAAATAAGGCTAGCAAAGAGATCCACGAAATACAGATGTAACTCTGTGAGATGAATTAACAGAACACTAAGCAGTTTCTCAGAAAGCTTCTTTCCAGATTTCATCTGAGGATATTTCCTTTTTCACCATAGCCCTCTATGGGATTCCAAATATCACTTTGCCAATTCCACAAGAACTGTCTTCGCGAAAGGCTTCTTGAGGGGAAAGCTGTAACTCTGTGAGATGATTTCACAGAACACAAAGAAGTTTCTCAGAAAGCTTCTTTCTCTTTGTTATCGGAGGATATTTCCTTTGGCCCTATAGTTTTCAAACGGATCCGAAATATCTGTTCTCAGATTCCACAGAAATAAGGCTAGCAAAGAGATCCACGAAATACAGATGTAGCTCTGTGAGATGAATTAACAGAACACTAAGCAGTTTCTCAGAAAGCTTCTTTCCAGATTTCATGTGAGTATATTTCCTTTTTCAACATAGCCCTCTATGGGCTTCCAAATGTCACCTTGCCAATTCCACAAGAACTGTCTTGGCGAAAGGCTTCTTGAGGGGAAAGCTGTAACTCTGTGAGATGATTTCACATAATACAAAGAAGTTTCTCAGAAAGCTTCTTTCTCTTTGTTATCGGAGCATATTTCCTTTGGCCCTATAGTCTTCCAAGGGATCCGAAATATCTGTTCTCAGATTCCACAGAAATAAGGCTAGCAAAGAGATCCACGAAATACAGATGTAACTCTGTGAGATGAATTAACAGAACACTAAGCAGTTTCTCAGAAAGCTTCTTTCCAGATTTCATCTGAGGATATTTCCTTATTCACCATAGCCCTCTAGGGGCTTCCAAATATCCCTTTGCCAATTCCACAAGAACTGTCTTAGCGAAAGGCTTCCTGAAGGGAAAGCTGTAACTCTGTGAGATGATTTCACAGAACACAAAGAAGTTTCTCAGAAAGCTTCTTTCTCTTTGTTATCGGAGGATATTTCCTTTGGCCCTATAGTCTTACAAGGGATCCGAAATATCTGTTCTCAGATTCCACAGAAATAAGGCTAGCAAAGAGATCCACGAAATACAGATGTAACTCTGTGAGATGAATTAACAGAACACTAAGCAGTTTCTCAGAAAGCTTCTTTCCAGATTTCATCTGAGAATATTTCCTTTTTCACCATAGCCATCTAGGGGCTTCCAAATATCACTTTGCCAATTCCACAAGAACTGTCATAGCGAAAGGCTTCTTGAGGGGAAAGCTGTAACTCTGTGAGATGATTTCGCAGAACACAAAGAAGTTTCTCAGAAAGCTTCTTTCTCTTTGTTATCGGAGGATATTTCCTTTGGCCCTATAGTCTTCCAAGGGATCCGAAATATCTGTTCTCAGATTCCACAGAAATAAGGCTAGCAAAGAGATCCACGAAATACAGATGTAACTCTGTGAGATGAATTAACAGAACACTAAGGAATTTCTCAGAAAGCTTCTTTCCAGATTTCATCTGAGGATATTTCCTTTTTCACCATAGCCCTCTATGGGCTTCCAAATATCACTTTGCGAATTCCACAAGAACTGTCTTAGCGAAAGGCTTCTTGAGGGGAAAACTGTAACTCTGTGAGATGATTTCACAGAACACAAAGAAGTTTCTCAGAAAGCTTCTCTCTCTTTGTTATCGGAGGAATTTCCTTTGGCCCTATAGACTTCCAAGGGATCCGAAATATCTGTTCTCAGATTCCACAGAAGTAAGGCTAGCAAAGAGATCCACGAAATACAGATGTAACTCTATGAGATGAATTAGGAGAACACTAAGCAGTTTCTCAGAAAGCTTCTTTCCAGATTTCATCTGAGGATATTTCCTTTTTCACCATAGCCCTCTATGCGCTTCCAAATATCACTTTGTCAATTGCACAAGAACTGACTTAGCGAAAGGCTTCTTGAGGGGAAAGCTGTAACTCTGTGAGATGATTTCACAGAACACAAAGAAGTTTCTCAGAAAGCTTCTTTCTCTTTGTTATCAGAGGATATTTCCTTTGGCCCTATAGTTTTCAAAGGGATCCGAAATATCTGTTCTCAGAATCCACAGAAATAAGGCTACCAAAGAGATCCACGAAATACAGATGTAACTATGTGAGATGAATTAACAGAACACTATGCAGTTTCTCAGAAAGCTTCTTTCCAGATTTCAGCGGAGGATATTTCCTTTTTCACCATAGCCCTCTATGGGCTTCCAAATGTCACTTTGCCAATTCCACAAGAACTGTCTTGGTGAAAGGCTTCTTGAGGGGAAAGCTGTAACTCTGTGAGATAATTTCACAGAATCCAAAGAAGTTTCTCAGAAAGCTTCTTTCTCTTTGTTATCGGAGCATATTTCCTTAGGCCCTATAGTCTTCCAAGGGATCCGAAATATCTGTTCTCAGATTCCACAGAAATAAGGCTAGCAAAGAGATCCACGAAATACAGATGTAACTCTGTGAGATGAATTAACAGAACACTAAGCAGTTTCTCAGAAAGCCTCTTTCCAGATTTCATCTGAGGATATTTCCTTTTTCACCATAGCCCTCTATGGGCTTCCAAATGTCACTTTGCCAATTCCACAAGAACTGTCTTGGCGAAAGGCTTCTTAAGGGGAAAGCTTTAACTCTGTGATATGATTTCACATAATACAAAGAAGTTTCTCAGAAAGCTTCTTTCTCTTTGTTATCGGAGCATATTTCCTTTGGCCCTATAGTCTTCCAAGGGATCCGAAATATCTGTTCTCAGATTCCACAGAAATAAGGCTAGCAAAGAGATCCACGAAATACAGAAGTAACTCTGTGAGATGAATTAAGAGAACACTAAGCAGTTTCTCAGAAAGCTTCTTTCCAGATTTCATCTGAGGATATTTCCTTTTTCACCGTAGCCCTCTAGGGGCTTCCAAATATCACTTTGCCAATTCCACAAGAACCGTGATAGCGAAAGGCTTCTTGAGGGGAAGCTGTAACTCTGTGAGATGATTTCACAGAACACAAAGAAGTTTCTCAGAAAGCTTCTTTCTCTTTGTTATCGGAGGATATTTCCTTTGGCCCTATAGTCTTCCAAGGGATCCGAAATATCTGTTCTCAGATTCCACAGAAATAAGGCTACCAAAGAGATCCACGAAATACAGATGTAACTCTGTGAGATGAATTAACAGAACACTAAGCAGTTTCTCAGAAAGCTTCTTTCCAGATTTCATTTCAGGATATTTCCTTTTTCACCATAGCCCTCTATGGGCTTCCAAATATCACTTTGCCAATTCCACAAGAAGTCTCTTAGCGAAAGGCTTCTTGAGGGGAAAGCTGTAACTCTGTGAGACGATTTCACAGAACACAAAGATGTTTCTCAGAAAGCTTCTTTCTCTTTGTTATCGGAGGATATTTCCTTTGGCCCTATAGTTTTCAAAGGGATCCGAAATATCTGTTCTCAGATTCCACAGAAATAAGGCTAGCAAGAAGATCCACGAAATACAGATGTAACTCTGTGAGATGAATTAACAGAACACTAAGCAGTTTCTCAGAAAGCTTCTTTCCAGATTTCATGTGAGGATATTTCCTTTTTCTCCATAGCCCTCTATGGGCTTCCAAATGTCACTTTGCCAATTTCACAAGAACTCTCTTGGTGAAAGGCTTCTTGAGGGGAAAGCTGTAACTCTGTGAGATGATTTCACATAATACAAAGAAGTTTCTCAGAAAGCTTCTTTCTCTTTGTTATCGGAGCATATTTCCTTTGGCCCTATAGTCTTCCAAGGAATCCGAAATATTTGTTCAAAGATTCCACAGAAATAAGGCTAGCAATGAGATCCACGAAATACAGATGTAACTCTGTGAGATGAATTAACAGAACACTACGCAGTTTCTCAGAAAGCTTCTTTCCAGATTTCATCTGAGGTTATTTCCTTACTCACCATAGCTCTCTAGTGGCTTCCAAATATCACTTTGCCAATTCCACAAGAACTGTCTTAGCGAAATGCTTCCTGAAGGGAAAGCTGTAACTTTGTGAGATGATTTCACAGAACACAAAGAAGTTTCTCAGAAAGCTTCTTTCTCTTTGTTATCGGAGGATATTTCCTTTGGCCCTATAGTCTTCCAAGGGATCCGAAATATCTGTTCTCAGATTCCACAGAAATAAGGCTAGCAAAGAGATCCACGAAATACAGATGTAACTCTGCGAGATGAATTAACAGAACACTAAGCAGTTTCTCAGAAACCTTCTTTCCAGATTTCATCTGAGGATATTTCCTTTTTCACCATAGCCCTCTATGGGCTCCAAATGTCACCTTGCCAATTCCACAAGAACTGTCTTGGCGTAAAGCTTCTTGAGGGGAAAGCTGTAACTCTTTGAGATGATTTCACAGAACACAAAGAAGTTTCTCAGAAAGCTTCTTTCTATTTGTTATCGGAGCATATTTCCTTTGGCCATATAGTCTTCCAAGGGATCCGAAATATCTGTTCTCAGATTCCACAGAAATAAGGCTAGCAAAGAGATCCAAGAAATACAGATGTAACTCTGTGAGATGAATTAACAGAACACTAAGCAGTTTCTCAGAAAGCTTCTTTCCAGATTTCATCTGAGGATATTTCGTTATTCACCATAGCCCTCTATGGGCTTCCAAATATCACTTTGCCAATTCCACAAGAACTGTCTTAGCGAAAGGCTTCTTGAGGGGAAAGCTGTAACTCTGTGAGATGATTTCACAGAACACAAAGAAGTTTCTCAGAAAGCTTCTTTCTCTTTGTTATCGGAGCATATTTCCTTTGGCCCTATAGTCTTCCAAGGGTTCCGAAATATCTGTTCTCAGATTCCACAGAAATAAGGCTAGCAAAGAGATCCACGAAAAACAGATGTAACTCTGTGAGATGAATTAACAGAACACTAAGCTGTTTCTCAGAAAGCTTCTTTCCAGATTTCATCTGAGGATATTTCCTTTTTCACCATAGCCCTCTATGGGCTCCAAATGTCACCTTGCCAATTCCACAAGAACTGTCTTGGCGAAAGCCTTCTTTAGGGGAAATCTGTAACTCTGTGAGATGATTTCACAGAACACAAAGAAGTTTCTCAGAAAGCTTCTTTCTCTTTGTTATCGGAGGATATTTCCTTTGGCCCTATAGTCTTCCAAGGGATCCGAAATATCTGTTCTCAGATTCCAGAGAAATAAGGCTAGCAAAGAGATACACGAAATACTGATGTAACTCTGTGAGATGAATTAACAGAACACTAAGCAGTTTCTCAGAAAGCTACTTTCCAGATTTCATCTGAGTATATTTCCTTTTTCACCATAGCCCTCTATGGGCTTCCAAATATCACTCTGCCAATTCCACAAGAACTGTCTTAGCGAAAGGCTTCTTGAGGGGAAAACTGTAACTCTGTGAGATGATTTCACAGCACACAAAGAAGTTTCTCAGAAAGTTTCTTTCTCTTTGTTATCGGAGGATATTTCCTTTGGCCCTATAGTCTTCCAAGGGATCCGAAAGATCTGTTCTCAGATTCCACAGAAATAAGGCTAGCAAAGAGATCCACGAAATACAGATGTAACTCTGTGAGATGAATTAACAGAACACTAAGCAGTTTCTCAGAAAGCTTCTTTCCAGATTTCATCTGAGGATGTTTCCTTTTTCACCATAGCCCTCTATGGGCTTCCAAATATCACTTTGCAAATTCCACAAGAACTGTCATAGCGAAAGACTTCTTGAGGGGAAAGCTGTAACTCTGTGAGATGATTTCATAGAACACAAAGTAGTTTCTCAGAAAGCTTCTTTCTCTTTGTTATCGGAGCATATTTCCTTTGGCCCTATAGTCGTCCAAGGGATCCGAAATATCTGTTCTCAGATTCCACAGAAATAAGGCTAGCAAAGAGATCCACGAAAAAAAGATGTAACTCTGTGAGATGAATTAACAGAACACTAAGCTGTATCTCAGAAAGCTTCTTTCCAGATTTCATCTGAGGATATTTCCTTTTTCACCATAGCCCTCTATGGGCTCCAAATGTCACCTTGCCAATTCCACCAGAACATTCACGGCGAAAGCCTTCTTGAGGGGAAATCTGTAACTCTGTGAGATGATTTCACAGAACACAAAGAAGTTTCTCAGAAAGCTTCTTTCTCTTTGTTATCGGAGCATATTTCCTTTGGCCCTATAGACTTCCAAGGGATCCGAAATATCTGTTCTCAGATTCCACAGAAATAAGGCTAGCAAAGAGATCCACGAAAAACAGATGTAACTCTGTGAGATGAATTAACAGAACACTAAGTGTTTCTCAGAAAGCTTCTTTCCAGATTTCATCTGAGGATATTTAATTTTTCACCATAGTCCTCTAAGGGCTCCAAATGTCACCTTGCCAATTCCACAAGAACTGTCTTGGCGAAAGCCTTCTTGAGGGGAAATCTGTAACTCTGTGAGATGATTTCACAGAACACAAAGAAGTTTCTCAGAAAGCTTCTTTCTCTTTGTTATCGGAGGATATTTCCTTTGGCCCTATAGTCTTCCAGGGGATCCGAAATATCTGTTCTCAGATTCCACAGAAATAAGGCTAGCAAAGAGATACACGAAATACTGATGTAACTCTGTGGGATGAATTAACAGAACACTAAGCAGTTTCTCAGAAAGCTTCTTTCCAGATTTCATCTGAGGATATTTCCTTTTTCACCATAGCCCTCTATGGGCTCCAAATGTCACTTTGCCAATTCCACAAGAACTGTCTTGGCGAAAGGCTTCTTGAGGGGAAAGCTGTAACTCTGTGAGATGATTTCACAGAACACAAAGAAGTTTCTCAGAAAGCTTCTTTCTCTTTGTTATCGGAGCATATTTCCTTTGGCCCTATAGACTTCAAAGGGATCCGAAATATCTGTTCTCAGATTCCACAGAAATAAGGCTAGCAAAGAGATCCACGAAATACAGATGTAACTCTGTGAGATGAATTAACAGAACACTAAGCTGTTTCTCAGAAAGCTTCTTTCCAGATTTCATCTGAGGATATTTAATTTTTCACCATAGTCCTCTATGGGCTCCAAATGTCACCTTGCCAATTCCACAAGAACTGTCTTGGCGAAAGGCTTCTTGAGGGGAAAGCTGTAACTCTGTGAGATGATTTCACAGAACCCAAAGAAGTTTCTCAGAAAGCCTCTTTCTCTTTCTCATCGGAGGATATTTCCTTTGACCCTATAGTCTTCCAAGGGATCCGTAATATCTGTTCTCAGATTCCACAGAAATAAAGCTAGCAAAGAGATCCACGAAATACAGATGTAACTCTGTGAGATGAATTAACAGAACACTAAGCAGTTTCTCAGAAAGCTTCTTTCCGGATTTCATCTGAGGATATTTCGTTTTTCACCATAGCCCTCTATGGGCTTCCAAATATCACTTTTCCAATTCCACAAGAACTGTCTTAGCGAAAGGCTTCTTGAGGGGAAAGCTGTAACTCTGTGAGATGATTTCACAGAACACAAAGAAGTTTCTCAGAAAGCTTCTTTCTCTTTGTTATCGGAGGATATTTCTTTGGCCCTATAGTCTTCAAGGGATCCGAAATATCTGTTCTCAGATTCCACAGAAATAAGGCTAGCAAAGAGATCCACGAAATACTGATGTAACTCTGTGAGATGAATTAACAGAACACTAAGCAGTTTCTCAGAAAGATTCTTTCCAGATTTCATCTGAGGATATTTCCTTTTTCACCATAGCCCTCCATAGGCTCGAAATGTCACCTTTCCAATTCCACAAGAACTGTCTTGGCGAAAGGCTTCTTGAGGGCAAAGCTGTAACTCTGTGAGATGATTTCACAGAACACAAAGAAGTTTCTCAGAAAGCTTCTTTCTCTTTGTTATCGGAGCATATTTCCTTTGGCCCTATAGTCTTCCAAGGGATCCGAAATATCTGTTCTCAGATTCCACAGAAATAAGGCTAGCAAAGAGATCCACGAAATACAGATGTAACTCTGTGAGATGAATTAACAGAACACTAAGCAGTTTCTCAGAAAGCTTCTTTCCAGATTTCATCTGAGGATATTTCCTTTTTCACCATAGCCCTCTATGGGCTTCCAATTATCACTTTGCCAATTCCACAAGAACTGTCTTAGCGAAAGGCTTCTTGAGGGGAAAGCTGTAACTCTTTGAGATGATTTCACGGAACACAAAGAAGTTTCTCAGAAAGGTTCTTTCTCTTTGTTAGCGGAGGATATTTCCTTTGGCCCTATAGTCTTCCAAGGGATCCGAAATATCTGTTCTCAGATTCCACAGAAATAAGGCTAGCAAAGAGATCCACGAAATACAAATTTAATTCTGTGAGATTAATTAACAGAACACTAAGCAGTTTCTCAGAAAGCTTCTTTCCAGATTTCATCTGAGGATATTTCCTTTTTCACCATAGCAATCTAGGGGCTTCCAAATATCACTTTGCCAATTCCACAAGAACTGTCATAGCGAAAGGCTTCTTGAGGGGAAAGCTGTAACTCTGTGAGATGATTTCACAGAACACAAAGAAGTTTCTCAGAAAGCTTCTTTCTCTTTGTTATCGGAGGATATTTCCTTTGGCCCTATAGTCTTTCAAGGGATCCGAAATATCTGTTCTCAGATTCCACAGAAATAAGGCTAGCAAAGAGATCCACGAAATACAGATGTAACTCTGTGAGATGAGTTAACAGAACACTAAGCAATTTCTCAGAAAGCTTCTTTCCAGATTTCATCTGAGGATATTCCTTTTTCACCATAGCCATCTATGGGCTTCCAAATATCACTTTGCCAATTCCACAAGAACTGTCTTAGCGAAAGGCTTTTTGAGGGGAAAACTGTAACTCTGTGAGATGATTTCACAGAACCCAAAGAAGTTTCTCAGAAAGCTTCTCTCTCTTTGTTATCGGAGGATATTTCCTTTGGCCCTATAGCCTTCCAAGGGATCCGAAATATCTGTTCTCAGATTCCACAGAAGTAAGGCTAGCAAAGAGATCCACGAAATACAGATGTAACTCTGTGAGATGAATTAGGAGAACACTAAGCAGTTTCTCAGAAAGCTTCTTTCCAGATTTCATCAGAGGATATTTCCTTTTTCACCATAGCCCTCTATGCGCTTCCAAATATCACTTTGTCAATTGCACAAGAACTGTCTTAGCGAAAGGCTTCTTGAGGGAAAAGCTGTAACTCTGTGAGATGATTTCACAGAACACAAAGTAGTTTCTCAGAAAGCTTCTTTCTCTTTGTTATCGGAGTATATTTCCTTTGGCCCTATAGTCTTCCAAGGGATCCGAAATATCTGTTCTCAGATTCCACAGAAATAAGGCTAGCAAAGAGATCCACGAAAAAAAGATGTAACTCTGTGAGATGAATTAACAGAACACTAAGCTGTATCTCAGAAAGCTTCTTTCCAGATTTCATCTGAGGATATTTCCTTTTTCACCATAGCCCTCTATGGGCTCCAAATGTCACCTTGCCAATTCCACCAGAACACTCTTGGCGAAAGCCTTCTTGAGGGGAAATCTGTAACTCTGTGAGATGATTTCACAGAACACAAAGAAGTTTCTCAGAAAGCTTCTTTCTCTTTGTTATCGGAGGATATTTCCTTTGGCCCTATAGTCTTCCAGGGGATCCGAAATATCTGTTCTCAGATTCCACAGAAATAAGGCTAGCAAAGAGATACACGAAATACTGATGTAACTCTGTGAGATGAATTAACAGAACACTAAGCAGTTTCTCAGAAAGCTTCTTTCCAGATTTCATCTGAGGATATTTCCTTTTTCACCATAGCCCTCTATGGGCTCCAAATGTCACTTTGCCAATTCCACAAGAACTGTCTTGGCGAAAGGCTTCTTGAGGGGAAAGCTGTAACTCTGTGAGATGATTTCACAGAACACAAAGAAGTTTCTCAGAAAGCTTCTTTCTCTTTGTTATCGGAGCATATTTCCTTTGGCCCTATAGACTTCAAAGGGATCCGAAATATCTGTTCTCAGATTCCACAGAAATAAGGCTAGCAAAGAGATCCACGAAATACAGATGTAACTCTGTGAGATGAATTAACAGAACACTAAGCTGTTTCTCAGAAAGCTTCTTTCCAGATTTCATCTGAGGATATTTAATTTTTCACCATAGTCCTCTATGGGCTCCAAATGTCACCTTGCCAATTCCACAAGAACTGTCTTGGCGAAAGGCTTCTTGAGGGGAAAGCTGTAACTCTGTGAGATGATTTCACAGAACCCAAAGAAGTTTCTCAGAAAGCCTCTTTCTCTTTGTCATCGGAGGATATTTCCTTTGACCCTATAGTCTTCCAAGGGATCCGTAATATCTGTTCTCAGATTCCACAGAAATAAGGCTAGCAAAGAGATCCACGAAATACAGATGTAACTCTGTGAGATGAATTAACAGAACACTAAGCAGTTTCTCAGAAAGCTTCTTTCCGGATTTCATCTGAGGATATTTCGTTTTTCACCATAGCCCTCTATGGGCTTCCAAATATCACTTTTCCAATTCCACAAGAACTGTCTTAGCGAAAGGCTTCTTGAGGGGAAAGCTGTAACTCTGTGAGATGATTTCACAGAACACAAAGAAGTTTCTCAGAAAGCTTCTTTCTCTTTGTTATCGGAGGATATTTCTTTGGCCCTATAGTCTTCAAGGGATCCGAAATATCTGTTCTCAGATTCCACAGAAATAAGGCTAGCAAAGAGATCCACGAAATACTGATGTAACTCTGTGAGATGAATTAACAGAACACTAAGCAGTTTCTCAGAAAGATTCTTTCCAGATTTCATCTGAGGATATTTCCTTTTTCACCATAGCCCTCTATAGGCTCGAAATGTCACCTTTCCAATTCCACAAGAACTGTTTTGGCGAAAGGCTTCTTGAGGGGAAAGCTGTAACTCTGTGAGATGATTTCACAGAACACAAAGAAGTTTCTCAGAAAGCTTCTTTCTCTTTGTTATCGGAGCATATTTCCTTTGGCCCTATAGTCTTCCAAGGGATCCGAAATATCTGTTCTCAGATTCCACAGAAATAAGGCTAGCAAAGAGATCCACGAAATACAGATGTAACTCTGTGAGATGAATTAACAGAACACTAAGCAGTTTCTCAGAAACCTTCTTTCCAGATTTCATCTGAGGATATTTCCTTTTTCACCATAGCCCTCTATGGGCTTCCAATTATCACTTTGCCAA
The DNA here is from genome assembly GCF_043159975.1 of Macaca nemestrina. NCBI lineage: Eukaryota > Metazoa > Chordata > Mammalia > Primates > Cercopithecidae > Macaca > Macaca nemestrina. Next base: position 89,699,448 of record NC_092137.1, on the reverse strand, counting down.
TTCCACAAGAACTGTCTTAGCGAAAGGCTTCTTGAGGGGAAAGCTGTAACTCTTTGAGATGATTTCACGGAACACAAAGAAGTTTCTCAGAAAGGTTCTTTCTCTTTGTTAGCGGAGGATATTTCCTTTGGCCCTATAGTCTTCCAAGGGATCCGAAATATCTGTTCTCAGATTCCACAGAAATAAGGCTAGCAAAGAGATCCACGAAATACAAATTTAATTCTGTGAGATTAATTAACAGAACACTAAGCAGTTTCTCAGAAAGCTTCTTTCCAGATTTCATCTGAGGATATTTCCTTTTTCACCATAGCAATCTAGGGGCTTCCAAATATCACTTTGCCAATTCCACAAGAACTGTCATAGCGAAAGGCTTCTTGAGGGGAAAGCTGTAACTCTGTGAGATGATTTCACAGAACACAAAGAAGTTTCTCAGAAAGCTTCTTTCTCTTTGTTATCGGAGGATATTTCCTTTGGCCCTATAGTCTTTCAAGGGATCCGAAATATCTGTTCTCAGATTCCACAGAAATAAGGCTAGCAAAGAGATCCACGAAATACAGATGTAACTCTGTGAGATGAGTTAACAGAACACTAAGCAATTTCTCAGAAAGCTTCTTTCCAGATTTCATCTGAGGATATTCCTTTTTCACCATAGCCCTCTATGGGCTTCCAAATATCACTTTGCCAATTCCACAAGAACTGTCTTAGCGAAAGGCTTTTTGAGGGGAAAACTGTAACTCTGTGAGATGATTTCACAGAACCCAAAGAAGTTTCTCAGAAAGCTTCTCTCTCTTTGTTATCGGAGGATATTTCCTTTGGCCCTATAGCCTTCCAAGGGATCCGAAATATCTGTTCTCAGATTCCACAGAAGTAAGGCTAGCAAAGAGATCCACGAAATACAGATGTAACTCTGTGAGATGAATTAGGAGAACACTAAGCAGTTTCTCAGAAAGCTTCTTTCCAGATTTCATCAGAGGATATTTCCTTTTTCACCATAGCCCTCTATGCGCTTCCAAATATCACTTTGTCAATTGCACAAGAACTGTCTTAGCGAAAGGCTTCTTGAGGGAAAAGCTGTAACTCTGTGAGATGATTTCACAGAACACAAAGAAGTTTCTCAGAAAGCTTCTTTCTCTTTGTTATCGGAGGATATTTCCTTTGGCCCTATAGTTTTCAAAGGGATCCGAACTATCTGTTCTCAGAATCCACAGAAATAAGGCTACCAAAGAGATACACGAAATACAGATGTAACTATATGAGATGAATTAATAGAACACTATGCAGTTTCTCAGAAAGCTTCTTTCCAGATTTCAGCTGAGGATATTTCCTTTTTCACCATAGCCCTCTATGGGCTTCCAAATGTCACTTTGCCAATTCCACAAGAACTGTCTTGGCGAAAGGCTTCTTGAGGGGAAAGCTGTAACTCTGTGAGATGATTTCACAGAATGCAAAGAAGTTTCTCAGAAAGCTTCTTTCTCTTTGTTATCGGAGGATATTTCCTTTGGCCCTATAGTCTTCCAAGGGATCCGAAATATCTGTTCTCAGATTCCACAGAAATAAGGCTAGCAAAGAGATACACGAAATACAGATGTAACTCTGTGAGATGAATTAACAGAACACTAAGCAGTTTCTCAGAAAGCCTCTTTCTAGATTTCATCTGAGGATATTTCCTTTTTCACCATAGCCCTCTATGGGCTTCCAAATGTCACTTTGCCAATTCCACAAGAACTGTCTTGGAGAAAGGCTTCTTAAGGGGAAAGCTGTAACTCTGTGAGATGATTTCACATAATACAAAGAAGTTTCTCAGAAAGCTTCTTTCTCTTTGTTATCGGAGCATATTTCCTTTGGCCCTATAGTCTTCCAAGGGATCCGAAATATCTGTACCCAGATTCCACAGAAATAAGGCTAGCAAAGAGATCCACGAAATACAGATGTAACTCTGTGAGATGAATTAAGAGAACACTAAGCAGTTTCTCAGAAATCCTCTTTCCAGAATTCATCTGAGGATATTTCCTTTTTCACCGTAGCCCTCTAGGGGCTTCCAAATATCACTTTGCCAATTCCACAAGAACTGTGATAGCGAAAGGCTTCTTGAGGGGAAGCTGTAACTCTGTGAGATGATTTCACAGAACACAAAGAAGTTTCTCAGAAAGCTTCTTTCTCTTTGTTATCGGAGGATATTTCCTTTGGCCCTATAGTTTTCAAACGGTTCCGAAATATCTGTTCTCAGATTCCACAGAAATAAGGCTAGCAAAGCGATCCACGAAATACAGATGTAACTCTGTGAGATGAATTAACAGAACAGTAAGCAGTTTCTCAGAAAGCTTCTTTCCAGATTTCATGTGAGGATATTTCCTTTTTCACCATAGCCCTCTATGGGCTTCCAAATGTCACTTTGCCAATTCCACAAGAACTGTCTTGGCGAAAGGATTCTTGAGGGGAAAGCTGTAACTCTGTGAGATGATTTCACATAATACAAAGAAGTTTCTCAGAAAGCTTCTTTCTCTTTGTTATCGGAGCATATTTCCTTTGGCCCTATAGTCTTCCAAGGAATCCGAAATATCTGTTCTCAGATTCCACAGAAATAAGGCTAGCAAAGAGATCCATGAAATACAGTTGTAACTCTTTGAGATGAATTAACAGAACACTACGCAGTTTCTCAGAAAGCTTCTTTCCAGATTTCATCTGAGGATATTTCCTTATTCACCATAGCTCTCTAGGGGCTTCCAAATATCACTTTGCCAATTCCACAAGAACTGTCTTAGCGAAATGCTTCCTGAAGGGAAAGCTGTAACTCTGTGAGATGATTTCACAGAACACAAAGAAGTTTCTCAGAAAGCTTCTTTCTCTTTGTTATCGGAGGATATTTCCTTTGGCCCTATAGTCTTCCAAGGGATCCGAAATATCTGTTCTCAGATTCCACAGAAATAAGGCTAGCAAAGAGATCCACGAAATACAGATGTAACTCTGCGAGATGATTTCACAGAACACAAAGAAGTTTCTCAGAAAGCTTCTTTCTCTTTGTTATCGGAGGATATTTCCTTTGGCCCTATAGTCTTCCAAGGGATCCGAAATATCTGTTCTCAGATTCCACAGAAATAAGGCTAGCAAGGAGATCCACGAAATACAGATGTAACTCTGTGAGTTGAATTAACAGAACACTAAGCAGTTTCTAAGAAATCTTCTTTCCAGATTTCATCTGAGGATATTTCCTTTTTCACCATAGCCCTCTATGGGCTTCCAAATATCACTTTGCAAATTCCACAAGAACTGTCTTAGCGAAAGGCTTCTTGAGGGGAAAACTGTAACTCTGTGAGATGATTTCACAGAACACAATGAAGTTTCTCAGAAAGGTTCTTTCTCTTTGCTTTCGGAGGATATTTCCTTTGGCCCTATAGTCTTCCAAGGGATCCGAAATATCTGTTCTCAGATTCCCCAGAAATAAGGCTAGCAAAGAGATCCACGTAATACAGACGTAATTCTGTGAGATGAATTAAAAGAACACTAAGCAGTTTCTCAGAAAGCTTCTTTCCAGATTTCATGTGAGGATATTTCCTTTTTCACCATAGCCCTCTATGGGCTTCCAAATATGACTTTGCCAATTCCACAAGAACTGTCTTGGCGAAAGGCTTCTTGAGGGGAAAGCTGTAACTCTGTGAGATGATTTCACATAATACAAAGAAGTTTCTCAGAAAGCTTCTTTCTCTTTGTTATCGGAGCATATTTCCTTTGGCCCTATAGTCTTCCAAGGAATCCGAAATATCTGTTCTCAGATTACACAGAAATAAGGCTAGCAAAGAGATCCATGAAATACAGATGTAATTCTTTGAGATGAATTAACAGAACACTACGCAGTTTCTCAGAAAGCTTCTTTCCAGATTTCATCTGAGTATATTTCCTTATTCACCATAGCTCTCTAGGGGCTTCCAAATATCACTTTGCCAATTCCACAAGAACTGTCTTAGCGAAATGCTTCCTGAAGGGAAAGCTGTAACTCTGTGAGATGATTTCACAGAACACAAAGAAGTTTCTCAGAAAGCTTCTTTCTCTTTGTTATCGGAGGATATTTCCTTTGGCCCTATAGTCTTCCAAGGGATCCGAAATATCTGTTCTCAGATTCCACAGAAATAAGGCTAGCAAAGAGATCAACGAAATACAGATGTAACTCTGCGAGATGATTTCACAGAACACAAAGAAGTTTCTCAGAAAGCTTCTTTCTCTTTGTTATCGGAGGATATTTCCTTTGAACCTATAGACTTCCAAGGGAACCGAAATATCTGTTCTCAGATTCCACAGAAATAAGGCTAGCAAGGAGATCCACGAAATACAGATGTAACTCTGTGAGATGAATTAACAGAACACTAAGCAGTTTCTCAGAAAGCTTCTTTCCAGATTTCATCTGAGCGTATTTCCTTTTTCACCATAGCCCTATATGGGCTTCCAAATATCACTTTGCAAATTCCACAAGAACTGTCTTAGCGAAAGGCTTCTTGAGGGGAAAACTGTAACTCTGTGAGATGATTTCACAGAACACAAAGAAGTTTCTCAGAAAGCTTCTTTCTATTTGTTATCTGAGCTTATTTCCTTTGGCCCTATAGTCTTCCAAGGGATCCGAAATATCTGTTCTCAGATTCCACAGAAATAAGGCTAGCAAAGAGACCCACGAAATACAGATGTAACTCTGTGAGATGAATTAACAGAACACTAAGCAGTTTCTCAGAAAGCTTCTTTCCAGATTTCATCAGAGGATGTTTCCTTTTTCACCATAGCCCTTCATGGGCTTCCAAATATCACTTTGCCAATTCCACAAAAACTGTCTTAGCGAAAGGCTTCTTGAGGGGAAAGCTGTAACTCTGTGAGATGATTTCACAGAACACAAAGAAGTTTCTCAGAAAGGTTCTTTCTCTTTGCTTTCGGAGGATATTTCCTTTGGCCCTATAGTCTTCCAAGGGATCCGAAATATCTGTTCTCAGATTCCACAGAAATAAGGCTAGCAAAGCGATCCACGTAATACAGATGTAATTCTGTGAGATGCATTAAAAGAACACTAAGCAGTTTCTCAGAAAGCTTCTTTACAGATTTCATGTGAGGATATTTCCTTTTTCACCATAGCCCTCTATGGGCTTCCAAATATGACTTTGCCAATTCCACAAGAACTGTCTTAGCGAAAGGCTTCTTGAGGGAAAAGCTGTAACTCTGTGAGATGATTTCACAGAACACAAAGAAGTTTCTCAGAAAGCTGCTTTCTCTTTGTTATCGGAGGATATTTCCTTTGGCCCTACATTCTTCCAAGGGATCCCAAATATCTGTTCTCAGATTCCACAGAAATAAGGCTAGCAAAGAGATCCACGAAATACTGATGTAACTCTGTAAGATGAATTAACAGAATACTAAGCAGTTTCTCAGAAAGCTTCTTTCCAGATTTCATCTGAGGATATTTCCTTTTTCACCATAGCCCTCTATGGTCTCCAAATGTCACCTTGCCAATTCCACAAGAACTGTCTTGGCGTAAGGCTTCTTGAGGGGAAAGCTGTAACTCTGTGAGATGATTTCACAGAACACAAAGAAGTTTCTCAGAAAGCTTCTTTCTCTTTGTTATCGGAGGATATTTCCTTTGGCCCTATAGTCTTCCAAGGGATCCGAATTATCTGTTCTCAGATTCCACAGAAATAAGGCTAGCAAAGAGATCCACGAAATACAGATGTAACTCTGTGAGATGAATTAACAGAACACTAAGCAGTTTCTCAGAAAGCTTCTTTCCAGATTTCATCTGAGGATATTTCGTTTTTCACCATAGCCCTCTATGGGCTTCCAAATATCACTTTGCCAATTCCACAAGAACTGTCTTGGCGTAAGGCTTCTTGAGGGGAAAGCTGTAACTCTGTGAGATGATTTCACAGAACACAAAGAAGTTTCTCAGAAAGCTTCTTTCTCTTTGTTATCGGAGCATATTTCCTTTGGCCCTATAGTCTTCCAAGGGATCCGAAATATCTGTTCTCAGATTCCACAGAAATAAGGCTTGCAAAGATATCCACGAAAAACAGATGTAACTCTGTGATATGAATTAACAGAACACTAAGCAGTTTCTCAGAAAGCTTCTTTCCAGATTTCTTTGAGGATATTTCCTTTTTCACCATAGCCCTCTATGGGCTCCAAATGTCACCTTGCCTATTCCACAAGAACTGTCTTGGCGAAAGGCTTCTTGAGGGGAAAGGTGTAACTCTGTGAGATGATTTCACAGAACACAAAGAAGTTTCTCAGAAAGCTTCTTTCTCTTTGTTATCGGAGCATATTTCCTTTGGCCCTATAGTCTTCCAAGGGATCCGAAATATCTGTTCTCAGATTCCACAGAAATAAGGCTAGCAAAGAGATCCACGAAATACAGATGTAACTCTGTGAGATGAATTAACAGAACACTAAGCAGTTTCTCATAAATTTTATTTCCAGATTTCATCTGAGGATATTTCCTTTTCCATCGTAGCCCTCTTTGGGCTTCCAAATATCACTTTGCCAATTCCACAAGAACTGTCATAGCGAAAGGATTCTTGAGGGGAATGCTGTAATTCTGTGAGATGATTTCACAGAACACAAAGAAGTTTCTCAGAAAGCTTCTTTCTCTTTGTTATCGGAGGATATTTCCTTTGGCCCTGTAGTCTTCCAAGGGATCCGAAATATCTGTTCTCAGATTCCACAGAAAGAAGGCTAGCAAAGAGATCCACGAAATACTGATGTAACTCTGTGAGATGAATTAACAGAACACTAAGCAGTTTCTCAGAAAGCTTCTTTCCAGATTTCATCTGAGGATATTTACTTTTTCACCATAGCCCTCTAGGGGCTTCCAAATATCACTTTGCCAATTTCACAAGAACTGTCTTAGCGAAAGGCTTCTTGAGGTGAAAGCTGTAACTCTGTGAGATGATTTCACAGAATACAAAGAAGTTTCTCAGAAAGCTTCTTTCCCTTGGTTATCGGAGGATATTTCCTTTGTCCCTATAGTCTTCAAAGGGATCCGAAATATCTGTACCCAGATTCCACAGAAATAAGGCTAGCAAAGAGATCCACGAAATAGAGATGTAACTCTGTGAGATGAATTAACAGAACACTAAGCGGTTTCTCAGAAAGCCTCTTTCCAGATTTCACCTGAGGATATTTCCTTTTTCACCGTAGCCCTCTAGTGGCTTCCAAATATCACTTTGCCAATTCCACAAGAACTGTGATAGCGAAAGGCATCTTGAGGGGAAAGCTGTAACTCTGTGAGATGATTTTACAGAACACAAGGAAGTTTCTCAGAAAGCTTCTTTCTCTTTGTTATCGGAGGATATTTCCTTTGGCCCTATAGTCTTCCAAGGGATCCGAAATATCTGTTCTCAGATTCCACAGAAATAAGGCTAGCAAAGAGATCCACGAAATACAGATGTAACTCTGTGAGATGAATTAACAGAACACTAAGCAGTTTCTCAGAAAGCTTCTTTCCAGATTTCATCTGAGGATATTTCCTTTTTCACCATAGCCCTCTATGGGATTCCAAATATCACTTTGCCAATTCCACAAGAACTCTCTTAGCGAAAGGCTTCTTGAGGGGAAAGCTGTAACTCTGTGAGATGATTTCACAGAACACAAAGAAGTTTCTCAGAAAGCTTCTTTCTCTTTGTTATCGGAGGATATTTCCTTTGGCCCTATAGTTTTCAAACGGATCCGAAATATCTGTTCTCAGATTCCACAGAAATAAGGCTAGCAAAGAGATCCACGAAATACAGATGTAACTCTGTGAGATGAATTAACAGAACACTAAGCAGTTTCTCAGAAAGCTTCTTTCCAGATTTCATGTGAGTATATTTCCTTTTTCACCATAGCCCTCTAAGGGCTTCCAAATGTCACCTTGCCAATTCCACAAGAACTGTCTTAGCGAAAGGCTTCTTGAGGGGAAAGCTGTAACTCTGTGAGATGATTTCACATAATACAAAGAAGTTTCTCAGAAAGCTTCTTTCTCTTTGTTATCGGAGCATATTTCCTTTGGCCCTATAGTCTTCCAAGGGATCCGAAATATCTGTTCTCAGATTCCACAGAAATAAGGCTAGCAAAGAGATCCACGAAATACAGATGTAACTCTGTGAGATGAATTAACAGAACACTAAGCAGTTTCTCAGAAAGCTTCTTTCCAGATTTCATCTGAGGATATTTCGTTTTTCACCATAGCCCTCTATGGGCTTCCAAATATCACTTTGCCAATTCCACAAGAACTGTCTTAGCGAAAGGTTTCTTGAGGGGAAAGCTGTAACTCTGTGAGATGATTTCACATAACACAAAGAAGTTTCTCAGAAAGCTTCTTTCTCTTTGTTATCGGAGCATATTTCCTTTGGCCCTATAGTCTTCCAAGGGATCCGAAATATCTGTTCTCAGATTCCACAGAAATAAGGCTTGCAAAGATATCCACGAAAAACAGATGTAACTCTGTGATATGAATTATCAGAACACTAAGCAGTTTCTCAGAAAGCTTCTTTCCAGATTTCTTTGAGGATATTTCCTTTTTCACCATAGCCCTCTATGGGCTCCAAATGTCACCTTGCCTATTCCACAAGAACTGTCTTGGCGAAAGGCTTCTTGAGGGGAAAGCTGTAACTCTGTGAGATGATTTCACAGAACACAAAGAAGTTTCTCAGAAAGCTTCTTTCTCTTTGTTATCGGAGCATATTTCCTTTGGCCCTATAGTCTTCCAAGGGATCCGAAATATCTGTTCTCAGATTCCACAGAAATAAGGCTAGCAAAGAGATCCACGAAATACAGATGTAACTCTGTGAGATGAATTAACAGAACACTAAGCAGTTTCTCATAAAGTTTCTTTCCAGATTTCATCTGAGGATATTTCCTTTTCCATCGTAGCCCTCTATGGGCTTCCAAATATCACTTTGCCAATTCCACAAGAACTGTCATAGCGAAAGGATTCTTGAGGGGAATGCTGTAATTCTGTGAGATGATTTCACAGAACACAAAGAAGTTTCTCAGAAAGCTTCTTTCTCTTTGTTATCGGAGGATATTTCCTTTGGCCCTGTAGTCTTCCAAGGGATCCGAAATATCTGTTCTCAGATTCCACAGAAATAAGGCTAGCAAAGAGATCCACGAAATACTGATGTAACTCTGTGAGATGAATTAACAGAACACTAAGCAGTTTCTCAGAAAGCTTCTTTCCAGATTTCATCTGAGGATATTTACTTTTTCACCATAGCCCTCTAGGGGCTTCCAAATACCACTTTGCCAATTTCACAAGAACTGTCTTAGCGAAAGGCTTCTTGAGGTGAAAGCTGTAACTCTGTGAGATGATTTCACAGAATACAAAGAAGTTTCTCAGAAAGCTTCTTTCCCTTGGTTATCGGAGGATATTTCCTTTGTCCCTATAGTCTTCAAAGGGATCCGAAATATCTGTACCCAGATTCCACAGAAATAAGGCTAGCAAAGAGATCCACGAAATAGAGATGTAACTCTGTGAGATGAATTAACAGAACACTAAGCGGTTTCTCAGAAAGCCTCTTTCCAGATTTCATCTGAGGATATTTCCTTTTTAACCATAGCCCTCTAGTGGCTTCCAAATATCACTTTGCCAATTCCACAAGAACTGTGATAGCGAAAGGCATCTTGAGGGGAAAGCTGTAACTCTGTGAGATGATTTCACAGAACACAAAGAAGTTTCTCAGAAAGCTTCTTTCTCTTTGTTATCGGAGGATATTTCCTTTGGCCCTATAGTTTTCAAACGGATCCGAAATATCTGTTCTCAGATTCCACAGAAATAAGGCTAGCAAAGAGATCCACGAAATACAGATGTAACTCTGTGAGATGAATTAACAGAACACTAAGCAGTTTCTCAGAAAGCTTCTTTCCAGATTTCATGTGAGTATATTTCCTTTTTCAACATAGCCCTCTATGGGCTTCCAAATGTCACCTTGCCAATTCCACAAGAACTGTCTTGGCGAAAGGCTTCTTGAGGGGAAAGCTGTAACTCTGTGAGATGATTTCACATAATACAAACAAGTTTCTCAGAAAGCTTCTTTCTCTTTGTTATCGGAGCATATTTCCTTTGGCCCTATAGTCTTCCAAGGGATCCGAAATATCTGTTCTCAGATTCCACAGAAATAAGGCTAGCAAAGAGATCCACGAAATACAGATGTAACTCTGTGAGATGAATTAACAGAACACTAAGCAGTTTCTCAGAAAGCTTCTTTCCAGATTTCATCTGAGGATATTTCCTTATTCACCATAGCCCTCTAGGGGCTTCCAAATATCCCTTTGCCAATTCCACAAGAACTGTCTTAGCGAAAGGCTTCCTGAAGGGAAAGCTGTAACTCTGTGAGATGATTTCACAGAACACAAAGAAGTTTCTCAGAAAGCTTCTTTCTCTTTGTTATCGGAGGATATTTCCTTTGGCCCTATAGTCTTCCAAGGGATCCGAAATATCTGTTCTCAGATTCCACAGAAATAAGGCTAGCAAAGAGATCCACGAAATACAGATGTAACTCTGTGAGATGAATTAACAGAACACTAAGCAGTTTCTCAGAAAGCTTCTTTCCAGATTTCATCTGAGGATATTTCCTTTTTCACCATAGCCATCTAGGGGCTTCCAAATATCACTTTGCCAATTCCACAAGAACTGTCATAGCGAAAGGCTTCTTGAGGGGAAAGCTGTAACTCTGTGAGATGATTTCGCAGAACACAAAGAAGTTTCTCAGAAAGCTTCTTTCTCTTTGTTATCGTAGGATATTTCCTTTGGCCCTATAGTCTTCCAAGGGATCCGAAATATCTGTTCTCAGATTCCACAGAAATAAGGCTAGCAAAGAGATCCACGAAATACAGATGTAACTCTGTGAGATGAATTAACAGAACACTAAGGAATTTCTCAGAAAGCTTCTTTCCAGATTTCATCTGAGGATATTTCCTTTTTCACCATAGCCCTCTATGGGCTTCCAAATATCACTTTGCCAATTCCACAAGAACTGTCTTAGCGAAAGGCTTCTTGAGGGGAAAACTGTAACTCTGTGAGATGATTTCACAGAACACAAAGAAGTTTCTCAGAAAGCTTCTCTCTCTTTGTTATCGGAGGAATTTCCTTTGGCCCTATAGACTTCCAAGGGATCCGAAATATCTGTTCTCAGATTCCACAGAAGTAAGGCTAGCAAAGAGATCCACGAAATACAGATGTAACTCTGTGAGATGAATTAGGAGAACACTAAGCAGTTTCTCAGAAAGCTTCTTTCCAGATTTCATCTGAGGATATTTCCTTTTTCACCATAGCCCTCTATGCGCTTCCAAATATCACTTTGTCAATTGCACAAGAACTGACTTAGCGAAAGGCTTCTTGAGGGGAAAGCTGTAACTCTGTGAGATGATTTCACAGAACACAAAGAAGTTTCTCAGAAAGCTTCTTTCTCTTTGTTATCAGAGGATATTTCCTTTGGCCCTATAGTTTTCAAAGGGATCCGAAATATCTGTTCTCAGAATCCACAGAAATAAGGCTACCAAAGAGATCCACGAAATACAGATGTAACTATGTGAGATGAATTAACAGAACACTATGCAGTTTCTCAGAAAGCTTCTTTCCAGATTTCAGCTGAGGATATTTCCTTTTTCACCATAGCCCTCTATGGGCTTCCAAATGTCACTTTGCCAATTCCACAAGAACTGTCTTGGTGAAAGGCTTCTTGAGGGGAAAGCTGTAACTCTGTGAGATAATTTCACAGAATCCAAAGAAGTTTCTCAGAAAGCTTCTTTCTCTTTGTTATCGGAGCATATTTCCTTTGGCCCTATAGTCTTCCAAGGGATCCGAAATATCTGTTCTCAGATTCCACAGAAATAAGGCTAGCAAAGAGATACACGAAATACAGATGTAACTCTGTGAGATGAATTAACAGAACACTAAGCAGTTTCTCAGAAAGCCTCTTTCCAGATTTCATCTGAGGATATTTCCTTTTTCACCATAGCCCTCTATGGGCTTCCAAATGTCACTTTGCCAATTCCACAAGAACTGTCTTGGCGAAAGGCTTCTTAAGGGGAAAGCTTTAACTCTGTGATATGATTTCACATAATACAAAGAAGTTTCTCAGAAAGCTTCTTTCTCTTTGTTATCGGAGCATATTTCCTTTGGCCCTATAGTCTTCCAAGGGATCCGAAATATCTGTTCTCAGATTCCACAGAAATAAGGCTAGCAAAGAGATCCACGAAATACAGAAGTAACTCTGTGAGATGAATTAAGAGAACACTAAGCAGTTTCTCAGAAAGCTTCTTTCCAGATTTCATCTGAGGATATTTCCTTTTTCACCGTAGCCCTCTAGGGGCTTCCAAATATCACTTTGCCAATTCCACAAGAACTGTGATAGCGAAAGGCTTCTTGAGGGGAAGCTGTAACTCTGTGAGATGATTTCACAGAACACAAAGAAGTTTCTCAGAAAGCTTCTTTCTCTTTGTTATCGGAGGATATTTCCTTTGGCCCTATAGTCTTCCAAGGGATCCGAAATATCTGTTCTCAGATTCCACAGAAATAAGGCTAGCAAAGAGATCCACGAAATACAGATGTAACTCTGTGAGATGAATTAACAGAACACTAAGCAGTTTCTCAGAAAGCTTCTTTCCAGATTTCATTTCAGGATATTTCCTTTTTCACCATAGCCCTCTATGGGCTTCCAAATATCACTTTGCCAATTCCACAAGAAGTCTCTTAGCGAAAGGCTTCTTGAGGGGAAAGCTGTAACTCTGTGAGACGATTTCACAGAACACAAAGAAGTTTCTCAGAAAGCTTCTTTCTCTTTGTTATCGGAGGATATTTCCTTTGGCCCTATAGTTTTCAAAGGGATCCGAAATATCTGTTCTCAGATTCCACAGAAATAAGGCTAGCAAAAAGATCCACGAAATACAGATGTAACTAAGTGAGATGAATTAACAGAACACTAAGCAGTTTCTCAGAAAGCTTCTTTCCAGATTTCATGTGAGGATATTTCCTTTTTCTCCATAGCCCTCTATGGGCTTCCAAATGTCACTTTGCCAATTTCACAAGAACTGTCTTGGTGAAAGGCTTCTTGAGGGGAAAGCTGTAACTCTGTGAGATGATTTCACATAATACAAAGAAGTTTCTCAGAAAGCTTCTTTCTCTTTGTTATCGGAGCATATTTCCTTTGGCCCTATAGTCTTCCAAGGAATCCGAAATATCTGTTCTCAGATTCCACAGAAATAAGGCTAGCAATGAGATCCACGAAATACAGATGTAACTCTGTGAGATGAATTAACAGAACACTACGCAGTTTCTCAGAAAGCTTCTTTCCAGATTTCATCTGAGGTTATTTCCTTACTCACCATAGCTCTCTAGTGGCTTCCAAATATCACTTTGCCAATTCCACAAGAACTGTCTTAGCGAAATGCTTCCTGAAGGGAAAGCTGTAACTCTGTGAGATGATTTCACAGAACACAAAGAAGTTTCTCAGAAAGCTTCTTTCTCTTTGTTATCGGAGGATATTTCCTTTGGCCCTATAGTCTTCCAAGGGATCCGAAATATCTGTTCTCAGATTCCACAGAAATAAGGCTAGCAAAGAGATCCACGAAATACAGATGTAACTCTGCGAGATGATTTCACAGAACACAAAGAAGTTTCTCAGAAAGCTTCTTTCTCTTTGTTATCGGAGGATATTTCCTTTGGCCCTATAGTCTTCCAAGGGATCCGAAATATCTGTTCTCAGATTCCACAGAAATAAGGCTGGCAAAGAGATCCACGAAATACAGATGTAACTCTGTGAGATGAATTAACAGAACACTAAGCAGTTTCTCAGAAAGCTTCTTTCCAGATTTCATCTGAGGATATTTCGTTTTTCACCATAGCCCTCTATGGGCTTCCAAATGTCACTTTGCCAATTCCACAAGAACTGTCTTGGCGAAAGGCTTCTTGAGGGGAAAGCTGTAACTCTGTGAGATGATTTCACAGAATACAAAGAAGTTTCTCAGAAAGATTCTTTCCCTTGGTTATCGGAGTATATTTCCTTTGGCCCTATAGTCTTCAAAGGGATCCGAAATATCTGTACCCAGATTCCACAGAAATAAGGCTAGTAAAGAGATCCACGAAATACAGATGTAACTCTGTGAGATGAATTAACAGAACACTAAGCAGTTTCTCAGAAAGCTTCTTTCCAGATTTCATCTGAGGATATTTCCTTTTTCACCATAGCCGTCTAGGGGCTTCCAAATATCACTTTGCCAATTCCACAAGAACTGTCATAGCGAAAGGCTTCTTGAGGGGAAAGCTGTAACTCTGTGAGATGATTTCGCAGAACACAAAGAAGTTTCTCAGAAAGCTTTTTTCTCTTTGTTATCGGAGGATGTTTCCTTTCGCCCTTTAGTCTTCCAAGGGATCCGAAATATCTGTTCTCAGATTCCACAGAAATAAGGCTAGCAAAGAGATCCACGAAATACAGATGTAACTCTGTGAGATGAATTAACAGAACATTAAGCAGTTTCTCAGAAAGCTTCTTTCCAGATTTCATCTGAGGATATTTCCTTTTTCACCATAGCCCTCTATGGGCTTCCAAATATCACTTTGCCAATTCCACAAGAACTGTCTTAGCGAAAGGCTTCTTGAGGGGAAAGCTGTAACTCTGTGAGATGATTTCACAGAACACAAAGAAGTTTCTCAGAAAGCTTCTTTCTATTTGTTATCTGAGATTATTTCCTTTGGCCCTATAGTCTTCCAAGGGATCCGAAATATCTCTTCTCAAGTTCGACAGAAATAAGGCTAGCAAAGAGATCCACGAAATACAGATGTAATTCTGTGAGATGAATTAACAGAACACTAAGCAGTTTCTCAGTAAGCTTCTTTCCAGATTTCATCTGGGGATATTTCCTTTTTCACCATAGCCCTCCATGGGCTTCCAAATATCACTTTGCCAATTCCACAAGAACTGTCTTAGCGAATGGCTTCTTGAGGGAAAAGCTGTAACTCTGTGAGATGATTTCACAGAACACAAAGAAGTTTCTCAGAAAGCTTCTTTCTCTTTGTTATCGGAGGATATTTCCTTTGGCCCTATATTCTTCCAAGGGATCCGAAATATCAGTTCTCAGATTCCACAGAAATAAGGCTAGCAAAGAGATCCACGAAATACTGATGAAACTCTGTGAGATGAATTAACAGAACACTAAGCAGTTTCTCAGAAAGCTTCTTTCCAGATTTCATGTGAGGATATTTCCTTTTTCACCATAGCACTCTATGGGCTTCCAAATGTCACTTTGCCAATTCCACAAGAACTCTCTTGAGGGAAAGGCTTCTTGAGGGGAATGCTGTAACTCTGTGAGATGATTTCACAGAACACAAAGAAGTTTCTCAGAAAGCTTCTTTCTCTTTGTTATCTGAGGATATTTCCTTTGGCCCTATAGTCTTCCAAGGGATCCGAAATATCTGTTCTCAGATTCCACAGAAATAAGGCTAGCAAAGAGACCCACGAAATACAGATGTAACTCTGTGAGATGAATTAACAGAACACTAAGCAGCTTCTCAGAAAGCTTCTTTCCAGATTTCATCTGAGCATATTTTCTTTTTCACCTTAGCCCTCTTTTGGGCTTCCAAATATCACTTTTCCAATTCCACAAGAACTGTCATAGCGAAAGGCTTCTTGAGGGGAAAGCTGTAACTCTGTGAGATGATTTCACAGAACACAAAGAAGTTTCTCAGAAAGCTTCTTTCTCTTTGTTATCGGAGGATATTTCCTTTGGCCCTATAGTCTTCCAAGGGATCCGAAATATCTGTTCTCAGATTCCACAGAAATAAGGCTAGCAAAGAGATCCACGAAATACAGATGTTGCTCGGTGAGATGAATTAACAGAACACTAAGCAGTTTCTCAGAAAGCTTCTTTCCAGATTTCATCTGAGGATATTTCCTTTTTCACCGTAGCCCTCTATGGGCTTCCAAATGTCACTTTGCCAATTCCACAAGAACTCTCTTGGGGAAAGGCTTCTTGAGGGGAATGCTGTAACTCTGTGAGATGATTTCACAGAACACAAAGAAGTTTCTCAGAAAGCTTCTTTCTCTTTGTTATCGGAGGATATTTCCTTTGGCCCTGTAGTCTTCCAAGGGATCCGAAATATCTGTACTCAGATTCCACAGAAATAAGGCTAGCAAAGAGATCCACGAAATACAGATGTAACTCTGTGAGATGAATTAACAGAACACTAAGCAGTTTCTCATAAAGTTTCTTTCCAGATTTCATCTGAGGATATTTCCTTTTCCATCGTAGCCCTCTAAGGGCTTCCAAATATCACTTTGCCAATTCCACAAGAACTGTCATAGCGAAAGGATTCTTGAGGGGAATGCTGTAACTCTGTGAGATGATTTCACAGAACACAAAGAAGTTTCTCAGAAAGCTTCTTTCTCTTTGTTATCGGAGGATATTTCCTTTGGCCCTATAGTTTTCAAACGGATCCGAAATATCTGTTCTCAGATTCCACAGAAATAAGGCTAGCAAAGAGATTCACGAAATACAGATGTAACTCTGTGAGATGAATTAACAGAACACTAAGCAGTTTCTCAGAAAGCTTCTTTCCAGATTTCATGTGAGTATATTTCCTTTTTCACCATAGCCCTCTATGGGCTTCCAAATGTCACCTTGTCAATTCCACAAGAACTGTCTTGGCGAAAGCCTTCTTGAGGGGAAAGCTGTAACTCTGTGAGATGATTTCACATAATACAAAGAAGTTTCTCAGAAAGCTTCTTTCTCTTTGTTATCGGAGCATATTCCCTTTGGCCCTATAGTCTTCCAAGGGATCCGAAATATCTGTTCTCAGATTCCACAGAAATAAGGCTAGCAAAGAGATCCACGAAATACAGATGTAACTCTGTGAGATGAATTAACAGAACACTAAGCAGTTTCTCAGAAAGCTTCTTTCCAGATTTCATCTGAGGATATTTCCTTATTCACCATAGCCCTCTAGGGGCTTCCAAATATCCCTTTGCCAATTCCACAAGAACTGTCTTAGCGAAAGGCTTCCTGCAGGGAAAGCTGTAACTCTGTGAGATGATTTCACAGAACACAAAGAAGTTTCTCAGAAAGCTTCTTTCTCTTTGTTATCGGAGGATATTTCCTTTGGCCCTATAGTCTTCCAAGGGATCCGAAATATCTGTTCTCAGATTCCACAGAAATAAGGCTAGCAAAGAGATCCACGAAATACAGATGTAACTCTGTGAGATGAATTAACAGAACACTAAGCAGTTTCTCAGAAAGCTTCTTTCCATATTTCATCTGAGGATATTTCCTTTTTCACCATAGCCATCTAGGGGCTTCCAAATATCACTTTGCCAATTCCACAAGAACTGTCATAGCGAAAGACTTCTTGAGGGGAAAGCTGTAACTCTGTGAGATGATTTCGCAGAACACAAAGAAGTTTCTCAGAAAGCTTCTTTCTCTTTGTTATCGGAGGATATTTCCTTTGGCCCTGTAGTCTTCCAAGGGATCCGAAATATCTGTTCTCAGATTCCACAGAAATAAGGCTAGCAAAGAGATGCACGAAATACAGATGTAACTCTGTGAGATGAGTTAACAGAACACTAAGCAGTTTCTCAGAAAGCTTCTTTCCAGATTTCATCTGAGGATAATTCCTTTTTCACCATAGCCCTCTAGGGTCTTCCAAATATCACTTTGCCAATTCCACAGGAACTGTCATAGCGAAAGGCTTCTTGAGGGGAAAGCTGTAACTCTCTGAGATGATTTCACAGAACACAAAGAAGTTTCTCAGAAAGCTTCTGTCTCTTTGTTATCGGAGGATATTTCCTTTGGCCCTATAGTCTTCCAAGGGATCCGAAATATCTGTTCTCAGATTCCACAGAAATAAGGCTTGCAAAGATATCCACGAAAAACAGATGTAACTCTGTGATATGAATTAACAGAACACTAAGCAGTTTCTCAGAAAGCTTCTTTCCAGATTTCTTTGAGGATATTTCCTTTTTCACCATAGCCCTCTATGGGCTCCAAATGTCACCTTGCCTATTCCACAAGAACTGTCTTGGCGAAAGGCTTCTTGAGGGGAAAGCTGTAACTCTGTGAGATGATTTCACAGAACACAAAGAAGTTTCTCAGAAAGCTTTTTTCTCTTTGTTATCGGAGCATATTTCCTTTGGCCCTATAGTCTTCCAAGGGATCCGAAATATCTGTTCTCAGATTCCACAGAAATAAGGCTAGCAAAGAGATCCACGAAATACAGATGTAACTCTGTGAGATGAATTAACAGAACACTAAGCAGTTTCTCATAAAGTTTCTTTCCAGATTTCATCTGAGGATATTTCCTTTTCCATCGTAGCCCTCTAAGGGCTTCCAAATATCACTTTGCCAATTCCACAAGAACTGTCATAGCGAAAGGATTCTTGAGGGGAATGCTGTAATTCTGTGAGATGATTTCACAGAACACAAAGAAGTTTCTCAGAAAGCTTCTTTCTCTTTGTTATCGGAGGATATTTCCTTTGGCCCTGTAGTCTTCCAAGGGATCCGAAATATCTGTTCTCAGATTCCACAGAAATAAGGCTAGCAAAGAGATCCACGAAATACTGATGTAACTCTGTGAGATGAATTAACAGAACACTAAGCAGTTTCTCAGAAAGTTTCTTTCCAGATTTCATCTGAGGATATTTACTTTTTCACCATAGCCCTCTAGGGGCTTCCAAATATCACTTTGCCAATTTCACAAGAACTGTCTTAGCGAAAGGCTTCTTGAGGTGAAAGCTGTAACTCTGTGAGATGATTTCACAGAATACAAAGAAGTTTCTCAGAAAGCTTCTTTCCCTTGGTTATCGGAGGATATTTCCTTTGTCCCTATAGTCTTCAAAGGGATCCGAAATATCTGTACCCAGATTCCACAGAAATAAGGCTAGCAAAGAGATCCACGAAATAGAGATGTAACTCTGTGAGATGAATTAACAGAACACTAAGCGGTTTCTCAGAAAGCCTCTTTCCAGATTTCATCTGAGGATATTTCCTTTTTCACCGTAGCCCTCTAGTGGCTTCCAAATATCACTTTGCCAATTCCACAAGAACTGTGATAGCGAAAGGCATCTTTAGGGGAAAGCTGTAACTCTGTGAGATGATTTTACAGAACACAAGGAAGTTTCTCAGAAAGCTTCTTTCTCTTTGTTATCGGAGGATATTTCCTTTGGCCCTATAGTCTTCCAAGGGATCCGAAATATCTGTTCTCAGATTCCACAGAAATAAGGCTAGCAAAGAGATCCACGAAATACAGATGTAACTCTCTGAGATGAATTATCAGAACACTAAGCAGTTTCTCAGAAAGCTTCTTTCCAGATTTCATCTGAGGATATTTCCTTTTTCACCATAGCCCTCTATGGGATTCCAAATATCCCTTTGCCAATTCCACAAGAACTGTCTTAGCGAAAGGCTTCTTGAGGGGAAAGCTGTAACTCTGTGAGATGATTTCACAGAACACAAAGAAGTTTCTCAGAAAGCTTCTTTCTCTTTGTTATCGGAGGATATTTCCTTTGGCCCTATAGTTTTCAAACGGATCCGAAATATCTGTTCTCAGATTCCACAGAAATAAGGCTAGCAAAGAGATTCACGAAATACAGATGTAACTCTGTGAGATGAATTAACAGAACACTAAGCAGTTTCTCAGAAAGCTTCTTTCCAGATTTCATGTGAGTATATTTCCTTTTTCACCATAGCCCTCTATGGGCTTCCAAATGTCACCTTGTCAATTCCACAAGAACTGTCTTGGCGAAAGCCTTCTTGAGGGGAAAGCTGTAACTCTGTGAGATGATTTCACATAATACAAAGAAGTTTCTCAGAAAGCTTCTTTCTCTTTGTTATCGGAGCATATTCCCTTTGGCCCTATAGTCTTCCAAGGGATCCGAAATATCTGTTCTCAGATTCCACAGAAATAAGGCTAGCAAAGAGATCCACGAAATACAGATGTAACTCTGTGAGATGAATTAACAGAACACTAAGCAGTTTCTCAGAAAGCTTCTTTCCAGATTTCATCTGAGGATATTTCCTTATTCACCATAGCCCTCTAGGGGCTTCCAAATATCCCTTTGCCAATTCCACAAGAACTGTCTTAGCGAAAGGCTTCCTAAAGGGAAAGCTGTAACTCTGTGAGATGATTTCACAGAACACAAAGAAGTTTCTCAGAAAGCTTCTTTCTCTTTGTTATCGGAGGATATTTCCTTTGGCCCTATAGTCTTCCACGGGATCCGAAATATCTGTTCTGAGATTCCACAGAAATAAGGCTAGCAAAGAGATCCACGAAATACAGATGTAACTCTGTGAGATGAATTAACAGAACACTAAGCAGTTTCTCAGAAAGCTTCTTTCCAGATTTCATCTGAGGATATTTCCTTTTTCACCATAGCCATCTAGGGGCTTCCAAATATCACTTTGCCAATTCCACAAGAACTGTCATAGCGAAAGGCTTCTTGAGGGGAAAGCTGTAACTCTGTGAGATGATTTCGCAGAACACAAAGAAGTTTCTCAGAAAGCTTCTTTCTCTTTGTTATCGGAGGATATTTCCTTTGGCCCTATAGTCTTCCAAGGGATCCGAAATATCTGTTCTCAGATTCCACAGAAATAAGGCTAGCAAAGAGATCCACGAAATACAGATGTAACTCTGTGAGATGAATTAACAGAACACTAAGGAATTTCTCAGAAAGCTTCTTTCCAGATTTCATCTGAGGATATTTCCTTTTTCACTATAGCCCTCTATGGGCTTCCAAATATCACTTTGCCAATTCCACAAGAACTGTCTTAGCGAAAGGCTTCTTGAGGGGAAAACTGTAACTCTGTGAGATGATTTCACAGAACACAAAGAAGTTTCTCAGAAAGCTTCTCTCTCTTTGTTATCGGAGCATATTTCCTTTGGCCCTATAGACTTCCAAGGGATCCGAAATATCTGTTCTCAGATTCCACAGAAGTAAGGCTAGCAAAGAGATCCACGAAATTCAGATGTAACTCTGTGAGATGAATTAGGAGAACACTAAGCAGTTTCTCAGAAAGCTTCTTTCCAGATTTCATCTGAGGATATTTCCTTTTTCACCATAGCCCTCTATGCGCTTCCAAATATCACTTTGTCAATTGCACAAGAACTGACTTAGCGAAAGGCTTCTTGAGGGGAAAGCTGTAACTCTGTGAGATGATTTCACAGAACACAAAGAAGTTTCTCAGAAAGCTTCTTTCTCTTTGTTATCAGAGGATATTTCCTTTGGCCCTATAGTTTTCAAAGGGATCCGAAATATCTGTTCTCAGAATCCACAGAAATAAGGCTACCAAAGAGATCCACGAAATACAGATGTAACTATGTGAGATGAATTAACAGAACACTATGCAGTTTCTCAGAAAGCTTCTTTCCAGATTTCAGCTGAGGATATTTCCTTTTTCACCATAGCCCTCTATGGGCTTCCAAATGTCACTTTGCCAATTCCACAAGAACTGTCTTGGTGAAAGGCTTCTTGAGGGGAAAGCTGTAACTCTGTGAGATGATTTCACAGAATCCAAAGAAGTTTCTCAGAAAGCTTCTTTCTCTTTGTTATCGGAGCATATTTCCTTTGGCCCTATAGTCTTCGAAGGGATCCGAAATATCTGTTCTCAGATTCCACAGAAATAAGGCTAGCAAAGAGATACACGAAATACAGATGTAACTCTGTGAGATGAATTAACAGAACACTAAGCAGTTTCTCAGAAAGCCTCTTTCCAGATTTCATCTGAGGATATTTCCTTTTTCACCATAGCCCTCTATTGGCTTCCAAATGTCACTTTGCTAATTCCACAAGAACTGTCTTGGCGAAAGGCTTCTTAAGGGGAAAGCTTTAACTCTGTGATATGATTTCACATAATACAAAGAAGTTTCTCAGAAAGCTTCTTTCTCTTTGTTATCGGAGCATATTTCCTTTGGCCCTATAGTCTTCCAAGGGATCCGAAATATCTGTTCTCAGATTCCACAGAAATAAGGCTAGCAAAGAAATCCACGAAATACAGAAGTAACTCTGTGAGATGAATTAACAGAACACTACGCAGTTTCTCAGAAAGCTTCTTTCCAGATTTCATCTGAGGTTATTTCCTTATTCACCATAGCTCTCTAGTGGCTTCCAAATATCACTTTGGCAATTCCACAAGAACTGTCTTAGCGAAATGCTTCCTGAAGGGAAAGCTGTAACTCTGTGAGATGATTTCACAGAACACAAAGAAGTTTCTCAGAAAGCTTCTTTCTCTTTGTTATCGGAGGATATTTCCTTTGGCCCTATAGTCTTCCAAGGGATCCGAAATATCTGTTCTCAGGTTCCACAGAAATAAGGCTAGCAAAGAGATCCACGAAATACAGATGTAACTCTGCGAGATGATTTCACAGAACACAAAGAAGTTTCTCAGAAAGCTTCTTTCTCTTTGTTATCGGAGGATATTTCCTTTGGCCCTATAGTCTTCCAAGGGATCCGAAATATCTGTTCTCAGATTCCACAGAAATAAGGCTAGCAAAGAGATCCACGAAATACAGATGTAACTCTGTGAGATGAATTAACAGAACACTAAGCAGTTTCTCAGAAAGCTTCTTTCCAGATTTCATCTGAGGATATTTCGTTTTTCACCATAGCCCTCTATGGGCTTCCAAATGTCACTTTGCCAATTCCACAAGAACTGTCTTGGCGAAAGGCTTCTTGAGGGGAAAGCTGTAACTCTGTGAGATGATTGCACAGAATACAAAGAAGTTTCTCAGAAAGCTTCTTTCCCTTGGTTATCGGAGTATATTTCCTTTGGCCGTATAGTCTTCAAAGGGATCCGAAATATCTGTACCCAGATTCCACAGAAATAAGGCTATCAAAGAGATCCACGAAATACAGATGTAACTCTGTGAGATGAATTAACAGAACACTAAGCAGTTTCTCAGAAAGCTTCTTTCCAGATTTCATCTGAGGATATTTCCTTTTTCACCATAGCCCTCTATGGGCTTCCAAATATCACTTTGCCAATTCCACAAGAACTGTCTTAGCGAAAGGCTTCTTGAGGGGAAAGCTGTAACTCTGTGAGATGATTTCACAGAACACAAAGAAGTTTCTCAGAAAGCTTCTTTCTATTTGTTATCGGAGGATATTTCCTTTGGCCCTATAGTCTTCCAAGGGATCCGAAATATCTGTTCTCAAGTTCGACAGAAATAAGGCTAGCAAAGAGATCCACGAAATACAGATGTAATTCTGTGAGATGAATTAACAGAACACTAAGCAGTTTCTCAGTAAGCTTCTTTCCAGATTTCATCTGGGGATATTTCCTTTTTCACCATAGCCCTCTATGGGCTTCCAAATATCACTTTGCCAATTCCACAAGAACTGTCTTAGCGAATGGCTTCTTGAGGGAAAAGCTGTAACTCTGTGAGATGATTTCACAGAACACAAAGAAGTTTCTCAGAAAGCTTCTTTCTCTTTGTTATCGGAGGATATTTCCTTTGGCCCTATATTCTTCCAAGGGATCCGAAATATCAGTTCTCAGATTCCACAGAAATAAGGCTAGCAAAGAGATCCACGACATACAAATTTATTTCTGTGAGATTAATTAACCGAACACTAAGCAGTTTCTCAGAAAGCTTCTTTCCAGATTTCATCTGAGGATATTTCCTTTTTCACCATAGACCTCTATGGGCTTCCAAATGTCACTTTGCCAATTCCACAAGAACTCTCTTGGGGAAAGGCTTCTTGAGGGGAAAGCTGTAACTCTGTGAGATGATTTCACAGAACACAATGGAGTTTCTCAGAAAGCTTCTTTCTCTTTGTTATCGGAGGATATTTCCTTTGGCCCTATAGTCTTCCAAGGGATCCGAAATATCTGTTCTCAGATTCCACAGAAATAAGGCTAGCAAAGAGACCCACGAAATACAGATGTAACTCTGTGAGATGAATTAACAGAACACTAAGCAGCTTCTCAGAAAGCTTCTTTCCAGATTTCATCTGAGCATATTTTCTTTTTCACCTTAGCCCTCTTTTGGGCTTCCAACTATCACTTTTCCAATTCCACAAGAACTGTCATAGCGAAAAGCTTCTTGAGGGGAAAGCTGTAACTCTGTGAGATGATTTCACAGAACACAAAGAAGTTTCTCAGAAAGCTTCTTTCTCTTTGTTATCGGAGGATATTTCCTTTGGCCCTATAGTCTTCCAAGGGATCCGAAATATCTGTTCTCAGATTCCACAGAAATAAGGCTAGCAAAGAGATCCACGAAATACAGATGTTGCTCGGTGAGATGAATTAACAGAACACTAAGCAGTTTCTCAGAAAGCTTCTTTCCAGATTTCATCTGAGGATATTTCCTTTTTCACCGTAGCCCTCTATGGGCTTCCAAATGTCACTTTGCCAATTCCACAAGAACTCTCTTGGGGAAAGGCTTCTTGAGGGGAATGCTGTAACTCTGTGAGATGATTTCACAGAACACAAAGAAGTTTCTCAGAAAGCTTCTTTCTCTTTGTTATCGGAGGATATTTCCTTTGGCCCTGTAGTCTTCCAAGGGATCCGAAATATCTGTTCTCAGATTCCACAGAAATAAGGCTAGCAAAGAGATCCACGAAATACAGATGTAACTCTGTGAGATGAATTAACAGAACACTAAGCAGTTTCTCAGAAAGCTTCTTTCCAGATTTCATGTGAGTATATTTCCTTTTTCACCATAGCCCTCTATGGGCTTCCAAATGTCACCTTGCCAATTCCACAAGAACTGTCTTGGCGAAAGGCTTCTTGAGGGGAAAGCTGTAACTCTGTGAGATGATTTCACATAATACAAAGAAGTTTCTCAGAAAGCTTCTTTCTCTTTGTTATCGGAGCATATTTCCTTTGGCCCTATAGTCTTCCAAGGAATCCGAAATATCTGTTCTCAGAATCCACAGAAATAAGGCTAGCAAAGAGATCAATGAAATTCAGATGTAACTCTTTGAGATGAATTAACAGAACACTAAGCAGTTTCTCAGAAAGCTTCTTTCCAGATTTCATCTGAGGATATTTCCTTATTCACCATAGCCCTCTAGGGGCTTCCAAATATCCCTTTGCCAATTCCACAAGAACTGTCTTAGCGAAAGGCTTCCTGCAGGGAAAGCTGTAACTCTGTGAGATGATTTCACAGAACACAAAGAAGTTTCTCAGAAAGCTTCTTTCTCTTTGTTATCGGAGGATATTTCCTTTGGCCCTATAGTCTTCCAAGGGATCCGAAATATCTGTTCTCAGATTCCACAGAAATAAGGCTAGCAAGGAGATCCACGAAATACAGATGTAACTCTGTGAGATGAATTAACAGAACACTAAGGAATTTCTCAGAAAGCTTCTTTCCATATTTCATCTGAGGATATTTCCTTTTTCACCATAGCCATCTAGGGGCTTCCAAATATCACTTTGCCAATTCCACAAGAACTGTCATAGCGAAAGACTTCTTGAGGGGAAAGCTGTAACTCTGTGAGATGATTTCGCAGAACACAAAGAAGTTTCTCAGAAAGCTTCTTTCTCTTTGTTATCGGAGGATATTTCCTTTGGCCCTATAGTCTTCCAAGGGATCCGAAATATCTGTTCTCAGATTCCACAGAAATAAGGCTAGCAAAGAGATCCACGAAATACAGATGTAACTCTGTGAGATGAATTAACAGAACTCTAAGCAATTTCTCAGAAAGCTTCTTTCCAGATTTCATCTGAGGATATTTCCTTTTTCACCATAGCCCTCTATGCGCTTCCAAATATCACTTTGTCAACTGCACAAGAACTGTCTTAGCGAAAGGCTTCTTGAGGGGAAACCTGTAACTCTGTCAGATGATTTCACAGAACACAAAGAAGTTTCTCAGAAAGCTTCTTTCTCTTTGTTATCAGAGGATATTTCCTTTGGCCCTATAGTTTTCAAAGGGATCCGAAATATCGTTCTCAGAATCCACAGAAATAAAGCTACCAAAGAGATCCACGAAATACAGATGTAACTATGTGAGATGAATTAACAGAACACTATGCAGTTTCTCAGAAAGCTTCTTTCCAGATTTCAGCTGAGGATATTTCCTTTTTCACCATAGCCCTCTATGGGCTTCCAAATGTCACTTTGCCAATTCCACAAGAACTGTCTTGGTGAAAGGCTTCTTGAGGGGAAAGCTGTAACTCTGTGAGATGATTTCACAGAATCCAAAGAAGTTTCTCAGAAAGCTTCTTTCTCTTTGTTATCGGAGCATATTTCCTTTGGCCCTATAGTCTTCGAAGGGATCCGAAATATCTGTTCTCAGATTCCACAGAAATAAGGCTAGCAAAGAGATCCACGAAATACTGATGTAACTCTGTGAGATGAATTAACAGAACACTAAGCAGTTTCTCAGAAAGCTTCTTTCCAGATTTCATCTGAGGATATTTCCTTTTTCACCATAGCCCTCTATGGGCTTCCAAATATCACTTTGCCAATTCCACAAGAACTGTCTTAGCGAAAGGCTTCTTGAGGGGAAAGCTGTAACTCTGTGAGATGATTTCACAGAACACAAAGAAGTTTCTCAGAAAGCTTCTTTCTATTTGTTATCTGAGATTATTTCCTTTGGCCCTATAGTCTTCCCAGGGATCCGAAATATCTGTTCTCAAGTTCGACAGAAATAAGGCTAGCAAAGAGATCCACGAAATACAGATGAAATTCTGTGAGATGAATTAACAGAACACTAAGCAGTTTCTCAGTAAGCTTCTTTCCAGATTTCATCTGGGGATATTTCCTTTTTCACCATAGCCCTCTATGGGCTTCCAAATATCACCTTGCCAATTCCACAAGAACTGTCTTAGCGAATGACTTCTTGAGGGAAAAGCTGTAACTCTGTGAGATGATTTCACAGAACACAAAGAAGTTTCTCAGAAAGCTTCTTTCTCTTTGTTATCGGAGGATATTTCCTTTGGCCCTATATTCTTCCAAGGGATCCGAAATATCAGTTCTCAGATTCCACAGAAATAAGGCTAGCAAAGAGATCCACGAAATACAAATTTAATTCTGTGAGATGAATTAACAGAACACTAAGCAGTTTCTCAGAAAGCTTCTTTCCAGATTTCATCTGAGGATATTTCCTTTTTCACCATAGCCCTCTATGGGCTGCCAAATATCACTTTGCCAATTCCAAAAGAACTGTCTTAGCGAAAGGCTTCTTCAGGGGAAAACTGTAACTCTGTGAGAAGATTTGACAGAACACAAAGAAGTTTCTCAGAAAGCTTCTTTCTCTTTGTTATCGGAGGATATTTCCTTTGTCCCTATAGTCTTCCAAGGGATCGGAAATATCTGTTCTCAGATTCCACAGAAATAAGGCTAGCAAAGAGATCCACGAAATACAGATGTAACTCTGTGAGATGAATTAACAGAACACTAAGCAGTTTCTCAGAAAGCTTCTTTCCAGTTTTCATCTGATGATATTTCCTTTTTCACCATAGCCCTCTATGGGCTTCCAATTATCACTTTGCCAATTCCACAAGAACTGTCTTAACGAAAGGCTTCTTGAGGGGAAAGCTGTAACTCTGTGACATGATTTCACAGAACACAAAGAAGTTTCTCAGAAAGGTTCTTTCTCTTTGTTATCGGAGGATATTTCCTTTGGCCCTATAGTCTTCCAAGGGATCCGAAATATCTGTTCTCAGATTCCACAGAAATAAGGCTAGCAAAGAGATCCACGAAATACAGATGTAGCTCTGTGAGATGAATTAACAGAACACTAAGCAATTTGTCAGAAAGCTTCTTTCCAGATTTCATCTGAGGATATTTCCTTTTTCACCATAGCCCACTATGGGCTTCCAAATGTCACTTTGCCAATTCCACAAGAACTCTCTTGGGGAAAGGCTTCTTGAGGGAAAAGCTGTAACTCTGTGAGATGATTTCACAGAACACAAAGGAGTTTCTCAGAAAGCTTCTTTCTCCTTGTTATCGGAGGATATTTCCTTTGGGCCGATAGTCTTCCAAGGGATCCGAAATATCTGTTCTCAGATTCCACAGAAATAAGGCTAGCAAAGAGATCCACGAAATACAGATGTAACTCTGTGAGATGAATTAACAGAACACTAAGCAGTTTCTCAGAAAGCTTCTTTCCAGATTTCATCTGACGATAATTCCTTTTTCACCATAGCCCTCTATGGGCTTCCAAATATCACTTTGCCAAGTATACAAGAACTGTCTTAGCGAAAGGCTTCTTGAAGGGAAAGCTGTAACTCTGTGAGATGATTTCACAGAACACAAAGAAGTTTCTCAGAAAGCTTCTTTCTATTTGTTATCTGAGATTATTTCCTTTGGCCCTATAGTCTTCCAAGGGATCCGAAATATCTGTTCTCAAGTTCGACAGAAATAAGGCTAGCAAAGAGATCGACGAAATACAGATGTAATTCTGTGAGATGAATTAACAGAACACTAAGCAGTTTCTCAGTAAGCTTCTTTCCAGATTTCATCTGGGGATATTTCCTTTTTCACCATAGCCCTCTATGGGCTTCCAAATATCACTTTGCCAATTCCACAAGAACTGTCTTAGCGAATGGCTTCTTGAGGGAAAAGCTGTAACTCTGTGAGATGATTTCACAGAACACAAAGAAGTTTCTCAGAAAGCTTCTTTCTCTTTGTTATCGGAGGATATTTCCTTTGGCCCTATATTCTTCCAAGGGATCCGAAATATCAGTTCTCAGATTCCACAGAAATAAGGCTAGCAAAGAGA
Source organism: Macaca nemestrina (assembly GCF_043159975.1). Lineage (NCBI taxonomy): Eukaryota > Metazoa > Chordata > Mammalia > Primates > Cercopithecidae > Macaca > Macaca nemestrina. The sequence continues at coordinate 89,670,790 of NC_092137.1, read as the reverse complement.
TCCACGAAATACTGATGTAACTCTGTGAGATGAATTAACAGAACACTAAGCAGCTTCTCAGAAAGCTTCTTTCCAGATTTCATCCGAGCATATTTTCTTTTTCACCTTAGCCCTCTTTTGGGCTTCCAACTATCACTTTTCCAATTCCACAAGAACTGTCATAGCGAAAGGCTTCTTGAGGGGAAAGCTGTAACTCTGTGAGATGATTTCACAGAACACAAAGAAGTTTCTCAGAAAGCTTCTTTCTCTTTGTTATCGGAGGATATTTCCTTTGGCCCTATAGTCTTCCAAGGGATCCGAAATATCTGTTCTCAGATTCCACAGAAATAAGGCTAGCAAAGAGATCCACGAAATACAGATGTTGCTCGGTGAGATGAATTAACAGAACACTAAGCAGTTTCTCAGAAAGCTTCCTTCCAGATTTCATCTGAGGATATTTCCTTTTTCACCGTAACCCTCTATGGGCTTCCAAATGTCACTTTGCCAATTCCACAAGAACTCTCTTGGGGAAAGGCTTCTTGAGGGGAATGCTGTAACTCTGTGAGATGATTTCACAGAACACAAAGAAGTTTCTCAGAAAGCTTCTTTCTCTTTGTTATCGGAGGATATTTCCTTTGGCCCTGTAGTCTTCCAAGGGATCCGAAATATCTGTTCTCAGATTCCACAGAAATAAGGCTAGCAAAGAGATCCACGAAATACAGATGTAACTCTGTGAGATGAATTAACAGAACACTAAGCAGTTTCTCAGAAAGCTTCTTTCCAGATTTCATGTGAGGATATATCCTTTTTCACCATAGCCCTCTATGGGCTTCCAAATGTCACTTTACCAATTCCACAAGAACTCTCTTGGGGAAAGGCTTCTTGAGGGGAATGCTGTAACTCTGTGAGATGATTTCACAGAACACAAAGAAGTTTCTCAGAAAGCTTCTTTCTCTTTGTTATCTGAGGATATTTCCTTTGGCCCTATAGTCTTCCAAAAGATCCGAAATATCTGTTCTCAGATTCCACAGAAATAAGGCTAGCAAAGAGATCCACGACATACAAATTTATTTCTGTGAGATTAATTAACCGAACACTAAGCAGTTTCTCAGAAAGCTTCTTTCCAGATTTCATCTGAGGATATTTCCTTTTTCACCATAGACCTCTATGGGCTTCCAAATGTCACTTTGCCAATTCCACAAGAACTCTCTTGGGGAAAGGCTTCTTGAGGGGAAAGCTGTAACTCTGTGAGATGATTTCACAGAACACAAAGGAGTTTCTCAGAAAGCTTCTTTCTCTTTGTTATCGGAGGATATTTCCTTTGGCCCTATAGTCTTCCAAGGGATCCGAAATATCTGTTCTCAGATTCCACAGAAATAAGGCTAGCAAAGAGACCCACGAAATACAGATGTAACTCTGTGAGATGAATTAACAGAACACTAAGCAGCTTCTCAGAAAGCTTCTTTCCAGATTTCATCCGAGCATATTTTCTTTTTCACCTTAGCCCTCTTTTGGGCTTCCAACTATCACTTTTCCAATTCCACAAGAACTGTCATAGCGAAAGGCTTCTTGAGGGGAAAGCTGTAACTCTGTGAGATGATTTCACAGAACACAAAGAAGTTTCTCAGAAAGCTTCTTTCTCTTTGTTATCGGAGGATATTTCCTTTGGCCCTATAGTCTTCCAAGGGATCCGAAATATCTGTTCTCAGATTCCACAGAAATAAGGCTAGCAAAGAGATCCACGAAATACAGATGTTGCTCGGTGAGATGAATTAACAGAACACTAAGCAGTTTCTCAGAAAGCTTCCTTCCAGATTTCATCTGAGGATATTTCCTTTTTCACCGTAGCCCTCTATGGGCTTCCAAATGTCACTTTGCCAATTCCACAAGAACTCTCTTGGGGAAAGGCTTCTTGAGGGGAATGCTGTAACTCTGTGAGATGATTTCACAGAACACAAAGAAGTTTCTCAGAAAGCTTCTTTCTCTTTGTTATCGGAGGATATTTCCTTTGGCCCTGTAGTCTTCCAAGGGATCCGAAATATCTGTTCTCAGATTCCACAGAAATAAGGCTAGCAAAGAGATCCACGAAATACAGATGTAACTCTGTGAGATGAATTAACAGAACACTAAGCAGTTTCTCAGAAAGCTTCTTTCCAGATTTCATGTGAGTATATTTCCTTTTTCACCATAGCGCTCTATGGGCTTCCAAATGTCACCTTGCCAATTCCACAAGAACTGTCTTGGCGAAAGGCTTCTTGAGGGGAAAGCTGTAACTCTGTGAGATGATTTCACATAATACAAAGAAGTTTCTCAGAAAGCTTCTTTCGCTTTGTTATCGGAGCATATTTCCTTTGGCCCTATAGTCTTCCAAGGAATCCGAAATATCTGTTCTCAGAATCCACAGAAATAAGGCTAGCAAAGAGATCAATGAAATTCAGATGTAACTCTTTGAGATGAATTAACAGAACACTAAGCAGTTTCTCAGAAAGCTTCTTTCCAGATTTCATCTGAGGATATTTCCTTATTCACCATAGCCCTCTAGGGGCTTCCAAATATCCCTTTGCCAATTCCACAAGAACTGTCTTAGCGAAAGGCTTCCTGCAGGGAAAGCTGTAACTCTGTGAGATGATTTCACAGAACACGAAGAAGTTTCTCAGAAAGCTTCTTTCTCTTTGTTATCGGAGGATATTTCCTTTGGCCCTATAGTCTTCCAAGGGATCCGAAATATCTGTTCTCAGATTCCACAGAAATAAGGCTAGCAAAGAGATCCACGAAATACAGATGTAACTCTGTGAGATGAATTAACAGAACACTAAGCAGTTTCTCAGAAAGCTTCTTTCCATATTTCATCTGAGGATATTTCCTTTTTCACCATAGGCATATAGGGGCTTCCAAATATCACTTTGACAATTCCACAAGAACTGTCATAGCGAAAGACTTCTTGAGGGGAAAGCTGTAACTCTGTGAGATGATTTCGCAGAACACAAAGAGGTTTCTCAGAAAGCTTCTTTCTCTTTGTTATCGGAGGATATTTCCTTTGGCCCTATAGTCTTCCAAGGGATCCGAAATATCTGTTCTCAGATTCCACAGAAATAAGGCTAGCAAAGAGATCCACGAAATACAGATGTAACTCTGTGAGATGAATTAACAGAACTCTAAGCAATTTCTCAGAAAGCTTCTTTCCAGATTTCATCTGAGGATATTTCCTTTTTCACCATAGCCCTCTATGGGCTTCCAAATATCACTTTGCCAATTCCACAAGAACTGTCTTAGCGAAAGGCTTCTTGAGGGGAAAACTGTAACTCTGTGAGATGATTTCACAGAACACAAAGAAGTTTCTCAGAAAGCTTCTCTCTCTTTGTTATCGGAGGAATTTCCTTTGGCCCTATAGCGTTCCAAGGGATCCGAAATATCTGTTCTCAGATTCCACAGAAGTAAGGCTAGCAAAGAGATCCACGAAATACAGATGTAACTCTGTGAGATGAATTAGGAGAACACTAAGCAGTTTCTCAGAAAGCTTTCTTTCCAGATTTCATCTGAGGATATTTCCTTTTTCACCATAGCCCTCTATGCGCTTCCAAATATCACTTTGTCAATTGCACAAGAACTGTCTTAGCGAAAGGCTTCTTGAGGGGAAACCTGTAACTCTGTGAGATGATTTCACAGAACACAAAGAAGTTTCTCAGAAAGCTTCTTTCTCTTTGTTATCAGAGGATATTTCCTTTGGCCCTATAGTTTTCAAAGGGATCCGAAATATCGTTCTCAGAATCCACAGAAATAAAGCTACCAAAGAGATCCACGAAATACAGATGTAACTATGTGAGATGAATTAACAGAACACTATGCAGTTTCTCAGAAAGCTTCTTTCCAGATTTCAGCTGAGGATATTTCCTTTTTCACCATAGCCCTCTATGGGCTTCCAAATGTCACTTTGCCAATTCCACAAGAACTGTTTTGGTGAAAGGCTTCTTGAGGGGAAAGCTGTAACTCTGTGAGATGATTTCACAGAATCCAAAGAAGTTTCTCAGAAAGCTTCTTTCTCTTTGTTATCGGAGCATATTTCCTTTGGCCCTATAGTCTTCGAAGGGATCCGAAATATCTGTTCTCAGATTCCACAGAAATAAGGCTAGCAAAGAGATCCACGAAATACTGATGTAACTCTGTGAGATGAATTAACAGAACACTAAGCAGTTTCTCAGAAAGCTTCTTTCCAGATTTCATCTGAGGATATTTCCTTTTTCACCATAGCCCTCTATGGGCTTCCAAATATCACTTTGCCAATTCCACAAGAACTGTCTTAGCGAAAGGCTTCTTGAGGGGAAAGCTGTAACTCTGTGAGATGATTTCACAGAACACAAAGAAGTTTCTCAGAAAGCTTCTTTCTATTTGTTATCTGAGATTATTTCCTTTGGCCCTATAGTCTTCCCAGGGATCCGAAATATCTGTTCTCAAGTTCGACAGAAATAAGGCTAGCAAAGAGATCCACGAAATACAGATGAAATTCTGTGAGATGAATTAACAGAACACTAAGCAGTTTCTCAGTAAGCTTCTTTCCAGATTTCATCTGGGGATATTTCCTTTTTCACCATAGCCCTCTATGGGCTTCCAAATATCACTTTGCCAATTCCACAAGAACTGTCTTAGCGAATGGCTTCTTGAGGGAAAAGCTGTAACTCTGTGAGATGATTTCACAGAACACAAAGAAGTTTCTCAGAAAGCTTCTTTCTCTTTGTTATCGGAGGATATTTCCTTTGGCCCTATATTCTTCCAAGGGATCCGAAATATCAGTTCTCAGATTCCACAGAAATAAGGCTAGCAAAGAGATCCACGAAATACTGATGTAACTCTGTGAGATGAATTAACAGAACACTAAGCAGTTTCTCAGAAAGCTTCTTTCCAGATTTCATGTGAGGATATTTCCTTTTTCACCATAGCCCTCTATGGGCTTCCAAATGTCACTTTGCCAATTCCACAAGAACTCTCTTGGGGAAAGGCTTCTTGAGGGGAATGCTGTAACTCTGTGAGATGATTTCACAGAACACAAAGAAGTTTCTCAGAAAGCTTCTTTCTCTTTGTTATCTGAGGATATTTCCTTTGGCCCTATAGTCTTCCAAAAGATCCGAAATATCTGTTCTCAGATTCCACAGAAATAAGGCTAGCAAAGAGATCCACGAAATACAAATTTAATTCTGTGAGATTAATTAACCGAACACTAAGCAGTTTCTCAGAAAGCTTCTTTCCAGATTTCATCTGAGGATATTTCCTTTTTCACCATAGACCTCTATGGGCTTCCAAATGTCACTTTGCCAATTCCACAAGAACTCTCTTGGGGAAAGGCTTCTTGAGGGGAAAGCTGTAACTCTGTGAGATGATTTCACAGAACACAAAGGAGTTTCTCAGAAAGCTTCTTTCTCTTTGTTATCGGAGGATATTTCCTTTGGCCCTATATTCTTCCAAGGGATCCGAAATATCTGTTCTCAGATTCCACAGAAATAAGGCTAGCAAAGAGACCCACGAAATACAGATGTAACTCTGTGAGATGAATTAACAGAACACTAAGCAGCTTCTCAGAAAGCTTCTTTCCAGATTTCATCTGAGCATATTTCCTTTTTCACGTTAGCCCTCTTTGGGCTTCCAAATATCACTTTTCCAATTCCACAAGAACTGTCATAGCGAAAGGTTTCTTGAGGGGAAAGCTGTAACTCTGTGAGATGATTTCACAGAACACAAAGAAGTTTCTCAGAAAGCTTCTTTCTCTTTGTTATCGGAGGATATTTCCTTTGGCCCTATAGTCTTCCAAGGGATCCGAAATATCTGTTCTCAGATTCCACAGAAATAAGGCTAGCAAAGAGATCCACGAAATACAGATGTTGCTCTGTGAGATGAATTAACAGAAGACTAAGCAGTTTCTCAGAAAGCTTCTTTCCAGATTTCATCTGAGGATATTTCCTTTTTCACCGTAGCCCTCTATGGGCTTCCAAATGTCACTTTGCCAATTCCACAAGAACTCTCTTGGGGAAAGGCTTCTTGAGGGGAATGCTGTAACTCTGTGAGATGATTTCACAGAACACAAAGAAGTTTCTCAGAAAGCTTCTTTCTCTTTGTTATCGGAGGATATTTCCTTTGGCCCTGTAGTCTTCCAAGGGATCCGAAATATCTGTTCTCAGATTCCACAGAAATAAGGCTAGCAAAGAGATCCACGAAATACAAATTTAATTCTGTGAGATGAATTAACAGAACACTAAGCAGTTTCTCAGAAAGCTTCTTTCCAGATTTCATCTGAGGATATTTCCTTTTTCACCATAGCCCTCTATGGGCTGCCAAATATCACTTTGCCAATTCCAAAAGAACTGTCTTAGCGAAAGGCTTCTTCAGGGGAAAACTGTAACTCTGTGAGAAGATTTGACAGAACACAAAGAAGTTTCTCAGAAAGCTTCTTTCTCTTTGTTATCGGAGGATATTTCCTTTGTCCCTATAGTCTTCCAAGGGATCGGAAATATCTGTTCTCAGATTCCACAGAAATAAGGCTAGCAAAGAGATCCACGAAATACAGATGTAACTCTGTGAGATGAATTAACAGAACACTAAGCAGTTTCTCAGAAAGCTTCTTTCCAGTTTTCATCTGATGATATTTCCTTTTTCACCATAGCCCTCTATGGGCTTCCAAATATCACTTTGCCAATTCCACAAGAACTGTCTTAACGAAAGGCTTCTTGAGGGGAAAGCTGTAACTCTGTGACATGATTTCACAGAACACAAAGAAGTTTCTCAGAAAGGTTCTTTCTCTTTGTTATCGGAGGATATTTCCTTTGGCCCTATAGTCTTCCAAGGGATCCGAAATATCTGTTCTCAGATTCCACAGAAATAAGGCTAGCAAAGAGATCCACGAAATACAGATGTAGCTCTGTGAGATGAATTAACAGAACACTAAGCAATTTCTCAGAAAGCTTCTTTCCAGATTTCATCTGAGGATATTTCCTTTTTCACCATAGCCCACTATGGGCTTCCAAATGTCACTTTGCCAATTCCACAAGAACTCTCTTGGGGAAAGGCTTCTTGAGGGAAAAGCTGTAACTCTGTGAGATGATTTCACAGAACACAAAGGAGTTTCTCAGAAAGCTTCTTTCTCTTTGTTATCGGAGGATATTTCCTTTGAGCCGATAGTCTTCCAAGGGATCCGAAATATCTGTTCTCAGATTCCACAGAAATAAGGCTAGCAAAGAGATCCACGAAATACAGATGTAACTCTGTGAGATGAATTAACAGAACACTAAGCAGTTTCTCAGAAAGCTTCTTTCCAGATTTCATCTGACGATAATTCCTTTTTCACCATAGCCCTCTATGGGCTTCCAAATATCACTTTGCCAAGTATACAAGAACTGTCTTAGCGAAAGGCTTCTTGAGGGGAAAGCTGTAACTCTGTGAGATGATTTCACAGAACACAAAGAAGTTTCTCAGAAAGCTTCTTTCTCTTTGTTATCAGAGCATATTTCCTTTGGCCCTATAGTCTTCCAAGGGATCCGAAATATCTGTTCTCAGATTCCACAGAAATAAGGCTAGCAAAGAGATCCACGAAATACAGATGTAACTCTGTGAGATGAATTAAGAGAACACTAAGCAGTTTCTCAGAAAGCTTCTTTCCAGATTTCATCTGAGGATATTTCCTTTTTCACCATAGCCCTCTATGGGCTCCAAATGTCACCTTGCCAATTCCACAAGAACTGTCTTGGCGTAAGGCTTCTTGAGGGGAAAGCTGTAACTCTGTGAGATGATTTCACAGAACACAAAGAAGTTTCTCGGAAAGCTTCTTTCTCTTTGTTATCGGAGGATATTTCCTTTGGCCCTATAGTCTTCCAAGGGATCCGAAATATCTGTTCTCAGATTCCACAGAAATAAGGCTAGCAAAGAGATCCACGAAATACTGATGTAACTCTGTGAGATGAATTAACAGAACACTAAGCAGTTTCTCAGAAAGCTTCTTTCCAGATTTCATCTGAGGATATTTCCTGTTTCACCATAGCCCTCTAAGGGCTTCCAAATATCACTTTGCCAATTCCACAAGAACAGTCTTAGCGAAAGGCTTCTTGAGGGGAAAGCTGTAACTCTGTGAGATGATTTCACAGAACACAAAGAAGTTTCTCAGAAATCTTCTTTCTCTTTGTTATCGGAGGATATTTCCTTTGGCCCTATAGTCTTCCAAGGGATCCGAAATATCTGTTCTCAGATTCCACAGAAATAAGGCTACCAAAGAGATCCACGAAATACAGATGTAACTCTGTGAGATGAATTAACAGAACACTAAGCAGTTTCTCAGAAAGCTTCTTTCCAGATTTCATCTGAGCATATTTCCTTTTTCACCATAGCCCTCTTTTGGGCTTCCAAATATCACTTTGCCAATTCCACAAGAACTGTCTTGGCGTAAGGCTTCTTGAGGGGAAAGCTGTAACTCTGTGAGATGATTTCACAGAACACAAAGAAGTTTCTCAGAAAGCTTCTTTCTCTTTGTTATCGGAGCATATTTCCTTTGGCCCTATAGTCTTCCAAGGGATCCGAAATATCTGTTCTCAGATTCCACAGAAATAAGGCTAGCAAAGAGATCCACGAAATACAGATGTAACTCTGTGAGATGAATTAACAGAACACTAAGCAGTTTCTCAGAAAGCTTCTTTCCAGATTTCATCTGAGGATATTTCCTTTTTCACCTTAGCCCTCTATGGGCTTCCAAATATCACTTTGCCAATTCCACAAGAACTGTCTTAGCGAAAGGCTTCTTGAGGGGAAAGCTGTAACTCTGTGAGATGATTTCACAGAACACAAAGAAGTTTCTCAGAAAGCTTCTTTCTCTTTGTTATCGGAGGATATTTCCTTTGGCCCTATAGTCTTCCAAGGGATCCGAAATATCTGTTCTCAGATTCCACAGAAATAAGGCTAGCAAAGAGATCCACGAAAAACAGATGTAACTCTGTGGGATGAATTAACAGAACACTAAGCTGTTTCTCAGAAAGCTTCTTTCCAGATTTCATCTGAGGATATTTCCTTTTTCACCATAGCCCTCTATGGGCTCCAAATGTCACCTTGCCAATTCCACAAGAACTGTCTTGGCGAAAGGCTTCTTGAGGGGAAAGCTGTAACTCTGTGAGATGATTTCACAGAACACAAAGAAGTTTCTCAGAAAGCTTCTTTCTCTTTGTTATCGGAGGATATTTCCGTTGGCCCTATAGTCTTCCAAGGGATCCGAAATATCTGTTCTCAGATTCCACAGAAATATGGCTAGCAAATAGTTACACGAAATACTGATGGAACTCTGTGAGATGAATTAACAGAACACTAAGCAGTTTCTCAGAAAGCTTCTTTCCAGATTTCATCTGAGGATATTTCCTTTTTCACCATAGCCCTCTATGGGCTCCAAATGTCACCTTGCCAATCCACAAGAATTGTCTTGGCGAAAGTCTTCTTGAGGGGAAAGCTGTAACTCTCTGAGATGATTTCACAGAACACAAAGAAGTTTCTCAGAAATCTTCTTTCTCTTTGTTATCGGAGGATATTTCCTTTGGCCCTTTAGTCTTCCAAGGGATCCGAAATATCTGTTCTCAGATTCCACAGAAATAAGGCTAGCAAAGAGATCCACGAAATACAGATGTAACTCTGTGAGATGAATTAACAGAACACTAAGCAGTTTCTCAGAAAGCTTCTTTCCAGATTTCATCTGAGGATATATCTTTTTTCAGCGTAGCCCTCTATGGGCTTCCAAATGTCACTTTGCCAATTCCACAAGAACTGTCTTGGCGAAAGGCTCCTTGAGGGGAAAGCTGTAACTCTGTGAGATGATTTTACAGAATACAAAGAAGTTTCTCAGAAAGCTTCTTTCTCTTTGTTATCGGAGGATATTTCCTTTGGCCCTATAGTCTTCCAAGGGATCCGAAATATCTGTTCTCAGATTCCACAGAAATAAGGCTAGCAAAGAGATCCACGTAATACAGATGTAACTCTGTGAGATGAATTAACAGAACACTAAGCAGTTTCTCAGAAAGCTTCTTTCCAGATTTCATCTGAGGATATTTCCTTTTTCACCATAGCCCTCTATGGACTTCCAAATGTCACTTTGAAAATTCCACAAGAACTGTCTTGGCGAAAGGCTTCTTGAGGGGAAAGCTGTAACTCTCTGAGATGATTTCACAGAATACAAAGAAGTTTCTCAGATAGCTTCTTTCCCTTGGTTATCGGAGCATATTTCCTTTGTCCCTATAGTCTTCAAAGGGATCCGAAATATCTGTACCCAGATTCCACAGAAATAAGGCTAGCAAAGAGATACACGAAATAGAGATGTAACTCTGTGAGATGAATTAAGAGAACACTAAGCAGTTTCTCAGAAAGCTTCTTTCCAGATTTCATCTGAGGATATTTCCTTTTTCACCGTAGCCCTCTAGTGGCTTCCAAATATCACTTTGCCAATTCCACAAGAACTGTCATAGCGAAAGGCTTCTTGAGGGGAAAGCTGTATCTCTGTGAGATGATTTTACAGAACACAAAGAAGTTTCTCAGAAAGCTTCTTTCTCTTTGTTATGGGAGGATATTTCCTTTGGCCCTATAGTCTTCCAAGGGATCCGAAATATCTGTTCTCAGATTCCACAGAAATAAGTCTAGCAAAGAGATCCACGAAATACAGATGTAACTCTGTGAGATGAATTAACAGAACACTAAGCAGTTTCTCAGAAAGCCTCCTTCCAGATTTCATCTGAGGATATTTCCTTATTCACCATAGCCCTCTAGGGGCTTCCAAATATCACTTTGCCAATTCCACAAGAACTTTCTTAGCGAAAGGCTTCCTGAAGGGAAAGCTGTAACTCTGTGAGATGATTTCACAGAATACATAGAAGTTTCTCAGAAAGCTTCTTTCCCTTAGTTATCGGAGCATATTTCCTTTGGCCCTATAGTCTTCAAAGGGATCCGAAATATCTGTACCCAGATTCCACAGACATAAGGCTAGCAAAGAGATCCACGAAATACAGATGTAACTCTGTGAGATGAATTAACAGAACACTAAGCAGTTTCTCAGAAAGCTTCTTTCCAGATTTCATCTGAGGATATTTCCTTTTTCACCATAGCCGTCTAGGGGCTTCCAAATATCACTTTGCCAATTCCACAAGAACTGTCATAGCGAAAGGCTTCTTGAGGGGAAAGCTGTAACTCTGTGAGATGATTTCGCAGAACACAAAGAAGTTTCTCAGAAATCTTCTTTCTCTTTGTTATCGGAGGATATTTCCTTTGGCCCTTTAGTCTTCCAAGGGATCCGAAATATCTGTTCTCAGATTCCACAGAAATAAGGCTAGCAAAGAGATCCACGAAATACAGATGTAACTCTGTGAGATGAATTAACAGAACACTAAGCAGTTTCTCAGAAAGCTTCTTTCCAGATTTCATCTGAGGATATATCTTTTTTCAGCGTAGCCCTCTATGGGCTTCCAAATGTCACTTTGCCAATTCCACAAGAACTGTCTTGGCGAAAGGCTCCTTGAGGGGAAAGCTGTAACTCTGTGAGATGATTTTACAGAATACAAAGAAGTTTCTCAGAAAGCTTCTTTCTCTTTGTTATCGGAGGATATTTCCTTTGGCCCTATAGTCTTCCAAGGGATCCGAAATATCTGTTCTCAGATTCCACAGAAATAAGGCTAGCAAAGAGATCCACGAAATACAGATGTAACTCTGTGAGATGAATTAACAGAACACTAAGCAGTTTCTCAGAAAGCTTCTTTCCAGATTTCATCTGAGGATATTTCCTTTTTCACCATAGCCCTCTATGGACTTCCAAATGTCACTTTGCCAATTCCACAAGAACTGTCTTGGCGAAAGGCTTCTTGAGGGGAAAGCTGTAACTCTCTGAGATGATTTCACAGAATACAAAGAAGTTTCTCAGATAGCTTCTTTCCCTTGGTTATCGGAGCATATTTCCTTTGTCCCTATAGTCTTCAAAGGGATCCGAAATATCTGTACCCAGATTCCACAGAAATAAGGCTAGCAAAGAGATCCACGAAATAGAGATGTAACTCTGTGAGATGAATTAAGAGAACACTAAGCAGTTTCTCAGAAAGCTTCTTTCCAGATTTCATCTGAGGATATTTCCTTTTTCACCGTAGCCCTCTAGTGGCTTCCAAATATCACTTTGCCAATTCCACAAGAACTGTCATAGCGAAAGGCTTCTTGAGGGGAAAGCTGTATCTCTGTGAGATGATTTTACAGAACACAAAGAAGTTTCTCAGAAAGCTTCTTTCTCTTTGTTATGGGAGCATATTTCCATTTGGCCCTATAGTCTTCCAAGGGATCCGAAATATCTGTTCTCAGATTCCACAGAAATAAGTCTAGCAAAGAGATCCACGAAATACAGATGTAACTCTGTGAGATGAATTAACAGAACACTAAGCAGTTTCTCAGAAAGCCTCCTTCCAGATTTCATCTGAGGATATTTCCTTATTCACCATAGCCCTCTAGGGGCTTCCAAATATCACTTTGCCAATTCCACAAGAACTTTCTTAGCGAAAGGCTTCCTGAAGGGAAAGCTGTAACTCTGTGAGATGATTTCACAGAATACAAAGAAGTTTCTCAGAAAGCTTCTTTCCCTTAGTTATCGGAGCATATTTCCTTTGGCCCTATAGTCTTCCAAGGGATCCGAAATATCTGTACCCAGATTCCACAGACATAAGGCTAGCAAAGAGATCCACGAAATACAGATGTAACTCTATGAGATGAATTAACAGAACACTAAGCAGTTTCTCAGAAAGCTTCTTTCCAGATTTCATCTGAGGATATTTCCTTTTTCACCATAGCCCTCTGGGGGCTTCCAAATATCACTTTGCCAATTCCACAAGAACTGTCATAGCGAAAGGCTTCTTGAGGGGAAAGCTGTATCTCTGTGAGATGATTTTACAGAACACAAAGAAGTTTCTCAGAAAGCTTCTTTCTCTTTGTTATGGGAGGATATTTCCTTTGGCCCTATAGTCTTCCAAGGGATCCGAAATATCTGTTCTCAGATTCCACAGAAATAAGTCTAGCAAAGAGATCCACGAAATACAGATGTAACTCTGTGAGATGAATTAACAGAACACTAAGCAGTTTCTCAGAAAGCCTCCTTCCAGATTTCATCTGAGGATATTTCCTTATTCACCATAGCCCTCTAGGGGCTTCCAAATATCACTTTGCCAATTCCACAAGAACTTTCTTAGCGAAAGGCTTCCTGAAGGGAAAGCTGTAACTCTGTGAGATGATTTCACAGAATACATAGAAGTTTCTCAGAAAGCTTCTTTCCCTTAGTTATCGGAGCATATTTCCTTTGGCCCTATAGTCTTCAAAGGGATCCGAAATATCTGTACCCAGATTCCACAGACATAAGGCTAGCAAAGAGATCCACGAAATACAGATGTAACTCTGTGAGATGAATTAACAGAACACTAAGCAGTTTCTCAGAAAGCTTCTTTCCAGATTTCATCTGAGGATATTTCCTTTTTCACCATAGCCGTCTAGGGGCTTCCAAATATCACTTTGCCAATTCCACAAGAACTGTCATAGCGAAAGGCTTCTTGAGGGGAAAGCTGTAACTCTGTGAGATGATTTCGCAGAACACAAAGAAGTTTCTCAGAAATCTTCTTTCTCTTTGTTATCGGAGGATATTTCCTTTGGCCCTTTAGTCTTCCAAGGGATCCGAAATATCTGTTCTCAGATTCCACAGAAATAAGGCTAGCAAAGAGATCCACGAAATACAGATGTAACTCTGTGAGATGAATTAACAGAACACTAAGCAGTTTCTCAGAAAGCTTCTTTCCAGATTTCATCTGAGGATATATCTTTTTTCAGCGTAGCCCTCTATGGGCTTCCAAATGTCACTTTGCCAATTCCACAAGAACTGTCTTGGCGAAAGGCTCCTTGAGGGGAAAGCTGTAACTCTGTGAGATGATTTTACAGAATACAAAGAAGTTTCTCAGAAAGCTTCTTTCTCTTTGTTATCGGAGGATATTTCCTTTGGCCCTATAGTCTTCCAAGGGATCCGAAATATCTGTTCTCAGATTCCACAGAAATAAGGCTAGCAAAGAGATCCACGAAATACAGATGTAACTCTGTGAGATGAATTAACAGAACACTAAGCAGTTTCTCAGAAAGCTTCTTTCCAGATTTCATCTGAGGATATTTCCTTTTTCACCATAGCCCTCTATGGACTTCCAAATGTCACTTTGCCAATTCCACAAGAACTGTCTTGGCGAAAGGCTTCTTGAGGGGAAAGCTGTAACTCTCTGAGATGATTTCACAGAATACAAAGAAGTTTCTCAGATAGCTTCTTTCCCTTGGTTATCGGAGCATATTTCCTTTGTCCCTATAGTCTTCAAAGGGATCCGAAATATCTGTACCCAGATTCCACAGAAATAAGGCTAGCAAAGAGATCCACGAAATAGAGATGTAACTCTGTGAGATGAATTAAGAGAACACTAAGCAGTTTCTCAGAAAGCTTCTTTCCAGATTTCATCTGAGGATATTTCCTTTTTCACCGTAGCCCTCTAGTGGCTTCCAAATATCACTTTGCCAATTCCACAAGAACTGTCATAGCGAAAGGCTTCTTGAGGGGAAAGCTGTATCTCTGTGAGATGATTTTACAGAACACAAAGAAGTTTCTCAGAAAGCTTCTTTCTCTTTGTTATGGGAGCATATTTCCATTTGGCCCTATAGTCTTCCAAGGGATCCGAAATATCTGTTCTCAGATTCCACAGAAATAAGTCTAGCAAAGAGATCCACGAAATACAGATGTAACTCTGTGAGATGAATTAACAGAACACTAAGCAGTTTCTCAGAAAGCCTCCTTCCAGATTTCATCTGAGGATATTTCCTTATTCACCATAGCCCTCTAGGGGCTTCCAAATATCACTTTGCCAATTCCACAAGAACTTTCTTAGCGAAAGGCTTCCTGAAGGGAAAGCTGTAACTCTGTGAGATGATTTCACAGAATACAAAGAAGTTTCTCAGAAAGCTTCTTTCCCTTAGTTATCGGAGCATATTTCCTTTGGCCCTATAGTCTTCAAAGGGATCCGAAATATCTGTACCCAGATTCCACAGACATAAGGCTAGCAAAGAGATCCACGAAATACAGATGTAACTCTATGAGATGAATTAACAGAACACTAAGCAGTTTCTCAGAAAGCTTCTTTCCAGATTTCATCTGAGGATATTTCCTTTTTCACCATAGCCCTCTGGGGGCTTCCAAATATCACTTTGCCAATTCCACAAGAACTGTCATAGCGAAAGGCTTCTTGAGGGGAAAGCTGTAACTCTGTGAGATGATTTCGCAGAACACAAAGAAGTTTCTCAGAAAGCTTCTTTCTCTTTGTTATCGGAGGATATTTCCTTTGGCCCTTTAGTCTTCCAAGGGATCCGAAATATCTGTTCTCAGATTCCAAAGAAATAAGGCTAGCAAAGAGATCCACGAAATACAGATGTAACTCTGTGAGATAAATTAACAGAACACTAAGCAGTTTCACAGAAAGCTTCTTTCCAGATTTCAATGAGGATATTTCCTTTTTCACCATAGCCCTCTATGGGCTTCCAAATATCACTTTGCCAATTCCACAAGAACTGTCTTAGCGAAAGGCTTCTTGAGGGGAAAGCTGTAACTTTGTGAGATGATTTCACAGAACACAAAGAAGTTTCTCAGAAAGCTTCTTTCTCTTTGTTATCGGAGCATATTTCCTTTGGCCCTATAGTCTTCCAAGGGATCCCAAATATCTGTTCTCAAGTTCGACAGAAATAAGGCTAGCAAAAAGGTCCACGAAATACAGATGTAATTCTGTGAGATGAATTAAAAGAACACTAAGCAGTTTCTCAGGAAGCTTCTTTCCAGATTTCATCTGAGGATATTTCCTTTTTCACCATAGCCCTCTATGGGCTTCCAAATATCACTTTGCCAATTCCACAAGAACTGTCTTAGCGAAAGTCTTCTTGAGGGAAAAACTGTAACTCTGTGAGATGATTTCACAGAACACAAAGAAGTTTCTCAGAAAGCTTCTTTCTCTTTGTTATCGGAGGATATTTCCTTTGGCCCTATATTCTTCCAAGGGATCCGAAATATCTGTTCTCAGATTCCACAGAAATAAGGCTAGCAAAGAGATCCACGAAATACTGATGTAACTCTGTGAGATGAATTAACAGAACACTAAGCAGTTTCTCAGAAAGCTTCTTTCCAGATTTCATCTGAGCATACTTCCTTTTTCACCTTAGCCCTCTTTTGGGCTTCCAAATATCACTTTGCCAATTCCACAAGAACTGTCTTAGCGAAAGGCTTCTTGAGGGGAAAGCTGTAACTCTGTGAGATGATTTCACGGAACACAAAGAAGTTTCTCAGAAAGCTTCTTTCTCTTTGTTATCGGAGGATATTTCCTTTGGCCCTATAGTCTTCCAAGGGATCCGAAATATCTGTTCTCAGATTCCACAGAAATAAGGCTAGCAAAGAGATCCACGAAATACAGATGTTGCTCTGTGAGATGAATTAACAGAACACTAAGCAGTTTCTCAGAAAGCTTCTTTCCAGATTTCATCTGAAGATATTTCCTTTTTCACCGTTGCACTCTATGGGCTTCCAAATGTCACTTTGCCAATTCCACAAGAACTCTCTTGGGGAAAGGCTTCTTGAGGGGAAAGCTGTAACTCTGTGAGATGATTTCACAGAACACAAAGTAGTTTCTCAGAAAGCTTCTTTCTTTTTGTTATCGGAGGATATTTCCTTTGGACCCATAGTCTTCCAAGGGATCCGAAATATCTGTTGTCAGATTCCACAGAAATAAGGCGAGCAAAGAGATCCACGAAATACAGATGTAACTCTGTGAGATGAATTAACAGAACACTAAGCAGTTTCTCAGAAAGCTTCTGTCCAGATTTCATCTGAGGATATTTCCTTTTTCACCATAGCCCTCTATGGGCTTCCAAATATCACTTTGCCAATTCCACAATAACTGTCTTAGCGAAAGGCTTCTTGAGGGGAAAACTGTAACTCTGTGAGATGATTTCACAGCACACAAAGAAGTTTCTCAGAAAGCTTCTTTCTCTTTGTTATCGGAGGATATTTCCTTTGGCCCTATAGTCTTCCAAGGGATCCGAAATATCTGTTCTCAGATTCCACAGAAATAAGGCTAGCAAAGAGATCCACGAAATACAGATGTAACTCTGTGACATGAATTAACAGAACACTAAGCAGTTTCTCAGAAAACTTCTTTCCAGATTTCATCTGAGGATATTTCCTTTTTCACCATAGCCCTCTATTGGCTCCAAATGTCACCTTGCCAATTCCACAAGAACTGTCTTGGCGTAAGGCTTCTTGAGGGGAAAGCTGTAACTCTGTGAAATGATTTCACAGAACACAAGGAAGTTTCTCAGAAAGCTTCTTTCTCTTTGTTATCGGAGGATATTTCCTTTGACCCTATAGTCTTCCAAGGGATCCGAAATATCTGTTCTCAGATTCCACAGAAATAAGGCTAGCAAAGAGATCCACGAAATACAAATTTAATTCTGTGAGATGAATTAACAGAACACTAAGCAGTTTCTCAGAAAGCTTCTTTCCAGATTTCATCTGAGGATATTTCCTTTTTCACCATAGCCCTCTATGGGCTTCCAAATATCACTTTGCCAATTCCACAAGAACTCTCTTGGGGAAAGGCTTCTTGAGGGGAAAGCTGTAACTCTGTGAGATGATTTCACAGAACACAAAGTAGTTTCTCAGAAAGCTTCTTTCTCTTTGTTATCGGAGGATATTTCCTTTGGGCCGATAGTCTTCCAAGGGATCCGAAATATCTGTTCTCATATTCCACAGAAATAAGGCGAGCAAAGAGATCCACGAAATACAGATGTAACTCTGTGAGATGAAATAACAGAACACTAAGCAGTTTCTCAGAAAGCTTCTTTCCAGATTTCATCTGAGGATATTTCCTTTTTCACCATAGCCCTCTATGGGCTTCCAAATATCACTTTGCCAATTCCACAATAACTGTCTTAGCGAAAGGCTTCTTGAGGGGAAAACTGTAACTCTGTGAGATGATTTCACAACACACAAAGAAGTTTCTCAGAAAGCTTCTTTCTCTTTGTTTTCGGAGGATATTTCCTTTGGCCCTATAGTCTTCCAAGGGATCCGAAATATCTGTTCTCAGATTCCACAGAAATAAGGCTAGCAAAGAGATCCCCGAAATACAGATGTAACTCTGTTAGATGAATTAACAGAACACTAAGCAGTTTCTCAGAAAGCTTCTTTCCAGATTTCATCTGAGGATATTTCCTTTTTCACCATAGCCCTCTATGGGCTTCCAAATATCACTTTGCCAAGTCTACAAGAACTGTCTTAGCGAAAGGCTTCTTGAGGGGAAAGCTGTAACTCTGTGAGATGATTTCACAGAACACAAAGAAGTTTCTCAGAAAGCTTCTTTCTCTTTGTTATCAAAGCATATTTCCTTTGGCCCTATAGTCTTCCAAGGGATCCGAAATATCTGTTCTCAGATTCCACAGAAATAAGGCTAGCAAAGAGATCCACGAAATACAGATGTAACTCTGTGACATGAATTAACAGAACACTAAGCAGTTTCTCAGAAAACTTCTTTCCAGATTTCATCTGAGGATATTTCCTTTTCCACCATAGCCCTCTATTGGCTCCAAATGTCACCTTGCCAATTCCACAAGAACTGTCTTGGCGTAAGTCTTCTTGAGGGGAAAGCTGTAACTCTGTGAAATGATTTCACAGAACACAAAGAACTTTCTCAGAAAGCTTCTTTCTCTTTGTTATCGGAGCATATTTCCTTTGGCCCTATAGTCTTCCAAGGGATCCGAAATATCTGTTCTCAGATTCCACAGAAATAAGGCTAGCAAAGAGATCCACGAAATACTGATGTAACTCTGTGAGATGAATTAACAGAACACTAAGCAGTTTCTCAGAAAGCTTCTTTCCAGATTTCATCTGAGGATATTTCCTTTTTCACCATAGCCCTCTATGGGATTCCAAATATCACTTTGCCATTTCCCCAAGAACTGTCTTAGCGAAAGGCTTCTTGTGGGGAAAGCTGTAACTCTGTGAGATGATTTCACAGAACACAAAGAAGTTTCTCAGAAATCTTCTTTCTCTTTGTTATCGGAGGATATTTCCTTTGGCCCTATAGTCTTTCAAGGGATCCGAAATATCTGTTCTCAGATTCCACAGAAATAAGGCTAGCAAAGAGATCCACGAAATACAGATGTAACTCTGTGAGATGAATTAACAGAACACTAAGCAGTTTCTCAGTAAGCTTCTTTCCAGATTTCATCTGAGGATATTTCCTTTTTCACCATAGCCCTCTATGGGCTTCCAAATATCACTTTGCCAATTCCACAAGAACTCTCTTGGGGAAAGGCTTCTTGAGGGGAAAGCTGTAACTCTGTGAGATGATTTCACAGAACACAAAGTAGTTTCTCAGAAAGCTTCTTTCTCTTTGTTATCGGAGGATATTTCCTTTGGGCCGATAGTCTTCCAAGGGATCCGAAATATCTGTTCTCAGATTCCACAGAAATAAGGATAGCAAAGAGATCCACGAAATACAGATGTAACTCTGTGAGATGAAATAACAGAACACTAAGCAGTTTCTCAGAAAGCTTCTTTCCAGATTTCATCTGAGGATATTTCCTTTTTCACCATAGCCCTCTATGGGCTTCCAAATATCACTTTGCCAATTCCACAATAACTGTCTTAGCGAAAGGCTTCTTGAGGGGAAAACTGTAACTCTGTGAGATGATTTCACAGCACACAAAGAAGTTTCTCAGAAAGCTTCTTTCTCTTTGTTTTCGGAGGATATTTCCTGTGGCCCTATAGTCTTCCAAGGGATCCGAAATATCTGTTCTCAGATTCCACAGAAATAAGGCTAGCAAAGAGATCCCCGAAATACAGATGTAACTCTGTGAGATGAATTACCAGAACACTAAGCAGTTTCTCAGAAAGCTTCTTTCCAGATTTCATCTGAGGATATTTCCTTTTCACCATAGCCCTCTATGGGCTTCCAAATATCACTTTGCCAAGTCTACAAGAACTGTCTTAGCGAAAGGCTTCTTGAGGGGAAAGCTGTAACTCTGTGAGATGATTTCACAGAACACAAAGAAGTTTCTCAGAAAGCTTCTTTCTCTTTGTTATCAAAGCATATTTCCTTTGGCCCTATAGTCTTCCAAGGGATCCGAAATATCTGTTCTCAGATTCCACAGAAATAAGGCTAGCAAAGAGATCCACGAAATACAGATGTAACTCTGTGACATGAATTAACAGAACACTAAGCAGTTTCTCAGAAAACTTCTTTCCAGATTTCATCTGAGGATATTTCCTTTTCCACCATAGCCCTCTATTGGCTCCAAATGTCACCTTGCCAATTCCACAAGAACTGTCTTGGCGTAAGTCTTCTTGAGGGGAAAGCTGTAACTCTGTGAAATGATTTCACAGAACACAAAGAACTTTCTCAGAAAGCTTCTTTCTCTTTGTTATCGGAGCATATTTCCTTTGGCCCTATAGTCTTCCAAGGGATCCGAAATATCTGTTCTCAGATTCCACAGAAATAAGGCAAGCAAAGAGATCCACGAAATACTGATGTAACTCTGTGAGATGAATTAACAGAACACTAAGCAGTTTCTCAGAAAGCTTCTTTCCAGATTTCATCTGAGGATATTTCCTTTTTCACCATAGCCCTCTATGGGATTCCAAATATCACTTTGCCATTTCCCCAAGAACTGTCTTAGCGAAAGGCTTCTTGTGGGGAAAGCTGTAACTCTGTGAGATGATTTCACAGAACACAAAGAAGTTTCTCAGAAATCTTCTTTCTCTTTGTTATCGGAGGATATTTCCTTTGGCCCTATAGTCTTTCAAGGGATCCGAAATATCTGTTCTCAGATTCCACAGAAATAAGGCTAGCAAAGAGATCCACGAAATACAGATGTAACTCTGTGAGATGAATTAACAGAACACTAAGCAGTTTCTCAGAAAGCTTCTTTCCAGATTTCATCTGAGGATATTTCCTTTTTCACCATAGCCCTCTATGGGCTTCCAAATATAACTTTGCCAATTCCACAATAACTGTCTTAGCGAAAGGCTTCTTGAGGGGAAAACTGTAACTCTGTGAGATGATTTCACAGCACACAAAGAAGTTTCTCAGAAAGCTTCTTTCTCTTTGTTATCGGAGGATATTTCCTTTGGCCCTATAGTCTTCCAAGGGATCCGAAATATCTGTTCTCAGATTCCACAGAAATAAGGCTAGCAAGGAGATCCACGAAATACAGATGTAACTCTGTGAGATGAATTAACAGAACACTAAGCAGTTTCTCAGAAAGCTTCTTTCCAGATTTCATCTGAGGATATTTCATTTTTCACCATAGCCCTCTATGGGCTACCAAATTTCACTTTGCCAAGTCTACAAGAACTGTCTTAGCAAAAGGCTTCTTGAAGGGAAAGCTGTAACTCTGTGAGATGATTTCACAGAACACAAAGAAGTTTCTCAGAAAGGTTCTTTCTCTTTGTTTTCAGAGCATATTTCCTTTGGCCCTATAGTCTTCCAAGGGATCCGAAATATCTGTTCTCAGATTCCACAGAAATAAGGCTAGCAAAGAGATCCACGAAATACAGATGTAGCTCTGTGAGATGAATTAACAGAACACTAAGCAATTTCTCAGAAAGCTTCTTTCCAGATTTCATCTGAGGATATTTCCTTTTTCACCATAGCCCACTATGGGCTTCCAAATGTCACTTTGCCATTCCACAAGAACTCTCTTGGGGAAAGGCTTCTTGAGGGGAAAGCTGTAACTGTGTGAGATGATTTCACAGAACACAAAGGAGTTTCTCAGAAAGCTTCTTTCTCTTTGTTATCGGAGGATATTTCCTTTGGGCCGATAGTCTTCCAAGGGATCTGAAATATCTGTTCTCAGATTCCACAGAAATAAGGCTAGCAAAGAGATCCACGAAATACTGATGTAACTCTGTGAGATGAATTAACAGAACACTAAGCAGTTTCCCAGAAAGCTTCTTTCCAGATTTCATCTGAGGATATTTCCTTTTTCACCATAGCCTTCTATGGGCTTCCAAATATCACTTTGCCAATTACACAATAACTGTCTTAGCGAAAGGCTTCTTGAGGGGAAAACGGTAACTCTGTGAGATGATTTCACAGCACACAAAGAAGTTTCTCAGAAAGCTTCTTTCTCTTTGTTATCGGAGGATATTTCCTTTGGCCCTATAGTCTTCCAAGGGATCCGAAATATCTGTTCTCAGATTCCACAGAAATAAGGCTAGCAAAGAGATCCACGAAATACAGATGTAACTCTGTGACATGAATTAACAGAACACTAAGCAGTTTCTCAGAAAACTTCTTTCCAGATTTCATCTGAGGATATTTCCTTTTCCACCATAGCCCGCTATTGGCTCCAAATGTCACCTTGCCAATTCCACAAGAACTGTCTTGGCGTAAGTCTTCTTGAGGGGAAAGCTGTAACTCTGTGAAATGATTTCACAGAACACAAAGAACTTTCTCAGAAAGCTTCTTTCTCTTTGTTATCGGAGCATATTTCCTTTGGCCCTATAGTCTTCCAAGGGATCCGAAATATCTGTTCTCAGATTCCACAGAAATAAGGCTAGCAAAGAGATCCACGAAATACTGATGTAACTCTGTGAGATGAATTAACAGAACACTAAGCAGTTTCTCAGAAAGCTTCTTTCCAGATTTCATCTGAGGATATTTCCTTTTTCACCATAGCCCTCTATGGGATTCCAAATATCACTTTGCCATTTCCCCAAGAACTGTCTTAGCGAAAGGCTTCTTGTGGGGAAAGCTGTAACTCTGTGAGATGATTTCACAGAACACAAAGAAGTTTCTCAGAAATCTTCTTTCTCTTTGTTATCGGAGGATATTTCCTTTGGCCCTATAGTCTTTCAAGGGATCCGAAATATCTGTTCTCAGATTCCACAGAAATAAGGCTAGCAAAGAGATCCACGAAATACAGATGTAACTCTGTGAGATGAATTAACAGAACACTAAGCAGTTTCTCAGTAAGCTTCTTTCCAGATTTCATCTGAGGATATTTCCTTTTTCACCATAGCCCTCTATGGGCTTCCAAATATCACTTTGCCAATTCCACAAGAACTGTCTTAGCGAAAGTCTTCTTGAGGGAAAAACTGTAACTCTGTGAGATGATTTCACAGAACACAAAGAAGTTTCTCAGAAAGCTTCTTTCTCTTTGTTATCGGAGGATATTTCCTTTGGCCCTATATTCTTCCAAGGGATCCGAAATATCTGTTCTCAGATTCCACAGAAATAAGGCTAGCAAAGAGATCCACGAAATACTGATGTAACTCTGTGAGATGAATTAACAGAACACTAAGCAGTTTCTCAGAAAGATTCTTTCCAGATTTCATCTGAGCATATTTCCTTTTTCACCTTAGCCCTCTTTTGGGCTTCCAAATATCACTTTGCCAATTCCACAAGAACTGTCTTAGCGAAAGGCTTCTTGAGGGGAAAGCTGTAACTCTGTGAGATGATTTCACGGAACACAAAGAAGTTTCTCAGAAAGCTTCTTTCTCTTTGTTATCGGAGGATATTTCCTTTGGCACTATAGTCTTCCAAGGGATCCGAAATATCTGTTCTCAGATTCCACAGAAATAAGGCTAGCAAAGAGATCCACGAAATACAGATGTTGCTCTGTGAGATGAATTAACAGAACACTAAGCAGTTTCTCAGAAAGCTTCTTTCCAGATTTCATCTGAAGATATTTCCTTTTTCACCGTTGCACTCTATGGGCTTCCAAATGTCACTTTGCCAATTCCACAAGAACTCTCTTGGGGAAAGGCTTCTTGAGGGGAAAGCTGTAACTCTGTGAGATGATTTCACAGAACACAAAGTAGTTTCTCAGAAAGCTTCTTTCTTTTTGTTATCGGAGGATATTTCCTTTGGACCCATAGTCTTCCAAGGGATCCGAAATATCTGTTGTCAGATTCCACTGAAATAAGGCGAGCAAAGAGATCCACGAAATACAGATGTAACTCTGTGAGATGAATTAACAGAACACTAAGCAGTTTCTCAGAAAGCTTCTTTCCAGATTTCATCTGAGGATATTTCCTTTTTCACCATAGCCCTCTATGGGCTTCCAAATATCACTTTGCCAATTCCACAATAACTGTCTTAGCGAAAGGCTTCTTGAGGGGAAAACTGTAACTCTGTGAGATGATTTCACAGCACACAAAGAAGTTTCTCAGAAAGCTTCTTTCTCTTTGTTATCGGAGGATATTTCCTTTGGCCCTATAGTCTTCCAAGGGATCCGAAATATCTGTTCTCAGATTCCACAGAAATAAGGCTAGCAAAGAGATCCACGAAATACAGATGTAACTCTGTGACATGAATTAACAGAACACTAAGCAGTTTCTCAGAAAACTTCTTTCCAGATTTCATCTGAGGATATTTCCTTTTTCACCATAGCCCTCTATTGGCTCCAAATGTCACCTTGCCAATTCCACAAGAACTGTCTTGGCGTAAGGCTTCTTGAGGGGAAAGCTGTAACTCTGTGAAATAATTTTACAGAACACAAGGAAGTTTCTCAGAAAGCTTCTTTCTCTTTGTTATCGGAGGACATTTCCTTTGACCCTATAGTCTTCCAAGGGATCCGAAATATCTGTTCTCAGATTCCACAGAAATAAGGCTAGCAAAGAGATCCACGAAATACAAATTTAATTCTGTGAGATGAATTAACAGAACACTAAGCAGTTTCTCAGAAAGCTTCTTTCCAGATTTCATCTGAGGATATTTCCTTTTTCACCATAGCCCTCTATGGGCTTCCAAATATCACTTTGCCAATTCCACAAGAACTCTCTTGGGGAAAGGCTTCTTGAGGGGAAAGCTGTAACTCTGTGAGATGATTTCACAGAACACAAAGTAGTTTCTCAGAAAGCTTCTTTCTCTTTGTTATCGGAGGATATTTCCTTTGGGCCGATAGTCTTCCAAGGGATCCGAAATATCTGTTCTCAGATTCCACAGAAATAAGGCGAGCAAAGAGATCCACGAAATACAGATGTAACTCTGTGAGATGAAATAACAGAACACTAAGCAGTTTCTCAGAAAGCTTCTTTCCAGATTTCATCTGAGGATATTTCCTTTTTCACCATAGCCCTCTATGGGCTTCCAAATATCACTTTGCCAATTCCACAATAACTGTCTTAGCGAAAGGCTTCTTGAGGGGAAAACTGTAACTCTGTGAGATGATTTCACAGCACACAAAGAAGTTTCTCAGAAAGCTTCTTTCTCTTTGTTTTCGGAGGATATTTCCTTTGGCCCTATAGTCTTCCAAGGGATCCGAAATATCTGTTCTCAGATTCCACAGAAATAAGGCTAGCAAAGAGATCCCCGAAATACAGATGTAACTCTGTGAGATGAATTACCAGAACACTAAGCAGTTTCTCAGAAAGCTTCTTTCCAGATTTCATCTGAGGATATTTCCTTTTTCACCATAGCCCTCTATGGGCTTCCAAATATCACTTTGCCAAGTCTACAAGAACTGTCTTAGCGAAAGGCTTCTTGAGGGGAAAGCTGTAACTCTGTGAGATGATTTCACAGAACACAAAGAAGTTTCTCAGAAAGCTTCTTTCTCTTTGTTATCAAAGCATATTTCCTTTGGCCCTATAGTCTTCCAAGGGATCCGAAATATCTGTTCTCAGATTCCACAGAAATAAGGCTAGCAAAGAGATCCACGAAATACAGATGTAACTCTGTGACATGAATTAACAGAACACTAAGCAGTTTCTCAGAAAACTTCTTTCCAGATTTCATCTGAGGATATTTCCTTTTCCACCATAGCCCTCTATTGGCTCCAAATGTCACCTTGCCAATTCCACAAGAACTGTCTTGGCGTAAGTCTTCTTGAGGGGAAAGCTGTAACTCTGTGAAATGATTTCACAGAACACAAAGAACTTTCTCAGAAAGCTTCTTTCTCTTTGTTATCGGAGCATATTTCCTTTGTCCCTATAGTCTTCCAAGGGATCCGAAATATCTGTTCTCAGATTCCACAGAAATAAGGCAAGCAAAGAGATCCACGAAATACTGATGTAACTCTGTGAGATGAATTAACAGAACACTAAGCAGTTTCTCAGAAAGCTTCTTTCCAGATTTCATCTGAGGATATTTCCTTTTTCACCATAGCCCTCTATGGGCTTCCAAATATAACTTTGCCAATTCCACAATAACTGTCTTAGCGAAAGGCTTCTTGAGGGGAAAACTGTAACTCTGTGAGATGATTTCACAGCACACAAAGAAGTTTCTCAGAAAGCTTCTTTCTCTTTGTTATCGGAGGATATTTCCTTTGGCCCTATAGTCTTCCAAGGGATCCGAAATATCTGTTCTCAGATTCCACAGAAATAAGGCTAGCAAGGAGATCCACGAAATACAGATGTAACTCTGTGAGATGAATTAACAGAACACTAAGCAGTTTCTCAGAAAGCTTCTTTCCAGATTTCATCTGAGGATATTTCATTTTTCACCATAGCCCTCTATGGGCTACCAAATTTCACTTTGCCAAGTCTACAAGAACTGTCTTAGCAAAAGGCTTCTTGAAGGGAAAGCTGTAACTCTGTGAGATGATTTCACAGAACACAAAGAAGTTTCTCAGAAAGGTTCTTTCTCTTTGTTTTCAGAGCATATTTCCTTTGGCCCTATAGTCTTCCAAGGGATCCGAAATATCTGTTCTCAGATTCCACAGAAATAAGGCTAGCAAAGAGATCCACGAAATACAGATGTAGCTCTGTGAGATGAATTAACAGAACACTAAGCAATTTCTCAGAAAGCTTCTTTCCAGATTTCATCTGAGGATATTTCCTTTTTCACCATAGCCCACTATGGGCTTCCAAATGTCACTTTGCCATTCCACAAGAACTCTCTTGGGGAAAGGCTTCTTGAGGGGAAAGCTGTAACTCTGTGAGATGATTTCACAGAACACAAAGGAGTTTCTCAGAAAGCTTCTTTCTCTTTGTTATCGGAGGATATTTCCTTTGGGCCGATTGTCTTCCAAGGGATCTGAAATATCTGTTCTCAGATTCCACAGAAATAAGGCTAGCAAAGAGATCCACGAAATACTGATGTAACTCTGTGAGATGAATTAACAGAACACTAAGCAGTTTCCCAGAAAGCTTCTTTCCAGATTTCATCTGAGGATATTTCCTTTTTCACCATAGCCTTCTATGGGATTCCAAATATCACTTTGCCAATTACACAATAACTGTCTTAGCGAAAGGCTTCTTGAGGGGAAAACGGTAACTCTGTGAGATGATTTCACAGCACACAAAGAAGTTTCTCAGAAAGCTTCTTTCTCTTTGTTATCGGAGGATATTTCCTTTGGCCCTATAGTCTTCCAAGGGATCCGAAATATCTGTTCTCAGATTCCACAGAAATAAGGCTAGCAAAGAGATCCACGAAATACAGATGTAACTCTGTGACATGAATTAACAGAACACTAAGCAGTTTCTCAGAAAACTTCTTTCCAGATTTCATCTGAGGATATTTCCTTTTCCACCATAGCCCTCTATGGGCTTCCAAATATCACTTTGCCAAGTCTACAAGAACTGTCTTAGCGAAAGGCTTCTTGAGGGGAAAGCTGTAACTCTGTGAGATGATTTCACAGAACACAAAGAAGTTTCTCAGAAAGCTTCTTTCTCTTTGTTATCAAAGCATATTTCCTTTGGCCCTATAGTCTTCCAAGGGATCCGAAATATCTGTTCTCAGATTCCACAGAAATAAGGCTAGCAAAGAGATCCACGAAATACAGATGTAACTCTGTGACATGAATTAACAGAACACTAAGCAGTTTCTCAGAAAACTTCTTTCCAGATTTCATCTGAGGATATTTCCTTTTCCACCATAGCCCTCTATTGGCTCCAATTGTCACCTTGCCAATTCCACAAGAACTGTCTTGGCGTAAGTCTTCTTGAGGGGAAAGCTGTAACTCTGTGAAATGATTTCACAGAACACAAAGAACTTTCTCAGAAAGCTTCTTTCTCTTTGTTATCGGAGCATATTTCCTTTGGCCCTATAGTCTTCCAAGGGATCCGAAATATCTGTTCTCAGATTCCACAGAAATAAGGCAAGCAAAGAGATCCACGAAATACTGATGTAACTCTGTGAGATGAATTAACAGAACACTAAGCAGTTTCTCAGAAAGCTTCTTTCCAGATTTCATCTGAGGATATTTCCTTTTTCACCATAGCCCTCTATGGGCTTCCAAATATAACTTTGCCAATTCCACAATAACTGTCTTAGCGAAAGGCTTCTTGAGGGGAAAACTGTAACTCTGTGAGATGATTTCACAGCACACAAAGAAGTTTCTCAGAAAGCTTCTTTCTCTTTGTTATCGGAGGATATTTCCTTTGGCCCTATAGTCTTCCAAGGGATCCGAAATATCTGTTCTCAGATTCCACAGAAATAAGGCTAGCAAGGAGATCCACGAAATACAGATGTAACTCTGTGAGATGAATTAACAGAACACTAAGCAGTTTCTCAGAAAGCTTCTTTCCAGATTTCATCTGAGGATATTTCATTTTTCACCATAGCCCTCTATGGGCTACCAAATTTCACTTTGCCAAGTCTACAAGAACTGTCTTAGCAAAAGGCTTCTTGAAGGGAAAGCTGTAACTCTGTGAGATGATTTCACAGAACACAAAGAAGTTTCTCAGAAAGGTTCTTTCTCTTTGTTTTCAGAGCATATTTCCTTTGGCCCTATAGTCTTCCAAGGGATCCGAAATATCTGTTCTCAGATTCCACAGAAATAAGGCTAGCAAAGAGATCCACGAAATACAGATGTAGCTCTGTGAGATGAATTAACAGAACACTAAGCAATTTCTCAGAAAGCTTCTTTCCAGATTTCATCTGAGGATATTTCCTTTTTCACCATAGCCCACTATGGGCTTCCAAATGTCACTTTGCCATTCCACAAGAACTCTCTTGGGGAAAGGCTTCTTGAGGGGAAAGCTGTAACTCTGTGAGATGATTTCACAGAACACAAAGGAGTTTCTCAGAAAGCTTCTTTCTCTTTGTTATCGGAGGATATTTCCTTTGGGCCGATAGTCTTCCAAGGGATCTGAAATATCTGATCTCAGATTCCACAGAAATAAGGCTAGCAAAGAGATCCACGAAATACTGATGTAACTCTGTGAGATGAATTAACAGAACACTAAGCAGTTTCCCAGAAAGCTTCTTTCCAGATTTCATCTGAGGATATTTCCTTTTTCACCATAGCCTTCTATGGGCTTCCAAATATCACTTTGCCAATTACACAATAACTGTCTTAGCGAAAGGCTTCTTGAGGGGAAAACGGTAACTCTGTGAGATGATTTCACAGCACACAAAGAAGTTTCTCAGAAAGCTTCTTTCTCTTTGTTATCGGAGGATATTTCCTTTGGCCCTATAGTCTTCCAAGGGATCCGAAATATCTGTTCTCAGATTCCACAGAAATAAGGCTAGCAAAGAGATCCACGAAATACAGATGTAACTCTGTGACATGAATTAACAGAACACTAAGCAGTTTCTCAGAAAACTTCTTTCCAGATTTCATCTGAGGATATTTCCTTTTCCACCATAGCCCTCTATTGGCTCCAAATGTCACCTTGCCAATTCCACAAGAACTGTCTTGGCGTAAGTCTTCTTGAGGGGAAAGCTGTAACTCTGTGAAATGATTTCACAGAACACAAAGAACTTTCTCAGAAAGCTTCTTTCTCTTTGTTATCGGAGCATATTTCCTTTGGCCCTATAGTCTTCCAAGGGATCCGAAATATCTGTTCTCAGATTCCACAGAAATAAGGCTAGCAAAGAGATCCACGAAATACTGATGTAACTCTGTGAGATGAATTAACAGAACACTAAGCAGTTTCTCAGAAAGCTTCTTTCCAGATTTCATCTGAGGATATTTCCTTTTTCACCATAGCCCTCTATGGGATTCCAAATATCACTTTGCCATTTCCCCAAGAACTGTCTTAGCGAAAGGCTTCTTGTGGGGAAAGCTGTAACTCTGTGAGATGATTTCACAGAACACAAAGAAGTTTCTCAGAAATCTTCTTTCTCTTTGTTATCGGAGGATATTTCCTTTGGCCCTATAGTCTTTCAAGGGATCCGAAATATCTGTTCTCAGATTCCACAGAAATAAGGCTAGCAAAGAGATCCACGAAATACAGATGTAACTCTGTGAGATGAATTAACAGAACACTAAGCAGTTTCTCAGTAAGCTTCTTTCCAGATTTCATCTGAGGATATTTCCTTTTTCACCATAGCCCTCTATGGGCTTCCAAATATCACTTTCCCAATTCCACAAGAACTGTCTTAGCGAAAGTCTTCTTGAGGGAAAAACTGTAACTCTGTGAGATGATTTCACAGAACACAAAGAAGTTTCTCAGAAAGCTTCTTTCTCTTTGTTATCGGAGGATATTTCCTTTGGCCCTATATTCTTCCAAGGGATCCGAAATATCTGTTCTCAGATTCCACAGAAATAAGGCTAGCAAAGAGATCCACGAAATACTGATGTAACTCTGTGAGATGAATTAACAGAACACTAAGCAGTTTCTCAGAAAGATTCTTTCCAGATTTCATCTGAGCATATTTCCTTTTTCACCTTAGCCCTCTTTTGGGCTTCCAAATATCACTTTGCCAATTCCACAAGAACTGTCTTAGCGAAAGGCTTCTTGAGGGGAAAGCTGTAACTCTGTGAGATGATTTCACGGAACACAAAGAAGTTTCTCAGAAAGCTTCTTTCTCTTTGTTATCGGAGGATATTTCCTTTGGCACTATAGTCTTCCAAGGGATCCGAAATATCTGTTCTCAGATTCCACAGAAATAAGGCTAGCAAAGAGATCCACGAAATACAGATGTTGCTCTGTGAGATGAATTAACAGAACACTAAGCAGTTTCTCAGAAAGCTTCTTTCCAGATTTCATCTGAAGATATTTCCTTTTTCACCGTTGCACTCTATGGGCTTCCAAATGTCACTTTGCCAATTCCACAAGAACTCTCTTGGGGAAAGGCTTCTTGAGGGGAAAGCTGTAACTCTGTGAGATGATTTCACAGAACACAAAGTAGTTTCTCAGAAAGCTTCTTTCTTTTTGTTATCGGAGGATATTTCCTTTGGACCCATAGTCTTCCAAGGGATCCGAAATATCTGTTGTCAGATTCCACAGAAATAAGGCGAGCAAAGAGATCCACGAAATACAGATGTAACTCTGTGAGATGAATTAACAGAACACTAAGCAGTTTCTCAGAAAGCTTCTTTCCAGATTTCATCTGAGGATATTTCCTTTTTCACCATAGCCCTCTATGGGCTTCCAAATATCACTTTGCCAATTCCACAATAACTGTCTTAGCGAAAGGCTTCTTGAGGGGAAAACTGTAACTCTGTGAGATGATTTCACAGCACACAAAGAAGTTTCTCAGAAAGCTTCTTTCTCTTTGTTATCGGAGGATATTTCCTTTGGCCCTATAGTCTTCCAAGGGATCCGAAATATCTGTTCTCAGATTCCACAGAAATAAGGCTAGCAAAGAGATCCAAGAAATACAGATGTAACTCTGTGACATGAATTAACAGAACACTAAGCAGTTTCTCAGAAAACTTCTTTCCAGATTTCATCTGAGGATATTTCCTTTTTCACCATAGCCCTCTATTGGCTCCAAATGTCACCTTGCCAATTCCACAAGAACTGTCTTGGCGTAAGGCTTCTTTAGGGGAAAGCTGTAACTCTGTGAAATGATTTCACAGAACACAAGGAAGTTTCTCAGAAAGCTTCTTTCTCTTTGTTATCGGAGGACATTTCCTTTGACCCTATAGTCTTCCAAGGGATCCGAAATATCTGTTCTCAGATTCCACAGAAATAAGGCTAGCAAAGAGATCCACGAAATACAAATTTAATTCTGTGAGATGAATTAACAGAACACTAAGCAGTTTCTCAGAAAGCTTCTTTCCAGATTTCATCTGAGGATATTTCCTTTTTCACCATAGCCCTCTATGGGCTTCCAAATATCACTTTGCCAATTCCACAAGAACTCTCTTGGGGAAAGGCTTCTTGAGGGGAAAGCTGTAACTCTGTGAGATGATTTCACAGAACACAAAGTAGTTTCTCAGAAAGCTTCTTTCTCTTTGTTATCGGAGGATATTTCCTTTGGGCCGATAGTCTTCCAAGGGATCCGAAATATCTGTTCTCAGATTCCACAGAAATAAGGCGAGCAAAGAGATCCACGAAATACAGATGTAACTCTGTGAGATGAAATAACAGAACACTAAGCAGTTTCTCAGAAAGCTTCTTTCCAGATTTCATCTGAGGATATTTCCTTTTTCACCATAGCCCTCTATGGGCTTCCAAATATCACTTTGCCAATTCCACAATAACTGTCTTAGCGAAAGGCTTCTTGAGGGGAAAACTGTAACTCTGTGAGATGATTTCACAGCACACAACGAAGTTTCTCAGAAAGCTTCTTTCTCTTTGTTTTCGGAGGATATTTCCTTTGGCCCTATAGTCTTCCAAGGGATCCGAAATATCTGTTCTCAGA
This sequence comes from Macaca nemestrina, assembly GCF_043159975.1. Classification (NCBI taxonomy): domain Eukaryota; kingdom Metazoa; phylum Chordata; class Mammalia; order Primates; family Cercopithecidae; genus Macaca; species Macaca nemestrina. Next base: position 89,638,244 of record NC_092137.1, on the reverse strand, counting down.
TTCCACAGAAATAAGGCTAGCAAAGAGATCCCCGAAATACAGATGTAACTCTGTGAGATGAATTAACAGAACACTAAGCAGTTTCTCAGAAAGCTTCTTTCCAGATTTCATCTGAGGATATTTCCTTTTTCACCATAGCCCACTATGGGCTTCCAAATATAACTTTGCCAATTCCACAATAACTGTCTTAGCGAAAGGCTTCTTGAGGGGAAAACTGTAACTCTGTGAGATGATTTCACAGCACACAAAGAAGTTTCTCAGAAAGCTTCTTTCTCTTTGTTATCGGAGGATATTTCCTTTGGCCCTATTGTCTTCCAAGGGATCCGAAATATCTGTTCTCAGATTCCAAAGAAATAAGGCTAGCAAGGAGATCCACGAAATACAGATGTAACTCTGTGAGATGAATTAACAGAACACTAAGCAGTTTCCCAGAAAGCTTCTTTCCAGATTTCATCTGAGGATATTTCCTTTTTCACCATAGCCTTCTATGGGCTTCCAAATATCACTTTGCCAATTACACAATAACTGTCTTAGCGAAAGGCTTCTTGAGGGGAAAACGGTAACTCTGTGAGATGATTTCACAGCACACAAAGAAGTTTCTCAGAAAGCTTCTTTCTCTTTGTTATCGGAGGATATTTCCTTTGGCCCTATAGTCTTCCAAGGGATCCGAAATATCTGTTCTCAGATTCCACAAAAATAAGGCTGTCAAAGAGATCCACGAAATACAGATGTAACTCTATGAGATGAATTAACAGAACACTAAGCAGTTTCTCAGAAAGCTTCTTTCCAGATTTCATCTGAGGATATTTCCTTTTTCACCATAGCCCTCTATGGGCTTCCAAATATCACTTTGCCAAGTCTAGAAGAACTGTCTTAGCGAAAGGCTTCTTGAGGGGAAAGCTATAACTCTGTGAGATGATTTCACAGAACACAAAGAAGTTTCTCAGAAAGCTTCTTTCTCTTTGTTATCAGAGCATATTTCCTTTGGCCCTATAGTCTTCCAAGGGATCCGAAATATCTGTTCTCAGATTCCACAGAAATAAGGCTAGCAAAGAGATCCACGAAATACAGATGTAACACTGTGAGATGAATTAACAGAACACTAAGCAGTTTCTCAGAAAGCTTCTTTCCAGATTTCATCTGAGGATATTTCCTTTTTCACCATAGCCCTCTATGGGCTCCAAATGTCACCTTGCCAATTCCACAAGTACTGTCTTGGCGTAAGGCTTCTTGAGGGGAAAGCTGTAACTCTGTGAGATGATTTCACAGAACACAAAGAAGTTTCTCAGAAAGCTTCTTTCTCTTTGTTATCGGAGGATATTTCCTTTGGCCCTATAGTCTTCCAAGGGATCCGAAATATCTGTTCTCAGATTCCACAGAAATAAGGCTAGCAAAGAGATCCACGAAATACTGATGTAACTCTGTGAGATGAATTAACAGAACACTAAGCAGTTTCTCAGAAAGCTTCTTTCCAGATTTCATCTGAGGATATTTCCTTTTTCACCATAGCCCTCTATGGGATACTAAATATCACTTTGCCAATTCCCCAAGAACTGTCTTAGCGAAAGGCTTCTTGGGGGAAAGCTGTAACTCTGTGAGATGATTTCACAGAACACAAAGTTGTTTCTCAGAAATCTTCTTTCTCTTTGTTATCGGAGGATATTTCCTTTGGCCCTATAGTCTTCCAAGGGATCCGAAATATCTGTTCTCAGATTCCACAGAAATAAGGCAAGCAAAGAGATCCACGAAATACAAATTTAATTCTGTGAGATGAATTAACAGAACACTAAGCAGTTTCTCAGAAAGCTTCTTTCCAGATTTCATCTGAGGATATTTCCTTTTTCACCATAGCCCTCTATGGGCTTCCAAATATCACTTTGCCAATTCCACAAGAACTCTCTTGGGGAAAGGCTACTTGAGGGGAAAGCTGTAACTCTGTGAGATGATTTCACAGAACACAAAGTAGTTTCTCAGAAAGCTTCTTTCTCTTTGTTATCGGAGGATATTTCCTTTGGGCCGATAGTCTTCCAAGGGATCCGAAATATCTGTTCTCAGATTCCACAGAAATAAGGCGAGCAAAGAGATCCACGAAATACAGATGTAACTCTGTGAGATGAATTAACAGAACACTAAGCAGTATCTCAGAAAGCTTCTTTCCAGATTTCATCTGAGGATATTTCCTTTTTCACCATAGCCCTCTATGGGCTTCCAAATATCACTTTGCCAATTCCACAATAACTGTCTTAGCGAAAGGCTACTTGAGGGGAAAACTGTAACTCTGTGAGATGATTTCACAGCACACAAAGAAGTTTCTCAGAAAGCTTCTTTCTCTTTGTTTTCGGAGGATATTTCCTTTGGCCCTATAGTCTTCCAAGGGATCCGAAATATCTGTTCTCAGATTCCACAGAAATAAGGCTAGCAAAGTGATCCACGAAATACAGATGTAACTCTGTGACATGAACTAACGGAACACTAAGCAATTTCTCAGAAAACTTCTTTCCAGATTTCATCTGAGGATATTTCCTTTTTCACCATAGACCTCTATTGGCTCCAAATGTCACCTTGCCAATTCCACAAGAACTGTCTTGGCGTAAGGCTTCGTGAGGGGAAAGCTGTAACTCTGTGAAATGATTTCACAGAACACAAAGAAGTTTCTCAGAAAGCTTCTTTCTCTTTGTTATCGGAGGATATTTCCTTTGGCCCTATAGTCTTCCAAGGGATCCGAAATATCTGTTCTCAGATTCCACAGAAATAAGGCTAGCAAAGAGATCCACGAAATACAAATTTAATTCTGTGAGATGAATTAACAGAACACTAAGCAGTTTCTCAGAAAGCTTCTTTCCAGATTTCATCTGAGGATATTTCCTTTTTCACCATAGCCCTCTATGGGATTCCAAATATCACTTTGCCAATTCCACAAGAACTGTCCCAGCGAAAGGCTTCTTCAGGGGAAAACTGTTACACTGTGAGATGATTTGACAGAACACAAAGAAGTTTCTCTGAAAGCTTCTTTCTCTTTGTTATCGGAGGATATTTCCTTTGGCCCTATAGTCTTCCAAGGGATCCGAAATATCTGTTCTCAGATTCCACAGAAATAAGGCTGTCAAAGAGATCCACGAAATACAGATGTAACTCTGTGAGATGAATTAACAGAACACTAAGCAGTTTCTCAGAAAGCTTCTTTCCAGATTTCATCTGAGGATATTTCCTTTTTCACCATAGCCCTCTATGGGCTTCCAAATATCACTTTGCCAAGTCTAGAAGAACTGTCTTAGCGAAAGGCTTCTTGAGGGGAAAGCTGTAACTCTGTGAGATGTTTTCACAGAACACAAAGAAGTTTCTCAGAAAGCTTCTTTCTCTTTGTTATCAGAGCATATTTCCTTTGGCCCTAAAGTCTTCCAAGGGATCCGAAATATCTGTTCTCAGATTCCACAGAAATAAGGCTAGCAAAGAGATCCACGAAATACAGATGTAACTCTGTGAGATGAATTAACAGAACACTAAGCAGTTTCTCAGAAAGCTTCTTTCCAGATTTCATCTGAGGATATTTCCTTTTTCACCATAGCCCTCTATGGGCTCCAAATGTCACCTTGCCAATTCCACAAGAACTGTCTTGGCGTAAGGCTTCTTGAGGGGAAAGCTGTAACTCTGTGAGATGATTTCACATAATACAAAGAAGTTTCTCAGAAATCTTCTTTCTCTTTGTTATCGGAGCATATTTCCTTTGGCCCTATAGTCTTCCAAGGGATCCGAAATATCTGTTCTCAGATTCCACAGAAATAAGGCTAGCAAAGAGATCCACGAAATACTGATGTAACTCCGTGAGATGAATTAACAGAACACTAAGCAGTTTCTCAGAAAGCTTCTTTCCAGATTTCATCTGAGGATATTTCCTTTTTCACCCTAGCCCTCTATGGTCTTCCAAATATCACTTTGCCAATTCCCCAAGAACTGTCTTAGCGAAAGGCTTCTTGAGGGGAAAGCTGTAACTCTGTGAGATGATTTCACAGAACACAAAGAAGTTTCTCAGAAATCTTCTTTCTCTTTGTTATCGGAGGATATTTTCTTTGGCCCTATAGTCTTCCAAGGGATCCGAAATATCTGTTCTGAGATTCCACAGAAATAAGGCTACCAAAGAGATCCACGAAATACAGATGTAACTCTGTGAGATGAATTAACAGAACACTAAGCAGTTTCTCAGAAAGCTTCTTTCCAGATTTCATCTGTGCATATTTCCTTTTTCACCATAGCCCTCTATGGGCTTCCAAATATCACTTTGCCAATTCCACAAGAACTGTCTTAGCGTAAGGCTTCTTGAGGGGAAAGCTGTAACTCTGTGAGATGATTTCACACAACACAAAGAAGTTTCTCAGAAAGGTTCTTTCTCTTTGTTATCGGAGGATATTTCCCTTGGCCCTATAGTCTTCCAAGGGATCCGAAATATCTGTTCTCAGATTCCACAGAAATAAGGCTAGCAAAGAGATCCACGAAATAAAGATGTAGCTCTGTGAGATGAATTAACAGAACACTAAGCAATTTCTCAGAAAGCTTCTTTCCAGATTTCATCTGAGGATATTTCCTTTTACACCATAGCCCACTATGGGCTTCCAAATGTCACTTTGCCATTCCACAAGAACTCTCTTGGGGAAAGGCTTCTTGAGGGGAAAACGGTAACTCTGTTAGATGATTTCACAGCACACAAAGAAGTTTCTCAGAAAGCTTCTTTCTCTTTGTTATCGGAGGATATTTCCTTTGGCCCTATAGTCTTCCAAGGGATCCGAAATTTCTGTTTTCAGATTCCACAGAAATAAGGCTGTCAAAGAGATCCACGAAATACAGATGTAACTCTGTGAGATGAATTAACAGAACACTAAGCAGTTTCTCAGAAAGCTTCTTTCCAGATTTCATCTGAGGATATTTCCTTTTTCACCATAGCCCTCTGTGGGCTCCAAATATCACTTTGCCAAGTCTAGAAGAACTGTCTTAGCGAAAGGCTTCTTGAGGGGAAAGCTGTAACTCTGTGAGATGATTTCACAGAACACAAAGAAGTTTCTCAGAAAGCTTCTTTCTCTTTGTTATCAGAGCATATTTCCTTTGGCCCTATAGTCTTCCAAGGGATCCGAAATATCTGTTCTCAGATTCCACAGAAATAAGGCTGGCAAAGAGATCCACGAAATACAGATGTAACTCTGTGAGATGAATTAACAGAACACTAAGCAGTTTCTCAGAAAGCTTCTTTCCAGATTTCATCTGAGGATATTTCCTTTTTCACCGTAGCCCTCTATGGGATTCCAAATATCACTTTGCCAATTCCACAAGAACTCTCTTGGGGAAAGGCTTCTTGAGGGGAAAGCTGTAACTCTGTGAGATGATTTCACAGAACACAAAGTAGTTTCTCAGAAAGCTTCTTTCTCTTTGTTATCAGAGGATATTTCCTTTGGGCCGATAGTCTCCCAAGGGATCCGAAATATCTGTTTTCAGATTCCACAGAAATAAGGCGAGCAAAGAGATCCACGAAATACAGATGTAACTCTGTGAGATGAATTAGCAGAACACTAAGCAGTTTCTCAGAAAGCTTCTTTCCAGATTTCATCTGAGGATATTTCCTTTTTCACCATAGCCCTCTATGGGCTTCCAAATATCACTTTGCCAATTCCACAAGAACTGTCTTAGCGAAAGGCTTCTTGAGGTGAAAACTATAACTCTGTGAGATGATTTCACAGCACACAAAGAAGTTTCTCAGAAAGCTTCTTTCTCTTTGTTATCGGAGGATATTTCCTTTGGCCCTATAGTCTTCCAAGGGATCCGAAATATCTGTTCTCAGATTCCACAGAAATAAGGCTAGCAAAGAGATCCACGAAATACTGATGTAACTCTGTGAGATGAATTAACAGAACACTAAGCAGTTTCTCAGAAAGCTTCTTTCCAGATTTCATCTGAGGATATTTCCTTTTTCACCATAGCCCTCTATGGGATTCCAAATATCACTTTGCCAATTCCCCAAGAACTGTCTTAGCGAAAGGCTTCTTGTGGGGAAAGCTGTAACTCTGTGAGATGATTTCACAGAACACAAAGAAGTTTCTCAGAAATCTTCTTTCTCTTTGTTATCGGAGGATATTTCCTTTGGCCCTATAGTCTTCCAAGGGATCCGAAATATCTGTTCTCAGATTCCACAGAAATAAGGCTAGCAAAGAGATCCACGAAATACAGATGTAACTCTGTGAGATGAATTAACCTAACACTAAGCAGTTTCTCACAAAGCTTCTTTCCAGATTTCATCGGAGGATATTTCCTTTTTCACCGTAGCCCTCTATGGTCTTCCAAATGTCACTTTGCCAATTCCACAAGAACTCTCTTGGGGAAAGGCTTCTTGAGGGGAATGCTGTAACTCTGTGAGACGATTTCACGGAACACAAAGAAGTTTCTCAGAAAGCTTCTTTCTCTTTGTTATCGGAGGATATTTCCTTTGGCCCTATAGTCTTCCAAGGGATCCGAAATATCTGTTCTCAGATTCCACAGAAATAAGGCTAGCAAAGAGATCCACGAAATACAGATGTAACTCTGTGAGATGAATTAACAGAACACTAAGCAGTTTCTCAGAAAGCTTCTTTCCAGATTTCATCTGAGGATATTTCCTTTTTCACCATAGCCCTCTATGGGCTTCCAAATATCACTTTGCCAATTCCACAAGAACTGTCTTAGCGAAAGTCTTCTTGAGGGGAAAGCTGTAACTCTGTGAGATGATTTCACAGAACATAAAGAAGTTTCTCAGAAATCTTCTTTCTCTTTGTTATCGGAGGATATTTTCTTTGGCCCTATAGTCTTCCAAGGGATCCGAAATATCTGTTCTGAGATTCCACAGAAATAAGGCTAGCAAAGAGATCCACGAAATACAGATGTAACTCTGTGAGATGAATTAACAGAACACTAAGCAGTTTCTCAGAAAGCTTCTTTCCAGATTTCATCTGTGCATATTTCCTTTTTCACCATAGCCCTCTATGGGCTTCCAAATATTACTTTGGCAATTCCACAAGAACTGTCTTAGCGAAAGGCTTCTTGAGGGGAAAGCTGTAACTCTGTGAGATGATTTCACACAACACAAAGAAGTTTCTCAGAAAGCTTCTTTCTCTTTGTTATCGGAGGATATTTCCTTTGGCCCTATTGTCTTCCAAGGGATCCGAAATATCTGTTCTCAGATTCCACAGAAATAAGGCTAGCAAAGAGATCCACGAAATACTGATGTAACTCTGTGCGATGAATTAATAGAACACAAAGCAGTTTCTCAGAAAGCTTCTTTCCAGATTTCATCTGAGGATATTTCCTTTTTCACCATAGCCCTCTATGGGATTCCAAATATCACTTTGCCAATTCCCCAAGAACTGTCTTAGCGAAAGGCTTCTTGAGGGGAAAGCTGTAACTCTGTGAGATGATTTCACACAACACAAAGAAGTTTCTCAGAAAGCTTCTTTCTCTTTGTTATCGGAGGATATTTCCTTTGGCCCTCTAGTCTTCCAAGGGATCCGAAATATCTGTTCTCAGATTCCACAGAAATAAGGCTAGCAAAGAGATCCACGAAATACAGATATAACTCTGTGAGATGAATTAACAGAACACTAAGCAGTTTCTCAGAAAGCTTCTTTCCAGATTTCATCTGAGGATATTTCCTTTTTCACCATAGCCCTCTATGGGCTTCCAAATATCACTTTGCCATTTCCAAAAGAACTGTCTTAGCGAAAGGCTTCTTGAGGGGAAAGCTGTAACTCTGTGAGATGATTTCACAGAACACAAAGTAGTTTCTCAGAAAGCTGCTTTCTCTTTGTTATCGGAGCATATTTCCTTTGGCCCTATAGTCTTCCAAGGGATCCGAAATATCTGTTCTCAGATTCCACAGAAATAAGGCTAGCAAAGAGATCCACGAAATACAGATGTATCTCTGTGAGATGAATTAACAGAACACTAAGCAGTTTCTCAGAAAGCTTCTTTCCAGATTTCATCTGAGGATATTTCCTTTTTCACCATAGCCCTCTATGGGCTCCAAATGTCACCTTGCCAATTCCACAAGTACTGTCTTGGCGTAAGGCTTCTTGAGGGGAAAGCTGTAACTCTGTGAGATGATTTCACAGAACACAAAGAAGTTTCTCAGAAAGCTTCTTTCTCTTTGTTATCGGAGCATATTTCCTTTGGCCCTATAGTCTTCCAAGGGATCCGAAATATCTGTTCTCAGATTCCACAGAAATAAGGCTAGCAAAGAGATCCACGAAATACTGATGTAACTCTGTGAGATGAATTAACAGAACACTAAGCAGTTTCTCAGAAAGCTTCTTTCCAGATTTCATCTGAGGATATTTCCTTTTTCACCATAGCCCTCTATGGGCTCCAAATGTCACCTTGCCAATTCCACAAGAACTGTCTTGGCGAAAGGCTTCTTGAGGGGAAAGCTGTAACTCTGTGAGATAATTTCACAGAACACAAAGAAGTTTCTCAGAAAGCTTCTTACTCTTTGTTATCGGAGGATATTTCCTTTGGCCATATAGTCTTCCAAGGGATCCGAAATATCTGTTCTCAGATTCCACAGAAATAAGGCTAGCAAAGAGATCCACGAAATACAGAAGTAGCTCTGTGAGATGAATTAACAGAACACTAAGCAGTTTCTCAGAAAGCTTCTTTCCGTATTTCATCTGAGGATATTTCGTTTTTCACCATAGACCTCTATGGGCTTCCAAATATCACTTTGCCAATTCCACAAGAACTGTCTTAGCGAAAGGCTTCTTGAGGGGAAAGCTGTAACTCTGTGAGATGATTTCACAGAACACAAAGAAGTTTCTCAGAAAGCTTCTTTCTCTTTGTTATCGGAGGATATTTCCTTTGGCCCTATAGTCTTCCAAGGGATCCGAAATATCTGTTCTCTGATTCCACAGAAATAAGGCTAGCAAAGAGATCCACGAAATACAGATGTAACTCTGTGAGATGAATTAACAGAACACTAAGCAGTTTCTCAGAAAGCTTCTTTCCAGATTTCATCTGAGGATATTTCCTTTTTCACCATAGCCCTCTGTGGGCTCCAAATGTCACCTTGCCAATTCCACAAGTACTGTCTTGGCGAAAGGCTTCTTGAGGGGAAAGCTGTAACTCTGTGAGATGATTTCACAGAACACAAAGAAGTTTCTCAGAAAGCTTCTTTCTCTTTGTTATCGGAAGATATTTCCTTTGGCCCTATAGTCTTCCAAGGGATCCGAAATATCTGTTCTCAGATTCCACAGAAATAAGGCTGGCAAAGAGATCCACGAAATACAGATGTAACTCTGTGAGATGAATTAACAGAACACTAAGCAGTTTCTCAGAAAGCTTCTTTCCAGATTTCATCTGAGGATATTTCCTTTTTCACCCTAGCCCTCTATGGGATTCCAAATATCACTTTGCCAATTCCACAAGAACTGTCTTAGCGAAATGCTTCTTGTGGGGAAAGCTGTAACTCTGTGAGATGATTTCACAGAACACAAAGAAGTTTCTCAGAAAGCTTCTTTCTCTTTGTTATCGGAGGATATTTCCTTTGGCCCTATAGTCTTCCAAGGGATCCGAAATATTTGTTCTCAGATTCCACAGAAATAAGGCTAGCAAAGAGATCCACGAAATACAAATTTAATTCTGTGAGATTAATTAACAGAACACTAAGCAGTTTCTCAGAAAGCTTCTTTCCAGATTTCATTTGAGGATATTTCCTTTTTCACCATAGCCCTCTATGGGCTCCAAATGTCACCTTGCCAATTCCACAAGAACTGTCTTGGCGAAAGGATTCTTGCGGGGAAAGCTGTAACTCTGTGAGATGATTTCACACAACACAAAGAAGTTTCTCAGGAAGCTTCTTTCTCTTTGTTATCGGAGGATATTTACTTTGGCCTTATAGTCTTCCAAGGGATCCGGAATATCTGTTCTCAGATTCCACAGAAATAAGGCTAGCAAAGAGATCCACGAAATACAGATGTAACTCTGTGACATGAATTAACAGAACACTAAGCAGATTCTCAGAAAGCTTCTTTCCAGATTTCATCTGAGGATATTTCCTTTATCACCATAGCCCTCTATGGGATTCCAAATATCACTTTGCCAATTCCACAAGAACTGTCTTAGCGAAAGGCTTCTTGAGGGGAAAGCTGTAACTCTGTGAGATGATTTCACACAACACAAAGAAGTTTCTCAGAAAGCTTCTTTCTCTTTGTTATCGGAGGATATTTCCTTTGGCCCTATAGTCTTCCAAGGGATCCGAAATATCTGTTCTCAGATTCCACAGAAATAAGGCTAGCAAAGAGATCCACGAAATACAGAAGTAGCTCTGTGAGATGAATTAACAGAACACTAAGCAGTTTCTCAGAAAGCTTCTTTCCAGATTTCATCTGAGGATATTTCCTTTTTCACCATAGCCCTCTATGGGCTTCCAAATGTCACTTTGCCAATTCCACAAGAACTCTCTTGGGGAAAGGCTTCTTGAGGGGAAAGCTGTAACTCTGTGAGATGATTTCACAGAACACAAAGGAGTTTCTCAGAAAGCTTCTTTCTCTTTGTTATCGGAGGATATTTCCTTTGGCCCTATAGTCTTCCAAGGGATCCGAAATATCTGTTCTCAGATTCCACAGAAATAAGGCTAGCAAAGAGATCCACGAAATACAGATGTAACTCTGTGAGATGAATTAACAGAACACTAAGCAGTTTCTCAGAAAGCTTCCTTCCAGATTTCATATGAGGATATTTCCTTTTTCACCCTAGCCCTCTATGGGCTTCCAAATATCACTTTGCCAATTCCACAAGAACTGTCTTAGCGAAAGGCTTCTTGAGAGGAAAACTGTAACTCTGTGAGATGATTTCACAGCACACAAAGAAGTTTCTCAGAAAGCTTCTTTCTCTTTGTTATCGGAGGATATTTCCTTTGGCCCTATAGTCTTCCAAGGGATCCGAAATATCTGTTCTCAGATTCCATAGAAATAAGGCTAGCAAAGTGATTCACGAAATACAGATGTAACTCTGTGAGATGAATTAACAGAACACTAAGCAGTTTCTCAGAAAGCTTCTTTCCAGATTTCATCTGAGGATATTTCCTTTTTCGCCATAGCCCTCTATGGGCTTCCAAATATCACTTTGCCAATTCTACAAGAACTGTCTTAGCGAAAGGCTTCTTGAGGGGAAAGCTGTAACTCTGTGAGATGATTTCACAGAACACAAAGTAGTTTCTCAGAAAGCTTCTTTCTCTTTGTTATCGGAGCATATTTCCTTTGGCCCTATAGTCTTCCAAGGGATCCGAAATATCTGTTCTCAGATTCCACAGAAATAAGGCTACCAAAGAGATCCACGAAATACAGATGTAACTCTGTGAGATGAATTAACAGAACACTAAGCAGTTTCTCAGAAAGCTTCTTTCCAGATTTCATCTGAGGATATTTCCTTTTTCACCATAGCCCTCTGTGGGCTCCAAATGTCACCTTGCCAATTCCACAAGGACTGTCTTGGCGTAAGGCTTCTTGAAGGGAAAACTGTAACTCTGTGAGATGATTTCACATAATACAAAGAAGTTTCTCAGAAATCTTCTTTCTCATTGTTATCGGAGCATATTTCCTTTGGCCCTATAGTCTTCCATGGGATCCGAAATATCTGTTCTCAGATTCCACAGAAATAAGGCTAGCAGAGAGATCCAGGAAATACTGATGAAACTCTGTGAGATGTATTAACAGAACACTAAGCAGTTTCTCAGAAAGCTTCTTTCCAGATTTCATCTGAGGATATTTCCTTTTTCACCATAGCCCTCTATGGGATTCCAAATATCACTTTGCCAATTCCCCAAGAACTGTCTTAGCGAAAGGCTTCTTGAGGGGAAAGCTGTAACTCTGTGAGATGATTTCACAGAACATAAAGAAGTTTCTCAGAAATCTTCTTTCTCTTTGTTATCGGAGGATATTTTCTTTGGCCCTATAGTCTTCCAAGGGATCCGAAATATCTGTTCTGAGATTCCACAGAAATAAGGCTACCAAAGAGATCCACGAAATACAGATGTAACTCTGTGAGATGAATTAACAGAACACTAAGCAGTTTCTCAGAAAGCTTCTTTCCAGATTTCATCTGTGCATATTTCCTTTTTCACCATAGCCCTCTATGGGCTTCCAAATATTACTTTGGCAATTCCACAAGAACTGTCTTAGCGAAAGGCTTCTTGAGGGGAAAGCTGTAACTCTGTGAGATGATTTCACACAACACAAAGAAGTTTCTCAGAAAGCTTCTTTCTCTTTGTTATCGGAGGATATTTCCTTTGGCCCTATTGTCTTCCAAGGGATCCGAAATATCTGTTCTCAGATTCCACAGAAATAAGGCTAGCAAAGAGATCCACGAAATACTGATGTAACTCTGTGCGATGAATTAATAGAACACAAAGCAGTTTCTCAGAAAGCTTCTTTCCAGATTTCATCTGAGGATATTTCCTTTTTCACCATAGCCCTCTATGGGATTCCAAATATCACTTTGCCAATTCCCCAAGAACTGTCTTGGCGAAAGGCTTCTTGAGGGGAAAGCTGTAACTCTGTGAGATGATTTCACACAACACAAAGAAGTTTCTCAGAAAGCTTCTTTCTCTTTGTTATCGGAGGATATTTCCTTTGGCCCTCTAGTCTTCCAAGGGATCCGAAATATCTGTTCTCAGATTCCACAGAAATAAGGCTAGCAAAGAGATCCACGAAATACAGATATAACTCTGTGAGATGAATTAACAGAACACTAAGCAGTTTCTCAGAAAGCTTCTTTCCAGATTTCATCTGAGGATATTTCCTTTTTCACCATAGCCCTCTATGGGCTTCCAAATATCACTTTGCCATTTCCACAAGAACTGTCTTAGCGAAAGGCTTCTTGAGGGGAAAGCTGTAACTCTGTGAGATGATTTCACAGAACACAAAGTAGTTTCTCAGAAAGCTTCTTTCTCTTTGTTATCGGAGCATATTTCCTTTGGCCCTATAGTCTTCCAAGGGATCCGAAATATCTGTTCTCAGATTCCACAGAAATAAGGCTAGCAAAGAGATTCACGAAATACAGATGTAACTCTGTGAGATGAATTAACAGAACACTAAGCAGTTTCTCAGAAAGCTTCTTTCCAGATTTCATCTGAGGATATTTCCTTTTTCACCATAGCCCTCTATGGGCTCCAAATGTCACCTTGCCAATTCCACAAGTACTGTCTTGGCGTAAGGCTTCTTGAGGGGAAAGCTGTAACTCTGTGAGATGATTTCACAGAACACAAAGAAGTTTCTCAGAAAGCTTCTTTCTCTTTGTTATCGGAGCATATTTCCTTTGGCCCTATAGTCTTCCAAGGGATCCGAAATATCTGTTCTCAGATTCCACAGAAATAAGGCTAGCAAAGAGATCCACGAAATACTGATGTAACTCTGTGAGATGAATTAACAGAACACTAAGCAGTTTCTCAGAAAGCTTCTTTCCAGATTTCATCTGAGGATATTTCCTTTTTCACCATAGCCCTCTATGGGCTCCAAATGTCACCTTGCCAATTCCACAAGAACTGTCTTGGCGAAAGGCTTCTTGAGGGGAAAGCTGTAACTCTGTGAGATGATTTCACAGAACACAAAGAAGTTTCTCAGAAAGCTTCTTACTCTTTGTTATCGGAGGATATTTCCTTTGGCCATATAGTCTTCCAAGGGATCCGAAATATCTGTTCTCAGATTCCACAGAAATAAGGCTAGCAAAGAGATCCACGAAATACAGAAGTAGCTCTGTGAGATGAATTAACAGAACACTAAGCAGTTTCTCAGAAAGCTTCTTTCCGTATTTCATCTGAGGATATTTCGTTTTTCACCATAGACCTCTATGGGCTTCCAAATATCACTTTGCCAATTCCACAAGAACTGTCTTAGCGAAAGGCTTCTTGAGGGGAAAGCTGTAACTCTGTGAGATGATTTCACAGAACACAAAGAAGTTTCTCAGAAAGCTTCTTTCTCTTTGTTATCGGAGGATATTTCCTTTGGCCCTATAGTCTTCCAAGGGATCCGAAATATCTGTTCTCTGATCCCACAGAAATAAGGCTAGCAAAGAGATCCACGAAATACAGATGTAACTCTGTGAGATGAATTAACAGAACACTAAGCAGTTTCTCAGAAAGCTTCTTTCCAGATTTCATCTGAGGATATTTCCTTTTTCACCATAGCCCTCTGTGGGCTCCAAATGTCACCTTGCCAATTCCACAAGAACTGTCTTGGCGAAAGGCTTCTTGAGGGGAAAGCTGTAACTCTGTGAGATGATTTCACAGAACACAAAGAAGTTTCTCAGAAAGCTTCTTTCTCTTTGTTATCGGAAGATATTTCCTTTGGCCCTATAGTCTTCCAAGGGATCCGAAATATCTGTTCTCAGATTCCACAGAAATAAGGCTAGCAAAGAGATCCACGAAATACAGATGTAACTCTGTGAGATGAATTAACAGAACACTAAGCAGTTTCTCAGAAAGCTTCTTTCCAGATTTCATCTGAGGATATTTCCTTTTTCACCCTAGCCCTCTATGGGATTCCAAATATCACTTTGCCAATTCCACAAGAACTGTCTTAGCGAAAGGCTTCTTGTGGGGAAAGCTGTAACTCTGTGAGATGATTTCACAGAACACAAAGAAGTTTCTCAGAAAGCTTCTTTCTCTTTGTTATCGGAGGATATTTCCTTTGGCCCTATAGTCTTCCAAGGGATCCGAAATATTTGTTCTCAGATTCCACAGAAATAAGGCTAGCAAAGAGATCCACGAAATACAAATTTAATTCTGTGAGATTAATTAACAGAACACTAAGCAGTTTCTCAGAAAGCTTCTTTCCAGATTTCATTTGAGGATATTTCCTTTTTCACCATAGCCCTCTATGGGCTCCAAATGTCACCTTGCCAATTCCACAAGAACTGTCTTGGCGAAAGGCTTCTTGCGGGGAAAGCTGTAACTCTGTGAGATGATTTCACACAACACAAAGAATTTTCTCAGGAAGCTTCTTTCTCTTTGTTATCGGAGGATATTTCCTTTGGCCTTATAGTCTTCCAAGGGATCCGGAATATCTGTTCTCAGATTCCACAGAAATAAGGCTAGCAAAGAGATCCACGAAATACAGATGTAACTCTGTGACATGAATTAACAGAACACTAAGCAGATTCTCAGAAAGCTTCTTTCCAGATTTCATCTGAGGATATTTCCTTTATCACCATAGCCCTCTATGGGATTCCAAATATCACTTTGCCAATTCCACAAGAACTGTCTTAGCGAAAGGCTTCTTGAGGGGAAAGCTGTAACTCTGTGAGATGATTTCACACAACACAAAGAAGTTTCTCAGAAAGCTTCTTTCTCTTTGTTATCGGAGCATATTTCCTTTGGCCCTATAGTCTTCCAACGGATCCGAAATATCTGTTCTCAGATTCCACAGAAATAAGGCTAGCAAAGAGATCCACGAAATACAGAAGTAGCTCTGTGAGATGAATTAACAGAACACTAAGCAGTTTCTCAGAAAGCTTCTTTCCAGATTTCATCTGAGGATATTTCCTTTTTCACCATAGCCCTCTATGGGCTTCCAAATGTCACTTTGCCAATTCCACAAGAACTCTCTTGGGGAAAGGCTTCTTGAGGGGAAAGCTGTAACTCTGTGAGATGATTTCACAGAACACAAAGGAGTTTCTCAGAAAGCTTCTTTCTCTTTGTTATCGGAGGATATTTCCTTTGGCCCTATAGTCTTCCAAGGGATCCGAAATATCTGTTCTCAGATTCCACAGAAATAAGGCTAGCAAAGAGATCCACGAAATACAGATGTAACTCTGTGAGATGAATTAACAGAACACTAAGCAGTTTCTCAGAAAGCTTCTTTCCAGATTTCATATGAGGATATTTCCTTTTTCACCCTAGCCCTCTATGGGCTTCCAAATATCACTTTGCCAATTCCACAAGAACTGTCTTAGCGAAAGGCTTCTTGAGGGGAAAACTGTAACTCTGTGAGATGATTTCACAGCACACAAAGAAGTTTCTCAGAAAGCTTCTTTCTCTTTGTTATCGGAGGATATTTCCTTTGGCCCTATAGTCTTCCAAGGGATCCGAAATATCTGTTCTCAGATTCCACAGAAATAAGGCTAGCAAAGTGATTCACGAAATACAGATGTAACTCTGTGAGATGAATTAACAGAACACTAAGCAGTTTCTCAGAAAGCTTCTTTCCAGATTTCATCTGAGGATATTTCCTTTTTCGCCATAGCCCTCTATGGGCTTCCAAATATCACTTTGCCAATTCTACAAGAACTGTCTTAGCGAAAGGCTTCTTGAGGGGAAAGCTGTAACTCTGTGAGATGATTTCACAGAACACAAAGTAGTTTCTCAGAAAGCTTCTTTCTCTTTGTTATCGGAGCATATTTCCTTTGGCCCTATAGTCTTCCAAGGGATCCGAAATATCTGTTCTCAGATTCCACAGAAATAAGGCTACCAAAGAGATCCACGAAATACAGATGTAACTCTGTGAGATGAATTAACAGAACACTAAGCAGTTTCTCAGAAAGCTTCTTTCCAGATTTCATCTGAGGATATTTCCTTTTTCACCATAGCCCTCTATGGGCTTCCAAATGTCACCTTGCCTATTCCACAAGAACTGTCTTGGCGTAAGGCTTCTTGAGGGGAAAGCTGTAACTCTGTGAGATGATTTCACAGAACACAAAGAAGTTTCTCAGAAAGCTTCTTTCTCTTTGTTATCGGAGCATATTTCCTTTGGCCCTATAGTCTTCCAAGGGATCCGAAATATCTGTTCTCAGATTCCACAGAAATAAGGCTGGCAAAGAGATCCACGAAATACAGATGTAACTCTGTGAGATGAATTAACAGAACACTAAGCAGTTTCTCAGAAAGCTTCTTTCCAGATTTCATCTGAGGATATTTCCTTTTTCACCATTGCCCTCTATGGGCTTCCAAATATCACTTTGCCAATTCCACAAGAACTGTCTTAGCGAAAGGCTTCTTGAGGGGAAAGCTGTAACTCTGTGAGATGATTTCACAGAACACAAAGAAGTTTCTCAGAAAGCTTCTTTCTCTTTGTTATCGGAGCATATTTCCTTTGGCCCTATAGTCTTCCAAGGGATCCGAAATATCTGTTCTCAGATTCCACAGAAATAAGGCTAGCAAAGAGATCCACGAAATACAGATGTAACTCTGTGAGATGAATTAACAGAACACTAAGCAGTTTCTCATAAAGCTTCTTTCCAGATTTCATCTGAGGATATTTCCTTTTTCACCATAGCCCTCTATGGGATTCCAAATATCACTTTGCCAATTCCACAAGAACTGTCTTAGAGAAAGGCTTCTTGAGGGGAAAGCTGTAACTCTGTGAGATGATTTCACAGAACACAAAGAAGTTTCTCAGAAAGCTTCTTTCTCTTTGTTATCGGAGGGTATTTCCTTTGGCCCTATAGTCTTCCAAGGGATCCGAAATATCTGTTCTCAGATTCCACAGAAATAAGGCGAGCAAAGAAATCCACGAAATACAAATTTAATTCTGTGAGATTAATTAACAGAACACTAAGCAGTTTCTCAGAAAGCTTCTTTCCAGATTTCATCTGAGGATATTTCCTTTTTCACCATAGCCCTCAATGGGCTCCAAATGTCACCTTGCCAATTCCACAAGAACTGTCTTGGCGAAAGACTTCTTGAGGGGAAAGCTGTAACTCTGTGAGATGATTTCACAGAACACAAAGAAGTTTCTCAGAAAGCTTCTTTCTCTTTGTTATCGGAGCACATTTCCTTTGGCCCTATAGTCTTCCAAGGGATCCGAAATATCTGTTCTCAGATTCCACAGAAATAAGGCTAGCAAAGAGATCCACGAAATACAGATGTAACTCTGTGAGATGAATTAACAGAACACTAAGCAGTTTCTCAGAAATCTTCTTTCCAGATTTCATCTGAGGATATTTCCTTTATCACCATAGCCCTCTATGGGATTCCAAATATCACTTTGACAATTCCACAAGAACTGTCTTAGTGAAAGGCTTATTGAGGGGAAAGCTGTAACTCTGTGAGATGATTTCACACAACACAAAGAAGTTTCTCAGAAAGCTTCTTTCTCTTTGTTATCGGAGGATATTTCCTTTGGCCCTATAGTCTTCCAAGGGATCCGAAATATCTGTTCTCAGATTCCACAGAAATAAGTCTAGCAAAGAGATCCACGAAATACAGATGTAGCTCTGTGAGATGAATTAACAGAACACTAAGCAGTTTCTCAGAAAGCTTCTTTCCAGATTTCATCTGAGGATATTTCCTTTTTCACCATAGCCCACTATGGGCTTCCAAATGTCACTTTGCCAATTCCACAAGAACTCTCTTGGGGAAAGGCTTCTTGAGGGGAAAGCTGTAACTCTGTGAGATGATTTCACAGAACACAAAGGAGCTTCTCAGAAAGCTTCTTTCTCTTTGTTATCGGAGGATATTTCCTTTGGCCCTATAGTCTTCCAAGGGATCCGAAATATCTGTTCTCATATTCCACAGAAATAAGGCTAGCAAAGAGATCCACGAAATACAGATGTAACTCTGTGAGATGAATTAACAGAACACTAAGCAGTTTCTCAGAAAGCTTCTTTCCAGATTTCATCTGAGGATATTTCCTTTTTCACCATAGCCCTCTATGGGCTTCCAAATATCACTTTGCCAATTCCACAAGAACTGTCTTAGCGAAAGGCTTCTTGAGGGGAAAACTGTATCTCTGTGAGATGATTTCACAGCACACAAAGAAGTTTCTCAGAAAGCTTCTTTCTCTTTGTTATCGGAGGATATTTCCTTTGGCCCTATAGTCTTCCAAGGGATCCGAAATATCTGTTCTGAGATTCCACAGAAATAAGGCTAGCAAAGAGATCCACGAAATACAGATGTAACTCTGTGAGATGAATTAACAGAACACTAAGCAGTTTCTCAGAAAGCTTCTTTCCAGATTTCATCTGAGGATATTTCCTTTTTCACCATAGCCCTCTATGGGCTTCTAAATATCACTTTGCCAATTCTACAAGAACTGTCTTAGCGAAAGGCTTCTTGAGGGGAAAGCTGTAACTCTGTGAGATGATTTCACAGAACACAAAGAAGTTTCTCAGAAAGCTTCTTTCTCTTTGTTATCGGAGCATATTTCCTTTGGCCCTATAGTCTTCCAAGGGATCCGAAATATCCGTTCTCAGATTCCACAGAAATAAGGCTAGCAAAGAGATCCACGAAATACAGATGTAACTCTGTGAGGTGAAGTAACAGAACACTAAGCAGTTTCTCAGAAAGCTTCTTTCCAGATTTCATCTGAGGATATTTCCTTTTTCACCATAGCCCACTATGGGCTTCCAAATGTCACTTTTCCAATTCCACAAGAACTCTCTTGGGGAAAGGCTTCTTGAGGGGAAAGCTGTAACTCTGTGAGATGATTTCACAGAACACAAAGGAGTTTCTCAGAAAGCTTCTTTCTCTTTGTTATCGGAGGATATTTCCTTTGGCCCTATAGTCTTCCAAGGGATCCGAAATATCTGTTCTCAGATTCCACAGAAATAAGGCTAGCAAAGAGATCCACGAAATACAGATGTAACTCTGTGAGATGAATTAACAGAACACTAAGCAGTTTCTCAGAAAGCTTCTTTCAAGATTTCATCTGAGGATATTTCCTTTTTCACCCTAGCCCTCTATGGGCTTCCAAATATCACTTTGCCAATTCCACAAGAACTGTCTTAGCGAAAGGCTTCTTGAGGGGAAAACTGTAACTCTGTGAGATGATTTCACAGCACACAAAGAAGTTTCTCAGAAAGCTTCTTTCTCTTTGTTATCGGAGGATATTTCCTTTGGCCCTATAGTCTTCCAAGGGATCCGAAATATCTGTTCTCAGATTCCACAGAAATAAGGCTAGCAAAGAGATCCACGAAATACAGATGTAACTCTGTGAGATGAATTAACAGAACACTAAGCAGTTTCTCAGAAATCTTCTTTCCAGATTTCATCTGAGGATATTTCCTTTATCACCATAGCCCTCTATGGGATTCCAAATATCACTTTGACAATTCCACAAGAACTGTCTTAGCGAAAGGCTTATTGAGGGGAAAGCTGTAACTCTGTGAGATGATTTCACACAACACAAAGAAGTTTCTCAGAAAGATTCTTTCTCTTTGTTATCGGAGGATATTTCCTTTGGCCCTATAGTCTTCCAAGGGATCCGAAATATCTGTTCTCAGATTCCACAGAAATAAGTCTAGCAAAGAGATCCACGAAATACAGATGTAGCTCTGTGAGATGAATTAACAGAACTCTAAGCAGTTTCTCAGAAAGCTTCTTTCCAGATTTCATCTGAGGATATTTCCTTTTTCACCATAGCCCACTATGGGCTTCCAAATGTCACTTTGCCAATTCCACAAGAACTCTCTTGGGGAAAGGCTTCTTGAGGGGAAAGCTGTAACTCTGTGAGATGATTTCACAGAACACAAAGGAGTTTCTCAGAAAGCTTCTTTCTCTTTGTTATCGGAGGATATTTCCTTTGGCCCTATAGTCTTCCAAGGGATCCGAAATATCTGTTCTCAGATTCCACAGAAATAAGGCTGGCAAAGAGATCCACGAAATACAGATGTAACTCTGTGAGATGAATTAACAGAACACTAAGCAGTTTCTCAGAAAGCTTCTTTCCAGATTTCATCTGAGGATATTTCCTTTTTCACCATTGCCCTCTAAGGGCTTCCAAATATCACTTTGCCAATTCCACAAGAACTGTCTTAGCGAAAGGCTTCTTGAGGGGAAAGCTGTAACTCTGTGAGATGATTTCACAGAACACAAAGAAGTTTCTCAGAAAGCTTCTTTCTCTTTGTTATCGGAGGGTATTTCCTTTGGCCCTATAGTCTTCCAAGGGATTCGAAATATCTGTTCTCAGATTCCACAGAAATAAGGCGAGCAAAGAGATCCACGAAATACAAATTTAATTCTGTGAGATTAATTAACAGAACACTAAGCAGTTTCTCAGAAAGCTTCTTTCCAGATTTCATCTGAGGATATTTCCTTTTTCACCATAGCCCTCAATGGGCTCCAAATGTCACCTTGCCAATTCCACAAGAACTGTCTTGGCGAAAGACTTCTTGAGGGGAAAGCTGTAACTCTGTGAGATGATTTCACAGAACACAAAGAAGTTTCTCAGAAAGCTTCTTTCTCTTTGTTATCGGAGGATATTTCCTTTGGCCCTATAGTCTTCCAAGGGATCCGAAATATCTGTTCTCAGATTCCACAGAAATAAGGCTAGCAAAGTGATCCACGAAATACAGATGTAACTCTGTGAGATGAATTAACAGAACACTAAGCAGTTTCTCAGAAAGCTTCTTTCCAGATTTCATCTGAGGATATTTCCTTTTTCGCCATAGCCCTCTATGGGCTTCCAAATATCACTTTGCCAATTCTACAAGAACTGTCTTCGCGAAAGGCTTCTTGAGGGGAAAGCTGTAACTGTGTGAGATGATTTCACAGAACACAAAGTAGTTTCTCAGAAAGCTTCTTTCTCTTTGTTATCGGAGCATATTTCCTTTGGCCCTATAGTCTTCCAAGGGATCCGAAATATCTGTTCTCAGATTCCACAGAAATAAGGCTAGCAAAGAGATCCACGAAATACAGATGTAAATCTGTGAGATGAATTAACAGAACACTAAGCAGTTTCTCAGAAAGCTTCTTTCCAGATTTCATCTGAGGATATTTCCTTTTTCACCATAGCCCTCTATGGGCTCCAAATGTCACCTTGCCTATTCCACAAGAACTGTCTTGGCGTAAGGCTTCTTGAGGGGAAAGCTGTAACTCTGTGAGATGATTTCACAGAACACAAAGAAGTTTCTCAGAAAGCTTCTTTCTCTTTGTTATCGGAGCATATTTCCTTTGGCCCTATAGTCTTCCAAGGGATCCGAAATATCTGTTCTCAGATTCCACAGAAATAAGGCTGGCAAAGAGATCCACGAAATACAGATGTAACTCTGTGAGATGAATTAACAGAACACTAAGCAGTTTCTCAGAAAGCTTCTTTCCAGATTTCATCTGAGGATATTTCCTTTTTCACCATTGCCCTCTATGGGCTTCCAAATATCACTTTGCCAATTCCACAAGAACTGTCTTAGCGAAAGGCTTCTTGAGGGGAAAGCTGTAACTCTGTGAGATGATTTCACAGAACACAAAGAAGTTTCTCAGAAAGCTTCTTTCTCTTTGTTATCGGAGCATATTTCCTTTGGCCCTATAGTCTTCCAGGGGATCCGAAATATCTGTTCTCAGATTCCACAGAAATAAGGCTAGCAAAGAGATCCACGAAATACAGATGTAACTCTGTGAGATGAATTAACAGAACACTAAGCAGTTTCTCATAAAGCTTCTTTCCAGATTTCATCTGAGGATATTTCCTTTTTCACCATAGCCCTCTATGGGATTCCAAATATCACTTTGCCAATTCCACAAGAACTGTCTTAGCGAAAGGCTTCTTGAGGGGAAAGCTGTAACTCTGTGAGATGATTTCACAGAACACAAAGAAGTTTCTCAGAAAGCTTCTTTCTCTTTGTTATCGGAGGGTATTTCCTTTGGCCCTATAGTCTTCCAAGGGATCCGAAATATCTGTTCTCAGATTCCACAGAAATAAGGCTAGCAAAGAGATCCACGAAATACAAATTTAATTCTGTGAGATTAATTAACAGAACACTAAGCAGTTTCTCAGAAAGCTTCTTTCCAGATTTCATCTGAGGATATTTCCTTTTTCACCATAGCCCTCAATGGGCTCCAAATGTCACCTTGCCAATTCCACAAGAACTGTCTTGGCGAAAGACTTCTTGAGGGGAAAGCTGTAACTCTGTGAGATGATTTCACAGAACACAAAGAAGTTTCTCAGAAAGCTTCTTTCTCTTTGTTATCGGAGGATATTTCCTTTGGCCCTATAGTCTTCCAAGGGATCCGAAATATCTGTTCTCAGATTCCACAGAAATAAGGCTAGCAAAGAGATCCACGAAATACAGATGTAACTCTGTGAGATGAATTAACAGAACACTAAGCAGTTTCTCAGAAATCTTCTTTCCAGATTTCATCTGAGGATATTTCCTTTATCACCATAGCCCTCTAAGGGATTCCAAATATCACTTTGACAATTCCACAAGAACTGTCTTAGCGAAAGGCTTATTGAGGGGAAAGCTGTAACTCTGTGAGATGATTTCACACAACACAAAGAAGTTTCTCAGAAAGCTTCTTTCTCTTTGTTATCGGAGGATATTTCCTTTGGCCCTATAGTCTTCCAAGGGATCCGAAATATCTGTTCTCAGATTCCACAGAAATAAGTCTAGCAAAGAGATCCACGAAATACAGATGTAGCTCTGTGAGATGAATTAACAGAACACTAAGCAGTTTCTCAGAAAGCTTCTTTCCAGATTTCATCTGAGGATATTTCCTTTTTCAACATAGCCCTCTATGGGCTTCTAAATATCACTTTGCCAATTCTACAAGAACTGTCTTAGCGAAAGGCTTCTTTAGGGGAAAACTGTAACTCTGTGAGATGATTTCACAGAACACAAAGAAGTTTCTCAGAAAGCTTCTTTCTCTTTGTTATCGGAGGATATTTCCTTTGGCCCTATAGTCTTCCAAGGGATCCGAAATATCTGTTCTCAGATTCCACAGAAATAAGGCTAGCAAAGAGATCCACGAAATACAGATGTAACTCTGTGAGATGAAGTAACAGAACACTAAGCAGTTTCTCAGAAAGCTTCTTTCCAGATTTCATCTGAGGATATTTCCTTTTTCACCATAGCCCACTATGGGCTTCCAAATGTCACTTTGCCAATTCCACAAGAACTCTCTTGGGGAAAGGCTTCTTGAGGGGAAAGCTGTAACTCTGTGAGATGATTTCACAGAACACAAAGGAGTTTCTCAGAAAGCTTCTTTCTCTTTGTTATCGGAGGATATTTCCTTTGGCCCTATAGTCTTCCAAGGGATCCGAAATATCTGTTCTCAGATTCCACAGAAATAAGGCTGGCAAAGAGATCCACGAAATACAGATGTAACTCTGTGAGATGAATTAACAGAACACTAAGCAGTTTCTCAGAAAGCTTCTTTCCAGATTTCATCTGAGGATATTTCCTTTTTCACCATTGCCCTCTATGGGCTTCCAAATATCACTTTGCCAATTCCACAAGAACTGTCTTAGCGAAAGGCTTCTTGAGGGGAAAGCTGTAACTCTGTGAGATGATTTCACAGAACACAAAGAAGTTTCTCAGAAAGCTTCTTTCTCTTTGTTATCGGAGCATATTTCCTTTGGCCCTATAGTCTTCCAAGGGATCCGAAATATCTGTTCTCAGATTCCACAGAAATAAGGCTAGCAAAGAGATCCACGAAATACAGATGTAACTCTGTGAGATGAATTAACAGAACACTAAGCAGTTTCTCATAAAGCTTCTTTCCAGATTTCATCTGAGGATATTTCCTTTTTCACCATAGCCCTCTATGGGATTCCAAATATCACTTTGCCAATTCCACAAGAACTGTCTTAGCGAAAGGCTTCTTGAGGGGAAAGCTGTAACTCTGTGAGATGATTTCACAGAACACAAAGAAGTTTCTCAGAAAGCTTCTTTCTCTTTGTTATCGGAGGGTATTTCCTTTGGCCCTATAGTCTTCCAAGGGATCCGAAATATCTGTTCTCAGATTCCACAGAAATAAGGCGAGCAAAGAGATCCACGAAATACAAATTTAATTCTGTGAGATTAATTAACAGAACACTAAGCAGTTTCTCAGAAAGCTTCTTTCCAGATTTCATCTGAGGATATTTCCTTTTTCACCATAGCCCTCAATGGGCTCCAAATGTCACCTTGCCAATTCCACAAGAACTGTCTTGGCGAAAGACTTCTTGAGGGGAAAGCTGTAACTCTATGAGATGATTTCACAGAACACAAAGAAGTTTCTCAGAAAGCTTCTTTCTCTTTGTTATCGGAGGATATTTCCTTTGGCCCTATAGTCTTCCAAGGGATCCGAAATATCTGTTCTCAGATTCCACAGAAATAAGGCTAGCAAAGAGATCCACGAAATACAGATGTAACTCTGTGAGATGAATTAACAGAACACTAAGCAGTTTCTCAGAAATCTTCTTTCCAGATTTCATCTGAGGATATTTCCTTTATCACCATAGCCCTCTATGGGATTCCAAATATCACTTTGACAATTCCACAAGAACTGTCTTAGCGAAAGGCTTATTGAGGGGAAAGCTGTAACTCTGTGAGATGATTTCACACAACACAAAGAAGTTTCTCAGAAAGCTTCTTTCTCTTTGTTATCGGAGGATATTTCCTTTGGCCCTATAGTCTTCCAAGGGATCCGAAATATCTGTTCTCAGATTCCACAGAAATAAGTCTAGCAAAGAGATCCACGAAATACAGATGTAGCTCTGTGAGATGAATTAACAGAACACTAAGCAGTTTCTCAGAAAGCTTCTTTCCAGATTTCATCTGAGGATATTTCCTTTTTCAACATAGCCCTCTATGGGCTTCTAAATATCACTTTGCCAATTCTACAAGAACTGTCTTAGCGAAAGGCTTCTTGAGGGGAAAACTGTAACTCTGTGAGATGATTTCACAGAACACAAAGAAGTTTCTCAGAAAGCTTCTTTCTCTTTGTTATCGGAGGATATTTCCTTTGGCCCTATAGTCTTCCAAGGGATCCGAAATATCTGTTCTCAGATTCCACAGAAATAAGGCTAGCAAAGAGATCCACGAAATACAGATGTAACTCTGTGAGATGAAGTAACAGAACACTAAGCAGTTTCTCAGAAAGCTTCTTTCCAGATTTCATCTGAGGATATTTCCTTTTTCACCATAGCCCACTATGGGCTTCCAAATGTCACTTTGCCAATTCCACAAGAACTCTCTTGGGGAAAGGCTTCTTGAGGGGAAAGCTGTAACTCTGTGAGATGATTTCACAGAACACAAAGGAGTTTCTCAGAAAGCTTCTTTCTCTTTGTTATCGGAGGATATTTCCTTTGGCCCTATAGTCTTCCAAGGGATCCGAAATATCTGTTCTCAGATTCCACAGAAATAAGGCTAGCAAAGAGATCCACGAAATACAGATGTAACTCTGTGAGATGAATTAACAGAACACTAAGCAGTTTCTCAGAAAGCTTCTTTCCAGATTTCATCTGAGGATATTTCCTTTTTCACCCTAGCCCTCTATGGGCTTCCAAATATCACTTTGCCAATTCCACAAGAACTGTCTTGGCGAAAGACTTCTTGAGGGGAAAGCTGTAACTCTGTGAGATGATTTCACAGAACACAAAGAAGTTTCTCAGAAAGCTTCTTTCTCTTTGTTATCGGAGGATATTTCCTTTGGCCCTATAGTCTTCCAAGGGATCCGAAATATCTGTTCTCAGATTCCACAGAAATAAGGCTAGCAAAGAGATCCACGAAATACAGATGTAACTCTGTGAGATGAATTAACAGAACACTAAGCAGTTTCTCAGAAATCTTCTTTCCAGATTTCATCTGAGGATATTTCCTTTATCACCATAGCCCTCTATGGGATTCCAAATATCACTTTGACAGTTCCACAAGAACTGTCTTAGCGAAAGGCTTATTGAGGGGAAAGCTGTAACTCTGTGAGATGATTTCACACCACACAAAGAGGTTTCTCAGAAAGCTTCTTTCTCTTTGTTATCGGAGGATATTTCCTTTGGCCCTATAGTCTTCCAAGGGATCCGAAATATCTGTTCTCAGATTCCACAGAAATAAGGCTAGCAAAGAGATCCACGAAATACAGATGTAGCTCTGTGAGATGAATTAACAGAACACTAAGCAGTTTCTCAGAAAGCTTCTTTCCAGATTTCATCTGAGGATATTTCCTTTTTCACCATAGCCCACTATGGGCTTCCAAATGTCACTTTGCCAATTCCACAAGAACTCTCTTGGGGAAAGGCTTCTTGAGGGGAAAGCTGTAACTCTGTGAGATGATTTCACAGAACACAAAGAAGTTTCTCAGAAAGCTTCTTTCTCTTTGTTATCGGAGGATATTTCCTGTGGCCCTATAGTCTTCCAAGGGATCCGAAATATCTGTTCTCAGATTCCACAGAAATAAGGCTAGCAAAGAGATCCACGAAATACAGATGTAACTCTGTGAGATGAATTAACAGAACACTAAGCAGTTTCTCAGAAATCTTCTTTCCAGATTTCATCTGAGGATATTTCCTTTATCACCATAGCCCTCTATGGGATTCCAAATATCACTTTGACAGTTCCACAAGAACTGTGTTAGCGAAAGGCTTATTGAGGGGAAAGCTGTAACTCTGTGAGATGATTTCACACCACACAAAGAGGTTTCTCAGAAAGCTTCTTTCTCTTTGTTATCGGAGGATATTTCCTTTGGCCCTATAGTCTTCCAAGGGATCCGAAATATCTGTTCTCAGATTCCACAGAAATAAGGCTAGCAAAGAGATCCACGAAATACAGATGTAGCTCTGTGAGATGAATTAACAGAACACTAAGCAGTTTCTCAGAAAGCTTCTTTCCAGATTTCATCTGAGGATATTTCCTTTTTCACCATAGCCCACTATGGGCTTCCAAATGTCACTTTGCCAATTCCACAAGAACTCTCTTGGGGAAAGGCTTCTTGAGGGGAAAGCTGTAACTCTGTGAGATGATTTCACAGAACACAAAGAAGTTTCTCAGAAAGCTTCTTTCTCTTTGTTATCGGAGGATATTTCCTGTGGCCCTATAGTCTTCCAAGGGATCCGAAATATCTGTTCTCAGATTCCACAGAAATAAGGCTAGCAAAGAGATCCACGAAATACAGATGTAACTCTGTGAGATGAATTAACAGAACACTAAGCAGTTTCTCAGAAATCTTCTTTCCAGATTTCATCTGAGGATATTTCCTTTATCACCATAGCCCTCTATGGGATTCCAAATATCACTTTGACAGTTCCACAAGAACTGTCTTAGCGAAAGGCTTATTGAGGGGAAAGCTGTAACTCTGTGAGATGATTTCACACCACACAAAGAGGTTTCTCAGAAAGCTTCTTTCTCTTTGTTATCGGAGGATATTTCCTTTGGCCCTATAGTCTTCCAAGGGATCCGAAATATCTGTTCTCAGATTCCACAGAAATAAGGCTAGCAAAGAGATCCACGAAATACAGATGTAGCTCTGTGAGATGAATTAACAGAACACTAAGCAGTTTCTCAGAAAGCTTCTTTCCAGATTTCATCTGAGGATATTTCCTTTTTCACCATAGCCCACTATGGGCTTCCAAATGTCACTTTGCCAATTCCACAAGAACTCTCTTGGGGAAAGGCTTCTTGAGGGGAAAGCTGTAACTCTGTGAGATGATTTCACAGAACACAAAGAAGTTTCTCAGAAAGCTTCTTTCTCTTTGTTATCGGAGGATATTTCCTGTGGCCCTATAGTCTTCCAAGGGATCCGAAATATCTGTTCTCAGATTCCACAGAAATAAGGCTAGCAAAGAGATCCACGAAATACAGATGTAACTCTGTGAGATGAATTAACAGAACACTAAGCAGTTTCTCAGAAATCTTCTTTCCAGATTTCATCTGAGGATATTTCCTTTATCACCATAGCCCTCTATGGGATTCCAAATATCACTTTGACAGTTCCACAAGAACTGTGTTAGCGAAAGGCTTATTGAGGGGAAAGCTGTAACTCTGTGAGATGATTTCACACCACACAAAGAGGTTTCTCAGAAAGCTTCTTTCTCTTTGTTATCGGAGGATATTTCCTTTGGCCCTATAGTCTTCCAAGGGATCCGAAATATCTGTTCTCAGATTCCACAGAAATAAGGCTAGCAAAGAGATCCACGAAATACAGATGTAGCTCTGTGAGATGAATTAACAGAACACTAAGCAGTTTCTCAGAAAGCTTCTTTCCAGATTTCATCTGAGGATATTTCCTTTTTCACCATAGCCCACTATGGGCTTCCAAATGTCACTTTGCCAATTCCACAAGAACTCTCTTGGGGAAAGGCTTCTTGAGGGGAAAGCTGTAACTCTGTGAGATGATTTCACAGAACACAAAGAAGTTTCTCAGAAAGCTTCTTTCTCTTTGTTATCGGAGGATATTTCCTGTGGCCCTATAGTCTTCCAAGGGATCCGAAATATCTGTTCTCAGATTCCACAGAAATAAGGCTAGCAAAGAGATCCACGAAATACAGATGTAACTCTGTGAGATGAATTAACAGAACACTAAGCAGTTTCTCAGAAATCTTCTTTCCAGATTTCATCTGAGGATATTTCCTTTATCACCATAGCCCTCTATGGGATTCCAAATATCACTTTGACAGTTCCACAAGAACTGTCTTAGCGAAAGGCTTATTGAGGGGAAAGCTGTAACTCTGTGAGATGATTTCACACCACACAAAGAGGTTTCTCAGAAAGCTTCTTTCTCTTTGTTATCGGAGGATATTTCCTTTGGCCCTATAGTCTTCCAAGGGATCCGAAATATCTGTTCTCAGATTCCACAGAAATAAGGCTAGCAAAGAGATCCACGAAATACAGATGTAGCTCTGTGAGATGAATTAACAGAACACTAAGCAGTTTCTCAGAAAGCTTCTTTCCAGATTTCATCTGAGGATATTTCCTTTTTCACCATAGCCCACTATGGGCTTCCAAATGTCACTTTGCCAATTCCACAAGAACTCTCTTGGGGAAAGGCTTCTTGAGGGGAAAGCTGTAACTCTGTGAGATGATTTCACAGAACACAAAGAAGTTTCTCAGAAAGCTTCTTTCTCTTTGTTATCGGAGGATATTTCCTGTGGCCCTATAGTCTTCCAAGGGATCCGAAATATCTGTTCTCAGATTCCACAGAAATAAGGCTAGTAAAGAGATCCACGAAAAACAGATGTAACTCTGTGAGATGAATTAACAGAACACTAAGCTGTTTCTCAGAAAGCTTCTTTCCAGATTTCATCTGAGGAAATTTCCTTTTTCACCATAGCCCTCAATGGGCTCCAAATGTCAACTTGCCAATTCCACAAGAACTGTCTTGGCGAAAGCCTTCTTGAGGGGTAAGCTGTAACTCTGTGAGATGATTTCACAGAACACAAAGAAGTTTCTCAGAAAGTTTCTTACTCTTTGTTATCGGAGGATATTTCCTTTGGCCCTATAGTCTTCCAAGGGATCCGAAACATCTGTTCTCAGATTCCACAGAAATAAGGCTACCAAAGAGATCCACGAAATACAGATGTAACTCTGTGAGATGAATTAACAGAACACTAAGCAGTTTCTCAGAAAGCTTCTTTCCGGATTTCATCTGAGGATATTTCGTTTTTCACCATAGCCCTCTATGGGCTTCCAAATATCACTTTTCCAATTCCACAAGAACTGCCTTAGCGAAAGGCTTCTTGAGGGGAAAGCTGTAACTCTGTGAGATGATTTCACAGAACCCAAAGAAGTTTCTCAGAAAGCTTCTTTCTCTTTGTTATCGGAGGATATTTCCTTTGGCCCTATAGTCTTCCAAGGGATCCGAAATATCTGTTCTCAGATTCCACAGAAATAAGGCTAGCAAAGAGATCCACGAAATACAGATGTAACTCTGTGAGATGAATTAACAGAACACTAAGCAGTTTCTCAGAAAGCTTCTTTCCAGATTTCATCTGAGGATATTTCCTTTTTCACCATAGCCCTCTATGGGATTCCAAATATCACTTTGCCAATTCCAGAAGAACTGTCTTAGCGAAAGGCTTCTTGAGGGGAAAGCTGTAACTCTGTGAGATGATTTCACAGAACACTAAGAAGTTTCTCAGAAAGCTTCTTTCTCTTTGTTATCGGAGGGTATTTCCTTTGGCCCTATAGTCTTCCAAGGGATCCGAAATATCTGTTCTCAGATTCCACAGAAATAAGGCGAGCAAAGAGATCCACGAAATACAAATTTAATTCTGTGAGATTAATTAACAGAACACTAAGCAGTTTCTCAGAAAGCTTCTTTCCAGATTTCATCTGAGGATATTTCCTTTTTCACCATAGCCCTCAATGGGCTCCAAATGTCACCTTGCCAATTCCACAAGAACTGTCTTGGCGAAAGACTTCTTGAGGGGAAAGCTGTAACTTTGTGAGATGATTTCACAGAACACAAAGAAGTTTCTCAGAAAGCTTCTTTCTCTTTGTTATCGGAGGATATTTCCTTTGGCCCTATAGTCTTCCAAGGGATCCGAAATATCTGTTCTCAGATTCCACAGAAATAAGGCTAGCAAAGAGATCCACGAAATACAGATGTAACTCTGTGAGATGAATTAACAGAACACTAAGCAGTTTCTCAGAAATCTTCTTTCCAGATTTCATCTGAGGATATTTCCTTTATCACCATAGCCCTCTATGGGATTCCAAATATCACTTTGACAATTCCACAAGAACTGTCTTAGCGGAAGGCTTATTGAGGGGAAAGCTGTAACTCTGTGAGATGATTTCACACAACACAAAGAAGTTTCTCAGAAAGCTTCTTTCTCTTTGTTATCGGAGGATATTTCCTTTGGCCCTATAGTCTTCCAAGGGATCCGAAATATCTGTTCTCAGATTCCACAGAAATAAGGCTAGCAAAGAGATCCACGAAATACAGATGTAGCTCTGTGAGATGAATTAACAGAACACTAAGCAGTTTCTCAGAAAGCTTCTTTCCAGATTTCATCTGAGGATATTTCCTTTTTCACCATAGCCCACTATGGGCTTCCAAATGTCACTTTGCCAATTCCACAAGAACTCTCTTGGGGAAAGGCTTCTTGAGGGGAAAGCTGTAACTCTGTGAGATGATTTCACAGAACACAAAGAAGTTTCTCAGAAAGCTTCTTTCTCTTTGTTATCGGAGCATATTTCCTTTGGCCCTATAGTCTTCCAAGGGATCCGAAATATCTGTTCTCAGATTCCACAGAAATAAGGCTAGCAAAGAGATCCACGAAATACAGATGTAACTCTGTGAGATGAAGTAACAGAACACTAAGCAGTTTCTCAGAAAGCTTCTTTCCAGATTTCATCTGAGGATATTTCCTTTTTCACCATAGCCCTCTATGGGCTCCAAATGTCACCTTGCCAATTCCGCAAGAACTGTCTTGGCGTAAGGCTTCTTGAGGGGAAAGCTGTAACTCTGTGAGATGATTTCACAGAAACAAAGAAGTTTCTCAGAAAGCTTCTTTCTCTTTGTTATCGGAGGATATTTCCTTTGGCCCTATAGTCTTCCAAGGGATCCGAAATATCTGTTCTCAGATTCCACAGAAATAAGGCTAGCAAAGAGATCCACGAAATACTGATGTAACTCTGTGAGATGAATTAACAGAACACTAAGCAGTTTCTCAGAAAGCTTCTTTCCAGATTTCATCTGAGGATATTTCCTTTTTCACCATAGCCCTCTATGGGATTCCAAATATCACTTTGCCAATTCCGCAAGAACTGTCTTAGCGAAAGGCTTCTTGAGGGGAAAGCTGTAACTCTGTGAGATGATTTCACAGAACACAAAGAAGTTTCTCAGAAATCTTCTTTCTCTTTGTTATCGGAGGATATTTCCTTTGGCCCTATAGTCTTCCAAGGGATCCGAAATATCTGTTCTCAGATTCCACAGAAATAAGGCTACCAAAGAGATCCACGAAAACAGATGTAACTCTGTGAGATGAATTAACAGAACACTAAGCAGTTTCTCAGAAAGCTTCTTTCCAGATTTCATCTGAGCATATTTCCTTTTTCTCCATAGCCCTCTTTTGGGCTTCCAAATATCACTTTGCCAATTCCACAAGAACTGTCTTAGCGAAAGGCTTCTTGAGGGGAAAGCTTTAACTCTGTGAGATGATTTCACAGAACACAAAGAAGTTTCTCAGAAAGCTTCTTTCTCTTTGTTATCGGAGGATATTTCCTTTGGCCCTATAGTCTTCCAAGGGATCCGAAATATCTGTTCTCAGATTCCACAGAAATAAGGCTAGCAAAGAGATCCACGAAATACAGATGTAACTCTGTGAGATGAATTAACAGAACACTAAGCAGTTTCTCAGAAAGCTTCTTTCCAGATTTCATCTGAGGATATTTCCTTTTTCACCATAGCCCTCTATGGGCTTCCAAATATCACTTTGAAAATTCTACAAGAACTGTCTTAGCGAAAGGCTTCTTGAGGGGAAAGCTGTAACTCTGTGAGATGATTTCACAGAACACAAAGAAGTTTCTCAGAAAGCTTCTTTCTCTTTGTTATCGGAGCATATTTCCTTTGGCCCTATAGTCTTCCAAGGGATCCGAAATATCTGTTCTCAGATTCCACAGAAATAAGGCTACCAAAGAGATCCACGAAATACAGATGTAACTCTGTGAGATGAATTAACAGAACACTAAGCAGTTTCTCAGAAAGCTTCTTTCCAGATTTCATCTGAGCGTATTTCATTTTTCACCATAGCCCTCTTTTGGCCTTCCAAATATCACTTTCCCAATTCCACAAGAACTGTCTTAGCGAAAGGCTTCTTGAGGGGAAAGCTGTAACTCTGTGAGATGATTTCACAGAACACAAAGAAGTTTCTCATAAAGCTTCTTTCTCTTTGTTATCGGAGGATATTTCCTTTGGCCCTATAGTCTTCCAAGGGATCCGAAATATCTGTTCTCAGATTCCACAGAAATAAGGCTACCAAAGAGATCCACGAAACACAGATGTAACTCTGTGAGGTGAATTAACAGAACACTAAGCAGTTTCTCAGAAAGCTTCTTTCCAGATTTCATCTGAGCATATTTCCTTTTTCACCATAGCCCTCTTTTGGGCTTCCAAATATCACTTTGCCAATTCCACAAGAACTGTCTTAGCGAAAGGCTTCTTGAACGGAAAGCTGTAACTCAGTGAGATGATTTCACAGAACACAAAGAAGTTTCTCAGAAAGCTTCTTTCTCTTCGTTATCGGAGGATATTTCCTTTGGCCCTATAGTCTTCCAAGGGATCCGAAATATCTGTTCTCAGATTACACAGAAATAAGGCTAGCAAAGAGATCCACGAAATACAGATGTAACTCTGTGAGATGAATTAACAGAACACTAAGCAGTTTCTCAGAAAGCTTCTTTCCAGATTTCATCTGAGGATATTTCCTTTTTCACCATAGCCCTGTATGGGCTCCAAATGTCACCTTGCCAATTCCACCAGAACACTCTTGGCGAAAGCCTTCTTGAGGGGAAATCTGTAACTCTGTGAGATGATTTCACAGAACACAAAGAAGTTTCTCAGAAAGCTTCTTTTTCTTTGTTATCGGAGGATATTTCCTTTGGCCCTATAGTCTTCCAGGGGATCCGAAATATCTGTTCTCAGATTCCACAGAAATAAGGCTAGCAAAGAGATACACGAAATACTGATGTAACTCTGTGAGATGAATTAACAGAACACTAAGCAGTTTCTCAGAAAGCTTCTTTCCAGATTTCATCTGAGAATATTTCCTTTTTCACCATAGCCCTCTATGGGCTCCAAATGTCACTTTGCCAATTCCACAAGAACTGTCTTGGCGAAAGGCTTCTTGAGGGGAAAGCTGTAACTCTGTGAGATGATTTCACAGAACACAAAGAAGTTTCTCAGAAAGCTTCTTTCTCTTTGTTATCGGAGCATATTTCCTTTGGCCCTAGAGTCTTCCAAGGGATCCGAAATATCTGTTCTCAGATTCCACAGAAATAAGGCTAGCAAAGGGATCCACGAAAAACAGATGTAACTCTGTGAGATGAATTAACAGAACACTAAGCTGTTTCTCAGAAAGCTTCTTTCCAGATTTCATCTGAGGATATTTCCTTTTTCACCATAGCCCTCTATGGGCTCCAAATGTCACCTTGCCAATTCCACAAGAACTGTCTTGGCGAAAACCTTCTTGAGGGGAAATCTGTAACTCTGTGAGATGATTTCACAGAACACAAAGAAGTTTCTCAGAAAGCTTCTTTCTCTTTGTTATCGGAGGATATTTCCTTTGGCCCTATAGTCTTCCAAGGGATCCGAAATATCTGTTCTCAGATTCCACAGAAATAAGGCTAGCAAAGAGATACACGAAATACTGATGTAACTCTGTGAGATGAATTAACAGAACACTAAGCAGTTTCTCAGAAAGCTTCTTTCCAGATTTCATCTGAGGATATTTCCTTTTTCACCATAGCCCTCTAAGGGCTTCCAAATATCACTTTGCCTATTCCACAAGAACTGTCTTAGCGAAAGGCTTCTTGAGGGGAAAGCTGTAACTCTGTGAGATGATTTCACAGAACACAAAGAAGTTTCTCAGAAAGCTTCTTTCTCTTTGTCATCGGAGGATATTTCCTTTGACCCTATAGTCTTCCAAGGGATCCGTAATATCTGTTCTCAGATTCCACAGAAATAAGGCTAGCAAAGAGATCCACGAAATACAGATGTAACTCTGTGAGATGAATTAACAGAACACTAAGCAGTTTCTCAGAAATCTTCTTTCCGGATTTCATCTGAGGATATTTCGTTTTTCACCATAGCCCTCTATGGGCTTCCAAATATCACTTTTCCAATTCCACAAGAACTGTCTTAGCGAAAGGCTTCTTGAGGGGAAAGCTGTAACTCTGTGAGATGATTTCACAGAACACAAAGAAGTTTCTCAGAAAGCTTCTTTCTCTTTGTTATCGGAGGATATTTCCTTTGGCCCTATAGTCTTCAAGGGATCCGAAATATCTGTTTTCAGATTCCACAGAAATAAGGCTAGAAAAGAGATCCACGAAATACTGATGTAACTCTGTGAGATGAATTAACAGAACACTAAGCAGTTTCTCAGAAAGCTTCTTTCCAGATTTCATCTGAGGATATTTCCTTTTTCACCATAGCCCTCTATAGGCTCCAAATGTCACCTTGCCAATTCCACAAGAACTGTCTTGGCGAAAGACTTCTTGAGGGGAAAGCTGTAACTCTGTGAGATGATTTCACAGAACACAAAGAAGTTTCTCAGAAAGCTTCTTTCTCTTTGTTATCGGAGCACATTTCCTTTGGCCCTATAGTCTTCCAAGGGATCCGAAATATCTGTTCTCAGATTCCACAGAAATAAGGCTAGCAAAGAGATCCACGAAATACAGATGTAACTCTGTGAGATGAATTAACAGAACACTAAGCAGTTTCTCAGAAATCTTCTTTCCAGATTTCATCTGAGGATATTTCCTTTATCACCATAGCCCTCTATGGGATTCCAAATATCACTTTGACATTTCCACAAGAACTGTCTTAGTGAAAGGCTTATTGAGGGGAAAGCTGTAACTCTGTGAGATGATTTCACACAACACAAAGAAGTTTCTCAGAAAGCTTCTTTCTCTTTGTTATCGGAGGATATTTCCTTTGGCCCTATAGTCTTCCAAGGGATCCGAAATATCTGTTCTCAGATTCCACAGAAATAAGTCTAGCAAAGAGATCCACGAAATACAGATGTAGCTCTGTGAGATGAATTAACAGAACACTAAGCAGTTTCTCAGAAAGCTTCTTTCCAGATTTCATCTGAGGATATTTCCTTTTTCACCATAGCCCACTATGGGCTTCCAAATGTCACTTTGCCAATTCCACAAGAACTCTCTTGGGGAAAGGCTTCTTGAGGGGAAAGCTGTAACTCTGTGAGATGATTTCACAGAACACAAAGGAGTTTCTCAGAAAGCTTCTTTCTCTTTGTTATCGGAGGATATTTCCTTTGGCCCTATAGTCTTCCAAGGGATCCGAAATATCTGTTCTCATATTCCACAGAAATAAGGCTAGCAAAGAGATCCACGAAATACAGATGTAACTCTGTGAGATGAATTAACAGAACACTAAGCAGTTTCTCAGAAAGCTTCTTTCCAGATTTCATCTGAGGATATTTCCTTTTTCACCATAGCCCTCTATGGGCTTCCAAATATCACTTTGCCAATTCCACAAGAACTGTCTTAGCGAAAGGCTTCTTGAGGGGAAAACTGTATCTCTGTGAGATGATTTCACAGCACACAAAGAAGTTTCTCAGAAAGCTTCTTTCTCTTTGTTATCGGAGGATATTTCCTTTGGCCCTATAGTCTTCCAAGGGATCCGAAATATCTGTTCTCAGATTCCACAGAAATAAGGCCAGCAAAGAGATCCACGAAATACAGATGTAACTCTGTGAGATGAATTAACAGAACACTAAGCAGTTTCTCAGAAAGCTTCTTTCCAGATTTCATCTGAGGATATTTCCTTTTTCACCATAGCCCTCTATGGGCTTCTAAATATCACTTTGCCAATTCTACAAGAACTGTCTTAGCGAAAGGCTTCTTGAGGGGAAAGCTGTAACTCTGTGAGATGATTTCACAGAACACAAAGAAGTTTCTCAGAAAGCTTCTTTCTCTTTGTTATCGGAGCATATTTCCTTTGGCCCTATAGTCTTCCAAGGGATCCGAAATATCTGTTCTCAGATTCCACAGAAATAAGGCTAGCAAAGAGATCCACGAAATACAGATGTAACTCTGTGAGATGAAGTAACAGAACACTAAGCAGTTTCTCAGAAAGCTTCTTTCCAGATTTCATCTGAGGATATTTCCTTTTTCACCATAGCCCACTATGGGCTTCCAAAGGTCACTTTTCCAATTCCACAAGAACTCTCTTGGGGAAAGGCTTCTTGAGGGGAAAGCTGTAACTCTGTGAGATGATTTCACAGAACACAAAGGAGTTTCTCAGAAAGCTTCTTTCTCTTTGTTATCGGAGGATATTTCCTTTGGCCCTATAGTCTTCCAAGGGATCCGAAATATCTGTTCTCAGATTCCGCAGAAATAAGGCTAGCAAAGAGATCCACGAAATACAGATGTAACTCTGTGAGATGAATTAACAGAACACTAAGCAGTTTCTCAGAAAGCTTCTTTCCAGATTTCATCTGAGGATATTTCCTTTTTCACCCTAGCCCTCTATGGGCTTCCAAATATCACTTTGCCAATTCCACAAGAACTGTCTTAGCGAAAGGCTTCTTGAGGGGAAAACTGTAACTCTGTGAGATGATTTCACAGCACACAAAGAAGTTTCTCAGAAAGCTTCTTTCTCTTTGTTATCGGAGGATATTTCCTTTGGCCCTATAGTCTTCCAAGGGATCCGAAATATCTGTTCTCAGATTCCACAGAAATAAGGCTAGCAAAGAGATCCACGAAATACAGATGTAACTCTGTGAGATGAATTAACAGAACACTGAGCAGTTTCTCAGAAAGCTTCTTTCCAGATTTCATCTGAGGATATTTCCTTTATCACCATAGCCCTCTATGGGATTCCAAATATCACTTTGACAATTCCACAAGAACTGTCTTAGCGAAAGGCTTATTGAGGGGAAAGCTGTAACTCTGTGAGATGATTTCACACAACACAAAGAAGTTTCTCAGAAAGATTCTTTCTCTTTGTTATCGGAGGATATTTCCTTTGGCCCTATAGTCTTCCAAGGGATCCGAAATATCTGTTCTCAGATTCCACAGAAATAAGTCTAGCAAAGAGATCCACGAAATACAGATGTAGCTCTGTGAGATGAATTAACAGAACTCTAAGCAGTTTCTCAGAAAGCTTCTTTCCAGATTTCATCTGAGGATATTTCCTTTTTCACCATAGCCCACTATGGGCTTCCAAATGTCACTTTGCCAATTCCACAAGAACTCTCTTGGGGAAAGGCTTCTTGAGGGGAAAGCTGTAACTCTGTGAGATGATTTCACAGAACACAAAGGAGTTTCTCAGAAAGCTTCTTTCTCTTTGTTATCGGAGGATATTTCCTTTGGCCCTATAGTCTTCCAAGGGATCCGAAATATCTGTTCTCATATTCCACAGAAATAAGGCTAGCAAAGAGATCCACGAAATACAGATGTGACTCTGTGAGATGAATTAACAGAACACTAAGCAGTTTCTCAGAAAGCTTCTTTCCAGATTTCATCTGAGGATATTTCCTTTTTCACCATAGCCCTCTATGGGCTTCCAAATATCACTTTGCCAATTCCACAAGAACTGTCTTAGCGAAAGGCTTCTTGAGGGGAAAACTGTATCTCTGTGAGATGATTTCACAGCACACAAAGAAGTTTCTCAGAAAGCTTCTTTCTCTTTGT
This sequence comes from Macaca nemestrina, assembly GCF_043159975.1. Classification (NCBI taxonomy): domain Eukaryota; kingdom Metazoa; phylum Chordata; class Mammalia; order Primates; family Cercopithecidae; genus Macaca; species Macaca nemestrina. Next base: position 89,599,232 of record NC_092137.1, on the reverse strand, counting down.
TATCGGAGGATATTTCCTTTGGCCCTATAGTCTTCCAAGGGATCCGAAATATCTGTTCTGAGATTCCACAGAAATAAGGCTAGCAAAGAGATTCACGAAATACAGATGTAACTCTGTGAGATGAATTAACAGAACACTAAGCAGTTTCTCAGAAAGCTTCTTTCCAGATTTCATCTGAGGATATTTCCTTTTTCACCATAGCCCTCTATGGGCTTCTAAATATCACTTTGCCAATTCTACAAGAACTGTCTTAGCGAAAGGCTTCTTGAGGGGAAAGCTGTAACTCTGTGAGATGATTTCACAGAACACAAAGAAGTTTCTCAGAAAGCTTCTTTCTCTTTGTTATCGGAGGATATTTCCTTTGGCCCTATATTCTTCCAAGGGATCCGAAATATCTGTTCTCAGATTCCACAGAAATAAGGCTAGCAAAGAGATCCACGAAATACAGATGTAACTCTGTGAGATGAAGTAACAGAACACTAAGCAGTTTCTCAGAAAGCTTCTTTCCAGATTTCATCTGAGGATATTTCCTTTTTCACCATAGCCCACTATGGGCTTCCAAATGTCACTTTTCCAATTCCACAAGAACTCTCTTGGGGAAAGGCTTCTTGAGGGGAAAGCTGTAACTCTGTGAGATGATTTCACAGAACACAAAGGAGTTTCTCAGAAAGCTTCTTTCTCTTTGTTATCGGAGGATATTTCCTTTGGCCCTATAGTCTTCCAAGGGATCCGAAATATCTGTTCTCAGATTCCACAGAAATAAGGCTAGCAAAGAGATCCACGAAATACAGATGTAACTCTGTGAGATGAATTAACAGAACACTAAGCAGTTTCTCAGAAAGCTTCTTTCCAGATTTCATCTGAGGATATTTCCTTTTTCACCCTAGCCCTCTATGGTCTTCCAAATATCACTTTGCCAATTCCACAAGAACTGTCTTAGCGAAAGGCTTCTTGAGGGGAAAACTGTAACTCTGTGAGATGATTTCACAGCACACAAAGAAGTTTCTCAGAAAGCTTCTTTCTCTTTGTTATCGGAGGATATTTCCTTTGGCCCTATAGTCTTCCAAGGGATCCGAAATATCTGTTCTCAGATTCCACAGAAATAAGGCTAGCAAAGTGATCCACGAAATACAGATGTAACTCTGTGAGATGAATTAACAGAACACTAAGCAGTTTCTCAGAAATCTTCTTTCCAGATTTCATCTGAGGATATTTCCTTTATCACCATAGCCCTCTATGGGATTCCAAATATCACTTTGACAATTCCACAAGAACTGTCTTAGCGAAAGGCTTATTGAGGGGAAAGCTGTAACTCTGTGAGATGATTTCACACAACACAAAGAAGTTTCTCAGAAAGCTTCTTTCTCTTTGTTATCGGAGGATATTTCCTTTGGCCCTATAGTCTTCCAAGGGATCCGAAATATCTGTTCTCAGATTCCACAGAAATAAGTCTAGCAAAGAGATCCACGAAATACAGATGTAGCTCTGTGAGATGAATTAACAGAACACTAAGCAGTTTCTCAGAAAGCTTCTTTCCAGATTTCATCTGAGGATATTTCCTTTTTCACCATAGCCCTCTATGGGCTTCTAAATATCACTTTGCCAATTCTACAAGAACTGTCTTAGCGAAAGGCTTCTTGAGGGGAAAACTGTAACTCTGTGAGATGATTTCACAGAACACAAAGAAGTTTCTCAGAAAGCTTCTTTCTCTTTGTTATCGGAGGATATTTCCTTTGGCCCTACAGTCTTCCAAGGGATCCGAAATATCTGTTCTCAGATTCCACAGAAATAAGGCTAGCAAAGAGATCCACGAAATACAGATGTAACTCTGTGAGATGAAGTAACAGAACACTAAGCAGTTTCTCAGAAAGCTTCTTTCCAGATTTCATCTGAGGATATTTCCTTTTTCACCATAGCCCACTATGGGCTTCCAAATGTCACTTTGCCAATTCCACAAGAACTCTCTTGGGGAAAGGCTTCTTGAGGGGAAAGCTGTAACTCTGTGAGATGATTTCACAGAACACAAAGGAGTTTCTCAGAAAGCTTCTTTCTCTTTGTTATCGGAGGATATTTCCTTTGGCCCTATAGTCTTCCAAGGGATCCGAAATATCTGTTCTCAGATTCCACAGAAATAAGGCTAGCAAAGAGATCCACGAAATACAGATGTAACTCTGTGAGATGAATTAACAGAACACTAAGCAGTTTCTCATAAAGCTTCTTTCCAGATTTCATCTGAGGATATTTCCTTTTTCACCCTAGCCCTCTATGGGCTTCCAAATATCACTTTGCCAATTCCACAAGAACTGTCTTGGCGAAAGACTTCTTGAGGGGAAAGCTGTAACTCTGTGAGATGATTTCACAGAACACAAAGAAGTTTCTCAGAAAGCTTCTTTCTCTTTGTTATCGGAGGATATTTCCTTTGGCCCTATAGTCTTCCAAGGGATCCGAAATATCTGTTCTCAGATTCCACAGAAATAAGGCTAGCAAAGAGATCCACGAAATACAGATGTAACTCTGTGAGATGAATTAACAGAACACTAAGCAGTTTCTCAGAAATCTTCTTTCCAGATTTCATCTGAGGATATTTCCTTTATCACCATAGCCCTCTATGGGATTCCAAATATCACTTTGACAGTTCCACAAGAACTGTCTTAGCGAAAGGCTTATTGAGGGGAAAGCTGTAACTCTGTGAGATGATTTCACACCACACAAAGAGGTTTCTCAGAAAGCTTCTTTCTCTTTGTTATCGGAGGATATTTCCTTTGGCCCTATAGTCTTCCAAGGGATCCGAAATATCTGTTCTCAGATTCCACAGAAATAAGGCTAGCAAAGAGATCCACGAAATACAGATGTAGCTCTGTGAGATGAATTAACAGAACACTAAGCAGTTTCTCAGAAAGCTTCTTTCCAGATTTCATCTGAGGATATTTCCTTTTTCACCATAGCCCACTATGGGCTTCCAAATGTCACTTTGCCAATTCCACAAGAACTCTCTTGGGGAAAGGCTTCTTGAGGGGAAAGCTGTAACTCTGTGAGATGATTTCACAGAACACAAAGAAGTTTCTCAGAAAGCTTCTTTCTCTTTGTTATCGGAGGATATTTCCTGTGGCCCTATAGTCTTCCAAGGGATCCGAAATATCTGTTCTCAGATTCCACAGAAATAAGGCTAGCAAAGAGATCCACGAAATACAGATGTAACTCTGTGAGATGAATTAACAGAACACTAAGCAGTTTCTCAGAAATCTTCTTTCCAGATTTCATCTGAGGATATTTCCTTTATCACCATAGCCCTCTATGGGATTCCAAATATCACTTTGACAGTTCCACAAGAACTGTCTTAGCGAAAGGCTTATTGAGGGGAAAGCTGTAACTCTGTGAGATGATTTCACACCACACAAAGAGGTTTCTCAGAAAGCTTCTTTCTCTTTGTTATCGGAGCATATTTCCTTTGGCCCTATAGTCTTCCAAGGGATCCGAAATATCTGTTCTCAGATTCCACAGAAATAAGGCTAGCAAAGAGATCCACGAAATACAGATGTAGCTCTGTGAGATGAATTAACAGAACACTAAGCAGTTTCTCAGAAAGCTTCTTTCCAGATTTCATCTGAGGATATTTCCTTTTTCACCATAGCCCACTATGGGCTTCCAAATGTCACTTTGCCAATTCCACAAGAACTCTCTTGGGGAAAGGCTTCTTGAGGGGAAAGCTGTAACTCTGTGAGATGATTTCACAGAACACAAAGAAGTTTCTCAGAAAGCTTCTTTCTCTTTGTTATCGGAGGATATTTCCTGTGGCCCTATAGTCTTCCAAGGGATCCGAAATATCTGTTCTCAGATTCCACAGAAATAAGGCTAGTAAAGAGATCCACGAAAAACAGATGTAACTCTGTGAGATGAATTAACAGAACACTAAGCTGTTTCTCAGAAAGCTTCTTTCCAGATTTCACCTGAGGATATTTCCTTTTTCACCATAGCCCTCAATGGGCTCCAAATGTCACCTTGCCAATTCCACAAGAACTGTCTTGGCGAAAGCCTTCTTGAGGGGTAAGCTGTAACTCTGTGAGATGATTTCACAGAACACAAAGAAGTTTCTCAGAAAGTTTCTTACTCTTTGTTATCGGAGGATATTTCCTTTGGCCCTATAGTCTTCCAAGGGATCCGAAATATCTGTTCTCAGATTCCACAGAAATAAGGCTACCAAAGAGATCCACGAAATACAGATGTAACTCTGTGAGATCAATTAACAGAACACTAAGCAGTTTCTCAGAAAGCTTCTTTCCGGATTTCATCTGAGGATATTTCGTTTTTCACCATAGCCCTCTATGGGCTTCCAAATATCACTTTTCCAATTCCACAAGAACTGCCTTAGCGAAAGGCTTCTTGAGGGGAAAGCTGTAACTCTGTGAGATGATTTCACAGAACACAAAGAAGTTTCTCAGAAAGCTTCTTTCTCTTTGTTATCGGAGGATATTTCCTTTGGCCCTATATTCTTCCAAGGGATCCGAAATATCTGTTCTCAGATTCCACAGAAATAAGGCTAGCAAAGTGATCCACGAAATACAGATGTAACTCTGTGAGATGAATTAACAGAACACTAAGCAGTTTCTCAGAAAGCTTCTTTCCAGATTTCATCTGAGGATATTTCCTTTTTCACCATAGCCCTCTATGGGATTCCAAATATCACTTTGCCAATTCCCCAAGAACTGTCTTAGCGAAAGGCTTCTTGAGGGGAAAGCTGTAACTCTGTGAGATGATTTCACAGAACACAAAGAAGTTTCTCAGAAAGCTTCTTTCTCTTTGTTATCGGAGGATATTTCCTTTGGCCCTATAGTCTTCCAAGGGATCCGAAATATCTGTTCTCAGATTCCACAGAAATAAGGCTACCAAAGAGATCCACGAAACACAGATGTAACTCTGTGAGGTGAATTAACAGAACACTAAGCAGTTTCTCAGAAAGCTTCTTTCCAGATTTCATCTGAGCATATTTCCTTTTTCACCATAGCCCTCTTTTGGGCTTCCAAATATCACTTTGCCAATTCCACAAGAACTGTCTTAGCGAAAGGCTTCTTGAGCGGAAAGCTGTAACTCTGTGAGATGATTTCACAGAACACAAAGAAGTTTCTCAGAAAGCTTCTTTCTCTTCGTTATCGGAGGATATTTCCTTTGGCCCTATAGTCTTCCAAGGGATCCGAAATATCTGTTCTCAGATTACACAGAAATAAGGCTAGCAAAGAGATCCACGAAATACAGATGTAACTCTGTGAGATGAATTAACAGAACACTAAGCAGTTTCTCAGAAAGCTTCTTTCCAGATTTCATCTGAGGATATTTCCTTTTTCACCATAGCCCTGTATGGGCTCCAAATGTCACCTTGCCAATTCCACCAGAACACTCTTGGCGAAAGCCTTCTTGAGGGGAAATCTGTAACTCTGTGAGATGATTTCACAGAACACAAAGAAGTTTCTCAGAAAGCTTCTTTTTCTTTGTTATCGGAGGATATTTCCTTTGGCCCTATAGTCTTCCAGGGGATCCGAAATATCTGTTCTCAGATTCCACAGAAATAAGGCTAGCAAAGAGATACACGAAATACTGATGTAACTCTGTGAGATGAATTAACAGAACACTAAGCAGTTTCTCAGAAAGCTTCTTTCCAGATTTCATCTGAGAATATTTCCTTTTTCACCATAGCCCTCTATGGGCTCCAAATGTCACTTTGCCAATTCCACAAGAACGGTCTTGGCGAAAGGCTTCTTGAGGGGAAAGCTGTAACTCTGTGAGATGATTTCACAGAACACAAAGAAGTTTCTCAGAAAGCTTCTTTCTCTTTGTTATCGGAGCATATTTCCTTTGGCCCTAGAGTCTTCCAAGGGATCCGAAATATCTGTTCTGAGATTCCACAGAAATAAGGCTAGCAAAGGGATCCACGAAAAACAGATGTAACTCTGTGAGATGAATTAACAGAACACTAAGCTGTTTCTCAGAAAGCTTCTTTCCAGATTTCATCTGAGGATATTTCCTTTTTCACCATAGCCCTCTATGGGCTCCAAATGTCACCTTGCCAATTCCACAAGAACTGTCTTGGCGAAAACCTTCTTGAGGGGAAATCTGTAACTCTGTGAGATGATTTCACAGAACACAAAGAAGTTTCTCAGAAAGCTTCTTTCTCTTTGTTATCGGAGGATATTTCCTTTGGCCCTATAGTCTTCCAAGGGATCCGAAATATCTGTTCTCAGATTCCACAGAAATAAGGCTAGCAAAGAGATACACGAAATACTGATGTAACTCTGTGAGATGAATTAACAGAACACTAAGCAGTTTCTCAGAAAGCTTCTTTCCAGATTTCATCTGAGGATATTTCCTTTTTCACCATAGCCCTCTAAGGGCTTCCAAATATCACTTTGCCTATTCCACAAGAACTGTCTTAGCGAAAGGCTTCTTGAGGGGAAAGCTGTAACTCTGTGAGATGATTTCACAGAACACAAAGAAGTTTCTCAGAAAGCTTCTTTCTCTTTGTCATCGGAGGATATTTCCTTTGACCCTATAGTCTTCCAAGGGATCCGTAATATCTGTTCTCAGATTCCACAGAAATAAGGCTAGCAAAGAGATCCACGAAATACAGATGTAACTCTGTGAGATGAATTAACAGAACACTAAGCAGTTTCTCAGAAATCTTCTTTCCGGATTTCATCTGAGGATATTTCGTTTTTCACCATAGCCCTCTATGGGCTTCCAAATATCACTTTTCCAATTCCACAAGAACTGTCTTAGCGAAAGGCTTCTTGAGGGGAAAGCTGTAACTCTGTGAGATGATTTCACAGAACACAAAGAAGTTTCTCAGAAAGCTTCTTTCTCTTTGTTATCGGAGGATATTTCCTTTGGCCCTATAGTCTTCAAGGGATCCGAAATATCTGTTTTCAGATTCCACAGAAATAAGGCTAGAAAAGAGATCCACGAAATACTGATGTAACTCTGTGAGATGAATTAACAGAACACTAAGCAGTTTCTCAGAAAGCTTCTTTCCAGATTTCATCTGAGGATATTTCCTTTTTCACCATAGCCCTCTATAGGCTCCAAATGTCACCTTGCCAATTCCACAAGAACTGTCTTGGCGAAAGACTTCTTGAGGGGAAAGCTGTAACTCTGTGAGATGATTTCACAGAACACAAAGAAGTTTCTCAGAAAGCTTCTTTCTCTTTGTTATCGGAGCACATTTCCTTTGGCCCTATAGTCTTCCAAGGGATCCGAAATATCTGTTCTCAGATTCCACAGAAATAAGGCTAGCAAAGAGATCCACGAAATACAGATGTAACTCTGTGAGATGAATTAACAGAACACTAAGCAGTTTCTCAGAAATCTTCTTTCCAGATTTCATCTGAGGATATTTCCTTTATCACCATAGCCCTCTATGGGATTCCAAATATCACTTTGACAATTCCACAAGAACTGTCTTAGTGAAAGGCTTATTGAGGGGAAAGCTGTAACTCTGTGAGATGATTTCACACAACACAAAGAAGTTTCTCAGAAAGCTTCTTTCTCTTTGTTATCGGAGGATATTTCCTTTGGCCCTATAGTCTTCCAAGGGATCCGAAATATCTGTTCTCAGATTCCACAGAAATAAGTCTAGCAAAGAGATCCACGAAATACAGATGTAGCTCTGTGAGATGAATTAACAGAACACTAAGCAGTTTCTCAGAAAGCTTCTTTCCAGATTTCATCTGAGGATATTTCCTTTTTCACCATAGCCCACTATGGGCTTCCAAATGTCACTTTGCCAATTCCACAAGAACTCTCTTGGGGAAAGGCTTATTGAGGGGAAAGCTGTAACTCTGTGAGATGATTTCACAGAACACAAAGGAGTTTCTCAGAAAGCTTCTTTCTCTTTGTTATCGGAGGATATTTCCTTTGGCCCTATAGTCTTCCAAGGGATCCGAAATATCTGTTCTCATATTCCACAGAAATAAGGCTAGCAAAGAGATCCACGAAATACAGATGTAACTCTGTGAGATGAATTAACAGAACACTAAGCAGTTTCTCAGAAAGCTTCTTTCCAGATTTCATCTGAGGATATTTCCTTTTTCACCATAGCCCTCTATGGGCTTCCAAATATCACTTTGCCAATTCCACAAGAACTGTCTTAGCGAAAGGCTTCTTGAGGGGAAAACTGTATCTCTGTGAGATGATTTCACAGCACACAAAGAAGTTTCTCAGAAAGCTTCTTTCTCTTTGTTATCGGAGGATATTTCCTTTGGCCCTATAGTCTTCCAAGGGATCCGAAATATCTGTTCTGAGATTCCACAGAAATAAGGCTAGCAAAGAGATCCACGAAATACAGATGTAACTCTGTGAGATGAATTAACAGAACACTAAGCAGTTTCTCAGAAAGCTTCTTTCCAGATTTCATCTGAGGATATTACCTTTTTCACCATAGCCCTCTATGGGCTTCTAAATATCACTTTGCCAATTCTACAAGAACTGTCTTAGCGAAAGGCTTCTTGAGGGGAAAGCTGTAACTCTGTGAGATGATTTCACAGAACACAAAGAAGTTTCTCAGAAAGCTTCTTTCTCTTTGTTATCGGAGCATATTTCCTTTGGCCCTATAGTCTTCCAAGGGATCCGAAATATCTGTTTTCAGATTCCACAGAAATAAGGCTAGCAAAGAGATCCACGAAATACAGATGTAACTCTGTGAGATGAAGTAACAGAACACTAAGCAGTTTCTCAGAAAGCTTCTTTCCAGATTTCATCTGAGGATATTTCCTTTTTCACCATAGCCCACTATGGGCTTCCAAATGTCACTTTTCCAATTCCACAAGAACTCTCTTGGGGAAAGGCTTCTTGAGGGGAAAGCTGTAACTCTGTGAGATGATTTCACAGAACACAAAGGAGTTTCTCAGAAAGCTTCTTTCTCTTTGTTATCGGAGGATATTTCCTTTGGCCCTATAGTCTTCCAAGGGATCCGAAATATCTGTTCTCAGATTCCGCAGAAATAAGGCTAGCAAAGAGATCCACGAAATACAGATGTAACTCTGTGAGATGAATTAACAGAACACTAAGCAGTTTCTCAGAAAGCTTCTTTCCAGATTTCATCTGAGGATATTTCCTTTTTCACCCTAGCCCTCTATGGGCTTCCAAATATCACTTTGCCAATTCCACAAGAACTGTCTTAGCGAAAGGCTTCTTGAGGGGAAAACTGTAACTCTGTGAGATGATTTCACAGCACACAAAGAAGTTTCTCAGAAAGCTTCTTTCTCTTTGTTATCGGAGGATATTTCCTTTGGCCCTATAGTCTTCCAAGGGATCCGAAATATCTGTTCTCAGATTCCACAGAAATAAGGCTAGCAAAGAGATCCACGAAATACAGATGTAACTCTGTGAGATGAATTAACAGAACACTAAGCAGTTTCTCAGAAATCTTCTTTCCAGATTTCATCTGAGGATATTTCCTTTATCACCATAGCCCTCTATGGGATTCCAAATATCACTTTGACAATTCCACAAGAACTGTCTTAGCGAAAGGCTTATTGAGGGGAAAGCTGTAACTCTGTGAGATGATTTCACACAACACAAAGAAGTTTCTCAGAAAGATTCTTTCTCTTTGTTATCGGAGGATATTTCCTTTGGCCCTATAGTCTTCCAAGGGATCCGAAATATCTGTTCTCAGATTCCACAGAAATAAGTCTAGCAAAGAGATCCACGAAATACAGATGTAGCTCTGTGAGATGAATTAACAGAACTCTAAGCAGTTTCTCAGAAAGCTTCTTTCCAGATTTCATCTGAGGATATTTCCTTTTTCACCATAGCCCACTATGGGCTTCCAAATGTCACTTTGCCAATTCCACAAGAACTCTCTTGGGGAAAGGCTTCTTGAGGGGAAAGCTGTAACTCTGTGAGATGATTTCACAGAACACAAAGGAGTTTCTCAGAAAGCTTCTTTCTCTTTGTTATCGGAGGATATTTCCTTTGGCCCTATAGTCTTCCAAGGGATCCGAAATATCTGTTCTCATATTCCACAGAAATAAGGCTAGCAAAGAGATCCACGAAATACAGATGTGACTCTGTGAGATGAATTAACAGAACACTAAGCAGTTTCTCAGAAAGCTTCTTTCCAGATTTCATCTGAGGATATTTCCTTTTTCACCATAGCCCTCTATGGGCTTCCAAATATCACTTTGCCAATTCCACAAGAACTGTCTTAGCGAAAGGCTTCTTGAGGGGAAAACTGTATCTCTGTGAGATGATTTCACAGCACACAAAGAAGTTTCTCAGAAAGCTTCTTTCTCTTTGTTATCGGAGGATATTTCCTTTGGCCCTATAGTCTTCCAAGGGATCCGAAATATCTGTTCTGAGATTCCACAGAAATAAGGCTAGCAAAGAGATTCACGAAATACAGATGTAACTCTGTGAGATGAATTAACAGAACACTAAGCAGTTTCTCAGAAAGCTTCTTTCCAGATTTCATCTGAGGATATTTCCTTTTTCACCATAGCCCTCTATGGGCTTCTAAATATCACTTTGCCAATTCTACAAGAACTGTCTTAGCGAAAGGCTTCTTGAGGGGAAAGCTGTAACTCTGTGAGATGATTTCACAGAACACAAAGAAGTTTCTCAGAAAGCTTCTTTCTCTTTGTTATCGGAGCATATTTCCTTTGGCCCTATAGTCTTCCAAGGGATCCGAAATATCTGTTCTCAGATTCCACAGAAATAAGGCTAGCAAAGAGATCCACGAAATACAGATGTAACTCTGTGAGATGAAGTAACAGAACACTAAGCAGTTTCTCAGAAAGCTTCTTTCCAGATTTCATCTGAGGATATTTCCTTTTTCACCATAGCCCACTATGGGCTTCCAAATGTCACTTTTCCAATTCCACAAGAACTCTCTTGGGGAAAGGCTTCTTGAGGGGAAAGCTGTAACTCTGTGAGATGATTTCACAGAACACAAAGGAGTTTCTCAGAAAGCTTCTTTCTCTTTGTTATCGGAGGATATTTCCTTTGGCCCTATAGTCTTCCAAGGGATCCGAAATATCTGTTCTCAGATTCCGCAGAAATAAGGCTAGCAAAGAGATCCACGAAATACAGATGTAACTCTGTGAGATGAATTAACAGAACACTAAGCAGTTTCTCAGAAAGCTTCTTTCCAGATTTCATCTGAGGATATTTCCTTTTTCACCCTAGCCCTCTATGGTCTTCCAAATATCACTTTGCCAATTCCACAAGAACTGTCTTAGCGAAAGGCTTCTTGAGGGGAAAACTGTAACTCTGTGAGATGATTTCACAGCACACAAAGAAGTTTCTCAGAAAGCTTCTTTCTCTTTGTTATCGGAGGATATTTCCTTTGGCCCTATAGTCTTCCAAGGGATCCGAAATATCTGTTCTCAGATTCCACAGAAATAAGGCTAGCAAAGTGATCCACGAAATACAGATGTAACTCTGTGAGATGAATTAACAGAACACTAAGCAGTTTCTCAGAAATCTTCTTTCCAGATTTCATCTGAGGATATTTCCTTTATCACCATAGCCCTCTATGGGATTCCAAATATCACTTTGACAATTCCACAAGAACTGTCTTAGCGAAAGGCTTATTGAGGGGAAAGCTGTAACTCTGTGAGATGATTTCACACAACACAAAGAAGTTTCTCAGAAAGCTTCTTTCTCTTTGTTATCGGAGGATATTTCCTTTGGCCCTATAGTCTTCCAAGGGATCCGAAATATCTGTTCTCAGATTCCACAGAAATAAGTCTAGCAAAGAGATCCACGAAATACAGATGTAGCTCTGTGAGATGAATTAACAGAACACTAAGCAGTTTCTCAGAAAGCTTCTTTCCAGATTTCATCTGAGGATATTTCCTTTTTCACCATAGCCCTCTATGGGCTTCTAAATATCACTTTGCCAATTCTACAAGAACTGTCTTAGCGAAAGGCTTCTTGAGGGGAAAACTGTAACTCTGTGAGATGATTTCACAGAACACAAAGAAGTTTCTCAGAAAGCTTCTTTCTCTTTGTTATCGGAGGATATTTCCTTTGGCCCTATAGTCTTCCAAGGGATCCGAAATATCTGTTCTCAGATTCCACAGAAATAAGGCTAGCAAAGAGATCCACGAAATACAGATGTAACTCTGTGAGATGAATTAACAGAACACTAAGCAGTTTCTCATAAAGCTTCTTTCCAGATTTCATCTGAGGATATTTCCTTTTTCACCCTAGCCCTCTATGGGCTTCCAAATATCACTTTGCCAATTCCACAAGAACTGTCTTGGCGAAAGACTTCTTGAGGGGAAAGCTGTAACTCTGTGAGATGATTTCACAGAACACAAAGAAGTTTCTCAGAAAGCTTCTTTCTCTTTGTTATCGGAGGATATTTCCTTTGGCCCTATAGTCTTCCAAGGGATCCGAAATATCTGTTCTCAGATTCCACAGAAATAAGGCTAGCAAAGAGATCCACGAAATACAGATGTAACTCTGTGAGATGAATTAACAGAACACTAAGCAGTTTCTCAGAAATCTTCTTTCCAGATTTCATCTGAGGATATTTCCTTTATCACCATAGCCCTCTATGGGATTCCAAATATCACTTTGACAGTTCCACAAGAACTGTCTTAGCGAAAGGCTTATTGAGGGGAAAGCTGTAACTCTGTGAGATGATTTCACACCACACAAAGAGGTTTCTCAGAAAGCTTCTTTCTCTTTGTTATCGGAGGATATTTCCTTTGGCCCTATAGTCTTCCAAGGGATCCGAAATATCTGTTCTCAGATTCCACAGAAATAAGGCTAGCAAAGAGATCCACGAAATACAGATGTAGCTCTGTGAGATGAATTAACAGAACACTAAGCAGTTTCTCAGAAAGCTTCTTTCCAGATTTCATCTGAGGATATTTCCTTTTTCACCATAGCCCACTATGGGCTTCCAAATGTCACTTTGCCAATTCCACAAGAACTCTCTTGGGGAAAGGCTTCTTGAGGGGAAAGCTGTAACTCTGTGAGATGATTTCACAGAACACAAAGAAGTTTCTCAGAAAGCTTCTTTCTCTTTGTTATCGGAGGATATTTCCTGTGGCCCTATAGTCTTCCAAGGGATCCGAAATATCTGTTCTCAGATTCCACAGAAATAAGGCTAGCAAAGAGATCCACGAAATACAGATGTAACTCTGTGAGATGAATTAACAGAACACTAAGCAGTTTCTCAGAAATCTTCTTTCCAGATTTCATCTGAGGATATTTCCTTTATCACCATAGCCCTCTATGGGATTCCAAATATCACTTTGACAGTTCCACAAGAACTGTCTTAGCGAAAGGCTTATTGAGGGGAAAGCTGTAACTCTGTGAGATGATTTCACACCACACAAAGAGGTTTCTCAGAAAGCTTCTTTCTCTTTGTTATCGGAGGATATTTCCTTTGGCCCTATAGTCTTCCAAGGGATCCGAAATATCTGTTCTCAGATTCCACAGAAATAAGGCTAGCAAAGAGATCCACGAAATACAGATGTAGCTCTGTGAGATGAATTAACAGAACACTAAGCAGTTTCTCAGAAAGCTTCTTTCCAGATTTCATCTGAGGATATTTCCTTTTTCACCATAGCCCACTATGGGCTTCCAAATGTCACTTTGCCAATTCCACAAGAACTCTCTTGGGGAAAGGCTTCTTGAGGGGAAAGCTGTAACTCTGTGAGATGATTTCACAGAACACAAAGAAGTTTCTCAGAAAGCTTCTTTCTCTTTGTTATCGGAGGATATTTCCTGTGGCCCTATAGTCTTCCAAGGGATCCGAAATATCTGTTCTCAGATTCCACAGAAATAAGGCTAGTAAAGAGATCCACGAAAAACAGATGTAACTCTGTGAGATGAATTAACAGAACACTAAGCTGTTTCTCAGAAAGCTTCTTTCCAGATTTCACCTGAGGATATTTCCTTTTTCACCATAGCCCTCAATGGGCTCCAAATGTCACCTTGCCAATTCCACAAGAACTGTCTTGGCGAAAGCCTTCTTGAGGGGTAAGCTGTAACTCTGTGAGATGATTTCACAGAACACAAAGAAGTTTCTCAGAAAGTTTCTTACTCTTTGTTATCGGAGGATATTTCCTTTGGCCCTATAGTCTTCCAAGGGATCCGAAATATCTGTTCTCAGATTCCACAGAAATAAGGCTACCAAAGAGATCCACGAAATACAGATGTAACTCTGTGAGATGAATTAACAGAACACTAAGCAGTTTCTCAGAAAGCTTCTTTCCGGATTTCATCTGAGGATATTTCGTTTTTCACCATAGCCCTCTATGGGCTTCCAAATATCACTTTTCCAATTCCACAAGAACTGCCTTAGCGAAAGGCTTCTTGAGGGGAAAGCTGTAACTCTGTGAGATGATTTCACAGAACACAAAGAAGTTTCTCAGAAAGCTTCTTTCTCTTTGTTATCGGAGGATATTTCCTTTGGCCCTATAGTCTTCCAAGGGATCCGAAATATCTGTTCTCAGATTCCACAGAAATAAGGCTAGCAAAGTGATCCACGAAATACAGATGTAACTCTGTGAGATGAATTAACAGAACACTAAGCAGTTTTTCAGAAAGCTTCTTTCCAGATTTCATCTGAGGATATTTCCTTTTTCACCATAGCCCTCTATGGGATTCCAAATATCACTTTGCCAATTACAGAAGAACTGTCTTAGCGAAAGGCTTCTTGAGGGGAAAGCTGTAACTCTGTGAGATGATTTCACAGAACACTAAGAAGTTTCTCAGAAAGCTTCTTTCTCTTTGTTATCGGAGGGTATTTCCTTTGGCGCTATAGTCTTCCAAGGGATCCGAAATATCTGTTCTCAGATTCCACAGAAATAAGGCGAGCAAAGAGATCCACGAAATACAAATTTAATTCTGTGAGATTAATTAACAGAACACTAAGCAGTTTCTCAGAAAGCTTCTTTCCAGATTTCATCTGAGGATATTTCCTTTTTCACCATAGCCCTCAATGGGCTCCAAATGTCACCTTGCCAATTCCACAAGAACTGTCTTGGCGAAAGACTTCTTGAGGGGAAAGCTGTAACTTTGTGAGATGATTTCACAGAACACAAAGAAGTTTCTCAGAAAGCTTCTTTCTCTTTGTTATCGGAGGATATTTCCTTTGGCCCTATAGTCTTCCAAGGGATCCGAAATATCTGTTCTCAGATTCCACAGAAATAAGGCTAGCAAAGAGATCCACGAAATACAGATGTAACTCTGTGAGATGAATTAACAGAACACTAAGCAGTTTCTCAGAAATCTTCTTTCCAGATTTCATCTGAGGATATTTCCTTTATCACCATAGCCCTCTATGGGATTCCAAATATCACTTTGACAATTCCACAAGAACTGTCTTAGCGGAAGGCTTATTGAGGGGAAAGCTGTAACTCTGTGAGATGATTTCACACAACACAAAGAAGTTTCTCAGAAAGCTTCTTTCTCTTTGTTATCGGAGGATATTTCCTTTGGCCCTATAGTCTTCCAAGGGATCCGAAATATCTGTTCTCAGATTCCACAGAAATAAGGCTAGCAAAGAGATCCAGGAAATACAGATGTAGCTCTGTGAGATGAATTAACAGAACACTAAGCAGTTTCTCAGAAAGCTTCTTTCCAGATTTCATCTGAGGATATTTCCTTTTTCACCATAGCCCACTATGGGCTTCCAAATGTCACTTTGCCAATTCCACAAGAACTCTCTTGGGGAAAGGCTTCTTGAGGGGAAATCTGTAACTCTGTGAGATGATTTCACAGAACACAAAGAAGTTTCTCAGAAAGCTTCTTTCTCTTTGTTATCGGAGCATATTTCCTTTGGCCCTATAGTCTTCCAAGGGATCCGAAATATCTGTTCTCAGATTCCACAGAAATAAGGCTAGCAAAGAGATCCACGAAATACAGATGTAACTCTGTGAGATGAAGTAACAGAACACTAAGCAGTTTCTCAGAAAGCTTCTTTCCAGATTTCATCTGAGGATATTTCCTTTTTCACCATAGCCCTCTATGGGCTCCAAATATCACCTTGCCAATTCCGCAAGAACTGTCTTGGCGTAAGGCTTCTTGAGGGGAAAGCTGTAACTCTGTGAGATGATTTCACAGAAACAAAGAAGTTTCTCAGAAAGCTTCTTTCTCTTTGTTATCGGAGGATATTTCCTTTGGCCCTATAGTCTTCCAAGGGATCCGAAATATCTGTTCTCAGATTCCACAGAAATAAGGCTAGCAAAGAGATCCACGAAATACTGATGTAACTCTGTGAGATGAATTAACAGAACACTAAGCAGTTTCTCAGAAAGCTTCTTTCCAGATTTCATCTGAGGATATTTCCTTTTTCACCATAGCCCTCTATGGGATTCCAAATATCACTTTGCCAATTCCGCAAGAACTGTCTTAGCGAAAGGCTTCTTGAGGGGAAAGCTGTAACTCTGTGAGATGATTTCACAGAACACAAAGAAGTTTCTCAGAAATCTTCTTTCTCTTTGTTATCGGAGCATATTTCCTTTGGCCCTATAGTCTTCCAAGGGATCCGAAATATCTGTTCTCAGATTCCACAGAAATAAGGCAACCAAAGAGATCCACGAAAACAGATGTAACTCTGTGAGATGAATTAACAGAACACTAAGCAGTTTCTCAGAAAGCTTCTTTCCAGATTTCATCTGAGCATATTTCCTTTTTCTCCATAGCCCTCTTTTGGGCTTCCAAATATCACTTTGCCAATTCCACAAGAACTGTCTTAGCGAAAGGCTTCTTGAGGGGAAAGCTTTAACTCTGTGAGATGATTTCACAGAACACAAAGAAGTTTCTCAGAAAGCTTCTTTCTCTTTGTTATCGGAGGATATTTCCTTTGGCCCTATAGTCTTCCAAGGGATCCGAAATATCTGTTCTCAGATTCCACAGAAATAAGGCTAGCAAAGAGATCCACGAAATACAGATGTAACTCCGTGAGATGAATTAACAGAACACTAAGCAGTTTCTCAGAAAGCTTCTTTCCAGATTTCATCTGAGGATATTTCCTTTTTCACCATAGCCCTCTATGGGCTTCCAAATATCACTTTGCCAATTCTACAAGAACTGTCTTAGCGAAAGGCTTCTTGAGGGGAAAGCTGTAACTCTGTGAGATGATTTCACAGAACACAAAGAAGTTTCTCAGAAAGCTTCTTTCTCTTTGTTATCGGAGCATATTTCCTTTGGCCCTATAGTCTTCCAAGGGATCCGAAATATCTGTTCTCAGATTCCACAGAAATAAGGCTACCAAAGAGATCCACGAAACACAGATGTAACTCTGTGAGGTGAATTAACAGAACACTAAGCAGTTTCTCAGAAAGCTTCTTTCCAGATTTCATCTGAGCATATTTCCTTTTTCACCATAGCCCTCTTTTGGGCTTCCAAATATCACTTTGCCAATTCCACAAGAACTGTCTTAGCGAAAGGCTTCTTGAGCGGAAAGCTGTAACTCTGTGAGATGATTTCACAGAACACAAAGAAGTTTCTCAGAAAGCTTCTTTCTCTTTGTTATCGGAGGATATTTCCTTTGGCCCTATAGTCTTCCAAGGGATCCGAAATATCTGTTCTCAGATTCCACAGAAATAAGGCTAGCAAAGAGATCCACGAAATACAGATGTAACTCTGTGAGATGAATTAACAGAACACTAAGCAGTTTCTCAGAAAGCTTCTTTCCAGATTTCATCTGAGGATATTTCCTTTTTCACCATAGCCCTGTATGGGCTCCAAATGTCACCTTGCCAATTCCACCAGAACACTCTTGGCGAAAGCCTTCTTGAGGGGAAATCTGTAACTCTGTGAGATGATTTCACAGAACACAAAGAAGTTTCTCAGAAAGCTTCTTTTTCTTTGTTATCGGAGGATATTTCCTTTGGCCCTATAGTCTTCCAGGGGATCCGAAATATCTGTTCTCAGATTCCACAGAAATAAGGCTAGCAAAGAGATACACGAAATACTGATGTAACTCTGTGAGATGAATTAACAGAACACTAAGCAGTTTCTCAGAAAGCTTCTTTCCAGATTTCATCTGAGAATATTTCCTTTTTCACCATAGCCCTCTATGGGCTCCAAATGTCACTTTTCCAATTCCACAAGAACTGTCTTGGCGAAAGGCTTCTTGAGGGGAAAGCTGTAACTCTGTGAGATGATTTCACAGAACACAAAGAAGTTTCTCAGAAAGCTTCTTTCTCTTTGTTATCGGAGCATATTTCCTTTGGCCCTAGAGTCTTCCAAGGGATCCGAAATATCTGTTCTCAGATTCCACAGAAATAAGGCTAGCAAAGGGATCCACGAAAAACAGATGTAACTCTGTGAGATGAATTAACAGAACACTAAGCTGTTTCTCAGAAAGCTTCTTTCCAGATTTCATCTGAGGATATTTCCTTTTTCACCATAGCCCTCTATGGGCTCCAAATGTCACCTTGCCAATTCAACAAGAACTGTCTTGGCGAAAGCCTTCTTGAGGGGAAATCTGTAACTCTGTGAGATGATTTCACAGAACACAAAGAAGTTTCTCAGAAAGCTTCTTTCTCTTTGTTATCGGAGGATATTTCCTTTGGCCCTATAATCTTCCAAGGGATCCGAAATATCTGTTCTCAGATTCCACAGAAATAAGGCTAGCAAAGAGATACACGAAATACTGATGTAACTCTGTGAGATGAATTAACAGAACACTAAGCAGTTTCTCAGAAAGCTTCTTTCCAGATTTCATCTGAGGATATTTCCTTTTTCACCATAGCCCTCTAAGGGCTTCCAAATATCACTTTGCCAATTCCACAAGAACTGTCTTAGCGAAAGGCTTCTTGAGGGGAAAGCTGTAACTCTGTGAGATGATTTCACAGAACACAAAGAAGTTTCTCAGAAAGCTTCTTTCTCTTTGTCATCGGAGGATATTTCCTTTGACCCTATAGTCTTCCAAGGGATCCGTAATATCTGTTCTCAGATTCCACAGAAATAAGGCTAGCAAAGAGATCCACGAAATACAGATGTAACTCTGTGAGATGAATTAACAGAACACTAAGCAGTTTCTCAGAAATCTTCTTTCCGGATTTCATCTGAGGATATTTCGTTTTTCACCATAGCCCTCTATGGGCTTCCAAATATCACTTTTCCAATTCCACAAGAACTGTCTTAGCGAAAGGCTTCTTGAGGGGAAAGCTGTAACTCTGTGAGATGATTTCACAGCACACAAAGAAGTTTCTCAGAAAGCTTCTTTCTCTTTGTTATCGGAGGATATTTCCTTTGGCCCTATAGTCTTCAAGGGATCCGAAATATCTGTTCTCAGATTCCACAGAAATAAGGCTAGAAAAGAGATCCACGAAATACTGATGTAACTCTGTGAGATGAATTAACAGAACACTAAGCAGTTTCTCAGAAAGCTTCTTTCCAGATTTCATCTGAGGATATTTCCTTTTTCACCATAGCCCTCTATAGGCTCCAAATGTCACCTTGCCAATTCCACAAGAACTGTCTTGGCGAAAGGCTTCTTGAGGGGAAAGCTGTAACTCTGTGAGATGATTTCACAGAACACAAAGAAGTTTCTCAGAAAGCTTCTTTCTCTTTGTTATCGGAGCATATTTCCTTTGGCCCTATAGTCTTCCAAGGGATCCGATATATCTGTTCTCAGATTCCACAGAAATAAGGCTAGCAAAGAGATCCACGAAATACAGATGTAACTCTGTGAGATGAATTAACAGAACACTAAGCAGTTTCTCAGAAAGCTTCTTTCCAGATTTCATCTGAGGATATTTCCTTTTTCACCATAGCCCTCTATGGGCTTCCAAATATCACTTTGCCAATTCCACAGGAACTGTCTTAGCGAAAGGCTTCTTGAGGGAAAGCTGTAATTCTGTGAGATGATTTCACAGAACACAAAGAAGTTTCTCAGAAAGCTTCTTTCTCTTTGTTATCGGAGTATATTTCCTTTGGCCCTATAGTCTTCCAAGGGATCCGAAATATTGGTTCTCAGATTCCACAGAAATAAGGTTACCAAAGAGATCCACGAAATACAGATGTAGCTCTGTGAGATGAATTAACAGAACACTAAGCAGTTTCTCAGAAAGCTTCTTTCCAGATTTCATCTGAGCATATTTCCTTTTTCACCATAGCCCTCTTTTGGGCTTCCAAATATCACTTTGCCAATTCCTCAAGAACTGTCTTAGCGAAAGGCTTCTTGAGGGGAAAGCTGTAACTCTGTGAGATGATTTCACAGAACACAAAGAAGTTTCTCAGAAAGCTTCTTTCTCTTTGTTATCGGAGGATATTTCCTTTGGCCCTATAGTCTTCCAAGGGATCCGAAATATCTGTTCTCAGATTCCACAGAAATAAGGCTAGCAAAGAGATCCACGAAATACAGATGTAACTCTGTGAGATGAATTATCAGAACACTAAGCAGTTTCTCAGAAAGCTTCTTTCCAGATTTCATCTGAGGATATTTCCTTTTTCACCATAGCCCTCTATGGGCTTCCAAATATCACTTTGCCAATTCCACAAGAACTGTCTTAGCGAAAGGCTTCTTGAGGGGAAAGCTGTAACTCTGTGAGATGATTTCACAGAACACAAAGAAGTTTCTCAGAAAGCTTCTTTCTCTTTGTTATCGGAGGATATTTCCTTTGGCCCTATAGTCTTCCA
Source organism: Macaca nemestrina (assembly GCF_043159975.1). Classification (NCBI taxonomy): domain Eukaryota; kingdom Metazoa; phylum Chordata; class Mammalia; order Primates; family Cercopithecidae; genus Macaca; species Macaca nemestrina. The sequence continues at coordinate 89,578,628 of NC_092137.1, read as the reverse complement.
AGGGATCCGAAATATCTGTTCTCAGACTCCACAGAAATAAGGCTAGCAAAGAGATCCACGAAATACAGATGTAACTCTGTGAGATGAATTAACAGAACACTAAGCAGTTTCTCAGAAAGCTTCTTTCCAGATTTCATCTGAGGATATTTCCTTTTTCACCATAGCCCTCTTTTGGGCTTCCAAATATCACTTTGCCAATTCCACAAGAACTGTCTTAGCGAAAGGCTTCTTGAGGGGAAAGCTTTAACTCTGTGAGATGATTTCACAGAACACAAAGAAGTTTCTCAGAAAGCTTCTTTCTCTTTGTTATCGGAGGATATTTCCTTTGGCCCTATAGTCTTCCAAGGGATCCGAAATATCTGTTCTCAGATTCCACAGAAATAAGGCTAGCAAAGAGATCCACGAAACACAGATGTAACTCTGTGAGGTGAATTAACAGAACACTAAGCAGTTTCTCAGAAAGCTTCTTTCCAGATTTCATCTGAGCATATTTCCTTTTTCACCATAGCCCTCTTTTGGGCTTCCAAATATCACTTTGCCAATTCCACAAGAACTGTCTTAGCGAAAGGCTTCTTGAGCGGAAAGCTGTAACTCTGTGAGATGATTTCACAGAACACAAAGAAGTTTCTCAGAAAGCTTCTTTCTCTTTGTTATCGGAGGATATTTCCTTTGGCCCTATAGTCTTCCAAGGGATCCGAAATATCTGTTCTCAGATTCCACAGAAATAAGGCTAGCAAAGAGATCCACGAAATACAGATGTAACTCTGTGAGATGAATTAACAGAACACTAAGCAGTTTCTCAGAAAGCTTCTTTCCAGATTTCATCTGAGGATATTTCCTTTTTCACCATAGCCCTGTATGGGCTCCAAATGTCACCTTGCCAATTCCACAAGAACTGTCTTGGCGAAAGCCTTCTTGAGGGGAAATCCGTAACTCTGTGAGATGATTTCACAGAACACAAAGAAGTTTCTCAGAAAGCTTCTTTCTCTTTGTTATCGGAGGATATTTCCTTTGGCCCTATAATCTTCCAAGGGATCCGAAATATCTGTTCTCAGATTCCACAGAAATAAGGCTAGCAAAGAGATACACGAAATACTGATGTAACTCTGTGAGATGAATTAACAGAACACTAAGCAGTTTCTCAGAAAGCTTCTTTCCAGATTTCATCTGAGGATATTTCCTTTTTCACCATAGCCCTCTAAGGGCTTCCGAATATCACTTTGCCAATTCCACAAGAACTGTCTTAGCGAAAGGCTTCTTGAGGGGAAAGCTGTAACTCTGTGAGATGATTTCACAGAACACAAAGAAGTTTCTCAGAAAGCTTCTTTCTCTTTGTCATCGGAGGATATTTCCTTTGACCCTATAGTCTTCCAAGGGATCCGTAATATCTGTTCTCAGATTCCACAGAAATAAGGCTAGCAAAGAGATCCACGAAATACAGATGTAACTCTGTGAGATGAATTAACAGAACACTAAGCAGTTTCTCAGAAATCTTCTTTCCGGATTTCATCTGAGGATATTTCGTTTTTCACCATAGCCCTCTATGGGCTTCCAAATATCACTTTTCCAATTCCACAAGAACTGTCTTAGCGAAAGGCTTCTTGAGGGGAAAGCTGTAACTCTGTGAGATGATTTCACAGAACACAAAGAAGTTTCTCAGAAAGCTTCTTTCTCTTTGTTATCGGAGGATATTTCCTTTGGCCCTATAGTCTTCAAGGGATCCGAAATATCTGTTCTCAGATTCCACAGAAATAAGGCTAGAAAAGAGATCCACGAAATACTGATGTAACTCTGTGAGATGAATTAACAGAACACTAAGCAGTTTCTCAGAAAGCTTCTTTCCAGATTTCATCTGAGGATATTTCCTTTTTCACCATAGCCCTCTATAGGCTCCAAATGTCACCTTGCCAATTCCACAAGAACTGTCTTGGCGAAAGGCTTCTTGAGGGGAAAGCTGTAACTCTGTGAGATGATTTCACAGAACACAAAGAAGTTTCTCAGAAAGCTTCTTTCTCTTTGTTATCGGAGCATATTTCCTTTGGCCCTATAGTCTTCCAAGGGATCTGATATATCTGTTCTCAGATTCCACAGAAATAAGGCTAGCAAAGAGATCCACGAAATACAGATGTAACTCTGTGAGATGAATTAACAGAACACTAAGCAGTTTCTCAGAAAGCTTCTTTCCAGATTTCATATGAGGATATTTCCTTTTTCACCATAGCCCTCTATGGGCTTCCAAATATCACTTTGCCAATTCCACAGGAACTGTCTTAGCGAAGGGCTTCTTGAGGGGAAAGCTGTAACTCTGTGAGATGATTTCACAGAACACAAAGAAGTTTCTCAGAAAGCTTCTTTCTCTTTGTTATCGGAGCATATTTCCTTTGGCCCTATAGTCTTCCCAGGGATCCGAAATATCTGTTCTCAGATTCCACAGAAATAAGGCTAGCAAGGAGATCCACGAAATACAGATGTAACTCTGTGAGATGAATTAACAGAACACTAAGCAGTTTCTCAGAAAGCTTCTTTCCAGATTTCATCTGAGGATATTTCCTTTTTCACCATAGCCCTCTATGGGATTCCAAATATCACTTTGCCAATTCCACAAGAACTGTCTTAGCGAAAGGCTTCTTGAGGGAAAGCTGTAATTCTGTGAGATGATTTCACAGAACACAAAGAAGTTTCTCAGAAAGCTTCTTTCTCTTTGTTATCGGAGTATATTTCCTTTGGCCCTATAGTCTTCCAAGGGATCCGAAATATTGGTTCTCAGATTCCACAGAAATAAGGTTACCAAAGAGATCCAAGAAATACAGATGTAGCTCTGTGAGATGAATTAACAGAACACTAAGCAGTTTCTCAGAAAGCTTCTTTCCAGATTTCATCTGAGCATATTTCCTTTTTCACCATAGCCCTCTTTTGGGCTTCCAAATATCACTTTGCCAATTCCACAAGAACTGTCTTAGCGAAAGGCTTCTTGAGGGGAAAGCTGTAACTCTGTGAGATGATTTCACAGAACACAAAGAAGTTTCTCAGAAAACTTCTTTCTCTTTGTTATCGGAGGATATTTCCTTTGGCCCTATAGTCTTCCAAGGGATCCGAAATATCTGTTCTCAGATTCCACAGAAATAAGGCTAGCAAAGAGATCCACGAAATACAGATGTAACTCTGTGAGATGAATTATCAGAACACTAAGCAGTTTCTCAGAAAGCTTCTTTCCAGATTTCATCTGAGGATATTTCCTTTTTCACCATAGCCCTCTATGGGCTTCCAAATATCACTTTGCCAATTCCACAAGAACTGTCTTAGCGAAAGGCTTCTTGAGGGGAAAGCTGTAACTCTGTGAGATGATTTCACAGAACACAAAGAAGTTTCTCAGAAAGCTTCTTTCTCTTTGTTATCGGAGGATATTTCCTTTGGCCCTATAGTCTTCCAAGGGATCCGAAATATCTGTTCTCAGACTCCACAGAAATAAGGCTAGCAAAGAGATCCACGAAATACAGATGTAACTCTGTGAGATGAATTAACAGAACACTAAGCAGTTTCTCAGAAAGCTTCTTTCCAGATTTCATCTGAGGATATTTCCTTTTTCACCATAGCCCTCTTTTGGGCTTCCAAATATCACTTTGCCAATTCCACAAGAACTGTCTTAGCGAAAGGCTTCTTGAGGGGAAAGCTTTAACTCTGTGAGATGATTTCACAGAACAAAAGAAGTTTCTCAGAAAGCTTCTTTCTCTTTGTTATCGGAGGATATTTCCTTTGGCCCTATAGTCTTCCAAGGGATCCGAAATATCTGTTCTCAGATTCCACAGAAATAAGGCTAGCAAAGAGATCCACGAAATACAGATGTAACTCTGTGAGATGAATTAACAGAACACTAAGCAGTTTCTCAGAAAGCTTCTTTCCAGATTTCATCTGAGGATATTTCCTTTTTCACCATAGCCCTCTATGGGCTTCCAAATATCACTTTGCCAATTCTACAAGAACTGTCTTAGCGAAAGGCTTCTTGAGGGGAAAGCTGTAACTCTGTGAGATGATTTCACAGAACACAAAGAAGTTTCTCAGAAAGCTTCTTTCTCTTTGTTATCGGAGCATATTTCCTTTGGCCCTATAGTCTTCCAAGGGATCCGAAATATCTGTTCTCAGATTCCACAGAAATAAGGCTACCAAAGAGATCCACGAAATACAGATGTAACTCTGTGAGATGAATTAACAGAACACTAAGCAGTTTCTCAGAAAGCTTCTTTCCAGATTTCATCTGAGCGTATTTCATTTTTCACCATAGCCCTCTTTTGGCCTTCCAAATATCACTTTCCCAATTCCACAAGAACTGTCTTAGCGAAAGGCTTCTTGAGGGGAAAGCTGTAACTCTGTGAGATGATTTCACAGAACACAAAGAAGTTTCTCATAAAGCTTCTTTCTCTTTGTTATCGGTGGATATTTCCTTTGGCCCTATAGTCTTCCAAGGGATCCGAAATATCTGTTCTCAGATTCCACAGAAATAAGGCTAGCAAAGAGATCCACGAAATACAGATGTAACTCTGTGAGATGAAGTAACAGAACACTGAGCAGTTTCTCAGAAAGCTTCTTTCCAGATTTCATCTGAGGGTATTTCCTTTTTCACCATAGCCCTCTAAGGGCTTCCAAATATCACTTTGCCAATTCTACAAGAACTGTCTTAGCGAAAGGCTTCTTGAGGGGAAAGCTGTAACTCTGTGAGATGATTTCACAGAACACAAAGAAGTTTCTCAGAAAGCTTCTTTCTCTTTGTTATCGAAGCATATTTCCTTTGGCCCTAGAGTCTTCCAAGGGATCCGAAATATCTGTTCCCAGATTCCACAGAAATAAGGCTAGCAAAGAGATCCACGAAATACAGATGTAACTATGTGAGATGAATTAACAGAACACTAAGCAGTTTCTCAGAAAACTTCTTTCCAGATTTCATGTGAGGATATTTCCTTTTTCACCATAGCCCTCTATGGGCTCCAAATGTCACCTTGCCAATTCCACAAGAACTGTCTTGGCGTAAGGCTTCTTGAGGGGAAAGCTGTAACTCTGTGAGATGATTTCACAGAACACAAAGAAGTTTCTCAGAAAGCTTCTTTCTCTTTGTTATCGGAGCATATTTCCTTTGGCCCTATAGTCTTCCAAGGGATCCGAAATATCTGTTCTCAGATTCCACAGAAATAAGGCTAGCAAAGAGATCCACGAAACACAGATGTAACTCTGTGAGGTGAATTAACAGAACACTAAGCAGTTTCTCAGAAAGCTTCTTTCCAGATTTCATCTGAGCATATTTCCTTTTTCTCCATAGCCCTCTTTTGGGCTTCCAAATATCACTTTGCCAATTCCACAAGAACTGTCTTAGCGAAAGGCTTCTTGAGCGGAAAGCTGTAACTCTGTGAGATGATTTCACAGAACACAAAGAAGTTTCTCAGAAAGCTTCTTTCTCTTTGTTATCGGAGGATATTTCCTTTGGCCCTATAGTCTTCCAAGGGATCCGAAATATCTGTTCTCAGATTCCACAGAAATAAGGCTAGCAAAGAGATCCACGAAATACAGATGTAACTCTGTGAGATGAATTAACAGAACACTAAGCAGTTTCTCAGAAAGCTTCTTTCCAGATTTCATCTGAGGATATTTCCTTTTTCACCATAGCCCTGTATGGGCTCCAAATGTCACCTTGCCAATTCCACCAGAACACTCTTGGCGAAAGCCTTCTTGAGGGGAAATCTGTAACTCTGTGAGATGATTTCACAGAACACAAAGAAGTTTCTCAGAAAGCTTCTTTTTCTTTGTTATCGGAGGATATTTCCTTTGGCCCTATAGTCTTCCAGGGGATCCGAAATATCTGTTCTCAGATTCCACAGAAATAAGGCTAGCAAAGAGATACACGAAATACTGATGTAACTCTGTGAGATGAATTAACAGAACACTAAGCAGTTTCTCAGAAAGCTTCTTTCCAGATTTCATCTGAGAATATTTCCTTTTTCACCATAGCCCTCTATGGGCTCCAAATGTCACTTTGCCAATTCCACAAGAACTGTCTTGGCGAAAGGCTTCTTGAGGGGAAAGCTGTAACTCTGTGAGATGATTTCACAGAACACAAAGAAGTTTCTCAGAAAGCTTCTTTCTCTTTGTTATCGGAGCATATTTCCTTTGGCCCTAGAGTCTTCCAAGGGATCCGAAATATCTGTTCTCAGATTCCACAGAAATAAGGCTAGCAAAGGGATCCACGAAAAACAGATGTAACTCTGTGAGATGAATTAACAGAACACTAAGCTGTTTCTCAGAAAGCTTCTTTCCAGATTTCATCTGAGGATATTTCCTTTTTCACCATAGCCCTCTATGGGCTCCAAATGTCACCTTGCCAATTCCACAAGAACTGTCTTGGCGAAAGCCTTCTTGAGGGGAAATCTGTAACTCTGTGAGATGATTTCACAGAACACAAAGAAGTTTCTCAGAAAGCTTCTTTCTCTTTGTTATCGGAGGATATTTCCTTTGGCCCTATAGTCTTCCAAGGGATCCGAAATATCTGTTCTCAGATTCCACAGAAATAAGGCTAGCAAAGAGATACACGAAATACTGATGTAACTCTGTGAGATGAATTAACAGAACACTAAGCAGTTTCTCAGAAAGCTTCTTTCCAGATTTCATCTGAGGATATTTCCTTTTTCACCATAGCCCTCTAAGGGCTTCCAAATATCACTTTGCCAATTCCACAAGAACTGTCTTAGCGAAAGGCTTCTTGAGGGGAAAGCTGTAACTCTGTGAGATGATTTCACAGAACACAAAGAAGTTTCTCAGAAAGCTTCTTTCTCTTTGTCATCAGAGGATATTTCCTTTGACCCTATAGTCTTCCAAGGGATCCGTAATATCTGTTCTCAGATTCCACAGAAATAAGGCTAGCAAAGAGATCCACGAAATACAGATGTAACTCTGTGAGATGAATTAACAGAACACTAAGCAGTTTCTCAGAAATCTTCTTTCCGGATTTCATCTGAGGATATTTCGTTTTTCACCATAGCCCTCTATGGGCTTCCAAATATCACTTTTCCAATTCCACAAGAACTGTCTTAGCGAAAGGCTTCTTGAGGGGAAAGCTGTAACTCTGTGAGATGATTTCACAGAACACAAAGAAGTTTCTCAGAAAGCTTCTTTCTCTTTGTTATCGGAGGATATTTCCTTTGGCCCTATAGTCTTCAAGGGATCCGAAATATCTGTTCTCAGATTCCACAGAAATAAGGCTAGAAAAGAGATCCACGAAATACTGATGTAACTCTGTGAGATGAATTAACAGAACACTAAGCAGTTTCTCAGAAAGCTTCTTTCCAGATTTCATCTGAGGATATTTCCTTTTTCACCATAGCCCTCTATAGGCTCCAAATGTCACCTTGCCAATTCCACAAGAACTGTCTTGGCGAAAGGCTTCTTGAGGGGAAAGCTGTAACTCTGTGAGATGATTTCACAGAACACAAAGAAGTTTCTCAGAAAGCTTCTTTCTCTTTGTTATCGGAGCATATTTCCTTTGGCCCTATAGTCTTCCAAGGGATCCGATATATCTGTTCTCAGATTCCACAGAAATAAGGCTAGCAAAGAGATCCACGAAATACAGATGTAACTCTGTGAGATGAATTAACAGAACACTAAGCAGTTTCTCAGAAAGCTTCTTTCCAGATTTCATCTGAGGATATTTCCTTTTTCACCATAGCCCTCTATGGGCTTCCAAATATCACTTTGCCAATTCCACAGGAACTGTCTTAGCGAAGGGCTTCTTGAGGGGAAAGCTGTAACTCTGTGAGATGATTTCACAGAACACAAAGAAGTTTCTCAGAAAGCTTCTTTCTCTTTGTTATCGGAGCATATTTCCTTTGGCCCTATAGTCTTCCCAGGGATCCGAAATATCTGTTCTCAGATTCCACAGAAATAAGGCTAGCAAGGAGATCCACGAAATACAGATGTAACTCTGTGAGATGAATTAACAGAACACTAAGCAGTTTCTCAGAAAGCTTCTTTCCAGATTTCATCTGAGGATATTTCCTTTTTCACCATAGCCCTCTATGGGATTCCAAATATCACTTTGCCAATTCCACAAGAACTGTCTTAGCGAAAGGCTTCTTGAGGGAAAGCTGTAATTCTGTGAGATGATTTCACAGAACACAAAGAAGTTTCTCAGAAAGCTTCTTTCTCTTTGTTATCGGAGTATATTTCCTTTGGCCCTATAGTCTTCCAAGGGATCCGAAATATTGGTTCTCAGATTCCACAGAAATAAGGTTACCAAAGAGATCCACGAAATACAGATATAGCTCTGTGAGATGAATTAACAGAACACTAAGCAGTTTCTCAGAAAGCTTCTTTCCAGATTTCATCTGAGCATATTTCCTTTTTCACCATAGCCCTCTTTTGGGCTTCCAAATATCACTTTGCCAATTCCACAAGAACTGTCTTAGCGAAAGGATTCTTGAGGGGAAAGCTGTAACTCTGTGAGATGATTTCACAGAACACAAAGAAGTTTCTCAGAAAGCTTCTTTCTCTTTGTTATCGGAGGATATTTCCTTTGGCCCTATAGTCTTCCAAGGGATCCGAAATATCTGTTCTCAGACTCCACAGAAATAAGGCTAGCAAAGAGATCCACGAAATACAGATGTAACTCTGTGAGATGAATTAACAGAACACTAAGCAGTTTCTCAGAAAGCTTCTTTCCAGATTTCATCTGAGGATATTTCCTTTTTCACCATAGCCCTCTAGGGTCTTCCAAATATCACTTTGCCAATTCCACAAGAACTGTCTAGGCGAAAGGCTTCTTGAGGGGAAAACTGTAACTCTGTGAGATGATTTCACAGAACACAAAGAAGTTTCTCAGAAAGGTTCTTTCTCTTTGTTATCGGAGGATATTTCCTTTGGCCCTATAGTCTTCCAAGGGATCCGAAATATCTTTTCTCAGATTCCACAGAAATAAGGCTAGCAAAGAGATCCACGAATTACAAATTTACTTCTGTGAGATTAATTAACAGAACACTAAGCAGTTTCTCAGAAAGCTTCTTTCCAGATTTCATCTGAGGATATTTCCTTTTTCACCATAGCCCACTGTGGGCTTCCAAATGTCACTTTGCCAATTGCACAAGAACTGTCTTGGGGAAAGGCTTCTTGAGGGGAAAGCTGTAACTCTGTGAGATGATTTCACAGAACACAAAGGAGTTTCTCAGAAAGCTTCTTTCTCTTTGTTATCGGAGGATATTTCCTTTGGCCCTATAGTCTTCCAAGGGATCCGAAATATCTGTTCTCAGATTCCACAGAAATAAGGCTAGCAAAGAGATCCATGAAATAGAAATTTAATTCTGTGAGATGAATTAACAGAACACTAAGCAGTTTCTCAGAAAGCTTCTTTCCAGATTTCATCTGAGGATATTTCCTTTTTCACCATAGCCCGGTATGGGCTTACAAATGTCACTTTGCCAATTCCACAAGAACTGTCTTGGGGAAAGGCTTCTTGAGGGGAAAGCTGTAACTCTGTGAGATGATTTCACAGAACACAAAGGAGTTTCTCAGAAAGCTTCTTTCTCTTTGTTATCGGAGGATATTTCCTTTGGCCCTATAGTCTTCCAAGGGATCCGAAATATCTGTTCTCAGATTCCACAGAAATAAGGCTAGCAAGGAGATCCACGAAATACAGATGTAACTCTGTGAGATGAATTAACAGAACACTAAGCAGTTTCTCAGAAAGCTTCTTTCCAGATTTCATCTGAGGATATTTCCTTTTTCACCATACTCCTCTATGGGCTTCCAAATATCACTTTGCCAATTCCACAAGAACTGTCTTAGCGAAGGGCTACTTGAGGGGAAAGCTGTAACTCTGTGAGATGATTTCACACAACACAAAGAAGTTTCTCAGGAAGCTTCTTTCTCTTTGTTATCGGAGCATATTTCCTTTGGCCCTATAGTCTTCCCAGGGATCCGAAATATCTGTTCTCAGATTCCACAGAAATAAGGCTAGCAAAGAGATCCACGAAATACTGATGTAACCCTGTGAGATGAATTATCAGAACACTAAGCAGTTTCTCATAAAGCTTCTTTCCAGATTTCATCTGAGGATATTTCCTTTTCCATCATAGCCCTCTAAGGGCTTCCAAATATCACTTTGCCAATTCCACAAGAACTGTCATAGCGAAAGGCTTCTTGAGGGGAAAGCTGTAACTCTGTGAGATGATTTCACAGAACACAAAGAAGTTTCTCAGAAAGCTTCTTTCTCTTTGTTATCGGAGGATATTTCCTTTGGCCCTATAGTCTTCCAAGGGATCCGAAATATCTGTTCTCAGATTCCACAGAAATAAGGCTAGCAAAGAGATCCACGAAATACAGATGTAACTCTGTGAGATGAATTATCAGAACACTAAGCAGTTTCTCAGAAAGCTTCTTTCCAGATTTCATCTGAGGATATTTCCTTTTTCACCATAGCCCTCTATGGGTTTCCAAATATCACTTTGCCAATTCCACAAGAACTGTCTTAGCGAAAGGCTTCTTGAGGGGAAAGCTGTAACTCTGTGAGATGATTTCACAGAACACAAAGAAGGTTCTCAGAAAGCTTCTTTCTCTTTGTTATCGGAGGATATTTCCTTTGGCCCTATAGTCTTCCAAGGGATCCGAAATATCTGTTCTCAGACTCCACAGAAATAAGGCTAGCAAAGAGATCCACGAAATACAGATGTAACTCTGTGAGATGAATTAACAGAACACTAAGCAGTTTCTCAGAAAGCTTCTTTCCAGATTTCATCTGAGGATATTTCCTTTTTCACCATAGCCCTCTATGGGCTTCCAAATATCTCCTTGCCAATTCCACAAGAACTGTCTTAGCGAAAGGCTTCTTGAGGGGAAAGCTGTAACTCTGTGAGATGATTTCACAGAACACAAAGAAGTTTCTCAGAAAGCTTCTTTCTCTTTGTTATCGGAGGATATTTCCTTTGGCCCTATAGTCTTCCAAGGGATCCGAAATATCTGTTCTCAGATTCCACAGAAATAAGGCTAGCAAAGAGATCCACGAAATAGAAATTTAATTCTGTGAGATGAATTAACAGAACACTAAGCAGTTTCTCAGAAAGCTTCTTTCCAGATTTCATCTGAGGATATTTCCTTTTTCACCATAGCCCAGTATGGGCTTCCAAATGTCACTTTGCGAATTCCACAAGAACTGTCTTGGGGAAAGGCTTCTTGAGGGGAAAGCTGTAACTCTGTGAGATGATTTCACAGAACACAAAGGAGTTTCTCAAAAAGCTTCTTTCTCTTTGTTATCGGAGGATATTTACTTTGGCCCTATAGTCTTCCAAGGGATCCGAAATATCTGTTCTCAGATTCCACAGAAATAAGGCTATCAAAGAGATCCACGAAATACAGATGTAACTCTGTGATATGAATTAACAGAACACTAAGCAGTTTCTCAGAAAGCTTCCTTCCAGATTTCATCTGAGCATATTTCCTTTTCACCATAGCCCTTTCTTGGGCTTCCAAATATCACTTTGCCAATTCTACAACAACTGTCTTAGCGGAAGGCTTCTTGAGGGGAAAGCTGTAACTCTGTGAGATGATTTCACAGAACACAAAGAAGTTTCTCAGAAAGCTTCTTTCTCTTTGTTGTCGGAGCATATTTCCTTTGGCCCTATAGTCTTCCAAGGGATCCGAAATATCTCTTCTCAGATTCCACAGAAATAAGGCTAGCAAAGAGATCCACGAAATACAGATGTAACTCTGTGAGATGAATTAACAGAACACTAAGCAGTTTCTCAGAAAGCTTCTTTCCAGATTTCATCTGAGGATATTTCCTTTTTCACCATAGCACTCTATGGGCTCCAAATGTCACCTTGCCAATTCCACAAGAACTGTCTTGGTGCAAGGCTTCTTGAGGGGAAAGCTGTAACTCTGTGAGATGATTTCACAGAACACAAAGAAGTTTCTCATAAAGCTTCTTTCTCTTTGTTATCGGAGCATATTTCTTTGGCCCTATAGTCTTCCAAGGGATCCTAAATATCTGTTCTCAGATTCCACAGAAATAAGGCTAGCAAGGAGATCCACGAAATACAGATGTAACTCTGTGAGATGAATTAACAGAACACTAAGCAGTTTCTCAGAAAGCTTCTTTCCAGATTTCATCTGAGGATATTTCCTTTTTCACCATAGTCCTCTATGGGCTTCCAAATATCACTTTGCCAATTCCACAAGAACTGTCTTAGCGAAGGGCTTCTTGAGGGGAAAGCTGTAACTCTGTGAGATGATTTCACAGAACACAAAGAAGTTTCTCAGAAAGCTTCTTTCTCTTTGTTATCGGAGCATATTTCCTTTGGCCCTATAGTCTTCCCAGGGATCCGAAATATCTGTTCTCAGATTCCACAGAAATAAGGCTAGCAAAGAGATCCACGAAATACTGATGTAATCCTGTGAGATGAATTATCAGAACACTAAGCAGTTTCTCATAAAGCTTCTTTCCAGATTTCATCTGAGGATATTTCCTTTTCCATCATAGCCCTGTATGGGCTTCCAAATATCACTTTGGCAATTCCACAAGAACTGTCATAGCGAAAGGCTTCTTGAGGGGAAAGCTGTAACTCCGTGAGATGATTTCACAGAAAACAAAGAAGTTTCTCAGAAAGCCTCTTTCTCTTTGTTATCGGAGCACATTTCCTTTGGCCCTGTAGTCTTCCAAGGGATCCGAAATATCTGTTCTCAGATTCCACAGAAATAAGGCTAGCAAAGAGATCCACGAAATACAGATGTAACTCTGTGAGATGAATTAACAGAACACTAAGCAGTTTCTCAGAAAGCTTCTTTCCAGATTTCATCTGAGGATATTTCCTTTTTCATCATAGCCCTCTAGGGTCTTCCAAATATCACTTTGCCAATTCCACAAGAACTGTCATAGCGAAAGGCTTCTTGAGGGGAAAGCTGTAACTCTGTGAGATGATTTCACAGAACACAAAGAAGTTTCTCAGAATGCTTCTTTCTCTTTGTTATCGGAGGATATTTCCTTTGGCCCTATAGTCTTCCAAGGGATCCGAAATATCTGTTCTCAGATTCCACAGAAATAAGGCTAGCAAGGAGATCCACGAAATACAGATGTAACTCTGTGAGATGAATTAACAGAACACTAAGCAGTTTCTCAGAAAGCTTCTTTCCAGATTTCATCTGAGGATATTTCCTTTTTCACCATAGCCCTCTATGGGATTCCAAATATCACTTTGCCAATTCCACAAGAACTGTCTTAGCGAAAGGCTTCTTGAGGGGAAAGCTGTAATTCTGTGAGATGATTTCACAGAACACAAAGAAGTTTCTCAGAAAGCTTCTTTCTCTTTGTTATTGGAGGATATTTCCTTTGGCCCTATAGTCTTCCAAGGGATCCGAAATATCTGTTCTCAGATTCCACAGAAATAAGGCTACCAAAGAGATCCACGAAATAGAAATTTAATTCTGTGAGATTAATTAACAGAACACTAAGCAGTTTCTCAGAAAGCTTCTTTCCAGATTTCATCTGAGGATATTTCCTTTTTCACCATAGCCCACTATGGGCTTCCAAATGTCACTTTGCCAATTCCACAAGAACTGTCTTGGGGAAAGGCTTCTTGAGGGGAAAGCTGTAATTCTGTGAGATGATTTCACAGAACACAAAGGAGTTTCTCAGAAAGCTTCTTTCTCTTTGTTATCGGAGGATATTTCCTTTGGCCCTATAGTCTTCCAAGGGATCCGAAATATCTGTTCTCAGATTCCACAGAAATAAGGCTATCAAAGAGATCCACGAAATACAGATGTAACTCTGTGATATGAATTAACAGAACACTAAGCAGTTTCTCAGAAAGCTTCTTTCCAGATTTCATCTGAGGATATTTCCTTTTTCACCTTAGCCCTTTCTTGGGCTTCCAAATATCACTTTGCCATTTCTACAAGAACTGTCTTAGCGGAAGGCTTCTTGAGGGGAAAGCTGTAACTCTGTGAGATGATTTCACAGAACACAAAGAAGTTTCTCAGAAAGCTTCTTTCTCTTTGTTATCGGAGCATATTTCCTTTGGCCCTACAGTCTTCCAAGGGATCCGAAATATCTGTTCTCAGATTCCACAGAAATAAGGCTAGCAAAGAGATCCACGAAATACAGATGTAACTCTGTGAGATGAATTAACAGAACACTAAGCAGTTTCTCAGAAAGCTTCTTTCCAGATTTCATCTGAGGATATTTCCTTTTTCACCATAGCCCTCTATGGGCTCCAAATGTCACCTTGCCAATTCCACAAGAACTGTCTTGGCGTAAGGCTTCTTGAGGGGAAAGCTGTAACTCTGTGAGATGATTTCACAGAACACAAAGGAGTTTCTCAGAAAGCTTCTTTCTCTTTGTTATCGGAGGATATTTCCTTTGGCCCTATAGTCTTCCAAGGGATCCGAAATATCTGTTCTCAGATTCCACAGAAATAAGGCTAGCAAAGAGATCCACGAAATACAGATGTAACTCTGTGAGATGAATTAACAGAACACTAAGCAGTTTCTCAGAAAGCTTCTTTCCAGATTTCATCTGAGGATATATCCTTTTTCACCATAGCCCTTTCTTGGGCTTCCAAATATCACTTTGCCAATTCTGCAAGAACTGCCTTAGCAGAAGGCTTCTTGAGTGGAAAGCCGTAACATTGTGAGATGATTTCACAGAACACAAATAAGTTTCTCAGAAAGCTTCTTTCTCTTTGTTATCGGAGGATATTTCCTTTGGCCCTATAGTCTTCCAAGGGATCCGAAATATCTGTTCTCAGATTCCACAGAAATAAGGCTAGCAAAGAGATCCACGAAATACAGATGTAACTCTGTGAGATGAATTAACAGAACACTAAGCAGTTTCCCAGAAAGCTTCTTTCCAGATTTCATCTGAGGATATTTCCTTTTTCACCATAGCCCTCTATGGGCTCCAAATGTCACCTTGCCAATTCCACAAGAACTGTCTTGGCGTAAGGCTTCTTGAGGGGAAAGCTGTAACTCTGTGAATGATTTCACAGAACACAAGGAAGTTTCTCAGAAAGCTTCTTTCTCTTTGTTATCGGAGCATATTTCCTTTGGCCCTATAGTCTTCCAAGGGATCCGAAATATCTGTTCTCAGATTCCACAGAAATAAGGCTAGCAAAGAGAACCACGAAACACTGATGTAACTCTGTGAGATGAATTAACAGAACACTAAGCAGTTTCTCAGAAAACTTCTTTCCAGATTTCATCTGAGGATATTTCCTTTTTCACCATAGCCCTCTATGGGCTTCCAAATATCACTTTGCCAATTCCACAAGAACTGTCTTAGCGAAAGGCTTCTTGAGGGGAAAGCTGTAACTCTGTGAGATGATTTCACAGAACCCAAAGAAGTTTCTCAGAAAGCTTCTTTCTCTTTGTTATCGGAGCATATTTCCTTTGGCCCTATAGTCTTCCAAGGGATCCGAAATATCTGTTCTCAGATTCCACAGAAATAAGGCTAGCAAAGAGATCCACGAAATACTGATGTAACCCTGTGAGATGAATTAACAGAACACTAAGCAGTTTCTCATAAAGCTTCTTTCCAGATTTCATCTGAGGATATTTCCTTTTCCATCATAGCCCTCTATGGGCTTCCAAATATCACTTTGCCAATTCCACAAGAACTGTCATAGCGAAAGGCTTCTCGAGGGGAAAGCTGTAACTCTGTGAGATGATTTCACAGAACACAAAGAAGTTTCTCAGAAAGCTTCTTTCTCTTTGTTATCGGAGCACATTTCCTTTGGCCCTATAGTCTTCCAAGGGATCCGAAATATCTGTTCTCAGATTCCACAGAAATAAGGCTAGCAAAGAGATCCACGAAATACAGATGTAACTCTGTGAGATGAATTAACAGAACACTAAGCAGTTTCTCAGAAAGCTTCTTCCCAGATTTCATCTGAGGATATTTCCTTTTTCACCTTAGCCCTTTCTTGGGCTTCCAAATATCACTTTGCCATTTCTACAAGAACTGTCTTAGCGGAAGGCTTTTTGAGGGGAAAGCTGTAACTCTGTGAGATGATTTCACAGAACACAAAGAAGTTTCTCAGAAAGCTTCTTTCTCTTTGTTATCGGAGCATATTTCCTTTGGCCCTACAGTCTTCCAAGGGATCCTAAATATCTGTTCTCAGATTCCACAGAAATAAGGCTAGCAAAGAGATCCACGAAATACAGATGTAACTCTGTGAGATGAATTAACAGAACACTAAGCAGTTTCTCAGAAAGCTTCTTTCCAGATTTCATCTGAGGATATTTCCTTTTTCACCATAGCCCTCTATGGGCTCCAAATGTCACCTTGCCAATTCCACAAGAACTGTCTTGGCGTAAGGCTTCTTGAGGGGAAAGCTGTAACTCTGTGAGATGATTTCACAGAACACAAAGGAGTTTCTCAGAAAGCTTCTTTCTCTTTGTTATCGGAGGATATTTCCTTTGGCCCTATAGTCTTCCAAGAGATCCGAAATATCTGTTCTCAGATTCCACAGAAATAAGGCTAGCAAAGAGATCCACGAAATACAGATGTAACTCTGTGAGATGAATTAACAGAACACTAAGCAGTTTCTCAGAAAGCTTCTTTCCAGATTTCATCTGAGGATATTTCCTTTTTCACCATAGCCCTTTCTTGGGCTTCCAAATATCACTTTGCCAATTCTACAAGAACTGCCTTAGCAGAAGGCTTCTTGAGTGGAAAGCCGTAACATTGTGAGATGATTTCACAGAACACAAAGAAGTTTCTCAGAAAGCTTCTTTCTCTTTGTTATCGGAGCATATTTCCTTTGGCCCTATAGTCTTCCAAGGGATCCGAAATATCTGTTCTCAGATTCCACAGAAATAAGGCTAGCAAAGAGATCCACGAAATACAGATGTAACTCTGTGAGATGAATTAACAGAACACTAAGCAGTTTCCCAGAAAGCTTCTTTCCAGATTTCATCTGAGGATATTTCCTTTTTCACCATAGCCCTCTATGGGCTCCAAATGTCACCTTGCCAATTCCACAAGAACTGTCTTGGCGTAAGGCTTCTTGAGGGGAAAGCTGTAACTCTGTGAATGATTTCAAAGAACACAAGGAAGTTTCTCAGAAAGCTTCTTTCTCTTTGTTATCGGAGCATATTTCCTTTGGCCCTATAGTCTTCCAAGGGATCCGAAATATCTGTTCTCAGATTCCACAGAAATAAGGCTAGCAAAGAGAACCACGAAACACTGATGTAACTCTGTGAGATGAATTAACAGAACACTAAGCAGTTTCTCAGAAAACTTCTTTCCAGATTTCATCTGAGGATATTTCCTTTTTCACCATAGCCCTCTATGGGCTTCCAAATATCACTTTGCCAATTCCACTAGAACTGTCTTAGCGAAAGGCTTCTTGAGGGGAAAGCTGTAACTCTGTGAGATGATTTCACAGAACACAAAGAAGTTTCTCAGAAAGCTTCTTTCTCTTTGTTATCGGAGCATATTTACTTTGGCCCTATAGTCTTCCAAGGGATCCGAAATATCTGTTCTCAGATTCCACAGAAATAAGGCTAGCAAAGAGATCCACGAAATACTGATGTAACCCTGTGAGATGAATTAACAGAACACTAAGCAGTTTCTCATAAAGCTTCTTTCCAGATTTCATCTGAGGATATTTCCTTTTCCATCATAGCCCTCTATGGGCTTCCAAATATCACTTTGCCAATTCCACAAGAACTGTCATAGCGAAAGGCTTCTCGAGGGGAAAGCTGTAACTCTGTGAGATGATTTCACAGAACACAAAGAAGTTTCTCAGAAAGCTTCTTTCTCTTTGTTATCGGAGCACATTTCCTTTGGCCCTATAGTCTTCCAAGGGATCCGAAATATCTGTTCTCAGATTCCACAGAAATAAGGCTAGCAAAGAGATCCACGAAATACAGATGTAACTCTGTGAGATGAATTAACAGAACACTAAGCAGTTTCTCAGAAAGCTTCTTCCCAGATTTCATCTGAGGATATTTCCTTTTTCACCATAGCCCTCTAGGGTCTTCCAAATATCACTTTGCCAATTCCACAAGAACAGTCATAGCGAAAGGCTTCTTAAGGGGAAAGCTGTAACTCTGTGAGATGATTTCACAGAACACAAAGAAGTTTCTCAGAAAGCTTCTTTCTCTTTGTTATCGGAGGATATTTCCTTTGGCCCTATAGTCTTCCAAGGGATCCGAAATATCTGTTCTCAGATTCCACAGAAATAAGGCTAGCAAGGAGATCCACGAAATAGAGATGTAACTCTGTGAAATGAATTAACAGAACACTAAGCAGTTTCTCAGAAAGCTTCTTTCCAGATTACATCTGAGGATATTTCCTTTTTCACCATAGCCCTCTATGGGCTTCCAAATATCACTTTGCCAATTCCCCAAGAACTGTCTTAGCGAAAGGCTTCTTGAGAGGAAAGCTGTAACTCTGGGAGATGATTTCACAGAACCCAAAGAAGTTTCTCAGAAGGCTTCTTTCTCTTTGTTATCGGAGGATATTTCCTTTGGCACTATAGTCTTCCAAGGGATCCGAAATATCTGTTCTCAGATTCCACAGAAATAAGGCTATCAAAGAGATCCACGAAATACAGATGTAACTCTGTGATATGAATTAACAGAACACTAAGCAGTTTCTCAGAAAGCTTCTTTCCAGATTTCATCTGAGGATATTTCCTTTTTCACCTTAGCCCTTTCTTGGGCTTCCAAATATCACTTTGCCATTTCTACAAGAACTGTCTTAGCGGAAGGCTTCTTGAGCGGAAAGCTGTAACTCTGTGAGATGATTTCACAGAACACAAAGAAGTTTCTCAGAAAGCTTCTTGCTCTTTGTTATCGGAGCATATTTCCTTTGGCCCTACAGTCTTCCAGGGGATCCGAAATATCTGTTCTCAGATTCCACAGAAATAAGGCTAGCAAAGAGATCCACGAAATACAGATGTAACTCTGTGAGATGAATTAACAGAACACTAAGCAGTTTCTCAGAAAGCTTCTTTCCAGATTTCATCTGAGGATATTTCCTTTTTCACCATAGCCCTCTATGGGCTCCAAATGTCACCTTGCCAATTCCACAAGAACTGTCTTGGCGTAAGGCTTCTTGAGGGGAAAGCTGTAACTCTGTGAGATGATTTCACAGAACACAAAGGAGTTTCTCAGAAAGCTTCTTTCTCTTTGTTATCGGAGGATATTTCCTTTGGCCCTATAGTCTTCCAAGGGATCCGAAATATCTGTTCTCAGATTCCACAGAAATAAGGCTAGCAAAGAGATCCACGAAATACAGATGTAACTCTGTGAGATGAATTAACAGAACACTAAGCAGTTTCTCAGAAAGCTTCTTTCCAGATTTCATCTGAGGATATTTCCTTTTTCACCATAGCCCTTTCTTGGGCTTCCAAATATCACTTTGCCAATTCTACAAGAACTGCCTTAGCGGAAGGCTTCTTGAGTGGAAAGCCGTAACACTGTGAGATGATTTCACAGAACACAAAGAAGTTTCTCAGAAAGCTTCTTTCTCTTTGTTATCGGAGGATATTTCCTTTGGCCCTATAGTCTTCCAAGGGATCCGAAATATCTGTTCTCAGATTCCACAGAAATAAGGCTAGCAAAGAGATCCACGAAATACAGATGTAACTCTGTGAGATGAATTAACAGAACACTAAGCAGTTTCCCAGAAAGCTTCTTTCCAGATTTCATCTGAGGATATTTCCTTTTTCACCATAGCCCTCTATGGGCTTCCAAATATCACTTTGCCAATTCCACAAGAACTGTCTTAGCGAAAGGCTTCTTGAGGGGAAAGCTGTAACTCGGTGAGATGATTTCACAGAACACAAAGAAGTTTCTCAGAAAGCTTCTTTCTCTTTGTTATCGGAGCATATTTCCTTTGGCCCTATAGTCTTCCAAGGGATCCGAAATATCTGTTCTCAGATTCCACAGAAATAAGGCTAGCAAAGAGATCCACGAAATACTGATGTAACTCTGTGAGATGAATTAACAGAACACTAAGCAGTTTCTCAGAAAACTTCTTTCCAGATTTCATCTGAGGATATTTCCTTTTTCACCATAGCCCTCTATGGGCTTCCAAATATCACTTTGCCAATTCCACTAGAACTGTCTTAGCGAAAGGCTTCTTGAGGGGAAAGCTGTAACTCTGTGAGATGATTTCACAGAACACAAAGAAGTTTCTCAGAAAGCTTCTTTCTCTTTGTTATCGGAGCATATTTACTTTGGCCCTATAGTCTTCCAAGGGATCCGAAATATCTGTTCTCAGATTCCACAGAAATAAGGCTAGCAAAGAGATCCACGAAATACTGATGTAACCCTGTGAGATGAATTAACAGAACACTAAGCAGTTTCTCATAAAGCTTCTTTCCAGATTTCATCTGAGGATATTTCCTTTTCCATCATAGCCCTCTATGGGCTTCCAAATATCACTTTGCCAATTCCACAAGAACTGTCATAGCGAAAGGCTTCTCGAGGGGAAAGCTGTAACTCTGTGAGATGATTTCACAGAACACAAAGAAGTTTCTCAGAAAGCTTCTTTCTCTTTGTTATCGGAGCACATTTCCTTTGGCCCTATAGTCTTCCAAGGGATCCGAAATATCTGTTCTCAGATTCCACAGAAATAAGGCTAGCAAAGAGATCCACGAAATACAGATGTAACTCTGTGAGATGAATTAACAGAACACTAAGCAGTTTCTCAGAAAGCTTCTTCCCAGATTTCATCTGAGGATATTTCCTTTTTCACCATAGCCCTCTAGGGTCTTCCAAATATCACTTTGCCAATTCCACAAGAACAGTCATAGCGAAAGGCTTCTTAAGGGGAAAGCTGTAACTCTGTGAGATGATTTCACAGAACACAAAGAAGTTTCTCAGAAAGCTTCTTTCTCTTTGTTATCGGAGGATATTTCCTTTGGCCCTATAGTCTTCCAAGGGATCCGAAATATCTGTTCTCAGATTCCACAGAAATAAGGCTAGCAAGGAGATCCACGAAATAGAGATGTAACTCTGTGAAATGAATTAACAGAACACTAAGCAGTTTCTCAGAAAGCTTCTTTCCAGATTACATCTGAGGATATTTCCTTTTTCACCATAGCCCTCTATGGGCTTCCAAATATCACTTTGCCAATTCCCCAAGAACTGTCTTAGCGAAAGGCTTCTTGAGAGGAAAGCTGTAACTCTGGGAGATGATTTCACAGAACCCAAAGAAGTTTCTCAGAAGGCTTCTTTCTCTTTGTTATCGGAGGATATTTCCTTTGGCACTATAGTCTTCCAAGGGATCCGAAATATCTGTTCTCAGATTCCACAGAAATAAGGCTATCAAAGAGATCCACGAAATACAGATGTAACTCTGTGATATGAATTAACAGAACACTAAGCAGTTTCTCAGAAAGCTTCTTTCCAGATTTCATCTGAGGATATTTCCTTTTTCACCTTAGCCCTTTCTTGGGCTTCCAAATATCACTTTGCCATTTCTACAAGAACTGTCTTAGCGGAAGGCTTCTTGAGCGGAAAGCTGTAACTCTGTGAGATGATTTCACAGAACACAAAGAAGTTTCTCAGAAAGCTTCTTGCTCTTTGTTATCGGAGCATATTTCCTTTGGCCCTACAGTCTTCCAGGGGATCCGAAATATCTGTTCTCAGATTCCACAGAAATAAGGCTAGCAAAGAGATCCACGAAATACAGATGTAACTCTGTGAGATGAATTAACAGAACACTAAGCAGTTTCTCAGAAAGCTTCTTTCCAGATTTCATCTGAGGATATTTCCTTTTTCACCATAGCCCTCTATGGGCTCCAAATGTCACCTTGCCAATTCCACAAGAACTGTCTTGGCGTAAGGCTTCTTGAGGGGAAAGCTGTAACTCTGTGAGATGATTTCACAGAACACAAAGGAGTTTCTCAGAAAGCTTCTTTCTCTTTGTTATCGGAGGATATTTCCTTTGGCCCTATAGTCTTCCAAGGGATCCGAAATATCTGTTCTCAGATTCCACAGAAATAAGGCTAGCAAAGAGATCCACGAAATACAGATGTAACTCTGTGAGATGAATTAACAGAACACTAAGCAGTTTCTCAGAAAGCTTCTTTCCAGATTTCATCTGAGGATATTTCCTTTTTCACCATAGCCCTTTCTTGGGCTTCCAAATATCACTTTGCCAATTCTACAAGAACTGCCTTAGCGGAAGGCTTCTTGAGTGGAAAGCCGTAACACTGTGAGATGATTTCACAGAACACAAAGAAGTTTCTCAGAAAGCTTCTTTCTCTTTGTTATCGGAGGATATTTCCTTTGGCCCTATAGTCTTCCAAGGGATCCGAAATATCTGTTCTCAGATTCCACAGAAATAAGGCTAGCAAAGAGATCCACGAAATACAGATGTAACTCTGTGAGATGAATTAACAGAACACTAAGCAGTTTCCCAGAAAGCTTCTTTCCAGATTTCATCTGAGGATATTTCCTTTTTCACCATAGCCCTCTATGGGCTTCCAAATATCACTTTGCCAATTCCACAAGAACTGTCTTAGCGAAAGGCTTCTTGAGGGGAAAGCTGTAACTCGGTGAGATGATTTCACAGAACACAAAGAAGTTTCTCAGAAAGCTTCTTTCTCTTTGTTATCGGAGCATATTTCCTTTGGCCCTATAGTCTTCCAAGGGATCCGAAATATCTGTTCTCAGATTCCACAGAAATAAGGCTAGCAAAGAGATCCACGAAATACTGATGGAACCCTGTGAGATGAATTAACAGAACACTAAGCAGTTTCTCATAAAGCTTCTTTCCAGATTTCATCTGAGGATATTTCCTATTCCATCATAGCCCTCTATGGGCTTCCAAATATCACTTTGCCAATTCCACAAGAACTGTCATAGCGAAAGGCTTCTCGAGGGGAAAGCTGTAACTCTGTGAGATGATTTCACAGAACACAAAGAAGTTTCTCAGAAAGCTTCTTTCTCTTTGTTATCGGAGCACATTTCCTTTGGCCCTATAGTCTTCCAAGGGATCCGAAATATCTGTTCTCAGATTCCACAGAAATAAGGCTAGCAAAGAGATCCACGAAATACAGATGTAACTCTGTGAGATGAATTAACAGAACACTAAGCAGTTTCTCAGAAAGCTTCTTCCCAGATTTCATCTGAGGATATTTCCTTTTTCACCATAGCCCTCTATGGGCTCCAAATGTCACCTTGCCAATTCCACAAGAACTGTCTTGGCGAAAGCCTTCTTGAGGGGAAAGCTGTAACTCTGTGAGATGATTTCACAGAACACAAAGAAGTTTCTCAGAAAGCTTCTTTCTCTTTGTTATCGGAGGATATTTCCTTTGGCCCTATAGTCTTCCAAGGGATCCGAAATATCTGTTCTCAGATTCCATAGAAATAAGGCTAGCAAAGAGATACACGAAATACTGATGTAACTATGTGAGATGAATTAACAGAACACTAAGCAGTTTTTAAGAAAGCTTCTTTCCAGATTTCATCTGAGGATATTTCCTTTTTCACCGTAGCCCTCTATGGGCTTCCAAATATCACTTTGCCAATTCCACAAGAACTGTCTTAGCGAAAGGCTCCTTGAGGGGAAAGCTGTAACTCTGTGAGATGATTTCACAGAACACAAAGAAGTTTCTCAGAAAGCTTCTTTCTCGTTGTTATCGGAGGATATTTCCTTTGGCCCTATAGTCTTCCAAGGGATCTGGAATATCTGTTCTCAGATTCCACAGAAATAAGGCTAGCAAAGAGATCCACGAAATACTGATGTAACTCCGTGAGATGAATTACAGAACACTAAGCAGTTTCTCATAAAGCTTCTTTCCAGATTTCATCTGAGGATATTTCCTTTTCCATCATAGCCCTCTATGGGCTTCCAAATATCACGTTGCCAATTCCACAAGAACTGTCTTGGCGTAAGGCTTCTTGAGGGGAAAGCTGTAACTCTGTGAGATGATTTCACAGAACACAAAGAAGTTTCTCAGAAAGCTTCTTTCTCTTTGTTATCGGAGCATATTTCTTTGGCCCTATAGTCTTCCAAGGGATCCGAAATATCTGTTCTCAGATTCCACAGAAATAAGGCTAGCAAAGAGATCCACGAAATACTGATGTAACTCTGTGAGATGAATTAACAGAACACTAAGCAGTTTCTCAGAAAGCTTCTTTCCAGATTTCATCTGAGGATATTTCCTTTTTCACCATAGCCCTCTATGGGCTTCCAAATATCACTTTGCCAATTCCTAAGAACTGTCTTAGCGAAGGGCTTCTTGAGGGGAAAGCTGTAACTCTGTGAGATGATTTCACAGAACACAAAGAAGTTTCTCAGAAAGCTTCTTTCTCTTTGTTATCGGAGCATATTTCCTTTGGCCCTATAGTCTTCCAAGGGATCCGAAATATCTGTTCTCAGATTCCACAGAAATAAGGCTAGCAAAGAGATCCACGAAATACAGATGTAACTCTGTGAGATGAATTAACAGAACACTAAGCAGTTTCTCAGAAAGCTTCTTTCCAGATTTCATCTGAGGATATTTCCTTTTTCACCATAGCCCTCTATGGGTTTCCAAATATCACTTTGTCAATTCCCCAAGAACTGTCTTAGCGAAAGGCTTCTTGAGGGGAAAGCTGTAACTCTGTGAGATGATTTCACAGAACACAAAGAAGTTTCTCAGAAAGCTTCTTTCTCTTTGTTATCGGAGGATATTTCCTTTGGCCCTATAGTCTTCCAAGGGATCCGAAATATCTGTTCTCAGATTCCACAGAAATAAGTCTATCAAAGAGATCCACGAAATACAGATGTAACTCTGTGAGATGAATTAACAGAACACTAAGCAGTTTCTCCGAAAGCTTCTTTCCAGATTTCATCAGAGGATATTTCCTTTTTCACCATAGCCCTCTAAGGGCTCCAAATGTCACCTTGCCAATTCCACAAGAACTGTCTTGGCGAAAGCCTTCTTGAGGGGAAAGCTGTAACTCTGTGAGATGATTTCACAGAACACAAAGAAGTTTCTCAGAAAGCTTCTTTCTCTTTGTTATCGGAGGATATTTCCTTTGGCCCTATAGTCTTCCAAGGGATCCGAAATATCTGTTCTCAGATTCCACAGAAATAAGGCTAGCAAAGAGATACACGAAATACTGATGTAACTATGTGAGATGAATTAACAGAACACTAAGCAGTTTTTAAGAAAGCTTCTTTCCAGATTTCATCTGAGGATATTTCCTTTTTCACCGTAGCCCTCTATGGGCTTCCAAATATCACTTTGCCAATTCCACAAGAACTGTCTTAGCGAAAGGCTCCTTGAGGGGAATGCTGTAACTCTGTGAGATGATTTCACAGAACACAAAGAAGTTTCTCAGAAAGCTTCTTTCTCTTTGTTATCGGAGGATATTTCCTTTGGCCCTATAGTCTTCCAAGGGATCTGGAATATCTGTTCTCAGATTCTACAGAAATAAGGCTAGAAAAGAGATCCACGAAATACTGATGTAACTCCGTGAGATGAATTACAGAACACTAAGCAGTTTATCATAAAGCTTCTTTCCAGATTTCATCTGAGGATATTTCCTTTTCCATCATAGCCCTCTATGGGCTTCCAAATATCACTTTGCCAATTCCACAAGAACTGTCTTGGCGTAAGGCTTCTTGAGGGGAAAGCTGTAACTCTGTGAGATGATTTCACAGAACACAAAGAAGTTTCTCAGAAAGCTTCTTTCTCTTTGTTATCGGAGCATATTCCTTTGGCCCTATAGTCTTCCAAGGGATCCGAAATATCTGTTCTCAGATTCCACAGAAATAAGGCTAGCAAAGAGATCCACGAAATACTGATGTAACTCTGTGAGATGAATTAACAGAACACTAAGCAGTTTCTCAGAAAGCTTCTTTCCAGATTTCATCTGAGGATATTTCCTTTTTCACCATAGCCCTCTATGGGCTTCCAAATATCACTTTGCCAATTCCACAAGAACTGTCTTAGCGAAGGGCTTCTTGAGGGGAAAGCTGTAACTCTGTGAGATGATTTCACAGAACACAAAGAAGTTTCTCAGAAAGCTTCTTTCTCTTTGTTATCGGAGCATATTTCCTTTGGCCCTATATTCTTCCAAGGGATCCGAAATATCTGTTCTCAGATTCCACAGAAATAAGGCTAGCAAAGAGATCCACGAAATACAGATGTAACTCTGTGAGATGAATTAACAGAACACTAAGCAGTTTCTCAGAAAGCTTCTTTCCAGATTTCATCTGAGCATATTTCCTTTTTCACCATAGCCCTCTGGGTCTTCCAAATATCACTTTGCCAATTCCACAAGAACTGTCATAGCGAAAGGCTTCTTGAGGGGAAAGCGGTAACTCTGTGAGATGATTTCACAGAACACAAAGAAGTTTCGCAGAATGCTTCTTTCTCTTTGTTATCGGAGGATATTTCCTTTGGCCCTATAGTCTTCCAAGGGATCCGAAATATCTGTTCTCAGATTCCACAGAAATAAGGCTAGCAAAGAGATCCACGAAATACAAATGTAACTCTGTGAGATGAAGTAACAGAACACTAAGCAGTTTCTCAGAAAGCTTCTTTCCAGATTTCATCTGAGGATATTTCCTTTTTCACCATAGCCCTCTATGGGCTTCCAAATATCACTTTGCCAATTCCCCAAGAACTGTCTTAGCGAAAGGCTTCTTGAGGGGAAAGCTGTAACTCTGTGAGATGATTTCACAGAACACAAAGAAGTTTCTCAGAAAGCTTCTTTCTCTTTGTTATCGGAGGATATTTCCTTTGGCCCTATAGTCTTCCAAGGGATCCGAAATATCTGTTCTCAGATTCCACAGAAATAAGTCTATCAAAGAGATCCACGAAATACAGATGTAACTCTGTGAGATGAATTAACAGAACACTAAGCAGTTTCTCCGAAAGCTTCTTTCCAGATTTCATCAGAGGATATTTCCTTTTTCACCATAGCCCTCTAAGGGCTCCAAATGTCACCTTGCCAATTCCACAAGAACTGTCTTGGCGAAAGCCTTCTTGAGGGGAAAGCTGTAACTCTGTGAGATGATTTCACAGAACACAAAGAAGTTTCTCAGAAAGCTTCTTTCTCTTTGTTATCGGAGGATATTTCCTTTGGCCCTATAGTCTTCCAAGGGATCCGAAATATCTGTTCTCAGATTCCACAGAAATAAGGCTAGCAAAGAGATACACGAAATACTGATGTAACTATTTGAGATGAATTAACAGAACACTAAGCAGTTTTTAAGAAAGCTTCTTTCCAGATTTCATCTGAGGATATTTCCTTTTTCACCGTAGCCCTCTATGGGCTTCCAAATACCACTTTGCCAATTCCACAAGAACTGTCTTAGCGAAAGGCTCCTTGAGGGGAATGCTGTAACTCTGTGAGATGATTTCACAGAACACAAAGAAGTTTCTCAGAAAGCTTCTTTCTCTTTGTTATCGGAGGATATTTCCTTTGGCCCTATAGTCTTCCAAGGGATCTGGAATATCTGTTCTCAGATTCCACAGAAATAAGGCTAGCAAAGAGATCCACGAAATACTGATGTAACTCCGTGAGATGAATTACAGAACACTAAGCAGTTTATCATAAAGCTTCTTTCCAGATTTCATCTGAGGATATTTCCTTTTCCATCATAGCCCTCTATGGGCTTCCAAATATCACTTTGCCAATTCCACAAGAACTGTCTTGGCGTAAGGCTTCTTGAGGGGAAAGCTGTAACTCTGTGAGATGATTTCACAGAACACAAAGAAGTTTCTCAGAAAGCTTCTTTCTCTTTGTTATCGGAGCATATTTCTTTGGCCCTATAGTCTTCCAAGGGATCCGAAATATCTGTTCTCAGATTCCACAGAAATAAGGCTAGCAAAGAGATCCACGAAATACTGATGTAACTCTGTGAGATGAATTAACAGAACACTAAGCAGTTTCTCAGAAAGCTTCTTTCCAGATTTCATCTGAGGATATTTCCTTTTTCACCATAGCCCTCTATGGGCTTCCAAATATCACTTTGCCAATTCCACAAGAACTGTCTTAGCGAAGGGCTTCTTGAGGGGAAAGCTGTAACTCTGTGAGATGATTTCACAGAACACAAAGAAGTTTCTCAGAAAGCTTCTTTCTCTTTGTTATCGGAGCATATTTCCTTTGGCCCTATATTCTTCCAAGGGATCCGAAATATCTGTTCTCAGATTCCACAGAAATAAGGCTAGCAAAGAGATCCACGAAATACAGATGTAACTCTGTGAGATGAATTAACAGAACACTAAGCAGTTTCTCAGAAAGCTTCTTTCCAGATTTCATCTGAGCATATTTCCTTTTTCACCATAGCCCTCTGTGTCTTCCAAATATCACTTTGCCAATTCCACAAGAACTGTCATAGCGAAAGGCTTCTTGAGGGGAAAGCTGTAACTCTGTGAGATGATTTCACAGAACACAAAGAAGTTTCGCAGAATGCTTCTTTCTCTTTGTTATCGGAGGATATTTCCTTTGGCCCTATAGTCTTCCAAGGGATCCGAAATATCTGTTCTCAGATTCCACAGAAATAAGGCTAGCAAAGAGATCCACGAAATACAAATGTAACTCTGTGAGATGAAGTAACAGAACACTAAGCAGTTTCTCAGAAAGCTTCTTTCCAGATTTCATCTGAGGATATTTCCTTTTTCACCATAGCCCTCTATGGGCTTCCAAATATCACTTTGCCAATTCCCCAAGAACTGTCTTAGCGAAAGGCTTCTTGAGGGGAAAGCTGTAACTCTGTGAGATGATTTCACAGAACACAAAGAAGTTTCTCAGAAAGCTTCTTTCTCTTTGTTATCGGAGGATATTTCCTTTGGCCCTATAGTCTTCCAAGGGATCCGAAATATCTGTTCTCAGATTCCACAGAAATAAGTCTACCAAAGAGATCCACGAAATACAGATGTAACTCTGTGAGATGAATTAACAGAACACTAAGCAGTTTCTCAGAAAGCTTCTTTCCAGATTTCATCTGAGCATATTTCCTTTTTCACCATAGCCCTCTTTTGGGCTTCCAAATATCACTTTGCCAATTCCACAAGAACTGTCTTAGCGAAAGGCTTCTTGAGGGGAAAGCTGTAACTCTGTGAGATGATTTCACAGAACACAAAGAAGTTTCTCAGAAAGCTTCTTTCTCTTTGTTATCGGAGGATATTTCCTTTGGCCCTATAGTCTTCCCAGGGATCCGAAATATCTGTTCTCAGATTCCACAGAAATAAGGCTAGCAAAGAGATCCACGAAATACAGATGTAAATCTGTGAGATGAATTATCAGAATACTAAGCAGTTTCTCAGAAAGCTTCTTTCCAGATTTCATCTGAGGATATTTCCTTTTTCACCATAGCCCTCTATGGGATTCCAAATATCACTTTGCCAATTCTACAAGAACTGTCTTAGCGAAAGGCTTCTTGAGGGGAAAGCTGTAACTCTGTGAGATGATTTCACAGAACGCAAAGTAGTTTCTCAGAAAGCTTCTTTCTCTTTGTTATCGGAGCATATTTCCTTTGGCCCTATAGTCTTCCAAGGGATCCGAAATATCTGTTCTCAGATTCCACAGAAATAAGGCTAGCAAAGAGATCCACGAAATACAGATGTAACTCTGTGAGATGAATTAACAGAACCCTAAGCAGTTTCTCAGAAAGCTTCTTTCCAGATTTCATCTGAGGATATTTCGTTTTTCATCATAACCCTCTATGGGCTTCCAAATATCACTTTGCCAATTGCACAAGAACTGTCATAGCGAAAGGCTTCTTGAGGGCAAAGTTGTAACTCTGTGAGATGATTTCACAGAACACAAAGAAGTTTCTCAGAAAGCTTCTTTCTCTTTGTTATCGGAGCATATTTCCTTTGGCCCTATAGTCTTCCAAGGGATCCGAAATATCTGTTCTCAGATTGCACAGAAATAAGGCTAGCTAAGAGATCTATGAAAAACAGATGTAACTCTGTGAGATGAATTAACAGAACACTAAGCTGTTTCTCAGAAAGCTTCTTTCCAGATTTCATCTGAGGATATTTCCTTTTTCACCATAGCCCTCTATGGGCTCCAAATGTCACCTTGCCAATTCCACAAGAACTGTCTTGGCGAAAGCCTTCTTGAGGGGAAAGCTGTAACTCTGTGAGATGATTTCACAGAACACAAAGTAGTTTCTCAGAAAGCTTCTTTCTCTTTGTTATCGGAGGATATTTCCTTTGGCCCTATAGTCTTCCAAGGGATCCGAAATATCTGTTCTCAGATTCCACAGAAATAAGGCTAGCAAAGAGATACACGAAATCCTGATGTAACTATGTGAGATGAATTAACAGAACACTAAGCAGTTTTTAAGAAAGCTTCTTTCCAGATTTCATCTGAGGATATTTCCTTTTTCACCGAAGCCCTCTATGGGCTTCCAAATATCACTTTGCCAATTCCACAAGAACTGTCTTAGCGAAAGGCTTCTTGAGGGGAAAGCTGTAACTCTGTGAGATGATTTCACAGAACACAAAGAAGTTTCTCAGAAAGCTTCTTTCTCTTTGTTATCGGAGGATATTTCCTTTGGCCCTATAGTCTTCCAAGGGATCCGGAATATCTGTTCTCAGATTCCAAAGAAATAAGGCTAGCAAAGAGATCCACGAAATACTGATGTAACTCCGTGAGATGAATTACAGAACACTAAGCAGTTTCTCATAAAGCTTCTTTCCAGATTTCATCTGAGGATATTTCCCTTTCCATCATAGCCCTCTATTGGCTTCCAAATATCACTTTGCCAATTCCACAATAACTGTCTTGGCGTAAGGCTTCTTGAGGGGAAAGCTGTAACTCTGTGAGATGATTTCACAGAACACAAAGAAGTTTCTCAGAAAGCTTCTTTCTCTTTGTTATCGGAGCATATTTCTTTGGCCCTATAGTCTTCCAAGGGATCCGAAATATCTGTTCTCAGATTCCACAGAAATAAGTCTAGCAAAGAGATCCACGAAATACTGATGTAACTCTGTGAGATGAATTAACAGAACACTAAGCAGTTTCTCAGAAAGCTTTTTCCAGATTTCATCTGAGCATATTTCCTTTTTCACCATAGCCCTCTAAGGGCTTCCAAATATCACTTTGCCAATTCCACAAGAACTGTCTTAGCGAAGGGCTTCTTGAGGGGAAAGCTGTAACTCTGTGAGATGATTTCACAGAACACAAAGAAGTTTCTCAGAAAGCTTCTTTCTCTTTGTTATCGGAGCACATTTCCTTTGGCCCTATAGTCTTCCAAGGGATCCGAAATATCTGTAATCAGATTCCACAGAAATAAGGCTAGCAAAGAGATCCACGAAATACAGATGTAACTCTGTGAGATGAATTAACAGAACACTAAGCAGTTTCTCAGAAAGCTTCTTTCCAGATTTCATCTGAGCATATTTCCTTTTTCACCATAGCCCTCTTTTGGGCTTCCAAATATCACTTTGCCAATTCCACAAGAACTGTCTTAGCGAAAGGCTTCTTGAGGTGAATGCTGTAACTCTGTGAGATGATTTCACGGAACACAAAGAAGTTTCTCAGAAAACTTCTTTCTCTTTGATATCGGAGGATGTTTCCTTTGGCTCTATAGTCTTCCAAGGGATCCGAAATATCTGTTCTCAGATTCCACAGAAATAAGGCTAGCAAAGAGATCCAGGAAATACAAATTTACTTCTGTGAGATTAATTAACAGAACACTAAGCAGTTTCTCAGAAAGCTTCTTTCCAGATTTCATCTGAGAATATTTCCTTTTTCACCATAGCCCACTGTGGGCTTCCAAATGTCACTTTGCCAATTGCACAAGAACTGTCTTGGGGAAAGGCTTCTTGAGGGGAAAGCTGTAACTCTGTGAGATGATTTCACAGAACACAAAGGAGTTTCTCAGAAAGCTTCTTTCTCTTTGTTATCGGAGGATATTTCCTTTGGCCCTATAGTCTTCCAAGGGATCCGAAATATCTGTTCTCAGATTCCACAGAAATAAGGCTAGCAAAGAGATCCACGAAATAGAAATTTAATTCTGTGAGATTAATTAACAGAACACTAAGCAGTTTCTCAGAAAGCTTCTTTCCAGATTTCATCTGAGGTTATTTCCTTTTTCACCATAGCCCTCTATGGGCTTCCAAATGTCACTTTGCCAATTCCACGAGAACTGTCTTGGGGAAAGGCTTCTTGAGTGGAAAGCCGTAACACTGTGAGATGATTTCACAGAACACAAAGAAGTTTCTCAGAAAGCTTCTTTCTCTTTGTTATCGGAGCATATTTCCTTTGGCCCTATAGTCTTCCAAGGGATCCGAAATATCTGTTCTCAGATTCCACAGAAATAAGGCTAGCAAAGAGATCCACGAAATACAGATGTAACTCTGTGAGATGAATTAACAGAACACTAAGCAGTTTCCCAGAAAGCTTCTTTCCAGATTTCATCTGAGGATATTTCCTTTTTCACCATAGCCCTCTATGGGCTCCAAATGTCACCTTGCCAATTCCACAAGAACAGTCTTGGCGTAAGGCTTCTTGAGGGGAAAGCTGTAACTCTGTGAATGATTTCACAGAACACAAGGAAGTTTCTCAGAAAGATTCTTTCTCTTCGTTATTGGAGCATATTTCCTTTGGCCCTATAGTCTTCCAAGGGATCCGAAATATCTGTTCTCAGATTCCACAGAAATAAGGCTAGCAAAGAGATCCACGACATATTGATGTAACTCTGTGAGATGAATTAACAGAACACTAAGCAGTTTCTCAGAAAACTTCTTTCCAGATTTCATCTGAGGATATTTCCTTTTTCACCATAGCCCTCTATGGGCTTCCAAATATCACTTTGCCAATTCCACAAGAACTGTCTTAGCGAAAGACTTCTTGAGGGGAAAGCTGTAACTCTGTGAGATGATTTCACAGAACGCAAAGTAGTTTCTCAGAAAGCTTCTTTCTCTTTGTTATCGGAGCATATTTCCTTTGGCCCTATAGTCTTCCAAGGGATCCGAAATATCTGTTCTCAGATTCCACAGAAATAAGGCTAGCGAGGAGATCCACGAAATACAGATGTAACTCTGTGAGATGAATTAACAGAACACTAAGCAGTTTCTCAGAAAGCTTCTTTCCAGATTTCATCTGAGGATATTTCCTTTTTCACCATAGCCCTCTATGGGCTCCAAATGTCACCTTGCCAATTCCACAAGAACTGTCTTGGCGAAAGCCCTCTTGAGGGGAAAGCTGTAACTCTGTGAGATGATTTCACAGAACACAAAGTAGTTTCTCAGAAAGCTTCTTTCTCTTTGTTATCGGAGGATATTTCCTTTGGCCCTATAGTCTTCCAAGGGATCCGAAATATCTGTTCTCAGATTCCACAGAAATAAGACTAGCAAAGAGGTACACGAAATCCTGATGTAACTATGTGAGATGAATTAAAAGAACACTAAGCAGTTTTTAAGAAAGCTTCTTTCCAGATTTCATCTGAGGATATTTCCTTTTTCACCGTAGCCCTCTATGGGCTTCCAAATATCACTTTGCCAATTCCACAAGAACTGTCTTAGCGAAAGGCTTCTTGAGGGGAAAGCTGTAACTCTGTGAGATGATTTCACAGAACACAAAGAAGTTTCTCAGAAAGCTTCTTTCTCTTTGTTATCGGAGGATATTTCCTTTGGCCCTATAGTCTTCCAAGGGATCCGGAATATCTGTTCTCAGATTCCACAGAAATAAGGCTAGCGAGGAGATCCACGAAATACAGATGTAACTCTGTGAGATGAATTAACAGAACACTAAGCAGTTTCTCAGAAAGCTTCTTTCCAGATTTCATCTGAGGATATTTCCTTTTTCACCATAGCCCTCTATGGGCTCCAAATGTCACCTTGCCAATTCCACAAGAACTGTCTTGGCGAAAGCCCTCTTGAGGGGAAAGCTGTAACTCTGTGAGATGATTTCACAGAACACAAAGTAGTTTCTCAGAAAGCTTCTTTCTCTTTGTTATCGGAGGATATTTCCTTTGGCCCTATAGTCTTCCAAGGGATCCGAAATATCTGTTCTCAGATTCCACAGAAATAAGACTAGCAAAGAGATACACGAAATCCTGATGTAACTATGTGAGATGAATTAAAAGAACACTAAGCAGTTTTTAAGAAAGCTTCTTTCCAGATTTCATCTGAGGATATTTCCTTTTTCACCGTAGCCCTCTATGGGCTTCCAAATATCACTTTGCCAATTCCACAAGAACTGTCTTAGCGAAAGGCTTCTTGAGGGGAAAGCTGTAACTCTGTGAGATGATTTCACAGAACACAAAGAAGTTTCTCAGAAAGCTTCTTTCTCTTTGTTATCGGAGGATATTTCCTTTGGCCCTATAGTCTTCCAAGGGATCCGGAATATCTGTTCTCAGATTCCACAGAAATAAGGCTAGCAAAGAGATCCACGAAATACAGATGTAGCTCTGTGAGATGAATTAACAGAACACTAAGCAGTTTCTCAGAAAGCTTCTTTCCAGATTTCATCTGAGGATATTTCCTTTTTCACCATAGCCCTTTCTTGGGCTTCCAAATATCACTTTGCCAATTCTACAAGAACTGCCTTAGCGGAAGGCTTCTTGAGTGGAAAGCCGTAACACTGTGAGATGATTTCACAGAACACAAAGAAGTTTCTCAGAAAGCTTCTTTCTCTTTGTTATCGGAGCATATTTCCTTTGGCCCTATAGTCTTCCAAGGGATCCGAAATATCTGTTCTCAGATTCCACAGAAATAAGGCTAGCAAAGAGATCCACGAAATACAGATGTAACTCTGTGAGATGAATTAACAGAACACTAAGCAGTTTCCCAGAAAGCTTCTTTCCAGATTTCATCTGAGGATATTTCCTTTTTCACCATAGCCCTCTCTGGGCTCCAAATGTCACCTTGCCAATTCCACAAGAACTGTCTTGGCGTAAGGCTTCTTGAGGGGAAAGCTGTAACTCTGTGAATGATTTCACAGAACACAAGGAAGTTTCTCAGAAAGCTTCTTTCTCTTTGTTATCGGAGCATATTTCCTTTGGCACTATAGTCTTCCAAGGGATCCGAAATATCTGTTCTCAGATTCCACAGAAATAAGGCTAGCAAAGAGAACCACGAAACACTGATGTAACTCTGTGAGATGAATTAACAGAACACTAAGCAGTTTCTCAGAAAACTTCTTTCCAGATTTCATCTGAGGATATTTCCTTTTTCACCATAGCCCTCTATGGGCTTCCAAATATCACTTTGCCAATTCCACAAGAACTGTCTTAGCGAAAGGCTTCTTGAGGGGAAAGCTGTAACTCGGTGAGATGATTTCACAGAACACAAAGAAGTTTCTCAGAAAGCTTCTTTCTCTTTGTTATCGGAGCATATTTCCTTTGGCCCTATAGTCTTCCAAGGGATCCGAAATATCTGTTCTCAGATTCCACAGAAATAAGGCTAGCAAAGAGATCCACGAAATACTGATGTAACCCTGTGAGATGAATTAACAGAACACTAAGCAGTTTCTCATAAAGCTTCTTTCCAGATTTCATCTGAGGATATTTCCTATTCCATCATAGCCCTCTATGGGCTTCCAAATATCACTTTGCCAATTCCACAAGAACTGTCATAGCGAAAGGCTTCTCGAGGGGAAAGCTGTAACTCTGTGAGATGATTTCACAGAACACAAAGAAGTTTCTCAGAAAGCTTCTTTCTCTTTGTTATCGGAGCACATTTCCTTTGGCCCTATAGTCTTCCAAGGGATCCGAAATATCTGTTCTCAGATTCCACAGAAATAAGGCTAGCAAAGAGATCCACGAAATACAGATGTAACTCTGTGAGATGAATTAACAGAACACTAAGCAGTTTCTCAGAAAGCTTCTTCCCAGATTTCATCTGAGGATATTTCCTTTTTCACCATAGCCCTCTATGGGCTCCAAATGTCACCTTGCCAATTCCACAAGAACTGTCTTGGCGAAAGCCTTCTTGAGGGGAAAGCTGTAACTCTGTGAGATGATTTCACAGAACACAAAGAAGTTTCTCAGAAAGCTTCTTTCTCTTTGTTATCGGAGGATATTTCCTTTGGCCCTATAGTCTTCCAAGGGATCCGAAATATCTGTTCTCAGATTCCATAGAAATAAGGCTAGCAAAGAGATACACGAAATACTGATGTAACTATGTGAGATGAATTAACAGAACACTAAGCAGTTTTTAAGAAAGCTTCTTTCCAGATTTCATCTGAGGATATTTCCTTTTTCACCGTAGCCCTCTATGGGCTTCCAAATATCACTTTGCCAATTCCACAAGAACTGTCTTAGCGAAAGGCTCCTTGAGGGGAAAGCTGTAACTCTGTGAGATGATTTCACAGAACACAAAGAAGTTTCTCAGAAAGCTTCTTTCTCGTTGTTATCGGAGGATATTTCCTTTGGCCCTATAGTCTTCCAAGGGATCTGGAATATCTGTTCTCAGATTCCACAGAAATAAGGCTAGCAAAGAGATCCACGAAATACTGATGTAACTCCGTGAGATGAATTACAGAACACTAAGCAGTTTCTCATAAAGCTTCTTTCCAGATTTCATCTGAGGATATTTCCTTTTCCATCATAGCCCTCTATGGGCTTCCAAATATCACGTTGCCAATTCCACAAGAACTGTCTTGGCGTAAGGCTTCTTGAGGGGAAAGCTGTAACTCTGTGAGATGATTTCACAGAACACAAAGAAGTTTCTCAGAAAGCTTCTTTCTCTTTGTTATCGGAGCATATTTCTTTGGCCCTATAGTCTTCCAAGGGATCCGAAATATCTGTTCTCAGATTCCACAGAAATAAGGCTAGCAAAGAGATCCACGAAATACTGATGTAACTCTGTGAGATGAATTAACAGAACACTAAGCAGTTTCTCAGAAAGCTTCTTTCCAGATTTCATCTGAGGATATTTCCTTTTTCACCATAGCCCTCTATGGGCTTCCAAATATCACTTTGCCAATTCCTAAGAACTGTCTTAGCGAAGGGCTTCTTGAGGGGAAAGCTGTAACTCTGTGAGATGATTTCACAGAACACAAAGAAGTTTCTCAGAAAGCTTCTTTCTCTTTGTTATCGGAGCATATTTCCTTTGGCCCTATAGTCTTCCAAGGGATCCGAAATATCTGTTATCAGATTCCACAGAAATAAGGCTAGCAAAGAGATCCACGAAATACAGATGTAACTCTGTGAGATGAATTAACAGAACACTAAGCAGTTTCTCAGAAAGCTTCTTTCCAGATTTCATCTGAGGATATTTACTTTTTCACCATAGCCCTCTAGGGTCTTCCAAATATCACTTTGCCAATTTCACAAGAACTGTCATAGCGAAAGGTTTCTAGAGGGGAAAGCTGTAACTCTGTGAGATGATTTCACAGAACACAAAGAAGTTTCGCAGAATGCTTCTTTCTCTTTGTTATCGGAGGATATTTCCTTTGGCCCTATAGTCTTCCAAGGGATCCGAAATATCTGTTCTCAGATTCCACAGAAATAAGGCTAGCAAGGAGATCCACGAAATACAGATGTAACTCTGTGAGATGAATTAACAGAACACTAAGCAGTTTCTCAGAAAGCTTCTTTCCAGATTTCATCTGAGGATATTTCCTTTTTCACCATAGCCCTCTATGGGTTTCCAAATATCACTTTGCCAATTCCCCAAGAACTGTCTTAGCGAAAGGCTTCTTGAGGGGAAATCTGTAACTCTGTGAGATGATTTCACAGAACACAAAGAAGTTTCTCAGAAAGCTTCTTTCTCTTTGTTATCGGAGGATATTTCCTTTGGCCCTATAGTCTTCCAAGGGATCCGAAATATCTGTTCTCAGATTCCACAGAAATAAGGCTAGCAAGGAGATCCACGAAATACAGATGTAACTCTGTGAGATGAATTAACAGAACACTAAGCAGTTTCTCAGAAAGCTTCTTTCCAGATTTCATCTGAGGATATTTCCTTTTTCACCATAGCCCTCTATGGGTTTCCAAATATCACTTTGCCAATTCCCCAAGAACTGTCTTAGCGAAAGGCTTCTTGAGGGGAAAGCTGTAACTCTGTGAGATGATTTCACAGAACACAAAGAAGTTTCTCAGAAAGCTTCTTTCTCTTTGTTATCGGAGGATATTTCCTTTGGCCCTATAGTCTTCCAAGGGATCCGAAATATCTGTTCTCAGATTCCACAGAAATAAGTCTATCAAAGAGATCCACGAAATACAGATGTAACTCTGTGAGATGAATTAACAGAACACTAAGCAGTTTCTCAGAAAGCTTCTTTCCAGATTTCATCAGAGGATATTTCCTTTTTCACCATAGCCCTCTAAGGGCTCCAAATGTCACCTTGCCAATTCCACAAGAACTGTCTTGGCGAAAGCCTTCTTGAGGGGAAAGCTGTAACTCTGTGAGATGATTTCACAGAACACAAAGAAGTTTCTCAGAAAGCTTCTTTCTCTTTGTTATCGGAGGATATTTCCTTTGGCCCTATAGTCTTCCAAGGGATCCGAAATATCTGTTCTCAGATTCCACAGAAATAAGTCTATCAAAGAGATCCACGAAATACAGATGTAACTATGTGAGATGAATTAACAGAACACTAAGCAGTTTCTCAGAAAGCTTCTTTCCAGATTTCATCTGAGGATATTTCCTTTTTCACCATAGCCCTCTTTTGGGCTTCCAAATATCACTTTGCCAATTCCACAAGAACTGTCTTAGCGAAAGGCTTCTTGAGGGGAAAGCTGTAACTCTGTGAGATGATTTCACAGAACACAAAGAAGTTTCTCAGAAAGCTTCTTTCTCTTTGTTATCGGAGGATATTTCCTTTGGCCCTATAGTCTTCCAAGGGATCCGAAATATCTGTTCTCAGATTCCACAGAAATAAGGCTAGCAAAGAGATCCACGAAATACAGATGTAAATCTGTGAGATGAATTATCAGAATACTAAGCAGTTTCTCAGAAAGCTTCTTTCCAGATTTCATCTGAGGATATTTCCTTTTTCACCATAGCCCTCTATGGGATTCCAAATATCACTTTGCCAATTCTACAAGAACTGTCTTAGCGAAAGGCTTCTTGAGGGGAAAGCTGTAACTCTGTGAGATGATTTCACAGAACGCAAAGTAGTTTCTCAGAAAGCTTCTTTCTCTTTGTTATCGGAGCATATTTCCTTTGGCCCTATATTCTTCCAAGGGATCCGAAATATCTGTTCTCAGATTCCACAGAAATAAGGCTAGCAAAGAGATCCACGAAATACAGATGTAACTCTGTGAGATGAATTAACAGAACCCTAAGCAGTTTCTCAGAAAGCTTCTTTCCAGATTTCATCTGAGGATATTTCGTTTTTCACCATAACCCTCTATGGGCTTCCAAATATCACTTTGCCAATTGCACAAGAACTGTCTTAGCGAAAGGCTTCTTGAGGGCAAAGCTGTAACTCTGTGAGATGATTTCACAGAACACAAAGAAGTTTCTCAGAAAGCTTCTTTCTCTTTGTTATCGGAGCATATTTCCTTTGGCCCTATAGTCTTCCAAGGGATCCGAAATATCTGTTCTCAGATTGCACAGAAATAAGGCTAGCTAAGAGATCTATGAAAAACAGATGTAACTCTGTGAGATGAATTAACAGAACACTAAGCTGTTTCTCAGAAAGCTTCTTTCCAGATTTCATCTGAGGATATTTCCTTTTTCACCATTGCCCTCTATGGGCTCCAAATGTCACCTTGCCAATTCCACAAGAACTGTCTTGGCGAAAGCCTTCTTGAGGGGAAAGCTGTAACTCTGTGAGATGATTTCACAGAACACAAAGTAGTTTCTCAGAAAGCTTCTTTCTCTTTGTTATCGGAGGATATTTCCTTTGGCCCTATAGTCTTCCAAGGGATCCGAAATATCTGTTCTCAGATTCCACAGAAATAAGGCTAGCAAAGAGATACACGAAATCCTGATGTAACTATGTGAGATGAATTAACAGAACACTAAGCAGTTTTTAAGAAAGCTTCTTTCCAGATTTCATCTGAGGATATTTCCTTTTTCACCGAAGCCCTCTATGGGCTTCCAAATATCACTTTGCCAATTCCACAAGAACTGTCTTAGCGAAAGGCTTCTTGAGGGGAAAGCTGTAACTCTGTGAGATGATTTCACAGAACACAAAGAAGTTTCTCAGAAAGCTTCTTTCTCTTTGTTATCGGAGGATATTTCCTTTGGCCCTATAGTCTTCCAAGGGATCCGGAATATCTGTTCTCAGATTCCAAAGAAATAAGGCTAGCAAAGAGATCCACGAAATACTGATGTAACTCCGTGAGATGAATTACAGAACACTAAGCAGTTTCTCATAAAGCTTCTTTCCAGATTTCATCTGAGGATATTTCCCTTTCCATCATAGCCCTCTATTGGCTTCCAAATATCACTTTGCCAATTCCACAATAACTGTCTTGGCGTAAGGCTTCTTGAGGGGAAAGCTGTAACTCTGTGAGATGATTTCACAGAACACAAAGAAGTTTCTCAGAAAGCTTCTTTCTCTTTGTTATCGGAGCATATTTCTTTGGCCCTATAGTCTTCCAAGGGATCCGAAATATCTGTTCTCAGATTCCACAGAAATAAGTCTAGCAAAGAGATCCACGAAACACTGATGTAACTCTGTGAGATGAATTAACAGAACACTAAGCAGTTTCTCAGAAAGCTTTTTCCAGATTTCATCTGAGCATATTTCCTTTTTCACCATAGCCCTCTAAGGGCTTCCAAATATCACTTTGCCAATTCCACAAGAACTGTCTTAGCGAAGGGCTTCTTGAGGGGAAAGCTGTAACTCTGTGAGATGATTTCACAGAACACAAAGAAGTTTCTCAGAAAGCTTCTTTCTCTTTGTTATCGGAGCACATTTCCTTTGGCCCTATAGTCTTCCAAGGGATCCGAAATATCTGTAATCAGATTCCACAGAAATAAGGCTAGCAAAGAGATCCACGAAATACAGATGTAACTCTGTGAGATGAATTAACAGAACACTAAGCAGTTTCTCAGAAAGCTTCTTTCCAGATTTCATCTGAGCATATTTCCTTTTTCACCATAGCCCTCTTTTGGGCTTCCAAATATCACTTTGCCAATTCCACAAGAACTGTCTTAGCGAAAGGCTTCTTGAGGCGAATGCTGTAACTCTGTGAGATGATTTCACGGAACACAAAGAAGTTTCTCAGAAAACTTCTTTCTCTTTGATATCGGAGGATGTTTCCTTTGGCTCTATAGTCTTCCAAGGGATCCGAAATATCTGTTCTCAGATTCCACAGAAATAAGGCTAGCAAAGAGATCCAGGAAATACAAATTTACTTCTGTGAGATTAATTAACAGAACACTAAGCAGTTTCTCAGAAAGCTTCTTTCCAGATTTCATCTGAGAATATTTCCTTTTTCACCATAGCCCACTGTGGGCTTCCAAATGTCACTTTGCCAATTGCACAAGAACTGTCTTGGGGAAAGGCTTCTTGAGGGGAAGGCTGTAACTCTGTGAGATGATTTCACAGAACACAAAGGAGTTTCTCAGAAAGCTTCTTTCTCTTTGTTATCGGAGGATATTTCCTTTGGCCCTATAGTCTTCCAAGGGATCCGAAATATCTGTTCTCAGATTCCACAGAAATAAGGCTAGCAAAGAGATCCACGAAATAGAAATTTAATTCTGTGAGATTAATTAACAGAACACTAAGCAGTTTCTCAGAAAGCTTCTTTCCAGATTTCATCTGAGGTTATTTCCTTTTTCACCATAGCCCTCTATGGGCTTCCAAATGTCACTTTGCCAATTCCACGAGAACTGTCTTGGGGAAAGGCTTCTTGAGTGGAAAGCCGTAACACTGTGAGATGATTTCACAGAACACAAAGAAGTTTCTCAGAAAGCTTCTTTCTCTTTGTTATCGGAGCATATTTCCTTTGGCCCTATAGTCTTCCAAGGGATCCGAAATATCTGTTCTCAGATTCCACAGAAATAAGGCTAGCAAAGAGATCCACGAAATACAGATGTAACTCTGTGAGATGAATTAACAGAACACTAAGCAGTTTCCCAGAAAGCTTCTTTCCAGATTTCATCTGAGGATATTTCCTTTTTCACCATAGCCCTCTATGGGCTCCAAATGTCACCTTGCCAATTCCACAAGAACAGTCTTGGCGTAAGGCTTCTTGAGGGGAAAGCTGTAACTCTGTGAATGATTTCACAGAACACAAGGAAGTTTCTCAGAAAGATTCTTTCTCTTCGTTATCGGAGCATATTTCCTTTGGCCCTATAGTCTTCCAAGGGATCCGAAATATCTGTTCTCAGATTCCACAGAAATAAGGCTAGCAAAGAGATCCACGAAATATTGATGTAACTCTGTGAGATGAATTAACAGAACACTAAGCAGTTTCTCAGAAAACTTCTTTCCAGATTTCATCTGAGGATATTTCCTTTTTCACCATAGCCCTCTATGGGCTTCCAAATATCACTTTGCCAATTCCACAAGAACTGTCTTAGCGAAAGGCTTCTTGAGGGGAAAGCTGTAACTCTGTGAGATGATTTCACAGAACGCAAAGTAGTTTCTCAGAAAGCTTCTTTCTCTTTGTTATCGGAGCATATTTCCTTTGGCCCTATAGTCTTCCAAGGGATCCGAAATATCTGTTCTCAGATTCCACAGAAATAAGGCTAGCAAAGAGATCCACGAAATACAGATGTAACTCTGTGAGATGAATTAACAGAACACTAAGCAGTTTCTCAGAAAGCTTCTTTCCAGATTTCATCTGAGGATATTTCGTTTTTCAC
The DNA here is from genome assembly GCF_043159975.1 of Macaca nemestrina. Lineage (NCBI taxonomy): Eukaryota > Metazoa > Chordata > Mammalia > Primates > Cercopithecidae > Macaca > Macaca nemestrina. The sequence goes on along the minus strand of NC_092137.1, from coordinate 89,535,972 downwards.
CATAACCCTCTATGGGCTTCCAAATATCACTTTGCCAATTGCACAAGAACTGTCTTAGCGAAAGGCTTCTTGAGGGCAAAGCTGTAACTCTGTGAGATGATTTCACAGAACACAAAGAAGTTTCTCAGAAAGCTTCTTTCTCTTTGTTATCGGAGCATATTTCCTTTGGCCCTATAGTCTTCCAAGGGATCCGAAATATCTGTTCTCAGATTGCACAGAAATAAGGCTAGCTAAGAGATCTATGAAAAACAGATGTAACTCTGTGAGATGAATTAACAGAACACTAAGCTGTTTCTCAGAAAGCTTCTTTCCAGATTTCATCTGAGGATATTTCCTTTTTCACCATAGCCCTCTATGGGCTCCAAATGTCACCTTGCCAATTCCACAAGAACTGTCTTGGCGAAAGCCTTCTTGAGGGGAAAGCTGTAACTCTGTGAGATGATTTCACAGAACACAAAGTAGTTTCTCAGAAAGCTTCTTTCTCTTTGTTATCGGAGGATATTTCCTTTGGCCCTATAGTCTTCCAAGGGATCCGAAATATCTGTTCTCAGATTCCACAGAAATAAGGCTAGCAAAGAGATACACGAAATCCTGATGTAACTATGTGAGATGAATTAACAGAACACTAAGCAGTTTTTAAGAAAGCTTCTTTCCAGATTTCATCTGAGGATATTTCCTTTTTCACCGTAGCCCTCTATGGGCTTCCAAATATCACTTTGCCAATTCCACAAGAACTGTCTTAGCGAAAGGCTTCTTGAGGGGAAAGCTGTAACTCTGTGAGATGATTTCACAGAACACAAAGAAGTTTCTCAGAAAGCTTCTTTCTCTTTGTTATCGGAGGATATTTCCTTTGGCCCTATAGTCTTCCAAGGGATCCGGAATATCTGTTCTCAGATTCCACAGAAATAAGGCTAGCAAAGAGATCCACGAAATACTGATGTAACTCCGTGAGATGAATTACAGAACACTAAGCAGTTTCTCATAAAGCTTCTTTCCAGATTTCATCTGAGGATATTTCCTTTTCCATCATAGCCCTCTATGGGCTTCCAAATATCACTTTGCCAATTCCACAATAACTGTCTTGGCGTAAGGCTTCTTGAGGGGAAAGCTGTAACTCTGTGAGATGATTTCACAGAACACAAAGAAGTTTCTCAGAAAGCTTCTTTCTCTTTGTTATCGGAGCATATTTCTTTGGCCCTATAGTCTTCCAAGGGATCCGAAATATCTGTTCTCAGATTCCACAGAAATAAGGCTAGCAAAGAGATCCACGAAATACTGATGTAACTCTGTGAGATGAATTAACAGAACACTAAGCAGTTTCTCAGAAAGCTTCTTTCCAGATTTCATCTGAGCATATTTCCTTTTTCACCATAGCCCTCTAAGGGCTTCCAAATATCACTTTGCCAATTCCACAAGAACTGTCTTAGCGAAGGGCTTCTTGAGGGGAAAGCTGTAACTCTGTGAGATGATTTCACAGAACACAAAGAAGTTTCTCAGAAAGCTTCTTTCTCTTTGTTATCGGAACACATTTCCTTTGGCCCTATAGTCTTCCAAGGGATCCGAAATATCTGTTCTCAGATTCCACAGAAATAAGGCTAGCAAAGAGATCCACGAAATACAGATGTAACTCTGTGAGATGAATTAACAGAACACTAAGCAGTTTCTCAGAAAGCTTCTTTCCAGATTTCATCTGAGCATATTTCCTTTTTCACCATAGCCCTCTTTTGGGCTTCCAAATATCACTTTGCCAATTCCACAAGAACTGTCTTAGCGAAAGGCTTCTTGAGGCGAATGCTGTAACTCTGTGAGATGATTTCACGGAACACAAAGAAGTTTCTCAGAAAACTTCTTTCTCTTTGTTATCGGAGGATATTTCCTTTGGCTCTATAGTCTTCCAAGGGATCCGAAATATCTGTTCTCAGATTCCACAGAAATAAGGCTAGCAAAGAGATCCACGAAAAACAGATGTAACTCTGTGAGATGAATTATCAGAACACTAAGCAGTTTCTCAGAAAGCTTCTTTCCAGATTTCATCTGAGGATATTTTCTTTTTCACCATAGCCCTCTATGGGCTTCCAAATATCACTTTGCCAATTCCACAAGAACTGTCTTAGCGAAAGGCTTCTTGCGGGGAAAGCTGTATCTTTGTGAGATCATTTCACAGAACACAAAGAAGTTTCTCAGAAAGCTTCTTTCTCTTTGTTATCGGAGCATATTTCCTTTGGCCCTATAGTCTTCCAAGGGATCCGAAATATCTGTTCTCAGACTCCACAGAAATAAGGCTAGCAAAGAGATCCACGAAATACAGATGTAACTCTGTGAGATGAATTATCAGAACACTAAGCAGTTTCTCAGAAAGCTTCTTTCCAGATAACATCAGAGGATATTTCCTTTTTCACCATAGCCCTCTATGGGCTTCCAAATATCACCTTGCCAATTCCACAAGAACTGTCTTAGCGAAAGGCTTCTTGAGGGGAAAACTGTAACTCTGTGAGATGATTTCACAGAACACAAAGAAGTTTCTCGGAAAGGTTCTTTCTCTTTGTTATCGGAGGATATTTCCTTTGGCCCTATAGTCTTCCAAGGGATCCGAAATATCTGTTCTCAGATTCCACAGAAATAAGGCTAGCAAAGAGATCCACGAAATACAAATTTACTTCTGTGAGATTAATTAACAGAACACTAAGCAGTTTCTCAGAAAGCTTCTTTCCAGATTTCATCTGAGGATATTTCCTTTTTCACCATAGCCCACTGTGGGCTTCCAAATGTCACTTTGCCAATTGCACAAGAACTGTCTTGGGGAAAGGCTTCTTGAGGGGAAAGCTGTAACTCTGTGAGATGATTTCACAGAACACAAAGGAGTTTCTCAGAAAGCTTCTTTCTCTTTGTTATCGGAGGATATTTCCTTTGGCCCTATAGTCTTCCAAGGGATCCGAAATATCTGTTCTCAGATTCCACAGAAATAAGGCTAGCAAAGAGATCCACGAAATAGAAATTTAATTCTGTGAGATGAATTAACAGAACACTAAGCAGTTTCTCAGAAAGCTTCTTTCCAGATTTCATCTGAGGATATTTCCTTTTTCACGATAGCCCTCTATGGGCTTCCAAATGTCACTTTGCCAATTCCACGAGAACTGTCTTGGGGAAAGGCTTCTTGAGGGGAAAGCTGTAATTCTGTGAGATGATTTCACAGAACACAAAGGAGTTTCTCAGAAAGCTTCTTTCTCTTTGTTATCGGAGGATATTTCCTTTGGCCCTATAGTCTTCCAAGGGATCCGAAATATCTGTTCTCAGATTCCACAGAAATAAGGCTAGCAAAGAGATCCACGAAATACAGATGTAACTCTGTGAGATGAATTAACAGAACACTAAGCAGTTTCTCAGAAAGCTTCTTTCCAGATTTCATCTGAGGATATTTCCTTTTTCACCATAGCCCTTTCTTGGGCTTCCAAATATCACTTTGCCAATTCTACAAGAACTGCCTTAGCGGAAGGCTTCTTGAGTGGAAAGCCGTAACACTGTGAGATGATTTCACAGAACACAAAGAAGTTTCTCAGAAAGCTTCTTTCTCTTTGTTATCGGAGCATATTTCCTTTGGCCCTATAGTCTTCCAAGGGATCCGAAATATCTGTTCTCAGATTCCACAGAAATAAGGCTAGCAAAGAGATCCACGAAATACAGATGTAACTCTGTGAGATGAATTAACAGAACACTAAGCAGTTTCCCAGAAAGCTTCTTTCCAGATTTCATCTGAGGATATTTCCTTTTTCACCATAGCCCTCTATGGGCTCCAAATGTCACCTTGCCAATTCCACAAGAACAGTCTTGGCGTAAGGCTTCTTGAGGGGAAAGCTGTAACTCTGTGAATGATTTCACAGAACACAAGGAAGTTTCTCAGAAAGATTCTTTCTCTTCGTTATCGGAGCATATTTCCTTTGGCCCTATAGTCTTCCAAGGGATCCGAAATATCTGTTCTCAGATTCCACAGAAATAAGGCTAGCAAAGAGATCCACGAAATATTGATGTAACTCTGTGAGATGAATTAACAGAACACTAAGCAGTTTCTCAGAAAACTTCTTTCCAGATTTCATCTGAGGATATTTCCTTTTTCACCATAGCCCTCTATGGGCTTCCAAATATCACTTTGCCAATTCCACAAGAACTGTCTTAGCGAAAGGCTTCTTGAGGGGAAAGCTGAAACTCTGTGAGATGATTTCACAGAACACAAAGAAGTTTCTCAGAAAGCTTCTTTCTCTTTGTTATCGGAGCATATTTCCTTTGGCCCTATAGTCTTCCAAGGGATCCGAAATATCTGTTCTCAGATTCCACAGAAATAAGGCTAGCAAAGAGATCCACGAAATACTGATGTAACCCTGTGAGATGAATTAACAGAACACTAAGCAGTTTCTCAGAAAGCTTCTTTCCAGATTTCATCTGAGGATATTTCCTTTTCCATCATAGCCCTCTATGGGCTTCCAAATATCACTTTGCCAATTCCACAAGAACTGTCATAGCGAAAGGCTTCTCGAGGGGAAAGCTGTAACTCTGTGAGATGATTTCACAGAACACAAAGAAGTTTCTCAGAAAGCTTCTTTCTCTTTGTCATTGGAGCACATTTCCTTTGGCCCTATAGTCTTCCAAGGGATCCGAAATATCTGTTCTCAGATTCCACAGAAATAAGGCTAGCAAGGAGATCCACGAAATACAGATGTAACTCTGTGAGATGAATTAACAGAACACTAAGCAGTTTCTCAGAAAGCTTCTTCCCAGATTTCATCTGAGGATATTTCCTTTTTCACCATAGCCCTCTAGGGTCTTCCAAATATCACTTTGCCAATTCCACAAGAACTGTCATAGCGAAAGGCTTCTTGAGGGGAAAGCTGTAACTCTGTGAGATGATTTCACAGAACACAAAGAAGTTTCTCAGAAAGCTTCTTTCTCTTTGTTATCGGAGGATATTTCCTTTGGCCCTATAGTCTTCCAAGGGATCCGAAATATCTGTTCTCAGATTCCACAGAAATAAGGCTAGCAAGGAGATCCACGAAATAGAGATGTAACCCTGTGAAATGAATTAACAGAACACTAAGCAGTTTCTCAGAAAGCTTCTTTCCAGATTACATCTGAGGATATTTCCTTTTTCACCATAGCCCTCTATGGGCTTCCAAATATCACTTTGCCAATTCCCCAAGAACTGTCTTAGCGAAAGGCTTCTTGAGGGGAAAGCTGTAACTCTGGGAGATGATTTCACAGAACCCAAAGAAGTTTCTCAGAAAGTTTCTTTCTCTTTGTTATCGGAGCATATTTCCTTTGGCCCTATAGTCTTCCAAGGGATCCGAAATATCTGTTCTCAGATTCCACAGAAATAAGGCTAGCAAAGAGATCCACTATATACTGATGTAACCCTGTGAGATGAATTAACAGAACACTAAGCAGTTTCTCATAAAGCTTCTTTCCAGATTTCATCTGAGGATATTTCCTTTTCCATCATAGCCCTCTATGGGCTTCCAAATATCACTTTGCCAATTCCACAAGAACTGTCATAGCGAAAGGCTTCTCGAGGGGAAAGCTGTAACTCTGTGAGATGATTTCACAGAACACAAAGAAGTTTCTCAGAAAGCTTCTTTCTCTTTGTTATTGGAGCACATTTCCTTTGGCCCTATAGTCTTCCAAGGGATTCGAAATATCTGTTCTCAGATGCCACAGAAATAAGGCTAGCAAAGAGATCCACGAAATACAGATGTAACTCTGTGAGATGAATTAACAGAACACTAAGCAGTTTCTCAGAAAGCTTCTTCCCAGATTTCATCTGAGGATATTTCCTTTTTCACCATAGCCCTCTAGGGTCTTCCAAATATCACTTTGCCAATTCCACAAGAACTATCATAGCGAAAGGCTTCTTGAGGGGAAAGCTGTAACTCTGTGAGATGATTTCACAGAACACAAAGAAGTTTCTCAGAAAGCTTCTTTCTCTTTGTTATCGGAGGATATTTCCTTTGGCCCTATAGTCTTCCAAGGGATCCGAAATATCTGTTCTCAGATTCCACAGAAATAAGGCTAGCAAGGAGATCCACGAAATAGAGATGTAACTCTGTGAAATGAATTAACAGAACACTAAGCAGTTTCTCAGAAAGCTTCTTTCCAGATTACATCTGAGGATATTTCCTTTTTCACCATAGCCCTCTATGGGCTTCCAAATATCACTTTGCCAATTCCCCAAGAACTGTCTTAGCCAAAGGCTTCTTGAGGGGAAAGCTGTAACTCTGGGAGATGATTTCACAGAACCCAAAGAAGTTTCTCAGAAAGCTTCTTTCTCTTTGTTATCGGAGGATATTTCCTTTGGCCCTATAGTCTTCCAAGGGATCCGAAATATCTGTTCTCAGATTCCACAGAAATAAGGCTACCAAAGAGATCCACGAAATACAGATGTAAATCTGTGAAATGAATTAACAGAACACTAAGCAGTTTCTCAGAAAGCTTCTTTCCAGATTACATCTGAGGATATTTCCTTTTTCACCATAGCCCTCTATGGGCTTCCAAATATCACTTTGCCAATTCCCCAAGAACTGTCTTAGCCAAAGGCTTCTTTAGGGGAAAGCTGTAACTCTGGGAGATGATTTCACAGAACCCAAAGAAGTTTCTCAGAAAGCTTCTTTCTCTTTGTTATCGGAGGATATTTCCTTTGGCCCTATAGTCTTCCAAGGGATCCGAAATATCTGTTCTCAGATTCCACAGAAATAAGGCTACCAAAGAGATCCACGAAATACAGATGTAAATCTTTGAGATGAATTAACAGAACACTAAGCAGTTTCTCAGAAATCTTCTTTCCAGATTTCATCTGAGCATATTTCCTTTTTCACCATAGCCCTCTTTTGGGCTTCCAAATATCACTTTGCCAATTCCACAAGAACTGTCTTAGCGAAAGGCTTCTTGAGGGGAAAGCTGTAACTCTGTGAGATGATTTCACAGAACACAAAGAAGTTTCTCAGAAAGCTTCCTTCTCTTTGTTATCGGAGGATATTTCCTTGGGTCTATAGTGTTCCAAGGGATCCGAAATATCTGTTCTCAGATTCCACAGAAATAGGCTAGTAAAGAGATCCACGAAATACAGATGTAACTCTGTGAGATGAATTATCAGAACACTAAGCAGTTTCTCAGAAAGCTTCTTTCCAGATTTCATCTGAGGATATTTCCTTTTTCACCATAGCCCTCTATGGGCTTCCAAATATCACTTTGCCAATTCTAGAAGAACTGTCTTAGCGAAAGGCTTCTTGAGGGGAAAGCTGTAACTCTCTGAGATGATTTCACAGAACACAAAGAAGTTTCTCAGAAAGCTTCTTTCTCTTTGTTATCAGAGGATATTTCCTTTGGCCCTATAGTCTTCCAAGGGATCCGAAATATCTGTTCTCAGATTCCACAGAAATAAGGCTAGCAAGGAGATCCACGAAATAGAGATGTAACCCTGTGAAATGAATTAACAGAACACTAAGCAGTTTCTCAGAAAGCTTCTTTCCAGATTACATCTGAGGATATTTCCTTTTTCACCATAGCCCTCTATGGGCTTCCAAATATCACTTTGCCAATTCCCCAAGAACTGTCTTAGCGAAAGGCTTCTTGAGGGGAAAGCTGTAACTCTGGGAGATGATTTCACAGAACCCAAAGAAGTTTCTCAGAAAGCTTCTTTCTCTTTGTTATCGGAGCATATTTCCTTTGGCCCTATAGTCTTCCAAGGGATCCGAAATATCTGTTCTCAGATTCCACAGAAATAAGGCTAGCAAAGAGATCCACTATATACTGATGTAACCCTGTGAGATGAATTAACAGAACACTAAGCAGTTTCTCATAAAGCTTCTTTCCAGATTTCATCTGAGGATATTTCCTTTTCCATCATAGCCCTCTATGGGCTTCCAAATATCACTTTGCCAATTCCACAAGAACTGTCATAGCGAAAGGCTTCTCGAGGGGAAAGCTGTAACTCTGTGAGATGATTTCACAGAACACAAAGAAGTTTCTCAGAAAGCTTCTTTCTCTTTGTTATTGGAGCACATTTCCTTTGGCCCTATAGTCTTCCAAGGGATCCGAAATATCTGTTCTCAGATTCCACAGAAATAAGGCTAGCAAAGAGATCCACGAAATACAGATGTAACTCTGTGAGATGAATTAACAGAACACTAAGCAGTTTCTCAGAAAGCTTCTTCCCAGATTTCATCTGAGGATATTTCCTTTTTCACCATAGCCCTCTAGGGTCTTCCAAATATCACTTTGCCAATTCCACAAGAACTGTCATAGCGAAAGGCTTCTTGAGGGGAAAGCTGTAACTCTGTGAGATGATTTCACAGAACACAAAGAAGTTTCTCAGAAAGCTTCTTTCTCTTTGTTATCGGAGGATATTTCCTTTGGCCCTATAGTCTTCCAAGGGATCCGAAATATCTGTTCTCATATTCCACAGAAATAAGGCTAGCAAGGAGATCCACGAAATAGAGATGTAACTCTGTGAAATGAATTAACAGAACACTAAGCAGTTTCTCAGAAAGCTTCTTTCCAGATTACTTCTGAGGATATTTCCTTTTTCACCATAGCCCTCTATGGGCTTCCAAATATCACTTTGCCAATTCCCCAAGAACTGTCTTAGCCAAAGGCTTCTTGAGGGGAAAGCTGTATCTCTGCGAGATGATTTCACAGAACCCAAAGAAGTTTCTCAGAAAGCTTCTTTCTCTTTGTTATCGGAGGATATTTCCTTTGGCCCTATAATCTTCCAAGGGATCCGAAATATCTGTTCTCAGATTCCACAGAAATAAGGCTACCAAAGAGATCCACGAAATACAGATGTAAATCTGTGAGATGAATTAACAGAACACTAAGCAGTTTCTCAGAAAGCTTCTTTCCAGATTTCATCTGAGCATATTTCCTTTTTCACCATAGCCCTCTTTTGGGCTTCCAAATATCACTTTGCCAATTCCACAAGAACTGTCTTAGCGAAAGGCTTCTTGAGGGGAAAGCTGTAACTCTGTGAGATGATTTCACAGAACACAAAGAAGTTTCTCAGAAAGCTTCCTTCTCTTTGTTATCGGAGGATATTTCCTTGGGCCTATAGTGTTCCAAGGGATCCGAAATATCTGTTCTCAGATTCCACAGAAATAGGCTAGTAAAGAGATCCACGAAATACAGATGTAACTCTGTGAGATGAATTATCAGAACACTAAGCAGTTTCTCAGAAAGCTTCTTTCCAGATTTCATCTGAGGATATTTCCTTTTTCACCATAGCCCTCTATGGGCTTCCAAATATCACTTTGCCAATTCTAGAAGAACTGTCTTAGCGAAAGGCTTCTTGAGGGGAAAGCTGTAACTCTGTGAGATGATTTCACAGAACACAAAGAAGTTTCTCAGAAAGCTTCTTTCTCTTTGTTATCGGAGCACAATTCCTTTGGCCCTATAGTCTTCCAAGGGATCAGAAATATCTGTTCTCAGATTCCACAGAAATAAGGCTAGCAAGGAGATCCACGAAATACAGATGTAACTCTGTGAGATGAATTAACAGAACACTAAGCAGTTTCTCAGAAAGCTTCTTTCCAGATTTCATCTGAGGATATTTCCTTTTTCACCATAGCCCTCTATGGGATTCCAAATATCACTTTGCCAATTCCCCAAGAACTGTCTTAGCGAAAGGCTTCTTGAGGGGAAAGTTGTAATTCTCTTAGATGATTTCACAGAACACAAAGAAGTTTCTCAGAAAGCTTCTTTCTCTTTGTTATCGGAGGATATTTCCTTTGGAACTATAGTCTTCCAAGGGATCCGAAATATCTGTTCTCAGATTCCACAGAAATAAGGCTGGCAAAGAGATCCACGAAATACAGATGTAACTCTGTGAGATGAATTAACAGAACACTAAGCAGTTTCTCAGAAAGCTTCTTTCCAGATTTCATCTGAGCATATTTCCTTTTTCTCCATAGCCCTCTTTTGGGCTTCCAAATATCACTTTGCCAATTCCACAAAAACTGTCTTAGCGAAAGGCTCCTTGAGGGGAAAGCTGTAACTCTGTGAGATGATTTCACAGAACACAAAGAAGTTTCTCAGAAAGCTTCTTTCTCTTTGTTATCGGAGCATATTTCCGTTGGCCCTATAGTCTTCCAAGGGATCCGAAATATCTGTTCTCAGATTCCACAGAAATAAGGCTAGCAAAGAGATCCACGAAATACTGATGTAACCCAGTGAGATGAATTAACAGAACACTAACAGTTTCTCATAAAGCTTCTTTCCAGATTTCATCTGAGGATATTTCCTTTTCCATCATAGCCCTCTATGGGCTTCCAAATATCACTTTGCCAATTCCACAAGAACTGTCATAGCGAAAGGCTTCTCGAGGGGAAAGCTGTAACTCTGTGAGATGATTTCACAGAACACAAAGAAGTTTCTCAGAAAGCTTCTTTCTCTTTGTTATTGGAGCACATTTCCTTTGGCCCTATAGTCTTCCAAGGGATCCGAAATATCTGTTCTCAGATTCCACAGAAATAAGGCTAGCAAAGAGATCCACGAAATACAGATGTAACTCTGTGAGATGAATTAACAGAACACTAAGCAGTTTCTCAGAAAGCTTCTTCCCAGATTTCATCTGAGGATATTTCCTTTTTCACCATAGCCCTCTAGGGTCTTCCAAATATCACTTTGCCAATTCCACAAGAACTGTCATAGCGAAAGGCTTCTTGAGGGGAAAGCTGTAACTCTGTGAGATGATTTCACAGAACACAAAGAAGTTTCTCAGAAATCTTCTTTCTCTTTGTTATCGGAGGATATTTCCTTTGGCCCTATAGACTTCCAAGGGATCCGAAATATCTGTTCTCAGATTCCACAGAAATAAGGCTAGCAAAGAGATCCACGAAATAGAGATGTAACCCTGTGAAATGAATTAACAGAACACTAAGCAGTTTCTCAGAAAGCTTCTTTCCAGATTACATCTGAGGATATTTCCTTTTTCACCATAGCCCTCTATGGGCTTCCAAATATCACTTTGCCAATTCCCCAAGAACTGTCTTAGCGAAAGGCTTCTTGAGGGGAAAGCTGTAACTCTGGGAGATGATTTCACAGAACCCAAAGAAGTTTCTCAGAAAGCTTCTTTCTCTTTGTTATCGGAGCATATTTCCTTTGGCCCTATAGTCTTCCAAGGGATCCGAAATATCTGTTCTCAGATTCCACAGAAATAAGGCTAGCAAAGACATCCACTATATACTGATGTAACCCTGTGAGATGAATTAACAGAACACTAAGCAGTTTCTCATAAAGCTTCTTTCCAGATTTCATCTGAGGATATTTCCTTTTCCATCATAGCCCTCTATGGGCTTCCAAATATCACTTTGCCAATTCCACAAGAACTGTCATAGCGAAAGGCTTCTCGAGGGGAAAGCTGTAACTCTGTGAGATGATTTCACAGAACACAAAGAAGTTTCTCAGAAAGCTTCTTTCTCTTTGTTATTGGAGCACATTTCCTTTGGCCCTATAGTCTTCCAAGGGATCCGAAATATCTGTTCTCAGATTCCACAGAAATAAGGCTAGCAAAGAGATCCACGAAATACAGATGTAACTCTGTGAGATGAATTAACAGAACACTAAGCAGTTTCTCAGAAAGCTTCTTCCCAGATTTCATCTGAGGATATTTCCTTTTTCACCATAGCCCTCTAGGGTCTTCCAAATATCACTTTGCCAATTCCACAAGAACTGTCATAGCGAAAGGCTTCTTGAGGGGAAAGCTGTAACTCTGTGAGATGATTTCACAGAACACAAAGAAGTTTCTCAGAAAGCTTCTTTCTCTTTGTTATCGGAGGATATTTCCTTTGGCCCTATAGTCTTCCAAGGGATCCGAAATATCTGTTCTCATATTCCACAGAAATAAGGCTAGCAAGGAGATCCACGAAATAGAGATGTAACTCTGTGAAATGAATTAACAGAACACTAAGCAGTTTCTCAGAAAGCTTCTTTCCAGATTACTTCTGAGGATATTTCCTTTTTCACCATAGCCCTCTATGGGCTTCCAAATATCACTTTGCCAATTCCCCAAGAACTGTCTTAGCCAAAGGCTTCTTGAGGGGAAAGCTGTAACTCTGCGAGATGATTTCACAGAACCCAAAGAAGTTTCTCAGAAAGCTTCTTTCTCTTTGTTATCGGAGGATATTTCCTTTGGCCCTATAATCTTCCAAGGGATCCGAAATATCTGTTCTCAGATTCCACAGAAATAAGGCTACCAAAGAGATCCACGAAATACAGATGTAAATCTGTGAGATGAATTAACAGAACACTAAGCAGTTTCTCAGAAAGCTTCTTTCCAGATTTCATCTGAGCATATTTCCTTTTTCACCATAGCCCTCTTTTGGGCTTCCAAATATCACTTTGCCAATTCCACAAGAACTGTCTTAGCGAAAGGCTTCTTGAGGGGAAAGCTGTAACTCTGTGAGATGATTTCACAGAACACAAAGAAGTTTCTCAGAAAGCTTCCTTCTCTTTGTTATCGGAGGATATTTCCTTGGGCCTATAGTGTTCCAAGGGATCCGAAATATCTGTTCTCAGATTCCACAGAAATAGGCTAGTAAAGAGATCCACGAAATACAGATGTAACTCTGTGAGATGAATTATCAGAACACTAAGCAGTTTCTCAGAAAGCTTCTTTCCAGATTTCATCTGAGGATATTTCCTTTTTCACCATAGCCCTCTATGGGCTTCCAAATATCACTTTGCCAATTCTAGAAGAACTGTCTTAGCGAAAGGCTTCTTGAGGGGAAAGCTGTAACTCTGTGAGATGATTTCACAGAACACAAAGAAGTTTCTCAGAAAGCTTCTTTCTCTTTGTTATCGGAGCACAATTCCTTTGGCCCTATAGTCTTCCAAGGGATCAGAAATATCTGTTCTCAGATTCCACAGAAATAAGGCTAGCAAGGAGATCCACGAAATACAGATGTAACTCTGTGAGATGAATTAACAGAACACTAAGCAGTTTCTCAGAAAGCTTCTTTCCAGATTTCATCTGAGGATATTTCCTTTTTCACCATAGCCCTCTATGGGATTCCAAATATCACTTTGCCAATTCCCCAAGAACTGTCTTAGCGAAAGGCTTCTTGAGGGGAAAGTTGTAATTCTCTTAGATGATTTCACAGAACACAAAGAAGTTTCTCAGAAAGCTTCTTTCTCTTTGTTATCGGAGGATATTTCCTTTGGAACTATAGTCTTCCAAGGGATCCGAAATATCTGTTCTCAGATTCCACAGAAATAAGGCTGGCAAAGAGATCCACGAAATACAGATGTAACTCTGTGAGATGAATTAACAGAACACTAAGCAGTTTCTCAGAAAGCTTCTTTCCAGATTTCATCTGAGCATATTTCCTTTTTCTCCATAGCCCTCTTTTGGGCTTCCAAATATCACTTTGCCAATTCCACAAGAACTGTCTTAGCGAAAGGCTCCTTGAGGGGAAAGCTGTAACTCTGTGAGATGATTTCACAGAACACAAAGAAGTTTCTCAGAAAGCTTCTTTCTCTTTGTTATCGGAGCATATTTCCGTTGGCCCTATAGTCTTCCAAGGGATCCGAAATATCTGTTCTCAGATTCCACAGAAATAAGGCTAGCAAAGAGATCCACGAAATACTGATGTAACCCAGTGAGATGAATTAACAGAACACTAACAGTTTCTCATAAAGCTTCTTTCCAGATTTCATCTGAGGATATTTCCTTTTCCATCATAGCCCTCTATGGGCTTCCAAATATCACTTTGCCAATTCCACAAGAACTGTCATAGCGAAAGGCTTCTCGAGGGGAAAGCTGTAACTCTGTGAGATGATTTCACAGAACACAAAGAAGTTTCTCAGAAAGCTTCTTTCTCTTTGTTATTGGAGCACATTTCCTTTGGCCCTATAGTCTTCCAAGGGATCCGAAATATCTGTTCTCAGATTCCACAGAAATAAGGCTAGCAAAGAGATCCACGAAATACAGATGTAACTCTGTGAGATGAATTAACAGAACACTAAGCAGTTTCTCAGAAAGCTTCTTCCCAGATTTCATCTGAGGATATTTCCTTTTTCACCATAGCCCTCTAGGGTCTTCCAAATATCACTTTGCCAATTCCACAAGAACTGTCATAGCGAAAGGCTTCTTGAGGGGAAAGCTGTAACTCTGTGAGATGATTTCACAGAACACAAAGAAGTTTCTCAGAAAGCTTCTTTCTCTTTGTTATCGGAGGATATTTCCTTTGGCCCTATAGACTTCCAAGGGATCCGAAATATCTGTTCTCAGATTCCACAGAAATAAGGCTAGCAAAGAGATCCACGAAATAGAGATGTAACCCTGTGAAATGAATTAACAGAACACTAAGCAGTTTCTCAGAAAGCTTCTTTCCAGATTACATCTGAGGATATTTCCTTTTTCACCATAGCCCTCTATGGGCTTCCAAATATCACTTTGCCAATTCCCCAAGAACTGTCTTAGCGAAAGGCTTCTTGAGGGGAAAGCTGTAACTCTGGGAGATGATTTCACAGAACACAAAGGAGTTTCTCAGAAAGCTTCTTTCTCTTTGTTATCGGAGCATATTTCCTTTGGCCCTATAGTCTTCCAAGGGATCCGAAATATCTGTTCTCAGATTCCACAGAAATAAGGCTAGCAAAGAGATCCACTATATACTGATGTAACCCTGTGAGATGAATTAACAGAACACTAAGCAGTTTCTCATAAAGCTTCTTTCCAGATTTCATCTGAGGATATTTCCTTTTCCATCATAGCCCTCTATGGGCTTCCAAATATCACTTTGCCAATTCCACAAGAACTGTCATAGCGAAAGGCTTCTCGAGGGGAAAGCTGTAACTCTGTGAGATGATTTCACAGAACACAAAGAAGTTTCTCAGAAAGCTTCTTTCTCTTTGTTATTGGAGCACATTTCCTTTGGCCCTATAGTCTTCCAAGGGATCCGAAATATCTGTTCTCAGATTCCACAGAAATAAGGCTAGCAAAGAGATCCACGAAATACAGATGTAACTCTGTGAGATGAATTAACAGAACACTAAGCAGTTTCTCAGAAAGCTTCTTCCCAGATTTCATCTGAGGATATTTCCTTTTTCACCATAGCCCTCTAGGGTCTTCCAAATATCACTTTGCCAATTCCACAAGAACTGTCATAGCGAAAGGCTTCTTGAGGGGAAAGCTGTAACTCTGTGAGATGATTTCACAGAACACAAAGAAGTTTCTCAGAAAGCTTCTTTCTCTTTGTTATCGGAGGATATTTCCTTTGGCCCTGTAGTCTTCCAAGGGATCCGAAATATCTGTTCTCAGATTCCACAGAAATAAGGCTAGCAAGGAGATCCACGAAATAGAGATGTAACTCTGTGAAATGAATTAACAGAACACTAAGCAGTTTCTCAGAAAGCTTCTTTCCAGATTACATCTGAGGATATTTCCTTTTTCACCATAGCCCTCTATGGGCTTCCAAATAACACTTTGCCAATTCCCCAAGAACTGTGTTAGCCAAAGGCTTCTTGAGGGGAAAGCTGTAACTCTGGGAGATGATTTCACAGAACCCAAAGAAATTTCTAAGAAAGCTTCTTTCTCTTTGTTATCGGAGGATATTTCCTTTGGCCCTATAGTCTTCCAAGGGATCCGAAATATCTGTTCTCAGATTCCACAGAAATAAGGCTAGCAAAGAGTTCCACGAAATACAGATGTAAATCTGTGAGATGAATTAACAGAACACTAAGCAGTTTCTCAGAAAGCTTCTTTCCAGATTTCATCTGAGCATATTTCCTTTTTCACCATAGCCCTCTTTTGGGCTTCCAATTATCACTTTGCCAATTCCACAAGAACTGTCTTAGCGAAAGGCTTCTTGAGGGGAAAGCAGTAACTCTGTGAGATGATTTCACAGAACACAAAGAAGTTTCTCAGAAAGCTTCTTTCTCTTGGTTATCGGAGGATATTTCCTTTGGCCCTATAGTCTTCCAAGGGATCCGAAATATCTGTTCTCAGATTCCACAGAAATAAGGCTAGCAAGGAGATCCACGAAATAGAGATGTAACTCTGTGAAATGAATTAACAGAACACTAAGCAGTTTCTCAGAAAGCTTCTTTCCAGATTACATCTGAGGATATTTCCTTTTTCACCATAGCCCTCTATGGGCTTCCAAATATCACTTTGCCAATTCCCCAAGAACTGTCTTAGCCAAAGGCTTCTTTAGGGGAAAGCTGTAACTCTGGGAGATGATTTCACAGAACCCAAAGAAGTTTCTCAGAAAGCTTCTTTCTCTTTGTTATCGGAGGATATTTCCTTTGGCCCTATAGTCTTCCAAGGGATCCGAAATATCTGTTCTCAGATTCCACAGAAATAAGGCTACCAAAGAGATCCACGAAATACAGATGTAAATCTTTGAGATGAATTAACAGAACACTAAGCAGTTTCTCAGAAATCTTCTTTCCAGATTTCATCTGAGCATATTTCCTTTTTCACCATAGCCCTCTTTTGGGCTTCCAAATATCACTTTGCCAATTCCACAAGAACTGTCTTAGCGAAAGGCTTCTTGAGGGGAAAGCTGTAACTCTGTGAGATGATTTCACAGAACACAAAGAAGTTTCTCAGAAAGCTTCTTCCTCTTGGTTATCGGAGGATATTTCCTTTGGCCCTATAGTCTTCCAAGGGATCCGAAATATCTGTTCTCAGATTGCACAGAAATAAGACTAGCTAAGAGATCTACGAAAAACAGATGTAACTCTGTGAGATGAATTAACAGAACACTAAGCTGTTTCTCAGAAAGCTTCTTTCCAGATTTCATCTGAGGATATTTCCTTTTTCACCATAGCCCTCTATGGGCTCCAAATGTCACCTTGCCAATTCCACAAGAACTGTCTTGGCGAAAGCCTTCTTGAGGGGAAAGCTGTAACTCTGTGAGATGATTTCACAGAACACAAAGAAGTTTCTCAGAAAGCTTCTTTCTCTTTGTTATCGGAGGATATTTCCTTTGGCCCTATAGTCTTCCAAGGGATCCGAAATATCTGTTCTCAGATTCCACAGAAATAAGGCTAGCAAAGAGATACACGAAATACTGATGTAACTATTTGAGATGAATTAACAGAACACTAAGCAGTTTTTAAGAAAGCTTCTTTCCAGATTTCATCTGAGGATATTTCCTTTTTCACCGTAGCCCTCTATGGGCTTCCAAATATCACTTTGCCAATTCCACAAGAACTGTCTTAGCGAAAGGCTTCTTGAGGGGAAAGCTGTAACTCTGTGAGATGATTTCACAGAACACAAAGAAGTTTCTCAGAAAGCTTCTTTCTCTTTGTTATCGGAGGATATTTCCTTTGGCCCTATAGTCTTCCAAGGGATCCGGAATATCTGTTCTCAGATTCCACAGAAATAAGGCTAGCAAAGAGATCCACGAAATACTGATGTAACTCCGTGAGATGAATTACAGAACACTAAGCAGTTTCTCATAAAGCTTCTTTCCAGATTTCATCTGAGGATATTTCCTTTTCCATCATAGCCCTCTATGGGCTTCCAAATATCACTTTGCCAATTCCACAAGAACTGTCTTGGCGTAAGGCTTCTTGAGGGGAAAGCTGTAACTCTATGAGATGATTTCACAGAACACAAAGAAGTTTCTCAGAAAGCTTCTTTCTCTTTGTTATCGGAGCATATTTCTTTGGCCCTATAGTCTTCCAAGGGATCCGAAATATCTGTTCTCAGATTCCACAGAAATAAGGCTAGCAAAGAGATCCACGAAATACTGATGTAACTCTGTGAGATGAATTAACAGAACACTAAGCAGTTTCTCAGAAAGCTTCTTTCCAGATTTCATCTGAGCATATTTCCTGTTTCACCATAGCCCTCTAAGGGCTTCCAAATATCACTTTGCCAATTCCACAAGAACTGTCTTAGCGAAGGGCTTCTTGAGGGGAAAGCTGTAACTCTGTGAGATGATTTCACAGAACACAAAGAAGTTTCTCAGAAAGCTTCTTTCTCTTTGTTATCGGAGCACATTTCCTTTGGCCCTAAAGTCTTCCAAGGGATCCGAAATATCTGTTCTCAGATTCCACAGAAATAAGGCTAGCAAAGAGATCCACGAAATACAGATGTAACTCTGTGAGATGAATTAACAGAACACTAAGCAGTTTCTCAGAAAGCTTCTTTCCAGATTTCATCTGAGCATATTTCCTTTTTCACCATAGCCCTCTTTTGGGCTTCCAAATATCACTTTGCCAATTCCACAAGAACTGTCTTACCGAAAGGCTTCTTGAGGGGAATGCTGTAACTCTGTGAGATGATTTCACGGAACACAAAGAAGTTTCTCAGAAAACTTCTTTCTCTTTGTTATCGGAGGATATTTCCTTTGGCTCTATAGTCTTCCAAGGGATCCGAAATATCTGTTCTCATATTCCACAGAAATAAGGCTAGCAAAGAGACCCACGAAAAACAGATGTATCTCTGTGAGATGAATTATCAGAACACTAAGCAGTTTCTCAGAAAGCTTCTTTCCAGATTTCATCTGAGGATATTTCCTTTTTCACCATAGCCCTCTATGGGCTTCCAAATATCACTTTGCCAATTCCACAAGAACTGTCTTAGCGAAAGGCTTCTTGCGGGGAAAGCTGTATCTCTGTGAGATGATTTCACAGAACACAAAGAAGTTTCTCAGAAAGCTTCTTTCTCTTTGTTATCGGAGCATATTTCCTTTGGCCCTATAGTCTTCCAAGGGATCCGAAATATCTGTTCTCAGACTCCACAGAAATAAGGCTAGCAAAGAGATCCACGAAATACAGATGTAACTCTGTGAGATGAATTAACAGAACACTAAGCAGTTTCTCAGAAAGCTTCTTTCCAGATTACATCAGAGGATATTTCCTTTTTCACCATAGCCCTCTATGGGCTTCCAAATATCACCTTGCCAATTCCACAAGAACTGTCTTAGCGAAAGGCTTCTTGAGGGGAAAACTGTAACTCTGTGAGATGATTTCACAGAACACAAAGAAGTTTCTCAGAAAGGTTCTTTCTCTTTGTTATCGGAGGATATTTCCTTTGGCCCTATAGTCTTCCAAGGGATCCGAAATATCTGTTCTCAGATTCCACAGAAATAAGGCTAGCAAAGAGATCCAGGAAATACAAATTTACTTCTGTGAGATTAATTAACAGAACACTAAGCAGTTTCTCAGAAAGCTTCTTTCCAGATTTCATCTGAGCATATTTCCTTTTTCTCCATAGCCCTCTTTTGGGCTTCCAAATATCACTTTGCCAATTCCACAAGAACTGTCTTAGCGAAAGGCTTCTTGAGGGGAAAGCTATAACTCTGTGAGATGATTTCACAGAACACAAAGAAGTTTCTCAGAAAGCTTCTTTCTCTTTGTTATCGGAGCATATTTCCGTTGGCCCTATAGTCTTCCAAGGGATCCGAAATATCTGTTCTCAGATTCCACAGAAATAAGGCTAGCAAAGAGATCCACGAAATACTGATGTAACCCTGAGAGATGAATTAACAGAACACTAAGCAGTTTCTCATAAAGCTTCTTTCCAGATTTCATCTGAGGATATTTCCTTTTCCATCATAGCCCTCTATGGGCTTCCAAATATCACTTTGCCAATTCCACAAGAACTGTCATAGCGAAAGGCTTCTCGAGGGGAAAGCTGTAACTCTGTGAGATGATTTCACAGAACACAAAGAAGTTTCTCAGAAAGCTTCTTTCTCTTTGTTATTGGAGCACATTTCCTTTGGCCCTATAGTCTTCCAAGGGATCCGAAATATCTGTTCTCAGATTCCACAGAAATAAGGCTAGCAAAGAGATCCACGAAATACAGATGTAACTCTGTGAGATGAATTAACAGAACACTAAGCAGTTTCTCAGAAAGCTTCTTCCCAGATTTCATCTGAGGATATTTCCTTTTTCACCATAGCCCTCTAGGGTCTTCCAAATATCACTTTGCCAATTCCACAAGAACTGTCATAGCGAAAGGCTTCTTGAGGGGAAAGCTGTAACTCTGTGAGATGATTTCACAGAACACAAAGAAGTTTCTCAGAAAGCTTCTTTCTCTTTGTTATCGGAGGATATTTCCTTTGGCCCTATAGTCTTCCAAGGGATCCGAAATATCTGTTCTCAGATTCCACAGAAATAAGGCTAGCAAGGAGATCCACGAAATAGAGATGTAACTCTGTGAAATGAATTAACAGAACACTAAGCAGTTTCTCAGAAAGCTTCTTTCCAGATTACATCTGAGGATATTTCCTTTTTCACCATAGCCCTCTATGGGCTTCCAAATATCACTTTGCCAATTCCCCAAGAACTGTCTTAGCGAAAGGCTTCTTGAAGGGAAAGCTGTAACTCTGGGAGATGATTTCACAGAACCCAAAGAAGTTTCTCAGAAAGCTTCTTTCTCTTTGTTATCGGAGCATATTTCCTTTGGCCCTATAGTCTTCCAAGGGATCCGAAATATCTGTTCTCAGATTCCACAGAAATAAGGCTAGCAAAGAGATCCACGAAATACTGATGTAACCCTGAGAGATGAATTAACAGAACACTAAGCAGTTTCTCAGAAAGCTTCTTTCCAGATTTCATCTGAGGATATTTCCTTTTCCATCATAGCCCTCTATGGGCTTCCAAATATCACTTTGCCAATTCCACAAGAACTGTCATAGCGAAAGGCTTCTCGAGGGGAAAGCTGTAACTCTGTGAGATGATTTCACAGAACACAAAGAAGTTTCTCAGAAAGCTTCTTTCTCTTTGTTATTGGAGCACATTTCCTTTGGCCCTATAGTCTTCCAAGGGATCCGAAATATCTGTTCTCAGATTCCACAGAAATAAGGCTAGCAAAGAGATCCACGAAATACAGATGTAACTCTGTGAGATGAATTAACAGAACACTAAGCAGTTTCTCAGAAAGCTTCTTCCCAGATTTCATCTGAGGATATTTCCTTTTTCACCATAGCCCTCTAGGGTCTTCCAAATATCACTTTGCCAATTCCACAAGAACTGTCATAGCGAAAGGCTTCTTGAGGGGAAAGCTGTAACTCTGTGAGATGATTTCACAGAACACAAAGAAGTTTCTCAGAAAGCTTCTTTCTCTTTGTTATCGGAGGATATTTCCTTTGGCCCTATAGTCTTCCATGGGATCCGAAATATCTGTTCTCAGATTCCACAGAAATAAGGCTAGCAAGGGGATCCACGAAATAGAGATGTAACTCTGTGAAATGAATTAACAGAACACTAAGCAGTTTCTCAGAAAGCTTCTTTCCAGATTACATCTGAGGATATTTCCTTTTTCACCATAGCCCTCTATGGGCTTCCAAATATCACTTTGCCAATTCCCCAAGAACTGTGTTAGCCAAAGGCTTCTTGAGGGGAAAGCTGTAACTCTGGGAGATGATTTCACAGAACCCAAAGAAGTTTCTAAGAAAGCTTCTTTCTCTTTGTTATCGGAGGATATTTCCTTTGGCCCTATACTCTTCCAAGTGATCCGAAATATCTGTTCTCAGATTCCACAGAAATAAGGCTACCAAAGAGATCCACGAAATACAGATGTAAATCTGTGAGATGAATTAACAGAACACTAAGCAGTTTCTCAGAAAGCTTCTTTCCAGATTTCATCTGAGCATATTTCCTTTTTCACCATAGCCCTCTTTTGGGCTTCCAAATATCACTTTGCCAATTCCACAAGAACTGTCTTAGCGAAAGGCTTCTTTAGGGGAAAGCTGTAACTCTGTGAGATGATTTCACAGAACACAAAGAAGTTTCTCAGAAAGCTTCCTTCTCTTTGTTATCGGAGGATATTTCCTTTGGCCCTATAGTGTTCCAAGGGATCCGAAATATCTGTTCTCAGATTCCACAGAAATAGGCTAGTAAAGAGATCCACGAAATACAGATGTAACTCTGTGAGATGAATTATCAGAACACTAAGCAGTTTCTCAGAAAGCTTCTTTCCAGATTTCATCTGAGGATATTTCCTTTTTCACCATAGCCCTCTATGGGCTTCCAAATATCACTTTGCCAATTCTACAAGAACTGTCTTAGCGAAAGGCTTCTTGAGGGGAAAGCTGTAACTCTGTGAGATGATTTCACAGAACACAAAGAAGTTTCTCAGAAAGCTTCTTTCTCTTTGTTATCGGAGCACAATTCCTTTGGCCCTATAGTCTTCCAAGGGATCCGAAATATCTGTTCTCAGATTCCACAGAAATAAGGCTAGCAAAGAGATGCACGAAATACAGATGTAACTCTGTGAGATGAATTAACAGAACACTAAGCAGTTTCTCAGAAAGCTTCTTCCCAGATTTCATCTGAGGATATTTCCTTTTTCACCATAGCCCTCTAGGGTCTTCCAAATATCACTTTGCCAATTCCACAGGAACTGTCATAGCGAAAGGCTTCTTGAGGGGAAAGCTGTAACTCTGTGAGATGATTTCACAGAACACAAAGAAGTTTCTCAGAAAGCTTCTTTCTCTTTGTTATCGGAGGATATTTCCTTTGGCCCTATAGTCTTCCAAAGGATCCGAAATATCTGTTCTCAGATTCCACAGAAATAAGGCTAGCAAAGAGATCCACGAAATACAGATGTAAATCTGTGAGATGAATTATCAGAATACTAAGCAGTTTCTCAGAAAGCTTCTTCCCAGATTTCATCTGAGGATATTTCCTTTTTCACCATAGCCCTCTAGGGTCTTCCAAATATCACTTTGCCAATTCCACAAGAACTGTCATAGCGAAAGGCTTCTTGAGGGGAAAGCTGTAACTCTGTGAGATGATTTACAGAACACAAAGAAGTTTCTCAGAAAGCTTCTTTCTCTTTGTTATCGGAGGATATTTCCTTTGGCCCTATAGTCTTCCAAGGGATCCGAAATATCTGTTCTCAGATTCCACAGAAATAAGGCTAGAAAGGAGATCCACGAAATAGAGATGTAACTCTGTGAAATGAATTAACAGAAAACTAAGCAGTTTCTCAGAAAGCTTCTTTCCAGATTACATCTGAGGATATTTCCTTTTTCACCATAGCCCTCTATGGGCTTCCAAATATCACTTAGCCAATTCCCCAAGAACTGTCTTAGCCAAAGGCTTCTTGAGGGGAAAGCTGTAACTCTGGGAGATGATTTCACAGAACACAAAGAAGTTTCTCAGAAAGCTTCTTTCTCTTTGTTATCGGAGGATATTTCCTTTGGCCCTATAGTCTTCCAAGGGATCCGAAATATCTGTTCTCAGATTCCACAGAAATAAGGCTACCAAAGAGATCCACGAAATACAGATGTAAATCTGTGAGATGAATTAACAGAACACTAAGCAGTTTCTCAGAAATCTTCTTTCCAGATTTCATCTGAGCATATTTCCTTTTTCACCATAGCCCTCTTTTGGGCTTCCAAATATCACTTTGCCAATTCCACAAGAACTGTCTTAGCGAAAGGCTTCTTGAGGGGAAAGCTGTAACTCTGTGAGATGATTTCACACAACACAAAGAAGTTTCTCAGAAAGCTTCCTTCTCTTTGTTATCGGAGGATATTATCTTTGGCCCTATAGTGTTCCAAGGGATCCGAAATATCTGTTCTCAGATTCCACAGAAATAGGCTAGTAAAGAGATCCACGAAATACAGATGTAACTCTGTGAGATGAATTATCAGAACACTAAGCAGTTTCTCAGAAAGCTTCTTTCCAGATTTCATCTGAGGATATTTCCTTTTTCAACATAGCCCTCTAAGGGCTTCCAAATATCACTTTGCCAATTCTACAAGAACTGTCTTAGCGAAAGGCTTCTTGAGGGGAAAGCTGTAACTCTGTGAGATGATTTCACAGAACACAAAGAAGTTTCTCAGAAAGCTTCTTTCTCTTTGTTATCGGAGCACAATTCCTTTGGCCCTATAGTCTTCCAAGGGATCCGAAATATCTGTTCTCAGATTCCACAGAAATAAGGCTAGCAAAGAGATCCACGAAATACAGATGTAACTCTGTGAGATGAATTAACAGAACACTAAGCAGTTTCTCAGAAAGCTTCTTTCCAGATTTCATCTGAGGATATTTCCTTTTTCACCATAGCCCTCTAGGGTCTTCCAAATATCACTTTGCCAATTACACAGGAACTGTCATAGCGAAAGGCTTCTTGAGGGGAAAGCTGTAACTCAGTGAGATGATTTCACAGAACACAAAGAAGTTTCTCAGAAAGCTTCTTTCTCTTTGTTATCGGAGGATATTTCCTTTGGCCCTATAGTCTTCCAAGGGATCCGAAATATCTGTTCTCAGATTCCACAGAAATAAGACTAGCAAGGAGATCCACGAAATACAGATGTAACTCTGTGAGATGAATTAACAGAATACTAAGCAGTTTTTCAGAAAGCTTCTTTCCAGATTTCATCTGAGGATATTTCCTTTTTCACCATAGTCCTCTATGGGATTCCAAATATCACTTTGCCAATTCCCCAAGAACTGTCTTAGCCAAGGGCTTCTTTAGGGGAAAGCTGTAACTCTGGGAGATGATTTCACAGAACCCAAAGAAGTTTCTCAGAAAGCTTCTTTCTCTTTGTTATCGGAGGATATTTCCTTTGGCCCTATAGTCTTCCAAGGGATCCGAAATATCTGTTCTCAGATTCCACAGAAATAGGCTAGTAAAGAGATCCACGAAATACAGATGTAACTCTGTGAGATGAATTATCAGAACACTAAGCAGTTTCTCAGAAAGCTTCTTTCCAGATTTCATCTGAGGATATTTCCTTTTTCACCATAGCCCTCTAAGGGCTTCCAAATATCACTTTGCCAATTCTACAAGAACTGTCTTAGCGAAAGGCTTCTTGAGGGGAAAGCTGTAACTCTGTGAGATGATTTCACAGAACACAAAGAAGTTTCTCAGAAAGCTTCTTTCTCTTTGTTATCGGAGCACAATTCCTTTGGCCCTA
The DNA here is from genome assembly GCF_043159975.1 of Macaca nemestrina. Lineage (NCBI taxonomy): Eukaryota > Metazoa > Chordata > Mammalia > Primates > Cercopithecidae > Macaca > Macaca nemestrina. The sequence continues at coordinate 89,511,109 of NC_092137.1, read as the reverse complement.
TAGTCTTCCAAGGGATCCGAAATATCTGTTCTCAGATTCCACAGAAATAAGGCTAGCAAAGAGATCCACGAAATACAGATGTAACTCTGTGAGATGAATTAACAGAACACTAAGCAGTTTCTCAGAAAGCTTCTTTCCAGATTTCATCTGAGGATATTTCCTTTTTCACCATAGCCCACTAGGGTCTTCCAAATATCACTTTGCCAATTACACAGGAACTGTCATAGCGAAAGGCTTCTTGAGGGGAAAGCTGTAACTCAGTGAGATGATTTCACAGAACACAAAGAAGTTTCTCAGAAAGCTTCTTTCTCTTTGTTATCGGAGGATATTTCCTTTGGCCCTATAGTCTTCCAAGGGATCCGAAATATCTGTTCTCAGATTCCACAGAAATAAGGCTAGCAAGGAGATCCACGAAATACAGATGTAACTCTGTGAGATGAATTAACAGAATACTAAGCAGTTTTTCAGAAAGCTTCTTTCCAGATTTCATCTGAGGATATTTCCTTTTTCACCATAGTCCTCTATGGGATTCCAAATATCACTTTGCCAATTCCCCAAGAACTGTCTTAGCCAAAGGCTTCTTTAGGGGAAAGCTGTAACTCTGGGAGATGATTTCACAGAACCCAAAGAAGTTTCTCAGAAAGCTTCTTTCTCTTTGTTATCGGAGGATATTTCCTTTGGCCCTATAGTCTTCCAAGGGATCCGAAATATCTGTTCTCAGATTCCACAGAAATAAGGCTACCAAAGAGATCCACGAAATACAGATGTAAATCTGTGAGATGAATTAACAGAACACTAAGCAGTTTCTCAGAAATCTTCTTTCCAGATTTCATCTGAGCATATTTCCTTTTTCACCATAGCCCTCTTTTGGGCTTCCAAATATCACTTTGCCAATTCCACAAGAACTGTCTTAGCGAAAGGCTTCTTGAGGGGAAAGCTGTAACTCTGTGAGATGATTTCACAGAACACAAAGAAGTTTCTCAGAAAGCTTCTTCCTCTTGGTTATCGGAGGATATTTCCTTTGGCCCTATAGTCTTCCAAGGGATCCGAAATATCTGTTCTCAGATTGCACAGAAATAAGGCTAGCTAAGAGATCTACGAAAAACAGATGTAACTCTGTGAGATGAATTAACAGAACACTAAGCTGTTTCTCAGAAAGCTTCTTTCCAGATTTCATCTGAGGATATTTCCTTTTTCACCATAGCCCTCTATGGGCTCCAAATGTCACCTTGCCAATTCCACAAGAACTGTCTTGGCGAAAGCCTTCTTGAGGGGAAAGCTGTAACTCTGTGAGATGATTTCACAGAACACAAAGAAGTTTCTCAGAAAGCTTCTTTCTCTTTGTTATCGGAGGATATTTCCTTTGGCCCTATAGTCTTCCAAGGGATCCGAAATATCTGTTCTCAGATTCCACAGAAATAAGGCTAGCAAAGAGATACACGAAATACTGATGTAACTATTTGAGATGAATTAACAGAACACTAAGCAGTTTTTAAGAAAGCTTCTTTCCAGATTTCATCTGAGGATATTTCCTTTTTCACCGTAGCCCTCTATGGGCTTCCAAATATCACTTTGCCAATTCCACAAGAACTGTCTTAGCGAAAGGCTTCTTGAGGGGAAAGCTGTAACTCTGTGAGATGATTTCACAGAACACAAAGAAGTTTCTCAGAAAGCTTCTTTCTCTTTGTTATCGGAGGATATTTCCTTTGGCCCTATAGTCTTCCAAGGGATCCGGAATATCTGTTCTCAGATTCCACAGAAATAAGGCTAGCAAAGAGATCCACGAAATACTGATGTAACTCCGTGAGATGAATTACAGAACACTAAGCAGTTTCTCATAAAGCTTCTTTCCAGATTTCATCTGAGGATATTTCCTTTTCCATCATAGCCCTCTATGGGCTTCCAAATATCACTTTGCCAATTCCACAAGAACTGTCTTGGCGTAAGGCTTCTTGAGGGGAAAGCTGTAACTCTGTGAGATGATTTCACAGAACACAAAGAAGTTTCTCAGAAAGCTTCTTTCTCTTTGTTATCGGAGCATATTTCTTTGGCCCTATAGTCTTCCAAGGGATCCGAAATATCTGTTCTCAGATTCCACAGAAATAAGGCTAGCAAAGAGATCCACGAAATACTGATGTAACTCTGTGAGATGAATTAACAGAACACTAAGCAGTTTCTCAGAAAGCTTCTTTCCAGATTTCATCTGAGCATATTTCCTGTTTCACCATAGCCCTCTAAGGGCTTCCAAATATCACTTTGCCAATTCCACAAGAACTGTCTTAGCGAAGGGCTTCTTGAGGGGAAAGCTGTAACTCTGTGAGATGATTTCACAGAACACAAAGAAGTTTCTCAGAAAGCTTCTTTCTCTTTGTTATCGGAGCACATTTCCTTTGGCCCTATAGTCTTCCAAGGGATCCGAAATATCTGTTCTCAGATTCCACAGAAATAAGGCTAGCAAAGAGATCCACGAAATACAGATGTAACTCTGTGAGATGAATTAACAGAACACTAAGCAGTTTCTCAGAAAGCTTCTTTCCAGATTTCATCTGAGCATATTTCCTTTTTCACCATAGCCCTCTTTTGGGCTTCCAAATATCACTTTGCCAATTCCACAAGAACTGTCTTACCGAAAGGCTTCTTGAGGGGAATGCTGTAACTCTGTGAGATGATTTCACGGAACACAAAGAAGTTTCTCAGAAAACTTCTTTCTCTTTGTTATCGGAGGATATTTCCTTTGGCTCTATAGTCTTCCAAGGGATCCGAAATATCTGTTCTCAGACTCCACAGAAATAAGGCTAGCAAAGAGATCCAGGAAATACAAATTTACTTCTGTGAGATTAATTAACAGAACACTAAGCAGTTTCTCAGAAAGCTTCTTTCCAGATTTCATCTGAGCATATTTCCTTTTTCTCCATAGCCCTCTTTTGGGCTTCCAAATATCACTTTGCCAATTCCACAAGAACTGTCTTAGCGAAAGGCTTCTTGAGGGGAAAGCTATAACTCTGTGAGATGATTTCACAGAACACAAAGAAGTTTCTCAGAAAGCTTCTTTCTCTTTGTTATCGGAGCATATTTCCGTTGGCCCTATAGTCTTCCAAGGGATCCGAAATATCTGTTCTCAGATTCCACAGAAATAAGGCTAGCAAAGAGATCCACGAAATACTGATGTAACCCTGAGAGATGAATTAACAGAACACTAAGCAGTTTCTCATAAAGCTTCTTTCCAGATTTCATCTGAGGATATTTCCTTTTCCATCATAGCCCTCTATGGGCTTCCAAATATCACTTTGCCAATTCCACAAGAACTGTCATAGCGAAAGGCTTCTCGAGGGGAAAGCTGTAACTCTGTGAGATGATTTCACAGAACACAAAGAAGTTTCTCAGAAAGCTTCTTTCTCTTTGTTATTGGAGCACATTTCCTTTGGCCCTATAGTCTTCCAAGGGATCCGAAATATCTGTTCTCAGATTCCACAGAAATAAGGCTAGCAAAGAGATCCACGAAATACAGATGTAACTCTGTGAGATGAATTAACAGAACACTAAGCAGTTTCTCAGAAAGCTTCTTCCCAGATTTCATCTGAGGATATTTCCTTTTTCACCACAGCCCTCTAGGGTCTTCCAAATATCACTTTGCCAATTCCACAAGAACTGTCATAGCGAAAGGCTTCTTGAGGGGAAAGCTGTAACTCTGTGAGATGATTTCACAGAACACAAAGAAGTTTCTCAGAAAGCTTCTTTCTCTTTGTTATCGGAGGATATTTCCTTTGGCCCTATAGTCTTCCAAGGGATCCGAAATATCTGTTCTCAGATTCCACAGAAATAAGGCTAGCAAGGAGATCCACGAAATAGAGATGTAACTCTGTGAAATGAATTAACAGAACACTAAGCAGTTTCTCAGAAAGCTTCTTTCCAGATTACATCTGAGGATATTTCCTTTTTCACCATAGCCCTCTATGGGCTTCCAAATATCACTTTGCCAATTCCCCAAGAACTGTCTTAGCGAAAGGCTTCTTGAGGGGAAAGCTGTAACTCTGGGAGATGATTTCACAGAACCCAAAGAAGTTTCTCAGAAAGCTTCTTTCTCTTTGTTATCGGAGCATATTTCCTTTGGCCCTATAGTCTTCCAAGGGATCCGAAATATCTGTTCTCAGATTCCACAGAAATAAGGCTAGCAAAGAGATCCACGAAATACTGATGTAACCCTGAGAGATGAATTAACAGAACACTAAGCAGTTTCTCATAAAGCTTCTTTCCAGATTTCATCTGAGGATATTTCCTTTTCCATCATAGCCCTCTATGGGCTTCCAAATATCACTTTGCCAATTCCACAAGAACTGTCATAGCGAAAGGCTTCTCGAGGGGAAAGCTGTAACTCTGTGAGATGATTTCACAGAACACAAAGAAGTTTCTCAGAAAGCTTCTTTCTCTTTGTTATTGGAGCACATTTCCTTTGGCCCTATAGTCTTCCAAGGGATCCGAAATATCTGTTCTCAGATTCCACAGAAATAAGGCTAGCAAAGAGATCCACGAAATACAGATGTAACTCTGTGAGATGAATTAACAGAACACTAAGCAGTTTCTCAGAAAGCTTCTTCCCAGATTTCATCTGAGCATATTTCCTTTTTCACCATAGCCCTCTAGGGTCTTCCAAATATCACTTTGCCAATTCCACAAGAACTGTCATAGCGAAAGGCTTCTTGAGGGGAAAGCTGTAACTCTGTGAGATGATTTCACAGAACACAAAGAAGTTTCTCAGAAAGCTTCTTTCTCTTTGTTATCGGAGGATATTTCCTTTGGCCCTATAGTCTTCCAAGGGATCCGAAATATCTGTTCTCAGATTCCACAGAAATAAGGCTAGCAAGGGGATCCACGAAATAGAGATGTAACTCTGTGAAATGAATTAACAGAACACTAAGCAGTTTCTCAGAAAGCTTCTTTCCAGATTACATCTGAGGATATTTCCTTTTTCACCATAGCCCTCTATGGGCTTCCAAATATCACTTTGCCAATTCCCCAAGAACTGTGTTAGCCAAAGGCTTCTTGAGGGGAAAGCTGTAACTCTGGGAGATGATTTCACAGAACACAAAGAAGTTTCTAAGAAAGCTTCTTTCTCTTTGTTATCGGAGGATATTTCCTTTGGCCCTATACTCTTCCAAGTGATCCGAAATATCTGTTCTCAGATTCCACAGAAATAAGGCTACCAAAGAGATCCACGAAATACAGATGTAAATCTGTGAGATGAATTAACAGAACACTAAGCAGTTTCTCAGAAAGCTTCTTTCCAGATTTCATCTGAGCATATTTCCTTTTTCACCATAGCCCTCTTTTGGGCTTTCAAATATCACTTTGCCAATTCCACAAGAACTGTCTTAGCGAAAGGCTTCTTTAGGGGAAAGCTGTAACTCTGTGAGATGATTTCACAGAACACAAAGAAGTTTCTCAGAAAGCTTCCTTCTCTTTGTTATCGGAGGATATTTCCTTTGGCCCTATAGTGTTCCAAGGGATCCGAAATATCTGTTCTCAGATTCCACAGAAATAGGCTAGTAAAGAGATCCACGAAATACAGATGTAACTCTGTGAGATGAATTATCAGAACACTAAGCAGTTTCTCAGAAAGCTTCTTTCCAGATTTCATCTGAGGATATTTCCTTTTTCACCATAGCCCTCTATGGGCTTCCAAATATCACTTTGCCAATTCTACAAGAACTGTCTTAGCGAAAGGCTTCTTGAGGGGAAAGCTGTAACTCTGTGAGATGATTTCACAGAACACAAAGAAGTTTCTCAGAAAGCTTCTTTCTCTTTGTTATCGGAGCACAATTCCTTTGGCCCTATAGTCTTCCAAGGGATCCGAAATATCTGTTCTCAGATTCCACAGAAATAAGGCTAGCAAAGAGATGCACGAAATACAGATGTAACTCTGTGAGATGAATTAACAGAACACTAAGCAGTTTCTCAGAAAGCTTCTTCCCAGATTTCATCTGAGGATATTTCCTTTTTCACCATAGCCCTCTAGGGTCTTCCAAATATCACTTTACCAATTCCACAGGAACTGTCATAGCGAAAGGCTTCTTGAGGGGAAAGCTGTAACTCTGTGAGATGATTTCACAGAACACAAAGAAGTTTCTCAGAAAGCTTCTTTCTCTTTGTTATCGGAGGATATTTCCTTTGGCCCTATAGTCTTCCAAGGGATCCGAAATATCTGTTCTCAGATTCCACAGAAATAAGGCTAGCAAAGAGATCCACGAAATACAGATGTAAATCTGTGAGATGAATTATCAGAATACTAAGCAGTTTCTCAGAAAGCTTCTTCCCAGATTTCATCTGAGGATATTTCCTTTTTCACCATAGCCCTCTAGGGTCTTCCAAATATCACTTTGCCAATTCCACAAGAACTGTCATAGCGAAAGGCTTCTTGAGGGGAAAGCTGTAACTCTGTGAGATGATTTACAGAACACAAAGAAGTTTCTCAGAAAGCTTCTTTCTCTTTGTTATCGGAGGATATTTCCTTTGGCCCTATAGTCTTCCAAGGGATCCGAAATATCTGTTCTCAGATTCCACAGAAATAAGGCTAGAAAGGAGATCCACGAAATAGAGATGTAACTCTGTGAAATGAATTAACAGAAAACTAAGCAGTTTCTCAGAAAGCTTCTTTCCAGATTACATCTGAGGATATTTCCTTTTTCACCATAGCCCTCTATGGGCTTCCAAATATCACTTTGCCAATTCCCCAAGAACTGTCTTAGCCAAAGGCTTCTTGAGGGGAAAGCTGTAACTCTGGGAGATGATTTCACAGAACACAAAGAAGTTTCTCAGAAAGCTTCTTTCTCTTTGTTATCGGAGGATATTTCCTTTGGCCCTATAGTCTTCCAAGGGATCCGAAATATCTGTTCTCAGATTCCACAGAAATAAGGCTACCAAAGAGATCCACGAAATACAGATGTAAATCTGTGAGATGAATTAACAGAACACTAAGCAGTTTCTCAGAAATCTTCTTTCCAGATTTCATCTGAGCATATTTCCTTTTTCACCATAGCCCTCTTCTGGGCTTCCAAATATCACTTTGCCAATTCCACAAGAACTGTCTTAGCGAAAGGCATCTTGAGGGGAAAGCTGTAACTCTGTGAGATGATTTCACACAACACAAAGAAGTTTCTCAGAAAGCTTCCTTCTCTTTGTTATCGGAGGATATTATCTTTGGCCCTATAGTGTTCCAAGGGATCCGAAATATCTGTTCTCAGATTCCACAGAAATAGGCTAGTAAAGAGATCCACGAAATACAGATATAACTCTGTGAGATGAATTATCAGAACACTAAGCAGTTTCTCAGAAAGCTTCTTTCCAGATTTCATCTGAGGATATTTCCTTTTTCACCATAGCCCTCTAAGGGCTTCCAAATATCACTTTGCCAATTCTACAAGAACTGTCTTAGCGAAAGGCTTCTTGAGGGGAAAGCTGTAACTCTGTGAGATGATTTCACAGAACACAAAGAAGTTTCTCAGAAAGCTTCTTTCTCTTTGTTATCGGAGCACAATTTCTTTGGCCCTATAGTCTTCCAAGGGATCCGAAATATCTGTTCTCAGATTCCACAGAAATAAGGCTAGCAAAGAGATCCACGAAATACAGATGTAACTCTGTGAGATGAATTAACAGAACACTAAGCAGTTTCTCAGAAACTTCTTTCCAGATTTCATCTGAGGATATTTCCTTTTTCACCATAGCCCTCTAGGGTCTTCCAAATATCACTTTGCCAATTACACAGGAACTGTCATAGCGAAAGGCTTCTTGAGGGGAAAGCTGTAACTCAGTGAGATGATTTCACAGAACACAAAGAAGTTTCTCAGAAAGCTTCTTTCTCTTTGTTATCGGAGGATATTTCCTTTGGCCCTATAGTCTTCCAAGGGATCCGAAATATCTGTTCTCAGATTCCACAGAAATAAGGCTAGCAAGGAGATCCACGAAATACAGATGTAACTCTGTGAGATGAATTAACAGAATACTAAGCAGTTTTTCAGAAAGCTTCTTTCCAGATTTCATCTGAGGATATTTCCTTTTTCACCATAGTCCTCTATGGGATTCCAAATATCACTTTGCCAATTCCCCAAGAACTGTCTTAGCGAAAGGCTTCTTGAGGGGAAAGCTGTAACTCTGTGAGATGATTTCACAGAACACAAAGAAGTTTCTCAGAAAGCTTCTTTCTCTTTGTTATCGGAGGATATTTCCTTTGGCCCTATAGTCTTCCAAGGGATCCGAAATATCTGTTCTCAGATTCCACAGAAATAAGTCTACCAAAGAGATCCACGAAATACAGATGTAACTCTGTGAGATGAATTAACAGAACACTAAGCAGTTTCTCAGAAAGCTTCTTTCCAGATTTCATCTGAGCATATTTCCTTTTTCACCATAGCCCTCTTTTGGGCTTCCAAATATCACTTTGCCAATTCCACAAGAACTGTCTTAGCGAAAGGCTTCTGGAGGGGAAAGCTGTAACTCTGTGAGTTGATTTCACAGAACACAAAGAAGTTTCTCAGAAAGCTTCTTTCTCTTTGTTATCGGAGGATATTTCCTTTGGCCCTATAGTCTTCCAAGGGATCCGAAATATCTGTTCTCAGATTCCACAGAAATAAGGCTAGCAAAGAGATCCACGAAATACAGATGTAAATCTGTGAGATGAATTATCAGAATACTAAGCAGTTTCTCAGAAAGCTTCTTTCCAGATTTCATCTGAGGATATTTCCTTTTTCACCATAGCCCTCTATGGGATTCCAAATATCACTTTGCCAATTCTACAAGAACTGTCTTAGCGAAAGGCTTCTTGAGGGGAAAGCTGTAACTCTGTGAGATGATTTCACAGAACACAAAGAAGTTTCTCAGAAAGCTTCTTTCTCTTTATTATCGGAGCATATTTCCTTTGGCCCTATAGTCTTCCAAGGGATCCGAAATATCTGTTCTCAGATTCCACAGAAATAAGGCTAGCAAAGAGATCCACGAAATACAGATGTAACTCTGTGAGATGAATTAACAGAACACTAAGCAGTTTCTCAGAAAGCTTCTTTCCAGATTTCATGTGAGGATATTTCCTTTTTCACCATAGCCCTCTATGGGCTTCCAAATATCACTTTGCCAATTGCACAAGAACTGTCTTAGCGAAAGGCTTCTTGAGGGGAAAGCTGTAACTCTGTGAGATGATTTCACAGAATACAAAGAAGTTTCTCAGAAAGCTTCTTTCTCTTTGTTAACGGAGCACATTTCCTTTGGCCCTATAGTCTTCCAAGGGATCCGAGATATCTGTTCTCAGATTGCACAGAAATAAGGCTAGCTAAGAGATCCACGAAAAACAGATGTAACTCTGTGAGATGAATTAACAGAACACTATGCTGTTTCTCAGAAAGCTTCTTTCCAGATTTCATCTGAGGATATTTCCTTTTTAACCATAGCCCTCTATGGGCTCCAAATGTCACCTTGCCAATTCCACAAGAACTGTCTTGGCGAAAGCCTTCTTGAGGGGAAAGCTGTAACTCTGTGAGATGATTTCACAGAACACAAAGAAGTTTCTCAGAAAGCTTCTTTCTCTTTGTTATCGGAGGATATTTCCTTTGGCCCTATAGTCTTCCAAGGGATCCGAAATATCTGTTCTCAGATTCCACAGAAATAAGGCTAGCAAAGAGATACACGAAATACTGATGTAACTATGTGAGATGAATTAACAGAACACTAAGCAGTTTTTTAGAAAGCTTCTTTCCAGATTTCATCTGAGGATATTTCCTTTTTCACCGTAGCCCTCTATGGGCTTCCAAATATCACTTTGCCAATTCCACAAGAACTGTCTTAGCGAAAGTCTTCTTGAGGGGAAAGCTGTAACTCTGTGAGATGATTTCACAGAACACAAAGAAGTTTCTCAGAAAGCTTCTTTCTCTTTGTTATCGGAGGATATTTCCTTTGGCCCTATAGTCTTCCAAGGGATCCGGAATATCTGTTCTCAGATTCCACAGAAATAAGGCTAGCAAGGAGATCCACGAAATACTGATGTAACTCCGTGAGATGAATTACAGAACACTAAGCAGTTTCTCATAAAGCTTCTTTCCAGATTTCATGTGAGGATATTTCCTTTTCCATCATAGCCCTCTATGGGCTTCCAAATATCACTTTGCCAATTCCACAAGAACTGTCATAGCGAAAGGCTTCTCGAGGGGAAAGCTGTAACTCTGTGAGATGATTTCACAGAACACAAAGAAGTTTCTCAGAAAGCTTCTTTCTCTTTGTTATTGGAGCACATTTCCTTTGGCCCTATAGTCTTCCAAGGGATCCGAAATATCTGTTCTCAGATTCCACAGAAATAAGGCTAGCAAAGAGATCCACGAAATACAGATGTAACTCTGTGAGATGAATTAACAGAACACTAAGCAGTTTCTCAGAAAGCTTCTTCCCAGATTTCATCTGAGCATATTTCCTTTTTCACCATAGCCCTCTAGGGTCTTCCAAATATCACTTTGCCAATTCCACAAGAACTGTCATAGCGAAAGGCTTCTTGAGGGGAAAGCTGTAACTCTGTGAGATGATTTCACAGAACACAAAGAAGTTTCTCAGAAAGCTTCTTTCTCTTTGTTATCGGAGGATATTTCCTTTGGCCCTATAGTCTTCCAAGGGATCCGAAATATCTGTTCTCAGATTCCACAGAAATAAGGCTAGCAAGGGGATCCACGAAATAGAGATGTAACTCTGTGAAATGAATTAACAGAACACTAAGCAGTTTCTCAGAAAGCTTCTTTCCAGATTACATCTGAGGATATTTCCTTTTTCACCATAGCCCTCTATGGGCTTCCAAATATCACTTTGCCAATTCCCCAAGAACTGTGTTAGCCAAAGGCTTCTTGAGGGGAAAGCTGTAACTCTGGGAGATGATTTCACAGAACCCAAAGAAGTTTCTAAGAAAGCTTCTTTCTCTTTGTTATCGGAGGATATTTCCTTTGGCCCTATACTCTTCCAAGTGATCCGAAATATCTGTTCTCAGATTCCACAGAAATAAGGCTACCAAAGAGATCCACGAAATACAGATGTAAATCTGTGAGATGAATTAACAGAACACTAAGCAGTTTCTCAGAAAGCTTCTTTCCAGATTTCATCTGAGCATATTTCCTTTTTCACCATAGCCCTCTTTTGGGCTTCCAAATATCACTTTGCCAATTCCACAAGAACTGTCTTAGCGAAAGGCTTCTTTAGGGGAAAGCTGTAACTCTGTGAGATGATTTCACAGAACACAAAGAAGTTTCTCAGAAAGCTTCCTTCTCTTTGTTATCGGAGGATATTTCCTTTGGCCCTATAGTGTTCCAAGGGATCCGAAATATCTGTTCTCAGATTCCACAGAAATAGGCTAGTAAAGAGATCCACGAAATACAGATGTAACTCTGTGAGATGAATTATCAGAACACTAAGCAGTTTCTCAGAAAGCTTCTTTCCAGATTTCATCTGAGGATATTTCCTTTTTCACCATAGCCCTCTATGGGCTTCCAAATATCACTTTGCCAATTCTACAAGAACTGTCTTAGCGAAAGGCTTCTTGAGGGGAAAGCTGTAACTCTGTGAGATGATTTCACAGAACACAAAGAAGTTTCTCAGAAAGCTTCTTTCTCTTTGTTATCGGAGCACAATTCCTTTGGCCCTATAGTCTTCCAAGGGATCCGAAATATCTGTTCTCAGATTCCACAGAAATAAGGCTAGCAAAGAGATGCACGAAATACAGATGTAACTCTGTGAGATGAATTAACAGAACACTAAGCAGTTTCTCAGAAAGCTTCTTCCCAGATTTCATCTGAGGATATTTCCTTTTTCACCATAGCCCTCTAGGGTCTTCCAAATATCACTTTGCCAATTCCACAGGAACTGTCATAGCGAAAGGCTTCTTGAGGGGAAAGCTGTAACTCTGTGAGATGATTTCACAGAACACAAAGAAGTTTCTCAGAAAGCTTCTTTCTCTTTGTTATCGGAGGATATTTCCTTTGGCCCTATAGTCTTCCAAGGGATCCGAAATATCTGTTCTCAGATTCCACAGAAATAAGGCTAGCAAAGAGATCCACGAAATACAGATGTAAATCTGTGAGATGAATTATCAGAATACTAAGCAGTTTCTCAGAAAGCTTCTTCCCAGATTTCATCTGAGGATATTTCCTTTTTCACCATAGCCCTCTAGGGTCTTCCAAATATCACTTTGCCAATTCCACAAGAACTGTCATAGCGAAAGGCTTCTTGAGGGGAAAGCTGTAACTCTGTGAGATGATTTACAGAACACAAAGAAGTTTCTCAGAAAGCTTCTTTCTCTTTGTTATCGGAGGATATTTCCTTTGGCCCTATAGTCTTCCAAGGGATCCGAAATATCTGTTCTCAGATTCCACAGAAATAAGGCTAGAAAGGAGATCCACGAAATAGAGATGTAACTCTGTGAAATGAATTAACAGAAAACTAAGCAGTTTCTCAGAAAGCTTCTTTCCAGATTACATCTGAGGATATTTCCTTTTTCACCATAGCCCTCTATGGGCTTCCAAATATCACTTTGCCAATTCCCCAAGAACTGTCTTAGCCAAAGGCTTCTTGAGGGGAAAGCTGTAACTCTGGGAGATGATTTCACAGAACACAAAGAAGTTTCTCAGAAAGCTTCTTTCTCTTTGTTATCGGAGGATATTTCCTTTGGCCCTATAGTCTTCCAAGGGATCCGAAATATCTGTTCTCAGATTCCACAGAAATAAGGCTACCAAAGAGATCCACGAAATACAGATGTAAATCAGTGAGATGAATTAACAGAACACTAAGCAGTTTCTCAGAAATCTTCTTTCCAGATTTCATCTGAGCATATTTCCTTTTTCACCATAGCCCTCTTTTGGGCTTCCAAATATCACTTTGCCAATTCCACAAGAACTGTCTTAGCGAAAGGCTTCTTGAGGGGAAAGCTGTAACTCTGTGAGATGATTTCACACAACACAAAGAAGTTTCTCAGAAAGCTTCCTTCTCTTTGTTATCGGAGGATATTATCTTTGGCCCTATAGTGTTCCAAGGGATCCGAAATATCTGTTCTCAGATTCCACAGAAATAGGCTAGTAAAGAGATCCACGAAATACAGATGTAACTCTGTGAGATGAATTATCAGAACACTAAGCAGTTTCTCAGAAAGCTTCTTTCCAGATTTCATCTGAGGATATTTCCTTTTTCACCATAGCCCTCTAAGGGCTTCCAAATATCACTTTGCCAATTCTACAAGAACTGTCTTAGCGAAAGGCTTCTTGAGGGGAAAGCTGTAACTCTGTGAGATGATTTCACAGAACACAAAGAAGTTTCTCAGAAAGCTTCTTTCTCTTTGTTATCGGAGCACAATTCCTTTGGCCCTATAGTCTTCCAAGGGATCCGAAATATCTGTTCTCAGATTCCACAGAAATAAGGCTAGCAAAGAGATCCACGAAATACAGATGTAACTCTGTGAGATGAATTAACAGAACACTAAGCAGTTTCTCAGAAAGCTTCTTTCCAGATTTCATCTGAGGATATTTCCTTTTTCACCATAGCCCTCTAGGGTCTTCCAAATATCACTTTGCCAATTACACAGGAACTGTCATAGCGAAAGGCTTCTTGAGGGGAAAGCTGTAACTCAGTGAGATGATTTCACAGAACACAAAGAAGTTTCTCAGAAAGCTTCTTTCTCTTTGTTATCGGAGGATATTTCCTTTGGCCCTATAGTCTTCCAAGGGATCCGAAATATCTGTTCTCAGATTCCACAGAAATAAGGCTAGCAAGGAGATCCACGAAATACAGATGTAACTCTGTGAGATGAATTAACAGAATACTAAGCAGTTTTTCAGAAAGCTTCTTTCCAGATTTCATCTGAGGATATTTCCTTTTTCACCATAGTCCTCTATGGGATTCCAAATATCACTTTGCCAATTCCCCAAGAACTGTCTTAGCGAAAGGCTTCTTGAGGGGAAAGCTGTAACTCTGTGAGATGATTTCACAGAACACAAAGAAGTTTCTCAGAAAGCTTCTTTCTCTTTGTTATCGGAGGATATTTCCTTTGGCCCTATAGTCTTCCAAGGGATCCGAAATATCTGTTCTCAGATTCCACAGAAATAAGTCTACCAAAGAGATCCACGAAATACAGATGTAACTCTGTGAGATGAATTAACAGAACACTAAGCAGTTTCTCAGAAAGCTTCTTTCCAGATTTCATCTGAGCATATTTCCTTTTTCACCATAGCCCTCTTTTGGGCTTCCAAATATCACTTTGCCAATTCCACAAGAACTGTCTTAGCGAAAGGCTTCTGGAGGGGAAAGCTGTAACTCTGTGAGTTGATTTCACAGAACACAAAGAAGTTTCTCAGAAAGCTTCTTTCTCTTTGTTATCGGAGGATATTTCCTTTGGCCCTATAGTCTTCCAAGGGATCCGAAATATCTGTTCTCAGATTCCACAGAAATAAGGCTAGCAAAGAGATCCACGAAATACAGATGTAAATCTGTGAGATGAATTATCAGAATACTAAGCAGTTTCTCAGAAAGCTTCTTTCCAGATTTCATCTGAGGATATTTCCTTTTTCACCATAGCCCTCTATGGGATTCCAAATATCACTTTGCCAATTCTACAAGAACTGTCTTAGCGAAAGGCTTCTTGAGGGGAAAGCTGTAACTCTGTGAGATGATTTCACAGAACACAAAGAAGTTTCTCAGAAAGCTTCTTTCTCTTTATTATCGGAGCATATTTCCTTTGGCCCTATGGTCTTCCAAGGGATCCGAAATATCTGTTCTCAGATTCCACAGAAATAAGGCTAGCAAAGAGATCCACGAAATACAGATGTAACACTGTGAGATGAATTAACAGAACACTAAGCAGTTTCTCAGAAAGCTTCTTTCCAGATTTCATGTGAGGATATTTCCTTTTTCACCATAGCCCTCTATGGGCTTCCAAATATCACTTTGCCAATTGCACAAGAACTGTCTTAGCGAAAGGCTTCTTGAGGGGAAAGCTGTAACTCTGTGAGATGATTTCACAGAACACAAAGAAGTTTCTCAGAAAGCTTCTTTCTCTTTGTTATCGGAGCACATTTCCTTTGGCCCTATAGTCTTCCAAGGGATCCGAAATATCTGTTCTCAGATTCCACAGAAATAAGGCTAGCAAGGAGATCCACGAAATACAGATGTAACTCTGTGAGATGAATTAACAGAACACTGAGCAGTTTCTCAGAAAGCTTCTTTCCAGATTTCATCTGAGGATATTTCCTTTTTCACCATAGCCCTCTATGGGATTCCAAATATCACTTTGCCAATTCCCCAAGAACTGTCTTAGCGAAAGGCTTCTTGAGGAAAAAGCTGTAACTCTGTGAGATGATTTCACAGAACACAAAGAAGTTTCTCAGAAAGTTTCTTTCTCTTTGTTATCGGAGGATATTTCCTTTGGCCCTATAGTCTTCCAAGGGATCCGAAATATCTGTTCTCAGATTCCACAGAAATAAGGCTAGCAAAGAGATCCACGAAATACAGATGTAACTCTGTGAGATGAATTAACAGAACACTAAGCAGTTTCTCAGAAATCTTCTTTCCAGATTTCATCTGAGGATGTTTCCTTTTTCACCATAACCCTCTATGGGCTTCCAAATATGACTTTGCCAATTCCACAAGAACTGTCTTAGCGAAAGGCTTCTTGAGGGGGAAGCTGTAAGTCTGTGAGATGATTTCAAAGAACACAAAGAAGTTTCTCAGAAAGCTTCTTTCTCTTTGTTATCGGAGCATATTTCCTTTGGCCCTATAGTCTTCCAAGGGATCCGAAATATCTGTTCTCAGATTCCACAGAAATAAGGCTAGCAAAGAGAACCACGAAATACTGATGTAACACTGTGAGATGAATTAACAGAACACTAAGCAGTTTCTCATAAAGCTTCTTTCCAGATTTCATCTGAGGATATTTCCTTTTCCATCATAGCCCTCTATGGGCTTCCAAATATCACTTTGCCAATTCCATAAGAACTGTCATAGCGAAAGGCTTCTCGAGGGGAAAGCTGTAACTCTGTGAGATGATTTCACAGAACACAAAGAAGTTTCTCAGAAAGCTTCTTTCTCTTTGTTATCGGAGCACAATTCCTTTGGCCCTATAGTCTTCCAAGGGATCCGAAATATCTGTTCCCAGATTCCACAGAAATAAGGCTAGCAAAGAGATCCACGAAATACAGATGTAACTCTGTGAGATGAATTAACAGAACACTAAGCAGTTTCTCAGAAAGCTTCTTTCCAGATTTCATCTGAGCATATTTCCTTTTTCACCATAGCCCTCTAGGGTCTTCCAAATATCACTTTGCCAATTCCACAAGAACTGTCATAGCGAAAGGCTTCTTGAGGGGAAAGCTGTAACTCTGTTAGATGATTTCACAGAACACAAAGAAGTTTCTCAGAAAGCTTCTTTCTCTTTGTTATCGGAGGATATTTCCTTTGGACCTATAGTCTTCCAAGGGATCCGAAATATCTGTTCTCAGATTCCACAGAAATAAGGCTAGCAAGGAGATCCACGAAATACTGATGTAACTCTGTGAGATGAATTAACAGAACACTAAGCAGTTTCTCAGAAAGCTTCTTTCCAGATTTCATCTGAGGATATTTCCTTTTTCACCATAGCTCTCTAGGGGATTCCAAATATCACTTTGCCAATTCCCCAAGAACTGTCTTAGCGAAAGGCTTTTTGAGGGGAAAGCTGTAACTCTGTGAGATGATTTCACAGAACACAAAGAAGTTTCTCAGAAAGCTTCTTTCTCTTTGTTATCGGAGGATATTTCCTTTGGCCCTATAGTCTTCCAAGGGATCCGAAATATCTGTTCTCAGATTCCACAGAAATAAGGCTACCAAAGAGATCCACGAAATACAGATGTAACTCTGTGAGATGAATTAACAGAACACTAAGCAGTTTCTCAGAAAGCTTCTTTCCAGATTTCATCTGAGCATATTTCCTTTTTCACCATAGCCCTCTAGGGTCTTCCAAATATCACTTTGCCAATTCCACAGGAACTGTCATAGCGAAAGGCTTCTTGAGGGGAAAGCTGTAACTCTGTGAGATGATTTCACAGAACACAAAGAAGTTTCTCAGAAAGCTTCTTTCTCTTTGTTATCGGAGGATATTTCCTTTGGCCCTATAGTCTTCCAAGGGATCCGAAATATCTGTTCTCAGATTCCACAGAAATAAGGCTAGCAAGGAGATCCACGAAATACAGATGTAACTCTGTGAGATGAATTAACAGAACACTAAGCAGTTTTTCAGAAAGCTTCTTTCCAGATTTCATCTGAGGATATTTCCTTTTTCACCATAGCCCTCTATGGGATTCCAAATATCACTTTGCCAATTCCCCAAGAACTGTCTTAGCGAAAGGCTTCTTGAGGGGAAAGCTGTAACTCTGTGAGATGATTTCACAGAACACAAAGAAGTTTCTCAGAAAGCTTCTTTCTCTTTGTTATCGGAGGATATTTCCTTTGGCCCTATATTCTTCCAAGGGATCCGAAATATCTGTTCTCAGATTCCACAGAAATAAGTCTACCAAAGAGATCCACGAAATACAGATGTAACTCTGTGAGATGAATTAACAGAACACTAAGCAGTTTCTCAGAAAGCTTCTTTCCAGATTTCATCTGAGCATATTTCCTTTTTCACCATAGCACTCTTTTGGGCTTCGAAATATCACTTTGCCAATTGCACAAGAACTGTCTTAGCGAAAGGCTTCTTGAGGGGAAAGCTGTAACTCTGTGAGTTGATTTCACAGAACACAAAGAAGTTTCTCAGAAAGCTTCTTTCTCTTTGTTAACGGAGGATATTTCCTTTGGCCCTATAGTCTTCCAAGGGATCCGAAATATCTGTTCTCAGATTCCACAGAAATAAGGCTAGCAAAGAGATCCACGAAATACAGATGTAAATCTGTGAGATGAATTATCAGAATACTAAGCAGTTTCTCAGAAAGCTTCTTTCCAGATTTCATCTGAGGATATTTCCTTTTTCACCATAGCCCTCTATGGGATTCCAAATATCACTTTGCCAATTCTACAAGAACTGTCTTAGCGAAAGGCTTCTTGAGGGGAAAGCTGTAACTCTGTGAGATGATTTCACAGAACACAAAGAAGTTTCTCAGAAAGCTTCTTTCTCTTTATTATCGGAGCATATTTACTTTGGCCCTATAGTCTTCCAAGGGATCCGAAATATCTGTTCTCAGATTCCACAGAAATAAGGCTAGCAAAGAGATCCACGAAATACAGATGTAACTCTGTGAGATGAATTAACAGAACACTAAGCAGTTTCTCAGAAAGCTTCTTTCCAGATTTCATGTGAGGATATTTCCTTTTTCACCATAGCCCTCTATGGGCTTCCAAATATCACTTTGCCAATTGCACAAGAACTGTCTTAGCGAAAGGCTTCTTGAGGGGAAAGCTGTAACTCTGTGAGATGATTTCACAGAACACAAAGAAGTTTCTCAGAAAGCTTCTTTCTCTTTGTTTTCGGAGCACATTTCCTTTGGCCCTATAGTCTTCCAAGGGATCCGAAATATCTGTTCTCAGATTGCACAGAAATAAGGCTAGCTAAGAGATCCACGAAAAACAGATGTAACTCTGTGAGATGAATTAACAGAACACTAAGCTGTTTCTCAGAAAGCTTCTTTCCAGATTTCATCTGAGGATATTTCCTTTTTCACCATAGCCCTCTATGGGCTCCAAATGTCACCTTGCCAATTCCACAAGAACTGTCTTGGCGAAAGCCTTCTTGAGGGGAAAGCTGTAACTCTGTGAGATGATTTCACAGAACACAAAGAAGTTTCTCAGAAAGCTTCTTTCTCTTTGTTATCGGAGGATATTTCCTTTGGCCCTATAGTCTTCCAAGGGATCCGAAATATCTGTTCTCACATTCCACAGAAATAAGGCTAGCAAAGAGATACACGAAATACTGATGTAACTATGTGAGATGAATTAACAGAACACTGAGCAGTTTTTTAGAAAGCTTCTTTCCAGATTTCATCTGAGGATATTTCCTTTTTCACCGTAGCCCTCTATGGGCTTCCAAATATCACTTTGCCAATTCCACAAGAACTGTCTTAGCGAAAGTCTTCTTGAGGGGAAAGCTGTAACTCTGTGAGATGATTTCACAGAACACAAAGAAGTTTCTCAGAAAGCTTCTTTCTCTTTGTTATCGGAGGATATTTCCTTTGGCCCTATAGTCTTCCAAGGGATCCGGAATATCTGTTCTCAGATTCCACAGAAATAAGGCTAGCAAGGAGATCCACGAAATACTGATGTAACTCCGTGAGATGAATTACAGAACACTAAGCAGTTTCTCATAAAGCTTCTTTCCAGATTTCATCTGAGGATATTTCCTTTTCCATCATAGCCCTCTATGGGCTTCCAAATATCACTTTGCCAATTCCACAAGAAGTGTCATAGCGAAAGGCTTGTTGAGGGGAAAGCTGTAACTCTGTGCGATGATTTCACAGAACACAAAGAAGTTTCTCAGAAAGCTTCTTTCTCTTTGTTATCGGAGGATATTTCCTTTGGCCCTATAGTCTTCCAAGGGATCCGAAATATCTGTTCTCAGATTCCACAGAAATAAGGCTAGCAAAGAGATCCACGAAATACAGATGTAAATCTGTGAGATGAATTATCAGAATACTAAGCAGTTTCTCAGAAAGCTTCTTTCCAGATTTCATCTGAGGATATTTCCTTTTTCACCATAGCCCTCTATGGGATTCCAAATATCACTTTGCCAATTCTACAAGAACTGTCTTAGCGAAAGGCTTCTTGAGGGGAAAGCTGTAACTCTGTGAGATGATTTCACAGAACACAAAGAAGTTTCTCAGAAAGCTTCTTTCTCTTTATTATCGGAGGATATTTCCTTTGTCCCTATAGTCTTCCAAGGGATCCGAAATATCTGTTCTCAGATTCCACAGAAATAAGGCTAGCAAAGAGATCCACGAAATACAGATGTAACTCGGTGAGATGTATTAACAGAACACTAAGCAGTTTCTCAGAAAGCTTCTTTCCAGATTTCATGTGAGGATATTTCCTTTTTCACCATAGCCCTCTATGGGCTTCCAAATATCACTTTGCCAATTGCACAAGAACTGTCTTAGCGAAAGGCTTCTTGAGGGGAAAGCTGTAACTCTGTGAGATGATTTCACAGAACACAAAGAAGTTTCTCAGAAAGCTTCTTTCTCTTTGTTATCGGAGCACATTTCCTTTGGCCCTATAGTCTTCCAAGGGATCCGAAATATCTGTTCTCAGATTGCACAGAAATAAGGCTAGCTAAAAGATCCACGAAAAACAGATGTAACTCTGTGAGATGAATTAACAGAACACTAAGCTGTTTCTCAGAAAGCTTCTTTCCAGTTTTCATCTGAGGATATTTCCTTTTTCACCATAGCCCTCTATGGGCTCCAAATGTCACCTTGCCAATTCCACAAGAACTGTCTTGGCGAAAGCCTTCTTGACGGGAAAGCTGTAACTCTGTGAGATGATTTCACAGAACACAAAGAAGTTTCTCAGAAAGCTTCTTTCTCTTTGTTATCGGAGGATATTTCCTTTGGCCCTATAGTCTTCCAAGGGATCCGAAATATCTGTTCTCAGATTCCACAGAAATAAGGCTAGCAAAGAGATACACGAAATACTGATGTAACTATGTGAGATGAATTAACAGAATACTAAGCAGTTTTTTAGAAAGCTTCTTTCCAGATTTCATCTGAGGATATTTCCTTTTTCACCGTAGCCCTCTATGGGCTTCCAAATATCACTTTGCCAATTCCACAAGAACTGTCTTAGCGAAAGTCTTCTTGAGGGGAAAGCTGTAACTCTGTGAGATGATTTCACAGAACACAAAGAAGTTTCTCAGAAAGCTTCTTTCTCTTTGTTATCGGAGGATATTTCCTTTGGCCCTATAGTCTTCCAAGGGATCCGGAATATCTGTTCTCAGATTCCACAGAAATAAGGCTAGAAAGGAGATCCACGAAATACTGATGTAACTCCGTGAGATGAATTACAGAACACTAAGCAGTTTCTCATAAAGCTTCTTTCCAGATTTCATCTGAGGATATTTCCTTTTCCATCATAGCCCTCTATGGGCTTCCAAATATCACTTTGCCAATTCCACAAGAAGTGTCATAGCGAAAGGCTTGTTGAGGGGAAAGCTGTAACTCTGTGAGATGATTTCACAGAACACAAAGAAGTTTCTCAGAAAGCTTCTTTCTCTTTGTTATCGGAGGATATTTCCTTTGGCCCTATAGTCTTCCAAGGGATCCGAAATATCTGTTCTCAGATTCCACAGAAATAAGGCTAGCAAGGAGATCCGCGAAATACAGATGTAACTCTGTGAGATGAATTAACAGAACACTGAGCAGTTTCTCAGAAAGCTTCTTTCCAGATTTCATCTGAGGATATTTCCTTTTTCACCATAGCCCTCTATGGGCTTCCAAATATCACTTTGCCAATTCCCCAAGAACTGTCTTAGCGAAAGGCTTCTTGAGGAAAAAGCTGTAACTCTGTGAGATGATTTCACAGAACACAAAGAAGTTTCTCAGAAAGTTTCTTTCTCTTTGTTATCGGAGGATATTTCCTTTGGCCCTATAGTCTTTCAAGGGATCCGAAATATCTGTTCTCAGATTCCACAGAAATAAGGCTAGTAAAGAGATCCACGAAATACAGATGTTGCTCTGTGAGATGAATTAACAGAACACTAAGCAGTTTCTCAGAAATCTTCTTTCCAGATTTCATCTGAGGATGTTTCCTTTTTCACCATAGCCCTCTATGGGCTTCCAAATATGACTTTGCCAATTCCACAAGAACTGTCTTAGCGAAAGGCTTCTTGAGGGGGAAGCTGTAAGTCTGTGAGATGATTTGAAAGAACACAAAGAAGTTTCTCAGAAAGCTTCTTTCTCTTTGTTATCGGAGGATATTTCCTTTGGCCCTATAGTCTTCCAAGGGATCCGAAATATCTGTTCTCAGATTCCACAGAAATAAGGCTAGCAAAGAGATCCACGAAATACTGATGTAACTCTGTGAGATGAATTAACAGAACACTAAGCAGTTTCTCATAAAGCTTCTTTCCAGATTTCATCTGAGGATATTTCCTTTTCCATCATAGCCCTCTATGGGCTTCCAAATATCACTTTGCCAATTCCACAAGAACTGTCATAGCGAAAGGTTTCTCGAGGGGAAAGCTGTAACTCTGTGAGATGATTTCACAGAACACAAAGAAGTTTCTCAGAAAGCTTCTTTCTCTTTGTTATCGGAGCACAATTCCTTTGGCCCTACAGTCTTCCAAGGGATCCGAAATATCTGTTCTCAGATTCCACAGAAATAAGGCTAGCAAAGAGATCCACGAAATACGGATGTAATTCTGTGAGATGAATTAACAGAACACTAAGCAGTTTCTCAGAAAGCTTCTTTCCAGATTTCATCTGAGGATATTTCCTTTTTCACCATAGCCCTCTAGGGTCTTCCAAATATCACTTTGCCAATTCCACAAGAACTGTCATAGCGAAAGGCTTCTCGAGGGGAAAGCTGTAACTCTGTGAGATGATTTCACAGAACACAAAGAAGTTTCTCAGAAAGCTTCTTTCTCTTTGTTATGGGAGGATATTTCCTTTGGAACTATAGTCTTCCAAGGGATCCGAAATATCTGTTCTCAGATTCCACAGAAATAAGGCTAGCAAGGAGATCCACGAAATACTGATGTAACTCTGTGAGATGAATTAACAGAACACTAAGCAGTTTTTCAGAAAGCTTCTTTCCAGATTTCATCTGAGGATATTTCCTTTTCCACCATAGCCCTCTATGGGATTCCAAATATCACTTTGCCAATTCCACAAGAACTGTCTTAGCGAAAGGCTTTTTGAGGGGAAAGCTGTAACTCTGTGAGATGATTTCACAGAACACAAAGAAGTTTCTCAGAAAGCTTCTTTCTCTTTGTTATCGGAGGATATTTCCTTTGGCCCTATAGTCTTCCAAGGGATCCGAAATATCTGTTCTCAGATTCCACAGAAATAAGGCTACCAAAGAGATCCACGAAATACAGATGTAACTCTGTGAGATGAATTAACAGAACACTAAGCAGTTTCTCAGAAAGCTTCTTTCCAGATTTCATCTGAGCATATTTCCTTTTTCACCATAGCCCTCTTTTGGGCTTCCAAATATCACTTTGCCAATTCCACAAGAACTGTCTTAGCGAAAGGCTTCTTGAGGGGAAAGCTGTAACTCTGTGAGTTGATTTCACAGAACACAAAGAAGTTTCTCAGAAAGTTTCTTTCTCTTTGTTATCGGAGGATATTTCCTTTGGCCCTATAGCCTTCCAAGGGATCCGAAATATCTGTTCTCAGATTCCACAGAAATAAGGCTAGCAAAGAGATCCACAAAATACAGATGTAACTCTGTGAGATGAATTATCAGAATACGAAGCAGTTTCTCAGAAAGCTTCTTTCCAGATTTCATCTGAGGATATTTCCTTTTTCACCATAGCCCTCTATGGGCTTCCAAATACCACTTTGCCAATTCTACAAGAACTGTCTTAGCGAAAGGCTTCTTGAGGGGAAAGCTGTAACTCTGTGAGATGATTTCACAGAACACAAAGAAGTTTCTCAGAAACCTTCTTTCTCTTTGTTATCGGAGCATATTTCCTGTGGCCCTATAGTCTTCCAAGGGATCCGAAATATCTGTTCTCAGATTCCACAGAAATAAGGCTAGCAAAGAGATCCACGAAATACAGATGTAACTCTGTGAGATGAATTAACAGAACACTAAGCAGTTTCTCAGAAAGCTTCTTTCCAGATTTCATCTGAGGATATTTCCTTTTTCACCATAGCCCTCTATGGGCTTCCAAATATCACTTTCCCAATTCCACAAGAACTGTCTTAGCGAAAGGCTTCTGGAGGGGAAAGCTGTAACTCTGTGAGATGATTTCACAGAACACAAAGAAGTTTCTCAGAAAGCTTCTTTCTCTTTGTTATCGGAGGATATTTCCTTTGGCCCTATAGTCTTCCAAGGGATCCGAAATATCTGTTCTCGGATTGCACAGAAATAAGGCTAGCAAGGAGATCCACGAAATACAGATGTAACTTTGTGAGATGAATTAACAGAACACTGAGCAGTTTCTCAGAAAGCTTCTTTCCAGATTTCATCTGAGGATATTTCCTTTTTCACCATAGCCCTCTATGGGATTCCAAATATCACTTTGCCAATTCCCCAAGAACTGTCTTAGCGAAAGGCTTCTTGAGGGGAAAGCTGTAACTCTGTGAGATGATTTCACAGAACACAAAGAAGTTTCTCAGAAAGCTTCTTTCTCTTTGTTATCGGAGGATATTTCCTTTGGCCCTATAGTCTTCCAAGGGATCCGAAATATCTGTTCTCAGATTCCACAGAAATTAGGCTATCAAAGAGATCCACGAAATACAGATGTTGCTCTGTGAGATGAATTAACAGAACACTAAGCAGTTTCTAAGAAATCTTCTTTCCAGATTTCATCTGAGGATATTTCCTTTATCACCATAGCCCTCTATCGGCTTCCAAATGTCACTTTGCCAATTCCACAAGAACTCTCTTGGGGAAAGGCTTCTTGAGGGGAATGCTGTAACTCTGTGAGATGATTTCACAGAACACAAAGAAGTTTCTCAGAAAGCTTCTTTCTCTTTGTTATCGGAGGATATTTCCTTTGGCCCTATAGTCTTCCAAGGGATCCGAAATATCTGTTCTCAGATTCCACAGAAATAAGGCTAGCAAAGAGATCCACGAAATACAGATGTAACTCTGTGAGATGAATTAACAGAACACTAATCAGTTTCTCAGAAAGCTTCTTTCCAGATTTCATCTGAGGATATTTCCCTTTTTACCATAGCCCTCTATGGGCTCCAAATGTCACCTTCCCAATTCCACAAGAACTGTCTTGGCGAAAGGCTTCTTGAGGGGAAAGCTGTAACTCTGTGAGATGATTTCACAGAACACAAAGAAGTTTCTCAGAAAGCTTCTTTCTCTTTGTTATCGGAGGATATTTCCTTTGGCCCTATAGTCTTCCAAGGGATCCGAAATATCTGTTCTCAGATTCCACAGAAATAAGGCTAGCAAAGAGATCCACGAAATACAGATGTAACTCTGTGAGATGAATTAACAGAACACTAAGCAGTTTCTCAGAAAGCTTCTTTCCAGATTTCATCTGAGGATATTTCCTTTTTCACCATACCCCTCTATGGGCTTCCAAATGTCACTTTGCCAATTCCACAAGAACTGTCTTAGCGAAAGGCTTCTTGAGGGGAAAGCTGTAACTCGGTGAGATGATTTCACAGAACACAAAGAAATTTCTCAGAAAGCTTCTTTCTCTTTGTTATCGGAGGATATTTCCTTTGGCCCTATAGTCTTCCAAGGGATCCGAAATATCTGTTCTCAGATTCCACAGAAATAAGGCTAGCAAAGAGATCCACGAAATACAGATGTAACTCTGTGAGATGAATTAACAGAACACTAAGCAGTTTCTCAGAAAGCTTCTTTCCAGATTTCATCTGAGGATTATTCCTTTTTCACCATAGACCTCTATGGGTTTCCAAATATGACTTTGCCAATTCCACAAGAACTGTCTTAGCGAAAGGCTTCTTGAGGGGAAAGCTGTAATTCTGTGAGATGATTTCACAGAACACAAAGAAGTTTCTCAGAAAGCTTCTTTCTCTTTGTTATCGGAGGATATTTCCTTTGGCCCTATAGTTTTCCAAGGGATCCGAAATATCTGTTCTCAGATTCCACAGAAATAAGGCTAGCAAAGAAATCCACGAAATACAGATGTAACTCTGTGAGATGAATTAACAGAAAACTAAGCAGTTTTTCAGAAAGCTTCTTTCCAGATTTCATCTGAGGATATTTCCTTTTTCACCATAGCCCTCTTTGGGCTTCCAAATATCACTTTGCCAATTCCACAACAACTGTCTTAGCGAAAGGCTACTTGAGGGGAAAGCTGTAACTCTGTGAGATGATTTCACAGAACACAAAGAAGTTTCTCAGAAAGCTTCTTTCTCTTTGTTATCGGAGGATATTTCCTTTGGCCCTATAGTCTTCCAAGGGATTCGAAATATCTGTTCTCAGATTCCACAGAAATAAGGCTAGCAAAGAGATGCACGAAATACAGATGTAGCTCTGTGAGATGAATTAACAGAACACTAAGCAGTTCCTCTGAAAGCTTCTTTCCAGATTTCATCTGAGGATATTTCATTTTTCACCTTAGACCTCTATGGGCTTCCAAATATCACTTTGCCAATTCCACAAGAACTGTCTTAGCGAAAGGCTTCTTGAGGGGAAAGCTGTAACTCTGTGAGATGATTTCACAGAACACAAAGTAGTTTCTCAGAAAGCTTCTTTCTCTTTGTTATCGGAGGATATTTCCTTTGGCCCTATAGTCTTCCAGGGATCCGAAATATCTGTTCTCAGACTCCACAGAAATAAGGCTAGCAAAGAGATCCACGAAATACAGATGTAACTCTGTGAGATGAATTAACAGAACACTAAGCAGTTTCTCAGAAAGCTTCTTTCCAGATTTCATCTGAGGATATTTCGTTTTTCACCACAGCCCTCTATGGGCTTCCAAATATCACTTTGCCAATTCCACAAGAACTGTCATAGCGAAAGGCTTCTTGAGGGGAAAGCTGTAACTCTGTGAGATGATTTCACAGAACACAAAGAAGTTTCTCAGAAAGCTTCTTTCTCTTTGTTATCGGAGGATATTTCCTTTGGCCCTATAGTCTTCCAAGGGATCCGAAATATCTGTTCTCGGATTGCACAGAAATAAGGCTAGCAAGGAGATCCACGAAATACAGATGTAACTTTGTGAGATGAATTAACAGAACACTGAGCAGTTTCTCAGAAAGCTTCTTTCCAGATTTCATCTGAGGATATTTCCTTTTTCACCATAGCCCTCTAAGGGATTCCAAATATCACTTTGCCAATTCCCCAAGAACTGTCTTAGCGAAAGGCTTCTTGAGGGGAAAGCTGTAACTCTGTGAGATGATTTCACAGAACACAAAGAAGTTTCTCAGAAAGCTTCTTTCTCTTTGTTATCGGAGGATATTTCCTTTGGCCCTATAGTCTTCCAAGGGATCCGAAATATCTGTTCTCAGATTACACAGAAATAAGGCTAGCAAAGAGATCCACGAAATACAGATGTAACTCTGTGAGATGAATTAACAGAACACTAAGCAGTTTCTCAGAAAGCTTCTTTCCAGATTTCATCTGAGGATATTTCCTTTTTCACCATAGCCCTCTATGGGCTCCAAATGTCACCTTCCCAATTCCACAAGAACTGTCTTAGCGAAAGGCTTCTTGAGGGGAAAGCTGTAACTCTGTGAGATGATTTCACAGAACACAAAGAAGTTTCTCAGAAAGCTTCTTTCTCTTTGTTATCGGAGGATATTTCCTTTGGCCCTATAGTCTTCCAAGGGATCCGAAATATCTGTTCTCAGATTCCACAGAAATAAGGCTAGCAAAGAGATCCACGAAATACAGATGTAACTCTGTGAGATGAATTAACAGAACACTAAGCAGTTTCTCAGAAAGCTTCTTTCGAGATTGCATCTGAGGATATTTCCTTTTACACCATAGACCTCTATGGGCTTCCAAATATCACTTTGCCAATTCCACAAGAACTGTCTTAGCGAAAGGCTTCTTGAGGGGAAAGCTGTAACTCTGTGAGATGATTTCACAGAACACAAAGTAGTTTCTCAGAAGCTTCTTTCTCTTTGTTATCAGAGGATATTTCCTTTGGCCCTATAGTCTTCCAAGGGATCCGAAATATCTGTTCTCAGACTCCACAGAAATAAGGCTAGCAAAGAAATCCACGAAATACTAATGTAACTCTGTGAGATGAATTAACAGAACACTAAGCAGTTTCTCAGAAAGCTTCTTTCCAGAATTCATCTGAGGATATTTCCTTTTACACCATAGCCCTCTATGGGCTTCCAAATATCACTTTGCCAATTCCACAAGAACTGTCTTAGCGAAAGGCTTCTTGAGGGGAAAGCTGTAACTCTGTGAGATGATTTCACAGAACACAAAGAAGTTTCTCAGAAAGCTTCTTTCTCTTTGTTATCGGAGGATATTTCCTTTGGCCCTATAGTCTTCCAAGGGATCCGAAATATCTGTTCTCAGATTCCACAGAAATAAGGCTAGCAAAGAGATCCACGAAATACAGATGTAACTCTGTGAGATGAATTAACAGAACACTAAGCAGTTTCTCAGAAAGCTTCTTTCCAGATTTCATCTGAGGATATTTCCTTTTTCACCATAGCCCTCTATGGGCTTCCAAATGTCACTTTGCCAATTCCACAAGAACTGTCTTAGCGAAAGGCTTCTTGAGGGGAAAGCTGTAACTCGGTGAGATGATTTCACAGAACACAAAGAAGTTTCTCAGAAAGCTTCTTTCTCTTTGTTATCGGAGGATATTTCCTTTGGCCCTATAGTCTTCCAAGGGATCCGAAATATCTGTTCTCAGATTCCACAGAAATAAGGCTAGCAAAAAATCCACGAAATACAGATGTAACTCTGTGAGATGAATTAACAGAACACTAAGCAGTTTCTCAGAAAGCTTCTTTCCAGATTTCATCTGAGGATATTTCCTTTTTCACCATAGCCCTCTATGGGCTTCCAAATGTAATTTTGCCAATTCCACAAGAACTCTCTTGGGGAAAGGCTTCTTGAGGGGAAAGCTGTAACTCTGTGAGATGATTTCACAGAACACAAAGAAGTTTCTCAGAAAGATTCTTTCTCTTTGTTATCGGAGGATATTTCCTTTGGCCCTATAGTCTTCCAAGGGATCCGAAATATCTGTTCTCAGATTCCACAGAAATAAGGCTAGCAAAGAGATCCACGAAATACAGATGTAACTCTGTGAGATGAATTAACAGAACACTAAGCAGTTTCTCAGAAAGCTTCTTTCGAGATTGCATCTGAGGATATTTCCTTTTACACCATAGACCTCTATGGGCTTCCAAATATCACTTTGCCAATTCCACAAGAACTGTCTTAGCGAAAGGCTTCTTGAGGGGAAAGCTGTAACTCTGTGAGATGATTTCACAGAACACAAAGTAGTTTCTCAGAAGCTTCTTTCTCTTTGTTATCAGAGGATATTTCCTTTGGCCCTATAGTCTTCCAAGGGATCCGAAATATCTGTTCTCAGACTCCACAGAAATAAGGCTAGCAAAGAAATCCACGAAATACTAATGTAACTCTGTGAGATGAATTAACAGAACACTAAGCAGTTTCTCAGAAAGCTTCTTTCCAGAATTCATCTGAGGATATTTCCTTTTACACCATAGCCCTCTATGGGCTTCCAAATATCACTTTGCCAATTCCACAAGAACTGTCTTAGCGAAAGGCTTCTTGAGGGGAAAGCTGTAACTCTGTGAGATGATTTCACAGAACACAAAGAAGTTTCTCAGAAAGCTTCTTTCTCTTTGTTATCGGAGGATATTTCCTTTGGCCCTATAGTCTTCCAAGGGATCCGAAATATCTGTTCTCAGATTCCACAGAAATAAGGCTAGCAAAGAGATCCACGAAATACAGATGTAACTCTGTGAGATGAATTAACAGAACACTAAGCAGTTTCTCAGAAAGCTTCTTTCCAGATTTCATCTGAGGATATTTCCTTTTTCACCATAGCCCTCTATGGGCTTCCAAATGTCACTTTGCCAATTCCACAAGAACTGTCTTAGCGAAAGGCTTCTTGAGGGGAAAGCTGTAACTCGGTGAGATGATTTCACAGAACACAAAGAAGTTTCTCAGAAAGCTTCTTTCTCTTTGTTATCGGAGGATATTTCCTTTGGCCCTATAGTCTTCCAAGGGATCCGAAATATCTGTTCTCAGATTCCACAGAAATAAGGCTAGCAAAAAATCCACGAAATACAGATGTAACTCTGTGAGATGAATTAACAGAACACTAAGCAGTTTCTCAGAAAGCTTCTTTCCAGATTTCATCTGAGGATATTTCCTTTTTCACCATAGCCCTCTATGGGCTTCCAAATGTAATTTTGCCAATTCCACAAGAACTCTCTTGGGGAAAGGCTTCTTGAGGGGAAAGCTGTAACTCTGTGAGATGATTTCACAGAACACAAAGAAGTTTCTCAGAAAGCTTCTTTCTCTTTGTTATCGGAGGATATTTCCTTTGGCCCTATAGTCTTCCAAGGGATCTGAAATATCTGTTCTCAGACTCCACAGAAATAAGGCTAGCAAAGAGATCCACGAAATACAGATGTAACTCTGTGAGATGAATTAACAGAACACTAAGCAGTTTCTCAGAAAGCTTCTTTCCAGATTTCATCTGAGGATATTTCCTTTTTCACCATAGACCTCTATGGGCTTCCAAATATCACTTTGCCAATTCCACAAGAACTGTCTTAGCGAAAGGCTTCTTGAGGGGAAAGCTGTAACTCTGTGAGATGATTTCACAGAACACAAAGTAGTTTCTCAGAAAGCTTCTTTCTCTTTGTTATCGGAGGATATTTCCTTTGGCCCTATAGTCTTCCAAGGGATCCGAAATATCTGTTCTCAGACTCCACAGAAATAAGGCTAGCAAAGAGATCCACGAAATACTAATGTAACTCTGTGAGATGAATTAACAGAACA
This sequence comes from Macaca nemestrina, assembly GCF_043159975.1. Classification (NCBI taxonomy): domain Eukaryota; kingdom Metazoa; phylum Chordata; class Mammalia; order Primates; family Cercopithecidae; genus Macaca; species Macaca nemestrina. The sequence continues at coordinate 89,480,485 of NC_092137.1, read as the reverse complement.
CTAAGCAGTTTCTCAGAAAGCTTCTTTCCAGAATTCATCTGAGGATATTTCCTTTTACACCATAGCCCTCTATGGTCTTCCAAATATCACTTTGCCAATTCCACAAGAACTGTCTTAGCGAAAGGCTTCTTGAGGGGAAAGCTGTAACTCGGTGAGATGATTTCACAGAACACAAAGAAGTTTCTCAGAAAGCTTCTTTCTCTTTGTTATCGGAGGATATTTCCTTTGGCCCTATAGTCTTCCAAGGGATCCGAAATATCTGTTCTCAGATTCCACAGAAATAAGGCTAGCAAAGAGATCCACGAAATACAGATGTAACTCTGTGAGATGAATTAACAGAACACTAAGCAGTTTCTCAGAAAGCTTCTTTCCAGATTTCATCTGAGGATATTTCCTTTTTCACCATAGCCCTCTATGGGCTTCCAAATATCACTTTGCCAATTCCACAAGAACTGTCTTAGCGAAAGGCTTCTTGAGGGGAAAACTGTAACTCTGTCATATGATTTCACAGAACACAAAGAAGTTTCTCAGAAAGCTTCTTTCTCTTTGTTATCGGAGATTATTTCCTTTGGCCCTATAGTCTTCCAAGGGATCCGAAATATCTGTTCTCAGATTCCACAGAAATAAGGCTAGCAAAGAGATCCACGAAATACAGATGTAACTCTGTGAGATGAATTAACAGAACACTAAGCAGTTTCTCAGAAAGCTTCTATCCAGATTTCATCTGAGCGTATTTCCTTTTTCACCATAGCCCTCTAAGGGCTTCCAAATATCACTTTGCCAATTCCACAAGAACTGTCTTAGCGAAAGGCTTCTTGAGGGGAAAACTGTAACTCTGTCATATGATTTCACAGAACACAAAGAAGTTTCTCAGAATGCTTCTTTCTCTTTGTTATCGGAGATTATTTCCTTTGGCCCTATAGTCTTCCAAGGGATCCGAAATATCTGTTCTCAGATTCCACAGAAATAAGGCTAGCAAAGAGATCCACGAAATACAGATGTAACTCTGTGAGATGAATTAACAGAACACTAAGCAGTTTCTCAGAAAGCTTCTTTCCAGATTTCATCTGAGGATATTTCCTTTTTCACCATAGCCCTCTATGGGCTTCCAAATGTCACTTTGCCAATTCCACAAGAACTGTCTTAGCGAAAGGCTTCTTGAGGGGAAAGCTGTAACTCGGTGAGATGATTTCACAGAACACAAAGAAGTTTCTCAGAAAGCTTCTTTCTCTTTGTTATCGGAGGATATTTCCTTTGGCCCTATAGTCTTCCAAGGGATCCGAAATATCTGTTCTCAGATTCCACAGAAATAAGGCTAGCAAAGAGATGCACGAAATACAGATGTAGCTCTGTGAGATGAATTAACAGAACACTAAGCAGTTCCTCTGAAAGCTTCTTTCCAGATTTCATCTGAGGATATTTCATTTTTCACCATAGACCTCCATGGGCTTCCAAATGTCATTTTGCCAATTCCACAAGAACTCTCTTGGGGAAAGGCTTCTTGAGGGGAAAGCTGTAACTCTGTGAGATGATTTCACAGAACACAAAGTCGTTTCTCAGAAAGCTTCTTTCTCTTTGTTATCGGAGGATATTTCCTTTGGCCCTATAGTCTTCCAAGGGATCCGAAATATCTGTTCTCAGATTCCACAGAAATAAGGCTAGCAAAGAGATCCACGAAATACAGATGTAACTCTGTGAGATGAATTAACAGAACACTAAGCAGTTTCTCAGAAAGCTTCTTTCCAGATTTCATCTGAGGATATTTCCTTTTTCACCATAGCCCTCTATGGGCTTCCAAATATCACTTTGCCAATTCCACAAGAACTGTCTTAGCGAAAGGCTTCTTGAGGGGAAAACTGTAACTCTGTCATATGATTTCACAGAACACAAAGAAGTTTCTCAGAAAGCTTCTTTCTCTTTGTTATCGGAGATTATTTCCTTTGGCCCTATAGTCTTCCAAGGGATCCGAAATATCTGTTCTCAGATTCCACAGAAATAAGGCTAGCAAAGAGATCCACGAAATACAGATGTAACTCTGTGAGATGAATTAACAGAACACTAAGCAGTTTCTCAGAAAGCTTCTTTCCAGATTTCATCTGAGCGTATTTCCTTTTTCACCATAGCCCTCTAAGGGCTTCCAAATATCACTTTGCCAATTCCACAAGAACTGTCTTAGCGAAAGGCTTCTTGAGGGCAAAACTGTAACTCTGTCATATGATTTCACAGAACACAAAGAAGTTTCTCAGAAAGCTTCTTTCTCTTTGTTATCGGAGATTATTTCCTTTGGCCCTATAGTCTTCCAAGGGATCCGAAATATCTGTTCTCAGATTCCACAGAAATAAGGCTAGCAAAGAGATCCACGAAATACAGATGTAACTCTGTGAGATGAATTAACAGAACACTAAGCAGTTTCTCAGAAAGCTTCTTTCCAGATTTCATCTGAGCATATTTCCTTTTTCTCCATAGCCCTCTATGGGCTTCCAAATATCACTTTGCCAATTGCACAAGAACTGTCTTAGCGAAAGACTTCTTGAGGGGATAGCTGTAACTCTGTGAGATGATTTCACAGAACACAAAGAAGTTTCTCAGAAAGCTTCTTTCTCTTTGTTATCGGAGCATATTTCCTTTGGCCCTATAGTCTTCCAAGGGATCCGAAATATCTGTTCTCAGATTCCACAGAAATAAGGCTAGCAAAGATATCCACGAAATACAGATGTAACTCTGTGAGATGAATTAACAGAACACTAAGCAGTTTCTCAGAAAGCTTCTTTCCAGATTTCATCTGAGGATATTTCCTTTTTCACCATAGCCCTCTATGGGCTTCCAAATGTCACTTTGCGAATTCCACAAGAACTCTCTTGGGCAAAAGCTTCTTGAGGGGAATGCTGTAACTCTGTGAGATGATTTCACAGAACACAAAGAAGTTTCTCAGAAAGCTTCTTTCTCTTTGTTATCGGAGGATATTTCCTTTGGCCCTATAGTCTTCCAAGGGATCCGAAATATCTGTTCTCAGATTCCACAGAAATAAGGCTAGCAAAGAGATCCACGAAATACAGATGTAACACTGTGAGATGAATTAACAGAACACTAAGCAGTTTTTCAGAAAGCTTCTTTCCAGATTTCATCTGGGGATATTTCCTTTTTCACCATAGCCATCTATGGGCTTCAAAATGTCACTTTGCCAATTCCACAAGAACTGTCTTAGCGAAAGGCTTCTTGAGGGGAAAACTGTAACTATGTCAGATGATTTCACAGAACACAAAGAAGATTCTCAGAAAGCTTCTTTCTCTTTGTTATCGGAGGATATTTCCTTTGGCCCTATAGTCTTCCAAGGGATCCGAAATATCTGTTCTCAGATTCCACAGAAATAAGGCTAGCAAAGAGATCCACGAAATACAGATGTAACTCTGTGAGATGAATTAACAGAACACTAAGCAGTTTCTCAGAAAGCTTCTTTCCAGATTTCATCTGAGCATATTTCCTTTTTCAAAATAGCCCTCTATGGGCTCAAAATGTCACCTTGCCAATTCCACAAGAACTGTCTTGGCGAAGGGCTTCTTTAGGGCAAAGCTGTAACTCTGTGAGATGATTTCACAGAACACAAAGAAGTTTCTCAGAAAGCTTCTTTCTCTTAGTTATCGGAGGATATTTCCATTGGCCCTATAGTCTTCCAAGGGATCCGAAATATCTGTTCTCAGATTCCACAGAAATAAGGCTAGCAAAGAGATCCACGAAATAGAGATGTAACTCTGTGAGATGAATTAACAGAACACTAAGCAGTTTCTCAGAAAGCTTTTTTCCAGATTTCAACTGAGGATATTTCCTTTTTCACCATAGGCCTCTATGGGCTTCCAAATATCACTTTGCCAATTCCACAACAACTGTCTTAGCGAAAGGCTTCTTGAGGCGAAAGCTGTAACTCTGTGAGATGACTTCACAGAACACAAAGAAGTTTCTCAGAAAGCTTCTTTCTCTTTGTTATCGGAGGATATTTCCTTTGGCAATATAGTCTTCCAAGGGATCCGAAATATCTCTTCTCAGATTCCACAGAAATAAGGCTAGCAAAGAGATCCACGAATTACAGATGTAGCTCTGTGAGATGAATTTACAGAACACTAAGCAGTTTCTCAGAAAGCTTCTTTCCAGATTTCATCTGAGGATATTTCCTTTTTCACCATAGCCCTCTATGGGCTTCCAAATGTCTCTTTTCCAATTCCACAGGAACTCTCTTGGGGAAAGGTTTCTTGAGGGGAATGCTGTAACTCTGTGAGATGATTTCACAGAACACAAAGAAGTTTCTCAGAAAGCTTCTTTCTCTTTGTTATCGGAGATTATTTCCTTTGGCCCTATAGTCTTCCAAGGGATCCGAAATATCTGTTCTCAGATTCCACAGAAATAAGGCTAGCAAAGAGATCCACGAAATACAGATGTAACTCTGTGAGATGAATTAAGAGAACACTAAGCAGTTTCTCAGAAAGCTTCTTTCCAGATTTCATCTGAGGATATTTCCTTTTTCACCGTAGCCCTCTATGGGCTTCCAAATATCACTTTGCCAATTCCACAACAACTGTCTTAGCGAAAGGCTTCTCGAGGGGAAAGCTGTAACTCTGTGAGATGATTTCACAGAACACAAAGAAGTTTCTCAGAAAGCTTCTTTCTCTTTGTTATCGGAGGATATTTCCTTTGGCCCTATAGTCTTCCAATGGATCCGAAATATCTGTTCTCAGATTCCACAGAAATAAGGCTAGCAAAGAAATCCACGAAATACAAATTTAATTCTGTGAGATGAATTAACATAACACTAAGCAGTTTCTCAGAAAGCTTCTTTCCAGATTTCATCTGAGGATATTTCCTTTTTCACCATAGCCCTCTATGGGCTTCAAAATGTCACTTTGCCAATTCCACAAGAACTGTCTTAGCGAAAGGCTTCTTGAGGGGAAAACTGTAACTCTGTCAGATGATTTCACAGAACACAAAGAAGATTCTCAGAAACCTTCTTTCTCTTTGTTATCGGAGGATATTTCCTTTGGCCCTATAGTCTTCCAAGGGATCCGAAATATCTGTTCTCAGATTCCACAGAAATAAAGCTAGCAAAGAGATCCACGAAATACAGATGTAACTCTGTGAGATGAATTAACAGAACACTAAGCAGTTTCTCAGAAAGCTTCTTTCCAGATTTCATCTGAGGATATTTCGTTTTTCACCATAGCCCTCTAAGGGCTTCCAAATATCACTTTGCCAATTCCACAAGAACTGTCTTAGCGAAAGGCTTCTTGAGGGGAAAACTGTAACTCTGTCATATGATTTCACAGAACACAAAGAAGTTTCTCAGAATGCTTCTTTCTCTTTGTTATCGGAGATTATTTCCTTTGGCCCTATAGTCTTCCAAGGGATCCGAAATATCTGTTCTCAGATTCCACAGAAATAAGGCTAGCAAAGAGATCCACGAAATACAGATGTAACTCTGTGAGATGAATTAACAGAACACTAAGCAGTTTCTCAGAAAGCTTCTTTCCAGATTTCATCTGAGGATATTTCCTTTTTCACCATAGCCCTCTATGGGCTTCCAAATGTCACTTTGCCAATTCCACAAGAACTGTCTTAGCGAAAGGCTTCTTGAGGGGAAAGCTGTAACTCGGTGAGATGATTTCACAGAACACAAAGAAGTTTCTCAGAAAGCTTCTTTCTCTTTGTTATCGGAGGATATTTCCTTTGGCCCTATAGTCTTCCAAGGGATCCGAAATATCTGTTCTCAGATTCCACAGAAATAAGGCTAGCAAAGAGATGCACGAAATACAGATGTAGCTCTGTGAGATGAATTAACAGAACACTAAGCAGTTCCTCTGAAAGCTTCTTTCCAGATTTCATCTGAGGATATTTCATTTTTCACCATAGACCTCCATGGGCTTCCAAATGTCATTTTGCCAATTCCACAAGAACTCTCTTGGGGAAAGGCTTCTTGAGGGGAAAGCTGTAACTCTGTGAGATGATTTCACAGAACACAAAGACGTTTCTCAGAAAGCTTCTTTCTCTTTGTTATCGGAGGATATTTCCTTTGGCCCTATAGTCTTCCAAGGGATCCGAAATATCTGTTCTCAGATTCCACAGAAATAAGGCTAGCAAAGAGATCCACGAAATACAGATGTAACTCTGTGAGATGAATTAACAGAACACTAAGCAGTTTCTCAGAAAGCTTCTTTCCAGATTTCATCTGAGGATATTTCCTTTTTCACCATAGCCCTCTATGGGCTTCCAAATATCACTTTGCCAATTCCACAAGAACTGTCTTAGCGAAAGGCTTCTTGAGGGGAAAACTGTAACTCTGTCATATGATTTCACAGAACACAAAGAAGTTTCTCAGAAAGCTTCTTTCTCTTTGTTATCGGAGATTATTTCCTTTGGCCCTATAGTCTTCCAAGGGATCCGAAATATCTGTTCTCAGATTCCACAGAAATAAGGCTAGCAAAGAGATCCACGAAATACAGATGTAACTCTGTGAGATGAATTAACAGAACACTAAGCAGTTTCTCAGAAAGCTTCTTTCCAGATTTCATCTGAGCGTATTTCCTTTTTCACCATAGCCCTCTAAGGGCTTCCAAATATCACTTTGCCAATTCCACAAGAACTGTCTTAGCGAAAGGCTTCTTGAGGGCAAAACTGTAACTCTGTCATATGATTTCACAGAACACAAAGAAGTTTCTCAGAAAGCTTCTTTCTCTTTGTTATCGGAGATTATTTCCTTTGGCCCTATAGTCTTCCAAGGGATCCGAAATATCTGTTCTCAGATTCCACAGAAATAAGGCTAGCAAAGAGATCCACGAAATACAGATGTAACTCTGTGAGATGAATTAACAGAACACTAAGCAGTTTCTCAGAAAGCTTCTTTCCAGATTTCATCTGAGCATATTTCCTTTTTCTCCATAGCCCTCTATGGGCTTCCAAATATCACTTTGCCAATTGCACAAGAACTGTCTTAGCGAAAGACTTCTTGAGGGGATAGCTGTAACTCTGTGAGATGATTTCACAGAACACAAAGAAGTTTCTCAGAAAGCTTCTTTCTCTTTGTTATCGGAGCATATTTCCTTTGGCCCTATAGTCTTCCAAGGGATCCGAAATATCTGTTCTCAGATTCCACAGAAATAAGGCTAGCAAAGATATCCACGAAATACAGATGTAACTCTGTGAGATGAATTAACAGAACACTAAGCAGTTTCTCAGAAAGCTTCTTTCCAGATTTCATCTGAGGATATTTCCTTTTTCACCATAGCCCTCTATGGGCTTCCAAATGTCACTTTGCGAATTCCACAAGAACTCTCTTGGGCAAAAGCTTCTTGAGGGGAATGCTGTAACTCTGTGAGATGATTTCACAGAACACAAAGAAGTTTCTCAGAAAGCTTCTTTCTCTTTGTTATCGGAGGATATTTCCTTTGGCCCTATAGTCTTCCAAGGGATCCGAAATATCTGTTCTCAGATTCCACAGAAATAAGGCTAGCAAAGAGATCCACGAAATACAGATGTAACTCTGTGAGATGAATTAACAGAACACTAAGCAGTTTTTCAGAAAGCTTCTTTCCAGATTTCATCTGGGGATATTTCCTTTTTCACCATAGCCATCTATGGGCTTCAAAATGTCACTTTGCCAATTCCACAAGAACTGTCTTAGCGAAAGGCTTCTTGAGGGGAAAACTGTAACTCTGTCAGATGATTTCACAGAACACAAAGAAGATTCTCAGAAAGCTTCTTTCTCTTTGTTATCGGAGGATATTTCCTTTGGCCCTATAGTCTTCCAAGGGATCCGAAATATCTGTTCTCAGATTCCACAGAAATAAGGCTAGCAAAGAGATCCACGAAATACAGATGTAACTCTGTGAGATGAATTAACAGAACACTAAGCAGTTTCTCAGAAAGCTTCTTTCCAGATTTCATCTGAGCATATTTCCTTTTTCAAAATAGCCCTCTATGGGCTCAAAATGTCACCTTGCCAATTCCACAAGAACTGTCTTGGCGAAGGGCTTCTTTAGGGCAAAGCTGTAACTCTGTGAGATGATTTCACAGAACACAAAGAAGTTTCTCAGAAAGCTTCTTTCTCTTAGTTATCGGAGGATATTTCCATTGGCCCTATAGTCTTCCAAGGGATCCGAAATATCTGTTCTCAGATTCCACAGAAATAAGGCTAGCAAAGAGATCCACGAAATAGAGATGTAACTCTGTGAGATGAATTAACAGAACACTAAGCAGTTTCTCAGAAAGCTTTTTTCCAGATTTCAACTGAGGATATTTCCTTTTTCACCATAGGCCTCTATGGGCTTCCAAATATCACTTTGCCAATTCCACAACAACTGTCTTAGCGAAAGGCTTCTTGAGGCGAAAGCTGTAACTCTGTGAGATGACTTCACAGAACACAAAGAAGTTTCTCAGAAAGCTTCTTTCTCTTTGTTATCGGAGGATATTTCCTTTGGCAATATAGTCTTCCAAGGGATCCGAAATATCTCTTCTCAGATTCCACAGAAATAAGGCTAGCAAAGAGATCCACGAATTACAGATGTAGCTCTGTGAGATGAATTTACAGAACACTAAGCAGTTTCTCAGAAAGCTTCTTTCCAGATTTCATCTGAGGATATTTCCTTTTTCACCATAGCCCTCTATGGGCTTCCAAATGTCTCTTTTCCAATTCCACAGGAACTCTCTTGGGGAAAGGTTTCTTGAGGGGAATGCTGTAACTCTGTGAGATGATTTCACAGAACACAAAGAAGTTTCTCAGAAAGCTTCTTTCTCTTTGTTATCGGAGATTATTTCCTTTGGCCCTATAGTCTTCCAAGGGATCCGAAATATCTGTTCTCAGATTCCACAGAAATAAGGCTAGCAAAGAGATCCACGAAATACAGATGTAACTCTGTGAGATGAATTAAGAGAACACTAAGCAGTTTCTCAGAAAGCTTCTTTCCAGATTTCATCTGAGGATATTTCCTTTTTCACCGTAGCCCTCTATGGGCTTCCAAATATCACTTTGCCAATTCCACAACAACTGTCTTAGCGAAAGGCTTCTCGAGGGGAAAGCTGTATCTCTGTGAGATGATTTCACAGAACACAAAGAAGTTTCTCAGAAAGCTTCTTTCTCTTTGTTATCGGAGGATATTTCCTTTGGCCCTATAGTCTTCCAATGGATCCGAAATATCTGTTCTCAGATTCCACAGAAATAAGGCTAGCAAAGAAATCCACGAAATACAAATTTAATTCTGTGAGATGAATTAACATAACACTAAGCAGTTTCTCAGAAAGCTTCTTTCCAGATTTCATCTGAGGATATTTCCTTTTTCACCATAGCCCTCTATGGGCTTCAAAATGTCACTTTGCCAATTCCACAAGAACTGTCTTAGCGAAAGGCTTCTTGAGGGGAAAACTGTAACTCTGTCAGATGATTTCACAGAACACAAAGAAGATTCTCAGAAACCTTCTTTCTCTTTGTTATCGGAGGATATTTCCTTTGGCCCTATAGTCTTCCAAGGGATCCGAAATATCTGTTCTCAGATTCCACAGAAATAAAGCTAGCAAAGAGATCCACGAAATACAGATGTAACTCTGTGAGATGAATTAACAGAACACTAAGCAGTTTCTCAGAAAGCTTCTTTCCAGATTTCATCTGAGGATATTTCGTTTTTCACCATAGCCCTCTAAGGGCTTCCAAATATCACTTTGCCAATTCCACAAGAACTGTCTTAGCGAAAGGCTTCTTGAAGGGAAAGCTGTAACTCTGTGAGATGATTTCACAGAACACAAAGAAGTTTCTCAGAAAGCTTCTTTCTCTTTGTTATCGGAGCATATTTCTTTTGGCCCTATAGTCTTCCAAGGGATCTGAAATATCTGTTCTCAGATTCCACGGAAATAAGGCTAGCAAAGAGATCCACGAAATACAGATGTAACTCTGTGAGATGAATTAACAGAACACTAAGGAGTTTCTCAGAAAGCTTCTTTCCAGATTTCATCTGAGCATATTTCCTTTTTCAAAATAGCCCTCTATGGGCTCCAAATGTCACCTTGCCAATTCCACAAGAACTGTCTTGGCGAAGGGCTTCTTTAGGGCAAAGCTGTAACTCTGTGAGATGATTTCACAGAACACAAAGAAGTTTCTCAGAAAGCTTCTTTCTCTTAGTTATCGGCGGATATTTCCTTTGGCCCTATAGTCTTCCAAGGGATCCGAAATATCTGTTCTCAGATTCCACAGAAATAAGGCTAGCAAAGAGATCCACGAAATAGAGATGTAACTCTGTGAGATGAATTAACAGAACACTAAGCAGTTTCTCAGAAAGCTTTTTTCCAGATTTCAACTGAGGATATTTCCTTTTTCACCATAGCCCTCTATGGGCTTCCAAATATCACTTTGCCAATTCCACAACAACTGTCTTAGCGAAAGGCTTCTTGAGGCGAAAGCTGTAACTCTGTGAGATGACTTCGCAGAACACAAAGAAGTTTCTCAGGAAGCTTCTTTCTCTTTGTTATCGGAGGATATTTCCTTTGGCAATATAGTATTCCAAGGGATCCGAAATATCTCTTCTCAGATTCCACAGAAACAAGGCTAGCAAAGAGATCCACGAAATACAGATGTAGCTCTGTGAGATGAATTAACAGAACACTAAGCAGTTTCTCAGAAAACTTCTTTCCAGATTTCATCTGAGGATATTTCCTTTTTCACCATAGCCCTCAATGGGCTTCCAAATGTCACTTTGCCAATTCCACAGGAACTCTCTTGGGGAAAGGTTTCTTGAGGGGAATGCTGTAACTCTGTGAGATGATTTCACAGACCACAAAGAAGTTTCTCAGAAAGCTTCTTTCTCTTTGTTATCGGAGGATATTTCCTTTGGCCCTATAGTCTTCCAAGGGATCCGAAATATCTGTTCTCAGATTCCACAGAAATAAGGCTAGCAAAGTGATCCACGAAATACAGATGTAACTCTGTGAGATGAATTAACAGAACACTAAGCAGTTTCTCAGAAAGCTTCTTTCCAGATTTCATCTGAGGATATTTCCTTTTTCACCGTAGCCCTCTAAGGGCTTCCAAATATCACTTTGCCAATTCCACAACAACTGTCTTAGCGAAAGGCTTCTCGAGGGGAAAGCTGTAACTCTGTGAGATGATTTCACAGAACACAAAGAAGTTTCTCAGAAAGCTTCTTTCTCTTTGTCATCGGAGGATATTTCCTATGGCCCTATAGTCTTCCAATGGATCCGAAATATCTATTCTCAGATTCCACAAAAATAAGGCTAGTAAAGAGATCCACGAAATACTGATGTAACTCTGTGAGATGAATTAACAGAACACTAAGCAGTTTCTCAGAAAGCTTCTTTCCAGATTTCATCTGAGCATATATCCTTTTTCACCATAGCCCTCTATGGGATTCCAAATATCACTTTGCCAATTCCACAAGAACTGTCTTAGCGAAAGGCTTCTTGAGGGGAAAGCTGTAACTCTGAGATATGATTTCACAGAACACAAAGAAGTTTCTCAGAAAGCTTCTTTCTCTTTGTTACCGGAGGATATTTCCTTTGGCCCTATAGTCTTCCAAGGGATCCGAAATATCTCTTCTCAGATTCCACAGAAATAAGGCTAGCAAAGAGATCCACGAAATACAGATGTAGCTCTGTGAGATGAATTAACAGAACACTAAGAAGTTTCTCAGAAAGCTTCTTTCCAGATTTCATCTGAGGATATTTCCTTTTTCACCATAGCCCTCTATGGGCTTCCAAATGTCACTTTGCCAAATCCACAGGAACTCTCTTGGGGAAAGGTTTCTTGAGGGGAATGCTGTAACTCTGTGAGATGATTTCACAGAACACAAAGAAGATTCTCAGAAAGCTTCTTTCTCTTTGTTATCGGAGGATATTTCCTTTGGCCCTATAGTCTTCCAAGGGATCCGAAATATCTGTTCTCAGATTCCACAGAAATAAGGCTAGCAAAGAGATCCACGAAATACAGATGTAACTCTGTGAGATGAATTAACAGAACACTAAGCAGTTTCTCAGAAAGCTTCTTTCCAGATTTCATCTGAGCATATTTCCTTTTTCAAAATAGCCCTCTATGGGCTCAAAATGTCACCTTGCCAATTCCACAAGAACTGTCTTGGCGAAGGGCTTCTTTAGGGCAAAGCTGTAACTCTGTGAGATGATTTCACAGAACACAAAGAAGTTTCTCAGAAAGCTTCTTTCTCTTAGTTATCGGAGGATATTTCCATTGGCCCTATAGTCTTCCAAGGGATCCGAAATATCTGTTCTCAGATTCCACAGAAATAAGGCTAGCAAAGAGATCCACGAAATAGAGATGTAACTCTGTGAGATGAATTAACAGAACACTAAGCAGTTTCTCAGAAAGCTTTTTTCCAGATTTCAACTGAGGATATTTCCTTTTTCACCATAGGCCTCTATGGGCTTCCAAATATCACTTTGCCAATTCCACAACAACTGTCTTAGCGAAAGGCTTCTTGAGGCGAAAGCTGTAACTCTGTGAGATGACTTCACAGAACACAAAGAAGTTTCTCAGAAAGCTTCTTTCTCTTTGTTATCGGAGGATATTTCCTTTGGCAATATAGTCTTCCAAGGGATCCGAAATATCTCTTCTCAGATTCCACAGAAATAAGGCTAGCAAAGAGATCCACGAATTACAGATGTAGCTCTGTGAGATGAATTTACAGAACACTAAGCAGTTTCTCAGAAAGCTTCTTTCCAGATTTCATCTGAGGATATTTCCTTTTTCACCATAGCCCTCTATGGGCTTCCAAATGTCTCTTTTCCAATTCCACAGGAACTCTCTTGGGGAAAGGTTTCTTGAGGGGAATGCTGTAACTCTGTGAGATGATTTCACAGAACACAAAGAAGTTTCTCAGAAAGCTTCTTTCTCTTTGTTATCGGAGATTATTTCCTTTGGCCCTATAGTCTTCCAAGGGATCCGAAATATCTGTTCTCAGATTCCACAGAAATAAGGCTAGCAAAGAGATCCACGAAATACAGATGTAACTCTGTGAGATGAATTAAGAGAACACTAAGCAGTTTCTCAGAAAGCTTCTTTCCAGATTTCATCTGAGGATATTTCCTTTTTCACCGTAGCCCTCTATGGGCTTCCAAATATCACTTTGCCAATTCCACAACAACTGTCTTAGCGAAAGGCTTCTCGAGGGGAAAGCTGTAACTCTGTGAGATGATTTCACAGAACACAAAGAAGTTTCTCAGAAAGCTTCTTTCTCTTTGTTATCGGAGGATATTTCCTTTGGCCCTATAGTCTTCCAATGGATCCGAAATATCTGTTCTCAGATTCCACAGAAATAAGGCTAGCAAAGAAATCCACGAAATACAAATTTAATTCTGTGAGATGAATTAACATAACACTAAGCAGTTTCTCAGAAAGCTTCTTTCCAGATTTCATCTGAGGATATTTCCTTTTTCACCATAGCCCTCTATGGGCTTCAAAATGTCACTTTGCCAATTCCACAAGAACTGTCTTAGCGAAAGGCTTCTTGAGGGGAAAACTGTAACTCTGTCAGATGATTTCACAGAACACAAAGAAGATTCTCAGAAACCTTCTTTCTCTTTGTTATCGGAGGATATTTCCTTTGGCCCTATAGTCTTCCAAGGGATCCGAAATATCTGTTCTCAGATTCCACAGAAATAAAGCTAGCAAAGAGATCCACGAAATACAGATGTAACTCTGTGAGATGAATTAACAGAACACTAAGCAGTTTCTCAGAAAGCTTCTTTCCAGATTTCATCTGAGGATATTTCGTTTTTCACCATAGCCCTCTAAGGGCTTCCAAATATCACTTTGCCAATTCCACAAGAACTGTCTTAGCGAAAGGCTTCTTGAGGGGAAAACTGTAACTCTGTCATATGATTTCACAGAACACAAAGAAGTTTCTCAGAATGCTTCTTTCTCTTTGTTATCGGAGATTATTTCCTTTGGCCCTATAGTCTTCCAAGGGATCCGAAATATCTGTTCTCAGATTCCACAGAAATAAGGCTAGCAAAGAGATCCACGAAATACAGATGTAACTCTGTGAGATGAATTAACAGAACACTAAGCAGTTTCTCAGAAAGCTTCTTTCCAGATTTCATCTGAGGATATTTCCTTTTTCACCATAGCCCTCTATGGGCTTCCAAATGTCACTTTGCCAATTCCACAAGAACTGTCTTAGCGAAAGGCTTCTTGAGGGGAAAGCTGTAACTCGGTGAGATGATTTCACAGAACACAAAGAAGTTTCTCAGAAAGCTTCTTTCTCTTTGTTATCGGAGGATATTTCCTTTGGCCCTATAGTCTTCCAAGGGATCCGAAATATCTGTTCTCAGATTCCACAGAAATAAGGCTAGCAAAGAGATGCACGAAATACAGATGTAGCTCTGTGAGATGAATTAACAGAACACTAAGCAGTTCCTCTGAAAGCTTCTTTCCAGATTTCATCTGAGGATATTTCATTTTTCACCATAGACCTCCATGGGCTTCCAAATGTCATTTTGCCAATTCCACAAGAACTCTCTTGGGGAAAGGCTTCTTGAGGGGAAAGCTGTAACTCTGTGAGATGATTTCACAGAACACAAAGACGTTTCTCAGAAAGCTTCTTTCTCTTTGTTATCGGAGGATATTTCCTTTGGCCCTATAGTCTTCCAAGGGATCCGAAATATCTGTTCTCAGATTCCACAGAAATAAGGCTAGCAAAGAGATCCACGAAATACAGATGTAACTCTGTGAGATGAATTAACAGAACACTAAGCAGTTTCTCAGAAAGCTTCTTTCCAGATTTCATCTGAGGATATTTCCTTTTTCACCATAGCCCTCTATGGGCTTCCAAATATCACTTTGCCAATTCCACAAGAACTGTCTTAGCGAAAGGCTTCTTGAGGGGAAAACTGTAACTCTGTCATATGATTTCACAGAACACAAAGAAGTTTCTCAGAAAGCTTCTTTCTCTTTGTTATCGGAGATTATTTCCTTTGGCCCTATAGTCTTCCAAGGGATCCGAAATATCTGTTCTCAGATTCCACAGAAATAAGGCTAGCAAAGAGATCCACGAAATACAGATGTAACTCTGTGAGATGAATTAACAGAACACTAAGCAGTTTCTCAGAAAGCTTCTTTCCAGATTTCATCTGAGCGTATTTCCTTTTTCACCATAGCCCTCTAAGGGCTTCCAAATATCACTTTGCCAATTCCACAAGAACTGTCTTAGCGAAAGGCTTCTTGAGGGCAAAACTGTAACTCTCTCATATGATTTCACAGAACACAAAGAAGTTTCTCAGAAAGCTTCTTTCTCTTTGTTATCGGAGATTATTTCCTTTGGCCCTATAGTCTTCCAAGGGATCCGAAATATCTGTTCTCAGATTCCACAGAAATAAGGCTAGCAAAGAGATCCACGAAATACAGATGTAACTCTGTGAGATGAATTAACAGAACACTAAGCAGTTTCTCAGAAAGCTTCTTTCCAGATTTCATCTGAGCATATTTCCTTTTTCTCCATAGCCCTCTATGGGCTTCCAAATATCACTTTGCCAATTGCACAAGAACTGTCTTAGCGAAAGACTTCTTGAGGGGATAGCTGTAACTCTGTGAGATGATTTCACAGAACACAAAGAAGTTTCTCAGAAAGCTTCTTTCTCTTTGTTATCGGAGCATATTTCCTTTGGCCCTATAGTCTTCCAAGGGATCCGAAATATCTGTTCTCAGATTCCACAGAAATAAGGCTAGCAAAGATATCCACGAAATACAGATGTAACTCTGTGAGATGAATTAACAGAACACTAAGCAGTTTCTCAGAAAGCTTCTTTCCAGATTTCATCTGAGGATATTTCCTTTTTCACCATAGCCCTCTATGGGCTTCCAAATGTCACTTTGCGAATTCCACAAGAACTCTCTTGGGCAAAAGCTTCTTGAGGGGAATGCTGTAACTCTGTGAGATGATTTCACAGAACACAAAGAAGTTTCTCAGAAAGCTTCTTTCTCTTTGTTATCGGAGGATATTTCCTTTGGCCCTATAGTCTTCCAAGGGATCCGAAATATCTGTTCTCAGATTCCACAGAAATAAGGCTAGCAAAGAGATCCACGAAATACAGATGTAACTCTGTGAGATGAATTAACAGAACACTAAGCAGTTTTTCAGAAAGCTTCTTTCCAGATTTCATCTGGGGATATTTCCTTTTTCACCATAGCCATCTATGGGCTTCAAAATGTCACTTTGCCAATTCCACAAGAACTGTCTTAGCGAAAGGCTTCTTGAGGGGAAAACTGTAACTCTGTCAGATGATTTCACAGAACACAAAGAAGATTCTCAGAAAGCTTCTTTCTCTTTGTTATCGGAGGATATTTCCTTTGGCCCTATAGTCTTCCAAGGGATCCGAAATATCTGTTCTCAGATTCCACAGAAATAAGGCTAGCAAAGAGATCCACGAAATACAGATGTAACTCTGTGAGATGAATTAACAGAACACTAAGCAGTTTCTCAGAAAGCTTCTTTCCAGATTTCATCTGAGCATATTTCCTTTTTCAAAATAGCCCTCTATGGGCTCAAAATGTCACCTTGCCAATTCCACAAGAACTGTCTTGGCGAAGGGCTTCTTTAGGGCAAAGCTGTAACTCTGTGAGATGATTTCACAGAACACAAAGAAGTTTCTCAGAAAGCTTCTTTCTCTTAGTTATCGGAGGATATTTCCATTGGCCCTATAGTCTTCCAAGGGATCCGAAATATCTGTTCTCAGATTCCACAGAAATAAGGCTAGCAAAGAGATCCACGAAATAGAGATGTAACTCTGTGAGATGAATTAACAGAACACTAAGCAGTTTCTCAGAAAGCTTTTTTCCAGATTTCAACTGAGGATATTTCCTTTTTCACCATAGGCCTCTATGGGCTTCCAAATATCACTTTGCCAATTCCACAACAACTGTCTTAGCGAAAGGCTTCTTGAGGCGAAAGCTGTAACTCTGTGAGATGACTTCACAGAACACAAAGAAGTTTCTCAGAAAGCTTCTTTCTCTTTGTTATCGGAGGATATTTCCTTTGGCAATATAGTCTTCCAAGGGATCCGAAATATCTCTTCTCAGATTCCACAGAAATAAGGCTAGCAAAGAGATCCACGAATTACAGATGTAGCTCTGTGAGATGAATTTACAGAACACTAAGCAGTTTCTCAGAAAGCTTCTTTCCAGATTTCATCTGAGGATATTTCCTTTTTCACCATAGCCCTCTATGGGCTTCCAAATGTCTCTTTTCCAATTCCACAGGAACTCTCTTGGGGAAAGGTTTCTTGAGGGGAATGCTGTAACTCTGTGAGATGATTTCACAGAACACAAAGAAGTTTCTCGGAAAGCTTCTTTCTCTTTGTTATCGGAGATTATTTCCTTTGGCCCTATAGTCTTCCAAGGGATCCGAAATATCTGTTCTCAGATTCCACAGAAATAAGGCTAGCAAAGAGATCCACGAAATACAGATGTAACTCTGTGAGATGAATTAAGAGAACACTAAGCAGTTTCTCAGAAAGCTTCTTTCCAGATTTCATCTGAGGATATTTCCTTTTTCACCGTAGCCCTCTATGGGCTTCCAAATATCACTTTGCCAATTCCACAACAACTGTCTTAGCGAAAGGCTTCTCGAGGGGAAAGCTGTAACTCTGTGAGATGATTTCACAGAACACAAAGAAGTTTCTCAGAAAGCTTCTTTCTCTTTGTTATCGGAGGATATTTCCTTTGGCCCTATAGTCTTCCAATGGATCCGAAATATCTGTTCTCAGATTCCACAGAAATAAGGCTAGCAAAGAAATCCACGAAATACAAATTTAATTCTGTGAGATGAATTAACATAACACTAAGCAGTTTCTCAGAAAGCTTCTTTCCAGATTTCATCTGAGGATATTTCCTTTTTCACCATAGCCCTCTATGGGCTTCAAAATGTCACTTTGCCAATTCCACAAGAACTGTCTTAGCGAAAGGCTTCTTGAGGGGAAAACTGTAACTCTGTCAGATGATTTCACAGAACACAAAGAAGATTCTCAGAAACCTTCTTTCTCTTTGTTATCGGAGGATATTTCCTTTGGCCCTATAGTCTTCCAAGGGATCCGAAATATCTGTTCTCAGATTCCACAGAAATAAAGCTAGCAAAGAGATCCACGAAATACAGATGTAACTCTGTGAGATGAATTAACAGAACACTAAGCAGTTTCTCAGAAAGCTTCTTTCCAGATTTCATCTGAGGATATTTCCTTTTTCACCGTAGCCCTCTAAGGGCTTCCAAATATCACTTTGCCAATTCCACAACAACTGTCTTAGCGAAAGGCTTCTCGAGGGGAAAGCTGTAACTCTGTGAGATGATTTCACAGAACACAAAGAAGTTTCTCAGAAAGCTTCTTTCTCTTTGTCATCGGAGGATATTTCCTATGGCCCTATAGTCTTCCAATGGATCCGAAATATCTATTCTCAGATTCCACAAAAATAAGGCTAGTAAAGAGATCCACGAAATACTGATGTAACTCTGTGAGATGAATTAACAGAACACTAAGCAGTTTCTCAGAAAGCTTCTTTCCAGATTTCATCTGAGCATATATCCTTTTTCACCATAGCCCTCTATGGGATTCAAAATATCACTTTGCCAATTCCACAAGAACTGTCTTAGCGAAAGGCTTCTTGAGGGGAAAGCTGTAACTCTGAGATATGATTTCACAGAACACAAAGAAGTTTCTCAGAAAGCTTCTTTCTCTTTGTTACCGGAGGATATTTCCTTTGGCCCTATAGTCTTCCAAGGGATCCGAAATATCTCTTCTCAGATTCCACAGAAATAAGGCTAGCAAAGAGATCCACGAAATACAGATGTAGCTCTGTGAGATGAATTAACAGAACACTAAGAAGTTTCTCAGAAAGCTTCTTTCCAGATTTCATCTGAGGATATTTCCTTTTTCACCATAGCCCTCTATGGGCTTCCAAATGTCACTTTGCCAAATCCACAGGAACTCTCTTGGGGAAAGGTTTCTTGAGGGGAATGCTGTAACTCTGTGAGATGATTTCACAGAACACAAAGAAGATTCTCAGAAAGCTTCTTTCTCTTTGTTATCGGAGGATATTTCCTTTGGCCCTATAGTCTTCCAAGGGATCCGAAATATCTGTTCTCAGATTCCACAGAAATAAGGCTAGCAAAGAGATCCACGAAATACAGATGTAACTCTGTGAGATGAATTAACAGAACACTAAGCAGTTTCTCAGAAAGCTTCTTTCCAGATTTCATCTGAGCATATTTCCTTTTTCAAAATAGCCCTCTATGGGCTCAAAATGTCACCTTGCCAATTCCACAAGAACTGTCTTGGCGAAGGGCTTCTTTAGGGCAAAGCTGTAACTCTGTGAGATGATTTCACAGAACACAAAGAAGTTTCTCAGAAAGCTTCTTTCTCTTAGTTATCGGAGGATATTTCCATTGGCCCTATAGTCTTCCAAGGGATCCGAAATATCTGTTCTCAGATTCCACAGAAATAAGGCTAGCAAAGAGATCCACGAAATAGAGATGTAACTCTGTGAGATGAATTAACAGAACACTAAGCAGTTTCTCAGAAAGCTCTTTTCCAGATTTCAACTGAGGATATTTCCTTTTTCACCATAGGCCTCTATGGGCTTCCAAATATCACTTTGCCAATTCCACAACAACTGTCTTAGCGAAAGGCTTCTTGAGGCGAAAGCTGTAACTCTGTGAGATGACTTCACAGAACACAAAGAAGTTTCTCAGAAAGCTTCTTTCTCTTTGTTATCGGAGGATATTTCCTTTGGCAATATAGTCTTCCAAGGGATCCGAAATATCTCTTCTCAGATTCCACAGAAATAAGGCTAGCAAAGAGATCCACGAATTACAGATGTAGCTCTGTGAGATGAATTTACAGAACACTAAGCAGTTTCTCAGAAAGCTTCTTTCCAGATTTCATCTGAGGATATTTCCTTTTTCACCGTAGCCCTCTATGGGCTTCCAAATATCACTTTGCCAATTCCACAACAACTGTCTTAGCGAAAGGCTTCTCGAGGGGAAAGCTGTAACTCTGTGAGATGATTTCACAGAACACAAAGAAGTTTCTCAGAAAGCTTCTTTCTCTTTGTTATCGGAGGATATTTCCTTTGGCCCTATAGTCTTCCAATGGATCCGAAATATCTGTTCTCAGATTCCACAGAAATAAGGCTAGCAAAGAAATCCACGAAATACAAATTTAATTCTGTGAGATGAATTAACATAACACTAAGCAGTTTCTCAGAAAGCTTCTTTACAGATTTCATCTGAGGATATTTCCTTTTTCACCATAGCCCTCTATGGGCTTCAAAATGTCACTTTGCCAATTCCACAAGAACTGTCTTTGCGAAAGGCTTCTTGAGGGGAAAACTGTAACTCTGTCAGATGATTTCACAGAACACAAAGAAGATTCTCAGAAACCTTCTTTCTCTTTGTTATCGGAGGATATTTCCTTTGGCCCTATAGTCTTCCAAGGGATCCGAAATATCTGTTCTCAGATTCCACAGAAATAAAGCTAGCAAAGAGATCCACGAAATACAGATGTAACTCTGTGAGATGAATTAACAGAACACTAAGCAGTTTCTCAGAAAGCTTCTTTCCAGATTTCATCTGAGGATATTTCGTTTTTCACCATAGCCCTCTAAGGGCTTCCAAATATCACTTTGCCAATTCCACAAGAAATGTCTTAGCGAAAGGCTTCTTGAAGGGAAAGCTGTAACTCTGTGAGATGATTTCACAGAACACAAAGAAGTTTCTCAGAAAGCTTCTTTCTCTTTGTTATCGGAGCATATTTCTTTTGGCCCTATAGTCTTCCAAGGGATCTGAAATATCTGTTCTCAGATTCCACAGAAATAAGGCTAGCAAAGAGATCCACGAAATACAGATGTAACTCTGTGAGATGAATTAACAGAACACTAAGGAGTTTCTCAGAAAGCTTCTTTCCAGATTTCATCTGAGCATATTTCCTTTTTCAAAATAGCCCTCTATGGGCTCCAAATGTCACCTTGCCAATTCCACAAGAACTGTCTTGGCGAAGGGCTTCTTTATGGCAAAGCTGTAACTCTGTGAGATGATTTCACAGAACACAAAGAAGTTTCTCAGAAAGCTTCTTTCTCTTAGTTATCGGCGGATATTTCCTTTGGCCCTATAGTCTTCCAAGGGATCCGAAATATCTGTTCTCAGATTCCACAGAAATAAGGCTAGCAAAGAGATCCACGAAATAGAGATGTAACTCTGTGAGATGAATTAACAGAACACTAAGCAGTTTCTCAGAAAGCTTTTTTCCAGATTTCAACTGAGGATATTTCCTTTTTCACCATAGCCCTCTATGGGCTTCCAAATATCACTTTGCCAATTCCACAACAACTGTCTTAGCGAAAGGCTTCTTGAGGCGAAAGCTGTAACTCTGTGAGATGACTTCACAGAACACAAAGAAGTTTCTCAGGAAGCTTCTTTCTCTTTGTTATCGGAGGATATTTCCTTTGGCAATATAGTATTCCAAGGGATCCGAAATATCTCTTCTCAGATTCCACAGAAACAAGGCTAGCAAAGAGATCCACGAAATACAGATGTAGCTCTGTGAGATGAATTAACAGAACACTAAGCAGTTTCTCAGAAAGCTTCTTTCCAGATTTCATCTGAGGATATTTCCTTTTTCACCATAGCCCTCAATGGGCTTCCAAATGTCACTTTGCCAATTCCACAGGAACTCTCTTGGGGAAAGGTTTCTTGAGGGGAATGCTGTAACTCTGTGAGATGATTTCACAGACCACAAAGAAGTTTCTCAGAAAGCTTCTTTCTCTTTGTTATCGGAGGATATTTCCTTTGGCCCTATAGTCTTCCAAGGGATCCGAAATATCTGTTCTCAGATTCCACAGAAATAAGGCTAGCAAAGTGATCCACGAAATACAGATGTAACTCTGTGAGATGAATTAACAGAACACTAAGCAGTTTCTCAGAAAGCTTCTTTCCAGATTTCATCTGAGGATATTTCCTTTTTCACCGTAGCCCTCTAAGGGCTTCCAAATATCACTTTGCCAATTCCACAACAACTGTCTTAGCGAAAGGCTTCTCGAGGGGAAAGCTGTAACTCTGTGAGATGATTTCACAGAACACAAAGAAGTTACTCAGAAAGCTTCTTTCTCTTTGTCATCGGAGGATATTTCCTATGGCCCTATAGTCTTCCAATGGATCCGAAATATCTATTCTCAGATTCCACAAAAATAAGGCTAGTAAAGAGATCCACGAAATACTGATGTAACTCTGTGAGATGAATTAACAGAACACTAAGCAGTTTCTCAGAAAGCTTCTTTCCAGATTTCATCTGAGCATATATCCTTTTTCACCATAGCCCTCTATGGGATTCCAAATATCACTTTGCCAATTCCACAAGAACTGTCTTAGCGAAAGGCTTCTTGAGGGGAAAGCTGTAACTCTGAGATATGATTTCACAGAACACAAAGAAGTTTCTCAGAAAGCTTCTTTCTCTTTGTTACCGGAGGATATTTCCTTTGGCCCTATAGTCTTCCAAGGGATCCGAAATATCTCTTCTCAGATTCCACAGAAATAAGGCTAGCAAAGAGATCCACGAAATACAGATGTAGCTCTGTGAGATGAATTAACAGAACACTAAGAAGTTTCTCAGAAAGCTTCTTTCCAGATTTCATCTGAGGATATTTCCTTTTTCACCATAGCCCTCTATGGGCTTCCAAATGTCACTTTGCCAAATCCACAGGAACTCTCTTGGGGAAAGGTTTCTTGAGGGGAATGCTGTAACTCTGTGAGATGATTTCACAGAACACAAAGAAGTTTCTCAGAAAGCTTCTTTCTCTTTGTTATCGGAGGATATTTCCTTGGGCCCTATAGTCTTCCAAGGGATCCGAAATATCTGTTCTCAGATTCCACAGAAATAAGGTTAGCAAAGAGATCCACGAAATACAGATGTAACTCTGTGAGATGAATTAAGAGAACACTAAGCAGTTTCTCAGAAAGCTTCTTTCCAGATTTCATCTGAGGATATTTCCTTTTTCACCGTAGCCCTCTATGGGCTTCCAAATATCACTTTGCCAATTCCACAACAACTGTCTTAGTGAAAGGCTATTCGAGGGGAAAACTGTAACTCTGTGAGATGATTTCACAGAACACAAAGAAGTTTCTCAGAAAGCTTCTTTCTCTTTGTCATCGGAGGATATTTCCTATGGCCCTATAGTCTTCCAATGGATCCGAAATATCTATTCTCAGATTCCACAAAAATAAGGCTAGTAAAGAGATCCACGAAATACAGATGTAACTCTGTGAGATGAATTAACAGAACACTAAGCAGTTTCTCAGAAAGCTTCTTTCCAGATTTCATCTGAGCATATTTCCTTTTTCACCATAGCCCTCTATGGGCTTCCAAATGTCACTTTGCCAATTCCACAAGAACTGTCTTAGCGAAAGGCTTCTTGAGGGGAAAGCTGTAACTCTGTGAGATGATTTCACAGAACACCAAGCAGTTTCTCAGAAAGCTTCTTTCTCTTTGTTATCGGAGGATATTTCCTTTGGCCTTATAGTCTTCCAAGGGATCCGAAATATCTGTTCTCAGATTCCACAGAAATAAGGCTAGCAAAGAGATCCACGAAATACAGATGTAGCTCTGTGAGATGAATTAACAGAACACTAAGCAGTTTCTCAGAAAGCTTCTTTCCAGATTTCATCTGAGGATATTTCCTTTTTCACCATAGCCCTCTATGGGCTTCCAAATGTCACTTTGCGAATTCCACAAGAACTCTCTTGGGCAAAAGCTTCTTGAGGGGAATGCTGTAACTCGGTGAGATGATTTCACAGAACACAAAGAAGTTTCTCAGAAAGCTTCTTTCTCTTTGTTATCGGAGGATATTTCCTTTGGCCCTATAGTCTTCCAATGGATCCGAAATATCTGTTCTCAGATTCCACAGAAATAAGGCTAGCAAAGAGATCCACGAAATACAAATTTAATTCTGTGAGATGAATTAACAGAACACTAAGCAGTTTCTCAGAAAGCTTCTTTCCAGATTTCATCTGGGGATATTTCCTTTTTCACCATAGCCCTCTATGGGCTTCAAAATGTCACTTTGCCAATTCCACAAGAACTGTCTTACCGAAAGGCTTCTTGAGGGGAAAACTGTAACTCTGTCAGATGATTTCACAGAACACAAAGAAGATTCTCAGAAAGCTTCTTTCTCTTTGTCATCGGAGGATATTTCCTTTGGCCCTATAGTCTTCCAAGGGATTCGAAATATCTGTTCTCAGATTCCACAGAAAAAAGGCTAGCAAAGAGATCCGCGAAATACAGATGTAACTCTGTGAGATGAATTAACAGAACACTAAGCAGTTTCTCAGAAAGCTTCTTTCCAGATTTCATCTGAGGATATTTCGTTTTTCACCATAGCCCTCTATGGGCTTCCAAATATCACTTTGCCAATTCCACAAGAACTGTCTTAGCGAAAGGCTTCGTGAAGGGAAAGCTGTAACTCTGTGAGATGATTTCACAGAACACAAAGAAGTTTCTCAGAAAGCTTCTTTCTCTTTGTTATCGGAGCATATTTCTTTTGGCCCTATAGTCTTCCAAGGGATCTGAAATATCTGTTCTCAGATTCCACAGAAATAAGGCTAGCAAAGAGATCCACGAAATACAGATGTAACTCTGTGAGATGAATTAACAGAACACTAAGGAGTTTCTCAGAAAGCTTCTTTCCAGATTTCATCTGAGCATATTTCCTTTTTCAAAATAGCCCTCTATGGGCTCCAAATGTCACCTTGCCAATTCCACAAGAACTGTCTTGGCGAAGGGCTTCTTTAGGGCAAAGCTGTAACTCTGTGAGATGATTTCACAGAACACAAAGAAGTTTCTCAGAAAGCTTGTTTCTCTTAGTTATCGGAGGATATTTCCTTTGGCCCTATAGTCTTCCAAGGGATCCGAAATATCTGTTCTCAGATTCCACAGAAATAAGGCTAGCAAAGAGATCCACGAAAAAGAGATGTAACTCTGTGAGATGAATTAACAGAACACTAAGCAGTTTCTCAGAAAGCTTTTTAACAGATTTCAACTGAGGATATTTCCTTTTTCACCATAGCCCTCTATGGGCTTCCAAATATCACTTTGCCAATTCCACAACAACTGTCTTAGCGAAAGGCTTCTTGAGGCGAAAGCTGTAACTCTGTGAGATGACTTCACAGAACACAAAGAAGTTCCTCAGAAAGCTTCTTTCTCTTTGTTATCGGAGGATATTTCCTTTGGCAATATAGTATTCCAAGGGTTCCGAAATATCTCTTCTCAGATTCCACAGAAATAAGGCTAGCAAAGAGATCCACGAAATACAGATGTAACTCGGTGAGATGAATTAACAGAACACTAAGCAGTTTCTAGGAAAGCTTCTTTCCAGATTTCATCTGAGGATATTTCCTTTTTCAGCGTAGCCCTCTATGGGCTTCCAAATATCACTTTGCCAATTCCACAACAACTGTCTTAGCGAAAGGCTTCTCGAGGGGAAAACTGTAACTCTGTGAGATGATTTCACAGAACACAAAGAAGTTTCTCAGAAAGCTTCTTTCTCTTTGTCATCGGAGGATATTTCCTATGGCCCTATAGTCTTCCAATGGATCCGAAATATCTATTCTCAGATTCCACAGAAATAAGGCTAGCAAAGAGATCCACGAAATACTGATGTAACTCTGTGAGATGAATTAACAGAACACTAAGCAGTTTCTCAGAAAGCTTCTTTCCAGATTTCATCTGAGGATATTTCCTTTTTCACCATAGCCCTCTATGGGCTTCCAAATATCACTTTGCCAATTCCACAAGAACTGTCTTAGCGAAAGGCTTCTTGAGGGGAAAACTGTAACTCTGTGAGATGATTTCACAGAACACAAAGAAGTTTCTCAGAAAGCTTCTTTCTCTTTGTTATCGGAGGATATTTCCTTTGGCCCTATAGTCTTCCAAGGGATCCGAAATATCTGTTCTCAGATTCCACAGAAATAAGGCTAGCAAAGAGATCCACGAAATACTGATGTAACTCTGTGAGATGAATTAACAGAACACTAAGCAGTTTCTCAGAAAGCTTCTTTCCAGATTTCATCTGAGGTTATTTCCTTTTTCACCATAGCCCTCTATGGGCTTCCAAATATCACTTTGCCAATTCCACAAGAACTGTCTTAGCGAAAGGCTTCTTGAGGGGGAAGCTGTAAGTCTGTGAGATGATTTCAAAGAACACAAAGAAGTTTCTCAGAAAGCTTCTTTCTCTTTGTTATCGGATAATATTTCCTTTGGCCCTATAGTCTTCCAAGGGATCCGAAATATCTGTTCTCAGATTCCACAGAAATAAGGCTAGCAAAGTGATCCACGAAATACAGATGTAACTCTGTGAGGTGAATTAACAGAACACCAAGCAGTTTCTCAGAAAGCTTCTTTCTCTTTGTTATCGGAGGATATTTCCTTTGGCCTTATAGTCTTCCAAGGGATCCGAAATATCTGTTCTCAGATTCCACAGAAATAAGGCTAGCAAAGAGATCCACGAAATACAGATGTAGCTCTGTGAGATGAATTAACAGAACCCTAAGCAGTTTCTCAGAAAGCTTCTTTCCAGATTTCATCTGAGGATATTTCCTTTTTCACCATAGCCCTCTATGGGCTTCCAAATGTCACTTTTCGAATTCCACAAGAACTCTCTTGGGCAAAAGCTTCTTGAGGGGAATGCTGTAACTCTGTGAGATGATTTCACAGAACACAAAGAAGTTTCTCAGAAAGCTTCTTTCTCTTTGTTATCGGAGGATATTTCCTTTGGCCCTATAGTCTTCCAATGGATCCGAAATATCTGTTCTCAGATTCCACAGAAATAAGGCTAGCAAAGAGATCCACGAAATACAAATTTAATTCTGTGAGATGAATTAACAGAACACTAAGCAGTTTCTCAGAAAGCTTCTTTCCACATTTCATCTGGGGATATTTCCTTTTTCACCATAGCCCTCTATGGGCTTCAAAATGTCACTTTGCCAATTCCACAAGAACTGTCTTACCGAAAGGCTTCTTGAGGGGAAAACTGTAACTCTGTCAGATGATTTCACAGAACACAAAGAAGATTCTCTGTAAGCTTCTTTCTCTTTGTCATCGGAGGATATTTCCTTTGGCCCTATAGTCTTCCAAGGGATCCGAAATATCTGTTCTCAGATTCCACAGAAATAAGGCTAGCAAAGAGATCCGCGAAATACAGATGTAACTCTGTGAGATGAATTAACAGAACACTAAGCAGTTTCTCAGAAAGCTTCTTTCCAGATTTCATCTGAGGATATTTCGTTTTTCACCATAGCCCTCTATGGGCTTCCAAATATCACTTTGCCAATTCCACAAGAACTGTCTTAGCGAAAGGCTTCTTGAAGGGAAAGCTGTAACTCTGTGAGATGATTTCACAGAACACAAAGAAGTTTCTCAGAAAGCTTCTTTCTCTTTGTTATCGGAGCATATTTCTTTTGGCCCTATAGTCTTCCAAGGGATCTGAAATATCTGTTCTCAGATTCCACAGAAATAAGGCTAGCAAAGAGATCCACGAAATACAGATGTAACTCTGTGAGATGAATTAACAGAACACTAAGCAGTTTCTCAGAAAGCTTCTTTCCAGATTTCATCTGAGCATATTTCCTTT
Source organism: Macaca nemestrina (assembly GCF_043159975.1). Lineage (NCBI taxonomy): Eukaryota > Metazoa > Chordata > Mammalia > Primates > Cercopithecidae > Macaca > Macaca nemestrina. The sequence goes on along the minus strand of NC_092137.1, from coordinate 89,452,827 downwards.
TTCAAAATAGCCCTCTATGGGCTCCAAATGTCACCTTGCCAATTCCACAAGAACTGTCTTGGCGAAGGGCTTCTTTAGGGCAAAGCTGTAACTCTGTGAGATGATTTCACAGAACACAAAGAAGTTTCTCAGAAAGCTTCTTTCTCTTAGTTATCGGAGGATATTTCCTTTGGCCCTATAGTCTTCCAAGGGATCCGAAATATCTGTTCTCAGATTCCACAGAAATAAGGCTAGCAAAGAGATCCACGAAATAGAGATGTAACTCTGTGAGATGAATTAACAGAACACTAAGCAGTTTCTCAGAAAGCTTTTTTCCAGATTTCAACTGAGGATATTTCCTTTTTCACCATAGCCCTCTATGGGCTTCCAAATATCACTTTGCCAATTCCACAACAACTGTCTTAGCGAAAGGCTTCTTGAGGCGAAAGCTGTAACTCTGTGAGATGACTTCACAGAACACAAAGAAGTTCCTCAGAAAGCTTCTTTCTCTTTGTTATCGGAGGATATTTCCTTGGGCAATATAGTCTTCCAAGGGTTCCGAAATATCTCTTCTCAGATTCCACAGAAATAAGGCTAGCAAAGAGATCCACGAAATACAGATGTAACTCTGTGAGATGAATTAACAGAACACTAAGCAGTTTCTCAGAAAGCTTCTTTCCAGATTTCATCTGAGGATATTTCCTTTTTCAGCGTAGCCCTCTATGGGCTTCCAAATATCACTTTGCCAATTCCACAACAACTGTCTTAGCGAAAGGCTTCTCGAGGGGAAAACTGTAACTCTGTGAGATGATTTCACAGAACACAAAGAAGTTTCTCAGAAAGCTTCTTTCTCTTTGTCATCGGAGGATATTTCCTATGGCCCTATAGTCTTCCAATGGATCCGAAATATCTATTCTCAGATTCCACAAAAATAAGGCTAGTAAAGAGATCCACGAAATACAGATGTAACTCTGTGAGATGAATTAACAGAACACTAAGCAGTTTCTCAGAAAGCTTCTTTCCAGATTTCATCTGAGGATATTTCCTTTTTCACCATAGCCCTCTATGGGCTTCCAAATATCACTTTGCCAATTCCACAACAACTGTCTTAGCGAAAGGCTTCTTGAGGCGAAAGCTGTAACTCTGTGAGATGACTTCACAGAACACAAAGAAGTTCCTCAGAAAGCTTCTTTCTCTTTGTTATCGGAGGATATTTCCTTGGGCAATATAGTCTTCCAAGGGTTCCGAAATATCTCTTCTCAGATTCCACAGAAATAAGGCTAGCAAAGAGATCCACGAAATACAGATGTAACTCTGTGAGATGAATTAACAGAACACTAAGCAGTTTCTCAGAAAGCTTCTTTCCAGATTTCATCTGAGGATATTTCCTTTTTCAGCGTAGCCCTCTATGGGCTTCCAAATATCACTTTGCCAATTCCACAACAACTGTCTTAGCGAAAGGCTTCTCGAGGGGAAAACTGTAACTCTGTGAGATGATTTCACAGAACACAAAGAAGTTTCTCAGAAAGCTTCTTTCTCTTTGTCATCGGAGGATATTTCCTATGGCCCTATAGTCTTCCAATGGATCCGAAATATCTATTCTCAGATTCCACAAAAATAAGGCTAGTAAAGAGATCCACGAAATACAGATGTAACTCTGTGAGATGAATTAACAGAACACTAAGCAGTTTCTCAGAAAGCTTCTTTCCAGATTTCATCTGAGGATATTTCCTTTTTCACCATAGCCCTCTATGGGATTCCAAATATCACTTTGCCAATTCCACAAGAACTGTCTTAGCGAAAGGCTTCTTGAGGGGAAAACTGTAACTCTGTGAGATGATTTCACAGAACACAAAGAAGTTTCTCAGAAAGCTTCTTTCTCTTTGTTATCGGAGGATATTTCCTTTGGCCCTATAGTCTTCCAAGGGATCCGAAATATCTGTTCTCAGATTCCACAGAAATAAGGCTAGCAAAGAGATTCACGAAATACTGATGTAACTCTGTGATATGAATTAACAGAACACTAAGCAGTTTCTCAGAAAGCTTCTTTCCAGATTTCATCTGAGGATATTTCCTTTTTCACCATAGCCCTCTATGGGCTTCCAAATATCACTTTGCCAATTCCACAAGAACTGTCTTAGCGAAAGGCTTCTTGAGGGGGAAGCTGTAAGTCTGTGAGATGATTTCAAAGAACACAAAGAAGTTTCTCAGAAAGCTTCTTTCTCTTTGTTATCGGAGAATATTTCCTTTGGCCCTATAGTCTTCCAAGGGATCCGAAATATCTGTTCTCAGATTCCACAGAAATAAGGCTAGCAAAGTGATCCACGAAATACAGATGTAACTCTGTGAGGTGAATTAACAGAACACCAAGCAGTTTCTCAGAAAGCTTCTTTCCAGATTTCATCTGAGGATATTTCCTTTTTCTCCATAACCCTCCATGGGTTTCCAAATATGACTTTGCCAATTCCACAAGAACTCTCTTAGCGAAAGGCTTCTTGAGGGGAAAACTGTAACTCTGTGAGATGATTTCACAGAACACAAAGAAGTTTCTCAGAAAGCTTCTTTCTCTTTGTCATCGGAGGATATTTCCTTTGGCCCTATAGTCTTCCAAGGGATCCGAAATATCTATTCTCAGATTCCACAAAAATAAGGCTAGTAAAGAGATCCCCGAAATACAGATGTAACTCTGTGAGATGAATTAACAGAACACTAAGCAGTTTCTCAGAAAGCTTCTTTGCAGATTTCATCTGAGCATATTTCCTTTTTCACCATAGCCCTCTATGGGCTTCCAAATGTCACTTTACCAATTCCACAAGAACTGTCTTATCGAAAGGCTTCTTGAGGGGAAAGCTGTAACTCTGTGAGATGATTTCACAGAACACAAAGAAGTTTCTCAGATAGCTTCATTCTCTTTGTTATCGGAGGATATTTCCTTTGGCCCTATAGTCTTCCAAGGGATCCGAAATATCTGTTCTCAGATTCCACAGAAATAAGGCTAGCGAAGAGATCCACGAAATACTGATGTAATTCTGTGAGATGAATTAACAGAACACTAAGCAGTTTCTCATAAAGCTTCTTTCCAGATTTCATCTGAGGATATTTCCTTTTTCACCATAGCCCTCTATGGGATTCCAAATATCACTTTGCCAATTCCACAAGAACTGTCTTAGCGAAGGCTTCTTGAGGGGAAAGCTGTAACTCTGAGAGATGATTTCACAGAACACAAAGAAGTTTCTCAGAAAGCTTCTTTCTCTTTGTTTTCGGAGGATATTTCCTTTGGCCCTATAGTCTTCCAAGGGATCCGAAATATCTGTTCTCCGATTCCACAGAAATAAGGCTAGCAAAGAGATCCACGAAATACTGATGTAACTCTGTGAGGTGAATTAACAGAACACTAAGCAGTTTCTCAGAAAGCTTCTTTCCAGATTTCATCTGAGGATATTTCCTTTTTCACCATAGCCCTCTATGGGCTTCCAAATATCACTTTGCCAATTCCACAAGAACTGTCTTAGCGAAAGGCTTCTTGAGGGGGAAGCTGTAAGTCTGTGAGATGATTTCAAAGAACACAAAGAAGTTTCTCAGAAAGCTTCTTTCTCTTTGTTATCGGAGAATATTTCCTTTGGCCCTATAGTCTTCAAAGGGATCCGAAATATCTGTTCTCAGATTCCACAGAAATAAGGCTAGCAAAGTGATCCACGAAATACAAATGTAACTCTGGGAGGTGAATTAACAGAACACTAAGCAGTTTCTCAGAAAGCTTCTTTCCAGATTTCATCTGAGGATATTTCCTTTTTCACCATAACCCTCCATGGGCTTCCAAATATGACTTTTCCAATTCCACAAGAACTGTATTAGCGAAAGGCTTCTTGAGGGGAAAGCTGTAACTCTGAGAGATGATTTCACAGAACACAAAGAAGTTTCTCAGAAAGATTCTTTCTCTTTGTTATCGGAGGATATTTCCTTTGGCCCTATAGTCTTCCAAGGGATCCGAAATATCTGTTCTCAGATTCCACAGAAATAAGGCTAGCAAAGAGATCCACGAAATACTGATGTAACTCTGTGAGATGAATTAACAGAACACTAAGCAGTTTCTCAGAAAGCTTCTTTCCAGATTTCATCTGAGGATATTTCCTTTTTCACCATAGCCCTCTATGGGCTTCCAAATATCACTTTGCCAATTCCACAAGAACTGTCTTAGCGAAAGGCTTCTTGAGGGGAAAACTGTAACTCTGTGAGATGATTTCACAGAACACAAAGAAGTTTCTCAGAAAGCTTCTTTCTGTTTGTTATCGGAGGATATTTCCTTTGGCCCTATAGTCTTCCAAGGGATCCGAAATATCTGTTCTCAGATTCCACAGAAATAAGGCTAGCAAAGAGATCCACGAAATACTGATGTAACTCTGTGAGGTGAATTAACAGAACACTAAGCAGTTTCTCAGAAAGCTTCTTTCCAGATTTCATCTGAGGATATTTCCTTTTTCACCATAGCCCTCTATGGGCTTCCAAATATCACTTTGCCAATTCCACAAGAACTGTCTTAGCGAAAGGCTTCTTGAGGGGGAAGCTGTAAGTCTGTGAGATGATTTCAAAGAACACAAAGAAGTTTCTCAGAAAGCTTCTTTCTCTTTGTTATCGGAGAATATTTCCTTTGGCCCTATAGTCTTCAAAGGGATCCGAAATATCTGTTCTCAGATTCCACAGAAATAAGGCTAGCAAAGTGATCCACGAAATACAGATGTAACTCTGGGAGGTGAATTAACAGAACACTAAGCAGTTTCTCAGAAAGCTTCTTTCCAGATTTCATTTGAGGATATTTCCTTTTTCACCATAACCCTCCATGGGCTTCCAAATATGACTTTTCCAATTCCACAAGAACTGTATTAGCGAAAGGCTTCTTGAGGGGAAAGCTGTAACTCTGAGAGATGATTTCACAGAACACAAAGAAGTTTCTCAGAAAGATTCTTTCTCTTTGTTATCGGAGGATATTTCCTTTGGCCCTATAGTCTTCCAAGGGATCCGAAATATCTGTTCTCAGATTCCACAGAAATAAGGCTAGCAAAGAGATCCACGAAATACTGATGTAACTCTGTGAGATGAATTAACAGAACACTAAGCAGTTTCTCAGAAAGCTTCTTTCCAGATTTCATCTGAGGATATTTCCTTTTTCACCATAGCCCTCTATGGGCTTCCAAATATCACTTTGCCAATTCCACAAGAACTGTCTTAGCGAAAGGCTTCTTGAGGGGAAAACTGTAACTCTGTGAGATGATTTCACAGAACACAAAGAAGTTTCTCAGAAAGCTTCTTTCTGTTTGGTATCGGAGGATATTTCCTTTGGCCCTATAGTCTTCCAAGGGATCCGAAATATCTGTTCTCAGATTCCACAGAAATAAGGCTAGCAAAGAGATCCACGAAATACTGATGTAACTCTGTGAGATGAATTAACAGAACACTAAGCAGTTTCTCAGAAAGCTTCTTTCCAGATTTCATCTGAGGATATTTCCTTTTTCACCATAGCCCTCTATGGGCTTCCAAATATCACTTTGCCAATTCCACAAGAACTGTCTTAGCGAAAGGCTTCTTGAGGGGAAAGCTGTAAGTCTGTGAGATGATTTCAAAGAACACAAAGAAGTTTCTCAGAAAGCTTCTTTCTCTTTGTTATCGGAGGATATTTCCTTTGGCCCTATAGTCTTCCAAGGGATCCGAAATATCTGTTCTCAGATTCCACAGAAATAAGGCTAGGAAAGATATCCACGAAATACAGATGTAACTCTGTGAGATGAATTAACAGAACACTAAGCAGTTTCTCAGAAAGCTTCTTTCCAGATTTCATCTGAGGATATTTCCTTTTTCACCATAACCCTCTATGGGCTTCCAAATATGACTTTGCCAATTCCACAAGAACTGTCTTAGCGAAAGGCTTCTTGAGGGGAAAACTGTAACTCTGTGGGATGATTTCACAGAACACAAAGAAGTTTCTCAGAAAGCTTCTTTCTCTTTGTTATCGGAGCATATTTCCTTTGGCCCTATAGTCTTCCAAGGGATCCGAAATATCTGTTCTCAGATTCCACAGAAATAAGGCTAGCAAAGAGATCCACGAAATACAGATGTAACTCTGTGAGATGAATTAACAGAACACTAAGCAGTTTTTCAGAAAGCTTCTTTCCAGATTTCATCTGAGCATATTTCCTTTTTCACCATAGCCCTCTATGGGCTTCCAAATATCACTTTGCCAATTCCACAAGAACTGTCTTAGCGAAAGGCTTCTCGAGGGGAAAGCTGTAACTCTGTGAGATGATTTCACAGAACACAAAGAAGTTTCTCAGAAAGCTTCTTTCTCTTTGTTATCGGAGGATATTTACTTTGGCCGTATAGTCTTTCAAGGGATCCGAAATATCTGTTCTCAGATTCCACAGAAATAAGGCTAGCAAAGAGATCCACGAAATACTGATGCAATTCTGTGAGATGAATTAACAGAACACTAAGCAGTTTCTCAGAAAGCTTCTTTCCAGATTTCATCTGAGGATATTTCCTTTTTCACCATAGCCCTCTATGGGATTCCAAATATCACTTTGCCAATTCCACAAGAACTGTCTTAGCGAAGGCTTCTTGAGGGGAAAGCTGTAACTCTGTGAGATGATTTCACAGAACACAAAGAAGTTTCTCAGAAAGCTTCTTTCTCTTTGTTTTCGGAGGATATTTCCTTTGGCCCTCTAGTCTTCCAAGGGATCCGAAATATCTGTTCTCCGATTCCACAGAAATAAGGCTAGCAAAGAGATCCACGAAATACTGATGTAACTCTGTGAGGTGAATTAACAGAACACTAAGCAGTTTCTCAGAAAGCTTCTTTCCAGATTTCATCTGAGGATATTTCCTTTTTCACCATAGCCCACTATGGGCTTCCAAATATCACTTTGCCAATTCCACAGGAACTGTCTTAGCGAAAGGCTTCTTGAGGGGGAAGCTGTAAGTCTGTGAGATGATTTCAAAGAACACAAAGAAGTTTCTCAGAAAGCTTCTTTCTCTTTGTTATCGGAGAATATTTCCTTTGGCCCTATAGTCTTCAAAGGGATCCGAAATATCTGTTCTCAGATTCCACAGAAATAAGGCTAGCAAAGTGATCCACGAAATACAGATGTAACTCTGGGAGGTGAATTAACAGAACACTAAGCAGTTTCTCAGAAAGCTTCTTTCCAGATTTCATCTGAGGATATTTCCTTTTTCACCATAACCCTCCATGGGCTTCCAAATATGACTTTTCCAATTCCACAAGAACTGTATTAGCGAAAGGCTTCTTGAGGGGAAAGCTGTAACTCTGAGAGATGATTTCACAGAACACAAAGAAGTTTCTCAGAAAGATTCTTTCTCTTTGTTATCGGAGGATATTTCCTTTGGCCCTATAGTCTTCCAAGGGATCCGAAATATCTGTTCTCAGATTCCACAGAAATAAGGCTAGCAAAGAGATCCACGAAATACTGATGTAACTCTGTGAGATGAATTAACAGAACACTAAGCAGTTTCTCAGAAAGCTTCTTTCCAGATTTCATCTGAGGATATTTCCTTTTTCACCATAGCCCTCTATGGGCTTCCAAATATCACTTTGCCAATTCCACAAGAACTGTCTTAGCGAAAGGCTTCTTGAGGGGAAAACTGTAACTCTGTGAGATGATTTCACAGAACACAAAGAAGTTTCTCAGAAAGCTTCTTTCTCTTTGTTATCGGAGGATATTTCCTTTGGCCCTATAGTCTTCCAAGGGATCCGAAATATCTGTTCTCAGATTCCACAGAAATAAGGCTAGCAAAGAGATCCACGAAATACTGATGTAACTCCGTGAGATGAATTAACAGAACACTAAGCAGTTTCTCAGAAAGCTTCTTTCCAGATTTCATCTGAGGATATTTCCTTTTTCACCATAGCCCACTATGGGCTTCCAAATATCACTTTGCCAATTCCACAAGAACTGTCTTAGCGAAAGGCTTCTTGAGGGGAAAGCTGTAAGTCTGTGAGATGATTTCAAAGAACACAAAGAAGTTTCTCAGAAAGCTTCTTTCTCTTTGTTATCGGAGGATATTTCCTTTGGCCCTATAGTCTTCCAAGGGATCCGAAATATCTGTTCTCAGATTCCACAGAAATAAGGCTAGGAAAGATATCCACGAAATACAGATGTAACTCTGTGAGATGAATTAACAGAACACTAAGCAGTTTCTCAGAAAGCTTCTTTCCAGATTTCATCTGAGGATATTTCCTTTTTCACCATAACCCTCTATGGGCTTCCAAATATGACTTTGCCAATTCCACAAGAACTGTCTTAGCGAAAGGCTTCTTGAGGGGAAAACTGTAAATCTGTGGGATGATTTCACAGAACACAAAGAAGTTTCTCAGAAAGCTTCTTTCTCTTTGTTATCGGAGGATATTTCCTTTGGCCATATAGTCTTCCAAGGGATCCGAAATATCTGTTCTCAGATTCCACAGAAATAAGGCTAGCAAAGAGATCCACGAAATACAGATGTAACTCTGTGAGATGAATTAACAGAACACTAAGCAGTTTGTCAGAAAGCTTCTTTCCAGATTTCATCTGAGCATATTTCCTTTTTCACCATAGCCCTCTATGGGCTTCCAAATATCACTTTGCCAATTCCACAAGAACTGTCTTAGCGAAAGGCTTCTTGAGGGGAAAGCTGTAAGTCTGTGAAATGATTTCAAAGAACACAAATAAGTTTCTCAGAAAGCTTCTTTCTCTTTGTTATCGGAGGATATTTCCTTTGGCCTTATAGTCTTCCAAGGGATCCGAAATATCTGTTCTCAGATTCCACAGAAATAAGGCTAGCAAAGAGATTCACGAAATACAGATGTAACTCTGTGAGATGAATTAACAGAACACTAAGCAGTTTCTCAGAAAGCTTCTTTCCAGATTTCATCTGAGGATATTTCCTTTTTCACCGTAGCCCTCTATGGGCTTCCAAATATCACTTTGCCAATTCCACAACAACTGTCTTAGCGAAAGGCTTCTCGAGGGGAAAGCTGTAACTCTGTGAGATGATTTCACAGTACACAAAGAAGTTTCTCAGAAAGCTTCTTTCTCTTTGTTATCGGAGGATATTTCCTTTGGCCCTATAGTCTTCCAAGGGATCCGAAATATCTGTTCTCAGATTCCACAGAAATAAGGCTAGCAAAGAGATCGACGAAATGCTGATGCAACTCTGTGACATGAATTAACAGAACACTAAGCAGTTTCTCAGAAGGCTTCTTTCCAGATTTCATCTGAGGATATTTCCTTTTTCACCATAGCCCTCTATGGGATTCCAAATATCACTTTGCCAATTCCACAAGAACTGTCTTAGCGAAAGGCTTCTTGAGGGGAAAGCTGTAACTCTGAGAGATGATTTCACAGAACACAAAGAAGTTTCTCAGAAAGCTTCTTTCTCTTTGTTATCGGAGGATATTTCCTTTGGCCCTATACTCTTCCAAGGGATCCGAAATATCTGTTCTCAGATTACACAAAAATAAGGCTAGTAAAGAGATCCACGAAATACAGATGTAACTCTGTGAGATGAATTAACAGAACACTAAGCAGTTTGTCAGAAAGCTTCTTTCCAGATTTCATCTGAGCATATTTCCTTTTTCACCATAGCCCTCTATGGGCTTCCAAATGTCACTTTACCAATTCCACAAGAACTGTCTTATCGAAAGGCTATTTGAGGGGAAAGCTGTAACTCTGTGAGATGATTTCACAGAACACAAAGAAGTTTCTCAGAAAGCTTCTTACTCTTTGTTTTCGGAGGATATTTCCTTTTGCCCTATAGTCTTCCAAGGGATCCGAAATATCTGTTCTCAGATTCCACAGAAATAAGGCTAGCAAAGAGATCCACGAAATACTGATGTAACTCTGTGAGATGAATTAACAGAACACTAAGCAGTTTCTCAGAAAGCTTCTTTCCAGATTTCATCTGAGGATATTTCCTTTTTCACCATAGCCCTCTATGGGCTTCCAAATATCACTTTGCCAATTCCACAAGAACTGTCTTAGCGAAAGGCTTCTTGAGGGGAAAGCTGTAAGTCTGTGAGATGATTTCAAAGAACACAAAGAAGTTTCTCAGAAAGCTTCTTTCTCTTTGTTATCGGAGGATATTTCCTTTGGCCTTATAGTCTTCCAAGGGATCCGAAATATCTGTTCGCAGATTCCACAGAAATAAGGCTAGCAAAGAGATCCACGAAATACAGATGTAACTCTATGAGATGACTTAACAGAACACTAAGCAGTTTCTCAGAAAGCTTCTTTCCAGATTTCATCTGAGGATATTTCCTTTTTCACCATAACCCTCTATGGACTTCCAAATATGACTTTGCCAATTCCACAAGAACTGTCTTAGCGAAAGGCTTCTTGAGGGGAAAACTGTAACTCTGTGAGATGATTTCACAGAACACAAAGAAGTTTCTCAGAAAGCTTCTTTCTCTTTGTTATCGAAGGATATTTCCTTTGGCCCTATAGTCTTCCAAGGGATCCGAAATATCTTTTCTCAGATTCCACAGAAATAAGGCTAGAAAAGAGATCGACGAAATACTGATGCAACTCTGTGAGATGAATTAACAGAACACTAAGCAGTTTCTCAGAAAGCTTCTTTCCAGATTTCATCTGAGGATATTTCCTTTTTCACCATAGCCCTCTATGGGATTCCAAATATCACTTGGCCAATTCCACAAGAACTGTCTTAGCGAAAGGCTTCTTGAGGGGAAAGCTGTAACTCTGAGAGATGATTTCACAGAACACAAAGAAGTTTCTCAGAAAGATTCTTTCTCTTTGTTATCGGAGGATATTTCCTTTGGCCCTATAGTCTTCCAAGGGATCCGAAATATCTGTTCTCAGATTCCACAGAAATAAGGCTAGCAAAGAGATCCACGAAATACTGATGTAACTCTGTGAGATGAATTAACAGAACACTAAGCAGTTTGTCAGAAAGCTTCTTTCCAGATTTCATCTGAGCATATTTCCTTTTTCACCATAGCCCTCTATGGGCTTCCAAATGTCACTTTACCAATTCCACAAGAACTGTCTTATCGAAAGGCTTCTTGAGGGGAAAGCTGTAACTCTGTGAGATGATTTCACAGAACACAAAGAAGTTTCTCAGAAAGCTTCTTTCTCTTTGTTATCGGAGGATATTTCCTTTGGCCCTATAGTCTTCCAAGGGATCCGAAATATCTGTTCTCAGATTCCACAGAAATAAGGCTAGCAAAGAGATCCACGAAATACTGATGTAACTCTGTGAGATGAATTAACAGAACACTAAGCAGTTTCTCAGAAAGCTTCTTTCCAGATTTCATCTGAGGATATTTCCTTTTTCACCATAACCCTCTATGGGCTTCCAAATACGACTTTGCCAATTCCACAAGAACTGTCTTAGCGAAAGGCTTCTTGAGGGGAAAACTGTAACTCTGTGGGATGATTTCACAGAACACAAAGAAGTTTCTCAGAAAGCTTCTTTCTCTTTGTTATCGGAGGATATTTCCTTTGGCCATATAGTCTTCCAAGGGATCCGAAATATCTGTTCTCAGATTCCACAGAAATAAGGCTAGCAAAGAGATCCACGAAATACAGATGTAACTCTGTGAGATGAATTAACAGAACACTAAGCAGTTTGTCAGAAAGCTTCTTTCCAGATTTCATCTGAGCATATTTCCTTTTTCACCATAGCCCTCTATGGGCTTCCAAATATCACTTTGCCAATTCCACAAGAACTGTCTTAGCGAAAGGCTTCTTGAGGGGAAAGCTGTAAGTCTGTGAAATGATTTCAAAGAACACAAAGAAGTTTCTCAGAAAGCTTCTTTCTCTTTGTTATCGGAGGATATTTCCTTTGGCCTTATAGTCTTCCAAGGGATCCGAAATATCTGTTCTCAGATTCCACAGCAATAAGGCTAGCAAAGAGATCCACGAAATACAGATGTAACTCTGTGAGATGAATTAACAGAACACTAAGCAGTTTCTGAGAAAGCTTCTTTCCAGATTTCATCTGAGAATATTTCCTTTTTCACCATAACCCTCTATGGGCTTCCAAATATGACTTTGCCAATTCCACAAGAACTGTCTTAGCGAAAGGCTTCTTGAGGGGAAAACTGTAACTCTGTGAGATGATTTCACAGAACACAAAGAAGTTTCTCAGAAAGCTTCTTTCTCTTTGTTATCGGAGGATATTTCCTTTGGCCCTATAGTCTTCCAAGGGATCCGAAATATCTGTTCTCATATTCCACAGAAATAAGGCTAGCAAAGAGATCCACGAAATACAAATTTAATTCTGTAAGATGAATTAACAGAACACTAAGCCGTTTCTCAGAAATCTTCTTTCCAGATTTCATCTGAGGATATTTCCTTTTTCACCGTAGCCCTCTATGGGCTTCCAAATATCACTTTGCCAATTCCACAACAACTGTCTTAGCGAAAGGCTTCTCGAGGGGAAAGCTGTAACTCTGTGAGATGATTTCACAGAACACAAAGAAGTTTCTCAGAAAGCTTCTTTCTCTTTGTTATCGGAGGATATTTCCTTTGGCCCTATAGTCTTCCAAGGGATCCGAAATATCTGTTCTCAGATTCCACAGAAATAAGGCTAGCAAAGAGATCGAAGAAATGCTGATGCAACTCTGTGAGATGAATTAACAGAACACTAAGCAGTTTCTCAGAAAGCTTCTTTCCAGATTTCATCTGAGGATATTTCCTTTTTCACCATAGCCCTGTATGGGATTCCAAATATCACTTTGCCAATTCCACAAGAACTGTCTTAGCGAAAGGCTTCTTGAGGGGAAAGCTGTAACTCTGAGAGATGATTTCACAGAACACAAAGAAGTTTCTCAGAAAGCTTCTTTCTCTTTGTTATCGGAGGATATTTCCTTTGGCCCTATAGTCTTCCAAGGGATCCGAAATATCTGTTCTCAGATTACACAAAAATAAGGCTAGTAAAGAGATCCACGAAATACAGATGTAACTCTGTGAGATGAATTAACAGAACACTAAGCAGTTTCTCAGAAAGCTTCTTTCCAGATTTCATCTGAGGATATTTCCTTTTTCACCATAGCCCTCTATGGGCTTCCAAATATCACTTTGCCAATTCCACAAGAACTGTCTTAGCGAAAGGCTTCTTGAGGGGAAAGCTGTAAGTCTGTGAGATGATTTCAAAGAACACAAAGAAGTTTCTCAGAAAGCATCTTTCTCTTTGTTATCGGAGGATATTTTCTTTGGCCTTATAGTCTTCCAAGGGATCCGAAATATCTGTTCGCAGATTCCACAGAAATAAGGCTAGCAAAGAGATCCACGAAATACAGATGTAACTCTGTGAGATGAATTAACAGAACACTAAGCAGTTTCTCAGAAAGCTTCTTTCCAGATTTCATCTGAGCATATTTCCTTTTTCACCATAGCCCTCTATGGGCTTCCAAATATCACTTTGCCAATTCCACAAGAACTGTCTTGGGGAAAGGCTTCTTGAGGGGAAAGCTGTAACTCTGTGAGATGATTTCACAGAACACAAAGAAGTTTCTCAGAATGCTTCTTTCTCTTTGTTATCGGAGGATATTTCCTTTGGCCCTATAGTCTTCCAAGGGATCCGAAATATCTGTTCTCAGATTCCACAGAAATAAGGCTAGCAAAGAGATCCACGAAATACAGATGTAACTCTTTGAGATGAATTAACAGAACACTGAGCAGTTTCTCAGAAAGCTTCTTTCCAGATTTCATCTGAGGATATTTCCTTTTTCACCATAGCCCTCTATGGGCTTCCAAATATCACTTTGCCAATTCCACAAGTACTGTCTTAGCGAAAGGCTTCTTGAGGGGAAAGCTGTAACTCTGTGAGATGATTTCACAGAACACAAAGAAGTTTCTCAGAAAGCTTCTTTCTCTTTGTTATCGGAGGATATTTCCTTTGGCCCTATAGTCTTCCAAGGGATCCGAAATATCTGTTCTCAGATTCCACAGAAATAAGGCTAGCAAAGAGATCCACGAAATGCAGATGTAGCTCTGTGAGATGAATTAACAGAACACTAAGGAGTTTCTCAGAAAGCTTCTTTCCAGATTTCATCTGAGGATATTTTCTTTTTCACCATAGCCCTCTATGGGCTTCCAAATGTCACTTTGCCAATTCCACAGGAACTCTCTTGGGGAAAGGTTACTTGAGGGGAATGCTGTAACTCTGTGAGATGATTTCACAGAACACAAAGAAGTTTCTCAGAAAGCTTCTTTCTCTTTGTTGTCGGAGGATATTTCCTTTGGCCCTATAGTCTTCCAAGGGATCCGAAATATCTGTTCTCAGATTCCACAGAAATAAGGCTAGCAAAGAGATCCACGAAATAGAGATGTAACTCTGTGAGATGAATTAACAGAACACTAAGCAGTTTCTCAGAAAGCTTCTTTCCAGATTTCATCTGAGGATATTTCCTTTTTCACCGTGGCCCTCTATGGGCTTCCAAATATCACTTTTCCAATTCCACAAGAACTGTCTTAGCGAAAGGCTTCTTGAGGGGAAAGCTGTAACTCTGTCAGATGATTTCACAGAACACAAAGAAGTTTCTCAGAAAGCTTCTTTCTCTTTGTTATCGGAGGATATTTCCTTTGTCCCTATAGTCTTTCAAGGGATCCGAAATATCTGTTTTCAGATTCCACAGAAATAAGGCTAGCAAAGAGATCCACGAAATACTGATGCAACTCTGTGAGATGAATTAACAGAACACTAAGCAGTTTCTCAGAAAGCTTCTTTCCAGATTTCATCTGAGGATATTTCCTTTTTCACCGTAGCCCTCTATGGGATTCCAAATATCACTTTGCCAATTCCACAAGAACTGTCTTAGCGAAAGTCTTCTTGAGGGGAAAGCTGTAACTCTGAGAGATGATTTCACAGAACACAAAGAAGTTTCTCAGAAAGCTTCTTTCTCTTTGTTATCGGAGATTATTTCCTTTGGCCCTATAGTCTTCCAAGGGATCCGAAATATCTGTTCTCAGATTCCACAGAAATAAGGCTAGCAAAGAGATCCACGAAATACTGATGTAACTCTGTGAGATGAATTAACAGAACACTAAGCGGTTTCTCAGAAAGCTTCTTTCCAGATTTCATCTGAGGATATTTCCTTTTTCACCATAGCCCTCTATGGGCTTCCAAATATCACTTTGCCAATTCCACAAGAACTGTCTTAGCGAAAGGCTTCTTGAGGGGAAAGCTGTAACTCTGTGAGATGATTTCACAGAACACAAAGAAGTTTCTCAGAAAGCTTCTTTCTCTTTGTTATCGGAGGATATTTCCTTTGGCCCTATAGTCTTTCAAGGGATCCGAAATATCTGTTCTCAGATTCCACAGAAATAAGGCTAGCAAAGAGATCCACGAAATACTGATGCAACTCTGTGAGATGAATTAACAGAACACTAAGCAGTTTCTCAGAAAGCTTCTTTCCAGATTTCATCTGAGGATATTTCCTTTTTTACCATAGCCCTCTATGGGATTCCAAATATCACTTTGCCAATTCCACAAGAACTGTCTTAGCGAAAGGCTTCTTGAGGGGAAAGCTGTAACTCTGAGAGATGATTTCACAGAACACAAAGAAGTTTCTCAGAAAGCTTCTTTCTCTTTGTTATCGAAGGATATTTCCTTTGGCCCTGTAGTCTTTCAAGGGATCCGAAATATCTGTTCTCAGATTCCACAGAAATAAGGCTAGCAAAGAGATCCACGAAATACTGATGTAACTCTGTGAGATGAATTAACAGAACACTAAGCAGTTTCTCAGAAAGCTTCTTTCCAGATTTCATCTGAGGATATTTCCTTTTTCACCATAGCCCTCTAAGGGCTTCCAAATAAAACTTTGCCAATTCCACAAGAACTGACTTAGCGAAAGGCTTCTTGAGGGGGAAGCTGTAAGTCTGTGAGATGATTTCAAAGAACACAAAGAAGTTTCTCAGAAAGCTTCTTTTTCTTTGTTATCGGAGAATATTTCCTTTGTCCCTATAGTCTTCCAAGGGATCTGAAATATCTGTTCTCAGATTCCACAGAAATAAGGCTAGCAAAGTGATCCACGAAATACAGATGTAACTCTGTGAGGTGAATTAACAGAACACTAAGCAGTTTCTCAGAAACCTTCTTTGCAGATTTCATCTGAGGATATTTCCTTTTTCACCATAACCCTCCATGGGCTTTCAAATATGACTTTGCCAATTCCACAAGAACTGTCTTAGCGAAAGGCTTCTTGAGGGGAAAACTGTAACTCTGTGAGATGATTTCACAGAACACAAAGAAGTTTCTCAGAAAGCTTCTTTCTCTTTGTCATCGGAGGATATTTCCTTTGGCCCTATAGTCTTCCAAGGGATCCGAAATATCTATTCTCAGATTCCACAAAAATAAGGCTAGTAAAGAGATCCACGAAATACAGATGTAACTCTGTGAGATGAATTAACAAAACACTAAGCAGTTTCTCAGAAAGCTTCTTTCCAGATTTCATCTGAGCATATTTCCTTTTTCACCATAGCCCTCTATGGGCTTCCAAATGTCACTTTACCAATTCCACAAGAACTGTCTTATCGAAAGGCTTCTTGAGGGGAAAGCTGTAACTCTGTGAGATGATTTCACAGAACACAAAGAAGTTTCTCAGAAAGCTTCTTTCTCTTTGTTATCGGACGATATTTCCTTTGGCCCTATACTCTTCCAAGGGATCCGAAATATCTGTTCTCAGATTCCACAGAAATAAGGCTAGCAAAGAGATCCACGAAATACTGATGTAACTCTGTGAGATGAATTAACAGAACACTAAGCAGTTTTTCAGAAAGCTTCTTTCCAGATTTCATCTGAGGATATTTCCTTTTTCACCATAGCCCTCTATGGGCTTCCAAATATCACTTTGCCAATACCACAAGAACTGTCTTAGCGAAAGGCTTCTTGAGGGGAAAACTGTAACTCTGTGATATGATTTCACAGAACACAAAGAAGTTTCTCAGAAAGCTTCTTTCTCTTTGTTATCGGAGGATATTTCCTTTGGCCCTATTGTCTTCCAAGGGATCCGAAATATCTGTTCTCAGATTCCACAGAAATAAGGCTAGCAAAGAGATCCACGAAATACAGATGTATCTCTGTGAGATGAATTAAGAGAACACTAAGCAGTTTCTCAGAAAGCTTCTTTCCAGATTTCATCTGAGGATATATCCTTTTTCACCATAGCCCTCTATGGGCTTCCAAATATCACTTTGCCAATTCCACAACAACTGTCTTAGCGAAAGGCTTCCTGAGGGGAAAGCTGTAACTCTGTGAGATGATTTCACAGAACACAAAGAAGTTTCTCAGAAAGCTTCTTTCTCTTTGTTATCGGAGGATATTTCCTTTGGAAATATAATCTTCCAAGGGATCCGAAATATCTGTTCTCAGATTCCACAGAAATAAGGCTAGCAAAGAGATCCACGAAATACAGATGTAGCTCTGTGAGATGAATTAACAGAACACTAAGCAGTTTCTCAGAAAGCTTCTTTCCAGATTTCATCTGAGGATATTTCCTTTTTCACCATAGCCCTCTATGGGCTTCCAAATATCACTTTGCCAATTCCACAAGAACTCTCTTGGGGAAAGGCTTCTTGAGGGGAATGCTGTAACTCTGTGAGATGATTTCACAAAACACAAAGAAGTTTCTCAGAAAGCTTCTTTCTATTTGTTATCGGAGGATATTTCCTTTGGCCCTATAGTCTTCCAAGGGATCCGAAATATCTGTTCTCAGATTCCACAGAAATAAGGCTAGCAAAGAGATCCACGAAATACAAATTTAATTCTGTGAGATGAATTAACAGAACACTAAGCAGTTTCTCAGAAAGCTTCTTTACAGATTTCATCTGAGCATATTTCCTTTTTCACCATAGCCCTCTATGGGCTTCCAAATATCACTCTGCCAATTCCACAAGAACTGTCTTAGCGAAAGGCTTCTTGAGGGGAAAACTATAACTCTGTGAGATGATTTCACAGAACACAAAGAATATTCTCAGAAAGCTTCTTTCTCTTTGTTATCGGAGGATATTTCCTTTGGCCCTATAGTCTTCCAAGGGATCCGAAATATCTGTTCTCAGATTCCACAGAAATAAGGCAAGCAAAGAGATCCATGAAATACTGATGTAACTCTGTGAGATGAATTAACAGAACACTAAGCAGTTTCTCAGAAATCTTCTTTCCAGATTTCATCTGAGGATATTTCCTTATTCACCATAGCCCTCTATGGGCTTCCAAATATCACTTTGCCAATTCCACAAGAACTGTCTTAGGGAAAGGCTTCTTGAGGGGAAAGCTGTAACTCTGTGAGATGATTTCACAGAACAAAAAGAAGTTTCTCAGAAAGCTTCTTTCTCTTTGTTATACGAGCATATTTCCTTTGGCCCTATAGTCTTCCAAGGGATCTGAAATATCTGTTCTCAGATTCCACATAAATAAGGCTAGCAAAGAGATCCACGAAATACAGATGTAACTCTGTGAGATGAATTAACAGAAAACTAAGCAGTTTCTCAGAAAGCTTCTTTCCAGATTTCATCTGAGCATATTTCCTTTTTCACCATAGCCCTCTATGGTTCCAAATGTCACCTTGCCAATTCCACAAGAACTGTCTTGGCGAAAGGCTTCTTGAGGGCAAAGCTGTAAATCTGTGAGATGATTTCACAGAACACAAAGAAGTTTCTCAGAAGGATTCTTTCTCTTTGTTATCGGAGGATATTTCCTTTGGCCCTATAGTCTTCCAAGGGATCCGAAATATCTGTTCTCAGATTCCACAGAAATAAGGCTAGCAAAGAGATCCACGAAATAGAGATGTAACTCTGTGAGATGAATTAACAGAACACTAAGCAGTTTCTCAGAAAGCTTCTTTCCAGATTTCATCTGAGGATATTTCCTTTTTCACCGTAGCCCTCTATGGGCTTCCAAATATCACTTTGCCAATTCCACTACAACTGTCTTAGCGAAAGTCTTCTCGAGGGGAAAGCTGTAACTCTGTGAGATGGTTTCACAGAACACAAAGAAGTTTCTCAGAAAGCTTCTTTCTCTTTGTTATCGGAGGATATTTCCTTTGGCCCTATAGTCTTCCAAGGGATCCGAAATATCTGTTCTCAGATTCCACAGAAATAAGGCTAGCAAAGAGATCCACGAAATACTGATGCAACTCTGTGCGATGAATTAACAGAACACTAAGCAGTCTCTCAGAAAGCTTCTTTCCAGATTTCATCTGAGGATATTTCCTTTTTCACCATAGCCCTCTATGGGCTTCCAAATATCACTTTGCCAATTCCACAAGAACTGTCTTAGCGAAAGGCTTCTTGAGGGGGAAGCTGTAAGTCTGTGAGATGATTTCAAAGAACACAAAGAAGTTTCTCAGAAAGCTTCTTTCTCTTTGTTATCGGAGGATATTTCCTTTGGCCCTATAGTCTTCCAAGGGATCCGAAATATCTGTTCTCAGATTCCACAGAAATAAGGCTAGCAAAGTGATCCACGAAATACAGATGTAACTCTGTGAGGTGAATTAACAGAACACTAAGCAGTTTCTCATAAAGCTTCTTTCCAGATTTCATCTGAGGATATTTACTTTTTCACCATAACCCTCCATGGGCTTCCAAATATGACTTTGCCAATTCCAAAAGAACTGTCTTAGCGAAAGGCTTCTGGAGGGGAAAACTGTAACTCTGTGAGATGATTTCACAGAACACAAAGAAGTTTCTCAGAAAGCTTCTTTCTCTTTGTCATCAGAGGATATTTCCTTTGGCCCTATAGTCTTCCAAGGGATCCGAAATATCTATTTTCAGATTCCCCAAAAATAAGGCTAGTAAAGAGATCCACGAAATACAGATGTAACTCTGTGAGATGAATTAACAGAACACTAAGCAGTTTCTCAGAAAGCTTCTTTCCAGATTTCATCTGAGCATATTTCCTTTTTCACCATAGCCCTCTATGGGCTTCCAAATGTCACTTTACCAATTCCACAAGAACTGTCTTATCGAAAGGCTTCTTGAGGGGAAAGCTGTAACTCTGTGTGATGATTTCACAGAACACAAAGAAGTTTCTCAGAAAGCTTCTTTCTCTTTGTTATCGGAGGATATTTCCTTTGTCCCTATAGTATTCCAAGGGAAGCGAAATATCTGTTCTCAGATTCCACAGAAATAAGGCTAGCAAAGAGATCCACGAAATACAGATGTAACTCTGTGAGATGAATTAACAGAACACTAAGCAGTTTCTCAGAAAGCTTCTTTCCAGATTTCATCTGAAGATATTTCCTTTTTCACCCTAGCCCTCTATGGGCTTCCAAATCTCACTTTGCCAATTCCACAAGAAGTCTCTTGGGGAAAGGCTTCTTCAGGTGAAAGCTGTAACTCTGTGATATGATTTCACAGAACACAAAGAAGTTTCTCAGAAAGCTTCTTTCTCTTTGTTATCGGAGGATATTTCCTTTGGCCCTATAGTTTCCAAGGGATCCGAAATATCTGTTCCCAGATTCCACAGAAATAAGGCTAGCAAAGAGATCCACGAAATACAGATGCATCTCTGTGAGATGAATTAAGAGAACACTAAGCAGTTTCTCAGAAAGCTTCTTTCCAGATTTCATCTGAGGATATTTCATTTTTCACCATAGCCCTCTATGGGCTTCCAAATGTCACTTTGCCAATTCCACAAGAACTCTCTTGGGGAAAGGCTTCTTGAGGGGAATGCTGTAACTCTGTGAGATGATTTCATAGAACACAAAGAAGTTTCTCAGAAAGCTTCTTTCTCTTTGTTATCGGAGGATATTTCCTTTGGCCCTATAGTATTCCAAGGGATCCGAAATATCTGTTCTCAGATTCCACAGAAATAAGGCTAGCAAAGAGATCCACGAAATACAGATGTAGCTCTGTGAGATGAATTTACAGAACACTAAGCAGTTTCTCAGAAAGCTTCTTTCCAGATTTCATCTGAGGATATTTCCTTTTTCACCATAGCCCTCCAAGGGCTTCCAAATGTCACTTTGCCAATTCCACAAGAACTGTCTTATCGAAAGGCTTCTTGAGGGGAAAGCTGTAACTCTGTGAGATGATTTCACAGAACACAAAGAAGTTTCTCAGAAAGCTTCTTTCTCTTTGTTATCGGACGATATTTCCTTTGGCCCTATACTCTTCCAAGGGATCCGAAATATCTGTTCTCAGATTCCACAGAAATAAGGCTAGCAAAGAGATCCACGAAATACTGATGTAACTCTGTGAGATGAATTAACAGAACACTAAGCAGATTCTCAGAAAGCTTCTTTCCAGATTTCATCTGAGGATATTTCCTTTTTCTCCATTGCCCACTATGGGCTTCCAAATATCACTTTGCCAATTCCACAAGAACTGTCTTAGCGAAAGGCTTCTTGAGGGGAAAACTGTAACTCTGTGAGATGATTTTACAGAACACAAAGAAGTTTCTCAGAAAGCTTCTTTCTCTTTGTTATCGGAGGATATTTCCTTTGGCCCTATAGTCTTCCAAGGGATCCGAAATATCTGTTCTCAGATTCCACAGAAATAAGGCTAGCAAAGAGATCCACGAAATACAGATGTATCTCTGTGAGATGAATTAAGAGAACACTAAGCAGTTTCTCAGAAAGCTTCTTTCCAGATTTCATCTGAGGATATATCCTTTTTCACCATAGCCCTCTATGGGCTTCCAAATATCTCTTTGCCAATTCCACAACAACTGTCTTAGCGAAAGGCTTCCTGAGGGGAAAGCTGTAACTCTGTGAGATGATTTCAGAGAACACAAAGAAGTTTCTCAGAAAGCTTCTTTCTCTTTGTTATCGGAGGATATTTCCTTTGGCAATATAGTCTTCCACGGGATCCGAAATATCTGTTCTCAGATTCCACAGAAATAAGGCTAGCAAAGAGATCCACGAAATACAGATGTAGCTCTGTGAGATGAATTAACAGAACACTAAGCAGTTTCTCAGAAAGCTTCTTTCCAGATTTCATCTGAGGATATTTCCTTTTTCACCATAGCCCTCTATGGGCTTCCAAATATCACTTTGCCAATTCCACAAGAACTCTCTTGGGGAAAGGCTTCTTGAGGGGAATGCTGTAACTCTGTGAGATGATTTCACAAAACACAAAGAAGTTTCTCAGAAAGCTTCTTTCTATTTGTTATCGGAGGATATTTCCTTTGGCCCTATAGTCTTCCAAGGGATCCGAAATATCTGTTCTCAGATTCCACAGAAATAAGGCTAGCAAAGAGATCCACGAAATACTGATGCAACTCTGTGCGATGAATTAACAGAACACTAAGCAGTCTCTCAGAAAGCTTCTTTCCAGATTTCATCTGAGGATATTTCCTTTTTCACCATAGCCCTCTATGGGCTTCCAAATATCACTTTGCCAATTCCACAAGAACTGTCTTAGCGAAAGGCTTCTTGAGGGGGAAGCTGTAAGTCTGTGAGATGATTTCAAAGAACACAAAGAAGTTTCTCAGAAAGCTCCTTTCTCTTTGTTATCGGAGGATATTTCCTTTGGCCCTATAGTCTTCCAAGGGATCCGAAATATCTGTTCTCAGATTCCACAGAAATAAGGCTAGCAAAGTGATCCACGAAATACAGATGTAACTCTGTGAGGTGAATTAACAGAACACTAAGCAGTTTCTCAGAAAGCTTCTTTCCAGATTTCATCTGAGGATATTTACTTTTTCACCATAACCCTCCATGGGCTTCCAAATATGACTTTGCCAATTCCAAAAGAACTGTCTTAGCGAAAGGCTTCTGGAGGGGAAAACTGTAACTCTGTGAGATGATTTCACAGAACACAAAGAAGTTTCTCAGAAAGCTTCTTTCTCTTTGTCATCGGAGGATATTTCCTTTGGCCCTATAGTCTTCCAAGGGATCCGAAATATCTATTTTCAGATTCCCCAAAAATAAGGCTAGTAAAGAGATCCACGAAATACAGATGTAACTCTGTGAGATGAATTAACAGAACACTAAGCAGTTTCTCAGAAAGCTTCTTTCCAGATTTCATCTGAGCATATTTCCTTTTTCACCATAGCCCTCTATGGGCTTCCAAATGTCACTTTACCAATTCCACAAGAACTGTCTTATCGAAAGGCTTCTTGAGGGGAAAGCTGTAACTCTGTGTGATGATTTCACAGAACACAAAGAAGTTTCTCAGAAAGCTTCTTTCTCTTTGTTATCGGAGGATATTTCCTTTGTCCCTATAGTATTCCAAGGGAACCGAAATATCTGTTCTCAGATTCCACAGAAATAAGGCTAGCAAAGAGATCCACGAAATACAGATGTAACTCTGTGAGATGAATTAACAGAACACTAAGCAGTTTCTCAGAAAGCTTCTTTCCAGATTTCATCTGAAGATATTTCCTTTTTCACCCTAGCCCTCTATGGGCTTCCAAATCTCACTTTGCCAATTCCACAAGAAGTCTCTTGGGGAAAGGCTTCTTCAGGTGAAAGCTGTAACTCTGTGATATGATTTCACAGAACACAAAGAAGTTTCTCAGAAAGCTTCTTTCTCTTTGTTATCGGAGGATATTTCCTTTGGCCCTATAGTTTCCAAGGGATCCGAAATATCTGTTCCCAGATTCCACAGAAATAAGGCTAGCAAAGAGATCCACGAAATACAGATGCATCTCTGAGATGAATTAAGAGAACACTAAGCAGTTTCTCAGAAAGCTTCTTTCCAGATTTCATCTGAGGATATTTCATTTTTCACCATAGCCCTCTATGGGCTTCCAAATGTCACTTTGCCAATTCCACAAGAACTCTCTTGGGGAAAGGCTTCTTGAGGGGAATGCTGTAACTCTGTGAGATGATTTCATAGAACACAAAGAAGTTTCTCAGAAAGCTTCTTTCTCTTTGTTATCGGAGGATATTTCCTTTGGCCCTATAGTATTCCAAGGGATCCGAAATATCTGTTCTCAGATTCCACAGAAATAAGTCTAGCAAAGAGATCCACGAAATACAGATGTAGCTCTGTGAGATGAATTTACAGAACACTAAGCAGTTTCTCAGAAAGCTTCTTTCCAGATTTCATCTGAGGATATTTCCTTTTTCACCATAGCCCACCAAGGGCTTCCAAATGTCACTTTGCCAATTCCACAAGAACTGTCTTATCGAAAGGCTTCTTGAGGGGAAAGCTGTAACTCTGTGAGATGATTTCACAGAACACAAAGAAGTTTCTCAGAAAGCTTCTTTCTCTTTGTTATCGGACGATATTTCCTTTGGCCCTATACTCTTCCAAGGGATCCGAAATATCTGTTCTCAGATTCCACAGAAATAAGGCTAGCAAAGAGATCCACGAAATACTGATGTAACTCTGTGAGATGAATTAACAGAACACTAAGCAGATTCTCAGAAAGCTTCTTTCCAGATTTCATCTGAGGATATTTCCTTTTTCACCATAGCCCTCTATGGGCTTCCAAATATCACTTTGCCAATTCCACAAGAACTGTCTTAGCGAAAGGCTTCTTGAGGGGAAAACTGTAACTCTGTGAGATGATTTCACAGAACACAAAGAAGTTTCTCAGAAAGCTTCTTTCTCTTTGTTATCGGAGGATATTTCCTTTGGCCCTATAGTCTTCCAAGGGATCCGAAATATCTGTTCTCAGAATCCACAGAAATAAGGCTAGCAAAGAGATCCACGAAATACAGATGTATCTCTGTGAGATGAATTAAGAGAACACTAAGCAGTTTCTCAGAAAGCTTCTTTCCAGATTTCATCTGAGGATATATCCTTTTTCACCATAGCCCTCTATGGGCTTCCAAATATCACTTTGCCAATTCCACAACAACTGTCTTAGCGAAAGGCTTCCTGAGGGGAAAGCTGTAACTCTGTGAGATGATTTCAGAGAACAGAAAGAAGTTTCTCAGAAAGCTTCTTTCTCTTTGTTATCGGAGGATATTTCCTTTGGCAATATAGTCTTCCACGGGATCCGAAATATCTGTTCTCAGATTCCACAGAAATAAGGCTAGCAAAGAGATCCACGAAATACAGATGTAGCTCTGTGAGATGAATTAACAGAACACTAAGCAGTTTCTCAGAAAGCTTCTTTCCAGATTTCATCTGAGGATATTTCCTTTTTCACCATAGCCCTCTATGGGCTTCCAAATATCACTTTGCCAATTCCACAAGAACTCTCTTGGGGAAAGGCTTCTTGAGGGGAATGCTGTAACTCTGTGAGATGATTTCACAAAACACAAAGAAGTTTCTCAGAAAGCTTCTTTCTATTTGTTATCGGAGGATATTTCCTTTGGCCCTATAGTCTTCCAAGGGATCCGAAATATCTGTTCTCAGATTCCACAGAAATAAGGCTAGCAAAGAGATCCACGAAATACTGATGCAACTCTGTGCGATGAATTAACAGAACACTAAGCAGTCTCTCAGAAAGCTTCTTTCCAGATTTCATCTGAGGATATTTCCTTTTTCACCATAGCCCTCTATGGGCTTCCAAATATCACTTTGCCAATTCCACAAGAACTGTCTTAGCGAAAGGCTTCTTGAGGGGGAAGCTGTAAGTCTGTGAGATGATTTCAAAGAACACAAAGAAGTTTCTCAGAAAGCTCCTTTCTCTTTGTTATCGGAGGATATTTCCTTTGGCCCTATAGTCTTCCAAGGGATCCGAAATATCTGTTCTCAGATTCCACAGAAATAAGGCTAGCAAAGTGATCCACGAAATACAGATGTAACTCTGTGAGGTGAATTAACAGAACACTAAGCAGTTTCTCAGAAAGCTTCTTTCCAGATTTCATCTGAGGATATTTACTTTTTCACCATAACCCTCCATGGGCTTCCAAATATGACTTTGCCAATTCCAAAAGAACTGTCTTAGCGAAAGGCTTCTGGAGGGGAAAACTGTAACTCTGTGAGATGATTTCACAGAACACAAAGAAGTTTCTCAGAAAGCTTCTTTCTCTTTGTCATCGGAGGATATTTCCTTTGGCCCTATAGTCTTCCAAGGGATCCGAAATATCTATTTTCAGATTCCCCAAAAATAAGGCTAGTAAAGAGATCCACGAAATACAGATGTAACTCTGTGAGATGAATTAACAGAACACTAAGCAGTTTCTCAGAAAGCTTCTTTCCAGATTTCATCTGAGCATATTTCCTTTTTCACCATAGCCCTCTATGGGCTTCCAAATGTCACTTTACCAATTCCACAAGAACTGTCTTATCGAAAGGCTTCTTGAGGGGAAAGCTGTAACTCTGTGTGATGATTTCACAGAACACAAAAAAGTTTCTCAGAAAGCTTCTTTCTCTTTGTTATCGGAGGATATTTCCTTTGTCCCTATAGTATTCCAAGGGAACCGAAATATCTGTTCTCAGATTCCACAGAAATAAGGCTAGCAAAGAGATCCACGAAATACAGATGTAACTCTGTGAGATGAATTAACAGAACACTAAGCAGTTTCTCAGAAAGCTTCTTTCCAGATTTCATCTGAAGATATTTCCTTTTTCACCCTAGCCCTCTATGGGCTTCCAAATCTCACTTTGCCAATTCCACAAGAAGTCTCTTGGGGAAAGGCTTCTTCAGGTGAAAGCTGTAACTCTGTGATATGATTTCACAGAACACAAAGAAGTTTCTCAGAAAGCTTCTTTCTCTTTGTTATCGGAGGATATTTCCTTTGGCCCTATAGTTTCCAAGGGATCCGAAATATCTGTTCCCAGATTCCACAGAAATAAGGCTAGCAAAGAGATCCACGAAATACAGATGCATCCCTGTGAGATGAATTAAGAGAACACTAAGCAGTTTCTCAGAAAGCTTCTTTCCAGATTTCATCTGAGGATATTTCATTTTTCACCATAGCCCTCTATGGGCTTCCAAATGTCACTTTGCCAATTCCACAAGAACTCTCTTGGGGAAAGGCTTCTTGAGGGGAATGCTGTAACTCTGTGAGATGATTTCATAGAACACAAAGAAGTTTCTCAGAAAGCTTCTTTCTCTTTGTTATCGGAGGATATTTCCTTTGGCCCTATAGTATTCCAAGGGATCCGAAATATCTGTTCTCAGATTCCACAGAAATAAGTCTAGCAAAGAGATCCACGAAATACAGATGTAGCTCTGTGAGATGAATTTACAGAACACTAAGCAGTTTCTCAGAAAGATTCTTTCCAGATTTCATCTGAGGATATTTCCTTTTTCACCATAGCCCACCAAGGGCTTCCAAATGTCACTTTGCCAATTCCACAAGAACTGTCTTATCGAAAGGCTTCTTGAGGGGAAAGCTGTAACTCTGTGAGATGATTTCACAGAACACAAAGAAGTTTCTCAGAAAGCTTCTTTCTCTTTGTTATCGGACGATATTTCCTTTGGCCCTATACTCTTCCAAGGGATCCGAAATATCTGTTCTCAGATTCCACAGAAATAAGGCTAGCAAAGAGATCCACGAAATACTGATGTAACTCTGTGAGATGAATTAACAGAACACTAAGCAGATTCTCAGAAAGCTTCTTTCCAGATTTCATCTGAGGATATTTCCTTTTTCACCATAGCCCTCTATGGGCTTCCAAATATCACTTTGCCAATTCCACAAGAACTGTCTTAGCGAAAGGCTTCTTGAGGGGAAAACTGTAACTCTGTGAGATGATTTCACAGAACACAAAGAAGTTTCTCAGAAAGCTTCTTTCTCTTTGTTATCGGAGGATATTTCCTTTGGCCCTATAGTCTTCCAAGGGATCCGAAATATCTGTTCTCAGATTCCACAGAAATAAGGCTAGCAAAGAGATCCACGAAATACAGATGTATCTCTGTGAGATGAATTAAGAGAACACTAAGCAGTTTCTCAGAAAGCTTCTTTCCAGATTTCATCTGAGGATATATCCTTTTTCACCATAGCCCTCTATGGGCTTCCAAATATCACTTTGCCAATTCCACAACAACTGTCTTAGCGAAAGGCTTCCTGAGGGGAAAGCTGTAACTCTGTGAGATGATTTCAGAGAACACAAAGAAGTTTCTCAGAAAGCTTCTTTCTCTTTGTTATCGGAGGATATTTCCTTTGGCAATATAGTCTTCCACGGGATCCGAAATATCTGTTCTCAGATTCCACAGAAATAAGGCTAGCAAAGAGATCCACGAAATACAGATGTAGCTCTGTGAGATGAATTAACAGAACACTAAGCAGTTTCTCAGAAAGCTTCTTTCCAGATTTCATCTGAGGATATTTCCTTTTTCACCATAGCCCTCTATGGGCTTCCAAATATCACTTTGCCAATTCCACAAGAACTCTCTTGGGGAAAGGCTTCTTGAGGGGAATGCTGTAACTCTGTGAGATGATTTCACAAAACACAAAGAAGTTTCTCAGAAAGCTTCTTTCTATTTGTTATCGGAGGATATTTCCTTTGGCCCTATAGTCTTCCAAGGGATCCGAAATATCTGTTCTCAGATTCCACAGAAATAAGGCTAGCAAAGAGATCCACGAAATACAAATTTAATTCTGTGAGATGAATTAACAGAACACTAAGCAGTTTCTCAGAAAGCTTCTTTACAGATTTCATCTGAGCATATTTCCTTTTTCACCATAGCCCTCTATGGGCTTCCAAATATCACTCTGCCAATTCCACAAGAACTGTCTTAGCGAAAGGCTTCTTGAGGGGAAAACTATAACTCTGTGAGATGATTTCACAGAACACAAAGAAGATTCTCAGAAAGCTTCTTTCTCTTTGTTATCGGAGGATATTTCCTTTGGCCCTATAGTCTTCCAAGGGATCCGAAATATCTGTTCTCAGATTCCACAGAAATAAGGCTAGCAAAGAGATCCACGAAATACAAATTTAATTCTGTGAGATGAATTAACAGAACACTAAGCAGTTTCTCAGAAAGCTTCTTTCCAGATTTCATCTGAGGATATTTCGTTTTTCACCATAGCCCTCTATGGGCTTCCAAATATCACTTTGCCAATTCCACAAGAACTGTCTTAGCGAAAGGCTTCTTGAGGGGAAAGCTGTAACTCTGTGAGATGATTTCACAGAACACAAAGAAGTTTCTCAGAAAGCTTCTTTCTCTTTGTTATACGAGCATATTTCCTTTGGCCCTATAGTCTTCCAAGGGATCTGAAATATCTGTTCTCAGATTCCACAGAAATAAGGCTAGCAAAGAGATCCACGAAATACAGATGTAATTCTGTGAGATGAATTAACAGAACACTAAGCAGTTTCTCAGAAAGCTTCTTTCCAGATTTCATCTGAGCATATTTCCTTTTTCACCATAGCCCTCTATGGTTCCAAATGTCACCTTGCCAATTCCACAAGAACTGTCTTGGCGAATGGCTTCTTGAGGGCAAAGCTGTAACTCTGTGAGATGATTTCACAGAACACAAAGAAGTTTCTCAGAAAGCTTCTTTCTCTTTGTTATCGGAGGATATTTCCTTTGGCCCTATAGTCTTCCAAGGGATCCGAAATATCTGTTCTCAGATTCCACAGAAATAAGGCCAGCAAAGAGATCCACGAAATAGAGATGTAACTCTGTGAGATGAATTAACAGAACACTAAGAAGTTTCTCAGAAAGCTTCTTTCCAGATTTCATCTGAGGATATTTCATTTTTCACCATAGCCCTCTATGGGCTTCCAAATGTCACCTTGCCAATTCCACAAGAACTGTCTTGGCGAATGGCTTCTTGAGGGCAAAGCTGTAACTCTGTGAGATGATTTCACAGAACACAAAGAAGTTTCTCAGAAAGCTTCTTTCTCTTTGTTATCGGAGGATATTTCCTTTGGCCCTATAGTCTTCCAAGGGATCCGAAATATCTGTTCTCAGATTCCACAGAAATAAGGCTAGCAAAGAGATCCACGAAATAGAGATGTAACTCTGTGAGATGAATTAACAGAACACTAAGCAGTTTCTCAGAAAGCTTCTTTCCAGATTTCATCTGAGGATATTTCCTTTTTCACCGTGGCCCTCTATGGGCTTCCAAATATCACTTTTCCAATTCCACAAGAACTGTCTTAGCGAAAGGCTTCTTGAGGGGAAAGCTGTAACTCTGTCAGATGATTTCACAGAACACAAAGAAGTTTCTCAGAAAGCTTCTTTCTCTTTGTTATCGGAGAATATTTCCTTTGGCCCTATAGTCTTCCTAGGGATCCGAAATATCTGTTCTCAGATTCCACAGAAATAAGGCTAGAAAAGTGATCCACGAAATACAGATGTAACTCTGTGAGGTGAATTAACGGAACACTAAGCAGTTTCTCAGAAAGCTTCTTTCCAGATTTCATCTGAGGATATTTCCTTTTTCACCATAGCCCTCTATGGGCTTCCAAATATCACTTTGCCAATTCCACAAGAACTGTCTTAGCGAAAGGCTTCTCGAGGGGAAAGCTGTAACTCTGTGAGATGATTTCACAGAACACAAAGAAGTTTCTCAGAAAGCTTCTTTCTCTTTGTCATCGGAGGATATTTCCTTTGGCCCTATAGTCTTCCAAGGGATCCGAAATATCTGTTCTCAGATTCCACAGAAAAAAGGCTAGCAAAGAGATCCACGAAATACTGATGTAACTCTGTGAGATGAATTAACAGAACACTAAGCGGTTTCTCAGAAAGCTTCTTTCCAGATTTCATCTAAGGATATTTCCTTTTTCACCATAGCCCTCTATGGGCTTCCAAATATCACTTTGCCAATTCCACAAGAACTGTCTTAGCGAAAGGCTTCTTGAGGGGGAAGCTGCAAGTCTGTGAGATGATTTCAAAGAACACAAAGAAGTTTCTCAGAAAGCTTCTTTCTCTTTGTTATCGGAGAATATTTCCTTTGGCCCTATAGTCTTCCTAGGGATCCGAAATATCTGTTCTCAGATTCCACAGAAATAAGGCTAGAAAAGTGATCCACGAAATACAGATGTAACTCTGTGAGGTGAATTAACGGAACACTAAGCAGTTTCTCAGAAAGCTTCTTTCCAGATTTCATCTGAGGATATTTCCTTTTTCACCATAGCCCTCTATGGGCTTCCAAATATCACTTTGCCAATTCCACAAGAACTGTCTTAGCGAAAGGCTTCTCGAGGGGAAAGCTGTAACTCTGTGAGATGATTTCACAGAACACAAAGAAGTTTCTCAGAAAGCTTCTTTCTCTTTGTCATCGGAGGATATTTCCTTTGGCCCTATAGTCTTCCAAGGGATCCGAAATATCTATTCTCAGATTCCATAAAAATAAGGCTAGTAAAGAGATCCACGAAATACAGATGTAACTCTGTGAGATGAATTAACAGAACACTAAGCAGTTTCTCAGAAAGCTTCTTTCCAGATTTCATCTGAGCATATTTCCTTTTTCACCATAGCCCTCTATGGGCTTCCAAATGTCACTTTACCAATTCCACAAGAACTGTCTTATCGAAAGGCTTCTTGAGGGGAAAGCTGTAACTCTGTGAGATGATTTCACAGAACACAAAGAAGTTTCTCAGAAAGCTTCTTTCTCTTTGTTATCGGACGATATTTCCTTTGGCCCTATACTCTTCCAAGGGATCCGAAATATCTGTTCTCAGATTCCACAGAAATAAGGCTAGCAAAGAGATCCACGAAATACTGATGTAACTCTGTGAGATGAATTAACAGAACACTAAGCAGTTTCTCAGAAAGCTTCTTTCCAGATTTCATCTGAGGATATTTCCTTTTTCACCATAGCCCTCTATGGTTCCAAATGTCACCTTGCCAATTCCACAAGAACTGTCTTGGCGAATGGCTTCTTGAGGGCAAAGCTGTAACTCTGTGAGATGATTTCACAGAACACAAAGAAGTTTCTCAGAAAGCTTCTTTCTCTTTGTTATCGGAGGATATTTCCTTTGGCCCTATAGTCTTCCAAGGGATCCGAAATATCTGTTCTCAGATTCCACAGAAATAAGGCCAGCAAAGAGATCCACGAAATAGAGATGTAACTCTGTGAGATGAATTAACAGAACACTAAGCAGTTTCTCAGAAAGCTTCTTTCCAGATTTCATCTGAGGATATTTCCTTTTTCACCGTAGCCCTCTATGGGCTTCCAAATATCACTTTGCCAATTCCACTACAACTGTCTTAGCGAAAGGCTTCTCGAGGGGAAAGCTGTAACTCTGTGAGATGATTTCACAGAACACAAAGAAGTTTCTCAGAAAGCTTCTTTCTCTTTGTTATCGGAGGATATTTCCTTTGGCCCTATAGTCTTCCAAGGGATCCGAAATATCTGTTCTCAGATTCCACAGAAATAAGGCTAGCAAAGAGATCCACGAAATACTGATGCAACTCTGTGCGATGAATTAACAGAACACTAAGCAGTCTCTCAGAAAGCTTCTTTCCAGATTTCATCTGAGGATATTTCCTTTTTCACCATAGCCCTCTATGGGCTTCCAAATATCACTTTGCCAATTCCACAAGAACTGTCTTAGCGAAAGGCTTCTTGAGGGGGAAGCTGTAAGTCTGTGAGATGATTTCAAAGAACACAAAGAAGTTTCTCAGAAAGCTTCTTTCTCTTTGTTATCGGAGGATATTTCCTTTGGCCCTATAGTCTTCCAAGGGATCCGAAATATCTGTTCTCAGATTCCACAGAAATAAGGCTAGCAAAGTGATCCACGACATACAGATGTAACTCTGTGAGGTGAATTAACAGAACACTAAGCAGTTTCTCAGAAAGCTTCTTTCCAGATTTCATCTGATTATATTTACTTTTTCACCATAACCCTCCATGGGCTTCCAAATATGACTTTGCCAATTCCACAAGAACTGTCTTAGCGAAATGCTTCTGGAGGGGAAAACTGTAACTCTGTGAGATGATTTCACAGAACACAAAGAAGTTTCTCAGAAAGCTTCTTTCTCTTTGTCATCGGAGGATATTTCCTTTGGCCCTATAGTCTTCCAAGGGATCCGAAATATCTATTCTCAGATTCCCCAAAAATAAGGCTAGTAAAGAGATCCACGAAATACAGATGTAACTCTGTGAGATGAATTAACAGAACACTAAGCAGTTTCTCAGAAAGCTTCTTTCCAGATTTCATCTGAGCATATTTCCTTTTTCACCATAGCCCTCTATGGGCTTCCAAATGTCACTTTACCAATTCCACAAGAACTGTCTTATCGAAAGGCTTCTTGAGGGGAAAGCTGTAACTCTGTGTGATGATTTCACAGAACACAAAGAAGTTTCTCAGAAAGCTTCTTTCTCTTTGTTATCGGAGGATATTTCCTTTGTCCCTATAGTATTCCAAGGGAATCGAAATATCTGTTCTCAGATTCCACAGAAATAAGGCTAGCAAAGAGATCCACGAAATACAGATGTAACTCTGTGAGATGAATTAACAGAACACTAAGCAGTTTCTCAGAAAGCTTCTTTCCAGATTTCATCTGAAGATATTTCCTTTTTCACCCTAGCCCTCTATGTGCTTCCAAATCTCACTTTGTCAATTCCACAAGAAGTCTCTTGGGGAAAGGCTTCTTCAGGTGAAAGCTGTAACTCTGTGATATGATTTCACAGAACACAAAGAAGTTTCTCAGAAAGCTTCTTTCTCGTTGTTATCGGAGGATATTGCCTTTGGCCCTATAGTCTTCCAAGGGATCCGAAATATCTGTTCCCAGATTCCACAGAAATAAGGCTAGCAAAGAGATCCACGAAATACAGATGTATCTCTGTGAGATGAATTAAGAGAACACTAAGCAGTTTCTCAGAAAGCTTCTTTCCAGATTTCATCTGAGGATATTTCATTTTTCACCATAGCCCTCTATGGGCTTCCAAATGTCACTTTGCCAATTCCACAAGAACTCTCTTGGGGAAAGGCTTCTTGAGGGGAATGCTGTAACTCTGTGAGATGATTTCATAGAACACAAAGAAGTTTCTCAGAAAGCTTCTTTCTCTTTGTTATCGGAGGATATTTCCTTTGGCCCTATAGTATTCCAAGGGATCCGAAATATCTGTTCTCTGACTCCACAGAAATAAGGCTAGCAAAGAGATCCACGAAATACTGATGTAACTCTGTGAGATGAATTAACAGAACACTAAGCAGTTTCTCAGAAAGCTTCTTTCCAGATTTCATCTGAGGATATTTCCTTTTTCACCATAGCCCTCTATGGGCTTCCAAATATCACTTTGCCAATTCCACAAGAACTGTCTTAGCGAAAGGCTTCTTGAGGGAAAAGCTGTAACTCTGTGAGATGATTTCACAGAACACAAAGAAGTTTCTCAGAAAGCTTCTTTCTCTTTGTTATCGGAGGATATTTCCTTTGGCCCTATAGTCATCCAAGGGATCCGAAATATCTGTTCTCAGATTCCACAGAAATAAGGCTAGCAAAGAGATCCACGAAATACAGATGTAGCTCTGTGAGATGAATTAACAGAACACTAAGCAGTTTCTCAGAAAGCTTTTTTCCAGATTTCATCTGAGGATATTTCCTTTTTCACCATAGCCCTCTATGGGCTTCCAAATATCACTTTGCCAATTCCACAACAACTGTCTTAGCGAAAGGCTTCTTGAGGGAAAAGCTGTTACTCTGTGAGATGATTTCACAGAACACAAAGAAGTTTCTCAGAAAGCTTCTTTCTCTTTGTTATCAGAGGATATTTCCTTTGGCCCTGTAGTCTTCCAAGGGATCCGAAATATCTGTTCTCAGACTCCACAGAAATAAGGCTAGCAAAGAGATCCACGAAATACTGATGTAACTCTGTGAGATGAATTAACAGAACACTAAGCAGTTTCTCAGAAAGCTTCTTTCCAGATTTCATCTGAGGATATTTCCTTTTTCACCATAGCCCTCTAGGGGTTTCAAATATCACTTTGACAATTCCACAAGAACTGTCTTAGCGAAAGGCTTCTTGAGAGAAAAGCTGTAACTCTGTGAGATGATTTCACAGAACACAAAGAAGTTTCTCAGAAAGCTTCTTTCTCTTTGTTATCGGAGGATATTTCCTTTGGCCCTATAGTCTTCCAAGGGATCCGAAATATCTGTTCTCAGATTCCACAGAAATAAGGCTAGCAAAGAGATCCACGAAATACAGATGTAGCTCTGTGAGATGAATTAACAGAACACTAAGCAGTTTCTCAGAAAGCTTCTTTCCAGATTTCATCTGAGGATATTTCCTTTTTCACCATAGCCCTCTATGGGCTTCCAAATATCACTTTGCCAATTCCACAACAACTGTCTTAGCGAAAGGCTTCTTGAGGGGAAAGCTGTAACTCTGTGAGATGATTTCACAGAACACAAAGAAGTTTCTCAGAAAGCTTCTTTCTCTTTGTTATCCGAGGATATTTCCTTTGGCCCTATAGTCTTCCAAGGGATCCGAAATATCTGTTCTCAGATTCCACAGAAATAAGGCTAGCAAAGAGATCCACGAAATACAGATGTAGCTCTGTGAGATGAATTAACAGAACACTAAGCAGTTTCTCAGAAAGCTTCTTTCCAGATTTCATCTGAGAATATTTTCTTTTTCACCATAGCCCTCTATGGGCTTCCAAATGTCGCTTTGCCAATTCCACAGGAACTCTATTGGGGAAAGGTTTCTTGAGGGGAATGCTGTAACTCTGTGAGATGATTTCACAGAACACAAAGAAGTTTCTCAGAAAGCTTCTTTCTCTTTGTTATCGGAGGATATTTCCTTTGGC
Organism: Macaca nemestrina; assembly: GCF_043159975.1. Classification (NCBI taxonomy): domain Eukaryota; kingdom Metazoa; phylum Chordata; class Mammalia; order Primates; family Cercopithecidae; genus Macaca; species Macaca nemestrina. Next base: position 89,417,338 of record NC_092137.1, on the reverse strand, counting down.
CCTATAGTCTTCCAAGGGATCTGAAACATCTGTTCTCAGATTCCACAGAAATAAGGCTAGCAAAGAGATCCAAGAAATAGAGATGTAACTCAGTGAGATGAATTAACAGAACACTAAGCAGTTTCTCAGAAAGCTTCTTTCCAGATTTCATCTCAGGATATTTCCTTTTTCACCATAGCCCTCTATGGGAATCCAAATATCACTTTGCCAATTCCACAAGAACTGTCTTAGCGAAAGGCTTCTTGAGGGGAAAGCTGTAACTCTGAGAGATGATTTCACAGAACACAAAGAAGTTTCTCAGAAAGCTTCTTTCTCTTTGTTATCGGAGGATATTTCCTTTGGCCCTATAGTCTTCCAAGGGATCCGAAATATCTGTTCTCAGATTCCACAGAAAGAAGGCTAGCAAAGAGATCCACGAAATACTGATGTAACTCTGTGAAATGAATTAACAGAACACTAAGCAGTTTCTCAGAAAGCTTCTTTCCAGATTTCATCTGAGGTTATTTCCTTTTTCACCCTAGCCCTCTATGGGCTTCCAAATATCACTTTGCCAATTCCACAAGAAGTCTCTTGGGGAAAGGCTTCTTCAGGTGAAAGCTGTAACTCTGTGATATGATTTCACAGAACACAAAGAAGTTTCTCAGAAAGCTTCTTTCTCTTTGTTATCGGAGGATATTTCCTTTGGCCCTATAGTCTTCCAAGGGATCCGAAATATCTGTTCCCAGATTCCACAGAAATAAGGCTAGCAAAGAGATCCACGAAATACAGATGTATCTCTGTGAGATGAATTAAGAGAACACTAAGCAGTTTCTCAGAAAGCTTCTTTCCAGATTTCATCTGAGGATATTTCATTTTTCACCACAGCCCTCTATGGGCTTCCAAATGTCACTTTGCCAATTCCACAAGAACTCTCTTGGGGAAAGGCTTCTTGAGGGGAATGTTGTAACTCTGTGAGATGATTTCATAGAACACAAAGAAGTTTCTCAGAAAGCTTCTTTCTCTTTGTTATCGGAGGATATTTCCTTTGGCCCTATAGTATTCCAAGGGATCCGAAATATCTGTTCTCAGATTCCACAGAAATAAGGCTACCAAAGAGATCCACGAAATACAAATTTAATTCTGTGAGATGAATTAACAGAACACTAAGCAGTTTCTCAGAAAGCTTCTTTCCAGATTTCATCTGAGGATATTTCCTTTTTCACCATAGCCCTCTAAGGGCTTCCAAATGTCACTTTGCCAATTCCACAAGAACTCTCTTGAGGAAAGGCTTCTTGAGGGGATAGCTGTAACTCTGTGAGATGATTTCACAGAACACAAAGAAGTTTTTCAGAAAGCTTCTTTCTCTTTGTTATCGGAGGATATTTCCTTTGGCCCTATAGTCTTCCAAGGGATCCGAAATATCTGTTCTCTGACTCCACAGAAATAAGGCTAGCAAAGAGATCCACGAAATACTGATGTAACTCTGTGAGATGAATTAACAGAACACTAAGCAGTTTCTCAGAAAGCTTCTTTCCAGATTTCATCTGAGGATATTTCCTTTTTCACCATAGCCCTCTATGGGCTTCCAAATATCACATTGCCAATTCCACAAGAACTGTCTTAGCGAAAGGCTTCTGGAGGGAAAAGCTGTAACTCTGTGAGATGATTTCACAGAACACAAAGAAGTTTCTCAGAAAGCTTCTTTCTCTTTGTTATCGGAGGATATTTCCTTTGGCCCTATAGTCTTCCAAGGGATCCGAAATATCTGTTCTCAGATTCCACAGAAAAAAGGCTAGCAAAGAGATCCACGAAATACTGATGTAACTCTGTGAGATGAATTAACAGAACACTAAGCGGTTTCTCAGAAAGCTTCTTTCCAGATTTCATCTGAGGATATTTCCTTTTTCACCATAGCCCTCTATGGGCTTCCAAATATCACTTTGCCAATTCCACAAGAACTGTCTTAGCGAAAGGCTTCTTGAGGGGGAAGCTGCAAGTCTGTGAGATGATTTCAAAGAACACAAAGAAGTTTCTCAGAAAGCTTCTTTCTCTTTGTTATCGGAGAATATTTCCTTTGGCCCTATAGTCTTCCTAGGGATCCGAAATATCTGTTCTCAGATTCCACAGAAATAAGGCTAGAAAAGTGATCCACGAAATACAGATGTAACTCTGTGAGGTGAATTAACGGAACACTAAGCAGTTTCTCAGAAAGCTTCTTTCCAGATTTCATCTGAGGATATTTCCTTTTTCACCATAGCCCTCTATGGGCTTCCAAATATCACTTTGCCAATTCCACAAGAACTGTCTTAGCGAAAGGCTTCTCGAGGGGAAAGCTGTAACTCTGTGAGATGATTTCACAGAACACAAAGAAGTTTCTCAGAAAGCTTCTTTCTCTTTGTCATCGGAGGATATTTCCTTTGGCCCTATAGTCTTCCAAGGGATCCGAAATATCTATTCCCAGATTCCATAAAAATAAGGCTAGTAAAGAGATCCACGAAATACAGATGTAACTCTGTGAGATGAATTAACAGAACACTAAGCAGTTTCTCAGAAAGCTTCTTTCCAGATTTCATCTGAGCATATTTCCTTTTTCACCATAGCCCTCTATGGGCTTCCAAATGTCACTTTACCAATTCCACAAGAACTGTCTTATCGAAAGGCTTCTTGAGGGGAAAGCTGTAACTCGGTGAGATGATTTCACAGAACACAAAGAAGTTTCTCAGAAAGCTTCTTTCTCTTTGTTATCGGACGATATTTCCTTTGGCCCTATACTCTTCCAAGGGATCCGAAATATCTGTTCTCAGATTCCACAGAAATAAGGCTAGCAAAGAGATCCACGAAATACTGATGTAACTCTGTGAGATGAATTAACAGAACACTAAGCAGTTTCTCAGAAAGCTTCTTTCCAGATTTCATCTGAGGATATTTCCTTTTTCACCATAGCCCTCTATGGGCTTCCAAATATCACTTTGCCAATTCCACAAGAACTGTCTTAGCGAAAGGCTTCTTGAGGGGAAAACTGTAACTCTGTGAGATGATTTCACAGAACACAAAGAAGTTTCTCAGAAAGCTTCTTTCTCTTTGTTATCGGAGGATATTTCCTTTGGCCCTATAGTCTTCCAAGGGATCCGAAATATCTGTTCTCAGATTCCACAGAAATAAGGCTAGCAAAGAGATCCACGAAATACAGATGTATCTCTGTGAGATGAATTAAGAGAACACTAAGCAGTTTCTCAGAAAGCTTCTTTCCAGATTTCATCTGAGGATATATCCTTTTTCACCATAGCCCTCTATGGGCTTCCAAATATCACTTTGCCAATTCCACAACAACTGTCTTAGCGAAAGGCTTCCTGAGGGGAAAGCTGTAACTCTGTGAGATGATTTCAGAGAACACAAAGAAGTTTCTCAGAAAGCTTCTTTCTCTTTGTTATCGGAGGATATTTCCTTTGGCAATATAGTCTTCCAAGGGATCCGAAATATCTGTTCTCAGATTCCACAGAAATAAGGCTAGCAAAGAGATCCACGAAATACAGATGTAGCTCTGTGAGATGAATTAACAGAACACTAAGCAGTTTCTCAGAAAGCTTCTTTCCAGATTTCATCTGAGGATATTTCCTTTTTCACCATAGCCCTCTATGGGCTTCCAAATATCACTTTGCCAATTCCACAAGAACTCTCTTGGGGAAAGGCTTCTTGAGGGGAATGCTGTAACTCTGTGAGATGATTTCACAAAACACAAAGAAGTTTCTCAGAAAGCTTCTTTCTATTTGTTATCGGAGGATATTTCCTTTGGCCCTATAGTCTTCCAAGGGATCCGAAATATCTGTTCTCAGATTCCACAGAAATAAGGCTAGCAAAGAGATCCACGAAATACAAATTTAATTCTGTGAGATGAATTAACAGAACACTAAGCAGTTTCTCAGAAAGCTTCTTTACAGATTTCATCTGAGCATATTTCCTTTTTCACCATAGCCCTCTATGGGCTTCCAAATATCACTCTGCCAATTCCACAAGAACTGTCTTAGCGAAAGGCTTCTTGAGGGGAAAACTATAACTCTGTGAGATGATTTCACAGAACACAAAGAAGATTCTCAGAAAGCTTCTTTCTCTTTGTTATCGGAGGATATTTCCTTTGGCCCTATAGTCTTCCAAGGGATCCGAAATATCTGTTCTCAGATTCCACAGAAATAAGGCTAGCAAAGAGATCCACGAAATACTGATGTAACTCTGTGAGATGAATTAACAGAACACTAAGCAGTTTCTCAGAAAGCTTCTTTCCAGATTTCATCTGAGGATATTTCCTTATTCACCATAGCCCTCTATGGGCTTCCAAATATCACTTTGCCAATTCCACAAGAACTGTCTTAGCGAAAGGCTTCTTGAGGGGAAAGCTGTAACTCTGTGAGATGATTTCACAGAACACAAAGAAGTTTCTCAGAAAGCTTCTTTCTCTTTGTTATACGAGCATATTTCCTTTGGCCCTATAGTCTTCCAAGGGATCTGAAATATCTGTTCTCAGATTCCACAGAAATAAGGCTAGCAAAGAGATCCACGAAATACAGATGTAACTCTGTGAGATGAATTAACAGAAAACTAAGCAGTTTCTCAGAAAGCTTCTTTCCAGATTTCATCTGAGCATATTTCCTTTTTCACCATAGCCCTCTATGGTTCCAAATGTCACCTTGCCAATTCCACAAGAACTGTCTTGGCGAATGGCTTCTTGAGGGCAAAGCTGTAACTCTGTGAGATGATTTCACAGAACACAAAGAAGTTTCTCAGAAAGCTTCTTTCTCTTTGTTATCGGAGGATATTTCCTTTGGCCCTATAGTCTTCCAAGGGATCCGAAATATCTGTTCTCAGATTCCACAGAAATAAGGCCAGCAAAGAGATCCACGAAATAGAGATGTAACTCTGTGAGATGAATTAACAGAACACTAAGCAGTTTCTCAGAAAGCTTCTTTCCAGATTTCATCTGAGGATATTTCCTTTTTCACCGTAGCCCTCTATGGGCTTCCAAATATCACTTTGCCAATTCCACTACAACTGTCTTAGCGAAAGGCTTCTCGAGGGGAAAGCTGTAACTCTGTGAGATGATTTCACAGAACACAAAGAAGTTTCTCAGAAAGCTTCTTTCTCTTTGTTATCGGAGGATATTTCCTTTGGCCCTATAGTCTTCCAAGGGATCCGAAATATCTGTTCTCAGATTCCACAGAAATAAGGCTAGCAAAGAGATCCACGAAATACTGATGCAACTCTGTGCGATGAATTAACAGAACACTAAGCAGTCTCTCAGAAAGCTTCTTTCCAGATTTCATCTGAGGATATTTCCTTTTTCACCATAGCCCTCTATGGGCTTCCAAATATCACTTTGCCAATTCCACAAGAACTGTCTTAGCGAAAGGCTTCTTGAGGGGGAAGCTGTAAGTCTGTGAGATGATTTCAAAGAACACAAAGAAGTTTCTCAGAAAGCTTCTTTCTCTTTGTTATCGGAGGATATGTCCTTTGGCCCTATAGTCTTCCAAGGGATCCGAAATATCTGTTCTCAGATTCCACAGAAATAAGGCTAGCAAAGTGATCCACGAAATACAGATGTAGCTCTGTGAGGTGAATTAACAGAACACTAAGCAGTTTCTCAGAAAGCTTCTTTCCAGATTTCATCTGAGGATATTTACTTTTTCACCATAACCCTCCCTGGGCTTCCAAATATGACTTTGCCAATTCCACAAGAACTGTCTTAGCGAAATGCTTCTGGAGGGGAAAACTGTAACTCTGTGAGATGATTTCACAGAACACAAAGAAGTTTCTCAGAAAGCTTCTTTCTCTTTGTCATCGGAGGATATTTCCTTTGGCCCTATAGTCTTCCAAGGGATCCGAAATATCTATTCTCAGATTCCCCAAAAATAAGGCTAGTAAAGAGATCCACGAAATACAGATGTAACTCTGTGAGATGAATTAACAGAACACTAAGCAGTTTCTCAGAAAGCTTCTTTCCAGATTTCATCTGAGCATATTTCCTTTTTCACCATAGCCCTCTATGGGCTTCCAAATGTCACTTTACCAATTCCACAAGAACTGTCTTATCGAAAGGCTTCTTGAGGGGAAAGCTGTAACTCTGTGTGATGATTTCACAGAACACAAAGAAGTTTCTCAGAAAGCTTCTTTCTCTTTGTTATCGGAGGATATTTCCTTTGTCCCTATAGTATTCCAAGGGAATCGAAATATCTGTTCTCAGATTCCACAGAAATAAGGCTAGCAAAGAGATCCACGAAATACAGATGTAACTCTGTGAGATGAATTAACAGAACACTAAGCAGTTTCTCAGAAAGCTTCTTTCCAGATTTCATCTGAAGATATTTCCTTTTTCACCCTAGCCCTCTATGTGCTTCCAAATCTCACTTTGCCAATTCCACAAGAAGTCTCTTGGGGAAAGGCTTCTTCAGGTGAAAGCTGTAACTCTGTGATATGATTTCACAGAACACAAAGAAGTTTCTCAGAAAGCTTCTTTCTCCTTGTTATCGGAGGATATTTCCTTTGGCCCTATAGTCTTCCAAGGGATCCGAAATATCTGTTCCCAGATTCCACAGAAATAAGGCTAGCAAAGAGATCCACGAAATACAGATGTATCTCTGTGAGATGAATTAAGAGAACACTAAGCAGTTTCTCAGAAAGCTTCTTTCCAGATTTCATCTGAGGATATTTCATTTTTCACCATAGCCCTCTTTGGGCTTCCAAATGTCACTTTGCCAATTCCACAAGAACTCTCTTGGGGAAAGGCTTCTTGAGGGGAATGCTGTAACTCTGTGAGATGATTTCATAGAACACAAAGAAGTTTCTCAGAAAGCTTCTTTCTCTTTGTTATCGGAGGATATTTCCTTTGGCCCTATAGTATTCCAAGGGATCCGAAATATCTGTTCTCTGACTCCACAGAAATAAGGCTAGCAAAGAGATCCACGAAATACTGATGTAACTCTGTGAGATGAATTAACAGAACACTAAGCAGTTTCTCAGAAAGCTTCTTTCCAGATTTCATCTGAGGATATTTCCTTTTTCACCATAGCCCTCTATGGGCTTCCAAATATCACATTGCCAATTCCACAAGAACTGTCTTAGCGAAAGGCTTCTTGAGGGAAAAGCTGTAACTCTGTGAGATGATTTCACAGAACACAAAGAAGTTTCTCAGAAAGCTTCTTTCTCTTTGTTATCGGAGGATATTTCCTTTGGCCCTATAGTCATCCAAGGGATCCGAAATATCTGTTCTCAGATTCCACAGAAATAAGGCTAGCAAAGAGATCCACGAAATACAGATGTAGCTCTGTGAGATGAATTAACAGAACACTAAGCAGTTTCTCAGAAAGCTTTTTTCCAGATTTCATCTGAGGATATTTCCTTTTTCACCATAGCCCTCTATGGGCTTCCAAATATCACTTTGCCAATTCCACAACAACTGTCTTAGCGAAAGGCTTCTTGAGGGAAAAGCTGTTACTCTGTGAGATGATTTCACAGAACACAAAGAAGTTTCTCAGAAAGCTTCTTTCTCTTTGTTATCAGAGGATATTTCCTTTGGCCCTGTAGTCTTCCAAGGGATCCGAAATATCTGTTCTCAGACTCCACAGAAATAAGGCTAGCAAAGAGATCCACGAAATACTGATGTAACTCTGTGAGATGAATTAACAGAACACTAAGCAGTTTCTCAGAAAGCTTCTTTCCAGATTTCATCTGAGGATATTTCCTTTTTCACCATAGCCCTCTAGGGGTTTCAAATATCACTTTGCCAATTCCACAAGAACTGTCTTAGCGAAAGGCTTCTTGAGGGAAAAGCTGTAACTCTGTGAGATGATTTCACAGAACACAAAGAAGTTTCTCAGAAAGCTTCTTTCTCTTTGTTATCGGAGGATATTTCCTTTGGCCCTATAGTCTTCCAAGGGATCCGAAATATCTGTTCTCAGATTCCACAGAAATAAGGCTAGCAAAGAGATCCACGAAATACAGATGTAGCTCTGTGAGATGAATTAACAGAACACTAAGCAGTTTCTCAGAAAGCTTCTTTCCAGATTTCATCTGAGGATATTTCCTTTTTCACCATAGCCCTCTATGGGCTTCCAAATATCACTTTGCCAATTCCACAACAACTGTCTTAGCGAAAGGCTTCTTGAGGGGAAAGCTGTAACTCTGTGAGATGATTTCACAGAACACAAAGAAGTTTCTCAGAAAGCTTCTTTCTCTTTGTTATCCGAGGATATTTCCTTTGGCCCTATAGTCTTCCTAGGGATCCGAAATATCTGTTCTCAGATTCCACAGAAATAAGGCTAGCAAAGAGATCCACGAAATACAGATGTAGCTCTGTGAGATGAATTAACAGAACACTAAGCAGTTTCTCAGAAAGCTTCTTTCCATATTTCATCTGAGAATATTTTCTTTTTCACCATAGCCCTCTATGGGCTTCCAAATGTCGCTTTGCCAATTCCACAGGAACTCTATTGGGGAAAGGTTTCTTGAGGGGAATGCTGTAACTCTGTGAGATGATTTCACAGAACACAAAGAAGTTTCTCAGAAAGCTTCTTTCTCTTTGTTATCGGAGGATATTTCCTTTGGCCCTATAGTCTTCCAAGGGATCTGAAACATCTGTTCTCAGATTCCACAGAAATAAGGCTAGCAAAGAGATCCACGAAATAGAGATGTAACTCAGTGAGATGAATTAACAGAACACTAAGCAGTTTCTCAGAAAGCTTCTTTCCAGATTTCATCTCAGGATATTTCCTTTTTCACCATAGCCCTCTATGGGATTCCAAATATCACTTTGCCAATTCCACAAGAACTGTCTTAGCGAAAGGCTTCTTGAGGGGAAAGCTGTAACTCTGAGAGATGATTTCACAGAACACAAAGAAGTTTCTCAGAAAGCTTCTTTCTCTTTGTTATCGGAGGATATTTCCTTTGGCCCTATAGTCTTCCAAGGGATCCGAAATATCTGTTCTCAGATTCCACAGAAAGAAGGCTAGCAAAGAGATCCACGAAATACTGATGTAACTCTGTGAAATGAATTAACAGAACACTAAGCAGTTTCTCAGAAAGCTTCTTTCCAGATTTCATCTGAGGTTATTTCCTTTTTCACCCTAGCCCTCTATGGGCTTCCAAATATCACTTTGCCAATTCCACAAGAAGTCTCTTGGGGAAAGGCTTCTTCAGGTGAAAGCTGTAACTCTGTGATATGATTTCACAGAACAGAAAGAAGTTTCTCAGAAAGCTTCTTTCTCTTTGTTATCGGAGGATATTTCCTTTGGCCCTATAGTCTTCCAAGGGATCCGAAATATCTGTTCCCAGATTCCACAGAAATAAGGCTAGCAAAGAGATCCACGAAATACAGATGTATCTCTGTGAGATGAATTAAGAGAACACTAAGCAGTTTCTCAGAAAGCTTCTTTCCAGATTTCATCTGAGGATATTTCATTTTTCACCATAGCCCTCTATGGGCTTCCAAATGTCACTTTGCCAACTCCACAAGAACTCTCTTGGGGAAAGGCTTCTTGAGGGGAATGTTGTAACTCTGTGAGATGATTTCATAGAACACAAAGAAGTTTCTCAGAAAGCTTCTTTCTCTTTGTTATCGGAGGATATTTCCTTTGGCCCTATAGTATTCCAAGGGATCCGAAATATCTGTTCTCAGATTCCACAGAAATAAGGCTACCAAAGAGATCCACGAAATACAAATTTAATTCTGTGAGATGAATTAACAGAACACTAAGCAGTTTCTCAGAAAGCTTCTTTCCAGATTTCATCTGAGGATATTTCCTTTTTCACCATAGCCCTCTAAGGGCTTCCAAATGTCACTTTGCCAATTCCACAAGAACTCTCTTGAGGAAAGGCTTCTTGAGGGGATAGCTGTAACTCTGTGAGATGATTTCACAGAACACAAAGAAGTTTTTCAGAAAGCTTCTTTCTCTTTGTTATCGGAGGATATTTCCTTTGGCCCTATAGTCTTCCAAGGGATCCGAAATATCTGTTCTCTGACTCCACAGAAATAAGGCTAGCAAAGAGATCCACGAAATACTGATGTAACTCTGTGAGATGAATTAACAGAACACTAAGCAGTTTCTCAGAAAGCTTCTTTCCAGATTTCATCTGAGGATATTTCCTTTTTCACCATAGCCCTCTATGGGCTTCCAAATATCACATTGCCAATTCCACAAGAACTGTCTTAGCGAAAGGCTTCTGGAGGGAAAAGCTGTAACTCTGTGAGATGATTTCACAGAACACAAAGAAGTTTCTCAGAAAGCTTCTTTCTCTTTGTTATCGGAGGATATTTCCTTTGGCCCTATAGTCATCCAAGGGATCCGAAATATCTGTTCTCAGATTCCACAGAAATAAGGCTAGCCAAGAGATCCACGAAATACAGATGTAGCTCTGTGAGATGAATTAACAGAACACTAAGCAGTTTCTCAGAAAGCTTTTTTCCAGATTTCATCTGAGGATATTTCCTTTTTCACCATAGCCCTCTATGGGCTTCCAAATATCACTTTGCCAATTCCACAACAACTGTCTTAGCGAAAGGCTTCTTGAGGGAAAAGCTGTTACTCTGTGAGATGATTTCACAGAACACAAAGAAGTTTCTCAGAAAGCTTCTTTCTCTTTGTTATCGGAGGATATTTCCTTTGGCCCTGTAGTCTTCCAAGGGATCCGAAATATCTGTTCTCAGACTCCACAGAAATAAGGCTAGCAAAGAGATCCACGAAATACTGATGTAAATCTGTGAGATGAATTAACAGAACACTAAGCAGTTTCTCAGAAAGCTTCTTTCCAGATTTCATCTGAGGATATTTCCTTTTTCACCATAGCCCTCTAGGGGTTTCAAATATCACTTTGCCAATTCCACAAGAACTGTCTTAGCGAAAGTCTTCTTGAGGGAAAAGCTGTAACTCTGTGAGATGATTTCACAGAACACAAAGAAGTTTCTCAGAAAGCTTCTTTCTCTTTGTTATCGGAGGATATTTCTTTTGGCCCTATAGTCTTCCAAGGGATCCGAAATATCTGTTCTCAGATTCCACAGAAATAAGGCTAGCAAAGAGATCCACGAAATACAGATGTAGCTCTGTGAGATGAATTAACAGAACACTAAGCAGTTTCTCAGAAAGCTTCTTTCCAGATTTCATCTGAGGATATTTCCTTTTTCACCATAGCCCTCTATGGGCTTCCAAATATCACATTGCCAATTCCACAAGAACTGTCTTAGCGAAAGGCTTCTGGAGGGAAAAGCTGTAACTCTGTGAGATGATTTCACAGAACACAAAGAAGTTTCTCAGAAAGCTTCTTTCTCTTTGTTATCGGAGGATATTTCCTTTGGCCCTATAGTCTTCCAAGGGATCCGAAATATCTGTTCTCAGATTCCACAGAAATAAGGCTAGCAAAGAGATCCACGAAATACAGATGTAGCTCTGTGAGATGAATTAACAGAACACTAAGCAGTTTCTCAGAAAGCTTCTTTCCAGATTTCATCTGAGGATATTTCCTTTTTCACCATAGCCCTCTATGGGCTTCCAAATATCACATTGCCAATTCCACAAGAACTGTCTTAGCGAAAGGCTTCTGGAGGGAAAAGCTGTAACTCTGTGAGATGATTTCACAGAACACAAAGAAGTTTCTCAGAAAGCTTCTTTCTCTTTGTTATCGGAGGATATTTCCTTTGGCCCTATAGTCATCCAAGGGATCCGAAATATCTGTTCTCAGATTCCACAGAAATAAGGCTAGCAAAGAGATCCACGAAATACAGATGTAGCTCTGTGAGATGAATTAACAGAACACTAAGCAGTTTCTCAGAAAGCTTTTTTCCAGATTTCATCTGAGGATATTTCCTTTTTCACCATAGCCCTCTATGGGCTTCCAAATATCACTTTGCCAATTCCACAACAACTGTCTTAGCGAAAGGCTTCTTGAGGGAAAAGCTGTTACTCTGTGAGATGATTTCACAGAACACAAAGAAGTTTCTCAGAAAGCTTCTTTCTCTTTGTTATCGGAGGATATTTCCTTTGGCCCTGTAGTCTTCCAAGGGATCCGAAATATCTGTTCTCAGACTCCACAGAAATAAGGCTAGCAAAGAGATCCACGAAATACTGATGTAACTCTGTGAGATGAATTAACAGAACACTAAGCAGTTTCTCAGAAAGCTTCTTTCCAGATTTCATCTGAGGATATTTCCTTTTTCACCATAGCCCTCTAGGGGTTTCAAATATCACTTTGCCAATTCCACAAGAACTGTCTTAGCGAAAGGCTTCTTGAGGGAAAAGCTGTAACTCTGTGAGATGATTTCACAGAACACAAAGAAGTTTCTCAGAAAGCTTCTTTCTCTTTGTTATCGGAGGATATTTCCTTTGGCCCTATAGTCTTCCAAGGGATCCGAAATATCTGTTCTCAGATTCCACAGAAATAAGGCTAGCAAAGAGATCCACGAAATACAGATGTAGCTCTGTGAGATGAATTAACAGAACACTAAGCAGTTTCTCAGAAAGCTTTTTTCCAGATTTCATCTGAGGATATTTCCTTTTTCACCATAGCCCTCTATGGGATTCCAAATATCACTTTGCCAATTCCACAAGAACTGTCTTAGCGAAAGGCTTCTTGAGGGGAAAGCTGTAACTCTGAGAGATGATTTCACAGAACACAAAGAAGTTTCTCAGAAAGCTTCTTTCTCTTTGTTATCGGAGGATATTTCCTTTGGCCCTATAGTCTTCCAAGGGATCCGAAATATCTGTTCTCAGATTCCACAGAAATAAGGCTAGCAAAGAGATCCACGAAATACTGATGTAACTCTGTGAAATGAATTAACAGAACACTAAGCAGTTTCTCAGAAAGCTTCTTTCCAGATTTCATCTGAGGTTATTTCCTTTTTCACCCTAGCCCTCTATGGGCTTCCAAATCTCACTTTGCCAATTCCACAAGAAGTCTCTTGGGGAAAGGTTTCTTCAGGTGAAAGCTGTAACTCTGTGATATGATTTCACAGAACACAAAGAAGTTTCTCAGAAAGCTTCTTTCTCTTTGTTATCGGAGGATATTTCCTTTGGCCCTATAGTCTTCCAAGGGATCCGAAATATCTGTTCCCAGATTCCACAGAAATAAGGCTAGCAAAGAGATCCACGAAATACAGATGTATCTCTGTGAGATGAATTAAGAGAACACTAAGCAGTTTCTCAGAAAGCTTCTTTCCAGATTTCATCTGAGGATATTTCATTTTTCACCATAGCCCTCTATGGGCTTCCAAATGTCACTTTGCCAATTCCACAAGAACTCTCTTGGGGAAAGGCTTCTTGAGGGGAATGCTGTAACTCTGTGAGATGATTTCATAGAACACAAAGAAGTTTCTCAGAAAGCTTCTTTCTCTTTGTTATCGGAGGATATTTCCTTTGGCCCTATAGTATTCCAAGGGATCCGAAATATCTGTTCTCAGATTCCACAGAAATAAGGCTACCAAAGAGATCCACGAAATACAAATTTAATTCTGTGAGATGAATTAACAGAACACTAAGCAGTTTCTCAGAAAGCTTCTTTCCAGATTTCATCTGAGGATATTTCCTTTTTCACCATAGTCCTCTAAGGGCTTCCAAATGTCACTTTGCCAATTCCACAAGAACTCTCTTGGGGAAAGGCTTCTTGAGGGGATAGCTGTAACTCTGTGAGATGATTTCACAGAACACAAAGAAGTTTTTCAGAAAGCTTCTTTCTCTTTGTTATCGGAGGATATTTCCTTTGGCCCTGTAGTCTTCCAAGGGATCCGAAATATCTGTTCTCTGACTCCACAGAAATAAGGCTAGCAAAGAGATCCACGAAATACTGATGTAACTCTGTGAGATGAATTAACAGAACACTAAGCAGTTTCTCAGAAAGCTTCTTTCCAGATTTCATCTGAAGATATTTCCTTTTTCACCATAGCCCTCTATGGGCTTCCAAATATCACATTGCCAATTCCACAAGAACTGTCTTAGCGAAAGGCTTCTTGAGGGAAAAGCTGTAACTCTGTGAGATGATTTCACAGAACACAAAGAAGTTTCTCAGAAAGCTTCTTTCTCTTTGTTATCGGAGGATATTTCCTTTGGCCCTATAGTCATCCAAGGGATCCGAAATATCTGTTCTCAGATTCCACAGAAATAAGGCTAGCAAAGAGATCCACGAAATACAGATGTAGCTCTGTGAGATGAATTAACAGAACACTAAGCAGTTTCTCAGAAAGCTTTTTTCCAGATTTCATCTGAGGATATTTCCTTTTTCACCATAGCCCTCTATGGGCTTCCAAATATCACTTTGCCAATTCCACAACAACTGTCTTAGAGAAAGGCTTCTTGAGGGAAAAGCTGTTACTCTGTGAGATGATTTCACAGAACACAAAGAAGTTTCTCAGAAAGCTTCTTTCTCTTTGTTATCGGAGGATATTTCCTTTGGCCCTGTTGTCTTCCAAGGGATCCGAAATATCTGTTCTCAGACTCCACAGAAATAAGGCTAGCAAAGAGATCCACGAAATACTGATGTAACTCTGTGAGATGAATTAACAGAACACTAAGCAGTTTCTCAGAAAGCTTCTTTCCAGATTTCATCTGAGGATATTTCCTTTTTCACCATAGCCCTCTAGGGGTTTCAAATATCACTTTGCCAATTCCACAAGAACTGTCTTAGCGAAAGGCTTCTTGAGGGAAAAGCTGTAACTCTGTGAGATGATTTCACAGAACACAAAGAAGTTTCTCAGAAAGCTTCTTTCTCTTTGTTATCGGAGGATATTTCCTTTGGCCCTATAGTCTTCCAAGGGATCCGAAATATCTGTTCTCAGATTCCACAGAAATAAGGCTAGCAAAGAGATCCACGAAATACAGATGTAGCTCTGTGAGATGAATTAACAGAACACTAAGCAGTTTCTCAGAAAGCTTTTTTCCAGATTTCATCTGAGGATATTTCCTTTTTCACCATAGCCCTCTATGGGCTTCCAAATATCACTTTGCCAATTCCGCAACAACTGTCTTAGCGAAAGGCTTCTTGAGGGGAAAGCTGTAACTCTGTGAGATGATTTCACAGAACACAAAGAAGTTTCTCAGAAAGCTTCTTTCTCTTTGTTATCCGAGGATATTTCCTTTGGCCCTACAGTCTTCCAAGGGATCCGAAATATCTGTTCTCAGATTCCACAGAAATAAGGCTAGCAAAGAGATCCACGAAATACAGATGTAGCTCTGTGAGATGAATTAACAGAACACTAAGCAGTTTCTCAGAAAGCTTCTTTCCAGGTTTCATCTGAGAATATTTTCTTTTTCACCATAGCCCTCTATGGGCTTCCAAATGTCGCTTTGCCAATTCCACAGGAACTCTATTGGGGAAAGGTTTCTTGAGGGGAATGCTGTAACTCTGTGAGATGATTTCACAGAACACAAAGAAGTTTCTCAGAAAGCTTCTTTCTCTTTGTTATCGGAGGATATTTCCTTTGGCCCTATAGTCTTCCAAGGGATCTGAAACATCTGTTCTCAGATTCCACAGAAATAAGGCTAGCAAAGAGATCCACGAAATAGAGATGTAACTCAGTGAGATGAATTAACAGAACACTAAGCAGTTTCTCAGAAAGCTTCTTTCCAGATTTCATCTGAGGATATTTCCTTTTTCACCGTAGCCCTCTATGGGCTTCCAAATATCACTTTGCCAATTCCACAAGAACTGTCTTAGCGAAAGGCTTCTCGAGGGGAAAGCTGTAACTCTGTGAGATGATTTCACAGAACACAAAGAAGTTTCTCAGAAAGCTTCTTTCTCTTTGTTATCGGAGGATATTTCCTTTGGCCCTATAGTCTTCCAAGGGATCCGAAATATCTGTTCCCAGATTCCACAGAAATAAGGCTAGCAAAGAGATCCACGAAATACAGATGTATCTCTGTGAGATGAATTAAGAGAACACTAAGCAGTTTCTCAGAAAGCTTCTTTCCAGATTTCATCTGAGGATATTTCATTTTTCACCATAGCCCTCTATGGGCTTCCAAATGTCACTTTGCCAATTCCACAAGAACTCTCTTGGGGAAAGGCTTCTTGAGGGGAATGCTGTAACTCTGTGAGATGATTTCATAGAACACAAAGAAGTTTCTCAGAAAGCTTCTTTCTCTTTGTTATCGGAGGATATTTCCTTTGGCCCTATAGTCTTCCAAGGGATCCGAAATATCTGTTCTCAGATTCCACAGAAATAAGGCTAGCAAAGAGATCCACGAAATACAGATGTAGCTCTGTGAGATGAATTAACAGAACACTAAGCAGTTTCTCAGAAAGCTTTTTTCCAGATTTCATCTGAGGATATTTCCTTTTTCACCATAGCCCTCTATGGGCTTCCAAATATCACTTTGCCAATTCCACAACAACTGTCTTAGCGAAAGGCTTCTTGAGGGGAAAGCTGTAACTCTGTGAGATGATTTCACAGAACACAAAGAAGTTTCTCAGAAAGCTTCTTTCTCTTTGTTATCCGAGGATATTTCCTTTGGCCCTATAGTCTTCCAAGGGATCCGAAATATCTGTTCTCAGATTCCACAGAAATAAGGCTAGCAAAGAGATCCACGAAATACAGATGTAGCTCTGTGAGATGAATTAACAGAACACTAAGCAGTTTCTCAGAAAGCTTCTTTCCAGGTTTCATCTGAGAATATTTTCTTTTTCACCATAGCCCTCTATGGGCTTCCAAATGTCGCTTTGCCAATTCCACAGGAACTCTATTGGGGAAAGGTTTCTTGAGGGGAATGCTGTAACTCTGTGAGATGATTTCACAGAACACAAAGAAGTTTCTCAGAAAGCTTCTTTCTCTTTGTTATCGGAGGATATTTCCTTTGGCCCTATAGTCTTCCAAGGGATCTGAAACATCTGTTCTCAGATTCCACAGAAATAAGGCTAGCAAAGAGATCCACGAAATAGAGATGTAACTCAGTGAGATGAATTAACAGAACACTAAGCAGTTTCTCAGAAAGCTTCTTTCCAGATTTCATCTGTGGATATTTCCTTTTTCACCGTAGCCCTCTATGGGCTTCCAAATATCACTTTGCCAATTCCACAAGAACTGTCTTAGCGAAAGGCTTCTCGAGGGGAAAGCTGTAACTCTGTGAGATGATTTCACAGAACACAAAGAAGTTTCTCAGAAAGCTTCTTTCTCTTTGTTATCGGAGGATATTTCCTTTGGCCCTATAGTCTTTCAAGGGATCCGAAATATCTGTTCTCAGATTCCACAGAAATAAGGCTAGCAAAGAGATCCACGAAATACTGATGCAACTCTGTTCGATGAATTAACAGAACACTAAGCAGTTTCTCAGAAAGCTTCTTTCCAGATTTCATCTCAGGATATTTCCTTTTTCACCATAGCCCTCTATGGGATTCCAAATATCACTTTGCCAATTCCACAAGAACGGTCTCAGCGAAAGGCTTCTTGAGGGGAAAGCTGTAACTCTGAGAGATGATTTCACAGAACACAAAGAAGTTTCTCAGAAAGCTTCTTTCTCTTTGTTATCGGAGGATATTTCCTTTGGCCCTATAGTCTTCCAAGGGATCCGAAATATCTGTTCTCAGACTCCACAGAAATAAGGCTAGCAAAGAGATCCACGAAATACTGATGTAACTCTGTGAGATGAATTAACAGAACACTAAGCAGTTTCTCAGAAAGCTTCTTTCCAGATTTCATCTGAGGATATTTCCTTTTTCACCATAGCCCTCTAGGGGTTTCAAATATCACTTTGCCAATTCCACAAGAACTGTCTTAGCGAAAGGCTTCTTGAGGGAAAAGCTGTAACTCTGTGAGATGATTTCACAGAACACAAAGAAGTTTCTCAGAAAGCTTCTTTCTCTTTGTTATCGGAGGATATTTCCTTTGGCCCTATAGTCTTCCAAGGGATCCGAAATATCTGTTCTCAGATTCCACAGAAATAAGGCTAGCAAAGAGATCCACGAAATACAGATGTAGCTCTGTGAGATGAATTAACAGAACACTAAGCAGTTTCTCAGAAAGCTTCTTTCCAGATTTCATCTGAGGATATTTCCTTTTTCACCATAGCCCTCTATGGGCTTCCAAATATCACTTTGCCAATTCCACAACAACTGTCTTAGCGAAAGGCTTCTTGAGGGGAAAGCTGTAACTCTGTGAGATGATTTCACAGAACACAAAGAAGTTTCTCAGAAAGCTTCTTTCTCTTTGTTATCCGAGGATATTTCCTTTGGCCCTATAGTCTTCCAAGGGATCCGAAATATCTGTTCTCAGATTCCACAGAAATAAGGCTAGCAAAGAGATCCACGAAATACAGATGTAGCTCTGTGAGATGAATTAACAGAACACTAAGCAGTTTCTCAGAAAGCTTCTTTCCAGATTTCATCTGAGAATATTTTCTTTTTCACCATAGCCGTCTATGGGCTTCCAAATGTCGCTTTGCCAATTCCACAGGAACTCTATTGGGGAAAGGTTTCTTGAGGGGAATGCTGTAACTCTGTGAGATGATTTCACAGAACACAAAGAAGTTTCTCAGAAAGCTTCTTTCTCTTTGTTATCGGAGGATATTTCCTTTGGCCCTATAGTCTTCCAAGGGATCTGAAACATCTGTTCTCAGATTCCACAGAAATAAGGCTAGCAAAGAGATCCACGAAATAGAGATGTAACTCAGTGAGATGAATTAACAGAACACTAAGCAGTTTCTCAGAAAGCTTTTTTCCAGATTTCATCTGAGGATATTTCCTTTTTCACCATAGCCCTCTATGGGATTCCAAATATCACTTTGCCAATTCCACAAGAACTGTCTTAGCGAAAGGCTTCTTGAGGGGAAAGCTGTAACTCTGAGAGATGATTTCACAGAACACAAAGAAGTTTCTCAGAAAGCTTCTTTCTCTTTGTTATCGGAGGATATTTCCTTTGGCCCTATAGTCTTCCAAGGGATCCGAAATATCTGTTCTCAGATTCCACAGAAAGAAGGCTAGCAAAGAGATCCACGAAATACTGATGTAACTCTGTGAAATGAATTAACAGAACACTAAGCAGTTTCTCAGAAAGCTTCTTTCCAGATTTCATCTGAGGTTATTTCCTTTTTCACCCTAGCCCTCTATGGGCTTCCAAATATCACTTTGCCAATTCCACAAGAAGTCTCTTGGGGAAAGGCTTCTTCAGGTGAAAGCTGTAACTCTGTGATATGATTTCACAGAACACAAAGAAGTTTCTCAGAAAGCTTCTTTCTCTTTGTTATCGGAGGATATTTCCTTTGGCCCTATAGTCTTCCAAGGGATCCGAAATATCTGTTCCCAGATTCCACAGAAATAAGGCTAGCAAAGAGATCCACGAAATACAGATGTATCTCTGTGAGATGAATTAAGAGAACACTAAGCAGTTTCTCAGAAAGCTTCTTTCCAGATTTCATCTGAGGATATTTCATTTTTCACCATAGCCCTCTATGGGCTTCCAAATGTCACTTTGCCAATTCCACAAGAACTCTCTTGGGGAAAGGCTTCTTGAGGGGAATGTTGTAACTCTGTGAGATGATTTCATAGAACACAAAGAAGTTTCTCAGAAAGCTTCTTTCTCTTTGTTATCGGAGGATATTTCCTTTGGCCCTATAGTATTCCAAGGGATCCGAAATATCTGTTCTCAGATTCCACAGAAATAAGGCTACCAAAGAGATCCACGAAATACAAATTTAATTCTGTGAGATGAATTAACAGAACACTAAGGAGTTTCTCAGAAAGCTTCTTTCCAGATTTCATCTGAGGATATTTCCTTTTTCACCATAGCCCTCTAAGGGCTTCCAAATGTCACTTTGCCAATTCCACAAGAACTCTCTTGAGGAAAGGCTTCTTGAGGGGATAGCTGTAACTCTGTGAGATGATTTCACAGAACACAAAGAAGTTTTTCAGAAAGCTTCTTTCTCTTTGTTATCGGAGGATATTTCCTTTGGCCCTATAGTCTTCCAAGGGATCCGAAATATCTGTTCTCTGACTCCACAGAAATAAGGCTAGCAAAGAGATCCACGAAATACTGATGTAACTCTGTGAGATGAATTAACAGAACACTAAGCAGTTTCTCAGAAAGCTTCTTTCCAGATTTCATCTGAGGATATTTCCTTTTTCACCATAGCCCTCTATGGGCTTCCAAATATCACATTGCCAATTCCACAAGAACTGTCTTAGCGAAAGGCTTCTGGAGGGAAAAGCTGTAACTCTGTGAGATGATTTCACAGAACACAAAGAAGTTTCTCAGAAAGCTTCTTTCTCTTTGTTATCGGAGGATATTTCCTTTGGCCCTATAGTCATCCAAGGGATCCGAAATATCTGTTCTCAGATTCCACAGAAATAAGGCTAGCAAAGAGATCCACGAAATACAGATGTAGCTCTGTGAGATGAAATAACAGAACACTAAGCAGTTTCTCAGAAAGCTTTTTTCCAGATTTCATCTGAGGATATTTCCTTTTTCACCATAGCCCTCTATGGGCTTCCAAATATCACTTTGCCAATTCCACAACAACTGTCTTAGCGAAAGGCTTCTTGAGGGAAAAGCTGTTACTCTGTGAGATGATTTCACAGAACACAAAGAAGTTTCTCAGAAAGCTTCTTTCTCTTTGTTATCGGAGGATATTTCCTTTGGCCCTGTAGTCTTCCAAGGGATCCGAAATATCTGTTCTCAGACTCCACAGAAATAAGGCTAGCAAAGAGATCCACGAAATACTGATGTAACTCTGTGAGATGAATTAACAGAACACTAAGCAGTTTCTCAGAAAGCTTCTTTCCAGATTTCATCTGAGGATATTTCCTTTTTCACCATAGCCCTCTAG
The DNA here is from genome assembly GCF_043159975.1 of Macaca nemestrina. NCBI lineage: Eukaryota > Metazoa > Chordata > Mammalia > Primates > Cercopithecidae > Macaca > Macaca nemestrina. Next base: position 89,396,579 of record NC_092137.1, on the reverse strand, counting down.
GGGTTTCAAATATCACTTTGCCAATTCCACAAGAACTGTCTTAGCGAAAGGCTTCTTGAGGGAAAAGCTGTAACTCTGTGAGATGATTTCACAGAACACAAAGAAGTTTCTCAGAAAGCTTCTTTCTCTTTGTTATCGGAGGATATTTCTTTTGGCCCTATAGTCTTCCAAGGGATCCGAAATATCTGTTCTCAGATTCCACAGAAATAAGGCTAGCAAAGAGATCCACGAAATACAGATGTAGCTCTGTGAGATGAATTAACAGAACACTAAGCAGTTTCTCAGAAAGCTTCTTTCCAGATTTCATCTGAGGATATTTCCTTTTTCACCATAGCCCTCTATGGGCTTCCAAATATCACATTGCCAATTCCACAAGAACTGTCTTAGCGAAAGGCTTCTGGAGGGAAAAGCTGTAACTCTGTGAGATGATTTCAAAGAACACAAAGAAGTTTCTCAGAAAGCTTCTTTCTCTTTGTTATCGGAGGATATTTCCTTTGGCCCTATAGTCTTCCAAGGGATCCGAAATATCTGTTCTCAGATTCCACAGAAATAAGGCTAGCAAAGAGATCCACGAAATACAGATGTAGCTCTGTGAGATGAATTAACAGAACACTAAGCAGTTTCTCAGAAAGCTTCTTTCCAGATTTCATCTGAGGATATTTCCTTTTTCACCATGGCCCTCTATGGGCTTCCAAATATCACATTGCCAATTCCACAAGAACTGTCTTAGCGAAAGGCTTCTGGAGGGAAAAGCTGTAACTCTGTGAGATGATTTCACAGAACACAAAGAAGTTTCTCAGAAAGCTTCTTTCTCTTTGTTATCGGAGGATATTTCCTTTGGCCCTATAGTCATCCAAGGGATCCGAAATATCTGTTCTCAGATTCCACAGAAATAAGGCTAGCAAAGAGATCCACGAAATACAGATGTAGCTCTGTGAGATGAATTAACAGAACACTAAGCAGTTTCTCAGAAAGCTTTTTTCCAGATTTCATCTGAGGATATTTCCTTTTTCACCATAGCCCTCTATGGGCTTCCAAATATCACTTTGCCAATTCCACAACAACTGTCTTAGCGAAAGGCTTCTTGAGGGAAAAGCTGTTACTCTGTGAGATGATTTCACAGAACACAAAGAAGTTTCTCAGAAAGCTTCTTTCTCTTTGTTATCGGAGGATATTTCCTTTGGCCCTGTAGTCTTCCAAGGGATCCGAAATATCTGTTCTCAGACTCCACAGAAATAAGGCTAGCAAAGAGATCCACGAAATACTGATGTAACTCTGTGAGATGAATTAACAGAACACTAAGCAGTTTCTCAGAAAGCTTCTTTCCAGATTTCATCTGAGGATATTTCCTTTTTCACCATAGCCCTCTAGGGGTTTCAAATATCACTTTGCCAATTCCACAAGAACTGTCTTAGCGAAAGGCTTCTTGAGGGAAAAGCTGTAACTCTGTGAGATGATTTCACAGAACACAAAGAAGTTTCTCAGAAAGCTTCTTTCTCTTTGTTATCGGAGGATATTTCTTTTGGCCCTATAGTCTTCCAAGGGATCCGAAATATCTGTTCTCAGACTCCACAGAAATAAGGCTAGCAAAGAGATCCACGAAATACTGATGTAACTCTGTGAGATGAATTAAGAGAACACTAAGCAGTTTCTCAGAAAGCTTCTTTCCAGATTTCATCTGAGGATATTTCATTTTTCACCATAGCCCTCTATGGACTTCCAAATGTCACTTTGCCAATTCCACAAGAACTCTCTTGGGGAAAGGCTTCTTGAGGGGAATGCTGTAACTCTGTGAGATGATTTCATAGAACACAAAGAAGTTTCTCAGAAAGCTTCTTTCTCTTTGTTATCGGAGGATATTTCCTTTGGCCCTATAGTATTCCAAGGGATCCGAAATATCTGTTCTCAGATTCCACAGAAATAAGGCTACCAAAGAGATCCACGAAATACAAATTTAATTCTGTGAGATGAATTAACAGAACACTAAGCAGTTTCTCAGAAAGCTTCTTTCCAGATTTCATCTGAGGATATTTCCTTTTTCACCATAGTCCTCTAAGGGCTTCCAAATGTCACTTTGCCAATTCCACAAGAACTCTCTTGGGGAAAGGCTTCTTGAGGGGATAGCTGTAACTCTGTGAGATGATTTCACAGAACACAAAGAAGTTTTTCAGAAGGCTTCTTTCTCTTTGTTATCGGAGGATATTTCCTTTGGCCCTATAGTCTTCCAAGGGATCCGAAATATCTGTTCTCTGACTCCACAGAAATAAGGCTAGCAAAGAGATCCACGAAATACTGATGTAA